>NC_089837.1:114387545-115720462 GCF_035609145.1 Eleutherodactylus coqui | reverse complement strand
CTACAAATTGCGTCTTCGTGTTCTTGGTCAAATGCTGAACTTTTGCGTTCAATAATAACATACAAAACACACGCACCCTTGGCCGAACCAAGCATGTGTGGAGAGGATGGGTGAGGTAAGCTGTTTTTTTTTTTTTTTTGCAGAACTCCCCTATAACTCTTTTGCATTCTAAGTGAAGCCAATATGCTATCAGATTAATGTGTGACTTTTACAAACCATAGAGTGCAGCACATTCTCTTTCTATAGAATATGACCTACAATCATTGAGCCCAGTCCTCATATACTGCACAGTACTGCTGATTCTGGTGGTGGCACTGCTTTTCCTATATGACTGATGCAGTATGTTCCACTTATGAGAAAACTCAGAAAAACTAGGTTTTGAATTTAAATCATTGTGGAATCATATCAGTATGACATATTTCTCAGACCAACCAGTGCTCAGTATAACTCTGTGCAACAAAGTCTGACACTAGTTGATCTCCTAACACAACACTATGAGAGCACATGTATTAATGTCACTTTACATGAATCGTTTTGGTACTAGAAATACAGCACCAAATCTGTAATCCCTTAAATGCCTCCTTTGAAATCTAGATATTGCACATTTACTTGACTAAAAAAAAAAAACCCAACAATCATTGGAAAAGGGCCAAGCTCCATTACACAGGAAGGTTTACATTGCACTTCAAGTTACAACAGTTTCTGAGGAAAAAGGGCCTTTTTTACTCAAACAGGGATACTCTTGTCTACGGACTGTGTCTGGTATCACAGCTCTGCCCTATTCAAGCGAATGGAACTGCGCAGCAATACCGGACACGGCCCATGAACAAGACTGGTGGTGTTTCAGATAGCTAAAGACAAACTTTTTTCCCCCTTTTTCAATCCTTTTAACTAGTGTTGCCCATCATGAACAGCCAAGCAATAAAATCAGTCAGATTTCTGCTAAAATTGGATCAGAGCATCCGGATATGATTTTTAGCAAAAAATCGGCAAAGTACTGGCTCTCGGCTTTGAGCAGAAAGGAAAGGTCTGTTGTCTTAGTACTGCTTCTTTGCAGTACTGGAGTTCTAGGTTTCCATCTGAAATGGGGATTTGAGCCTGCGACCCCTGGGCTGCTGCCACCAGCACCTCCACAGTTGTTTAAGGAGGCCAAATTAGAGAACCTGATGATTTTTACTCCTACTGATTTTAATGGAATTTGGAATCGGGAGTCCCGATTCGTAATTGTTTGCCACTCCCAACCCGATTACTTCAATAATCGCTCAACACTACTTGTAACTCCTAAAATGCTAGATGGACACAACATTTTCAAATAAAGAACAAACAACTAATTTCTGATTATATTGTTTGTCTCATACAGTGAGTAGTTACCGCATTATAAGTCACTGCATATTGAACATATCGGATATGTTGTGTGTCCCCAATTGCGGACCGCTAATATATAACTTAAAAGAATCACTAGAAGTAAGAAAACGGATGAGGCGATGCAATTTCTAGAAACAAAAACAGGCCACTTGTAATTGATCGAACACTCCTTTAGAGCAAATAAGTCTTCTAAAACAGGCAAGGAAATGTAACAGATCTAGAACTGTATCCCTGCATGAAATGTCAGGAGCTCTCTGCACTAACAAAGCCAACACTGTATCACAGGCAGAGTAATGGCCAAGCCAGCTTCTTATGCATTTCCTGCAATTTACTGTGTATTTTCCCCATAATGATCTTATTCAGAAATCAGTTTAACTGTTTAAAAACATTAACACAGAAAAAGCAAATCAGAACACAGACAGACTGTACTTTACAGAAATGTGCAAAAGTCATCTGCAGGAGCGCCATCTCTGTACTGACCTACACTTTACACACAAGCGGAACGGTGTTCTGGATTCATTTTGGAGAGGCCCATTTTACACAGCAAATACCTAATTTGCTGTTGCTCAGCCTTCTACAGAGATCTAAAGCTTCATTTAGACAGGACGAATATCAGGCAAACGATGCTTGACACTTGTTCCTGCATACACTCTCTCCTGTTGCATGGGAGCCAGTACCACTGGCACGCTCACAGAGCGGCCAGCAGGGGGGGTGGGGAGGCTGCAGGAGATTTCTCTCCCTGCTCCCCCCCCACGCATATTAACATCTTCATCAGCACTTCTGCCCTATTCAGCAATTGCAGCAACCCGATTGGTTCTTTGGGTTGTCTGATTCACAGTTCCAGCAACCTGATTGATGATTAGGGCAGAAGTGCTGATGAAGATGTTAATATGCCCCCCGCTCCTCTCCATTGAGTTGACATAGCGGCCATTCAATACTGAACGGCTGCTATTTCCACTGAACAATCATCATTCAGCTCATTGTCCATCGTTTATGCAGCATGAACGATGAGTTGAACGATCATTGTTCAGTGTAAATAGCAGCCTTTCAGTAATGAATGGCCGCTATGTCAAGTCAATGGAGATGGGCGGGGGAGAGCGAGGAGAGAAATAGTCTCCAGCCACCCCGCTGTCAGCCAGCGATGCTAGCTCCCATGCAAGTGTACGAGGGCTAGTATGTGCGGGGACGAGTGTCAGGCATCGTTTGCCCGACATTCGTCCCGTCTAAATGGACCTTAAGGCATAAAGATCTGCTATTCATCATTTGCATGGTTACATTGTGCTTTATTACTATTTACTTTTCCATTGATAGAAGAACATAACCTGAAGCGGAACCGGAAAGATTATTGTATTTTAAGTTTCCACATCAATAGCTTTCCCTGGAACAGCAAAAGAAGTTTCTCACTCTCTGCATTACAGCTATACTTCTACGTTCATAATACATTATTAGTACAGGCAAGAAGAGATAGGAGCGGGCCTATCTTTCTGCTATTTTTCTTCAAACTCCAAAGCTATGGCATGGTGAGGCTGAGGTTACAAAAACACACTTGTTCAGGTGCCACTACGCTCTATAACGGTGAGTGTAGTTGTGCATACTCCACCTAGAGCCCCCTTTAGGCTGGATTCACACACAGCGCTTTACAAACACATTTTTGTTGACATTCTTTAACACATTTTAAAGTAACCACTGTTGTCAGGTGTAAGTTTAAAGGGGCACTAACTTTTCAGACAACCTATGCTTATCTACCAGCTAGTGTTAGTCTCATCATTTCTGTAATATGCTTGCACTAAACTTTTGTTGCTTCATGTTTGAAGTGACTGCCAGGAGGGCTCTTTTTTCCAGCTTCTCTGCATCCCACACTCCATTGTTAAAGGGGTTGTCTCACGCTGAAACAAGTTTTTTTTTTTATTCAATAGGCCCCCCGTTCGGCGCGAGACAAACCCAAGGGATGGGTTAAAAAAAAAAAGTTTATTACTTACCCGAATCCCCGCGCTGCGGCGACTTCTTTCTTCCTTTACCAAGATGGCCGCCGGGATCTTCACCCACGATGCACCGCGGGTCTTCTCCCATGGTGCACCGTAGGCTCTGTGCGGTCCATTGCCGATTCCAGCCTCCTGATTGGCTGGAATCGGCACACGTGACGGGGCGGAGCTACGAGGACCAGCTCTCCGGCACGAGCGGCCCCATTCACCAGGGTGAAGACCGGACTGCGCAAGCGCATCTAAAAACGCCAGAAGACAGCGAATTTAGACAGATCCATGGCGACGGGGACGCTAGCAACAAAGCAGGTAAGTGAATAACTTCTGTATGGCTCATAATTAATGCACAATGTATATTACAAAGTGCATTAATATGGCCATACAGAAGTGCTGAACCCCACTTGATTTCACGAGACAACCCCTTTAAGTACAGAGCTTCCATAGTAATAAGGACATTTCCATAGCCATGTGGAGAGGGGCCTTTTTCACAGGCAGCTCCGTGCAATCACAGGTTTCAGGCTGACAGATTAGTAGACACTGTAATATAATCTGCACTATCTCTGCCTCTCCTGCTTTTACAGCCTGTGGACATGAACAAACACTAACCAGGTATTATTGTATCTTGACGCCACTGAAAGCTAGGGGGTGGACAGGAAGAAAGCCCTGCCACACTCCTAGCTCTCGATACGGTCAAGGCTGGAAGGTCCTAGCAGCGTGTGGATTGCTTTGTGCCTGGGCTGCAGCCTTAGGATGAGGGGTACTTTTATTGTTAGCCTTACTTAATGAGCTGGAAATGCTGCCATGTTACCATTGTAACATGGCTTAAATTATTAGATTTTAATGGTGCCAAGGAAGAAAAGTAACCCTCACCCTAAGCCTGCAAGCCAAGCACAAAGCAATCCACACGCTGCAGCAATCAGCTCCATGGCAGCAGCTGCCTCTGTGCTCCCTTACAGCCAATCCCCTGCTCACAGTTCACAGCTTCCAGCTCCTAATGCTGCCGCACTCCGCCCTTCTGGTCCTTTGCCGGGGAATACAGCCAGCCACCGTCTCTGTGCTGCGTCTGCTTTGTGCCACCCGCCGCCTGTGTCCTCCCTGATGGCTGCTCCCCCGCTCACTGCTTCCAATGCTGCCGCTATCCGTGCTTCTCCAATGCCGAGGAAGCCAAAGTCCGCGCTTTTGGTCTGCCCCCGGGGAAGCCCCTTGCAGCTGGGATTCGTTAGTGCCCTTCCAGGACCTACAGCTGAATCACCTCAGCAGCCAATCACATCAGGGGGCATCACCAGGACTTCCTGGTGGTGTCAAGATACAATAATACCCACTAACCATTTGGCCAGTATGACTCCAAATGCCTGATCTTCCTGAGATAGCAAAGGGTTGAGCATTCCAATACTACCTGTTAATTGTGCCAGAAGCAGTAAAATAAAAGCATGGAAAGTAAGGGCAAAGAGATCAGGACATAGATTACTGGCAGAGCTTGTTATGCATCCCACCCACCACCATGAAAGTGGAGTGAAAAACAGCAGAGCAACAAAAAAATGGGGAAGACCATCCGAAAATCAGAGCTTACAGACATGAAACAGCAGCAAATGAGAGGATAAGGAGAACTTGGTATATTTTAGAAAACTTTGTGAAAAATTCAGGTACATTTTAAAGTTTAGGGGCCTTTTCACACGTTGATTAAAGTGCCATATCTCCATCAGACTTTACCAAAAGAGAGCTGACATCTTAATCTGCTGCAGAAATAGGCAATGGATTTGCATGTGGAGCCACATGCTGAATTGCTCCACTCATATAGGCATACCTGTATGTGGACTAGGATTCCACACAAAAAATATCCCAAGAATTGACATATTAATTCTTTTTTTCTGCCAGTGGAAAAATCTGCATCATATGAAATAAAACACACATTTCTATAGCATTCAATTGAATGCCAAAAAGTGGGCAGATTTCTGTACAGAATCCGTGCTGAAAATTGATCATGTGATCAGGGCTGAAAAGTCAACATGCACAATGTTTTTGTAACTTTTTCTTCTCTCTTGCGCTATAAAGCGTAGTATGTTGTGGGTATGGTGTTTTTTTTCTGTTACTTTCTCCCATAGGCTTCTTTATAGGACTTGAAAAACAGGTCATAAATGCCACCAATGACGCTTGTAATACTGTACTTTTTATTACCTCAGTTTGGGTCATTTCAGACTAGTGTTTTTGTCTTCCATTTAGCTGTTCAGTTGCGGGAACAGCGAAACGTAAACATTTCAGTTTTCCTGTCCGTCAAAATGCATCAAAAGTGAAGATCTTCAGTTTCAATCCACTTCTTAATTTTCTATCTTCATTCAGTTTTCAACACTAGAACAGAAGCAGACTGCTGTGCTTTTGTTTCCAGTTGAAAAACTTTTTTATTGCAATGTACTCAATGGGAGAGTGGGGGAAAAAAAACAAAAATGGAAAACAATGCATTTTAGTCCAATTTTTTTCCCCTTTGCGCATTCGGTATCATTTTTGAGCATACGCAGAGGGTAGGAGATGTGCAAAAATAATGAGAGCGAGTGGAAGATGAACAAGCCAAGCAGTACAAAAAATTAAAAAACAAAAAAAATGTTTTTGGACTACCGAAAAACAGAAGTAAAATATAAATGAATGGAAAGCATAATTTCCATTTTTTTGAAGGCTCACTTGATAGACCTGGCAAAAAAAAAAAAAAAACTAGAAAAAAAAATGTTTTCCGTTTTGTAAGATTCACTGAAAAAAAAAAAACAACCCAAAAAACACTAGTGTGAACTCAGCCTCATGGAATATACCACCCCTTATTCAGCACTACTAACTGTGGATTTTGATGTGGAACTGCCAGCAGAATTCTGCACGTTAGCAATACAGATTTTGGTGTTGAGTATTCCACAGGAGGGCATATTCTGCAAAGCGGATGCAGAATATTCCGGCTTGTGTGAAAGGTCCCTTAAGCAACCCAATTGACTATACCACAATACATGTAGCAGGGCTGAGTTTGTCAACTTATCACAAGGTCACAGCATGCGATTAGTTGTTTTACATAAGGCTGCAGGTAGAACCTGCTTTAAACTTGTTATTTTGATGTTCATTTCACTCAAGTTATGCTATTTGTAAGTGTTGCTAAGCAATAAAATTATTTTAGATAGTAGTCCACCCTGATGAATGCATTTCAGTATATCATTATACCATAACATATGTAACATTGTCAGGATACATATATATCACACATCTCTCAAACAAGGCATGCAGAATAGCAAAAGAATGAATGATACAGCAAGTTTGGAAGGGTGCGTCTAAATAACAAAATATTTTCTAAAATTGACACACTGTGTAATGTTTTGATACAGTAATACAAACACCACCCTATGTACAGAACTGATGTAGAAAAATACTAAAATATGTTACATCAACAGCATTGGATGGAGTGAAGCAGAATGTGTGTACGTGCAGGGGAATGTGTTAAACAAACAGCAGTGTCTGGGACTATTAGGCTATGAATGCTCAATGAATCACTGTCTGTAACACCTTACATAGAAATCCAACCAGTCTCCTTTCCTGCAAGCAAGAAGCCTGCCATACTGTCCCCAAATACAGCACATTGAATAAAGTCATGTAGAGAGCATGTTTTCTGTGACTTTACATAGGACTGCAGGTAAATGTAGCACACTGTAAGCTCAGAGAATCAACATGATGCACAACATTGTAAGCTTGCAAACATTGTATTTAACCATATCCTGTATGCAATAGGCTGTGCTTCCTTGTCCTGGACTCTGCAGGCAGCACAATGACCCTGTAAATGTGGAACAGCAGCCAGTACATAGGCTTTGTGTGCACACAGGACTTACCTACAGGAAGGACAGGCTGGTCTGCTTCTATGGCTCTGGTAAGCTGAGATAACACAATTAGGTAAGTAGATAATAAGAAGAGATGCAACTGAATATAGCCCCAAGGCATTTTCCTCTTTTGGAGTAGCAGCAGCTGAGAGAATGACTGGAGTGTGCTCTGTAATGAGGGAAATAAGCAGCTGGAGAGAGAGCAGGCAGCTAGCTCCACCCATGGCAATCTATGGGACCTGGCCTGGGAAAGAAGGGGGTGCTAAGTCATCATCATAGACCACCAGGCAGTTTCATGCCAGGATTCTGTACAATGCACTGAAAAGGCAGACATCCTCCTGCTGAAAACATGTTGGGATTTACAAGTCTGATGCAGGGCTTGTTCACTTTTATTTGCCAAGTGGTACTATAATTGTGCTGTAAATGTCTTGATTTAACAAGCAGTGAAGAACAAACTTGGAATGGCCATAAGGGTACTAATTTATGATAACGTGTATAATAGAAATTATATGGTAATTTCCTTTATTCAAACCATAAGTTGTTTGCACAAATGATTGCATTTTATTAAAGTGTCTAGCCACATGTGAATACAGCCAGAAGTGATGCATATGGTTGTGTATGTATGGATCCATAATAGGGCTGCCATAGAGGGGCATAATGCTTCTACTATGCTTCTGTATGCCTAAAATTTCATGTGTAGGTATACAGAGCTTTGTTTGTTTACTAAGAAGCCGTATTGCGCCATGCATTTTTATACACACTGTTCTGCTAATTGGTCTGTAAGGCCAGTGTGACATGAGCGTAAGCGCATTTATCCACAGGAGCTTGCAAAACCTTATGAGTCAGCTCACTCACCTTCTTGGTGTCCACATACCCCTTTTGGGTGCTTTCCCTAAGCAGACATGACACCCCTCCTATCCCATATCAAATCCCTCTCACAAACTAAGCCAGAAATCTACTGCACACCGATGAGGGGGCAACCACCCTAAAACAGCTGTCTGTACATGGTTTTCTGACTTGGTTTCCTATCCCCAATCATTGATATAAAGACCTGTATAAAGGGTCTGACATTGATATGAAGGAATGCTGCAATCCAATAGGTGGTGCTGCAGGGGTAGTAATTCCTTATTATTACTTTCTTCCTTATTTGCATAATTTACACATGCACTAATGCTGCATATTTGCACAATGGGTGTTGCATATTTGCATGTTTTACTGTATTTGATTTAAAAAAAATCCCCTTCACATGGTGTAGAGAATTTCCGCAAGAAATCCACAGCGTTTTTATAAAAAACAGGGCTTGGTCAGCAAAAAACAGCTGGTCAGCAAGTGAAAACTCTGCCAGATCCTCAACATTTAGGTGCGGAATTGCTGTGGGCCTAGCACTACTTCTACATTTGTTTTTTTTAACCAGCTGTGCTTTCTGTTTCAGGCTTCTGTCTTCTATGCAGAAAACTACACCGGGACAGAAAGCTGGGTGGAACCATAGGGTTTTATATGTGAAACAAGAACAATGTTTTTCAGTCCATCTAAAAAGCCTGCCAGGGACAGAAACTTTGTAACAGAGACCAAATTGGTGTCCATCTCACACATTAAGGGCCCATTTACACATTTGTAGGCGTTTTACATGCGCCCACTGGCGCCGTAAAAATGCCTGAATGGCAAAGGGCCTGGCACATATACACCGAGGCTGCAATGCCATTGGGCCTGGGGAAACATTCCCCCTTCCCCTCAGTGGCTCACCTCCTCTCTTCTCCCCTCCGGCCGTTTACAATGGGAGGGGGCCGGGCAGAGCTAAGCTTCCACCCCTCCCTGCCCCTTGTCCTCAGCCAGCAATGGGAGGAGGTAAATTGGAAACAGCGGCAAGGGGCGGAGAGGAGAAGAGAAGGGGGAGGGAGTTTAGCTGTCATGCTGCTTAACTTCCTCCCACCTCCCTTTCTGGCAGCTAGCATAGGCTTTCATAGGTCTTTCCGGTCAGGCACTTTTACATCACAGAAATACGCCCTTGTGCACTGGTGCATTGTAAGCCAATGCATCAGAAGGGCAGTGTATATCGGCCGGACGTGAAAACCCAGCCGATATACACCCATGTGAATAAGCCTTGAGGCTGGATTCACACGACCGTGTACAGTAAATAGAACTGTTGATTTTAATGGGTTTGTTCACAAGAGCATATTTTGCGTGCGCAATTCTGTCAAGCAAAAAATATGCAGCACATTCTGTTTTCCTGCGTATTTGCACAGGGAAATAGAACATGTGACACTAGTTAGGCCCATTAGCCATTTCAATGTAAGGGACCATGGCTCCAGGTTTTCTTTTTGCACAAGCAAATGCACGCAAAGCGTATCGCAAAAAATTCAGTTGCGCACGTAAATGGGCACACAAATGTGCTTGCGCCCGAATGAAGCTGGCCTTAACCCTACAGTTCCATTACGTTCTGTCCAGGTTTCTGTCTAAATGTAGTTTCCTGCATAGAACACTTAAACCAGAGTAGGAGTTTTTTTACTGCCCCCATAGACACAGTATGTAATAACTTTGGGCCTTTATGTCATTAATTAGTATCCAAACTGATGAAATACCAGTTAAAATGGATGATCATTTTCAGCATTAATCTGTTTAAATCAAGTGTAGAAAAAAAAATGACAGTGACATAATGCATGAAGAACGCAGCTTTCTGCCATGTACATTATAAATGACCTCTGCCCTGGACTAGACATGTTCTTGCTGGTCCTCCTGCTGACTCGGAGTACAGTCTTCACAGAAGCTTCATTCCCGCTGCTAGGAATCTGCATTCAGGGCCATCCAGCATGGATCAATGTACTACTGGGAGGTAGAGCAAGCAAACTGGGAAGATGCCACTGGCATGCAGGGAGAGGGCTGGAAAGAACAGCACATGTAACTACTGAACAGAGCGTCGCACAGTTATGGGATGCTTAGCGGAATTCCTTATAGTGGATTTAACTCTGAGTTTAAAATTAGCCCTATGTTAGTAATTCAGACATTAGAGCAGTAGATGTAGTCACTATAATAAAACCAAGGACTGCCATCATTTTTGGAACTTAAACTCAGCCATATATAGTAGTTTGTCACTTTGAATTCTCTTCTCTGAGGCTTCCTTCAGACATAAACTTTTTTCGCTATTTGAGTGGAAAAAAACAGTTTGTGCCTGCTTGTTTTCACTGGTGGCTTTTGTGGCATTTTTTTGTCACACATATTTTTTAGGCATTTTTTCCTATAGAGACACCAATGCAAAAACACCATAACCAGAGCATCTTGTGATGTGCAAAAAACTGCATGGAGCCGAAAAAACATAGCAAGGGCTTATTCACACGAGTGTATATTGGCTGTAATTTTCACAGCCAGCTGATATATACTACCATCTAATGCATTGGATTCCAATGCATCAGATCACATAGGCGTATTCCCGTGGCTATCTTCCTGGCTGGACCCCGGCCGCTGCCATTGATTCCTACGGGAGCCAATGACAGTGGCCAAAGAAGGAAGGTGGGCCTGACTGCTAAACTCCCTCCCCCTCCTCTCTGTCCCCTTGCTGCTGTTTGCAATGGAAGGGGGGCAAAGCTAAGTCCCGTTCCTCCCATTGCTGGCTGCCGTCAATGTGCAGAAGGGGGCGTGAGCTTAGCTCTGCCCTCACCCCGCCCCCTCCCATTGCAAACAGCTGAAGGGGAGGAGAGAGGAGGTGAGCCGGCGAAGGGGAGGAGAGAGGAGGTGAGCCAGCAAGGGGGAGAAAGCTTAGCAGAACTAAGCTGTCTTCCCCCGACCGACCGCATATATGCCGAGTTCGTGCACCGTATATTGGCCGGCCGTGAAAACGCCAGCTGATATACGCTCGTGTGAATAAGCCCTAAACATGAGGAAAAACAAGCTACTAAACAAAAATGCTATATTTGTAGGGTGTTTCCTAGTTTACTACTTCCTTACAGCAAACCTCTGTATGCAACTTTTTGTTCTGGAAAAGATTGTCATTGTGCCAAACTGCCAAATAAACAAGGGGCGGAGAATTATAAGACACTTTACACCAAATCCTAGAGCCCACTTGAGCAAAAAGTTTGCAACTTTTTGACACATATGCCAGCTCATGTCACTTTCCCCAAAAAAAGGCATGGCTATTTTAGGAAGGATGTTGTCATCATGTCTGACAAATGTATATATAGTTTACACCAGAAACCAGCATACATTATGTATATTGCATCACTTCTATGAAATTTCATTCCTCATGCGCATTTTAGGATCACAAGTGTTTCCCATTGACTTCAATGGAAAACATTGCTGGCACTCGCACGCACATCTCACAGCTTGTGAGTGCCATGCGATGTCTTTCAAGATCCCATAGAAAACAATGGGAGATGAGTTCCAAGGAAACCTCCAAAGATAGAACATGCTGCGATTCTTTTTTTTTCCCGCTGGTACCAATGTATGCATTCAAAAAAATGGATTTCATATGCTTGCGAGTTTTGTGTGCATTGCACAAAACTCACGCAAGAATATAGTTTGTGTAAATTAGTTTTTACGCAATTACGGCTGCAGTAAAATACTAGAATGCCAATATCTCTAAGTAAAAGAGATAATTGGTAAATGTTGGCAGCTTCTCATATAGCCAATTTTATTTTCCTGGTGGAAATCTGCTTTAAGGGTGTAGCCTGTGTTGTGGGGTTCAGGTTCGCCCAGGTCTTTACCTAGGTGGTCTTAAAGGTATGTGTAACATCCTAGATTTTAAGACACAAGGGAAGTACATATGAAGCTCTCTATCTGTATCTGGTCTTTCCTAATCTAGTACAAAATTGCTAGGGGAACTCATTTGTTACGGTAAAATCATAACAAACAGTAGATTGAGGAGTTTTGCCAAAGAACACAAACTTTAAGATGTTGTAAACAGACTCATGCTAGTTTTAAACATTGGGGGATGCGCAGAAAATGTCAAAAGAGAATTGTTTCTAAAAAAATAATGGGCAAAATATGATTGTTCTCAGTAAGGGCTCATTCACACAGACGTATATGTGTTTTGTTCCATGAAATATGCAGCATCTTAAGGCCACTTCCACATGGGTGACGCGATATTGCCGCGCAAAAATCGCAGCGACATCTCATCTGTGTTGTGCACGATATCGCTGCGTTTTCTTGTGGTGATATTGCTTCACCACAAAGTCGCGCAACTTTGTAGCACAACATATAAAGATTTTTGGGGGGGAGGGGGGGTGGCTTGAAATATGAGCCCTACCCAGAAAAGAAGCCCTAGCTGCCTAATAAAACAAACAAAAAAAAAGAAATACATCAGGCTCTGGCAGCTAGGGTTTATTTTAAGGCTTTTACAGTAGGATTTCCTACTATAAAAGTTGCATCGCACTGCACGAAAACTGCGTTTTCATGTGATGCAACAGAAAGGAAGGTTCCATAGGGAAACATGGACTACAAAACATCGCAAATCGCAGCTGTATAGAGCATGCCACGATTATGTTTTCTCGCAATGTAGCAGGCTACAAAACATTGCTCATGAAAGAACCCATTGGAAAGCATGGGCTTTATATAGATGCGATTTGCAATTTAATGCGTCAGAAATACACATATAATATCGTCTGACAATATGTGAATGAACCCTAAGAGAAACTAAGTAATATTGTGGCCATGATGCTTTGAAAATGCTAACAAAAAGATATGTTACAGCAAGCTTTCAAACTACTTTGACCATAGGGTGTGATTAATTTGCACTTAAAAGAATAACTGAGCAGGATGAGCAGCTGAGTAAAGGTGCATTTACACCACAAAGAGGATCGCTCAAAAGATGGCTTCCGAAAGTCTCTCAGTTCATTGTTGGCAGCTGCTTGCACATGGGACGTTTATCCCCCAAATTTTCTGTTTACAGCAATAATCAGCCCATGATTACTCTGTGTAAAGGTACCTTTAATTAGTCTACAGATAGGGATGGCAGAGTTCTATAATCTCTAAATTTATATTAGATGGGGCACCAGGCACCAAACGTTTTTTCTTCTTAAAAAAAAATAATGGAAAAATTATCATGAATTTTCGGAGATCTCTGACTGTCAACCTTTAAAAAACGTAAGACTTTCTAAAAAAAAACTCTTGTACTGGGAAACTTCAGGAGTTTCTCTTCCCTACTTGCACTTCTTTTGTTTATTCTTGTCTACTACATGTCAGGTTAGACCATCCATAAGAACTTCACCTCGGACGATACACATCCCTTACTGCAAGTGTCCAGCTATGTCTTCAATTCTTGTGGCTTGTGCAGGGGTTGTCATTTCAGCTACTGTAGCATGGAAAAAGCTTGACAACCAAGTTCTGCATCTTACATCAAGAGATCAATAGGAGAACCGTACGTAGAAGTGCTCGGGGGTGGGCAGTTAAATGGTTGTCACAATATAACTGGACATTTGTATGTAACTATCGTCTGATTTTTAAGGTTTTTATCTCTGTGTATCACAAACACATTGCAGGCAAATCCCATTGAATGCAGTTTGTCTACTAACATGCATTAGTTCAGTACTAGCAATGCTCATTCCCCTGTATTTCTTAGAGTAGTGTTCCTAAATTACAATGCCCTACTGGGTGTATTTCCTGTTTATATGTATGTATTATATAATGTGATGGTTTAGACACCCTTGAGAAATGCACGCCAAGTTCACGAGAGGTAGGCCAAGTACTCGAAGGGGAGCAGGGCCTCAATCTAAACACTGCTTTTCCAGTTTACTGCTGTGTAGCTGCCGTACATCTCTGCAGTGTGAAAGTCTGGCAAAAAATGTACTTTTTTTGGAGCATTGGTTTTGAATTTTCATAGTTTTAACACATCTGAAAACAACTCCAAATGGATGAACCACCATAATCCACAGCCAGATCACGTCTGGGGCATGCTTGCCCTGAAGACTCTGATGTCACTATTAATTCTGTCATTCTTTTATGAGAATTTGTGGTATAGACTGAACATTTATTGGAATATAGAGTACACTCTGCATTGAAATACAAGGTATCCTGTCCTGCAGATGAAAGTGATACTTTTATAACTGCTGTAAAGCTTCGGAAAAAGCTCCCAGCATCATTATCTCACAACCACGCTGCTGCTTTCCAACTATATGGGTTTGCACTTAAAGGGGTTGTCTGAGTCCTAGCTCCTCTGTAAAATCCTTTCCCCAAGCAGTAACCTAACAAATAGTCACCTCTCCCGGCTCCTGCTATGTCCCACACCACTGCTCCGGGTCTCCCCTCCAACGTCACATTAACAGGATGCCACTGCCTGCTTATGGAATGTCACAAGCTCTGCAGCTGATAACAGAGCAAATAAGGAGCGGAGGACCAAGCATCAGCGAGGGAAACAGCGGGAGTGGGAGAGGTCAGAATAAGCATATCTGTTATGTTACTGCTTGTGGAATGGATTTTACACAGGAGCTAAAACTTAGACAACCTCTTTAAAGAGAGTCTGTTGGCTCGAGCCTGCTATCCAAACTGCAGGCATGACGTTATAGAGCAGGAGGAGCTGAGCGAACTGATATATAGTTTTATGGGGAAACATTCAGTATAACTTATACTATATTCATTTATAACTCTGCTCATTCTGAGCTGAACAGTCCAATGGGCGGAGCTATCAGTGATTGACAGCTATGTGTATAATGGTACACTCAGGGACAACTGTCAATCATTGATAGGACTACCCATTGGACTGCTTAGCTTAGAAAGAAACAAGATTTAAATGAATTGAATACAAGTTATACTGAGCTCTAATAAAATTTTCAATCCTGAATAATTCTAGCTACACTCTTCGAAGACAACAGTGCATTTCCTGCTCTTCTATGGCTATAGCTCTAGTCTTGTGCTTTTTAATTTTTTTAATTTTTTTTTGGGGGGGCGGAAGAAGGTGAAGAGGAGGAAACCTGGTGGAAGTAGGAGTAGGACAGCAAAGATTCTGCAAAAATCAGCCCAATTGTACCCACCGGACGATCACAATGAGCAACTCTAATGTGGTCACCATTAGCCATTTTGGATTGCTGAGTGGGGGTCTCAAAGGAGGGACTTATGACATATCCAAAGGATATGCTAGAAATGCCTAAGTGTCTGTAGTAAGACATCCCTTTACTGATTCAGTAGCTGTTCTGATATGATTTAGTTCACAAGTTTATTCAGTAATGAGCTTCATATAAGCCACTAGATGCAAGTGCTAATGTCTCAGTGTGTTCGGTTGAACCATTTCTAGTGCTGGAATTTATTTTTCATTTCAGATAGAGGATGATAAAGAGGGTGTTGTGTTTTGTTTGCCAAGTTGCGTTTTAGTCATAGACCAGCTCTGTCTATAAACAGTCAATAAAGAGTATTGGAACGTATTGTTATGGACTCAGCACGGTATTTTCAGCTTGAATGCACCTGTTACCATGAAAGAATGTTCTCCTGAGATGAATGCCTAGTCAGTCATTAATGTAAAGGAAAATCATTTGAATAAACAAGTGAGAACAGAATCGGGCAAGAAATCCTGGAATGAGAGCCAAGCAAAAGAACTGTTAGGCTGTGTCCACAATAGTGTGATGGTACAGTTTGTAATGAAGCCATGACAGCTATGCCGAATCCGTCTTCAAACAGATGCCGGTAAACCATTGACAGGCCCCATTGACTTTAATGGGATCCATTTGAGTCTGTTACTTTTTCCAGCAAGACAGCACAATTAAAAATGCCAGAAAGGCCGATGGAACAGAGCCAATACCATGAAAGACCCACATTAGAAGATTAGTACTTATGATCGCTAATCACACTTCTCAAAATTTTTATACATTAATCAAATGTAATTATTTCTGATTATGTGGAGTAAAGAAATAATATTTTGGCAAACTACAATAAAGTTGGACAACAACAAATCAAGAAAGAACAATGAAGATTAGGCAATTTTGGGGTCCTATATTACAGCGTTGAGTTCAGAATTGTATCAGTAATTTATACAAAATGTACTTTGTGAGCCATCTGGTCATTCAGGCACTATACTGCTGATCATGTCCCATCTAGAGCCAATGTCTAGACGCTAGAAATGCTGGATGTTTTTCATCTTTGCTGTTTACAGTAGTAGCTCTGTAATCCTAAAATACTTTTCTAAGTATAGCAGCAAATAATAACAGGTGTGAGTGGAAGGACGGCGATTCCATGCAAGTTAAATGTGTGCTGCACTCCTCTGTGTTATCGCTTGTAGACGACTTCGCTGTGTACGTGCCTATTTGTTGTAGTGATGTTTACAATGCCAAATCTCTCATTTTCACCTCTATTCTAGAGCTCAAGGTTACATTAAGAAATGTAAGGCACCGTCTAGGATGGAATGTGTTATGCTGGACATTAAACAGTTATTCTAATACTAAAAAAAGCATGATTGTGAATGGAGGGTCTTGGCGTGCTTTCTCATGGGCGAGTTTTTCGTACAAGTTTTGTTTGTTGTGAGATGCACAAAACTCACATAAGAATACGACCCATTATTTGCAATGGGTGTATTCACAGAAGCGATTTTTAAAAAAAAAAATCACAGCATATTCTATGCTACTGCGAGTCCACAGAAATCTTGCCCATTTTTTTCAATGAGTGAGAAAAAAATAGCATGGCACTTGCATGTTCATGCGAATTTCATGCAAGTGCGATGCAATTTAAAATGTTTCCCATTGAACATCGCATAGAAAATCGCAATTTTACAAGTATATTATCTGCCAGAATTTTTCGGGCCTGAGCGTTCGACAACTAATATAACAGTCATTACAATAAATATTATTATCACGCTTTCCAAAGAGTTAGGCCGGCTGCACATGGCCGGATTTGAATTACGTAATCCACGGCAGGCGCCTGTCTGCAGCTTTCGCAGCAAATCCAGCACAGAACATGCTATGGAAATGAGCTTTTTCCTGCTCACAAGCGGAAATCAATCGCGATTTTTCCACTCGCAGAGCAAAATTGCAGCATGTTCTATTTTTGTGCTGTCCGACCCGCGGCCTTTTCGCAATAAACTTTGCTGAAAGATCACAGGACCGGCGTCTTCGCCTTGTGGTGGTGCAGGAAATTCTGTGCTGTGCATGTCTGGAATATCTGCAGGACAGAAGAAAGAAGACAATGACAGGTATACAGGGTCACCGGGTGTGCACAGGGTCGGATCCCGCTGTGAGAGCCCGCGTCCAGAATCCAATTCGGTCGTGTGCAGCTGGCCTTAAATGGAAAACTGAATATTTATATGCCTAGATCTGCAATAGACATTTCAATGACAAATAGATAATGAAGGTCAGTAGTCTAGCTCATTTCGATTGGCTAGGCAATTAAATCATTCTGATTTTCATAAAATTAGATTGGGTTAGTCCGAAATGATTTTTGGCTAAAATAGGGGGAAAATCAAATTTCCCATAATACCCTTTGCAGGGGTCAGTATGCAGCCACTCAGCAGCCTAGGCAACTTACTGATGTCACCAAATGTGTCTTTCATCTTGCATATGGTCAGCAGTTTCATTGGAACTGCTGCTTTCCTTCTCTTGCTTCTGCAATGTTTCTACTTCTTCTACCTTCTTCCCTCAAAACAAAAATTTTACAGCTCTACAGCTGTTCCTTTTTCGGAGTAGACCTGTAACTTTTTACTGACACTGGATAGGATCCGCGGGTGAAGTAGAGATGCAAGTTACTAGAGAGTAGTTAGTATAGCCAGGAGTCAGCAACGGGAAGTCTCGGTTTGCAGTACAATGCATGAGGCGGGTAACATAGTCAGGAGAGAACCCGGAAGTCAGTATTGGGGAGTCTTGTAGAATTAGCAGGCAGAAGAGAAGCTAGATCAAACGCTGTGGAATCATTTTGTATATAACATTATTTTATTCAAAAATGTAATAAAATTTATGTGAAACAAAAGCTGTGGAATAATCATGCAATGCAGGAGTGTAGCCTGACCCTGCTTTTATAGAAAGTATAATCAAGACAAAGTGGGGTCATGGGCAGGAGGCAGGAACCAGATATTTGAACCGTGAAACAAGGCTGGGAGTCATACAAGGTAACTGTTCACAGGCTGGAGAGCTCAGCAGTGAGAGCTGCCAGCTGGAGTGCAAGAGGTTCTGGGTTTGAGTCCTGACACCTGTCCCCTCCTTCCAGGATGGCCACTGGATGTCCCAGGAGCCGGTTTCCCCGGGAACCTATGGTGAAACTCCCTCATCAGCTGAGGAGCATGGACATTGGAGGCCGGCTCCCAGCAATTCTCTCCCGGGCCATATCCCCTCCACTGGACCAGGTATTGCAGCCGCCCTATAAGTTTTCTAGAGTTCAGGATCTGGTTCACCAGGAACTCTTCTTCACCCTGAAGAATGCTGTTCGGAAGTGCACATCAGGGGTCTAGTCCCCACACTATAGTGGAACTCTGTCGAGCCTTATACTATTAGTAGATAGTTAAAACTCTTTGCATTATCTGTGACATGTACTTTGCTTTTTCCTCTTGGATGGGGGTTATACTGGAGATAATATTGCCATTGACATATCTAGTGATATACATCTACTTGTATTATGCTTTCAGGGACTCGTATCATTATGGGGGGATTTTTTTTTATTTCAAATGTTTTTATACTTGGGTGTTTTTTCTTTTTGGATGTATGACTTTTCGATATTTAATAAATATATATATATATTTTTATCAGCCCTGCACTCCAGCTTGCTTTCATTCTGTTTAATATACCATAATTAATGTACAATGGAGTCTGGGAGGTAGAACTGTGTTTAGTATTATTATAGATAAAATCCACTGTCGATAAGTAATCCATCCAATCGTCCTGGAGATGAAGCAGCAGAGATACTGCTACAGAGTCTGATTTGTTCTCTCGGTCCAACCTTTAAACTGCACATAAAGGCATAGGAAAGATTCATGGTGGTTCCTAGGGCTATGCAAAAGTGTTTCAGTTTTGAGGTGAACTGAACCCGTCTATCAGAGACCACATCAGGAATTCCATGACACTTCCTGGATCATCAATTCTGCAGTATGTTCGGCTGTGGGAATTTTTTCTATGGAGATAAAGTGAGCCATATTTGTAAGTCAGGCCACGACCACAAGGACAGTAGTCATCCCTTTTTGAGTGGGGCAGATCCACTATAAAGTACATAGCTCTAGATTCCCATGGCTTGGATGGGACTGGAAGGGACTGTAGCAAACCCATTCTTCCTGCAGTCGGGCCACCAAAAAGAACAAAGTAAAAGTCCCAAAGTCTTTGTGACCCCAAGGTAACTGGCAAGTTTGGAGTTGTGGACTAGTTTAAGGACTATGTGTTGACCAGCCTCGGGAACTTATAGTTGGTGTTTTCGCCTCTAAAGCCCATCTGTAAAAAAAAAACTTCACATCCTTAGGGTGACTCAAGAACAGGGCTTTTTTGTATTCTCCCATAAGCTTTGTTAGAAGGTCTTTAGAGTGCAGGTTGAGCAAAAAAAATTGGGGGGACAGAATTGTGTAGTCTGTATTTGCCCTCTCTTCAGACTCTGAAAATATCTTGGACAATGCTTTTGCCTTGCCATTTTGGAAACCAGGATGGTAGGACACAATAAAATTAAACCTGCAGAAGAACAAGGCCCATAGTGCTTGTCTCACAGATAACCTCTTGGTAGTACGGAGAAGTTCTAAATTTCAATAGTCAGTAAGAACCCTTACTGGATTCCAAGAGGTGCTTCCATTCAGTGAAAGCTACATTGATGGCCAGAAGTTTCTTGTTCTCGACATCATAGATTTTCTCCGTGGGTGATAAGCTGTAGGACAGAAATGCACAATGACGTAGTTGCATCTTATCTCTGACTCGTAGCTCCCACAGCAGAGTTGGGGGCATCCACCTCCACAACAAAAGGCAATTCTAGTCTTGGGTGAATCAGTACTGCTGCTGAAGTAAAAAGCGTTTTTAGTTTCTCCAAAGCAGGTTGTGCCTCCGGAGGCCAGGAAAACACGTGCACTCTCTTTGAGTGGGAGGTGATGGGAAAAATGACTTTTGAGAAGTCCTTGATAAATCTTCTGTAGAAGTTCGTGAAACCGATCAGGCACTGTACTTTCTTCAATTTTTTTGGAGTGGGCCAATCCAGATGGCTTTAATCTTGCTGGGGTCCATACTTTAGCCATCTAGAGAGATAATATATCCCAGGAATTGCATTTAGATCTGTTGAAACTCACATTTCTGTAGTTTGATGTAGAGGTTATTCTTTTGAAGTCGTTCCAAGACTACCCGAACATGCCTGCGATGATGAGCATGTCGTCAAGGTATGCCACTATAAATTGATTCAACAGGTCTAAATACGTCATTGATAAAGTGCTGTAAGGCGGCGGGAGCATGCCAGAGACCGTACGGCATTACTAGAGATTCAAAGTGTCCATATCTTTTTCTGAAAGCTGCCTGGTGTTATCTGGCAGCTCTATTTACAGTATTCTGAAGGCAATGGTCTTGTTGATGGAGGGATTATGCGTAGAGAACCAGGGGATCCCAAGAATCACTAGAAATTCAGGGGACAAGATGAACTGGAAACTGATCGTTTATTGATGGTCAGGTTTCATGCGGAGCTCCAGTTCGATTGTCTCCTGTGTGACCCATCTACTGTTTCCATATCTATCGGTATGGGCTTAAGCTTGGTGGCAATGTTTTAGTCAAGAGCGAATTTTAAGTCCATGAAGTTTCCTCCCACTCTTGAATCCAACATCGCTGAGCACTGCGTCTTCTGATTACCTGTTAAGATCTCTATTGGGAGGACAAAGTGGGGGAGTGAGAGAAGGCTTTTCACGCTGTCTTGAACTACTTGTGCAAAAGTGTGTTTAGTGACATCTCTTGTTTCGCGACAGCTGGATTGGTCATGGTATTGACGTTGGCTAGGGTGAGAGTCCTTTGGGACTTATTTGGACATTTTAAGGCATAATATTCCGAGCTTCCACAGTAAGGCCTCCTTACCACGAACGGATTTACGCCGCGTAAATTCGCAGCAAAAATCCGCTGCGTTGCCCCCTGCTATTAGGTTCTATTGAACCTAATAGCTCAATGCTCACGATGCGGAATTCCACCGCGGAATTTTGCACCGTGAAATCTCCCGTCCTCACCCGCAGCATGTTCTATTTGCCGCGGGTGTACGCGCTGACGGCTTCCATTGCAGTCAATGGAAGCCGTCCGTTCACGCTATCTCCCGCTGTAACACAGCGGAAGATAGCGTAAAAAAACGCTTTCCCGCCTACCGCCGCCACGTCATGACGCGGCCGGCGCATCACGTGACACGGCCGGCCGCGTCATGTGACGCGGTGGGCGTGTCACATGACGCGACGGCGGTGGGCGGGGAAGCGTCTTCTCGCTATCTTCCGCTGGTAAGTATGGGGTCTCTGGGGGCGCCGTGACGGGCTTCACTGCGGAATATTCTGCTGCGGAGCCCGTCACGCTCGTGTGAAGCCGGCCTATAGGCACAGATTTTCGGCATGGCACCCTTGTTTTTAAGTGACGGAGAGAGGTTTGCGAATTACGTCAACCTGCATTGGTTCTGGTGTGGCTTCAGTCCTCAGCTGGGGACTCAGCGTTGATTGACTGAAAGAGTAAGGGGTGTTGGTGCCCTAGCCCCGCAGTGTCTCTTTTCACTGTTTGGAAAATCTCTGGTCAATTCAAATGCACAGCTAGATAAAATCTTCTAGGTTATCAGGGGTCTCCACTCTAGCAAGTTCATGCTTTACCCACTCAGATAATCCCCGACGATAGTGCTTCTGTTGTGCAGCTGGGTTCCATGTGGTATCATTTGCAGAGCGACGAAATTCCGCCAAATACTCTGCAACAGAACGTTGTTCCTGTCGTAGGTTATGTAACTTCCCTTCAGCCATGGTACAACGGTTTGGTTCATCAAAGATTTGACCCATAGCAGTTGTGAAAGCATTAAGGCTGTTGAAGAGATTGCTATTGGTCTCTATGTACAGCAAGGCCAATGCGAGTGCCCCATCAGTGAGGAAATTAATGATGAAAAACACCTTCTTCCTGTATCTGGTAAACAAGGTAGGCTGCAACTGGAAAGAAATCCAGCATTGGTTAAGCAAGCATCTATACTGACAATGATCCCCACCGAATTTTGCAGGCAGTGACATGCGGACATCAGAGCCTTAGTGATGCAAATCCAGATGTTGCCTCTGTAAACTGATGATTTCCTTTTGTTGACCTAGCACCAGTGCCTGTAATCCAGCAAACTTCTCTTGATTAAAGACACCAAATTTCTGGAGGTCTGTAACTTGCTTCCTCAGGGCAGTCACTACTGGCTCCATTTTTGGGCATGAATATTTTGTAACAACTTGAATAGTAGCCACAGGCGTAGTACCCATGCAAGCCACTAGAAAGTAGTCAGGATCGGCAGGAGTCTGCAACGGATAGTCTCAGTTTACAGTACAATGTATGAGGTGGGTAACGTAGTCAGGAGAGAAGCAAGAAGTCTGTATCGGGGAGTCTTGTAGAAATAGCGGGCATAAGAGAAGCTAGATCAAACACTGTGGAGCAGTATAATCACGCAATGCATGAGTGTCAGGGCCAGGCTTTTATAGGTGATACAGTAAAGACAGAGGGGGGGTCAGAGTCAGGAGGCAAAAAACAGATATTTGAATCATGGAACATGGCTGAGTGTTGTGCAAGGTAACTGTCCACAGGCTGGATAGCTCAGCAGTGAAAGCCCCTGGCTGGAGTGCAAGTCCTGGGTTCGAGTTCTGACAAGACTCATGCTTAGCTGTCCTGTTCACCTTGCAGAAGTTGTCTTTTGCAAACTTTATGACATTGCTTTTAAAATGAGCAGCACACCTGCTGTCTTGCATAGTGAAATTTTTGGGAGTTCTACAGCTGTTACTTGTAGCAGGCCCGTGGTTGAGTGTTGTCTTCACCTGGCAAAACTTCTCCTTGAAAAATTTATTACATTGCTTTTAAAGCAAGCAGCACACCTGCTGTCTTCCTTGGCACAATTTTTGATATAGGAGACCCCATGTGGGTCTTTTTTTGTTTTCCGTGACACCTCTGTGCTACGATTGATTCCCTACACCACTTTATACTTTTTTTGACCAATTTTTGGGAGGAGCATAGTGTTCCCCAGATGTGTAGCTGTTTTTTTCTATGTAATTTAAAGGGCTTTGTCGGCATTGGAGACCTTTTTTTCAAGGAGAAATTAGTGAACTCAAATTCTCCTCCCATCGACTTTAACGTGAGTCTGAATCGACTGTCCCAATTCACAATGATTTTCATCCAATTGTCCCAAGACCAACACAAACCAGTTATTCTGCTAATCACTTATCACTAATCAGAAGTGGATCAACCAGGGGTAACACCAGCGTAGAACTCCAAAGATGAATGGAACCTTGCATTGCTAGAGTGCCTGTTAGTACAAATCCCCATAATGTACACCTCTTGTGCAATGCCCATAAATATTTATTTCCACAAAATGTGAACACACCCTAAGGCCTTAGTCAGACGGGCGTTTTTTCGTGCGATTTGCGGATCGCATGACGGATGCACATCCGCAAATCGCGTGACCGATGCCCGAAAATCGCCCGAAAATCTGCTCCTAGCCGCGTTTCATTAGAAACAGGCTGGAGCTGTCCAGCGCATTGCATTCAATGGAGCCGGCAATACAGCCGACTCCATTGAAAGCACTGCGCTGCGGGCGAGTGTGGGATGAATTGTCGGGAAGGGCTTAAATATATAAGCCTTTCCCTGCAATTCATCCAGAAAAGTGTTAAAATAAAAAATATATACATACTCACCTGCTCCCGGCAGTCGGAGTTCCCCGTGGCCGGCCTGCAGTGGGTGTGAAGGGGGTGTGAGTCTGACCTGCCCCCTGATTGGCTCAGCGCTGAGCCAATCAGGGGGCAGGTCTGACTCACACCCCCTTCACACCCACTGCAGTACGGCCGCGCGGAACTCCGGCTGCCGGGAGCAGGTGAGTATGTATATATTTTTTATTTTAACACTTTTCTGGATGAACTGCAGGAAAGGGCTTATATATTTAAGCCCTTCCTGACAATTCATCCCGCGCACGCCGGCAGCCCATTGCTTTCAATGGAGCCGGCTGTATTGCCGGCTCCATTGAATTCAATGGGCAAACATCGTTCTTCTCTGTCACAGCTGTTACAGCTGTGGCAGAGAAGAATGATTTGTCTTCTATATGTTCTCAATGGAGTCGGCGCTGCTGCCGCCGGCCCCATTGAGCGCATATAGTGAAGAGAACAGGAATCGCAGATCGCACATAGGTGCGATCTGCGATTTCTGTTCTATAATTTATCGGACGAGCGCATAAAAAGTGCTCATGTGTCCGATACCATTGCAAAGCAATGGTTTCAAAAAATCGCCAGACGCATGCGCATGCGCAAATCGCGCAAAAAAACGCCCGTCTGACTAAGGCCTTAAAACACCTTGTTTAGTCCAATGTAAATGGCACTGACTCATATTACAATTTTTTTTTATTATAAATAGTTATGGGTTTAATCTGTGCATGGGTAAAATATTTCTGGGTAAAATTTTTAAAACCTTAATAAAAATAAACACAAAATTACCCATCAGCAAACATCTCTTTTTAAATCCAAATCACATTTTCACTGCAAATAAAGGGCTAAAAAAGTAGCGATTCGGGAGGTACATTATATACCGTTTTCCCCCATAATATAACCTAGCCCGATAATAAGCACTACCACTTGAAATATAAACCCTCCCCTGAAAATAAGCCCTAGCTAACCTACATGGAAAAAAACCCATCAATACTCACCTGGTCGGCATTACTGAATAGCTGTGGTTGGCTCATTGATCGCCAGCTGTGATTGTCTGGCGCTTGATCCAATCACAGCGCTTACTTTGCTGGAGGCGGTGTACTCAAATCCCCATTTACCAGAAAGAAACTCGTATGTCAGCGTGGAGGACACTGCAGCTTGCACAGCGCCGCTGGAGACCATCGCAAGGCATTGGGATGCCGCGGACCAGGTGAGGATAAGCCCACCACCATCTCCCCAAAATAAGACACTGTGCCTCTTTTGGGGCAAAAATTAATATAAAACAGTGTCTTATTTTGGGGGAAACACAGTATGTTCATTTTGGACATATTAGGAACTGCATTATTTAGTGGTTCTTAATATTGAGTGTGAAAATATAGGTTTACCATGAATGTTTAATCTTTACATTCCTAGGAATCAAAAGGATTAGCTTTATCCAATGCTCAACGTAGCAGAATTGATTGCCTTTAATACCATTGGCTTGTTAATTTTTAATGCAAGCATGGCTTTCAGAACGGCCTTATAACTTTTCAGGAATTATGTAGTGTAGGATTCCCTTCCCCCAAATGTAGTTGAGTCATTTCTATGTTTTGCTCATTACCTAGTAACCAGCCAGATGCACTGAATCTATAAGACCGCTAGCTGTATTTTACAGAGCACTGGGAGAGTGCATGCAATTTCGTGTCTGTGCTTCATTTACCTTAAGGAATTCTGGAAAGCTGCCATACATCAGAAGGCCTAGGAAGGGAAACGCATAACTGAGCTATTAAGGGGTTTGAAAGCAGAGTATTTCTTAACAAATGAAAAAAGGTTATAAAATGAATGTAAATTCCATACATTCCCAAACAAAATGGCTTTTTTATATAATTTTAGTAGAATTATAATGAAGTGTAATCTTCCTGATATTATTTACCATTATTATTATTGTATGGAACAATTATCATTCCAAAGGTCATTGGATCATGCAAATTTGAAAGATATTCATTCATTGTAAACACAGCTAACGATTAGACAACGGAAAAAAATTCATTCGCTTCTTGTTCATTTTATGCAGGCATGAAAATAATAGTTTGCTCATTCACTGGTGCAATGAATTTGAACGACTGAACACTATGCAAACGAAATTGTGAATAATTTAACTGCCTGTATAAACAGGCTGCGAACAATGCATTGCTCCGTGCAGAGGCGTAACTTGAAGCTCCCAGGCCCCGATGGAAAACTTGTAACAGGGCCCCCAACTATAATGATTTACTCATAGTACTGGGTTACCTATATGGAGAAGAGAGGCCTTATGGGCCCCCTAAGGCTTCTGGGCCCGGGTGCAACCGCATCCCCTGCATCCTCTATAGTTACGCCCCTGGCTCCGTGTAAAATAAGCCTAATTGTACCTACAGTAGTTTACACACACTGCACTGGCATCCTCTAAAGCTTCTGTAGCCTAATTTCCCTATTTTACATTATGACCACGCTATTTTTAACATTTACTACTTGGCTCTGTGAACTCTGTTCTGTTATGACACCCATCTCTCCTTACCAAGATGGCCAGCTAGCATTCGTGGGAATACCAAATTAGGCTCATGGTTGGGATCCCATACTGTCTTCTTTTTTAGTATATTGTCTGACTCGGAGTATATTCTGTGACTGATCATCTTTCTTCACAACCTGACATACAGCGAACTGTGTCAGGAATCGCCCATTTAACAAGACATGACATCAGACGTCTGTAGGTTGTACCTGTCAAAGGGGAAGGGAGAGGGGGTCTGCATAAGATGCAGAGAGGGACAAAAGGGGTTCAGACTGTCCTCAGGGCAGGTGAGAGAGGCACTTCAGACAAACATGCATAACACCCGGGTCAGAGTGAGAATAACACAGAATGAGTAAAAAGAGTAAAATGACCAGCACTCTCAAAAACCAGCTTCTCTGATTAATGTGCAGCAGACCAGGGGGATTGGCTGGCCCGAAAAAAACTCCACACACAGCCAGCTCAGTTATCCCTCACCTGTGAAGGTGTGCTCCTGGAACCTCATAGAACAGATACCAGGAGCACAACCTAACAAGAAGTTATGCACTCAGCCAACCAGCATCAGCCAGAGCTATGTGAAGGAGGACCATAGTTCTTTTTTTTCCAGAGGTTCAAGAGTGGCCAGCAAGACAGGATGGGGACGGAGGGGGGCTCAAACACGGAGTATACATACATTGAATATAATAAAATTGCCTTGCCTACAGTGTGATCTCTCTTCCCCAATGGACTGTGGCCAATATTTCTTTATGCAGTATTTTGTTATAGCAATTTACTGTTTAGTGTTACACAGCAATACTTTTGCTGCACTAGAGAATTAAGTGAGAGGAGAGCGCCAAGAATAAAAATTAGCAGCAATCAGTTGTGGTGAAATGAAAAGAAAGACTCACCGGGTGCTCAGGTGAGGCTAGACTAATGTCCAGGTCTCACCGGCACCATGATCCTGGATCGCGTGTAGAAATATAAAGCTGAGTCCCTTATCCGTGGAGAGCCGCACAGCAAATATACGAGTATCCACCCAAAATTATGGGGGCTCGTTATATAATCAATGACAAAATAAAAAGGAAAAGCAATGCTTGCGCTCACGGGAACACAGAAACAATAACTAAATTGATTATATATATATATATATATATATATATATATATATATTAAAATAAATTGATTATATATCTAATCAATTTAGTTATTGTTTCTGTGTTCCCGTGAGCGCAAGCATTGCTTTTGCTGCACTGTTAGGCTGGGTTCACTCAGGGTGTAAATCGCACGGAAATCTCGCGGAATGACTGCAGTGGGACCGCATGGAAATACCGTGAGATTTCTAGGGCAGAAATGCAGCTTTAAAACTGCATAGAAAGGAGAGGGTCAGCAGCGGAGACGGTGATAAAATTGACATGCCACGGCTTTGAATTCTGCGCAGCATGTCAGCTTCAGTGCGGCTTGGCCGTAACTGCTTCACCGCGGTGTGTGGATGAGATTCTTGCTAAATGTTCCTTTGTTTTGAGTTGACTTCATCCGTTTTTAAGTAATTTACACCACTTTCCAATGGAAAGTGACAAAATATTTCTTGTTTTGCTATAGCTGCTCCTGGACCCTAAATATTCCAGATTAATTAATCATTTCAGAAGTAAAATTAGGTGTGACCATAGTGGCCTTACAGGTATAAGTAAGAAATTATTCATTAGATTGGTTCAGTTTTTGGTGCAGCCTATAGTTAAAGGGAGTCTGTCAGTTTGAACATTCTGGAGGCAGCATGCTACAGAGCAGGAGAAGCTGAGAAGATTGATATATAGTTTTATGGAGAAAGATTCAGTTTATAGGTAGCTTCACCTGAGTGTAATTCGCAGTAAAAAAAACGCATGCACGGCGCGCAGTAAGTACACATTGATATTGAACAGTCTAATAGGCATTCCTATCAGTGATTGGCAGCTGACTGTGTTTGACTGTATATACAGAGGTAACTGTCAATCACTGATAGGACCGCCCATTTGTCTGGTAAGCTCAGAATGTGTAAATGTTTAAATGAATGAAATACATGTTACACTGAATCTTTCCCCAAAAACTATATATCAATCTGCTCAGCTCCTCCTGCTCTATAACATCATTTCTGCTAATTGGATGGCATGTTCAAGCTAACAAATTCCCTTTAAGACTTCTTTCCCATGTGTGTTGGAGGCTCTGTCCCAGATTTGCGCGAAATTCCAGGATGAGATGACACTGCAGCACAAACTGTCAGTGGGTTCTGTCCGTCACCCTTTGGGTCCCGCATGTTCTGATTCTGGCACTTCTGCTTTCGCTCTTGTTTGGCTCCTAAGATAGAACCTAACAACGGAAAAAACAGTGCAAGCGTGAATGAGCCCTTAGATGTACAAGTAGTTTTTAATTTCCGAAAGCTCACAGAATGGACAAGTGGTATGAAGATCTTTGTTGATGATCTTTCAGGATCAAAACTTTTTTTGTAAGTATTTATGATTTAAAGGTAGTTTTATGCACATCCACATCACAGATTCTTGTGCAGGTTAGCACTATCATTTACACAACAGCTGGAAGTAAAGCACACTCTGTAGGTGCTGAGATCTCAGTATGCAGCTGAGTCAACATCCCTTTGTGTTAATAGTCAATAGTTCCTAAAATCTGGAAGTAGTGTAGACTTTCCAAGTATCTACTACTTTTGGAACTATTTAATATACAGAGAGTATTCTGTTCAAACCTCCCACATCTCACTAAATCAGTATGATACATTTATGATGAATGATGGAGTGTAATTAGCAATAGATCCACGAAAAATTCAAAGACCTTTATAACTTGTCTGATAGTAAATCAGTCTTCGGTGCCCATAGCGACCAGTCACAGCTCAGCTTTTATTTTAACAGAACAGAATAAGAAAGGCGAAGCTGTGCTGGGATTGGTTGCTATGGGCAACAAAGACAGTTTTACTGCCAGACAGTTTTGATAAATGAGGCCTTTTTTCACATCTTGCAATTTTCACTCACTACACAGCGCCATGGTTGCATAAAGGTCTGCCGGAGCCGGAAGCCCGCAGGGCGGTAGGAGGAAGGCAGCATGATAGGGTTAACGGGGAGGAGGGGGGTTAATTAGAGTAGAGGATGCCGGGAGGGGGCGGAGCTTAGGAAGAGGGGGTTAAATAGAGGGGTTAGCGCAGGGAAAGGCCATTACAGCGTCCAGAAGAAGAGGAAGAAAGAAGCTGAAGTTAGAAGACCCCAGCGGACCGAAGACCCCAGCGGACCGAAGACCCCAGTGGACCGAAGACCCCAGCGGACCGAAGACCCCAGCGGACCGAAGACCCCAGCGGACCGAAGACCCCAGCAGTCCCAAAGAGCCCAGCAGACCTGAGGTGCCCGGCGGAGCTGAAGAGCGCGGCAGACGGCAGCGAGGCAGGGAGACTGAAGACCGGAGACCCGAGGTGCCGAAAAAGAAGCAGCGGAGGCAGTCCCAAAGAAGAAGAAAAGAAAAAGAAGAGCCCGAAGACCAGCCACTTACCGGGAGAAGATGGAGGCGATCCTCGAGAAGATCCGGGCGGAGGCAGAAGAAAGGGGGCTGGACTGGCTTGTCCAGCTCTCCGGTGAAGCCCTGGGAGCAGCGGCGGTATCCACGGCAGCGGCGGCAGAAGCAGGAGCAGCGGGAGCTCGAGCGGAGGCGGCGGGAGGTGCAGAGGCGGCTGCAGAGGTCCGGAGTCGGAGGACAGGTGCGGGGCCGGCGGCGGCAGCACCAGCGGGGCTGGCAAAAGAGCGGCCGCGGAGGGCGCGTGCACCAGAGAGACTGAGCCCCGAGCACGCTCCCTCACGCAGGCAGAGGCTGCGGAGTGCCTCTCCGGCCCCCCCCCGTAGTAGGCTCCCCCCGGCAACACCAACAGGCAGGGGGAGCAGGGCGGGGAGGACTCCCGCCAAAAGACGAGGTGCGGCGGGCAGCGTGAGGCCCCGTGCTGAGAGGGGGGCGGGGCCAAGCGCTGCACAGAAAGCAAAGAGCCTGGAAGGGGTTGGGGGCTGCTCACCCGGAGGTGCATCGGAGGGGGAGCAGCCCTGCAACAGTTCAAGTGACGGGCGGCCCACGGTTTCTCGGGGCCCGGCGGCGGAGTCATCCGGAAGGCGTGCGACGGCGACAGAGGTGGCCTATGTTTCTTCGGCACCAAGAAGATCGGAGGCGGTTGCGGTCCCAGCAGAGCGGTCACAGCCCGGCGTTAGCAGAGTCCAGGAGGAACAGCGGCAAGACTGGTCGGCGGCTGGTGGGTCCACAGCCCCTACGCAGCCAGGTGAGTCATGCTCTATGTCTGGTGTGTCCAGCAATGTTAGCCGCGTGGCGCATGCGGGGTCTAGTAGTGGGGTATTTGCGGGGGGTAGCGCTGCATTAACTAACGCGCTAGGGGTAGGCGGCGAAGCAGGTGCATTGCTGGGGGTGGTATTAGAATTGCTGAGGAGGCAGGGGGTAGGTTACGCTCCGTCGCCTGTCACAGCATGGAACTCACCATGCAGTGCGTCGTCCAGCATTAGGGACGGACCGGGAGGACCGTTTGCTGGTGGGACTGGGGTAGGACAGGCGGTTGGGGTGTTACAATCTGCCCCGCTGGTAGGACAGATGTCCACGAGCGGGTTACAGACGGGGGCACAATCCACTGGGGAAATCTCTCAAGTGGGGGGTGCAGCAGGTACGTTGGAGTCAGGGGGATCGGCCGGGGTGGCAGTAGCGGTCCAGACAGAAAAGGACGGGGAGGGGGTGCGGCTAGACGATAAGGCAAAAGGCGAGGTCTACGTCTGCTTTGAGGGCCCGTTGGGGGCCCACCTAAAAAAAGAGGTGAGGGAAAAGATTTGGAGGGACGAATATGTCGAGATATTCTCCCTCCTACCCTTGGAAAAATTTAATTTAGACAAGGGAAAGCGGACTGAGTTTAAAAAAGAGGAGGAGGAGAAGCGTAGGTGGCGCCTTATACCCCAGACGTTCGCGAACTGGCTGCAGGCGTTTGCCATTCTAGCGAGCGTAATCGGAGAAAAAGCGCCGGACAATTGCTCCGGCCTTTTCTGTTACATGGACTCCATTGGTGAGGCCTATCGAGTGTATGGGGGACAGACCTGGCTGCGCTATGATGAGCAGTTCAGGCAGCGTAAGGCAGTGCGCCCATCGATCAGATGGGATCACAAAGATATAGGTCTATGGTTGAGAGTAATGGCCCCCGCGCGGTTCGGTCAGCCCTTTCAGGGCAGTGCCGGGTCCTTCGGCTCGGCCTCTAGTTCAGCCGGGGGGCAGGGTGGTTCAGCAGGGGGGAGTAGGACCGGGTACTGCTGGCAGTACAACGAGGGTCAGTGCAAGTTCGGAGCAACATGCAAGTTCCGTCATGCCTGCTCTCACTGCGGCGCGGGGTCTCACGGGGCTGCCAGATGTTTCAAGAAAGGAAAGGGAAAAGGTCCAGGGGGTTTTGCGAAAAGGGATGACCCCAGTGATTCTGGAAGAGATGGTACCGTACCTAAGTAGGTACCCGGATAGAGAGAAGGCGGAGTTATTGTTTAAGGGTTTTAGGGATGGTTTTCACATCCCGCCTCCGGTTCATGGGGTCCCCTTTTCGTTAAAAAATTTACGTTCGGCGTTAGAATATCCGGAAGTGGTGACGGAGAAGCTAATGAAAGAGGTTAGGTTAGGGCACATGGCGGGGCCGTTTGAAGAGCCACCCGTGCAAGACTTTGTGGTGTCACCTTTGGGAGTGGTACCGAAGAAGGAGCCGAATAAATTTCGGCTTATTCACCACTTATCGTACCCAAGGGGGGCGTCTGTAAACGACGGAATAGACCCCGAGCTATGCTCGGTGGTGTATACATCGTTTGATGCGGCGCTTCATTGGGTTCGGAACTATGGAAGGGGGGCATTGATGGCAAAGGCTGACATAGAGTCAGCCTTTCGCTTGCTGCCAGTAACACAAGAAAGTGTGAGGTTGTTGGGGTGTTTTTGGGCAGGGAGTTATTTTGCGGATCGTTGTTTGCCCATGGGATGCTCAATCTCATGTGCATACTTCGAAGCGTTTAGTTCGTTTTTAGAGTGGGTGGTGAAGGACACGGCGGCAGTGCAGTCGGTCATTCATTACCTGGATGATTTTCTGTGCGTAGGGCCCGGGGGTTCGCCAGTTTGTGCGAACTTACTGGGAACCTTGCAATGGGTGGCCAAACGGTTCGGGGTGCCTCTGGCACCGGAAAAGACGGAGGGGCCCACAACTTGTTTAAGTTTTTTGGGCATCACCATTGACTCTGAGGCAATGGAGTGCCGATTACCAGAAGAAAAATTAAGAAACTTGCAGGAGGAATTAGGTGCGGCGCGGGTGGCGAAGAAAATCACGCTCAAAGGGCTGCAGTCACTGCTGGGCAAGCTGAATTTTGCCTGCAGGATCATGCCCATGGGCCGGGTTTTCAGTAGACGGTTGGCGGCGGCAACAGCAGGGATTCGGGCCCCTCATCACTTTATCCGTTTGGGAGTTAGTCACAAGGCGGACCTGGCAGTTTGGTCCGCCTTTTTAGAGAAGTACAATGGCAGGTCGGTAATTATGGGGGAGGTCAGTAGCAACGTGGACTGGGAGCTCTATACAGATGCAGCAGGGAGCGCAGGCTTTGGGGCCTATTTTCAAGGTAGATGGTGTGCGGGGGAATGGCCGGAGCAGTGGAAGCAAGAAGGCTTAGTTCGGAACTTAGTACTATTGGAATTATTTCCAATAGTAGTGGCTATCACACTGTGGGGTAACCACTTCCGTGATAGAAAAGTAAGATTCCACTGCGACAACATGGGGGTGGTGCAGGTGATTAACAACCTCTCTGCGTCATCCCCCCCGGTGGTTAACCTGCTGCGTCAGTTGGTGCTAGAGGCCTTGTCATTAAACATGTGGGTAGTAGCGGTACACGTTCCAGGTGTCGAGAACTCAATTGCGGATGCTCTCTCTCGCTTTCAGTGGGAGCGGTTCCGGACACTGGCGCCGGGTGCGGAGAAGGAGGGGAGGAAGTGCCCGTCTCGAATCTGGAACGTGGTAAGCGAGCAGTGGGGGGCCTGATAGAACGGTCACTGGCTCGGCGGACTAGGGCAGCATATTGCGCAGTGTGGAGCGAGTGGGAAGAATGGTTGAGGCAGCATGGAGGGGAGCGTTCAGAGGAGGATAGAGTGGGCTTGCTGTTGAGTTGGTTGGGAGAGAGTGCAGATTTGGGTCGGTCAGTGGCAAAAGTGAACCAGTTTATAGCGGGGGTGGCTTTTGGGTTTAAAATACGGGGGGTGGAGGACGCGACAAAAAATTTTTTGGTAAAACAGGCGCTGAAGGGTCTGAGGAGAGGGAAGGGGAGACAGGACACTAGGCGACCGGTATCATTTGATGTTTTGGAGAAATTAGGGGAGGCGGTTGATGTTGTTTGCGGAAAAGAGTTCGAGCGGCGGTTGTTTAGGGCGGCTTTTTCATTTGCATTTTTCGGGGCCCTACGGGTAAGCGAATTGGTGTCACCTAGCAAGACCGTGGGGGGCGGCCTGCAGGCGGAGGATGTGCGGTTGGTAGACGGGAGGTTGGACTTGCTTATCCGTCGGTCCAAGACGGATCAGCAAGGACGGGGGCAGGTGATCCGGTTGGGTGAGGTGCCGGGGGCCAGTATGTGCCCTCTGAGTGCCTGGGAGCAGTATAGCAAAGGGTTAAATTTTCGCACGGGCCCATTTTTGCGGCACGAGACCGGGGAATTTTTGTCGCGTTTTCAGTTTATAGCGGTGTTCAAGAAGGCCTTAGAGGTGGCGGGTTTTAATAATACACAGTTCGGGTCTCACTCATTTCGGGTGGGGGCGGCGACGGAAGCGTCAGTAAGAGGTATGGGGGAGGAGGCAGTGAAGAGGATAGGTCGGTGGGAGTCAGGGCGTTTTAAATCATACGTGCGACCCCACCTGCTTTAAATTCAAGGCGGGGTCGTCTGGAGGGTGGGGGGGGGTCATAATGGCGGTTTGCTAATATAGTATTGTTGCTGTTTATTTTACAGATGGTCGTCCAGCATTAGTTTGGATCTTGGGAGACTCCTATGTTTTTTGGGGAGCAGAGAGAGCGGGGGTACGGCCGAATGGGAGGCAGCTACGGTTTCAGAAGAGTGAGGCGATAGTGAGATGGATGGGGATTAGAGGGATGACTTGGGGCAGCGTATTGGAGGAAGTTGAAAGGCGGGTTAGGTGGGATAGGGCGCCGGAGGTTTTGGTCATACACGTGGGAGGAAACGATTTGGGAAAAAGGAGGTTTAGGGACCTATCAAGGGATATAAGGTATGACTGTCTTAGACTGCAAGCGTCATACCCGGGGACGGTCGTAGTGTGGTCCGAAATCGTGCCTAGGAAAGTTTGGAGGGGGGCGCAGTCGGAGAAGGGCCTGAACAGAGCAAGAGTGAAGCTCAACAGGGAAGTGTCGCAGTTCCTGGGCAGCAAAGGGGGGGTAGCAGCGCGACATATAGACCTGGAGAAAGGGGTCGGCAATTACTGGAGGTCAGACGGCGTCCACTTAAATGACATCGGCATTGACCTATGGACGGAAGGATTACAGGAGGGAATTGAGCGGGCGCTATTGGTGTGGGGGGCGGCGCAGGCTCAAGGTGGTCGAGCCTCACTTGCTGTGGCAGGGGAGGGGGAGGGGCCCTTGGAGCCCGTGTAGAAGGTTAGTGGGGGAAGGCAGGGGCTACATAGCCCCTTCCCCCCTTTTTTGTATTTGGTCAATCGTGGCCTGTCGCCTCCTGGGTTACAGGGCGGAGCCCTGATAGTCGGTGGGAGAGGCTAGCCAGGGGTGGCTAGCCGGCCTCGGGGTCGGGAAGAAACGGCGGCCGGAGGTTAATGGGGAGTTTGCTTGGGCTCCCGAGTCTGCCACCGGCGGCGGGAGGAAGAAGGTTTTGGAAATAGCGTCGCCTGAGCCAGCCAAGTTGCGGCTGGTGACCGGGACAGCTATTTCCTTTGTTGGTTTGAGGCGACAGGATATTTTTAGAAGTAGGAGGGGCTCCAAGGTCCTCTTCGCAGGTTTTCCATTAGGGAATGTTTATAATGGTTAGGAGGTTATAATGGTGTATGATATATTTGAAAGGAAATGCGTTTAAAAATTTTATGTTAATGTTGTTTGTTTTAATAAATTGGCTGCTGTGGCCAAATTTTATCCAACAGATGGTGTCGGTGGTCTGTTCGGGTAATGGTAGGTGGGGAGGGGGATTTAAAGGGGTAGGTCATAGCAGCATACGACTCCGTTATACCCGGGTCAAGCAAAATTGCAGCTCTGCAACAGCGTGCAGAAACAGTAGTGTGGCATGTCAAAGCAAAATCAATCATTTCAATGCAAAGAAACCACTGACGAGTGAACAGATGGGAGGCACCTTTTGGAAAAACAGTTAAAAAGAACCTGTCACCTACCTAAAGCACCATAAACTAAGTATTTTTTATACTCACCTGCTTCCTGGTTCCCACAGTGCCCGACTTTTAAGTCCGAAGATAATTCCAACTCTTTTTAAAGTCCCGTGCATGCATTCTCCTGTACAAGACCATTGGAGAGCATGTGCACAGGACTCTTAAGAGTCAGATTTATAGCCAACGCTTGGATTTTACGGGGGGCACCGTGGGAACCATGAAGTGGGTTTGTATAAGAAATACAACACCCCACTCCTTGTCACCTAACCCAATAGTACCATAAGTTAGTTTTTGTTGCTATAGGCAGGTGACAGGTTCCCTTTAAGGTGTGGTTCCAGAAGCTTCTGGCAACTGGAAGTGTTCTAAAATAGTCTGGGGGAGCTTGTTGAATTTCTTCCACTTTCTCATTCAAAATACTTCAAGTGGGGTTCAAAGAAGTCTTGGTAAGTCAATTTGCCAAGGATCAAGACAATTCAATGTACCGATAATGACAGCGCACCAGCTGCTGTATTACTGCCTTCGTATGTATCTATGTAAAGTATAGATTGTCTAACAATTGAAGCCACATGACAAGCCATGTAGACAGGAATTCGCTTACAAAATGCTGGATTGTATCACACTGACACTCAATTTCTTGGAAACATCTTGTTGCTCAAACAAGGCCACATTTCATCTGCCGGGATATGTCAGTCGGCATAATGTACAGATATAGAGAACTGAAAATCCCCATGCCTACAGTAAATATGTACAAGATTTCCCACAACTGAATGTTTAGTGTGGTGTCATGAAAGACAGGATTATCAGTTTGTTCTTCTTTGTGAACATACAGTTATTGGCTCCATGTGCTTTGTTATGTTGAAAATATTCCTGTACCTCCAAGTAGTCGATTTGCAACCTAATATCTTCCAGCAAGCTAGCGATGACCCATTAGAGTATGGATGTTCAGATCCCACAATAGCATCTTTCAAGATCGCTGGTTTGGACCTGACGGACCAATTTGGTGACTACCCTCTTTAGCATATATTACTCCTCTGGGGTTACGTGAAGAATGTGTATTCGCGACTACAGTGAATGAGCTTGCATGATATGATTGCTACTGTAACAGTGGACATATTCACTATGTGGGGCCACACCACAGTTTTATAGGTTTTAACTTGCCAAATACAAATATGCAAAGGGAACATGACAAATGTGGCAGGGATATCTGTGTCCAGGCTTCTTCCACATTCTCTCCTAAAGCTAGAAAAACTAACTACTGACCTTTTGAATTTCGTGATCACCTTCAATTACTTATGTTTGAGAATTTTTCAGTCTTGTTAAATTGTCAAACATAAGTAATTGCAGTTGTATTTGTCTTACATGGTATTGAGTATTTTCACAGTTGTCCATGCAGAGTTGCCAGATGTTCTTACTCAATAGTTGATTGTTGCGGACGACGGAGAGTTCAGTAGGAACCTCAGTAATACCCTTTATAATGTATAGAATTAGAAAAGTTATTATCAAAAGCCAAAACCAATCAAAAGTTACTGTTGGAAGCTGGAGAGCAAGTCCAGCATTTACCAGTGCTACATGGCTCTTAAATCATTTTATTTTACAGTTCGAGTTAAGTACATGTGGTGCTTTGGCCAACCTTAACAGCTTACGTGTTGTTATTAAACCGCTGATACCAATAACTAGTAACTCGTTATTTAAAAGAATATTTAGGATTTGTATAAAACACATTGTAAAAGCAGTAACGGTAATGCTGAGTAAAATATAACAAAACTGTTCTATTCACATTGATAAAAAGAACAAATATTTGGGACCATGTTAGGCCAAGCTCACATGACCTTGAGTGCCAGCACACAGCAAGTATGCAATGGCATGCGTACTTGCTGCGTGCCACCACCCCATGTGCTATCTCAGCATGTATGTGTGCCAAAATAGTGCATGTTGCTATTTTTTTTTTTTAGAGATATAATGCATGCATGAAAAAACTGCTGGTTTGAGTGGCCTAATAGCATTCAATGGGCTAGTGGCATCGCATGTTGCATGTGAGAGAATTGCGTGTGTGACGTGTAATGACAATATACTTGTATGAGAGCGGCCTTAGCTAGTAGAACAAAATGTTATTATTAGAGATGAGCGAACGTACTCGGTAAAGCACTGCTCGTCCAAGTAATGTGCTTTATCCGAGTACCTCCCCGCTCGTCCTGAAAGATTCGGGGCGCTCCGCTGCTGACAGGTGAGTCGCAGCAAGGAGCAGGGGAGAGCGGGCGGGAGAGAGGGAGAGAAAGATCTCCCCTCCGTTCCTCCCCGCTCTCCCCTGCAGCTCCCCGCTCCGCAGCGCGTCCCAAATCTTTCAGGACGAGCAGAGAGGTACTCGGATAAAGCCAATTACTCGGACGAGTAGTGCTTATCCGAGTACGTTCGCTCATCTCTAGTTATTATTCTCGGAAACAGAAACCAATATATATATATATATATAGTGGCAATGTCGGTGGCAGTACCAATGTGGTTCACTGATGGATATGCAGGGCAACCCGCCGAATTATCATGGCGTCATTAATAGGTTGCTGGTCTGCATGGTGAACTACATATATCAGAATGGTCTGGCACCCTGTATCCACTATGTGTGGGAGTTTACACCAAGCATCCACCCCCCTCATTATCAGGAGGCAGTGTGAGTGGGTGTTTCATCGGTGCCCTCACAGGTGTTATTGGCTCCTCCATTTGGTAGTCAGCTACCTGCATGGTGAGAGGAGGATGCATCTATATGCACTCCTCAGTCAGTAAGTAACGGCCATTTTCTGTGATTGTTTTTAACATGGAAATCTAGAGCAAATACATCAGCCACTGGCAACACATCCACTTTGTACTATGAAAAAATAATAAACACTTGCCCGTCCAGGTGCTAATTTAATAGTAGTTCCCTAACACAGAGGCCTAGCAGATCAGTCCATGAGTGGAGGAAATGGAGGAGGCTGAGCGATTGCCTAATGCTCAGCCTGGGCCCGTTCAACCAAGGAATCCTCAGTACTATTGCTGGGTGCTGAGAGAAAGGAACTGCTTCATAGCAAGAGGAGGAAAGTGTAAGTGTTTTGGCCGCTGGAGAAAGTGGGTACCAGGAGTGAGGGAACCGGCAAATAACTTGGACTGTGGATTGTACAAATACCCTGTGAGCTCCACCGAGATATAATTCTTGTAAACTGTGATTTTTGCAGCTGTTATTGACTTTATTGAAACGTTTAAGTAAATGGAAAAGATCAAACGTTCCCAGTTTTGTTCCAAAATATACTCTTCTGGTGGTGGACTATTTTTTTCATCTGCAAGATCCATCCCTGGAGAAGGAACAGTGGCGTCACGAGTGACAATTGCACTGCAGGTAATCCCCGCTTACTATCCCTGTGATCTCCCCCAGCAGTAACGTGGTCTTTCTCTACCCTGCTGTTTCCTCGGCTGTGGGCATGCTCCTCAGACACTGCACAAGTAAGACATAAAAATACCCTCTATTTAACAATTTCAACTATGTTAGGAAATAAGGTGGGAATACCTCTAACTACTGATGAGCTAACCTCAGGATAGGTCATCAATGTCAGATTGATCGGGGTCTCACTTCTGGCACCTCATCAATTGGCTATCTGAAGTGGCCATAACGTATGAGCATTTACTACAGCGCCTTATTTGAGCAACATTCCCAAACTGCTGCAATTCATAGTAAAGCAGCATGCCATTTTTGCTGTATAGTTTTCAGCCACGGGGCTTCCTAAGAGTGAATGTCCTTAAGTATTCATGGCCGATCTTTTTGGCTCTCGTGGGCTTTCAGTCTACTAGTTTCTCTTCTGTAGAATTTTGTCCAGCCACTGTGCAGCTCTGTGACATGCCCAAGCACTAACATCTGATTCTATCTCGAGGCCTCTGCCAACATTAGTCCACACCTGGAGTTATAATTGGCGGTGCTACCATATGAGAGGTTTACGTATTTATAAAATCGTTTATATGTCCTCTTTAATTATTGTTGTGGTCTAGTCTTCAAAGAAACTCCTAGGTAGGTACTTTGATAAATGCCATTAATTTTTTATTGGTTTTACTGTATAATTGTATAGCGACCTAGGAAAAAATAACTTACAGTTCTGTCATGTTACGGAATGATGTGGTATTGAAGATTATAGGCTTACAGCACAGCTGTATTATAATTTCCAGTACATAATATTTCTTTTTTTTTTTTTAACTGTATTATGACTTTTGTGGTTTAATTTTCAATTTTCTTCCGTGATATCATCTGCTAGTTTATAAATACTAATAGCCATGAAGCAAAGTAGTCTGGTCCCGGCTGTATTTTAGACCTGAAATAGTAGTATTTGATACAATACACTGCATAGCTGCTATAGGGAGCTTTCAGAAAAGAAGTTTTGGAGATGGCTCAGATGTGTATTATATGTCATTTATTAGCCTGACCAGTGTCATGCTGCCAATGTAGGCAGACAACATGACTTATGGAGCTTATGTGACAGGGGCTGTTTGGCCCCTATCCCACTGCTGACTCACTTCCCTATAATATCCGGCCAGGCCAGCAGCATAAGCTTCACATACATTCTATATGCTCAGGATGCTGTTGTGCTCTCTCACAGTCAGTGCAGGCTGCTCCTTCACCTCCTACAGCAGCATCCAAAGGAGATAGAATGTATGTGAAACATGTGCTGCTGGACGATCATTCACGGGAAGGGGGATATACAGAGGGGGCTCCATTATCGTCACTGAGAAGGTATACCAGTGTTATGTGGGGCCACAGTGAGGGGACACTAGTATTATGGGAGGGTTACAGAGGGGACACTAGTACTATAGGACGAGGGGGTTCAGGGAGGTTACTTGGGATAGTGGCAGAATGGAAAGTGTGTGAGCCATGCCTGGAGGAAAACTTCAAGGTCATCAAGGCTTAGATAAAGAATGAAAATGGACTATTACAATCAGAAAAGGAGCCATCTGTGATAACTGGAGGTAACTGTACTATAATCATGATCACTGTGTAGAATTGGTATCTAACTATTATATGGTGACTGCACTATTTAGAGGTATACCAGAACTGAACCGCTGTATCTAAGCCTGTCGTGTTATCTCTGTCTCTGTTTTTGGTGGGGGTGAGAGAGATTCTGTGTATTGCTATGGGGCCCCGTAACTTTTATGTATATCCCCGACCACTGCACCTATGACAGCCACAAGATTTTGGAGTGTCAAAAGCAATTGTGAGGTCAGGCCCTAATGTTGGATGAAAAGGGCAACTTGCAATTGATAGGGTTGAGGTTAGGCCTTAGTAAATAAAGATTATTATTGTTCATATGCTGTAATATAATGGAGTACTGCTTACTCCACTTTATGCATTATCCCACTATTGTGATATCACTGAGTGCACCATCGCTGTATATTCCCGTGTGCATTATCCTACTAATATCCTACTATTTTCAGATCACAAAGCCACAAAAGAATTTGGAAGTACAAACTTACAACAACTTTTGACACTTTCAACAGAGGGTTTAATTCTTCAAGAGGATTCAAGCGTGGCTGGGAAGTATGAGATATCTAGAGCACAGGTAACACTCTGGCCTGGTGACCCCCTAACACTAATTCAGGGACCATAAAACCTTCACATCTTCATCAGTGGACTATTTAAGTATGTTTTCATTTCTCTTCTCATCCTGTTGAAGTATCCTTTCAAGTATCCTGAGTAGGTTCGAAAGCTCGCTATAACATCATGTATTTTTGTTAGGCATTAAAAGGTATCATATCTACAACATTACTTTGTTTCTCTTGCGAAGAACAATCGCATTTTTATCCTTCTAATGTGACTTCATTGTGTGCATTATGCATGTATTGTAATATCTCTGTACTGTGACATTCTAGTGTATGGAGACCGAACTAACCATAAGCTTTTCTTAATTTGAAATTCCTTCTGAAGGTGGTCATGGTAGAGTGAGGTCTAATTACAAGTTTTGCTTTGGGGCACCGAGATTACTTGTTATCATGCTGACCACCAATGACAGATTAGGATTTGGGTTTGGTCTCTTATTTTCAGCATACAAAGACATTTCAGACAATTGCATGCAGAAATGTCAAACGGAGAGTTCTTCTTAGGGCGATACTTGAGCAGCAGGTCTCAGCAAAAAGTGAGTGGCAAGAGTGTAGCCGAAGGGCAAAGCTAAATATATTTGGACCCCTATAATAATATCAAATCCAAATACTAGATCAGAATTTTAAATTAATTTAAACCTCCCTAAATATAGTCAGACCCTTTATATTAATTTCAGTCTCCAGAATAGAACCCCTGAATATATTCAGACCCCACATACCCTATATTTATATCAGACACCAGACCTGAATCCCTAAATATATTTGTACCCCAAAACAAACCACTACATATATTCAGTCCCTAGACCAGATGCCCGAAATATTATTAGACCTTCAATATTAATAACAGACCCCAGACCAGACTACAAACTGTATTCAAACCCCAGATCAGGCAAAAAAATAATCAGTCGTTTACACATTTACAAAAAGCCCTTTTGAAGACAACAATAATGCTGATGTGGCCTTCGGTGAAAATGAATTTGACACATTTTCTCTATAGTCATCATTAATTGTACTTTATGTATGTACACTGCCTAGTCTAGTCTAGGGGCTCATACTGTAGAGTAACTGTGTATGCCTCTGATTTTATAGGTCAGGAATGCTATCTTTTCTCCTTAGGGAGAGTACCTAGAAGGTGAGTGAGTGAGGAAACTTATAAGCCATTCATGCTCCTCTGAGTAATATGCAAATAAGGAAGATGGAACAATACCTCTGCAGCGCCACCTATTGGAAGGCAGCATTCCTGTAAGCCAATGTTAGACTCTTTATATAAGCCTTGTAACAATGACTGGGAAATGGAAGCCAAGCCAGAATTCATGTACAGACAGCTGTTTTAGACAGTCATTGTTACAACAAAATGTTGTTTCTATTTCCATTAATATCAAATTTATGTATCTAAGTGTTATTAAACGTGCGTTATGAGTGTTTCAAATCGGGAAGATCATGTGTAATAATACTGTATATACTACCACTTCTAAAATTCTTTGTGTATATATACCAGATAGTGACTGCACATAATTTTGAACAGTCACCCTATAGAACTCTGATTGGACTGCCTATAATATAAAATCTCCTGACCCAAATGGTAATGGGTAACTCTGTAGCAAGATATAGCTACACTAGTTAGCAAGGTGTGTAACACATTCTATCCATAGTGCACTCAACACGTTGTATAGCCGGCAGAGATACTAATAAGTGAGTAGAACATTAGACCCTAGCAGGGTACTGGTTGTGTCTGTGTGTGTAATATATATATTTATAGTTAGCCGCACAGTATTAAATCAGCTGCGTGCCTGATTTTCAGTCAAAAACCGCACCAATGGTACAGATTTTGACAGTTTTTGGAATGCAGAAATGTTGCAGAATTTGCTCCATCTTCTTTGAAATGGCCCTGTACATTTTATAACGACGGGGGTAAAAATCATACATCATGATAAGCTCCGCCCCCTGACCACACCATATATATACCTTTATGTTAAGTGGTAATACAGCATTATTCCATAGAAGGATTGTATATGACACATTCATCTACTTGACATATTCCGGGATGCAGTTTTATTTTCTTTCTACTGCATTTTATCTCTGTTTTTAATGCCTCTTATCATCTTATAGTATTTGGCCAGTTTAACATCTGTGTTGGGATTTCTGGTAAGAGGTTCCATCGCAGAGCCGGCTCAAAATACTGGAAGAAAAAGCACTTATTCCAAAAGCCAGACAGCTGAGCGGAAACCAAACAGACCCTATTATAGTCAATGGGGTCCGTTCGGCACTGTTTGGTTCCATCCTAAGACAGACGTTCTGCTGCAGGGAATCTCCTTTCTTGCTCCCCAAATGGAGCAGAAAAGCGGAACCCCGCCCATGGGTGTGAAATTTTCAATAATTTGGTGATATGCACTTTTGCTTCTATTGGTTGTATATCTTTGGTGCAGCATATTTTTGTGTTGAGATAGCTGTCCATTTCAGAACAGAATTGTAGTTGTGTTTATCTTCACATTAGCTTGAATAGCAACATACGATAAGTTATGTCTAAAAGGAGAGTAGTTTTAGGCTGGTCTCACACGACCGGATTTGGATCGCAGAATCCACTATCGTTACCCGTGCAGACGATTTGTGGTATTCCACATCCATTAACAAGAATAGAGCATTGGTATGTCCTCGCGGAAATAAAATCACAGCTATTGAAGTCAATGGAAGCCGTTTGACCCATGGCCCATCCGCAATTGACATTGTGAATAGGTCATGGTTACCCGTGTCATTGCCTAGCAATGGCGCAGGAAAAATAGATTTAAAAAATACAATACAGAGTTAAACATTTTTGCGCAGCTGCGGTCGAAGCTGGATACCGCTGCAGGCTGCCACATATAGAATCCAACCCATCTGTGTGAAGCCGGCCTTAAATATTTCCACCCGGACGCCGGCTGCGGTCGGAGCCATATTCCGCTGTGGGCTTCCACATGTGGAATCCTACCCTTCCGTGTGAGACCGGCCTTAGTCTTTCCTTTATGCCTTTCCTACATTCAAAAAAAACTTATCTGTGACTTAAGCCTTACAAGTAATTGAATAGGCTATGTACACTTCAACAATGAAATTTGTTTGTATTGTCTTAATGCATTTAAAATGCTGTAATTTTGTAATGCCTTGTCTACCAGTTACTGTCTGCAGCTCCTATGCAACTGCAGGGTGGTAGACCGTAGATTCAGTGCTATGTACTCTGATTTTGCCGTTATACTTCATTCCATTTCTCTCTTACTTTTTCTAAAATACATTTGGTAGAGTGGCAGGAAGTAGAAACAGACGAGAGATTGAAGATATAACTACATAGGATTTACTTAGAACTCTACTTCCATGGAAATGCAAAGTTCTTGCACTGTAAATGACACAACAATGATCGCTCAAAAGTCACTTCAGTGACATCTTTTGAGCGAATATCTTTGTGTCTAAATGGGCCTTAAGAGGTGATGATAGACAGGTGAGCTCAGCAAGGACATGTAGTTGAGTTCAATGGAGCTACAAATTCTAAAATATATAACCACTTTACATAGAATAAATTTGCTTGGAAGTGATTAACTTTACAAATATTGCCCAGTACTCCAGGGATTCCCTGCTGGTTGTATGGACTCTACTCTACCTGAATGGGATTCCAAAGCAGGTTCCAACAGCAGACTACCATAGAGAAAAAAGACATGATAATTATTTTTGCTGTAGATGTTTAACATGTCTTTATCCCTTAGTTCACCACTGTGCTATTGTCATCTTGAAGATGAGTTTAACAAGACAGGTATTTTCCTTTCTTTTGCCAAATGTTAATACGCAAAAGAACTGTAAGGGGGTTTTAATCAGCTTTGTAGCATGATGGATTTTTTGCACCATTACAATGTGATGTGTGTCTGAGGGTCCATGTACACTTACAGATCGCTCAAAATTAAAAGCAAATAAAATCGAGCAGCATCAAGTGGTAAAATTTCAATGCATCATTCAAGATGCTTTTTTATTCATTCATATTGGTAAAAGGTGAACAAGCCACGTATCATCCCTATAGCCTCATGTCCACGGGGAAAATCAGATCCGCTGCGGATTTGTAACGCGGATTTGGGCTGCGGATGCACTGTAATTGTCTTTTATTTTTCATGCGGGAGATCAATTGAGCCATGTGCTCTATGAGCTCCGGCACGCGTGATCCGCACTAAAATTGAGCATGTCCATTTTTTTTCATGCTCCAGAAATTTTTTAATTCACTTTTAAATACCATCCGCGAGTATTTATCTACCCGCGGATGGTCAATGCATTCCTATAAGGCGCAGATCCGCGTGCGGGAAAAATGCTGCGGATTTTAATTCTTATTTTCCCCGTGGACATGAGGCCTATCACAGGGTCTTTGTCAAGCTCAAACTTAGTTAGAAACTGACAGTTTAATTAGCCTACTAGTATCAAACTAGCTTCATTTGCATGTATTTAACCCCTTCCTGCTCCATGACGTACCGATATGTCATGGAGCGGCGGGGTATGTATGTACAGTGCGGGCGTCATCTGTTTATAACAGCTAACACCCGCGGGCAATAGCCGCTATCGGCCGTTCGGCCGATCGTGGCCATTAACCATTTAAATGCCGCTGTCAATTCTAAGACTGTAAGATCGGGGGAGCCGTGCAGGTGTCATGGAAGCCGGGGGTATGATGAAAGCCCCGGGGTGCCTTACCAGACACATATTTAGGATTTCAGCTGCAGCTCAGCAGCGCTGCTGATTAGAGCCACCTGATTCGCTCTTCGGCACCACGTGACTACACAGCGTGCATGCGGATTGCCTTCAGCAGCCGTGCACTACAAACTACAGTTAAGCAGACGTGCACTACACACTACACTTAAGCAGCACGGGGTTAGGTTTAGGGTTAGGTTTAGGGTTAGGGTTACCTAAACCCTAACCCTAAACCCTAACCCTAAACCTAACGCTAAACCCTAACCCTAAACCCTAACCCTAAACCTAACCCTAAACCCTAACCCCATGCTGCTTAAGTGTAGTGTGTAGTGCACTGCTGCTTAAGTGTAGTGTGGTGGCTTGATAGACTGCCTGTTAAATTGCAGTATGACGTAATGCTATAGCATTACGTCATACTGCAGGAGCGATCAAAGCATCGCATGTTAAAGTCCCCCAGGGGGACTTCAATGTAAAGTAGAAAAAAGATCAATAAAGTTTTTTTAATTGTAAAAAAAAAAAAAGTTATAAAAGTTTAAATCACCCCCCTTTTGCCATATCTATTATTAAAAAATCTAAATCATAAAATAAAAATATGTATTTGGTATCGCCGCATCCGTAAAAGCCCGATCTATCAAAGTAGCACATTATTTTTCCCACACGGTGAACGTCGTCTGAAAAAAAAATTAAGAACGCCAGAAATGCACTTTTTTAGTTACCCTGTCTCCCAGAAAAAATGCAATAAAAAGCGATCAAAAAGTCGTATGTATTCCAAATTGATACTATCGTAAACTACAGGACATCCCACAAAAAATGAGCCCTTGCTCAACTATGTAGACAAACAAATAAAAAAGTTATTGTGCGCAAAAGATGGTGGCAGAAAATAATTGAAAAAAATTAAATGTCTTTGAAAAAAAAAGAGTAGTATAGTAAGAAAAAACCTATAGAAGTTTGGTATCGTAGTAATCACACCAACCCATAGAATAAAGTTATCATGTCGCTTTTGTTGCCGTTTGTGCGCCGTAGTAACAAGACGCACTAAAAGATGGTGAAATGTCATTTTTTTTTCATTTTACTCCACTTAGAATTTTTTAAAAAGTTTTTCAGTACATTATATGGCACTTTAAATAGTACCATTGAAAAATACAACTCGTCCCGCAAAAAACAAGCCCTCATACAGCAATGGCAATGGATAAATAAAGGAGTTACGATGTTTTTGAAGGGGGGAGGAAAAAACGAAAATGGAAAAAGAAAAAGGGGCCGCGTCATTAAGGGGTTAAAGAACAGTGGGTGGTCTGTTCTCTAAATACATTGGTATGGTTCTCCAGCGGGAGAACTCAGCGTGCTGTCCATTTTATCAGGGACGACAGATTTTAATCTGAGCTGAACTCAGCGATGGATGAGAAATGCACGGTAAGATGGCTTTTGAGCAATCATCGTTGTCTGTAAATGTACCTTAAGGTCCCATTCACATGAGCATATGCATTTTTGTGTGTGGCTAACCGCTTCATATTTGTGGAATAAACTATGCTTTTATGCTCGCATACTGGCATATTTTACTGTACGTTTTGTGCCTGCAAGGCATGTTTATTTGCGCATGGCAAAAAAATATGCACCGATTGAAATGGCTAATAAGTTCCAGATGTGTTCTTTTGCCTGCACAATTACACAGTGTATCATTTATTTCCTAGTGCATTTTGCGGGCACTTGCGCATCCCCATTGACTTCTATGGGGGCTTTATTTTCCTGCACATTTGTACAACTGAAATGCACAGGAAAAATACACATGTGAACAAACCATTGAAATCAATGCGTTCTATTCTCTGTGTATTGCGTGTGCAAATATGCCCGTGTGATGCCGATCTAAGAATATGTTCACCCTGTGTTTTGAGGATCTCTGTGATTTGCCTGGATTCCAGGGGTCTCAAGCTTTGCCTGTTGTAACAGTTTCTTTAAACTTTGTGCCACCCTAGCTTTTGAGTCAAATGGCTCAATCATGCAGGTATGTGAACAGAGTCCTACCACTTAAAACTAGGTGGCCCCCAAAGTGATAAAGCTCTGCAGGCAAATAAAGTTAGAGTAGTGACACAGTAGTATTTTTGGCTGCTCAGAAAGGAGGAAGAAAGAGTCCTATGGACTGCTGCAAATTGAAATAGCCAAGTGGTTACTGTACGATGCTGGTAAGCTGAAAATAAGGAGCACTTTATTCTGTGATGAACTCCATACAAGATCCACTGCACTGCCCAACACCTGCTGATTGAGAACATGGATAAAAGCTACTCATGTTCCTGTGGAAATGGCCTATTATTAAAAGTACTTTGAGCAAGCCGTAGGAAGCTGATACGGCCTTCAACCAGGCCTCCTTCAAATGTTTCCTGGTGGTGGTCAAAAATGAAAAATGTGCCAGCCCCGTGGTCTACCCCTCAGTAGGTCTAGACAAGTTCCTGCCAGAAGATCCCCCTTCTAGGGAATCCTTTCAGAACGTCCTGCGCTTTTATGTATTTTAGAGATTGGTTTTGTCATCTGTGCCTGATTTCTTAAAAACAGCAATGGACGGCTGGTGGCCGGGAGGAATATGAAAGCCTTAGCTATGGCAAATCAGCCAAGCTGCCCAGTTTTTGCTGTTGTTCTCCTGTAATGTAACACATATTCCCTCATTAGAGGAATTATTTAATGTGGTTAGAATATTGATTATAGGTAGGTATACCTCTGATAGTAAATGTATTTTGAGTGCTGTTGCCACTTTTTGGTTTCTGCTTCTATTGTATGTTGCAGCCATGGTTTACGCACATCTATAGATTTCTATTGGGCAGTGCTGACCTATTTTATCCTTTTTTCTACAAATATTGTGGAGTTGTGGCTGCCTTCACCTGGTCGTGCACGTCTGCTGACCATTTACCTTCTGTCCCTCCTATTGGACCATATAAATGGTATCCAACTAGAGATGAGCGAACATACTCGGTAAGGCCGATTTCGCAATCGAGCACTGCGATTTTTGAGTACTTCACTACTCGGGTGAAAAGATTCAGGGGTCGTCGGGGGGCGGGGCGTGGCGTGGTGGAGCGGGGGGTAGCAGCGCGGAACAGGTGGGAGCTCTCTCTCTCTCCCTCCCCCCCCCACTCCCCTCTGCAAACCCCCGCTCACCCACGGCGCCCCCCGAATCTTTTCACCCGAGTATTGAAGTACTCGAAAATCGCGGTGCTCGAATGCAAAATCGGCCTTACCGAGTACGTTCGCTCATCTCTATATCCTACCTTCCATGGTTTTATTTGTTGGCTTAGTTCGAAGAGAGGAGCATTTTTATGGGTAGGTACCCAACTTTCCCAGGTTAAGATTAAACCACCTGGTATTAGCGTTAGGACCCATCTGAAAGCTCGGTCACCTGGACGTTGGTAGATGGGCCAATATAATTTGATCAAATTATATACCAAGAACCTTGCATTATTTCCTGTGGTCAGAGTATTTATTATAGGTAGGTATACTTCCAATAGTAAATGTATTATGGGTGCTGTTGCCACTTTTTGGTTTCTGCTCCTCTTTAGAAATAGAAGACTACTAAACTCTAGTGTGTGTGTGTATATATATATATATATATATATATATATATATATGTAAATAATAAACAAATATATATATTTAGCAGAAATGTATTCCTCTACTGAACATATATGTTGCTTTTCATGAGGCGAGTAAGGCTAAAGCAACCATACCGCTATGCAGCATCATCTACACGTGGCTTTACAGCTATTTTATCATCATTCTAATATGTAGTTGTAGCTTTTTGACCACATGTATAATCAGGATAATATGTACTATATTTAGGTTTTTACTCACTCAAAGAGCTTGACTTTACAATTATAACAATTGTGTGTAACAAGCCTTAAACACAGTATTTTTAGAAGATCAAACAAAGAGTACAGTGGCCTTCTCGAAAACTCTTTTCTCATAGCTATATCTTCATCTCTAAGATTATAGAGACAGACATACAAAGTTACACATTGTGTTAGGTGGGTAAGTCTCCCAGGGGAATAAAGATATAGTCTTCCACTTCACGTAAAGAGACTAATTTTCATATTTCACTTTGAGAAGCCTGATTATCTGGGAGTCTGCTCGGTTCTTTGAATAAGAATAGCTTCATTGTGTTGACCTTGTTCTCTTGCATATGTAATATAGGTACAATGGGGCACATTCAATCTCTTTTGTTCGCCAGATTTCTGGTATTGAAGTGCCACAATTTTGGCGCACACATCAAAATTGTAACTTTTTGTAGCTTTATGCCAGGTCCTGCCACTTTTTCAAAAAAGCATAGTGTTAGGTGGTGTGACTGTTTTTGTTCGTCACATTTACTCTAATGTATGCCAGAATAGCAGAAAGCTGCGCCAACTCAGAGCTGGCGTAGGTTTCAGTGTGGCACATGGAGATGCTGCTTGACGTGACAAATGTATTAAGAGGCTTCTACCTCTTAATACATTAGTTACACTGCCACCAGCTGATAGTTTTCTTAGACTGGTGTATGAAATGCTGGCTTACATAACTATGTAGACTAAAACTAAGTTCTCTAAGTCTGGGCAGGTATAGCTCGCCATTCCTCGTGCCAGGCTGTGAGAAGAGATTGTTGTGAGGATGGGCATGGGTGGTGGAGTCGTACCCGTCACTCCAGTTTATCCCACAAGTGCTCGATTGGATGAATGAATGGTTATTACAAAATGAGCCGCTTTTTATTTTACTCATGCCCTTCCCAGCATACCGTTCGGGAAACTCAAGATTTGCATATTTGCTGATTTTCTGCAGTGTCCAAATACTTTTGTCCATATAGTGTGTGTATGTATGTTATATATAATATTTGTGCATGTTTTGCTGTGCACCTATGATACTGTGTGATTTGGTGATTGTGCACCTTTATAACCTGGGTGGTATAATATGGTATTCATTGGCACTACCATGTCCTATCGAAATGGCTGAATGCTGGAATAATTGCTTTCTGAATTGTCAGCTAACAAGATGAGGTGTCAATGTCAACATAGGCCAAGGAAAAGCCAGCCACTGAGTGAATTTTGAGTGATAACCGTGTGTAAATAGGCCTTCAAACGACCGCAAATAAGCGATAATCGTTACATGTAAATGCATGCATAGTGCACTTTTCATCTGAACAATGATTTTAAGGTGAGCTTAAAATCCATTGTTCAGCCACAGAGAGATAAAGTATCTCTCAATAGACCGCATGCTGTGTTCACTACGGGTGGTGGGAGAGTACATTGTATTCTGCTGACAGACCTGGCAAGAACAATGCAGCTCTGTGCACAGCTGGGCGTGGGATTAATCACACTTTGGGCTCTGCAAACAGCTCCTGAAGGCAAATGAAGATGATAATGTGTTAATGGACAATAGTGTCCATTAACACTTTATGCAAAATGATCATTAAAACTTTTAATCGTTTGAAAGATTACCTTTGAGTGTAAATGGGCCTTTATACATGTATGTGCCTTATAATAGGGCAGAACTATGCCACAATGCTGATAAGAGGGACAAAGGGGAGCTGATAAAAGGGTGTGTCTTAGTGCCAAGGGCCTGGGAACAGAAGGACCATGTATGGTGTCAACTAGACCTGCAATTGGCCTGTGTAACTTAGTAGGTCTGGAGCCTATTCCTCGGAAGCACATTGTTAAGCTGGAGACTGGTGTGGACTTGTTCACTGTGGTAGTATCAGTTTCCTGGGGGCTGAAGCATATAACGCAGAGCTTCTGGAGACCCTGCATTGTGGGCTGCCTGGTATGCTTTTAGAAGGTGAAAGTTGTGACATCGGAGCTCTGTCCTGCATACTGTTAGAATCTGTATTCTATCTATCTATCTATCTATCTATCTATCTATCTATCTATCTATCTATCTATCTATCTATCTATATTAGAGACATTAGAAATGAATCTTATTATACAAATGTTATGCTATTATTAGAGATAAGCGAGCATACTCGTCCGAGCTTGATACTCGTTCGAGTATTAGGGTGTTCGAGATGCTCGTTACTCATAACGAGTACCACGTGATGTTCGAGTTACTTTCACTTTCTTCCCTGAGAAATTTGCGCGCTTTTCTGGCCAATAGAAAGACAGGGAAGGCACTACAACTTCCCCCTGCAACGTTCAAGCCCTATACCACCCCCCTGCAGTGAGTGGCTGGCGAGATTAGGTGTCACCCGAGTATTGAAATCTGCCCCTCCCGCGGCTTGCCTTAGATGCATTCTGACATTAGTTCAGGGAATGTGCTATCGTGTTGGAGCTGCTATAGGGAGAGTGTTAGGAGTATTTTAGGTTTCAAGAACCCCAACGGTCCTTCTTAAGGCCATAAATCTTCTCTATATGCGCTCAATGGGGCCGGCGGCAGCAGCGCCGACCCCATTGAGAACATATAGAAGACAAATCCTTCTTCTCTGCCACAGCTGTAACAGCTGTGGCAGAGAAGAACGATGTTTGCCCATTGAATTCAATGGAGCCAGCAATACAGCAGGTTCCACTGAAAGCAATGGGCTTCCGGCGATTGCAGGATGAATTGTCGGGAAGGGGTTAAATATATAACCCCTTCCCTGCAATTCATCCAGAAATGTGTTACAATAAAAATATATACCGGCGTATAAGGCGACGGGGCGTATAAGACGACCCCCCAACTGTCACCTTATACGCCGGTAATACAGTGGAGCAAAGAATAAAAATCATTACTTACTTCTTCTGACGTTCTGCGGCGCTCCTGCAGGCTGTCACTCCCTCCTGGTGTTCTGCGGTGCTCCTGCAGGCTGTTGCTCCCTCCTGGTTCCCGGCAGAGCATTGATTTCTCTACGGAGGGCTTTAAATCCCCGCCTCCAGAAACACACATGCCTTCAGCCAATCACAACCAATGACAATGATGTCATTGAATGGCTGTGATTGGCTGTGTTTCTGGAGGCGGGGATTTCAAGCCCTGCGTCCAGAAAGCAATACTCTGCCGGGGACCAGGAGGGAGCAACAGCCTGCAGGAGCGCCGCAGAACGTCAGAAGAAGTAAGTAATGATTTTTATTCTTTGCTCCACTGTATTGCCGGCGTATAAGGTGACAGTTGGGGGTCGTCTTATACGCCCCATCACCTTATACGCCGGTATATATTTTTATTGTAACACATTTCTGGATGAATTGCAGGGAAGGGGTTATATATTTAACCCCTTCCTGACAATTCATCCTGCGATCGCCGGCAGCCCATTGCTTTCAGTGGAACCTGCTGTATTGCTGGCTCCATTGAATTCAATGGGCAAACATCGTTCTTCTCTGCCACAGCTGTTACAGCTATGGCAGAGGAGAACGATCTTTATGCTGACAGTGCGGGGGGGGGGGCACTCTTGCCGCTATTGTGGCTTAATAGTGGGACCTGTGAACTTGAGATGCAGCCCAACATGTAGCCCCTCGCCTGCCCTATCCGTTGCTGTGTTGTTCCCATCACTTTGTAGAATTGCCCAAATTTTCACAAACGAAAACCTTAGCGAGCATCGGCGATATACAAAAATGCTCGGGTCGCCCATTGACTTCAATGGGGTTCGTTACTCGAAACGAACCCTCGAGCATTGCGAAAATTTCGTCCCGAGTAACGAGCACCCGAGCATTTTGGTGCTCGCTCATCTCTAGCTATTATACAAATATTTACAGGATTATTACAATTCATCTGATTGTAAAATACTCATAACTCACATTTAATTTTTTTTAAATTGCTAATAAAATCATCATGATGGATCATTCTTATGTGTTTCTGTTGAGTAATTCCAAGGATTCCACAACGCGTTTTCCCACCCAAAATAAATAAGAGCTGGGGTGTGTGTAGGTGGCACGGAAATTGAATTGGAAAGGGTTAAACTGAACGCCCGTGCGTATGAGCAAACTGTGACATTGTTTGCTCATTCGCACTGGTGAATGATTTCTCGCTCCGTCTGAAGGCACCCTTTATACATGTGCCACTAATTGTCCCAACAATACCATACAACCTTTTGATGAAAGGACGTTTTCTTGGTGGTGTCAGTGGCAAAGCTACTGAAAACCTCTGATGATCAGTTGCAGGCAATCACATATTTCCATAATAGGGAAAATAAAGCGTTGTGATTATAGATGAGCGAGTATACTCGCTAAAGGCAATTGCTCGAGCGAGCATTGCCTTTAGCGAGTATCTCCCCCACTCGAGACGGAAGGTTGGGGTGCTGGCAGCGGGCACGGAGCTGCGGGGGAAAGCAGGGCGGAACAGGAGGTGAGATCTCTCTCTCCCTCTCCCCCCCCCCCCCCCCCCGCTCCCTCCTGCTGACAGCCGCTACTCACCGTTCCCCCGCGCCGGCACCTGAACCTTCTGTCTCGAGCGGGCAGGTACTCGCTAAAGGCAATGCTCGCTCAAGCAATTGATTTTAGCGAGTATACTTGCTCATCTCTAGTTGTGATGCACTTTGAAATGGACGTGAAAATTCTTCCAAAGCGGAAATTGCATTTTCCAGCAACTTACTGCTGTTGCTCATCGAAGTGGGTCCCATGAAATTGGCCCTTGTTTTAATGTTCACATGTTCTAAGAGGCCAAATGCCATGGATTGTCCAGTTTGAAAAATCCTTCCAAGTAAAAATATAGATCTACTATACTAGATAATTCAAATGAAAAAGAATTGCTTCTGAGCATTGTCTGCATCAGCCGGTAAATAATCAGATATATACAAGCACTTTTTAATATGTTTTATATGTGGTTACTCACTTATTTGGAGGAGTTTTCCTGAGATACCAGCAGCAGTACCATATTATACATTTTCTCATGCAGTCTACAGTATATTTGTTCTCTTCATATGTGAATGCCTTGGATTTCAGTTTTTCAGTGGGCACTGAATTCTAGTTATATTGCTACTTTGTGCTCTGCATTCTCTTTAGTGGGAGCCGTCTTCTCTATATCCTGCAGGCGCTGAGTCTGGCTATATGTTCCCCCTGCAGCATAAACTTTGTCGAATTTGGATAAGGAAGGCTATATCTTAGTCATATCATAAGGATATTTGCTGCATGAGGAAGCCCACTGAATAGCACTGTTCATTTCTGAAACTTGTGTTGACTAAAAGTGACAGAACCAATAAATACGGTTCATGAGGTTCAAAACTTTAACAGAACGATCTTTCTGATCTAGCCAGGACTAGTGCAGATATCTGGGTGTTTCCATTTCTAAATTTGATGTAAGTATGAACAGCATTGTTATTATTCATAAACCACCAATCTGAATTTTCAGCATTCTTTAAGTCTCCTACCTATGGTGTTTTGAGAGTCCTCAATTTACTACATAAGGAAGCATTCAACGATTCTGTACTGTTCGGGCCCTGGTCTGTAAGTGCATTGCCATAAGTTTACAGATTTAGGTCATCCACTACTCTGTTTATCATGCTCCAGCCAGTCTAATGGCTAAATGAATACACACGTTTATTATCATTGCTTTTCGGGCCCAAGTTTAAAAATCCGCTAAGCACTGGCACGCCACCAATGTATGCAGACCACACAACTGCTATGGGGCTGGTAGGACACCCACTAACTCACCTCTGCCTTCCCCTAAACGTCCAAAACTTACATCAGGGGTGTCAAACTCCTATTCACCAATGGGCAAATCAGCACTATGGTGGCCTTCAAAGGGCATTTATAAGGGCTCATTCACACAGTCGTATTTGTGCTCTGTATTACACCTGTATTTTTTATGTGTGTTTTATGACAGCTTAATCCCCATTGATTTGCATTCGCATATTCAGACATCATTCTTCACATGTGTATATTACACATGGGGAAAAAAAAATCACAGCATGTCGTAATTTGATCCATACTACAGACCAAAATTGCCATTAAAGTTAATGGAAGCGCATAAATACACAGTAAATATGCATAATACATACGTATCCACTGCATAACTTTGTATAAAGTCATGTGAAATCTATGGGAACTTGTTTTTTTTGTAGAAAACGCAGTGAATACGTGTTCAAAAAGAAAAACGGCAAGAAGGTCCAAATACGCTGTGAACACGCACAATTTCAGTTGTGAAAACTGTGTATTTCACATACCGAAACCGTATACATCCATGTGATTGATCCCTAAATGTAACTACTCATTAACATGGCTGTGGATCTCTATGCACTATGATGGGGTTTCCACCCTTCCACCTCTGCAGCACCGAGCTTCCTGCCCTGGGATGCCTGGGTAGGGCTGTCAGAGCTGTGCCACCACCTGTGAGTTTTGAACAGAATGGTGTGGAGATCGCACCAGAGATCAGTATCCAATATGGCACCTGCATGTTGTGCTGGCACCACCCCCTCTGCCAAACACTGGCTGCATCATTCGGGGGAAAGTGGAGAGCCAGTCCTTCTGTGTCCAGACTTCATTGAGGGCCACAGAATATCACGTGGTGGGCTGAATTCGGCACGTGCGCCTTGAGTTTGACTCATGTGACTTACATTCACTCTACTCTCTCAGTGTAGGCTGCTCCTTCCTTTCTTTTGACAGTACTAAACTGAAGTAGGAAGGAAGGGGAGCAGCAGCCAGCACCGAGAGCAGCGTAAATGTAAGTGATGCTTGTGCTGCTGGACATTCAGGGAAAGTGGGAGACACAGAGGGGGCACCAGTGCTTTGGGGGGCAAAAGAGGGGACACCAATACTATAAGGGGCCACAGAGGGGACATTATTGCTTTTTGGGGTGGGGGAGGGGGGGCAGAGGGAACACTAGTTCTAATATTGTGCAAAATATTTGTCGAATAAATAAACCATAATCGTGCCCATTTAGTGACTAACGACCCAAACCACGCCCATCACAGTACCACTTTACCAACTTATTGCATGTTAGCTGAGCTCTCCCACACTGTGCACAGTGCTGCCCTCTGCTGGCAGCTGTTGGTAAAACAAGTAATATAATTGCGGTTTTGACACTGTAACCTTGTCTGCCTTCCTACATATTGCATCTCTTTGCTAATAAAAACTTCTACAAACAAACAAGCGAAAGTCTGTTTGTGTCATGGAAATTTGAGAAGAAAACTCTTATACTTGGAAAATGATGGAATGCTCAAAACCACATTCCTCAAAACTAGACTCTTGGTCTGTCTACCTATCACACATGGCATTTTAAAACTTTTTTTTTTTCCAATACAGGCCAAGGTTTAATGCATGTATGATGTTGGAAATTCCCCTCCCAGACCTTTGTGATATGGAAACATTTATTTATCTATTACTTTTTCCAGATGTGTTCTTATATGAACAAATTATATTTAGCTGTAGTTTCCATGTGTCAAGGAAACCGACTCAGCATAAGAGTTAATATTAAAGAGAAGGAAATATGATATTCAACATAATCCACCATCAAAGTTTATATGGAAATTACATTAGTGAACATTTACAGCGTCATTCCTCCAATTGTCTGATGAGTCATCCTAATACAGAACCCCAACTATCACGTTACTAGACGGTGGTGCTGCTAGACACATCTAGCTCTGGGAAATGTAACCCTAATCCTTGTATGTAAAAACACGAATTTAGTTATTTATTATCCTTCATTCCTTTTGATTCTCTGTTTCCTACATGTACAACCCCAACTTCAAAAAAGTTGGAACGCTGTGTAAAATGTACAGAAAAATTAGATTTGGGAGTCTCATATATATATTTTATTCATGATAGAACATAGAACACGTATCAGAAGGTAATAGTGAGACAACCAGTTCAGCACCTGGATTCTTCATCTGTGAAGTCATGTTATTGTGATGGATGCAGCATTGTCTTGCTGAAATATGTAAGGCCTTGCCTGATAGAGATGTTATCTGGATGGGAGCATATGTTGTCCTAAAACCTCTATATACGACCCAGCATTGATAGTTCCTTTCCAGATGTGGAAGCTGCCCATGCCATAGACACTAATGCAACCCCATACCATCAGAGATGCAGGCTTTTGAACTGTGTGCTGATAACAAGCTGGATGGCTCCTCTCCTCCTGAGTCCGCAGGATACGGTGTCTGTGGTTTCCAAAAAGAATTTCAAATTATGATTCATCTGACCACAGAACAGTTTTCCATTTTGTTTCAGTTCATTTTAAATGAGCTTTGGCTCAGAGAAGATGCCAGTGTTTCTGGATTGTGTTGATATATGGTTTCTTCTTTGCATGATACAGCTTTAACTTGCTTTTGTGGATTGTACTGTGAACTGTGTTCCCACACAGTAATGTCTGGAAGTATTTCTGAGACTATTCAGTGATCTGCATTACAGAATCATGCCTGTCTTTAGTGCAGTAATGCCCAAGGGCGCATAGATCTTGAGCATCCAATATTGTCCATCAATCTTGTTCCTTGTACATACTAATTTCTGCATATTCTCTGAATCTTTTGATGTTTTTGTGTACTGTACATGGTGGGTTAGTCAAAGTCTTTGCAATTTTACATTGAACATTTTTTTTAATTGTTCCACAATTTTTTTCACAATTTTTCACAGATTGGAGAACCTCTGACCATATTCTTCTGAGAGACTCTGGGTATCTAATATGTTCTTTTTATACACAGTCATGTTACTTAGTAGTGTAATTAAACGTTCAGCTGTTTTTAATTAGTACAACTTACTTTTCCAGCCTTTTGTTAACCCAACTTTTGTTAGATGTGTTGCTGCCATCAATTTCTAAAGAAGTAAAAAATTTTTAATGAAATGTAAAATTCTTTCACTTTCGCCTCCTGATATATGCTTTCTCTTCTATTGTGAATAAAATATGGTCATATGAGATTTTCAAGTCACCGCATTCTTTTTTTCTTTACATGTATTTACATTTTATACGGAATCCCAAATATTTGGAATTGGAGTAATTATTTAGGTATCATGTACTAGATACAAAAATGACACTGACTTTCTAACATACTTAGTTTTTTTTAAGATCTTTGCTTAATGTGAATGTGCTGAGAGGGCGCAGAACAAAGTTAGTTCCCGGGCAAAGTTTTGCAAAGAGCAGGAGTTGGGCCGTGCTGGAGCAGGATTACTGCGTGAGCAATAGATCCCAGCAGGAGTGAGTGTTGCAGAAAGCTGCAAAGAAACAGAAGAGCAGCACCAAGAGATCACAGTTGTAGACTGACAGCAGAGTACTCCAAGCTGGTGGGTTCTATACCGGGGTCTTAGAGTCAAAGTTAAAACAGCCACCATGGAAGTCCACAAGGCAGCCCAACATACATGTCAGCCAAGAGACTGAATAGCAACAGGAGGCACCAAGTGCATGGATACTGCAACTAAGGGTAAAGTTACAAATACTGGGGTGGTCCAAATTATTGTGTGGCCAAAGGTTGCAGCGTTGCACTCCCTACATCACAATTTGGTTGCACAGAAATCCTGCAGGTTTGTATTTCTGCTGACTGATATCATGGTAATTTGCATGTTGCAAAGTGTAGTACCCCAGAGTTGGGGTCCCACAGCTTTGTTAAAAGCTACCTCATGTGGAGTGTATATGTGTATGTGTATCAATGTTTTGTTACGTGTATTGGCCTTGTCTGGGACATTGTGAGTTCATGTCTAGTGTCATCTCAAACTAATCCTGCATGACTGTACAGAATGTACCCTAACCTGCTCTGTCACCTGTCAATCATCCCTAACTAGGACTGGGATTGTGTAGGTAGGTTCTCCATAGCCCAGAATTGGTTAGTGGGTAAGGTATAAAAGAGGGCGTGGGTGGGGTTAGAAAAAAGCAGTGCAGTCTAGAGAAGCGAAGAGTCAAGACAGGCCTGCGAAGAGCCAGCGTAGTTCCATCCAAGGTCTAGTGCTGGAGGTCAGCCAGGGAGGAGGTCTGGAGAAGAGTCAGCCAGAGGAGAGTCTTTTTCAACCCTGACTGAAGAAATCAGAGGCAGGTCAGACCCCACGGAGGCTGGAAAGGAAACAGGCAGCATAACTGTGAGTTTATCTTGTCCCTGCAAAGTCAGGAGTCAGCATGTCCACAGAAGAGCCTGCAATAGTCCCTCTATTAGTCCTCAAATAACCTTGCAGCGCAGCACCCACTTAACAAAGTCTGGCTGCTGCATTCCTCAGGAAAACCTTAAGAAATGAATGTATGATATTTTGCCTGTTTCAAGGGATCTTAAAGAGTTCACTGTTTGTTAACTGCAAAGTGCGTACCTTGTGTTTGGTTCTCAAGAATCCGGTAAACTGTGTGCCTTCGGTTTTGCTAAAACTCTTGGGACTGGTCTCTTTATTTTATCACCCTCAAAGAACACACTCATTCAAAGACACTGGTGTCACATCGAACATTACACAATGTACCAAATGTTATCATCAAGAACCGTACTGCAATCCACCTGCCACACTAGCCACAATTTTAAGCCAGGTAGCAACCACCATGATAAGGTCACAGTTAGCTCACTCACCTGGGCTACTCACGCCAATTTCTGCTTGCTGCACATAGTAACGAAATTCATTTTTATCACTTGCGATGCATCAACATGCTGTACCCCCAGCCTTCCGGTAGCATACATGTGTAGTATAAATGATGCTGACTGTAGGTTACAGTGCAAACAAAGGGAATGCGAGTGCCATGCAACGTTTTTTTAAGACCCCATTGAAAACAATGGGCAAGGTGCTTCAAGGGAATGCCAAAAGTTAGAACATGCTGCGATTTTTTATTCTTGCAGCATTGCTCTGAGGGAAAAAAAATGCTCATATCAATAAAGCTAACTTCACACTGTCGAGCTCGATATGGGACCAAGAATCACAGCCACATATTATGCTCTCCACTATGTGAATTCCACGCGAAAAAGAAGTAATTAGCGTTTCTCCCATTGTGGCCAAAGGCCCCATTGAAAACAATGGGAGAACTCCACGATCCTCTGCGACGGCCGCGGCGGGAAATTCCTTTAGCCCCGCAGTGATGCACGGCTGTTTTCGGATGAAAATGCCTTGCATCTAGGGGTTTCACATGGATTGCGAGGGCGATATCAGGCTGTGATTCATCACCTAATATTGCCCTCCCCAGTGTGAAGGAGCCCTTAGGGTTTGTTTACATGTGGCGGAAATGCTTCATATTTTCCACAGCGGAAAAATCTGTGGCAAAATCCGCAGCATTTCCACAAAAGACACAGAGTCAAAATACACACCATCGGTGTGGAAATCAGCTGAGCTTCCACAGCTCACTTCAGAAAATACTGCACTCCCTCTGACCTCCGAGGTCTTCCCACTCTCGGTGCCTCCTTCATCGTGCACTTGGCGGCCTACAGTGAGCGAGGCACTGCTTGTCAAGTGAAGCAGAAGTGGCCAGTGGTGCTGCGCTTACTACAGGCCGCTGGGAGGTAAAATCATATGTTGTGATGAACCCCGCCCATAGCCATGCCCTCTGACCACACCCCCTTTTTGGTAAGGATGCTCCATTGTAAAAATGTATTCCCAGAGATGCCCCAAGGTCTAGACAGTAGAAAACTCACAGCTGCCAGAATTATTAGATGTTATTAAAATGTAGCTAAACTTTAAAAATAACTTCTGACATGTCATAGCGGTGTGTCCAGTACTGTTTAGTGGGGCTCTGGGTGCTAAGACCCCCACAGTCTCTGAAATGAGTAAGAAGAAGCCGTGTACCTGTTATCATGAAGCATTGTATGGACTTCAGAGGCAGGAAGAGGTGGACTTCATTTTAGCAATCGTTAGGGGTCTCAGCACCCAAAGCCTCACCCTTGATTATTTCTGACACATCACTATGACATGTCAATAAATTTCCCTTAAGGTTTTGTTACGTCTTAATGTCTCTGAATAGAAAAAAGTTTTTATTCACTTCCAGCAAGCTGACATTTTGTAAATAATCCATGTAGTTTCACTTAGAGCCCAATTTCCTTTTGTAGGTAGTAAAAGAATGACTTCCTGTTGAAGCTTCCGTGACTTACACTGGCCAACTTTTACATTATATTTAAATATAATGTTCCTACTAAGCAAACCCTCCTCGGTAGTCCCTCTTATTAGTCCATTTCAGCAGATCTGAGAACATCTGGTAAATTCCCAGGGGGTGAGATTTCCAGTTAAAGTTTGATTCCGAATAGCAAAAGTAATCAATCATCATCATCAACATCTGTGAAGTGGTTTTAGCTGTTCCCTCTTGCAGGGTTAGGATGTCCTATTGCTGTAATATATTGGCATATGTTCCCTCTAGAGACACTTACCATGAAAATAAGCTATAACATTCCATATTAAATTAATTAAGCTCTTTGTAGTTTTGTTGTTTATTAAGTTTTTATTTATTCGAGTCCTCTCGGTCAGAGGCGTAGCTAAAGACCCATGAGCCTGGGTGCAAAAAGTTCAGCTTGGTCCCCCCTCCCTACTGCTCTTCCTGGCTGCTGGCCGAGGTCTGCCTGAAACATTCTGCGGCATCGCTGGGTCTCTTAAGTAGCCCAATGATACAGCACTAACAGCAAGGGACATTGCTAGAGTTTTAAAAGATTAAGCACTAGCCCCAAAACGGATGCACCCCCTACCAAAAGAGAAAAAAGTAAGGCATAGCGAACATATCTGTTAGAATACTTGTGTAACATATCAGACTTTAGATAAAGAAGCTCAGCTCTAGTGCACCTCTAACTAATGCAGTCACAACATCAGTCAGATACCAGTTCTGAATAGTAGTAGTGATTACAGTGCAGTTACTTCTAGTGATCACAGATGACGGTTTTTTGATCAGCGTCGTCCGTTTCTGGTTTTCTTCTTTCTGACAGTTTTGACATCTTCCAACCATCACTAAGCTCTGCATGCTTTCCCTATCCCTCTGCTACCAACTCAGTAATAGTATATGAGCTTCTTTCAGAGATCCTGCACCTGGGTGCAATGCTACATGCCATGAACTAAGTCTGTAGCTGGTGTTCCACATTTTAAGCACTGTGTGATGCTCTCTGAGAAGGAAGGAAAGGCTGGAATTCGAAGCCATATATAGCATGATGCATAATTTGGAAAAAGGTTTCCCTCCAGGTCTCGCCTTCCAAACAGGCTTGGATTTTTGACCAACCCTTCAGCATCTTTTCTCCCATGTCTGCGTTTTGGGTTATTTTTTTCTCGTCTGGCAAATATTTTGTGCTTCTCAATTTTTAGGATTTTGCTTTTTATTGCACTTTGTAGTGCAGATAACAAGAATCTTCCTACTGGTTGTATAATTTTGGTGTTAACTAGAGATGAGTGAGCACCCAAATGCTTGGGTCCGCGTTATTCGAGTCAAGCTTTTCGTAACATTCGAGAGCTCTACTCGAGTAATGAACACCATTGACTACCATGGGAGACTCGAGCATTTTTGTATGTGGAACGCAGGGTCCCAATCTCTCTCTCCTCTCTCCCTCTTCCCCTTCCTGCCAGACCAAAAATTTTCAAATGATGCGCGCTGCGGCGGAGAGGGGCCAAAACAGGCACGTCACAGCGCGGAGGAGCCAAAAGCTGGGGCGGGGTCAAACACGATTTGATGCTCGTTTGAGTAACAAGCGCCATCGAGTACGCTAATACTCGAACGAGCATGAAGCTCGCCAGAGTACGTTCGCTCAACTCTAGTGTTAACCCCTTCATGATGTAGCCCTTTTTTTTCCATTTTCGTTTTTTTCTCCCCCCTTTAAAAATATCATAACTTATTATAATTAACGTAATTTAGATTTTTTTTATAATAGATATGGCAAAAGGGGGGTGATTTAAACTTTTATATCTTTTTTTTTTTTTACAATTAAAAAAACTTTATTGATTTTTTTTTTACTTTACTTTAAAGTCCCCCTGGGGGACTACAACCAGCGATGCTTTGATCGCTCCTGCATTATGCCGTAATGCTATAGCATTACATCATACTGCCATTTGACAGGCAGTCTATCAAGCCACCCCACGGGGATGGCCTGATAAGCAGTCTGCTAAGGCAGCCCTCACCGCGGGGGTGGGGGGGGGTGCGTACAGCAGAATTTAAAGGGTTAATGGCCGCGATCAGCCGAACAGCTGATCGCTATTGCCCTTGGGTGTCAGCTGTAGTAAACAACTGATGCCCGCGTTGTATGCAGAAAGGGCGCCCTGCAACCTCTCTGCATACATTCCCCGATGCTGCAGGAAGTAAATGTACGTCCTGGAGCAGGAAGGGGTTAAAGTCTGTTTTGCCCGCCTTTCTACTGAGATCTCTTAGCCTTGCCTTGCAGAACTGAAGTGCCTGTGTAATCTGTAGGAATTGTGTCTCTGGTATGACATATTTGGTTTTGAGTTCAGATGGATTAAGCCATCTGTTTTCTCTCTCGTGTATGAAAAGCTAGGCCACTACTAGACCCTTTTCTAGCCACTCCTTAAAGACTCTGTCATCCTGACCTCTGGGGAGTTTTGGGTGGCCTGTCGGCATATGTTTGGACAACAAGTAGGGAGGTCCAAATAGTATTCTTGCTTCCTTCTATGTCACTATCGTGTCTCTTAGTAATAAAGATTGCTTAATTGCTGATGGAAGACAGGGGAGACGTGTGCGTAAACATGCTATAAGATTCTATGGGGAGGTTAGACTGGATTCAACAAGTTTATTGGAATATACATTCATACTAGAGATGAGCGAGCACCAAAATGCTCGGGTGCTCGTTACTCGGAACGAGCTTTTCGCGATGCTCGAGGGTTCGTTTCGAATAACGAACCCCATTGAAGTCAATGGGCGACCCGAGCATTTTTGTATTTCGCCGATGCTCGCTAAGGTTTCCTTGTGTGAAAATCTGGGCAATTCAAGAAAGTGATGGGAACGACACAGCAATGGACAGGGCAGGCGAGGGGCTACATGTTGGGCTGCATCTCAAGTTTACAGGTCCCACTATTAAGCCACAATAGCGGCAAGAGTGGGCCCCCCCCCTCCCAAAAACTTTTACTTCTGAAAAGCCCTCATTAGCAATGCATACCTTAGCTAAGCACCACACTACCTCCAACAAAGCACAATCACTGCCTGCATGACACTCCACTGCCACTTCTCCTGGCTTACATGCTGCCCAACCGCCCCCCCCTCCCCCCCACAGCGCACACCAAAGTGTCCCTGCGCAGCCTTCAGCTGCCCTCATGCCACGCCACACTCATGTCTATTTAGAAGTGCGTCTGCCATGAGGAGGAACCGCAGACACACACTGCAGAGGGTTGGCACGGCTAGGCAGCGACCCTCTTTAAAAGGGGCGGGGCGATAGCCCACAATGCTGTACAGAAGCAATGAGAAATAGAATCCTGTGCCACCGCCATCAGGAGCTGCACACGTGGGCATAGCAATGGGGAACCTATGTGCCACACACTATTCATTCTGTCAAGGTGTCTGCATGCCCCAGTCAGACCGCGGTTTTTAATTCATAGACACAGGCAGGTACAACTCCCTATTGTGAAGTCCCTGTGGACCGACAGCATGGGTGGCTCCCTGGAACCCACCGGCGGAACATAAAAATATCCCATTGCATTGCCCATCACAGCTGAGGTAGTAATGTCATGTTTAATGCAGGTGGGCTTCGGCCCACACTGCATGCCCCAGTCAGACTGGGGTTCTTTACAAGTGGAAACAGATGCATTTATAATTCCCTGTGGACCCACAGCATGGGTGGGTGCCAGGAAGCCACCGGCGGTACATAGAAATATCCCATTGCATTGCCCAACACAGCTGAGGTAGTAATGTCATGCTTAATGCAGGTGGGCTTCAGCCCACACTGCATGCCCCAGTCAGACTGGGGTTCTTTACAAGTGGAAACAGATGCATTTATAATTCCCTGTGTGGACCCACAGCATGGGTGGGTGCCAGGAAGCCACCGGCGGTACATAGAAATATCCCATTGCATTGCCCAACACAGCTGAGGTAGTAATGTCGTGCTTAATACAGGTGGGCTTCGGCCCACACTGCATGCCCCAGTCAGACTGGGGTTCTTTAGAAGTGGACAGATGTAGGTTAAACTCTGTGTGCACCTACAGCATGGGTGGCTCCCTGGAACCCACCGGCGGTACATAAAAATACCCCATTGCATTGCCCAACACAGCGGATGTAACATCAGCTGTAATGCAGGTGGGCTAAAAATTCATTTGATTACACTGTAGGCGAGGGCCCACAAAAATTGCTGTATCAACAGTACTAACGTACATCCAAAAAATTGGCCATGGCCAACCAAGAGGGCAGGTGAAACCCATTAATCGCTTTGGTTAATGTGGCTTAAGTGGTAACTAGGCCTGGAGGCAGCCCAGTTTAACGAAAAATTGGTTCAAGTTAAAGTTTCAACGCTTTTAAGAGCATTGAAACATATTAAAATTGTTTAGAAAAATTATATGAGTGAGCCTTGTGGCCCTAAGAAAAATTGCCCGTTCAGCGTGATTACGTGAGGTTTCAGGAGGAGGAGCAGGAGGAGGAGGAGGAGGAATATTAGACACAGATTGATGAAGCAGAAATGTCCCCGTTTTGGATGGTGAGAGAGAACGTAGCTTCCATCCGCGGGTGCAGCCTACGTATTGCTTACGTATCGCTGCTGTCCGCTGGTGGAGAAGAGAAGTCTGGGGAAATCCAGGCTTTGTTCATCTTGATGAGTGTAAGCCTGTCGGCACTGTCGGTTGACAGGTGGGTACGCTTATCCGTGATGATTCCCCCAGCCACACTAAACACACTCTCTGACAAGACGCTAGCCGCAGGACAAGCAAGCACCTCCAGGGCATACAGCGCGAGTTCAGGCCACGTGTCCAGCTTCGACACCCAGTAGTTGTAGGGGGCAGAGGCGTCACGGAGGACGGTCGTGCGATCGGCTACGTACTCCCTCACCATCCTTTTACAGTGCTCCCGCCGACTCAGCCTTGACTGGGGAGCGGTGACACAGTCTTGCTGGGGAGCCATAATGCTGGCAAAGGCCTTGGAGAATGTTCCCCTGCCTGCGCTGTACATGCTGCCTGATCTCTGCGCCTCCCCTGCTACCTGGCCTTCGGAACTGCGCCTTCTGCCACTAGCGCTGTCGGATGGGAAGTTTACCATCAGTTTGTCCACCAGCGCCCTGTGGTATAGCATCACTCTCGAACCCCTTTCCTCTTCGGGAATCAGAGTGGAAAAGTTCTCCTTATACCGTGGGTCGAGCAATGTGTACACCCAGTAATCTGTAGTGGCCAGAATGCGTGTAACGCGAGGGTCACGAGAAAGGCATCCTAACATGAAGTCCGCCATGTGTGCCAGAGTACCTGTACGCAACACATGGCTGTCCTCACTAGGAAGATCACTTTCAGGATCCTCCTCCTCCTCCTCTTCCTCCTCCTCAGGCCATACACGCTGAAAGGATGACAGCCCAGCAGCATCTGTACCCTCAGCAGTGGGCCAAGCTTTCTCTTCCCCCTCCTCCTCATCCTCCTCATGCTCCTCCTCCTCCTCCTCAACGCGCTGAGATATAGACAGGCGGGTGCTCTGACTATCCAGCGACATACTGTCTTCCCCCGGCTCTGTTTCCGAGCGCAAAGCGTCTGCCTTTATGCTTTGCAGGGAACTTCTCAAGATGCATAGCAGAGGAATGGTGACGCTAATGATTGCAGCATCGCAGCTCACCACCTGGGTAGACTCCTCAAATGTTCCAAGGACCTGACAGATGGCTGCCAACCAGGGCCACTCTTCGGTAAATAATTGAGGAGGCTGACTCCCACTGCGCCGCGCAAGTTGAAGTTGGTATTCCACTATAGCTCTACGCTGCTCATAGAGTCTGGCCAACATGTGGAGCGTAGAGTTCCACTGTGTGGGCACGTCGCACAGCAGTCGGTGCACTGGCAGATTAAACCTATGTTGCAGTGTCCGCAGGGTGGCAGCGTGCTTGTGGGATTTGCGGAAATGTGCGCAGAGCTGGCGCACCTTTCCGAGCAGGTATGACAAGTGGGGGTAGCTTTTCAGAAAGCGCTGAACCACCAAATTAAAGACATGGGCCAGGCATGGCACGTGCGTGAGGCTGCCGAGCTGCAGAGCCGCCACCAGCTTACGGCCGTTGTCACACACGACCATGCCCGGTTGGAGGCTCAGCGGCGCAAGCCAGTGGTCGGTCTGCTCTGTCAGACCCTGCAGCAGTTCGTGGGCCGTGTGCCTCTTCTCTCCTAAGCTGAGTAGTTTCAGCACGGCCTGCTGACGCTTGCCCACTGCTGTGCTGCCACGCCGCGTGACACCGACTGCTGGCGACGTACTGCTGACACATCTTGATTGCGAGACAGAGGTTGCGTTGGAGGAGGAGGAGGAGGAGGAAGGTGCTTTAGCGGAAGAAGCATACACCGCCGCAGATACCACCACCGAGCTGTGGCCCGCAATTCTGGGGGTGGGTAGGACGTGAGCGGTCCCAGGCTCTGACTCCCAGCCTCCACTAAATTCACCCAATGTGCCGTCAGGGAGATATAGTGGCCCTGCCCGCCTGTGCTTGTCCACGTGTCCGTTGTTAAGTGGACCTTGGCAGTAACCGCGTTGGTGAGGGCGCGTACAATTTTGCGGGAGACGTGGTCGTGCAGGCCTGGGATGGCACATCGGGAAAAGTAGTGGCGACTGGGAACCGAGTAGCGCGGGGCAGCCGCCGCCATCATGCTTTTGAAAGCCTCCGTTTCCACAAGCCTATACGGCAGCATCTGTAGGCTGATCAATTTTGCAATGTGCACGTTTAACGCTTGAGCGTGCGGGTGCGTGGCGTCGTACTTGCGCTTGCGCTCAAACTGTGGCACTAGCGACGTCTGGACGCTGCGCTGAGAGCCATTGCTGGATGGGGCCGAGGACAGCGGAGGTGATGGTGTGGGTGCAGGCCAGGAGACGGCAGTGCCTGTGTCCTCAGAGGGGGGTTGGATCTCAGTGGCAGGTTGGGGCACAGGGGGAGAGGCAGTGGTGCAAACCGGAGGCTTTGAACGGGCATCGTCCCACCTTGTGGGGTGCTTGGCCATCATATGCCTGCGCATGCTGTTGGTGGTGCCTCCCCAGCTGATCTTGGCGCGACAAAGGTTGCACACCACTGTTCGTCGGTCGTCAGGCGTCTCTGTGAAAAACTGCCACACCGTAGAGCACCTTGACCTGTGCAGGGTGGCATGGCGCGAGGGGGCGCTTTGGGAAACAGTTGGTGGATTATTCGGTCTGGCCCTGCCTCTACCCCTGGCCACCGCACTGGCTCGGCCTGTGCCCACACCCTCACTTGGCCCTCCGCGTCCTCGGCCGCGTCCACATCCTCTAGGCCTACCCCTACCCCTCAGCATGCTGTATTACCAGTGATTTGATTTCCCAGGCAGGAAAGAAATTGGCGCAAGGCTGCACTCAACCGTAGCTGGTTGCGTCTGATTTTTGTACGTTGTCCACGCAGCACACACGTACACGGAGACCTTAGGACTGACACAGGCAGGCCAAATATAATTTTTTTCCTTTTTTTTTTTTTCAACTTGCATTTTATTAAAGTTTTACAGTTTTACAACAGAGTGGTAGATGGTACATTAGAAAATGTTACATTATTGTAGGTTTACAGTAAACAATGTCTACAATAAGGCAAAAGAGACTGAGGAGATGTGCGCTTGAAAGCCTTCAATATGGTGTTTGTTCGTGGTGTCTCCGTTCAGTCTTAATTTTGTAGTTTTCATTAAGAGAAACAGTATATAGAATAATCGGCCTGGCCAGGGCCCAACTTAGTGATATTGAGGGGTTGGAGAACATGGGGGATAGTCGGGGTAGGGCAGGTGACGCGGGGGGGGGGGGGGGGGATGTGACAAGGACTGTTTGGGTGTTTCCCGCGGGGTGAAGATTGCCAGAGGCAGACATGGTCCATGTGTTTTGCTACAGTGTAGCAAACGGATGGTTTGAGAAAGTTTTCCCTCTTATGTTGGTTTGTTTGTTTGTTTCTCTATTTCGTAAACGTTTATAGTGAGGGTAAGAATCTACTGTTTTGCGAGGGAAGTGAGTATTCCAACCATGGGGACCAAATTTTTAGGAATTTTTCGTGTTTGTCGGATAGGATGGAGGTTAACTTTTCGTTAGTTAGGTACCAGTCTAGTCGTCGTTTGACTTCAGTGAAGTCCAACGAGGCTTTTTGCCATGAGTGTGCGATTACCTGCTTTGTGGCTAAGAAAAAGAAAGATATCAATTTTCTAGAGTCCGATGGGATATTTTTTATACGTTTGTTTAGGAGGGCCTCCCAAGGATCCTTACGGATATTATAACTTGTGACTGAGTATATTAATGAATAAACTCTAATCCAAAGCCTCTTCACTCTAGGGCAGGTCCACCAGGTGTGGAGCATGTCTCCTGTGGATAGACATCCGCGGAAGCAGTTGGGAGACCTTCCGGGGACTGCGTGGGCAACGCGATCTGGGGTTAGGTACCAGCGGAATAGGACTTTAAAGGAGGTTTCCATCATTAGTATATTTCTAGCGCTGTTGTTGGTGGCGTCCCATATCTGGGTCCACTCTTCCTCAGAGAGGGTTTTCCCGAGGTCTTTTTCCCATCGGGTAGTGTATGGGAGTTGCGTTCGGAGGGAGGAGTGTATTAGATCTGAGTAGATCGTTGATATGAGGCCTTTCGCGTGTGGGTGTTTGTAGCAGTGTTTTTCGAATGGCGTTAAGGTTAGTGGGGAGTCTACATTTTTGAGCAGAGTGGAAATGAAGTGTTTTATTTGCAGGTATCGGAAAATTTCTGATGACGGTATTTTGTGTCTTTCTTGTAATGAGGGGAAGGAGATTGGTCCGTTCGCTGTGTATAGTTGATATACTTTAGTGAGACCTGATTTCGACCAGTTTATGAACGATTGTGGCGATTCTTTACCTGGTAGAAACATTGGATTACGTACTATTGGCACAAGAGGTAAGTGGGGAGAGATCAGTTTCCCTGAATATTTAATGGAGTCCCATATATGGAGAGAATGGTTGACTATTGGATTAGAGATTGTAGGTCTGTGTTTGGGGGGGGTCCAGAGCAGGGCGTCTATTGTGAGAGGATGTGTTTCCGTGGCCTCCAGGGATACCCATAGTGGGGTGTTGTGAGTTGAGTGATATAGGGCCAGTTGGGCTACCTGGGCCGCCTGGTAATATTTTAAATAGTTTGGGACTCCCAGGCCTCCCCTCCGTCTATGCCTGTATAAGGTGGATCTCGTTACCCTCGGGATCGTTCCGTTCCAGACAAATCGAAGGGAAATAAGCTGGAGAGTCTTTAGTAAGTGGCCGGGTACTCGGATCGGGAGTGCTCGGAAGTAGTATAATAGTTTAGGAAGGAGTGTCATCTTCAATGCATTGACTCTACCTATCCAGGAGATGTGATAGCGACTCCAGCTTTCCAGAAGTGCCCTTGCCTTACGAAGGAGAGGGATGTAGTTTTGGTCGTATAAGGTTGCATAGTCGTTTGTTAGTTGGATACCCAGGTAGCCCAAGGAGCCCGTCGCCCATTGAAAAGGGAAGTTTCCCTGGAGTGTGTTTAGTGTTTCGGGGGGCAGAGTGAGGTTATATGCTTTTGATTTAGTTTGATTAATGGTTAAGCCTGATATTGACCCGAATCTGGATAGCTCTTGCATAAGGTTAGGTAGGGAGATATGGGGGGAGGTTATTAGCATAAGTAGGTCATCAGCAAACATTGAGAATTTGTGATGAGCTGAGGCTATTTCTATGCCTTTTATGTTTGCGTTGTTTCGAATTTTAATGGCTAATGTTTCCATTGTCATGATAAAAAGTAAGGGGGATAGCGGACAACCTTGGCGTGTACCCCGGTATATTCGGAATGTGTCTGAGAGGAAGCCTCGGTAGCGTACAGAGGCTTTGGGATGGGCATATAGTGACCGGATCCAGGACAGGAACCCGCCCGGAAGCCCCCAGTGTTCAAGAGTTGAGAACAGAAAGTCCCAGCTCAGCGTGTCAAAAGCCTTATTAATGTCGAGGGATAAGAGCATCGCTGGGATCTTTCTGGTCCTGCAAAGGTGTGTGAGGTGGGTAATTCTTCTGATGCTGTCAGGAGCTTGTCGACCGGGGACGAATCCTACCTGGTCTCCTCCAATTATTGAGGGGAGGACTGTGTTTAGACGTTCTGCGAGGATTTTCGTTAAGATTTTTACATCAACATTTATTAAAGATATGGGACGGTAATTTTGGATGTTTAGTGAATCTTTATCTGGTTTCGGTATCATAGAAATTGTGGCTAAAAGAGCTGTTTGGCCAACAGGAGTACCTTCTTTTATTGCATTGAAGTAGCTTACTAGGTGGGGGGTTAGGATTGGGGAAAATTTCTTATAATATGGGGCAGAAAAGCCGCCCGGACCCGGCCGTTTGCTGCTTTTAAGTGATTTGATGACATTTGTCACTTCTTCATGGGTGACTTCTGAGGCTAGGTGTTCGAGTGTTGTTGGTTGTAGCCTAGGGAAGGATATTTCCTGTAGGTAAGAAATAATTTCTTCTTGTGGAGTGGTGTGTTGTTGGGAGTAAAGTTTCTTTAGAAACTTCTGGAATTCTTGAGTTATTGTTACTGGGTTGGCCGTTATTGTATTTTGGTTAGTGCATATTTTGTAGAATGGTGTTGCGTCTGCTTGTGTGCGTAATCTACGCGCTAGTGGCATAGTGGGTTTATTGTTAAAGGCATAAAATCGTTGACGTGACCATCGTAACTTTCTTTCTATTATGTCCGTAAGGCAGAGGTCTAGTTCGGTTTTGGCGCGTGAGAGTGCCTGGAGGTTTTTTTTAGTTGGGTGCTTTTTGGCGGTTTCTTCTAGTTGAGAGACCTGTTGTTCTAATTTTAGTTGTAATGCCAGGCGTTCTCGCTTGCGGCGCGCTGCTATTTGTATCAGGTGGCCACGTATGACTACTTTGTGGGCCTCCCAGAGAGAGACAGGGGAAGATACAGAGGGGCTATTTATTTGGAAGTACTCTTCCATTTGTGGTCTTAGTAAGTTTATTATTTCAGGCATTGAAAGGAGGGAGTCGTTAAGAGTCCACGATGTTTTTGTGGGTTTTGACATTAGGGAGTTACAAGAGATGGACAAAGGGCTATGGTCGGACCAGGGGACTGAAAGTATTTCTGACTGTGGTATTTGGGATATGAATGTGTCGGGTACCAGAATATGGTCTATTCTTCTATATAATGAATGTGGGGCTGAAAAATGTGTGTAGTCTTTTGTGGTTGGATTTACTTCTCTCCAAATGTCCACTAGGCGGTTTTGCTGGAGGAGGGATTTAAATTTGTGGGAAATGGAGTGTTGTGGTGTTAGTGGGTGGGTCGGGAGAGTGGTTGAGTTCCTATCCAGATCCGGGTCAACTATACAATTTGAATCTCCGCAGAGAATGACAGTGCCTGTTTTGACGCTTTCTACTATTTCAAATAGTTTTGTGAGGAATTGAATTTGCCTCGAATTTGGGGCGTAGTAGGAGATTAGGGTTATTGGGACATCTTGGATGGTCCCTGTTAAGATTAAATAGCGGCCGTCTGGGTCGGCAGTTGTTGAGGAGTGTGAGAAGAGGACTGATCTGCTGAAGCAGATAGTTACTCCTTTTGTCTTAGTTGGTGAGTTTGCTGAGTAGAACGTTGGGTATTGAGGGGATAGATAGCGTGGTGCTGAGTTGGTGGAGAAGTGGGTTTCTTGTAAGCAGACTATATCTGCTCGTTTAGTCTTATAGTATCGAAATGCTTTTGAACGTTTCTGAGGGGAATTAAAACCTTGGACATTGTGGGATATTATTTTTAAATCCATGGCAAATGGTGAGATTTATGCATGAATATAGTTGTCTCAGGGTCTCCACCCCGCGGGAGAGGGGGTTGGGGGAAAGGGTGGGGGGGGGGAAAGGGAACATACAAGTGGTGGCCAACTGTTAACATTTATTTCAAGGTATGTAGGCTTCGCTGTCTTGATGTCAGCATGCCAAAGGGGTCTCATAGGTTCGAGTGGTTTTCAGAGGTGTAGCCACATCGACTCTGAGAACGGGTGGGTTATGAATTAATTTAACTTGGGGAGAGATTGTTCAAGTGGACCTGGTGGGAGGTTAAGGGATGGTGGTGTGGAGAAGGTGATAACAATAGATAAATAAGGAAGGGGAGAAGAGGAGAGAGAGAGGAAAAAAGAAAAAAAAAAAAAAGGGGGGGGGAGGAATAATACACAAATTTTACATTTACTTGCGTCAGAGGTTCATTTTCAAGAAGTCCTTATCAGTCCTCTGTGTTGATCTCAAGGAGTTGTTGGGTTCTTTCTCTTGTTTTCAGTGGTGCGACTTGGGAATAATAAGTAAGTGAAATGGAGAGGGGGGGGGGAGCAGTAAAATAAAAAATGAAGGAAAAAGAAGAAAAGAAAAAAAAAAAAGGGGGGGGGAGGAAGAGAGGTGAAACACAGATATTACACTTTTACTTGCGTCTGTGTATCATTTTACTGAAGTCCTTGAAGATCTGCTGCGGTGGTCTCAAGGAGGTGTTGAATTCTTCCTCTTATTTTCGGGAGTGGGTCTTGGGGAAGATGGTGACGCTGCTGGTAGGTCTGTGGAGGTCGATTGCGATGGTGGTTGCTGGATATTTAGATCTGTGAAACACCGTCGAGCTCCTTCTGGTGAGGATATTGTATGTATTTTGTCTTGGTAAGAGAAAGTCAGTTTAAATGGAAAGCCCCATCTGTATTGTATTTTTTCTCTTTGTAGAATTTGTAGATAGGGTTTTAGTGCTTTCCTTTTCGAGAGAGTTGAGGGGGCCAGATCTGGATATAATTGGTAGTCGAACCCTTGAAAGGTTAGTTTGTGGGAGGAGCGGGCTGTGCGCATTATTTGCTCCTTAGTGCGGTGAAAGTGGAGTTTGAGCACTACATCTCTGGGAGGCCCGTTAGGGTTTGGTGCTCTCAGGGCTCTATGGATTCTGTCAAATTCCATTCTGTCGACTGGGATGCTGGGACAAAGTTCTTGGAATAGTGCAGTTGTTGTTGATTGAAGATCTTTTATCGATTCAGGGACTCCGCGGATCCGTATATTATCGCGGCGGGCTCTGTTTTCCACTTCTTCTAGTTTGTCATGTAAATAGTGGATTTCATCGTGGAGCTGCTCTATATCTTTTTCATGGGATTCAAGAACTACGGTAGCGTTGTCCATCCTATCTTCAAGGGCGATTGTTCTTTGGCTAAGTTCTCGAATTTCTCCAGAGAGCTTTGTTGTTATTTCTGAAGAGGTCTTTGACAGTTCCTTTTGTAGGAGTGTTTCTATCTGGTTTAAGAGATTTTCTGGGATGTTGGAAGTAGGGCTCATTGTAGGGCTTCGATTCGGGTTTGAGTTTCCGCTATTTGGTGGTGATACGTTTTGTGGGTCTTCTATTTAAGAGCGGGAATTTTCATCTGAGGATGCAGAGATGTCTTGTGATCTTGAGGATTTTTTTGAACTCGTCTGTTGGGGTAGAGAATTTTTCCCCTGTCTGGTTTGTGTTTGTGTGGGGCGCATGATTGCGCTGTTATTGTCTTTCTTTCTCTCTCGTCCTTCTCTCTCCCTCTATCCAGGGTATTATTAGTAGTTTTTGGGTCCACTTGGCAGTTTTAGCCCCCGTTTAGAGACTTGTGTAGCTAAGGGTACATTAAGAGGAGGTCATCCTTTTTACTCTTAAGTGTCTTTTTTATTTTTTTTTACCCTTCATTCCTCTTTTTCTTTTCTCCTCCTCCCACCTCTCCTATCTCTCTGTTTCCTCCTCCTTCCGATGGTATATGTACCACGCTCTATTTGTGTAGCGTGTATGATGTTTGTCCCTACTGCTGGAGATAGGGAGGTTTTTCCATAAGAGTTGTAAAGATTATGTAATTTTCTTCTAGTAATATTGTACACGGCCACTTGGTGGCAGCAGAGTCCAACTCTTGTGCTTTTCAAGTTAGGACTGCTTGAATAAAGTGGGTCTGTTCAGCGTTGTTAGCTGCTAACTCTGAGTATATAGAAGGTCGTTAATAGGAGCAGTGGGGGGCTCCTACTGTAGTGGATCGTATGCAGAGTTTTGGTTATTGTATTATAGACCACTTATTGAAGAGGGGTTTGGTTGCCCCAGAAGGAGAATTGCTTCTTAGCGGTTTGCCTTAGTTTTGTTATGTTGTGGGCTCTGCTGTGTGAGGTGTAGCAGAGCTGGAAAGGGCTCTCCTAAGTCGTTCTGGGAGACTTACAGCAGCATTCAGCTGGGCTTGTTGCTGCGTATTTACTGTGAAGCGTTGCTCCTATGTGAGGTCGGAGTGTTCACACGGCCCACAGGAGCGCCTCCGCCCGCGGAGGGGGGTTAATGGTGTCTTTGTCTCTGACGGGAGGCCAGGGGACCAGTGGCTTGTTTGTTACTGCTCATAGGGTAATATGCAGTCCCCACTGGTTATCTTATCCATGGTATTAGGATAGTGTCCTTGGCTCTGCGGGGTTATTATGGCAGGAATTGGTGGTTGTCACTTTGCCGGCACTGCTTCTTTTTATGCCGATGTGGGATACTGGCTGCTGTTCCCAGTTTATTCAAGGATGTGTTGGGGGAGCTTATCCCTAGTAGTTTCTTTATTCGGCTGTCAGGTTGGAGTTACTTGTGACCGCCAGTGGGGTAATGGAGTCCCTCAGCGAGTGGGGACCTAAAATGGCGACCGTGCCCAGGGAGGGGGGGATGGGGGGCTCCGCGACCCTCGTGCTGCCGCCTCGCCGGCGTCTTCGCCCGAGCTGGGTCACTAATTTTTCCCCTGTATCGGGGTCTTTTCTGGGCTCCGAGAAGTGCCTTTGTCGGCCGGAGAGGGGGGTTGTGGACGTACCTGCCGTCTGTCGGAAGTCGCGGGAGAGCCGACCCCAGAAGCGCGGACCGCTCCTTCAACCCCGTGCGGTCGTCCGGGTCTCCACCACCGACTGCGTGAAGAATGCGGTGTGCAGGCAGTCTTTGTCAGACTCGCAGGTGTCGGCGGCAGCCGGCCGATGGACCCCGCTGTTGGTCTACGGAGCACGGGTGCTTTTTCCCGCCGTCGGCGGCTTGTCAGGGTCCGCAGGTCTCAGTGGGCCGCCGGCTTTTTTCTTCCTCCCCGCTGGCGCTTCGTCTGTCGGTCTTCTTCTCCGACTGCTCTCCGGTGTTCCGGTGAGCAGTGCTTTGCTTACTGATGGGAGTTTGGTTGTTTTAGGTGGTTAGGTGGGCCAAATATCTCACTTTTTGCCGGAGCTCCGGTGAGACACGTCCGCCATGAAGGGAAGTCAGGACATGCCCCCAATTTTTTTCCTTTTTAGCTTAGGGAAGACCCCACTGCGTATATTCAATGAACAAGAAGTTTAATATCTGTGGTGTGGCCCTCAAAAAGTGTCACACAACTATAGTGTAGCAGAGTTTTTAACTCTAGCAGAGCAGGTATTTGCCATTCAGGAAAGACAATGGCGCAAGCCTGCAGTAAACCGTAGCTGGTTGCGTCTGATTTTTGTACATTGTCCACGCAGCACACACGTACACGGAGACCTTAGGACTGACACAGGCAGGCCAAATATAATTTCTTTTCCTTTTTTGCAAAGGGAAGCACCCACTGCGTATATTCAATGAACAAGAAGTTTAATATCTGTGGTGTGGCCCTCAAAAAGTGTCACACAACTATAGTGTAGCAGAGTTATTAACTCTAGCAGAGCAGGTATTTGCCAGTCAGGATACACAATGGCGCTAGGCTGCAGTAAAGCGTAGCTGGTTGCGTCTGATTTTTGTACGTTGTACACGCAGCACACACGTACACGCAGACCTTAGGACTGACACAGGCAGGCCAAATATAATTTCTTTTCCTTTTTAGCTTAGGGAAGCACCCACTTCGTATATTCAATGAACAAGAAGTTTAATATCTGTGGTGTGGCCCTCAAAAAGTGTCACACAAGTATAGTGTAACAGAGTTATTAACTCTAGCAGAGCAGGTATTTGCCAGTCAGGAAAGACAATGGCGCTAGGCTGCAGTAAAGCGTAGCTGGTTGCGTCTGATTTTTGTACGTTGTACACGCAGCACACACGTACACGCAGACCTTAGGACTGACACAGGCAGGCCAAATATAATTTCTTTTCCTTTTTAGCAAAGGGAAGCACCCACTGCGTATATTCAATGAACAAGAAGTTTAATATCTGTGGTGTGGCCCTCAAAAAGTGTCACACAACTATAGTGTAGCAGAGTTATTAACTCTAGCAGAGCAGGTATTTGCCAGTCAGGAAAGACAAGGGCGCAAGCCTGCAGTAAACCGTAGCTGGTTGCGTCTGATTTTTGTACATTGTCCACGCAGCACACACGTACACGGAGACCTTAGGACTGACACAGGCAGGCCAAATATAATTTCTTTTCCTTTTTTGCAAAGGGAAGCACCCACTGCGTATATTCAATGAACAAGAAGTTTTTAATATCTGTGGTGTGGCCCTCAAAAAGTGTCACACAACTATAGTGTAGCAGAGTTATTAACTCTAGCAGAGCAGGTATTTGCCAGTCAGGAAAGACAATGGCGCTAGGCTGCAGTAAAGCGTAGCTGGTTGCGTCTGATTTTTGTACGTTGTACACGCAGCACACACGTACACGCAGACCTTAGGACTGACACAGGCAGGCCAAATATAATTTATTTTCCTTTTTAGCAAAGGGAAGACCCCACTGCGTGTATTCAATGAATAATAAATGTCTTCTGGCCCTGCCTACACAATTCTATCCCTGTAGTATTAATGCCGGGTGCAATGCTCTGCACAGCCGGTTTTGAGAAAAAAAAAAATATGCAACACTGCTAACAGCAGCCTGGACAGTACTGCACACGGATAGATGTGGCCCTAGAAAGGACCGTTGGGGTTCTTGAAGCCTACACTAACTCCTAACACTCTCCCTGCCTAACCCCCACTTCTGTCCCTATTGCTGGGCGCAATGCTCTGCAGATCCAATTTTGGACAAAAAAAAAAAAAATTACTGTGCTAACACAGTACTGCACACTAGTAGATGTGGCCCTGAGAAGGGCCGTTGGGGTTCTTGAAGCCTACACTGACTCCTAACGCTCTCCCTACAGCAGCACCAGCAGCAGCACTTTCCCTCAGCTAAGTCACAAGGCATCTGTGGCGAGCCGCGGGAGGGGCCGATTTATATACTCGGGTGACATCTGATCGCCCCAGCCACTCACAGCAGGGGGGTGGTATAGGGCTTGAACGTCACAGGGGGAAGTTGTAATGCCTTCCCTGTCTTTCAATTGGCCAGAAAAGCGCGCAAACGTCTCAGAGAGGAAACTGAAAGTAACCGGAACACCGTGTGGTACTCGTTACGAGTAACGAGCATCCCGAACACCCTAATATTCGCACGAATATCAAGCTCGGACGAGTACGTTCGCTCATCTCTAATTCATACCTCTCGTCCAGTCTACTATAGGTCATGTTAGGCACGCTATATTGTAAATTCTGATTTTAGGAAAATTCATTCCTCCCTCACTCCTGCTTAGCATTAGTTGCTGCAAAGATATCCTCGGGCGTTTCCTGCCCAAATAAATTTAGTAAAAGCTGAGTTAAGACGCGAAACATCCAAGTGTTTGACTAGTATTGGTATCGTTTGCATAGGATGGGTTGATTTAGTAATCCAAAAAGGCCCCAAATTAAGTTATGTCAGCTATTAATTTTTTCAGATTTGCCTTAGGATCTGCCAAAAATGTGAGAATGTCATTAGTGAAGGGAGTGGTCTTAGTGTCTTGGGCTCCGATTATTCTTCCTTGAAATACGAGGGAATCTTCTAGATAACTTATTAGGGGTTCCAACACTGGATTAAACAGCCCTGTCTGGTACCTCTATAAGATGGAAATGGATACGATAAGAATCCCCGATGAATTCTTGCTGTTGGGTTGCTATAGATGCTGCTAATGTAATTGCGGAAAGGACCCTGTATCGCTATTTTATCCAGAACCCTACCCAGCCAACTCCATTGTACATTATCAAATGCCTTTTCAGCGTCTGGGTTTGGTGTTGGGTGTGTCTGGTGCCTTAGTGTGTCTAGTATCACAAGAACCTTTCTAACATTTGCGACTGCTGAGCAATTTTTAAAAAAATCTTTAATGAAACCTACTTGCGAGGGCCATATTAATATAGGCATAAGAGAGACGAACTGCTCCACTAATAATTTTGCGAGTAATTTCAGGTCTTGATTTATGAGGTAAATGGGCCTGGTTATTGTGGATCTTTATTGGGTTTGGGAAGCACTTTTATATGTGCTGTGTTGGCGTGTCTTGCAATGTATATGATTATAGTATTTCGCCAATGCCAGTTAGACCTTGTCTTTTAAGACTTTATAGAACTCCCTTGAGTACCCATTTTGGCCCTGGGCTTTGTTGTTGTGTAGAGATTGTATGGTGAGTTTGATCTCTTCCTTTGTTATGTCCCTATTTAGGAACTCTATTTGTGATGCTTGGAGGGATAGCATGGAAATTGAATCTGGGAAACACTGTCCTTTATTGGCGCTCTGGGTTGGGGATTGATAAAGTGTTTCATAAATTTTTTTAGGATATTATTGATTTGTTTTGGGTGCCTGTGTATGCAGTTAGTGTTGTCTTTGTGGTTTGGGGGTGGCGTCCTTTGGTCAGTTATGATCGTAATCATCCTGCTTTATTCCCATATCTAAAGAGTTCTGCTTGGAAGTACATTTTGTATGACCTTTCTTTTCTGTCCACCCAAAGATCAAAGTCTGATTTTGCTACCTTCCAGGACTCTCCATTTTGTGTGGAGGGGATGTCAGGAATGTAGTGTATGCTTCTTTAAGCTTCATTCCCATCCTATTAAATAGCGGGTTTATTGTTTTCTTAGTGTTCGACATGTAACCTAGAAGTTTATCCCAAATTACTGCTTTTGCTGTTTCTTAATAGAGAGATGAATTTGAGGAGCTCATCTCATTATAATAATCATGCTTTAGCATCTCACAAAAGTTTTCTTCTCGGACCAGGAAGGCAGGAAAATGTCACATAAAGTCAGTCCCTTTTTGGTAGATGTCATGTATTCTCATGATATTGGCGTGTGATCAGAAAACACTAGGTTCATGATTTTAGTTTCTATAAATTTCTAAGATTGGCTACCAGTATATAAACAACGCGTGACCAAGTATGGTGCATGGGAAAAAAATATGTGTATTCTCTGCCATCCGGATGCAGATAGTGCCATGAATCACATAAATCCGGGCTCTCTGCTTAAGGCCACAGTACTCAGTCCCAATAGCATGGGCCCACATCAGGTCCTCTACGGTTTTTATCAGGTGACATGACTGTGTTTAAATCTCCTCCTACTATTTTTTGTGCAACCAAGTCACTATGTATTGATTGTTCCAGCTGTCTGAAGAATTGTTTGTTCTCTCAGTTTGGAGCATATATATTGTATGTACTGTACCTGCTACCTTCGTATTCGACCACTATGCATAACTGCCTGCCCTCCTGGTCATGATTTTCTGTAAATGATTTGTTTATCCATGTCAATACTCCAGCTTTCCCATTTATGGCCGAGGATCCCAGCACTTTCCCTACTCAAAACATTTTTCATGTGAGTTACAGGAGACCTAGTCCTGACCTATATATCAAATTTTAGTATGCAACTCTTAAGAATTTCCCTGTACAGATGTAGACCTTCCTAGGAACTATAGATAAAGCCAAATCTATCAAGGAAAGTATAAAAACACTTTTAAACTTGTAATGTCACACTGGTGCCTCTGTAGGTCACCACTGTGTGTGTTGGAACATCTCTTTTTTTTCTGACACATGAGGGGCTCCTTCCTCTGGCTTGCATTACACGTTGATGTGTCGGAGCCTGAGATGATATCTGCCATGGTCTTATTCTGTGGTGTCGTGGTCAGGTTTGGTTATTTTGAGTACAGAAAAGTGTGTGCTACCCCATGTATGTATGCGGGGGGAAAACCTCCTTTCTTTGTTCTATATCTCTGCAGCATCCCATAGGGTAACTCAGGACACAGGGAGGGTAGACGAGCTGGGAGGGCAGAGTGGTCACTTGTCACTTGTCACGGTGGCACTTACCAGACTCCTCCCCAGAGAGACACTCGCAGATTCGGCCAGAGTATCGCTGGGCCTCTTCTGGACACCCTAGGAGAGGGATGGCCAATATACATGCCAAAGAACTGTAACTGGTCATGTGACACCACCACTCCTTTACTCACCGGAATGACTCTCGGCGATGATAAAGAGAATTTACACACGTTTTTGTGCTTAAGTACCTCAGTCCCTGGGAACAGTCATGGCCTGGCAAAACTTTACTGCAAAACTTTAACACTTTACAATTGAAGAACACACTGGTGCAGGTAAAACAGAAGTAAGGAGGTCAGGGAGGAACTCAGGATGATGCCAGTCCTACAATCCTCATTATCTGTATGCAGAGGCATTACTTGAAGCTCCTGGGCCACAATGCAAAACTCGTAAGAGGGCCCCCAACTATAATGCTTTACTTATAGTACTGGGTTCCCTATATGAAGAAGAGAGGCCTTATGGGCCCCCTAAGGCTCCTGGGCCCGGGTGCAACCGCATCCCCTGCATCCTCTATAGTTACGCCCCTGTCTGTATGGTACTGCTCCTGGAAGGGGAATTTTCTTAGAGAGTATACTCAGGATGATACTAGCCCTACAGTCCTCGTTATCTGTATGGTGCCACTCCTGGAAAGGGGAAGGGGCAAACTCTTCACAGACACTCACTTTTAGAAGTACCTCTGCAAAGTGGTCTTGACTTTCCTCTACTTCTCTCGCTCTCTCACTCTCTCACTCTCTCTCTCTCTCTCTCTCTTTCTCCTTACTCTCTATTGGCTCCTGGCATCCATTCTTCACCACATATGGGTTGAAGGTATTCCCTTGTGGCTGACACTCTCTCTCAGGAACTTAGAAGAAGAGAAGACCTTTTCCCACTCTCAGACACTCATACTTATCCTCTCTAGCATACCACGTGACAGGACATAAATTGATACATTTGAAGGCATATCCCAGCCACATGCAGACGTTAAAGGGGTTCTGACACAAATAATGTTTTTATGCTTTAGCAGCTATTGCTCCCTGGTTTGCCTAATGGACCCAGGGAACCCATGGTTTAATGGCTGCTAAAGCATAAAAAGATAATACTTACCTGTTCTTCTGTTGTTGTTGACATTGGGGGGGTCATCTCCCGGCAGGCAGTCTTCTTCCTCTACGAGCCGCGCCGCTCCGGGATCGCGCGCATGCGCAGTGGAGAGGTGCCCTCTGACAGGAGTCAGGACGGTCTGCGTCTCCACTGCGCATGCGCAACACTCCGGAGTTCAGCAGGACGGACAGGCCGCCCACAGCAAGCACTGCTTGTGACGTGCTTGCTGTGGGCGGTCCGTCCGTTCACCTCGGAAGTGCCTGACGGACGGACCAGAGCAGGAAGCGGTCTTTTTGACCGCTCCTGCTCTGCTTTAAAGGCACAGAAGAAGATGCCGGCTGGAGGGGACATGCCTGGCGATCGGGCCAGGCCAGGAAAGGTGAGTACAATTTTTTATTTTTGATGTCAGAACCCCTTTAACTACTCACTTGCTGCTGCTGTGCAATACACATAACAGGAGACTAGACAATTTGCACAGTGCAGCTACACAGAAATATGACATGTATGACATGGAGGAGCTAGGAATAGACGTTCTGGGCCACTACATCTCCACTTCCATGTCATGAAAGTGTTGGTAAACATTGGCCTTATAAAAGCATACATTTGCATGTTTGCACTCGACTTGGAATAGTCTTGGATCTTGGGTGCTCTGTAGTTGGAGCCTGATGTAATGTTCAGTATATGAATCAGGGTAGCATTTGTGATTCTTAGTGTAAATGTTCATGTGGATCTTATTTATACCCCAATATGGGAATACTCACAACACCTTGTCCATCATCGGAAAACTTAGTTCCAGGCTGTTTGGTTATTCTTTTTTGTAGGGTATGGCTCTGTCACATGTAGAGGATTCGTCGGGAATCAGGGTTGGGGCTGTAGCTCTGTCGTATGTGTAGGGTTCGATGAGCGACAAGGGTGTGCTGGGTCATTTTTTTCTTCTATTGTGGAAGACTGTTGTTGTGAGTGCTGTGGAGAAGAGATTCTTAAAGATCCTTCTTTTGGCGACTTCTGCTGAAAAGTCCTAAAAAAGTAGTTATTGATTTCTAATTCTGAAAGGCTTGTTTCTGGCCTAGAAAGCTTGTAGCAGAAAGTTTGTCCTTGTAGTCGATGAGTTTGAATATTACATGGAGTGGGCGTTGCACATACATTTCTTCCTGGGTGGTCCCCTGCTGTCTGATTGCTCAGGCTCCATTCGGTGGGCACTCTCTGCTCTGCAATAATGGTCTAGTTCCAGTGTCTCTGGCAATTCTTTTTCACAGATCCACAGCAGATGCATTTGTTTCACTGTTTTTGGTAAGCCCATTATTCTCAAGTTGTTGCGTCTGGACCTATTTTCTTGATCTTCTATTTTGCCCGTTACGCATTGCATACACTGCGTGTTATCTTGAAGTTGATTTTCTCGATAACATGCAGTGTATGCAATGCATGATGGGCAATTTCTGCTTGTCCACAGATAGCTGGTTTACTGTGCTTTCTAATTCCTCTACCCTATTCTTGATTGATGTTAGCTCTGTATATAACTGTGCCAGGGCATTCTGCAGTGCCTGTTGTATAGTCTTCTGAATGTCTAGGGTTATGTTTTGCACTTCTGCAGCTAGCTGCTTGTAGTTGAAGTGGATTTCTAAAGCCTCTTCCTCTGTCTCTAACTGTACTGAGGTACAAGAGGTAGTGTTAGATTTACTTCCTCCTCCGCTATCTGTCAAGATTCTCCAACTAGGTGATTTTGGTGCCGCTGCTTTGTCTCGTTTACTTTAGCCTCGAGGTATCAGGAGTTTCTCCTGTCCGGTCTTGCATGTCAGCGTCGGAAGTGGAAGTCAACATATGGGGTACTATTAAACGCACTGCGCAGGAGCCACTCAAAAAACCCAACTTAATTACCAAGACCAGGGAAATTATGTCTTCAATGAAAATTTGATTTAAAAAAAAGAATTATATGTTGTTTTCTATTCAGCCACTACTGGGTAGCAACAGTATCTCCAGAATAGGTAATAGGCAGGTTCTGCAATGTATATCTGCAGTGACGATAATCTTACTATGGGGAATATGGAGTGCAAGCCCTGTGACAATTTTCCTCCTGGGGTATGACTCACACAGGCAGCAACCACTTCAGCAGGGACAGGCTGGATCCTCTCTTCCCATCTGGACCACGTCGAAGCACTCCGCAAACTTATCTAGCCAAGACTAAGGAAGGCCTGCCTCCACATCCATGCTGGGAGCAGCAGCTGGTTGATCAGGGCCTCTCACTGTCGTTTTCCTCCTCCACTGACGTGGTGAGTCCCTCTTGAGTGTTGTGGTCAGCAGGGTTTGCGTCGGCTGACCATTGCGAGGGCTTACTCGCTACTCCAGGCTGCAGATTTGTAGGCCTAGCTAGGCTGCGGGCTCCAGCAGTAGGTTGGGCGACCCCTTTCTCTGTCTCTCCAAGGTAAGGTGATGCAGGAGAATCAGCGGTGTTGGGTGTGGAGCCCCCCGCGTCTCTTTTAGATGTTACAGCAAATGGGGGCCCATGGTGGAGGTGCCTGCCTAGGGAATCTCGCCAGTCGTGACCGCAGCTTTGTAGGCCTCACCAAGCCTTCCAGAACCGCGAGCTCCAGCAGTAGCACAGCACGTCAAAATACTCTTCTATCTACTCCTCCCAAGTAGGGGTGAGCAGCAATGCTTGTGTTGGTGAGGTTTTGTTTCCCACAGGGTCAGATGGTAGGAGATTTAGGTGCTTGAAGACGGGGCTTGCAGAACGTACGTCCGTTCTTGTTGATGGCTAGGCCACGCCCATCCCTGTTCGGCTTAGTTTTATGCTGCCTAAATTAAGGACTGTAATAATACATTTGCCTGATTTCTGCTTTAATTTAGTGGAATAATTCAGTAAATGTTGTTATTCAGATATTATGTATATCATAAATGTATATATTAATTATTAATGTATGGTTTTTATGTGTTTTCACGTATCTTCCTGATTTATAAGCCCTGTACCTTGTCCTTATAAGGGTATTCAACATTAATACATAAGAACCCTCTATTTTCTCAATTTAGTCTTTTGGGAAGATTTTTAAGGTCATAGGCTGATCTCCATGATGACTGTTTCTGTCTACGTGAAGAATTTCTTAGGGAGGTCAGCAATGTGTTCTCTTGTAATCTATGAATAGGGAGTGTTTCTAGGTTACAAGGCATTAATTGTACTCCTAAGTCTCCCTACTGACACCTCAGTAGTAATATACCATAGAGAAATCATAGTAGTAGTCAAGATACTGGGATAGCTGCCAAAACTATGTACACTGATGTGTTGTATCCCCTCATCCACACAAGTTTGGGGAGGTTACTGGAATGGATCATTATAGTGAGGAAAGCCAGCCGGATTTAGCAAAACATCACTTCCAGTATATTCTGTCTCTTAAGATTAAATATGTATGTAGGTGTATGCTAAAATATTACACAATAGGCAAGCACTGGAAATCATCTGTTAATATAAAAATAAAGCAGAAAAGTAACGTTCCTGTATATCCATAGGTTGGGAGGGGTAATGTCTCTCCTTAGATAGAGCACAAAGAAGGTGAGTGAGGAGACTTACAAGGCCAACCATGCTCCTCTGGGTAATATGTAAATAAAGAAATGGAACAATACCTCTGCAGCGCCACCTATTGGATGACAGCATTCCTTCAAATCAATGCTTGAGCCCTTATACAGGTCTGTAGAGCAATGAATGAGAATTGAAAACAAAGCCAGAATCCATACAGACAGCTGTTTTAGGGTTTTTGCCTTTCATCAGTGTGCAATAGGATCCTGGCTTGGCTAGTGAGAGGCCTGTGACGGGGGTCGGGAGGTGTAACATCTCTCCTTAGGGAGAGGACCAAGAAAGTGAGTGAGTGATATTACCCTTCCCGACCCGTGTCACAGGCACGGGAGACCCATGTCAGGCTTCTTATGCAGCGCCGTCAATAGATGACGCTGTAGAATAAGGCCCCTTAATGGCTGCTATCAAAAGATGTATGGTGAGTCGTTAAGGGGTTAGACAGTGTTATACAACCTTTTGTTGAAGTTCCAGTTCAGTTCAAACTAATTCGAACCGAACAAAACTTTTTGCCGAAGTTCAGTGAAGTGGCTGAATTAACCCCGTCCCTCTCCTGGACGTACATTTACGTCCTGGAGCGTTAGGGTATGTTTGAAGAGAGGGCGCTGACACCGGCGGGCAATAGCTGTAACCGGCCGTATGGCTGATTGCGGCTACTAACCCTTTAAATGCCTCTGTCAATTCTGACAGCGGCATTTAAATCCCCTGAACGATGTTCTGGGGTTCCGTACAGCCCCCCCGCAGTGAGATCAGGGAAGTCGTGCAGGTGTCATGGCTGCCGGGGGCCTTCTGAAAGGCCCCAGGGCTGCCTTGAGAGACTGCCTAGCAAGCCATCCCCGTGGGGTGGCTTGATAGGCTGCCTGTCAGAATGCAGTATGACGTAATGCTATAGCATTATGTCATACTGCAGGAGCGATCAAAGTATCGCATGTTGTAGTCCCCCAGGGGGACTTAAAAGAAATGTTAAAAAAAGATCAATAAAGTTTTATTAATTGTACAAAAAAAAGCTATAAAAGTTTCAATCACCCCCCTTTTGCCATATCTATAATAAAAGAATTTAAATAATAAAAGAAAAATACATATTTAGTATTGCCGCGTCTGTAAAAGTCCGATCTATCAAAGTAGTGCATATTTTACCCTGCACAGTGAACGTCATCTGAAAAAAAAAATAAAGAACGCCAAAAATGCACTTTTCCCCTCGTCATCCTGACAGCATACACATGGATGGAGGATGTCCACTGGACCCCTGTTGGGACAGGAAGCGGAAAAACATACAAAAGGCACCTCCCGCCACCGGCTCACCAGTGTCTTCCTGTCCCTACAGGACAGTCCAAGCGGAAACCTCCAGGTGTATGCTGGAGGCAGGAAAAAAGAAGAAAGAAAACTCCTATGCAGCCTGTCCGCCCGTGGGGGGGACGACTCTCTGGTCGGGCTGGCAGAGCTTGCGCGGGTGAGACCCTACGTGGGGACCCTCACCCGCAGGATCCCAAGAACCAGCACCACGTTCCCTGCGGGGAACTCTTCCCCAGTGCGCTGCCCAGTGGGGTTGTCGCACTGGGAAGATACAGCCCGGTACCTGCAGGGCTTGGAAGCCGCCCTCCGGACATCAGGCGCCCGCTCCGGACATCAGGACCCGGGCTCCGTTACCCTGGCTTCCAGAGATCCTCCGTCGGGCAGAGCGGCTGAGCAGGTATGCCAGCGAGGGGGGGGGGGGGGGGAGAGCGCGCGGCGCGGGCCGACCGACGCGCTCCATCCGACATCCCCGGACATCAATGCGTCCTCCTCAGAGCCCCGACATAGAGTGTATCCCCCGGGTCCGGCGCGGCGGCATGACGTCAGCACGGCCGCGTCACGGGGGGGGCGGGGCCTCGAGAAAAAGGCGCCAAATTTGAAAATCTCAAAAAAAGAAGAAAAAAAAAGGAGAAAAGCAGGATATTCCCCACGTCTTCGGTCTGCACCTAAGTAAAGATGTCGGCCAGAGAAGACGCGGAGAGCAGCCTGCTGGTGAGTAGACCTCCGGGGGTCTCACACCAGGGGTAAGGAAGGGATCAGGTGCTGGAAAACCCCCCTTTTTGCTGTCTCCGTCTCTTAGGACAGAGAAGCACAAAAGGGCAGAGAGGCCAAGAAGCGCGTGCGCAAGTGCCCAGTCTGCCTGCGGCGACTGGACGAGGGACACACCAAACCCTTATGCGCAGACTGCACAGAGAAAGTGGTCCATGAGGAAGGCCCCTCGGGCATATCGGACGCCGAGCTATGATCCGCGAGGAGATCGAGGCCTCTCTCTCGTCTCTTTCCGTTCCGCCCCCCACGAAAAGGGTAAGGCGGTCATGGATAGAAGAATCAGACTCTGAGGAAGGGTTCTTAGAAGATTCCCCCTCAGAATCCATACCGCCCATGGAAGACACGAGGAAGTACTTCTTCGCATCGGCGGATCTGGGGCAGCTACTAACAGCGGTCCGTCACACCATGCAGGTGGAGGAACAGACGCCGCAGCAGCCATCCTTCCAGGATACCCTGTTCCGGGGACTCATACCGCAGCCCAAACCATCATTCCCGGTCAATGATATCCTAACCGAGTGGAAACAGGCAGAACATAAGTTTTTCCTATCTAAGGAGTTTAAAGATCGTATGGTCTTCACCCCGGAAGACGTTGAGTTCCTGGACACCGTCCCGAAAGTGGATTTGGCGGTCGCCAGGGTCTCAAAGAAGGCTGCCCTCCCCTTTGAGGACATCTCCCAATTGCGGGACCCACTGGATTCACGAGTGGATTCGGCAATGAAGAGGGCCTGGGAGTCGGCGGCCCTCACCATGAAAACCAACATTACGGCCACGTCGGTAGCGAGATCCATGACGGTCTGGTTAGACCAACTCCAGGCACTGGTCTCGCAAAGGGGTTCGAGGGAAGATATCTCCAACTGCCTTCCCCTCCTCCAACAGGCCACCGGCTTCCTGGCGGACGCCTCGATGGAGTCGGTAAGGTTCGGGGCCCGTTCTGCGGCACTTTCGAACACAGCCAGGAGGGCCGTCTGGGTAAAAGCCTGGACAGGGGACAATGCCTCAAAGAACAGGCTTTGCTCCTTGCCCTTCCAAGGACACCGCATCTTCGGACCTTCCCTGGATACACTCCTGGAGAAGGCTTCAGACAAAAGTCAGGGACTACCAGCAGAGAGACCCGTCAAGCGGCCTTCCTCCTCCTACCCTCCTCCCTTTGTTCCCCCGAGAACATACAGGGGGAAGGGGAAAACCGGACGCTGGTCTTACCGCAAAGGCGGAAAGGGTGAGAATCCGCCCATCCGGATCCGGCAGGTGGGGGGCAGACTTAGGGGGTTCGCCAATAAATGGAGCGAAATAACCTCCAATCCCTGGGCCCTACGCCTGGTCTCAGAGGGCTATAGAATTGAGTTTTCCGCCCCCCCTCCCCGGAGGTTCGTGGTTACCCCCTGCCAGTCACCCGCGTCGGCCCGGGCCCTCCAGTCGGGGGTACGGGACCTACTATCCCTGGGGGCCATTATCCCGGTTCCCGCAGAAGAACGGTTCAAAGGGTGCTACTCCCCCTTGTTTCTTATTAAGAAGCCTAACGGGGCCTACAGAATTATAATCAACCTGAAACACCTGAATAAATCTATAACATACCGAAGATTTAAAATGGAATCAGTAAGATCAGCGATCCCCCTAATCGCACCAGATAGCGTCATGGCCACGGTGGACTTAAAAGACGCCTATTATCATATTCCCATACACTCAGACTCCCAACAGCTTCTTCGATTCGCCCTGGTGATAGAAGGGTCAGTCTCGCATTACCAATTCACATGCCTGCCGTTCGGGATTTCCTCCGCACCTCGGGTATTCTCCAAACTAGTATTGGAGATGGTAGCAGCACTAAGGACGGACAAAGTACTAATTGTCCCATACCTCGACGATTTCCTGCTTATAGCAGGATCATCTTCGGAACTCCAGCACCGGGTCAACCTCACCCTCCACCTGTTCGAGTCGCTAGGTTGGATCATTAACTTCGACAAATCCAGTCTTCAGCCCGAACAAAGGAAAAAGTTCCTGGGGGTTATCCTGGACTCACACCACCAGTGCTCTTCCCTCCCGCTAGAAAAGCAAAAAAACGATCCAAGACGAAAGCCGGGCACTTTCGTTAGCCTCCCAAGTCTCCCTTAGGAGAGGCATGAGGGTCCTCGGTCTCATGACAGCCTGTATTGGAGTAGTCCCGTAGGCCCAGTTACATGGTAGAACTCTCCAGGACTTTATCCTGAGCAACTGGGACAAATCACCAGCTTCCCTGGATCAGGAAGTCACCCTTACTCATAAAGTAAGGTCCTCCTTGGGGTGGTGGACGTCTATCTCCAACCTCGCCAGGTCCACAAGTTGGGACCCGGCATCCCCAGTATCCATCTTCACTGACGCGAGCGCAACTGGCTGGGGGGCCCACTTAGGCTGTCACTATGTCCAGGGGGGCTGGAACCAGAAAGAAGCCACTCAATCCTCCAATTACAAGGAGCTTTGCGCGGTCTGGAGGGCCATCCGTGATCTCGAGACAGAGATCGGGGGTAGACCCATTAAGATATTTTCGGATAACATAACAACTGTGTACCTCATTCGCCACCAGGGATCCACGCGGAACCCCCGACTACAAGACCTGGCGGCGAAAGTGCTCGGGTGGATAGAGCAGCGGATGCCTTCCGTTTCAGCGTTCCACGTAAGGGGCCCAGAGAATGCCATGGCAGACTACCTCAGCCACAGGAGGATAGACCCTGGGGAGTGGGCGCTACATCCAGAGGCATTCCAATTGATTACGGAAAGATGGGGGACTCCAAAGGTGGACTTGTTTGCCTCTCGGGAGAACAACAAGTGTCCCCGGTTCTTTTCCAGGGGGGCAGACGGGGGCTCCCTGGGAATAGACGCACTATCCCAAGTGTGGGAATGGGACCTGACATACGCCTTCCCACCTATCCCCCTGATCCCTCGGGTACTAAAGAAGATCCAGGGGTCCCCGGGCTCCGTTATCCTGGTGGCCCCGTTCTGGCCCAAGAGACCTTGGTTCCCGCTCCTGGCCGCTCTATCAACACAGGAGCCCCTACATCTGCCGTGGAGAGACGACCTCCTACAACAGGGTCCCCTGATTTGCCCAAAAGCCCGACAGTTCAGACTAGCGGCCTGGAAGCTGTGCGGGTAAAATACCTGAACCAGGGCCTATCAGGGAGGGTGACCACCACCTTATGTGAGAGCCTCAAAGAGTCCACCAGGAACATATACACCAGGGTGTGGGACGCCTTCTCTAGGTGGTTGGGGCACAGTATTCACGACCTCCAACAACCAGACATTAATAAGATTCTAGAGTTCCTTCAGGATGGTCTGGACATGGGCCTAAAACCTGGTACCCTTAAGGTCCAGGTGGCCGCCCTGGGAGCCTTCTTTGACTTCCCTTTAGGCGACCATAGGCTAGTCAAAAAATACCTTAAAGGAGCAGTCAGACTCCACCCCTTTATAAGAAGAACCATGCCCCCATGGGACCTGAATCTTGTTTTACAGGCCCTTTGCGCACACCCCTTCGAGCCCCTGGAAGAACTCTCAGTTAAGACCCTCTCATATAAGGTTGCCTTCCTAGTGGCCATTACATCCGCCAGGCGGATCGGGGAAATCCAAGCCCTCTCTATAAAAACCCCATATATGACGATCTTCCCGGACAAGATAGAGTTTAGGCCCGACCCCTTCTTTTAACCGAAAGTCCTCACGGACTTTCACAGAGAGCAAAGAATAGTACTTCCCTCCTTCTGCCAGGAACCCCGTAACACTATGGAACAGAGGTTCCATAACCTAGACGTGAGACGAGCAGTTCTGAAGTACTTAGAGGTCTCACATACTTTTAGGAAATCTAATAACCTGTTTATTCAATTTCAGGGTCCACGCAGAGGAGGGGCCGCTACTAAGGACTCCCTAGCGCGGTGGGTCAGGAGGGCCATAGAAGAGGCATACAGATCCCAAGGGATCCCACTCCCGGGCGAAGTTAGAGCCCATTCTACTAGAGCGGTCGCCTGTTCCTGGGCGGAGAGAGCCCAGGCGACAACCGACCAGATCTGCAGAGCCGCCACATGGTCAAGCACCCATACCTTTGTAAAACACTATCGTCTGGATGTGGGGGCCAGCCGGGACACGGCCTTTGGGCGGAAAGTTCTGCAGGCAGTGGTCCCTCCCTAAAGCCCTGGGTTGTTGGTATTCCTCCATGTGTATGCTGTCAGGATGACGAGGGGAAGACAGGAATTAGGTTTACCTGTTAATTCCTTTTCTTGAAGTCATCCTGACAGCATAGGGGCTTTTCCCTCCCTTCAGTTATTCTTCTCTACGTGAAGTAACGTATTGTACTATGGTTTCGGTATTAAAAATGAGTGATTAAGCAAAGCCGGGTCACTGTAGTTATTTGGTACACACTGGTGAGCCGGTGGCGGGAGGTGCCTTTTGTATGTTTTTCCGCTTCCTGTCCCAACAGAGGTCCAGTGGACATCCTCCATCCATGTGTATGCTGTCAGGATGACTTCAAGAAAAGGAATTAACAGGTAAACCTAATTCCTGTCTTTCAGTTACTCTGTCTCCCAGAAAAAAACGCAATAAAAAGCGATCAAAAAGTTGTATGTATTCTGAATTGGTACCAACGGAAACTACAGGACATCCCACAAAAAATGAGCTCTCACTCAACAACGTCGACGGTAAAAAACAAGTTATTGTGCGCAGAAGATGGCAGCAGAAAATAATTGAAAAAAATTAAATGTCATTGAAAAAAAAAGAGTAGTACAGTAAAAAAAAACCTATACAAGTTTGGTATAGTTTTGTAAAGTTATGTCGTTTTTGTTGCAGTTTGTGCGCCGTAGAAACAAGACGCACTAAAAGATGGCGGAATGTCTTTTTTTTTCATTTTACTCCACTTAGAATTTTTTTCAAGTTTTTCAGTACATTATATGGTGCATTATTTAGCACCATTGAAAAATACAACTCGTCCCGCAAAAAACAAGCCTTCATACAGTGATGTAGATGGATAAATAAAGGAGTTACAATTTTTTTAAAGGCGGGAGGAAAAAACAAAAATGGGGAAAAAAAGGGGGCCGCGTCATTAAGGGGTTAAACTCAGTGGCAGTCCGATTGATTGTAGGGTCTATGATGCTTGTGGGAAAGCTGCAGCTTCTTTCCTACTCCTGAAGGCTGTAGTAATTGTAGTAGCTGTTTTGAATACTGCAACTTTGTCCCATTAAAGTGAATAATGCTGCAGTTCTCAAAATGGCCAGTACAAATTGTACAGCCTTCTAAGTATGAACAGGATTGTACTCATATGTTAACACGGAAGCAACAGTAGCTCTCAGATGAGCAGCGGGTCCATTTAGTCAAGGGTCCCCAGGCGGACTCCCAAAGAACAGATATTGATGATCTTTCCTGAGGAAAGCCTATTAATTTTTAAAATCTGGATAACCCCTTTAAAGGGATCTTGTAAAGAAACAAAAGAAGCACTATATGTGAAGCCCTTGTGATATAATGTATAAAGTATTAACAGTTTAACTGCTCACCAGCACTTGTTATGTCCATACACAGCAGAGAAATAGCCCATTAAATGATGGGGGCTGCCAGTGTATAGTGCTAGGACGGCTCGGCCTTACTCTCATGGCTCGTCCTGTTATACAGTTCAGAAATGATCACAGTGGACAATCCAGTGCATACCACAAGGAGGTAGGTGGAATCATCTTTATATTAGGAGGGCATGTTTAGGGCCTACTAACCCCTACCTCAGATTTGTCACCCACATACGGTAGTATGTGTGACAGATCTAAGGGATTGATACAGCCCTGAAATATGTGGTTTAATTGTCCTCTGCTAAAATAAAGATTGTATTTACCTCCTTGTGGTGTGCAGCATATTGCCTACTGTGACCAATTCAGCCCTTTTTAAGGGAGATTGTCAGGCAAAATGCCTACTAAAAGACCCACAAAACTGCGGTATTAGTGTATCTTGACGCCACCTGAATCTAGGGGTGTGACAGGGCTTGAAGGCAGGAACGGCCCTGTCACACCCCTAGCTCCCGATTGGCTACCTTCATGTAGGTCCTACCAGCCCTAACCCTAACCGAACATAGACCCCGGGCAGCTGTCAGAAAAATCATGAAGCAGCTTGTCCGTCCGCACACATACATGCCCCTCTGCTGCGGGCAAATTGTTCCGCTACTGAAACAGGGCTCCTCCGCCGCTCTGCTACGCTCACTGTTCCGTGCGGCAGCAGCGCTGTAAAGTCGTTGTAAAGTCGGGACCTCCGCCGCTCACCGCTTCATGGTACAGCAGCGGAGGGAACTCCCCACCAGTCACTGTTACCTTCCTACACGGCGTCAGACAGTGCCCCGCAGCGCTCAGAAATCCCGACCGCCCTCACTGATCCGTGGCACTGCAGCGCTGTTAAGTCCCGATCCGCACAGCCTGCTGTCACCTTCCTGACCAGCACCACTCAGAAGTCCCGACCGCCCCCTCTGCAGCGCTCAGTGATCCGTCCAGCAGCACTCACAAGTGCTGACCACCCCTCTGCAACGCTCAGCGATTCATCCAGCAGCGCTCAGAAGTCCCCACCAGCCCCTCTGCAGCGCTCACTGATCTGTGGCACTGCAGCTTGTGAAGTGCTGATCACCACCTCCACTCTCACCATCACCCACAGCATTGCAAGATGCTCAGCAGCGCTCATAACTCCCGACCAAAGGCTGTCAGCTTCCTGAATGTTGGCCGCCGGGGCCTACAGTACCTGTGAGAGGGGGAATGGGGAGACAGCCGGACAGCCATTCACTTTCTGTGTTCCTGGTGGCGGTGTGGCAAGCTGCTTGAATTCTCCCCGCTGTCATCCCCCGCCGTCCTCTCTGCTCGGCTCTGTCATCCCCCACCGTCAGGCTGTGATTGGATTAAGCGCCGCCTGTGATAGGCACTCGATCCAATCACAGCACTTATTTACACAGCGCTGACAGCGGGGAAATTGAAAGCGAGCAGGGAGATGACAGCGGTGAGAATTCAAGCAGCTTGCTGCACCGCCGCCGGGAACACAGAAATTGAAGCAGCTTTCCGCACCGCCAACTGGAAGGTGAGTATGGAGGTTTTTCTTTTACCTAGTATATACTCAAGTATAGCTCGGCTTATACTCGAGTCAATAAGTTTTACCAGTTTTTTGTGGTAAAACGTATTGACTTGGCTTATACACGGGTCGGCTAATACACAAGTATATACGGTAAGCGCTGTAAGGAGTTTGTTAGGCATAGTTCACCTGACAGACTTCCTTTAAGATAAAAAGTAAGATTCCTCAGTAATTAAAACCTCTTAATGGCCAACTAAAATGATAAGGGCAAGTAGCACACTTTCAAGATTACTCAAGTCTCTTCATCAGGTGCGTTTGGAACAAAATCTGAAGAGTCATATATTTATACTAGCTGATATACCCGGCTTCGCCCGAGTTAATTTGGTACTGGTGTTTATCTGGTGTTCACACGGTAAATCTTATGAAGTCGTGGTTACTTTAGAGATACCGAGGAAAAAAATATGTTCATCATTTTGCATGGCTCTTTGCGTTACCAAGGAAACACCACGTGGAGGTAACCATGCGACGTATATAAAATAAAAAATAAAATTTAAAAGATTTGTGAATAACAAATAAGAAAACAATTGAATTTTAAAAGGAAATAATAATTCCTCGTTAAAACTAAAAAGGTAGTTTTTTGAAAATGTCACCCCACAAAATGTCCACCTCACACATGCTGCTCATAACACACAGATCAGATAGATTCCTCTCAGTGTATAGGCAGATAGGAGAGAGATTTATCTCAGACTGTATGTGAAAATGCCACTACACAGAATGTGCCACCTCACACACGCTGCTTATAACACACAGATCAGATAGATTCCTCTCAGTGTATAGGCGGATAGGAGAGAGATTTATCCCAGACTGTATGTGAAAATTCCACTACACAGAATGTCTACCTCTCACACGCTGCTCATAACACACAGATCAGATAGATTCCTCTCAGTGTATAGGCAGATAGGAGAGAGATTTATCTCAGACTGTATGTGAAAATGTCACCCCACAGACTGTGCCACCTCACACACTCTCCTCATTTTTACCCTGAAAGGTAAAGCCCCTTTTTATTCAATTTTCCTACTCAGACTGAAGGTTGCAGCCCCTTGTATACTTAAAGGCATACTCCATCCCAGTAGCCCATGTCCACTTCCTTTTGTACTTTACAGCCTTTCAATACATATGACAGTCAGTTTTATTCCTGTCAGCATATACTCAGATTTCTAAATGTGTTTTGTTTTGCTGAGAAGATAACTGTCTCATATATTGCAGGGTACAGATATGTTATTAGTTACATAACATAGGAATGGTCATGCCAAATTTCAAGTTTGTGCAGAACAGATGTGTGTTATTAGTTACATTACATAGGGGGTCACTTTTATACATAGGATTGAATAATCAAGTTGCACACCTCTAAATTTTCAATATTTAGTACACAAAGAATGGTCATGGCAAATTTCACATTTGTGCAGTAAAAATTTGTGTAATTATTTGTTGCATCAGGAAGTGAGAGAATTAGATTACGTACTTAAAATTTGACGCTAGTTCTTTTGTGCTAGAATTGAATAATCAGGTTGGGACCCATTAACGTTTCCTATATATGACATAATCAATGCTTGTGCCAAATTTCAAGTTTCTATGACATTGGGAAGTGAGAGAATTAGGATTACGTATGTAAAATTTGGACGCTAATTCTTTTGCGCTTAAAATTGAATAATTGAGTTGGGACCCATTAGCTTTTCCGATTTATGACATAATCAATGCTCGTGCCTAATTTCTATGACATTGGGAAGTAAGAGAATTAGATTATGTACGTAAAATTTGGACGCTAATTCTTTTGCACTTAGGATTAAATAATCGAGTTGGGACCCATTAGTTTTTCCTATTTATGACATAATCAATGCTTATGCCAAATTTCAACTTTTTATGACATCGGGAAGTGAGAGAATTAGATTCCGTATGTAAAATTTGGATGCTAATTCTTTTGTGCGTAGAATTGAATAATCGAGTTGTGACCCATTAGCGTTATCTTTTTATTACATTATCAATGCTCGTGCCAAATTTCAAATTTCTATGACATTGGCAAGTGAGAGAATTAGATTACGTACGTAAAATTTGGATGCTAATTCTTTTGCGCTAGAATTGAATAATCGAGTTGGGACCCATTTGTTTTTCCTATTTTGGACATAATCTATGCTTGTGCCAAATTTCATGTTTCTACGACATCGGGAAGTTGGAGAATTAGTGGCGAGTCAGTCAGTGAGTCAGTCAGTGAGTGAGTCAGTGAGGGCTTTCATCTTTATATATATATAGATACAAAAGGACCTCAACATGGTGTGGTAAATAAGACAAGTGATGTGAAGATGAACCATCAGTATGAGAAGGGGAATAAATAGCTGTATCACTAAATAGTTGGAACATTTAATAGAAAAGGAGTGTGAAAATGTTGCTGTCCTTTACTGATTGAGATCTGGTGAATGATTGAAATACCCTCACAAGGTCAAAGGGGCACATTCCTTAAGTGGTGTAGAATGATTTAAATCTATGCAACATGTTCAATCCTGATCTAAGTGTTTAAGATGTTATCATTAAATTGTAGACTTGTCTGTGTCTCTGAGATTTGAAATTTGATTTTCTTACAAATACCTTTATGTCTGCAATGTTATGGTCAGGGTTAAAAAAATGTCTTACCACAGGTGGATCTGTCCTTTTTTTTACATTTTATTCTGCAACTATGACAGTTCATTCTGCCCAGCCCTCCCTTAGTTCACTTACATAGTAAATTACGGACAACCTCTGACACCCTCAGAACAACAATATATATGCAGCATGGATTTATGTCAATCTACAAAGGAATATTCCCGTCAGACCCCGAGGGGACATCACACCTATTCATGTGATCCCAATCCAGAGTAGCTAAAGGCTCATGGGCCCTGGTGCACAAATTCAGCTTCCTCCCTTCTTCACAACTTCTTTTCACATCTGGACACAGTTCTTCCATAGTCTTTAAAAGATCAGGCATGCAAGCCTCAAGAGATATGTCCCTCTGAACGCTAAGGGAAGATGGGTTACCAAACAACTAGAAACATATCAGTTCTAGTCAGTACAAAGACATGCAATAGGAGTATCACTAAGAAAAAAATGCCCTTCACATAATAAATGTGCCTCCTCCCATGCCTCCCATGTACTAATAGTGCTCTCTCAGTCCCCCATCAGTAATAATGCCCCATTATGGCCCCATCAGTAGTATTACCCCATTATGACACTCACCCAAAAATAATTGCCCCCGTATGCCTTCACATAAGATTAATTGCCCTCTTGTGCTTTAAAATAAAAAAAAACTGTACTCACCAATGTTGCTTTCCCTGCCAATCCGCTCCACATCAGTCCTTTTGCTCTACACACATACATAGGCTGCTCTATATTGGATGTATTCCACATTACAGAACATACTGCATGGATTAGCATGCAAGAAGCACAAGTATATAGGCAACCGGTCCTCTAAACTCAGCGTTCCATAGATGAAATTAAAGAGTGTGCCACCTTGGACGACCCCTATAACAAAGTAATGAATGAATGGTAAAATGGACATCAAGGTCAAATGTGTGATTTTTTTTAGATATTAATTCATATTTCTCCACTGTGCGTTTCAAATCGACCATTTGTTTTAAACTTCTGCAAATGAGGAATAGTTCTCTCCCTTTTCAAAGCAGAGGATCAATTGAAGAAATTACTGCTGCTGAGAGATACTTAAAGCAATCAAGAGAGCAAGTGTGGGAGCTTGCAAGGTGTAGCCTAAAATCAGGTAAATTTAGATTTGGGGTGTTTTAGAAGGAAGTCACATATATGTTTATTATAATTTTTCACTTGTATAAATGACTTGATTTTTATCTGTGCCATGGCCATTTAGAATGTGCTCCATGATTGACAATGCTGTCCAGTGTACATCTTGTGCCATGTATGCGGACCTTAAAGGGGTTGTCCCGCGCCGAAACGGGTTTTTTTTTTATTCAATAGGCCCCCCGTTCGGCGCGAGACAAACCCAATGCATGTGTTAAAAAAAAAAAAGTTTAGTACTTACCCGAATCCCCGCGCTGCGGCGACTTCTTCCTTACCTTAGTAAGATGGCCACCGGGATCTTCACCCACGATGCACCGCGGGTCTTCTCCCATGGTGCACCGTGGGCTCTGTGCGGTCCATTGCCAATTCCAGCCTCCTGATTGGCTGGAATCGGCACACGTGACGGGGCGAAGCTACGAGGACCAGCTCTCCGGCACGAGCGGCCCCATTCACCAGGGAGAAGACCGGACTGCGCAAGCGCATCTAATCGGGCGATTAGACGCTGAAATTAGACGGCACCATGGAGACGAGGACGCTAGCAACGGAACAGGTAAGTGAATAACTTCTGTATGGCTCATAATTAATGCACGATGTACATTACAAAGTGCATTAATATGGCCATACAGTAGTGTATAACCCCACTTGCTTTCGCGGGACAACCCCTTTAAACAGCCATTCAAGGCTGTATACTGCTGTACGAAATGTGAGCCTGTTGCACATTTGGAAGCCCAGATCCTGGATCTATATGAGCAGCTTGCAATATTGAGATCTATTGACAACATGGAAATGAGTTTGCTGCATACTGAGCAGACACTCGCTGGGATAGATTTGGGGGTGGATGGTAACAGTGGAGTGCAGGATGATCAGGCAGTTAGCTGGGTGACAGAAGGAGGGGTAGAGAAAAAAGTGACAGAGAAGCTAGTCCCGGACTAGCACACCCCAACACGTTTGCAAAGTTGGTAGATGAGGGGGACGCCATTACAGGATTAGCACTGCTGTAGAATGAAATGTCCTCTGACTGCCAGGAAGATGTTTGCTTTAGTAAGAAGGGGAAGGCCAAACAGGTTACAGGGTAGGCCACAGGGCAGGCCAAACAGGTGCTGGTAATGTGGGACTCAATTATTAGAGGGACAAAGAGGGCAGTCTACCACAAAAACTGGGATCGTCAGACAATGTGTTGTCTACTAGGTGATTGAGTTTAACACATCGCAGATCAAGCTGGAGAGGACACAGTGGTCATGGTGCATATTGGCACCAAAAACATAGTTAGAGGTAGGTAGAAGGTCCTTAAAATTTTTTTCAGAGACCTATGATGTAAGCTTAGGTCAAGGACCTTCAAAGTAGTTTGAGGAATGTTTAAACTAGGAACTAGGGCAGGGCAACCAGAGAGATAGAGGGGAAGATAGAATAGACAGTGATCTGGGACTAATCACTGTGACCAATCAGAGGCAGCTCTCAGCTATTGAATGACAGCTATTGAATGACAGCTGAGAGCTGCCTCTGATTGGTCACAGTGCTCAGCCAATCAGAGGCAGCACTCACTGACCCATTCATGAATTCATGAATGGGTGAGTGAGAGCTGCCTCTGATTGGCTAAGGGCTGTGACCAATCAGAGGCAGCCCATTCAGCAGGCGGGGATTTTAAATCCCCGTCTGCTGAATACTACAGAAAGCAGTTCAACAGAAGTGCCGGCTGGACGCGGCTGATCTCCGGCAGCTGCAAAAAGGTGAGTGTGTGTGTGTATATATATATATATATATAATTTTTTTTTTCTTACACTTTTTTGGATGGTTTTCAAGGAAGGGCTTATATTTGAAGCCCTTTGCCAAAAATTAATACAGCACTTGCCGGCAGCCCATTGCTTTCATTGAATTCAATGGGAGAACATCGTTCTTCTCTGCCACAGCTGTTGGAGCTGTGGCAGAGGAGAACGATCTTGAGTATATGTTCTCAATGGGGTCGGCGCTGCTGCTGCCAGCCCCATTGAGCGCATATACAAGAACAACAATTTGCACAGAACGCAGTAACATGTGTTCTGCGAATCGTTGTGTCATATAATTCTTGGCACATCCGCATAAAAACGGCCATGTGACCGATCCCATTGCAAAGCATTGGATATATATATCTGCAGATTGCAAGCGTATCTACAAATCAGGCAAAAAAACGCCTGTGTGACTGAGCCCTGAAGAAGTGAAAAGTCATCTTAAAACTTAAAATTCAGACAAATCATTGGGACCTGATGGCATACACCCCCAGGTTCCAAGGAAATAAAGTAATGAAGTACTATGGAGTACCATTTTTGTAGTCCCTGTATCTGTACGATATGTGTTTTACAGGGACCAGAGCTCAATTCTTCTGACACATCTCATAAAATGAAATAATAAAACTCTGTCTGCTTGTGGTCACCACTAGAGATGAGCGAGCACCGAAATGATCGGGTGCTCGGTACTCAAGTCGAACTTTACGTAATGCTCGAGAACTCGTTTCGAGTAACGAACCCCATTGAAGTCAATGGGGGACTCAAGCATTTTTGTATAGGACCGATGCTCCGCATAGGGGATGATTTGTGAAACACCTGAAAACATCAGAAAGTCAAGGAAACACCACAGAAACTGGTAGGGAATGGCAGGGCCAGCATGCATGGCTGCATCTGAGGCTCCCAGGTCCCACTATTAAGCCAAAATGGGGGCAAGAGCCCGGAGGTCACCCCCCTAACTATTTACTTCAGACAGACCCTCATTAGCTAGGCACATGTGCTGGCACATCTTAGCCAAGCACCATACTAGCCGCAACCAAGGACAATCACTGCCTGTGGGTGAAACTGCTGCCTCTTCTCCTGGGTTACATGCTGGCATTGCTGTCCAACCCCCCCCCCCCCCCGCGCGCGCACGAGCCTGCGTCCACAGCGCACACAAAATTTTCCCTCTGCAGCGTTCAACTGCTCTCATGCCACACACTCGCTTGATAGCCACACCACCCTCATGTCGATTTATAAGTGCGTCTGCGATGAGGAGGAACCGGAGACACACACTGCAGAGGGTTGGCAGGGCCAGGCAGCGACCCTCTTTGAAAGTGTGGGTGATAGCCCACAATGCTGATGAGAATTGATGATAAATCGATGTACGATCATCATTCCAATCCCATGCCACCTGCGTCACAAAATTGTCAGGAGCCGCAAATGTGGGCATAAAGGGCACTCAGGTGCCAGCACTTCTACACATCTCCACAATGCAGCAGCGCATACTGACATTAAAGATTTGTTTGAAGCAGGAGGTGTCGCCAAAGTAGCCACCACAGGTATACAGTGACCCTGTGATAGTCTCATGAAATCACTAACTCTTCCTGTGAATGCTCCAATCCAGTATCTCGGATAACTGTGGTAATTTGTAGCACGAGAGATAATACATGCCGACCAACGCAGATCTGCAGACCCCAAGCAGGAGGAGGAGGTGGCATAATAAGGCCAAGAAACCATGACCAACGTAGGACCTGCAATACTCTCTGTGGGAAGTACGTGAGCGGGCCCTGGGTCAGGCTCAGTACCAGCCTCCACCTTGTGTGACCCAAGGTGCCGTGAGTTACATAGCTATGGGAAATTCATGTGTCCCCACACACTTCATTCTGTGTATGTGTCAGGCAGCTGAATACCGCTATGGGAAACTTTTGTGCACCCACAGTATAGGCGGACCCCTGAAACTTTTCCGTTGCAAGAGTGTAGGCGAACCCCTCAAACCTTTTAGTAGCAAGTGTATAGACGAACCCCAGTAACATTTATGTAGCAAGAGTATAGGCGGACCCCTGTAACATTTCTGTAGCAAGAGTATAGGAGGACCCCTGTAACATTTCTGTAGCAAGAGTGTAGGCGAACCCCTGAAACATTGTTGTACCAAGAGTATAGGCGAACACCTGAATAAATTTGGTTACCAAGAGTGTAGGCAAAGGCCGGAAAAATTAGTTAGATAACAGTATAGGCAAGGGCCTGAAAAACTGGTGTACCAAGAGTACAAGTGTACCCCAGAAAAATTGCTCAACTGCGAGGGCAGGTGAAACCCATAAACATTTTTTAAAGATACATCTCACTGTTGCTTAATTTGTAACAGAGTCTGGAGGCAGCCCTGCGAAAAAATTGGTTGCAGTTAAACTATAAAAACTTTTGAAACCATTAAAAATTGTAAAAAACTTTTAAACAGAGCCTTTTTGGCGGCAGAAAAATTGGCAGTTCAGCGTGATGACATGCTGTTTTAGGAGGAGGAGTAATAATATCCGAGAGGGATTGACGAAGCTAATTCCCCCTTTTTTTGTGGTGATAGAGGATGCATTTTTCTCCTGTTGCAGCAAAAATAATCATTAGGTTCCACTGCTTTCCGCCAGTGGAGAAGAGAAGTCTGGGGAAATCCAGCCTTTGTTCACTTTTATGAGTGTAAGCATGTCAGCGCTAGCAGTTGACGGGTGGGTACGTTTATCCGTGATGATTCCCCAGCTGCACTAAACACCCTCTCTGACAAGACGCTAGCGGCAGGGCAGGCCAGCACCTCCAGGGCATACTGCGCAAGTTCGTGCCATGTGTCCAGCTTTGACACCCAATAGTTGTATGGAGCAGAGGGATTATGGAGGACGGTGGTACGATCGGCTATGTACTCCCTCGCCATCTTTTTACATTGCTCCCTCCGACTCAGCCTTGACTGGGGAGTGGTGACACGGTCTTGCTGGGGAGCCATAAAGCTGGCAAAGGCCTTGGAGAGTGTTCCCCTGCTGCGCTGGACATGCTGCCTGATCCCCGCACGTCCCCTGCTACTTGGCCCTCGGAACTGCGTCTTCTGCCGCTAGCACTGTCAGATGGGAACTTCAGCATCACTTTTTCCACCAGGGCCCTGTGGTATTGCATCACTCTCTTACCCCTTTCCTCTTCGGGAATGGGAGTGGAAAGGTTCTTCTTATACCGTGGGTCGAGAAGGGTGTACACCCAATAATCTGTGTTGGCCAGAATGCGTCTAACGTGAAGGTCACGGGAAAGACAGCCTAACATGAAGTCAGTCATGTGTGCCAGGGTGACAGTACGCAAGACATGGCTGTCCTCGCTAGGAAGATGACTTTGAGGATCCTCCTCCTCCTCCAAAGCCCATATACGCTGAACAGATGAGAGGCAAGCAGCATGGGTACCCTCTGCAGTGTGGCCAGCAGTCTCATCCCCCTCCCCCCCTCCTCCTCCTCCAAAACGCGCTGAGATATAGACTCAAGGGTGGTTTGGCCATCAAGCGACATACTGTCATCCCCCGTCTCCTGTTCCAACCGCAAAGCGTTGGCCTGTATGCTTAGCAGCGAACTTCTCAGCAGGCAAAGCAGCGGGATGGTAACGCTAATGATGGGCGCATCACCGCTCACCATTTGTGTAGACTCCTCAAACTTTCCGAGGACCTGGCATATGTCTGCCATCCATGCCTATTCCTCAGTAAAGAATTGCGGTGGCTGCCTACCACTCCACCGCCCATGTTGCAGCTGGTATTCCACTATTGCTCTACGCTGCTCGTACAGCCTGGCCAACATGTGCAACATAGAATTCCAGCGTGTGGGCATGTCGCACAACAGTCAGTGCTCTAGCAGCTGAAACCAACATTGCAGGGTCCTCAGGGTGGCAGCATCCGTGGTGGACTTGTGGAAATGTGCGCAGACGTGACGCGCCTTGCAGAGAAGGTCAGACAAGTGGGGGTAGTTTTTCAGAAACTGCTGAAGCACCAGATTGAAGACATGGGCCACGCATGGCACGTGTGTGGGGCTGCCGAGCCGCCACCAGGTTATGGCCGTTGTCACACACGACCATGCCCGGTTGGAAGATCAGCGGCAAAAATCAGAGGTTGGTCTGCTCTGTCAGACCCTGCAACAGCTTGGGGGCTGTGTGCCTCTTGTCACCTAAGCTGATTAGTTTCAGCACGGCTTGCTGATGCTTGCCCACCGCTGTGCTCCCGCGCTATAGACTGCTGGCGACGTGCTCACACTTCTTAATTGAGAAGTGGAGGTGGCAGAGGAGGAGGAGGGAGGAGGTTGGAGGAGGTGGCATTAAACGCCGCAGATATCAGCACCGAGGTAGGACCCGCTATTCTGGGTGTGGGTAGGACGTGAGAGGTCCCAGGCTCTGACTCGGTCCCAGCCTCCACCAAGTTCACCCAATGTGCCGTCAGGGAGATATAGTGGCCCTGCCCGCCAGTACTTGTCCACATGTCCGTGGTTAAGTGGACCTTCCCAGTAACCGCGTTGGTGAGGGCACAATTTATGTTGCGGTAGACGTACTGGTGTAGGGCAGGGATGGCACACTGGAAAAAGTAGTGGCGACTGGGGACCGAGTAGCGCGGGAACGCCATTGCCATCGTGTTTTTGAAAGCCTCCGTTTCCACAAGCCTGTATGGCAGCATCTCCAGGCTGATTCATTTGGAAATGTGCACGTTTAAAGCTTGTGCATGCGGGTGGGTGGCGGCGTATTTGCGCTTTCCCTCTAATGCTTGTGTTAGCGACAGCTGAACGCTGCACTGAGAAACATTGCTGGATGGAGCGGAGAACGGTGGAGGTGAGGGTGTGGGTGTAGGCCGGGAGGCTCTCGTGCCTGTGTCCTGGGAGGAGGATTGGATCTGTGTGGCAGGTTGGGGCACAGGGGAAGAGGCAGTGGTGTGACCCAGAGGCAGTGGTGTGACCCGGAGGTGGTGAATGGCCTTCGTCCCACCTTGTGGGGTGCTTGGCCATCATATGCTTGCGTATGCTGGTGATGGTGAGGCTGGTAGTAGTGGCTCCCCAGCTAATCTTGTTGCAACACAGGTTGGACACCACTATTCGTCGGTCGTCCGCGCTCCCACTAAAAAACATCCACACCTTTGAACACCTAGCCCTCTGAATGGAGGCTTGCCGTGAGGGAGTGCTTTGGGAAACAGTTGGGGGATTCTTCGCTCTGGCCCTGCCTCTACCCCTGGCCACTCCACTGCCTCTTCCAACCTGTCTTGCTGCTGCACTTGCCTCCCCCTCTGAAGCCCTGTCCTTAGTAGGCTTAGCAAACCAGGTGGGGTCAGTCACCTCGTCATCCAGCTGCTCTTCCTCCGAATCCTCTGTGCGCTCCTCCCTCGGACTTACTGCCCTTACAGTTGTCTGTCAGTGAGGTAGTAGTAACTCATCATCCTCATCCACAAAAAGCTCTTGAGACAGTTGCCAGAAGTCCCCAGCCTCATCACCTGGACTCCGGGAACTTTCCAGATGTTGGGCATCGGTCATGACAAACTCCTCAGGTGAGAAAGGAACACTTTTTTCCTACTCAGGGCAGGGACCCGAGTACAGTTCCTGGGAGTCTGCCTGCTCAGAATATGTTATTTTCATGGAGTGAGAAGGCTGAGAGGAAGGAGCAGCAGCCAGAGGATTTAGAGTTGCAGTCCCTAGGCTGGGAGTAGTGGACTGCGTAGAAGACTGGGTGGTCAATACATTGCTGGACGTGTTTTCTGCCATCCACGACAGCCCCTGCTCGCACTGCTCTGTTTGTAAAAAAGGTCTACCACGTGGATCCGCAAATTCTGATATGAAGCTGGGGAGCCCAGAAACTTGCCTCTCTCCTAATCCCTCAGCAGCCGGCTGTGATTCACCCCGCCCAGAAACTCAGCCTGTGCCCACACCCTCACTTGGACATCCGCGTCCACGTCCTTGACCCTTACTCCTATTCCTCATCATGGCGGATTAAGGATAGAGAACGGCCCAAATAAATTACCCCATTGTACAGTGCTGACAACTGTGGCTAATTCACCGCACACAGAGACTTGTAGGTAGCGGAGACTCTATGCTGTGGCTTGAAAAAATTAACCCGCTGTCTTGCGCTGATACCTAGGGGTAATTTACCGCTCATAGACTTGTACATAAGAGAGGCTGTATGGAGTGTGAGAAGACTCTAAAGCCAGTGGATAGTGCTGGTAACTGCTGCTATCTCAACCCCCCCAAGGAAAGGGTATGATGAGACGCTCTGCACAGGGGCAGAGCTAAAATACTTTGCAGTGGCCTAGGAAATATTACAGTACTGTTTCTCAGTGAGACCTCTGTCTTATGCACTGCAGACATAGAACAGTATAACTGAAATAGTTTGCAGTGGTCCAGGAAATATTGCAGTACTGTTTCGCGGTGAGACCGCTGTCTAATGCACTGCAGACTGAGAACGGTATAACTGTAATGCTCTGCACAGGCCTAGATGCTTTGAAAAAAAGAAGGGTGCACTACTGCTCCCAGCCAGCCACAGCTATAATGCACACGGTGAGGAGTAGCCCTAAGAAGGACCATTGGGGTTCTTGTAGAGAGGATCCCAACTATAAAACTTTCCCTATCTCAGCAGCGCTGTCCCTAAGCTCTGCGTAATGCACTGCAGACATAGAACGGTATAACTGAAATGGTTTGCAGTGGCCCAGGAAGTATTACAGTACTGTTTAGCGGTGAGACCTCTTTTTAATGCACTACAGACATAGAACGGTATAACTGAAAGGCTTTGCAGTGCCCTAGGAAATATAACAGTACTGTTTGGCGGTGAGACCTCTGTCTAGTGCACTGCAGACATAGAATGGTATAACTGAAAGGCTTTGCAGTGGCCTAGGAAATATTAGAGTACTGTTTTGTGGTGAGACCTCTTTTTAATGCACTGCAGACATAGAACGGTAGAACTGAAATAGTTTGCAGTGACCCAGGAAATATTAGAGGACTGTTTAGTGGTCAGACCTCTGTCTAATGCACTGCAGACATAGAACGGTAGAACTGAAACAGTTTGCAGTGGCCCAGGAAATATTAGAGTACTGTTTAGCAGTGAGACCTCTGTCTAATGCATTGCAGACATAGAGCGGGATAAGTGAAAGGCTTTGCAGTGGCCCCGGAAATATAACAGTACTGTTTTGCGGTGAGACCTCTTTCTAATGCACTGCAGACTGAGAACGGTATAACTGTAATGCTCTGCACAGGCCTAGATGCTTTAAAAAGAAGAAGGGTGCACTACTGCTCCCAGCCAGCCACAACTATAATGCACACGGTGAGGAGTAGCCCTAAGAAGGACCATTGGGGTTCTTGTAGAAAGGATCCTGACTGCAAAACTTTCCCTATCTCAGCAGCTCTGTCCCTAAACTCTGCCTAATGCACTGCAGACTCAGAATGCTATAGCTGTAATGCTCTGCAGAGGGATAGATGCTTTAAAAAAAAAAAAAAAAATGGTGCACTACTGCTCCCAGCCAGCCTTAACTGTAATGCACACAATGAGGAGTAGCGCTAAAAAGGACCGTTGGGGTTCTTGTAGAGAGGATCACGACTGTAAAACTTTCCCTATCTCAGCAGCTCTGTCCCTAAACTCTGCCTAATGCACTGCACACACAGAACAGTATAGCTGAAATGGCATGCACAGCCCTGGATGCTTAAAAAAAATTGGTGCACTACTGCTCACAGCCAGCTACAACTGTAATGCATACGATGAGGAGTAGCCCTAAGAAGGACCATTGGGGTTCTTGAAGACATGATCCTACTCTAACATTTTCCCTGTATCAGCAGCAGCACTTTCCCTAATTTCTGCCAGCATGCGTCATGGCGAGCCGCGGGCGGGACTATTTTAAGTACTTGGTGGTCACCTGATCCCACAAGATACTTACTGCTGTTGACGGGCAGAGGGCTGGCACATCACAGCAGGAAGTGGTAATGCCTTCTCCGCATGTTTATTGACTAGAAAATGGCGCTAAACATGCAGGGAAGGAAAATGCAATTCACTTGAGTACCGCATGGTGTTCGTCTAATATAACGAACATCTCGAGTACCCTAATATTAAAACGATAATCAAGCTCGGACGAGTGTGCTCGCTCATCTCTAGTCACCACTAGAGTGAACTTACTAAGTAGAGATTTAAAGTGGTTGTCCAGTCGTAAGCTATTCATGGCCAGTTCTTCGATTATCAGTAATAGATCTGTCGGGGTCTGTCAGCCGGGACACCAGCCAATCAGCTGACAACCATGCACTAAGATGATTTTTGCAGGAAGCAGACAGTGGCCAGGCCTGCTATTACAAGCCAAGTTCCTATTCATTTCAGTGGGAACTTAACCTACAATACCAAACCTCACCTCCGAAGTGGGAATAAAGCTGTCTGCTTCCTGCTGAAATTATTTCAGTACATGACCAGACCAGCCCCACAAGCAACTGATCAGCAGGTTTCCCAGGTGTTGGACCCACACCATTTTACTATTGATGGTCTATCCTAAAAATAGGCTAACAGTAGTTTAGTTTACAACTGGACAACCCCTTTAAGTCACTTCCATTAAGCTCAGTATTAAGTATTAGAGATGAGCGAACGTACTCGTCCGAGCTTGATGCTCGTTCGACTATTAGCGTGTTCGAGATGCTCGTTACTCGTGACGAGTACCACGCGATGTTCGGATTACTTTCACTTTCATCTCTGAGACGTTAGCGCGCTTTTCTGGCCAATAGAAAGACAAGGAAGGCATTACAACTTCCCCCTGCAACGTTCAAGCCCTATACCACCCCCCTGCAGTGAGTGGCTGACGAGATCAGGTGTCACCCGAGTATATAAATTGGCCCCTCCCGCGGCTCGCCACAGATGCGTTCTGACATACTTTAGGGAAAATGCTGCTGATGGTGGAGCTGCTATAGGGAGAGTGTTAGGAGTTATTTTAGGCTTCAAGAACCCCAACGGTCCTTCTTAGGGCCACATCTAACCGTGTGCAGTACTGTTGAGGCTGCTTTTTGCAGTGTTGCACATTTTTATTTTTTTTTGTATATCGGCCGTGCAGAGCATTGCGTCCTGCAGTAATTTTACATTGTCCAGGGCCAGTAGTGGTGAGGCAGGGACAGAAGACATATACAGTCTATATAGGCAGTGGTCTTTTCCAAAAAAATTTGGGAAAAAAATTCTATTTGGGCTGCCTGTGACCGTCCTGAGTGTACTGCGTCTCTGCTGGGGGTAGTTGTCCTAATTCATACGCAGCCAGCTAAGTGTTACAGCAGGCTTGCACAAAATTCTTTCCTGGCTCTGCGTTGACCGTCACATCACCGCTGTATTCCTGTCCACAGTGAAACAGTCTGCAGTAATTTTACATAGTCCAGGGCTAGTAGTGGTGAGGCAGGGACAGAAGATATATACAGTCTATATAGGCAGTGGGCTTTTCCAAAAAAATTTGGGAAAAAAATTCTATTTGGGCTGCCTGTGACAGTCCTTAGTGTACTGCGTCTCTGCTGGGGGTAGTTGTCCTAATTCATACGCAGCCAGCTAAGTGTTTCAGCAGGCTTGCGCAAAATTCTTTCCTGGCTCTGCTGTGCGTTCCGTAAGCGAAGTCAGCCTCCAACCACAGGCCAATAAGCAACACATTTAATTACAGCGCTCTTTTTCTGCTCTACTCGTAATACCACCGCAGGCATATGATGGCCAAGCACCCCACAAGGTGGGACGAAGGCCGTTCAGCGCCTCCGGTTTGCACCACTGCCTCTCCCCCTGTGCCCCAACCTGCCACCGAGATCCAACCCCCCTCTCAGGACACAGGCACTACCGTCTCCTGGCCTACACCCACACCCTCACCTCCGCTGTCCTCGGCCCCATCCAGCAATGTCTCTCAGCGCAGCGTCCCGACGTTGCTAGCGCAACTGTTTGAGCGCAAGCGCAAGTACGCCGCCACGCACCCGCACGCTCAAGCGTTAAATGTGCACATAGCCAAATTGATCAGCCTGGAGATGCTGCCGTATAGGCTTGTGGAAATGGAGGCTTTCAAATACATGATGGCGGCGGCGGCCCCGCGCTACTCGGTTCTCAGTCGCCACTACTTTTCCCAATGTGCCGTCCCAGCCCTGCACGACCACGTCTCCTGCAACATTGTACGCGCCCTCACCAACGCGGTTACTGCCAAGGTCCACTTAACAACGGACACGTGGACAAGCACAGGCGGGCAGGGCCACTATATCTCCCTGACGGCACATTGGGTGAATTTAGTGGAGGCTGGGACCAAGTCAGAGCCTGGGACCGCTCACGTCCTACCCACCCCCAGAATTGCGGGCCCCAGCTTGGTGCCGGTATCTGCGGCGGTGTATGCTTCCTCCACTAAACCACCCTCCTCCTCCTCCTCCAAAGCAACCTCTATCTCGCAATCAAGATGTGTCAGCAGCAGCACATCGCCAGCAGTCGGTGTCGCGCGGCATGGCAGCACAGCGGTGGGCAAGCGTCAGCAGGCCGTGCTGAAACTACTCAGCTTAGGAGAGAAGAGGCACACGGCCCACAAACTGCTGCAGGGTCTGACAGAGCAGACCGACCGCTGGCTTTCGCCGCTGAGCCTCCAACCGGGCATGGTTGTGTGTGACAACGGCCGTAACCTGCTGGCGGCTCTGCAGCTCGGCAGCCTCACGCACGTGCCATGCCTGGCCCATGTCTTTAATTTGGTGGTTCAGCGGTTTCTGAAAAGCTACCCACACTTGTCAGACCTGCTCGGAAAGGTGCGCCGGGTCAGCGCACATTTCCGCAAGTCCAAGACGGACGCTGCCACCCTGCGGACCCTGCAACATCGGTTTAATCTGCCAGTGCACCGACTGCTGTGCGACGTGCCCACACGGTGGAACTCTATGCTCCACATGTTGGCCAGACTCTATGAGCAGCGTAGAGCTATAGCGGGATACCAACTCCAACATGGGCGGCGTAGTGGGAGTCAGACTCCTCAATTCTTTACAGAAGAGTGGGCCTGGATGGCAGACATCTGCCAGGTCCTTGGAAACTTTGAGGAGTCTACCCAGATGGTGAGCGGGGATGCTGCAATCATTAGTGTCACCATTCCTCTGCTATGCCTCTTGAGAAGTTCCCTGCAAAGAATAAAGGCAGACGCTTTGCGCTCGGAAACAGAGGCGGGGGAAGACAGTATGTCGCTGGATAGTCAGAGCACCCTCATGTCTATATCTCAGCGCGTTGAGGAGGAGGGGGAGGAGCATGAGGAGGAGGGGGAAGAGACAGCTTGGCCCACTGCTGAGTGTACCCATGCTGCTTGCCTGTCATCCTTTCAGCGTGTATGGCCTGAGGAGGAGGAGGATCCTGAAAGTGATCTTCCTAGTGAGGACAGCCATGTGTTGCGTACAGGTACCCTGGCACACATGGCTGACTTCATGTTAGGATGCCTTTTTCGTGACCCTCGCATTACACGCATTCTGGCAACTACAGATTACTGGGTGTACACACTGCTCGACCCACGGTATAAGGAGAACCTTTCCACTCTCATACCCGAAGAGGAAAGGGGTTCGAGAGTGATGCTATACCATAGGACCCTGGCGGACAAACTGATGGTAACATTCCCATCCGACAGCGCTAGTGGCCGAAGGCGCAGTTCCGAGGGCCAGGTAGCAGGGGAGGCGCGGATATCAGGCAGCATGTACAGCGCAGGCAGGGGAACACTCTCCAAGGCCTTTGCCAGCTTTATGGCTCCCCAGCAAGACTGTGTCACCGCTCCCCAGTCAAGGCTGAGTCGGCGGGAGCACTGTAAAAGGATGGTGAGGGAGTACGTAGCCGATTGCACGACCGTCCTCGGTGACGGCTCTGCCCCCTACAACTACTGGGTGTCGAAGCTGGACACGTGGCCTGAACTCGCGCTGTATGCCCTGGAGGTGTTTGCTTGTCCTGCGGCTAGCGTCTTGTCAGAGAGGGTGTTTAGTGTGGCTGGGGGAATCATCACGGATAAGCGTACCCGCCTGTCAACCGACAGTGCCTACAGGCTTACACTCATCAAGATGAACAAAGCCTGGATTTCCCCAGACTTCTCTTCTCCACCAGCGGACAGCAGCGATACCTAAACTATACGTAGGCTGCACCCGCAGATGGAAGCATCGTTCTCTATCACCATCAAAAACGGGGACCTTTTAGCTTCATCAATCTGTGTATTCTATTCATCCTCCTCCTCCTGCTCCTCCTTCTGAAACCTGACGTAATCACGCCAAACGGGCAATTTTTTCTTAGGCCCACAAGGCTCAGTCATATAATTTTTGTAAACAATTTTTATACGTTTCAATGCTCATTAAAGCGTTGAAACTTGCACCTGAACCAATTTTTATTTTAACTGGGCTGCCTCCAGGCCTAGTTACAAATTAAGCCACAGTAACCAAAGCGATTAATGGGTTTCACCTGCCCTCTTGCTTGGGCATGGGCAATTTTTCTGAGGTACATTAGTACTGTTGGTACACCAATTTTTTGGGGTCCTCGCCTACAGTGCAATCCAATTTTTTGCCCACCTGCATTAAAGCTGACGTTACATCAGCTGTGCTGGGCACTGCAATGGGATATATTTATGTACCGCCGGTGGCTTCCTGGCACCCACCCATGCTGTCGGTCCACACGGAGTTGTAACTGCATGTGTCCACTTCTAAAGAACCCCAGTCTGACTGGGGCATGCAGTGTGGGCCGAAGCCCACCTGCATTAAACCTGACATTAGCTTTGCTGTCCAGGGCACTGCTATGGGATATATTTATGTACCACCGGTGGGTTCCAGGGAGCCACCCATGCTGTTCGTCCACACGGACTTCACAATAGAGAGTTGTACCTGCCTGTGTCTACTTATAAAAAACCCCGGTCAGGTTGGGGCATGCAGTGTGGGCCGAAGCCCACCTGCATTTAATCTGACGTTAGCTCTGCTGTCCAGGGCACTGCAATGGGATACATTTATGTACAGCCGGTGGGTTCCAGGGAGCCACCCATGCTGTGGGTGCACATGGAATTCCCATTGCGGAGTTGTACCTGCCTGTGACTATTTATAAAAAACCACGGTCTGACTGGGGCATGCAGACACCTTGACAGAATGAATAGTGTGTGGCACATAGGTTCCCCATTGCTATGCCCACGTGTGCAGCTCCTGATGGTGGTGGCACAGGATTATATTTCTCACTGCTTCTGTACAGCATTGTGGGCTATCGTCCTGCCCCTTTTAAAGAGGGTCGCTGCCAAGCCGTGCCAACCCTCTGCAGTGTGTGCCTGCCGTTCCTCCTCATGGCAGACGCACTTATAAATAGACATGAGTGTGGCGTGGCATGAGGGCAGCTGAAGGCTGCGCAGGGACACTTTGGTGTGTGCTGTGGACACTGGGTCGTGCGCGGGGGGGGGGGGGGGTTGGGCAGCATGTAACCCAGGAGAAGTGGCAGCGGAGTGTCATGCAGGCAGTGATTGTGCTTTGTTGGAGGTAGTGTGGTGCTTAGCTAAGGTATGCATTGCTAATGAGGGCTTTTCAGAAGTAAAAATTGTTGGGAGGGGGGGGGCACTCTTGCCGCTATTGTGGCTTAATAGTGGGACCTTGGAACTTGAGATGCAGCCCAATATGTATCCCCTCGCCTGCCCTATCCGTTGCTGTGTCATTCCCATCACTTTCTTGAATTGCCCAGATTTTCACAAATGGAAACCTTACCGAGCATCGGCGATATACAAAAATGCTCGGGTCGCCCATTGACTACAATGGGGTTCGTTATTCGAAACGAACCCTCGAGCATTGCGAAAATTTCGTCCCAAGTAACGAGCACCCGAGCATTTTGGTGCTCGCTCATCTCTATTAAGTATTGTATATAAATATCTTTGCAGTAAGCTTCCCTTAGTGGCTGGATGCAGCCAGAACTTTAATATTTAACTATATGACAGCAAACTGAGGATTTATAGCTCCCTACCAATAAGACACAACTTTGACCCTTATAGAGCTATAGTATATGCTGCAGTTTGGCTGCCGCACTTCCAAATCTTATTGGTGTTTGGCAGTGTCCAATGGACTGGATAATCAGTCTGCATTAGGATCACACGTTCTAGTTGAGGTAAATATTCTTACAGTGCATTTATGCTTCTCAACATAATTTGCTGTAAGATCACAGCAAATTGGGAAAACATCTTCTGCACTCATCTACTCACTGGCCAATATTGTGGATAGCCTGAAATAATATGGCCCTGGTGTTTCTTTGCTATCATCTAACTAACATCATAATCAATTAAACTCCATGGTATAGTATAACAGTACAGTTTTTTTAACTATTCTAAATAGGTCATTGACTCATCTATTAGAATCATACAGTGAATATGCACTAAAGTCACATAAATAATTCACACACTTTATTTATTGGTTCATTAACCAGATCATCCATCAGTAAACTGTTGATTAGTTGTTGTGATTTTGTAACTCTGATTATAATCCTGAACTGGATGTCTTCACACCTGACAATATCAGTGAGTTTTGTGCAGGTCCATCGCCCATCAGCGTGAGCATTCATTGGCATGAGGGGAATGAATATTAGAGCCGCTGCTATTATATGTAGGACCTCTTCTGACTATTTTATAACACCCCATTTAGAAACAACAGAAGACAGAAATTTGGGGTCTGTGAGCTTGTAACAGCAGATCTCATTTGAGTGTCTACAGATGAATTAAAGAAATGTCTGAACTATGAGGCAAGTGACCACAGAGTTCAGTAGATGTCTACTTCAGGCCCGCAAATTCTACGGATGCCATCTTCTTCTATAAATGAAATAACAAGGATAGATATATAATATCAGCTGCCTTCTACAGTCTTCCAGTCTTCCAAAGTTGTCTTCACTTGACTTGCAATTTAGAACTGTTAAAGAGAAAATATAACAAATATTAATTAAATTACCTAGATGACAAAGAGGAATGTTGGCTCATGATCCTAGATGGCAGATTCTGCACCAAAAATCTGCTAGAATGTACAGTACAATTTAAGTAAATTGTGTTTTTCAGTACCACATTTCCATGCTAAAGAAAAAAAATATGTAAAGGTTTTCAAATTGCCCACATGCTCTGTTCTGCTTTAGGTTTCACACAGCTGATTGGACCCTTTCCACTCATCGGCCAATCTGACAAAATCCATACAAATTTTGTTGTAAGTTTACTGCAGTATCTTCCTAAGTCCAGTCCTCATGACCCCCCAACAGGTCAGGTTTTTAGGGTTTTCATAGTATTGCAAAGGTGATGTATTTATCGTCAGTCTCCCAGATATTGCCACAGGTGTCCTATCTAAAGCATATCATCAAATCAAGACCTGTTGGTGGGTCATGAGGACTGGTTTACTGGTTGGTTCTGCTAAGGAAATTTTTGCCATGTAGGACAAATATCTACCGCCCTATTTGGACTTTCTCATTGAACTGTAGGCCACAATGTTTTGATCTGCAAACATCTATTAAACAATGCTAATGAAAGTACAAAAAATATTTTCAATACAAAGTCACAAGAGACTGTGGCAGCAAAATCTTAAATTTTACTCTTAGAAAAAAGGATTTTAGGGTTTTAGGGTATATTTTCAAGTGCTAGAAGTGCACCAGTAGTAAGCCTCGAGGATGAACATAGGAAATTCACCTGTAATTACCAAGCATACAAACTGCCAGTAATTAACAGTAAAAGCACAAATCCTTTTGCTAGTGATGCCTACCAAATACAAGAAAATCTACCATTAAAGGGGTTGTCCCACTCTAGCAACTTATCACCTGTCCAGAAGATAAGTCATAAGTGTCTGCTCAGTAAGGCTCTGACCATTACGACACCTCTTGATCACAAAAACGGGGGTCCTAAATTACCCCAAATGAATAGAGCAGTGATCACACAAATATCATTCCATGCATATCTATGGTGCTATCGGTGAAAGCCAAGCACTGTACTCTCCAACAGTCCTATAGAAATGAATTGATTGGCAGCGTGTGTTCATATTGGGAAACTCGAGACACCTGTTCAAGTGATTGGTCTGGACTCCTACCAATCAGACACTTATCATCTATCCTGGGAATACCTGATAAGATTCTGTAGTAGAACAACCACTTTAAGGTGACACATTGCCTTGGCTATATTTTAAAGATTTCATAAATAATTAAACTTACAAAAAGTAAGCAGATTGCCATTATAGCCGCCTTCATTTTCACATCGAGATCCGGAGAAAAATGAACATTAAAATGTAATACTTGTGTAAATATACTCAAAGCTGTACTCATAGAAATCCATCCGACCTCAGTTTGCTCCTTAATTGATGTTATCTACGAATGTGAAAAGAAGTTTAATATAAAAATAAAAGTTTAACTAAAGTATACACAGGTTAGTGGTCACAGTAAAAGTCCCAAAATATGAGATCACAAAGTATTAACAGATAATTCCAAGCTCTTCAGATAAAGATGACCAACAAAGAATATTTGGCCCTACCATAATTCTGAGAATATTGCATTTAGAATTTGAAATATTTACCAATATATTACACCCTTTTTTACCCTTCAAATACTATGTAACACCCTGACAGCTAAGATCTTTGGGCTCCTCAGATATTAATATAATCTGAAAAGAAAAATGGGGGAAATCTAATATGGGCTGTACAGTACAATTGTGGCATAAAAAAGTTGTAACTTAGTTATGCCTTTTTGTAATTATCTAAGCAAGTATTCAAAGTAAATACAAATATTGGTGTGGCTTAGATTGAGGGAACCCCATTGTCTGTGTGTGAAGATAGTAAGGTTCTGTACACATTCTGTATACATTATGCTGGGAAAACCTGTACCTAAGGTTAGGGTCACATGGGGTGGGCACTGATGTGACCACAATATGGCCACAAAAATACATCCACACACAGTTGATGTGGTTTTTAAATTAATTGGTTACTGGCTGTTTAATTTTGCAGGTGAAAATTCAGTGGTCACTTAATCAATGTAAAAGCCATAGCAGCTGGGTACCTTGTAGTTTTTAGCCACATCATGGCTGCATCAGTGCCACGCCATGTGGTCCAATCCTCAATGCTTAGCTGAACTCCAGTAGGGTGCATCCTTATGCAGTCTACCACAATCCAATCAGTGCTAACAGTGTCAGAATATGTGAAGACACCCCCAATTGACAAGAGGATGTTAATGTCCAGTTGTTTGTTTATTCATATACCGTATATACTCGAGTATTAGCAGACCCAAGTATAAGCAGAGTCAATAGGTTTTACCTAAAAACACTGGTAAAACTTATTGACTCGAGTATAAGCTGAGCTATACTCGAGCATATTCTGGGTAAAAAAAACCCCTCCGTACTCACCTCCCAACCGGCGTCTGTGTCCACGGCAGCAGTGCGGAAAGCTGCTTCAACTTCCGTGTTCCCGGTGGTGGTGCAGCAAGCTGCTTTAGGATTCTCCCCGCTGTCATCTCCCTGCTTGGCTTTCAAATCCCCCACCGTCAGCGCTGTGTAAGTAAGCGCTGTGATTGGATCGAGCTCCGGCCAATCAAAGTCGGCACATGATTATTCACAGGCAATCACAGCCTGAGGGCGGGGGATGACAGAGCTGAGCAGAGAGGACGGCTGGGGATGACAGCGGGGAGAATTCAAGCAGCTTGCCGCAACGCACCCGGAACACAGAAATTGAAGCAGGTTTCCGCACCTCTGCCGGGGACACAAACGCTGGCTGGGAGGTGAGTATGGAGGTTTTTTGTTTTTTAACATTTCCCTGACTCGAGTATAAGCCAAGGGAGGCTTTTTCAGCACAAAAAAAAGGGCTGAAAAACGCGGCTTTTACGTGCGGAATGTAATTTTTTCACTTTCCGGTGTCATAGAAAAGGGAAATTTGGCACGAGCATTGATTATGTCATAAATAGGAAAAGCTAATGGGTCCCAACTCGATTATTCAATTCTAGCGCAAAAGAATTGGCGTCAAAATTTTACGTGCGGAATGTAATTTTTTCACTTTCCGGTGTCATAGAAACGGGAAATTTGGCACGAGCATTGATTATGTCATACATAGGAAACGCTAATGGGTCCCAACTCGATTATTCAATTCTATGCGCAAAAGAATTGGCGTCAAAATTTTACGTGCGGAATGTAATTTTTTCACTTTCCGGTGTCAAAGAAACAGGAAATTTGGCACGAGCATTGATTATGTCATAAATAGGAAAAGCTAATGGGTCCCAACTCGATTATTCAATTCTATGCGCAAAAGAATTAGCGTCCAAATTTTACGTACGGAATGTAATTTTTTCACTTTCCGGTGTCATGGAAATGGGAAATTTGGCACAGGCATTGATTATGTCATAAATAGGAAAAGCTAATGGGTCCCAACTCGATTATTCAATTCTAGCGCAAAAGAATTGGCGTCGAAATTTTACGTGCGGAAGGTAATTTTTTCACTTTCCGGTGTCATAGAAACAGGAAATTTGGCATGAGCATTGATTATGTCATAAATAGGAAAAGCTAATGGGTCCCAACTCCATTATTCAATTTTATGCGCAAAAGAATTAGCGTCCAAATTTTACGTGCGGAATGTAATTTTTTCACTTTCCGGTGTCATAGAAAAGGGAAATTTGGCACGAGCATTGATTATGTCATAAATAGGAAAAGCTAATGGGTCCCAACTCGATTATTCAATTCTAGCGCAAAAGAATTGGCGTCAAAATTTTACGTGCGGAATGTAATTTTTTCACTTTCCGGTGTCATAGAAACGGGAAATTTGGCACGAGCATTGATTATGTCATAAATAGGAAAAGCTAATGGGTCCCAACTCCATTATTCAATTCTATGCGCAAAAGAATTAGCGTCCAAATTTTATGTGCGGAATGTAATTTTTTCACTTTCCGGTGTCATAGAAACGTGAAATTTGGCACGAGCATTGATTATGTCATAAATAGGAAAGCTAATGGGTCCCAACTCGATTATACAGTTCTAGCGCAAAAGAATTGCCGTCGAAATTTTACATGCGGAATGTAATTTTTTCACTTTCCGGTGTCATAGAAACGGGAAATTTGGCACGAGCATTGATTATGTCATACATAGGAAACGCTAATGGGTCCCAACTCGATTATTAAATTCTAGCGCAAAAAAAATGGCATCAAAATTTTGCGTGCGGAATGTAATTTTTTCACTTTCCGGTGTCATAGAAACAGGAAATTTGGCACGAGCATTGATTATGTCATAAATAAGAAAAGCTAATGGGTCCCAACTCCATTATTCAATACTATGCGCAAAAGAATTAGCGTCCAAATTTTACGTACATAATCTAAATCTCTCACTTCCCAATGTCATAGAAACATGAAATTTGGCACAAGCATTGATTATGTTATAAATAGGAAAAGCTAATGGGTCCCAACTCGATTATTCAATTCTAAGCACAAAAGAATTAGTGTCCAAATTTTACGTATGTAATCTAATTCTCTCACTTCCTGATGTCATTTTATATAAAGGAAACATCACATGGTTACCTCCCCGTAGTATTTCCTGGGTAACGCAGAGAACTATGCAAAATGGTGAACATATTTTTTTTCCTCAGTGTCTCTAAAGTTACCCACGACTTCATAAGCTTTTCCATGTGAACACCAGATAAACACCAGTACCAAATTAGCTCGGGCGAAGCCGGGTATATCAGCTAGTATTATATAATGCATTCTCATGTCCTCTTTAGTAAATAGGATGTTGTTGTACTTTAAAAGCTGTCTCTATAATTCAGCTACATTGGGGGTACACACTTATTCTACCTATATTTAATAAAAAAAATTACCTTAAAGTGTCTCACTGTAAAGCCGCAACATGAAGTTGCTGCTATTTTCAACACCTCATCGTGGTTTTCATTCAGAATTTTAAATTTCAAGATACATGGGGAAAATGGATTAACTATGTAAGCCATGGGTTCCCCTGATGGTGTCTTCACTTCAGTCTTTAGAAAATAAAAGAAACATACAAATTAATAGCAACTATACATGGGAAGACAACCAATTAAGCTCTGTGCTAGACTTAATCATCATTATACTAACTAGTAGCTATGTGAGCACAAGTGGATTATGGCCAACAACATTGAAATTCAGAGTATTAGAGTTATATATGTAGGGGTAAATGATTCTAGGTAGATACCAAATTTTACAAGTCCATGGGATCTATGCTGTGAATATGTAACTGGACTAACTAAAGCCTTAATTCCCTTTAAACAAATATTGTCCCAAGATTTTTATATTGAAGGTTTTAATAAGGGTCTTTGGGATTACCTTGAGCCTACAGACCTCATCAAGTGACTTTGGACAATTCTACTTTCATGACTGCTTGGCAAATATTATTGCCAGTACAAGTGAGGCACCAGTAGAGTGTCCTTCTTTACCTACTTCTAGCGTACAATTTATAACAGAGGGAAATAATTTCTTCCATAAATAATTGTAACATTTTGAATTTAGATGTGTTTTTCTTTGCTCATAAGAACACAAATGTACCAGAATGTTAATGCAACTGTGAAATGTGGAGGCAGCAATGTAGGCTTAAATATCATGTCATTGCTGTGTCAACCTGAAATTAGTCATAACTAGAGATGAGCGAACGTGTTCTTCCGAGCTTGATATTCGTGCGAATATTAGGGTGTTCGGGATGTTCGTTATTCGTAACGAACACCATGCGGTGTTCTGGTTACTTTCACTTCCTTCCCTGAGACGTTAGCGCGCTTTTCTGGCCAATTGAAAGACAGGGAAGGCATTACAACTTCCCCCTGTGACATTCAAGCCCTATACCGCCCCCCTGCTGTGAGTGGCTGGGAAGATCAGGTGTCACCCGAACATAAAAGTCGGCCCCTCCCGCGGTTCGCCTCAGATGCCCTGTGAGTTAGATGAGGGACAGTGCTGTTTGTACCGGAGCTGCTGTAGGGAAAGAATTGGTAGTTAGTGTAGGCTTCAAGACCCCCCAAAGGTCCTTATTAGGGCCACTGATAGCTGTGTGTTGGCTGCTGTTAGCAGTGGCAATTTTTTTTTCTTCTCAAAATCGGCTCTGCAGAGCGTTGCACCTGGCATTAGGGACAGAAGTGCTGCATAGGCAGGGAGAGTGTTAGGAGTGAGTGTAGCCTTCAAGAACCTCAACGGTCCTTTCTAGGGCCATATTTAACCGTGTGCAGTACTGTCCAGGCTGCTGTTAGCTGTGCTGCATTTTTTTTTGCTTCTCAAAATCGCCTCTGCAGAGCATTGCACCCTCCATTGATACTGCAGGGAAAGAATTGTATAGGCAGGGCCACAACACAGTTATTATTCATTGAATATACGCAGTGCTGCCTTTTGCTTGTAAAACAAGTGAAAATAATTCTATTTGTCCTGCCTCTGTCCGTCCTAAGGGCGGTGGACACGTGTCGGCTGCGTGTGCAACCTGTAAAAATCAGACGCACCCAGCTACGTTTAACTCCTGGCTTCGCCATTTGTTTTCCTTAATTGGGAAAAAAAATACCTGCTCTGCCACAGTTAATAACTCTGCTACCCTCACGTTCTGTGACACATTAGCAGGAAAACAGCACAGTTATTAAACTTCTCATGTTCATAGAATATACGCAGTGCTGCCTTTTGGTGCAAAAAAACGGAAAATAATTCTATTTGTCCTGCCTCTGTCCGTCCTAAGGGCGGTCGACACGTGTCGGCTGCGTGTGCAACCTGTAAAAATCAGACGCACCCAGCTACGTTTTACTCCTGGCTTCGCCATTTGCTTTCCTTAATTGGGAAAAAAAATACCTGCTCTGCCACAGTTAATAACTCTGCTACCCTCACGTTCTGTGACACATTAGCAGGAAAACAGCACAGTTATTAAACTTAGATTATACATTCACTAGAGGCAGTGGGGCCTTTCGTTTTCAAAAAAGGGAAAAAATTATATTTGGCCTGCAGTCTTGCGCCAATTTATTAGCTGCCTGTGAAATCAAATCACTGGTAATACAGCATGCTGAGGGGTAGGGGTAGGCCTAGAGGACGTGGACGCGGCCGAGGACGCGGAGGGCCAAGTCAGGGTGTGGGCACAGGCCGAGCTCCTGATCCAGGTGTGTCGCAGCCGACTGCTGCGCGATTAGGAGAGAGGCACGTTTCTGGCGTCCCCACATTCATCGCCCAATTAATGGGTCCACGCGGGAGACGGTTATTAGAAAATGAGCAGTGTGAGCAGGTCCTGTCCTGGATGGCAGAAAGTGCTTCGAGCAACCTATCGTCTACCCGCAGTTCTGCGCCGTCCACTGCTGCAAATCCGAATCCTCTGTCTGCTGCTCCTCCTTCCTCCCAGCCTCCTCACTCCACTACAATGACACCTGCTCAGGAGCGGGAACACTCCCAGGAACTGTTCTCGGGCCCCTGCTTAGATTGAGCAGCAGCGGTTCCTCTCCCACCAGAGGAGTTTATCGTCACTGATGCCCAACCATTCGAAAGTTCCCGGGGTCCGGGGGAAGAGGCTGGGGACTTCCGCCAACTGTCTCAACAACTTTCTGTGGGTGAGGAGGACGATGACGATCAGACACAGTTGTCTTGCAGTGAGGTAGTAGTAAGGGCAGTAAGTCCGAGGGAGCAGCGCACAGAGGATTCGGAGGAAGAGCAGCAGGACGATGAGGTGACTGACCCCACCTGGTGTGCAACGCTTACTCAGGAGGACAGGTCTTCAGAGGGGGAGTCAAGGGCATCAGCAGGGCAGGTTGCAAGAGGCAGTGCGGTGGCCAGGGGTAGAGGCAGGGCCAGACCGAATAATCCACCAAGTGTTTCCCAAAGTGCCCCCTCGCGCCATGCCACCCTGCAGAGGCTGAGGTGCTCTAAGGTCTGGCAGTTTTTCACAGAGACGCCTGACGACCGACGAACAGTGGTGTGCAACCTTTGTCGCGCAAAGCTCAGCCGGGGAGCCAACACCAACAGCCTCACCACCACCACCATGCGCAGACATATGATGGCCAAGCACCCCGCAAGGTGGGACGAAGGCCGTTCAGCGCCTCCGGTTTGCACCCCTGCCTCTCCCCCTGTGCCCCAACCTGCCACTGAGATGCAACCCCCCTCTCAGGACACAGGCACTACCGTCTCCTGGCCTGCACCCACACCCTCACCTCCGCTGTCCTCGGCCCCATCCAGCAGTGTAGTTCAGCGCACCGTCCAGCCGTCGCTTGCGCAACTGTTAGAGCGCAAGCGCAAGTACGCCGCCAGGCACCCGCACGCTCAAACGTTAACCGTCCGCATAATAAAATTCATCAGCCTTGAGATGCTGCCGTATAGGGTTGTGGAAACGGAGTCCTTCAAAAGTATCATGGAGGCAGCGGCCCCGCGCTACTCAGTTCCCAGTCACCACTACTTTTCCCGATGTGCCGTCCCAGCCCTGCACGACCACGTCTCCCGCAACATTGTACGCGCCCTCACCAACGCGGTTACTGCCACGGTCCACTTAACTACGGACACGTGGACAAGCACAGGCGGGCAGGGCCACTACATCTCCCTGACGGCACATTGGGTGAATTTAGTGGAGGCTGGGACAGAGTCAGAGCCTGGGACCGCTCATGTCCTACCCACCCCCAGAATTGCGGGCCCCAGCTCGGTGGTGGTATCTGCGGAGGTGTATGCTTCCTCCACTAAAGCACCCTCCTCCTCCTCCTCCTCCTCCTCTGTCTCGCAATCAAGATGTGTTAGCAGCAGCATGTCGCCAGCAGTCGGTGTCGCGCGGTGTGGCAGCACAGCGGTGGGCAAGCGTCAGCAGGCCGTGCTGAAACTACTCAGCTTAGGCGATAAGAGGCACACGGCCCACGAACTGCTGCAGGGTCTGACACAGCAGACCGACCGCTGGCTTGCGCCGCTGAGCCTCCAACCGGGCATAGTCGTGTGTGACAACGGCCGTAACCTGGTGGCGGCTCTGCAGCTCGGCAGCCTCACGCACGTGCCATGCCTGGCCCACGTCTTTAATTTGGTGGTTCAGCGCTTTCTGAAAAGCTACCCACGCTTGTCAGACCTGCTCGTAAAGGCGCGCCGGCTCTGCGCACATTTTCGCAAGTCCCACACGGACGCTGCCACCCTGCGCACCCTGCAACATCACTTTAAGCTGCCAGTGCACCGACTGCTGTGCGACGTGCCCACACGGTGGAACTCTACGCTCCACATGTTGGCCAGGCTCTATGAACAACGTAGAGCTATAGTCGAATACCAACTCCAACATGGGCGGCGCAGTGGGAGTCAGCCTCCTCAATTCCTTTCAGAAGAGTGGGCCTGGTTGGCAGACATCTGCCATGTCCTTGGTAATTTTGAGGAGTCTACCCAGGTGGTGAGCGGCGATGCTACAATCATTAGCGTCACCATTCCTCTGCTATGCATCTTGAGAAATTCCCTGCAAACCATAAAGGCAGCTGCTTTGCGCTCGGAAACGGGGGCGGGGGAAGACAGTATGCCGCTGGATAGTCAGGGCACCCTCCTGTCTATTTCTCAGCGCGTACAGGAGGAGGAGGAGGAGCATGAGGAGGATGAGGAGGAGGGGGAAGAGACAGCTTGGGCCGCTGCTGACGGTACACCGGCTGATTGCCTGTCATCCTTTCAGCGTGTATGGCCTGAGGAGGAGGAGGAGGAGGAGGATCCTGAAAGTGATCTTCCTAGTGAAGACAGCCATGTGTTGCGTACAGGTACCCTGGCACACATGGCTGACTTCATGTTAGGATGCCTTTCTCGTGACCCTCGCGTTGCACGCATTCTGGCCACGACGGATTACTGGGTGTACACACTGCTCGATCCACGGTATAAGGATAACCTGCCCACTCTGATTCCCGAAGAGGAAAGGGGTTCGAGAGTGTTGCTATACCACAGGACCCTTGTGGACAAGCTGATGGTAAAATTCCCAGCCGACAGCGCTAGTGGCAGAAGGCGCAGTACCGAGGGCAAGGTAGCAGGGGAGGTGCGGAGATCGAGCAGCATGTACATCCCAGGCAGTGCAACAGTCTTTAAGGGCCTGGCCAGCTTTATGGCTCCCCACCAAGACTGTGTCACCGCTCCCCAGTCACGGCTGAGTCGGCGGGAGCACTGTAAAAGGATGGTGAGGGAGTACGTAGCGGATCGCACGACCATCCTTGGTGACGCCTCTGCCCCCTACAACTACTGGGTGTCGAAGCTGGACACGTGGCCTGAACTAGCGCTGTATGCCCTGGAGGTGCTTGCTTGTCCTGCGGCTAGCGTCTTGTCGGAGAGGGTGTTTAGTGCGGCTGGGGGAATCATCACAGATAAGCGTAGCCGCTTGTCAACCGACAGTGCCGACAGGCTAACACTCATCAAGATGAACAAAGGCTGGATTTCGCCAGACTTCTGTTCTCCACCAGCGGACAGCAGCGATACGTAAGCAATACGTAGGCTGCACCCGCGGATGGAAGCATCGTTCTCTCTCACCATCCAAAACGGGGACATTTCTGCTTCATCAATCTGTGTCTAATATTCCTCCTCCTCCTCCTGCTCCTCCTCCTGAAACCTCACGTAATCACGCTGAACGGGCAATTTTTCTTAGGGCCACAAGGCTCACTCAAATAATTTTTCTGAACAATTTTTATAAGTTTCAATGCGCTTAAAAGCGTTGGTACTTTAACTTGAACCAATTTTTCGTTACACTGGGCTGCCTCCAGGCCTAGTTACCACTTAAGCCACATTAACCAAAGCGATTAATGGGTTTCACCTGCCCTCTTGGCTGGCCATGGCCAATTTTTGGGATGTACATTAGTACTGTTGATACAGCAATTTTTGTGGGCCCTCGCCTACAGTGTAATCAAATTAATTTTTAGCCCACCTGCATTACAGCTGACGTTACCTCAGCTGTGTTGGGCAATGCAATGGGATATTTTTATGTACCGCCGGTGGGTTCCAGGGAGCCACCCATGCTGTAGGTGCACACGGAGTTTTTAATACATCTGTACACTTCTAAAGAACCCCAGTCTGACTGGGGCATGCAGTGTGGGCCGAAGCCCACCTGTATTACGCACGACATTACTACCTCAGCTGTGTTGGGCAATGCAATGGGATATTTCTATGTACCGCCGGTGGCTTCCTGGCACCCACCCAGGCAGTGGGTCCACAGGGAGTTTAACCTACATGTGTCCACTTCTAAAGAACCCCAGTCTGACTGGGGCATGCAGTGTGGGCCGAAGCCCACCTGCATTAAGCACGACATTACTACCTCAGCTGTGTTGGGCAATGCAATGGGATATTTTTATGTACCGCCGGTGGGTTCCAGGGAGCCACCCATGCTGTAGGTGCACACGGAGTTTTTAATACATCTGTACACTTCTAAAGAACCACAGTCTGACTGGGGCATGCAGTGTGGGCCGAAGCCCACCTGCATTAAGCACGACATTACTACCTCAGCTGTATTGGGCAATGCAATGGGATATTTTTATGTACCGCCGGTGGGTTCCAGGGAGCCACCCATGCTGTAGGTGCACACGGAGTTTTTAATACATCTGTACACTTCTAAAGAACCCCAGTCTGACTGGGGCATGCAGTGTGGGCCGAAGCCCACCTGTATTACGCACGACATTACTACCTCAGCTGTGTTGGGCAATGCAATGGGATATTTCTATGTACCGCCGGTGGCTTCCTGGCACCCACCCAGGCAGTGGGTCCACAGGGAGTTTAACCTACATGTGTCCACTTCTAAAGAACCCCAGTCTGACTGGGGCATGCAGTGTGGGCCGAAGCCCACCTGCATTAAGCACGACATTACTACCTCAGCTGTGTTGGGCAATGCAATGGGATATTTTTATGTACCGCCGGTGGGTTCCAGGGAGCCACCCATGCTGTAGGTGCACACGGAGTGTAACCTACATGTGTCCACTTGTAAAGAACCCCGGTCAGACTGGGGCATGCAGTGTGGGCCGAAGCCCACCTGTATTACGCACGACATTACTACCTCAGCTGTGTTGGGCAATGCAATGGGATATTTCTATGTACCGCCGGTGGCTTCCTGGCACCCACCCATGCTGTGGGTCGACAGGGACTTCACAATAGGGAGTTGTACCTGCCTGTGTCTATGAATTAAAAAGCCCGGTCTAACTGGGGCATGCAGACACCTTGACAGAATGAATAGTGTGTGGCACATAGGTTCCCCATTGCTATGCCTACGTGTGCAGCTCCTGATGGCGGTGGCACAGGATTCTATTTCTCATTGCTTCTGTACAGCATTGTGGGCTATCGCCCCGCCCCTTTTAAAGAGGGCCGCTGCCTAGCCATGCCAACCCTCTGCAGTGTGTGCCTGCGGTTCCTCCTCATGGTAGACGCACTTCTAAATAGACATGAGTGTGGCGTGGCATGAGGGCAGCTGAAGGCTGCGCAGGGACACTTTGGTGTGCGCTGTGGGGGGGAGGGGGGGCGGTTGGTCAGCATATAACCCAGGAGAAGTGGCAGCGGAGTGTCATCCAGGCAGTGATTGTGCTTTGTTGTAGCTAGTGTGGTGCTTAGCAAAGGTATGCCATGCTAATGAGGGCTTTTCAGAAGTAAAAGTTGTTGGGAGGGGGGGGGCCCACTCTTGCCAGTATTGTGGCTTAATAGTGGGACCTGTGAACTTGAGATGCAGCCCAACATGTAGCCCCTCGCCTGCCCTATCCGTCACTGTGTCATTCCCATCACTTTCCTGAATTGCCCAGATTTTCACACATGAAAACCTTAGCGAGCATCGGCAAAATACAAAAATGCTCTGGTCGCCCATTGACTTCAATGGGGTTCGTTGTTCGAAACGAACCCTCGAACATCGCGGGAAGTTCGTTCCGAATAACGAACACCCGAACATTTTGGTGTTCGCTCATCTCTAGTCATAACTTTATAGCATGCATCAAAGGCATTGTCCCATGATTAGATAAATTAGATTTCTGAAGGCCCTTTATCGCTCAGAATTCGTCCAAATGGACGAAAATGAGCGATAATCGTTACATGTAAACGTGGGCATTGTGCACTTTTCATTTGAATGATAGATTTTAGTTAAACTTAAAATCCATTATTCAGCCTCTGAAAGTCTGAGCAAATGCATTCCATTTGAATGTATTTCACTCATCTTTCAAAAGACTGCAGGATGTTCTCCCCGCGGCATGTTTATACTAGCCAGGAGGAGAACAATTTAATCTGTCGGCAGCTGGGAGAACAATGCAGTAGTTTGTGCAGCTGGGAGTGTGTTTAAACACATGCTGGGCTCTGCAAACAGCTCCTGGAGGTCATTTTACCTGCAAATGAAGATGATAAAGTGTTAATGGTGATGAATAGTTTATGCTGGAGACAGCAGCACCGGCCCCTTTGAAAGCAATGGGAGAACTTTGCAATCTTCTATCGTGGCTATGACAGCCGTGGTGGGGATTCCCTTTATCACCGCAGTGACGCAAGGCTGTTTTCTCATGAAATTGCCTCGCATCCACGGGGCTTTCACATGGTGGCAAGTGTGGTAGAGGGCCATGAATCAAGGCCAAATATCGCCTTTGCCCAAGTGAAGCAGCCATCAGAGATATGTAATATCTAATCATGGCAAAAACTATTTTATATACTGTAGGCTTCTGTGTGCTTGGATATTCTCTCTAGACGATTCTTGAAAGATCAAAGCACTAAATGGTATTGCATTTTGAGTCAACTTGTGATAACATAACAGCCAATGTAGCAAAAGTTCAAATAATTTTATTTACCTAAAACAATATTTTTATACTGAAAATGGTGACTAAGGATCTTGCTTCAATCTAATTTGCTACATTGGCTGTTGTAAAGTCAAGTCTGTCACTAGTAAGAGAGAAGTAATGGAAGTAAATGGTTAGGGAAGGGAGCAGGAAGAGAGGCTCAAAGAAATGTGCTGCTGCTATACCGGGATTCACAGGAGAAACTCAGGCACAACTTGCATCGGACAGCACACAAACACTCGTCCATGTGCTGTCTGATTCACACAGACCAGGCACATTGTATGTCATATTCACATGAAATACATGGACAGCACACAGCCCAATAATATGGCCATGTAAGTGGGCCCTTTCATTCAGTTATTTGCTGTGCTGCAGCTACTGAAATTGTATCTACACTGCCAGTACTTCTGAAATCTGTCCCCCATGATGCAGTTATTATGTGTGTGTGCTACAGAGTTCAAAATCTGCAGGCTCTTCCATGTACAATATATATGACATCATTAACAGATAGTCTCCACCCACCAGCTGTGAAAGCACTGAAAATTATATGTGTAGTCTGCAGATGTGAAAGCTGTGAAAAAGCTGTGAAAAAAATTAGTATACTGGGCATATATTGGCCAGAAATAATGTTATTCTTCCTGTACACAGAAGCTTGTTCTGAAAAGTCACCTAAAAGTGCAGATATGCTTGAAGTAGATACATTGTTATTTAACAATAGCACAATCATTTTACAAGTGAAAGGCACATTTAAAATATCTGTGTTACAAAATAGTTTGCCATTAGAGAAAAATCAAACTAAAGATACTTCAAACAAAAGGTTAAAACATCTAGATTTGTACTCTGATTTTTTTCATCTGACTGTATAATTATTATCCACTGTCATATACTGTAAGGCCGCCTGTACATGAACTGGTCGGATTCCGCAGCGGAATCCGACCCTTTGCCCGGCTGGTGACTCTGCGTACCTGTCCACCATCTTCTAATCTGTACTGTGGATGGCTCGGCCGGCCTACATGCGCAGTACAGATTTTGCCGCGCCGTCGCTAGGCAATGAGGCGGATCCTGCAACCTTTCCGCAATGATGACTGCCGAAGGGCCGCGGGTCGGATGGCTTCCACTAACTTCAATAGAAGCCACCAGCACCGGAATCTGCCTAAAAATAGAGCATGCTGCGATCTTTCCTCCACGAGCGGAAAATCGCAATTGATTTCCGCTCGTGTATGGGAAAAATCACTTTTCCATAACATGCTATCAACAATATTTGCTGCAAAATCCAGAGACAGACACCAGCTCCAGATTCCGCAAAGCAAATCTGCCTGTGTGCAGGCGGCCTAGGATGAAAAGTTGTTGACACTGTTTTTCTTAATAAGACATTGTAACCTTTATTTTAAAAAATCCAGTAAAATTCTTGGAATAAAAAAATATATATACGTGTTACTTAGATATAGTCATACATACCTTTGTATTTCCACAATAATTACATAATAGCCATTCGAAGGGCTTATGGACTTCCATAACAAGGCATCCTGTGTTATCAGAAATCCTCCTGGTAAAGGATCTAATGAATGTATTTCCTTGAGAACAGAAGTATTGGTTCAGGCAATTATAGTCTTCGGTGACTGTGTACTCCTGCTGGCCCATGCTATTTTTTATATCATATATGATAGGTCTCAGGCCTGTATAGAAATGTTAACATATTATATACATTTATGTTGGTTTATTTAGCAATATTAATATATGTAGACAATATGCATATGCAATAAGAAATTTTAAAAAGCTGCACAGAATTCTAGCCATTATTTTTTTTTCTGGACCTAGGAGCTGCTAAACCTGTACACCTTATTCCTACTGATAAGTCTTTGTAAATATAAAACCTAGTAAGACAAGTTGGGAAATTAAAATGACAACTGCTTTGAGCAATGTGTTTGCATGGAGCGGGAGAATTAATCACCGAACTATGCAGCATATATCTTTCTTTATCCACTAATATTATTCTTTATCCTGCTCCATCCTTCATTTTTGGACTTGCCTCCATCTTAATACTTGGCCAAGGACTTTCTTCCAGTACATTTCATATCGGTGTAGTGTTTTTTTTTTATGTGACTCTCATGCCACTGGGGCTGTACCTCAGAGACCTACGACCCTGAACCTCAAGTTCATCCGGAGATAGCCACCAGAAACAATTGGAGACTCTTGGCTGGTTGATCTGGCTTCTTGGCTAGGCCAGTGTCAGCACCTGGAAAACCTGGGCAGGTATGGGGGCCCAGTAAGCCTATGGGGTGCCACTTGGGTTGGATGAATCTGGCTGTTGTTCTTTGAAATCAATTGTATCTGTGTCTTTAAGACACGGATTCAGCTGACTATAATAGCACTACTGCAGGAAGCCTTCCTCTTCTGTCACCCAGCACCTTCTTTGTCATGCAGGCAGCACGATGATGTCATTTTGCTGTCTGTGTCGTTCTGCCATGGGAGTGTAAGAGAGGTGAGTTAGTTTAGTATTTTATTGCCACGGTAGAGTAGGACTTTATTAACTCCTAAGGGGGTACAGTAGGGCCTATAAATGACTCAGGGGCACAGTTTGAACTATAGATTATTCAGGGGCATAATGGGGCCTATAAATGATTCTGGGTACAGAGTGGGACCTATAAATGACTTAGGGGGCACAGTGGAGGCTATAAGTGACTCAGAGGACAGTGGGGTTTATAAGTGACTCAGAGCACAGTGGGGCTTATATAAGACTTAGGGGGCATAGTGGGACCTATGCATTACTATGGGGGCACAGTGAGGTTTATAAATTACAAAGGGGGTTCGACTGTGATCCAAGGGGAACCAAACCTGTTTCTCAGATCCCCACTCTATTTATGAATCCTCTGCCAACCTAAATCTCTGGCACCTATCCCGATCACCTCCCTAGACTCTTCAGTCCATGGCAAATCATCACTTACAGCTGGGATCTCCACATTGAGCTCCCCCACTGGACCTTTCCACAGTGCAGCACAGGACCTGCAGCTTGGAATCTCCCTCACTCCTTCACACCCAGCCTTGCTCCTCCGCCCTCTGTGACACTGTCATGTGGACCAGAGAGAGGAAGCCTTCCATCTCTTCTGTCACCAAGAGGGCTGGAGAGTGACCCAGGGAAGTTTTGTGCTGCCAAACCACTCCATCTGCAACCAGGTCTGTGTACCAGAGCTGAATAGTACCTAACAGACTTGTCTCGGCAGCGAACCCATCACTACCTTTGTACACCAAACTCAGCTAATAGACTGTTTTAATTAATACAATAATCATCCGAAGGACCCATTAAAGTAGAAGAACTAACTTTCAAGTTTGCCAAAGCCTGTTGAGACAGAACTTCATCAGTGTATTCTCACAGGCACTTTTATCACAACAGAGGTTACACCTCAATAGTCTGGAGTCTTCCTTTGTAAGACCTTCACTTATACAGCAAACGTATAACTAATCAGGGGTTCCAGCTCTGTAGTCGAAGATACAGCAGAATTATTTTTTCTCCAAGCTCGGAAAGACTGACTGAAGAAAAGAAGCTACTTGTCCTCATCTAGTGGTCATTTAAGATTTGACACATGCAACCATACATATTATACCACCTTAAACTCTCTCTACTCTGTCATCATAGTGTTACTACTCTGTGACCCTCAGGAACCCTTTCATCTCCACCCCAGAAATCCCACACCCTACCCTTTACCGCCCCCCACCCCCCCACCCCCTTTAGCTGCCTTTCTGATGCAGCACAGAAACACAATCACAGCCTACATTTATTTCTGGTCTGATCCACTCAGACCTACTAAGTGATCTTTGTGATTCAACAAGCTTAGGGGGGATTGATCCCCAATTTTCACAGACCGTATTTTCAGCCTACATTTTCTCACTTTATGTGATATGCACTCCTAATTTCAAGCTGGAAAGTCCTAGCCAGCCATTCATGTATTCATCTGCTTTCGTTGCAGAGACATGGGAGGAGCAGATGCTTTACAGATAAGAGTTTTATAAAACCATCATAAGTGAGTGTGCATGCTGCATTCTAAGTGTGCTGTTGCTTCAGTGTATGACATGAGATTAGTGAGTTAGGATTCAGGAACTATGGAGAAGTCACTTGTATTTATTTACTGCTTAACTATTTGAATTTTTGCATATATTACTTTCATCCAATTTAGGTCTGCGGACCCCATTTAGAATGTGCTCCATAATTGACAGTGCCATCCAGTGTACATCTTCTGCCATATATGCAGTCTTTGCAGACCTAGTACTGCCATTTGAGGGTGCATACTGCTGTTCAAAATGTGAAAGTGTTGCGGATATGAAAGCCCAGATCCTGGATCTAAATGTGCGACTTGCAACACTGAGATCCATTGGCCACCTGGAAAGGGGTTTGCTGGTCATTGAGCAGACACTCGCTGGGGTAGATTAGGGGGTGGATGGTAGTATTGGTGAGCAGGATGAGCAGGCAGATAGCTGGGTGACAGTTAGGAGGGACAGATGGAAGAGATTCAGGGAGGCCAGTCCTCAACTAGCACACCCCAACAAGTTTGCAAACGACATGGCCTCTGACCGCCAAGGGAATGCCTGCTTTAGTAAAACGTAGAATAGTAGCACAGGGAAGGCCAAAGAGGTCTTGGTAGAGGAAAACTCAATTATAAGGGGGACAGACAGGGCAATCTGCCACAAAGACGGGGATTATTGAATGGTGTGTTGTCTTCCTGGCGCTCAAGTTCAACACATTGTAGAACGGGATGACAGACTACTGGGAGGGGGCAAAATACGGAAATGTGAATGAACCCATTGAAATCAATGAATTTGATTCTCCACATATTGTGCGTAAATTTTATGCGCACAAATACACCCGTGTGACGTAGCCCTTTATGGAGGTACTTAAAGGAGCAGCAAATTACATATGTAACACGTTAATGCAACTCACATTAGTCGGCCCAGAAACTACAGGCCTGTAGGACTTACTTCTATTGTGGGTAAAATGTTTGAAGAGTTTCTAAGAGATGCCATTCTGGAGTACCTCAAGGAAAATGTCTGTATAACTCCGTATCAGCATGGGTTTATTAGAGATCGCTCCTGTCAAACCAACCTGATCATCTTCTACGAGGATGTAAGTTCTACACTTGACTTGTGTATCTGGATTCTTCCAAAGTGTTTGATACTGTGAGCTTATAGTTTAAGTGATCTGGAGTCCGAGGAGCTATGTTTCATACCCACCGAATTCCCTGTTCCTGTGGTGTTCCTAGCAAGTCAGCATGTGCACACTCAGCCTCACTCTTTTCAGAAATCTGTGCGAGCGCACTCCTATTCATCTCTATGGGAGTGTGTGCACACAGTTTTTTGAAACAAATCACTCTGGCTGACTTCACCAAGGGGACTGGGTGAGTATAAGACACGGCACCCAAACTGCCCATCACCTAAAACTATAAGCATCATAACTTAGTTTATGGTGCTTATAGTTGGTGGCAGGTTCCCTTTAAAGAAAAAAGTACTCACCTGTCAGGAATTTAGGTCTTAGTTTCACCATCAAATGAGATGCCTGCAAAACAAGATTGATATGTGAGGTTATAGGATTGTAGCATTATAAAGAAAATTTCCACCATAAACTGTAATATCTATTTTTTTCTAAACAACTGAATAGATGTAATTTTAAAAAGTTTTAATTTCAAAATGTGGGCAAATAAAACTTTTAAAGACTTTTTTTTAGCAAGCAAGTTAACAGTTCTTGAAGTTGATGTGTTGGAAGCAGGAAAAATAGTCAAGTATAAGGATCTGAGCGAGTTTGACTAGGTTTGAATTGTGATGGCTGTGTGACTGGGAAAGAGAATCTCTAAAATAGAAGATCCTGTGGTGTGTTCCTGGTATGCAATGGTTACCAAAAGTTATCCAAGGAAGGAAAACTGGTGAAACAGTGACAGTTTCACTGATGCCTCTGGGTAGCAAAATCTAACCCATCTAGTCCGATCACTATGAAGATCTATCGTAGTGCATATTGCTGAAAAAGTTAATGCCCCCCCCTCTACCCCCAACTATGACCCTTGATCCAGTGTGTGTATATTTCTGAAAGAGTTTATTTAGGAAAAATTAAGATCTCTTTTTAGGCAGCATATAAGGCCAGTATATTTTGGCCAGCATTCTTCATCTGGAGGTCCAGTGCTTAGTTGGCTCCACATGGGAAAAATGCCAGTTTACAGGGAAGAAAAAGTTTCATTTTTTTTCAGTGTTCTCCCTTGTCACTATCACAAGTCAATAGCCCCTAATAATTTTGAATACTGTATTTACACCCTTTATTTTTTATAGCCCGTTGCCCTCTGTCATACAAACTCAGGGTATTTGTATCCTGTTGGCTGTAAGGGAATCTTTATCTCCACCATGTAATGAGAAATGGCATGTGAAATTGTCAGGCTGCAGCAAGAGATTTTTGTACAAGGCAAAATGAGGATGCCCAAACACTCATCTACTCTACTTTCTACATAGGAAATAATTACCTGGCTGAGGAAGTCCAATCCTTGTGAGGAGCTTGGACTTGACATTGGTGCTACAGCTGCACTAGACCATGGCTGACTCTGCACAGGCTCTTTTTCTCCATGAATATTTTGTTGTCCTGTTGAAGTTTAATGGAAACATAGATTTATCACAATATGCTATTGACACAATATGTACACATATACATTGAGTAAAATCCAAAACTATTTCCACTTTTCCCTCAAGGGACTAGAAAACGCAATCATATCATGTAAACAATACATATGGTGAATTAAATGTTCCTCGCTGGAAGTTAAGAGAAGTAACTTAACCTTCAACTGTGGATATGATTTATTTGTTACACTTGACGTGGGGTCTCACAGTCTCCTATATATTGGGGTTTACTTTTTTCGTAATAATGAACTGGATGTTTACAATAACTTGTTTTTATTAATTTTTAGGTTATAAATAATTTAAAAACATGTAGTCTGTAGAGCAATGATTGGAATAATAAAAACACACCCAATAACTGCTCTACAGACCTGCATAAAGGGTCATACATTGATTTGAAGGAATGCCGTCATCCAATAGGTGGTGCTGCAGAGGTATTGCTTCATCTTCCTTATTTGCATATTACCCAGAGGAGCATGGATGGCCTTATAACTACCTGATCAAAAAAGGAACACCCATTATCGACTGGCCCGTGAAGCCAAACCTCCAATGTGCTATCTTCTTCTCTGTCAGCGGGACAGTTCCTGGGACAAATATTTGTTGGAATTGCCCTTAAATAGGGACAATCACAGTAAAGTCAGGAGTTTTCCTGGGGTATATATACAAGGTTATACATAAATTGCCTTTGGCATATATCAACATGAGTAAAACCATAGTTAAAGGAGCGGCTCTCAATTACATAGGCTAGGGTCCTTTTAGATGAGCCGAGTACCGTTTGAATGTGACATCATTGCTAGCTCATTCATTCTCATGCAGCCTGTTTAGACAGGCAGAAACGTTGGCTCGTTCAAATAAGAATCATTCAGAATCTTCAGTTTTTCACATTTGCTGTTTAATAAGGAAGACTGAATAAACGCTGTTTAAACTGAACGATAAGTGAATGAGCCAACGATGATGTTTATGCCTGCATAAAATAAACGACAAACAAAAACTGAACGATAATCGTTCTTCGTTCGGTGATTGGCTCGTGATTAGACAAAGCGATTATTGTTCACTTTCGCTCATTTCAACAATTTTTCGAATGATAATCATTCTGTCTGAAAGCACCCTGGGAAGAGAGGTGTAAATGTACCTATATGGATGCTTTTAGGGTCCCAAGCAGTGAGAAAATTAAATTTGATGCCACCACCACAAACGGGACTCTTGTGCTCTTCTCATCATCCAGTGAACTGCTCCGCAGCTCTGATTGACAGCCGTAGCATCCAGCAATGACATCACTACAGCTGTCCATTAGAGCTGTAAGGCAACTCATTGGACAGAAAGAAGAGCACTTGAGTGAGAAGTTCTGCCTACAGAGCACTTGTGGCGAAGGCATCAAATTTAGTTTTGTTATTGCTACGGACCCTGAAATCAATCCTAAAGGTATATCTACACCTCTCTACCCTGGTCCTAACTAGCACTATATGCAGTTTTGCATCTGCAAAACTGCAGACAGAACCCCTTTAAGGAAATCTGCAGATTTCTGTAGACTAAAATTTTAGGCAACTTAAAACCCACGTTTTATGTTACTTAAATTAAAACAGAGCTTTTAAGCTAAGAACATAGAAGATAATAATTTAAAGGGGTTGTACCAGGATACCTAGAATAGGGGATAACTTGCTGGTCTCACCACCGAGCCCCCTGCTGATCTTGAGAATGGAGGTCCTGTGTCCACATCTGCCTGTCACTGTGAGGATCATGTCTTTCCCCTGCAGTGTCATCAGAATCAATGGAGCGCCGCCAAGCATGTGTGGTCAGTGTTCCATTCATCTCTATTCATTTCAATGGGGCTGACAGAAATACCCAAGTGCTTGCTAATCCGCAATCTCTACAGTCCGACTTCAAGTGAATGGAGTGTCAGTGCACTTGCACAACCAGCGCTCCATTCAGTCTCTTCTTCACTGCGGCGTATGCAGTTAGTCTAAAATGAGGAGGACAAGGCACACAGGACCACGGTTCTCAGGATCGGTGGGGGTTTTAGTAGTGAGACCCTAACAATCAACAAGTTATCCCCTATCCTGTGGATAGGGGATAACTTGTGATCCTGGTGCAATGCTTTAAGGGTTCCTTCACAAGAGCGTACACTACCGTTCAAAAGTTTGGGGTCACATTGAAATGTCCTTATTTTTGAAGGAAAAGCACTGTACTTTTCAATGAAGATAACTTTAAACTAGTCCTAATTTTAAACAAATGCACTCTATACATTGCTAATGTGGTAAATGACTATTCTAGCTGCAAATGCCTGTTTTTTTGTGCAATATCTACAAAAGGTGAATAGAGGCCCATTTCCAGCAACTATCACTCCAGTGTTCTAATGGTACAATGTGTTTGCTCATTGGCTCAGAAGGCTAATTGATGATTAGAAAACCCTTGTGCAATCATGTTCACACATCTGAAAACAGTCTAGCTCGTTACAGAAGCTACACAACTGACCTTCCTGTGAGCAGATTGAGTTTCTGGAGCATCACATTTGTGGGGTCAATTAAACGCTCAAAATGGCCAGAAAAAGAGAACTTTCATCTGAAACTCGACAGGCTATTCTTATTCTTAGAAATGAAGGCTATTCCATGCGAGAAATTGCTAAGAAATTGAAGATTTCCTACAACGGTGTGTACTACTCCCTTCAGAGGACAGCACAAACAGGCTCTAACCAGAGTAGAAAAAGAAGTGGGAGGCCGCGTTGCACAACTAAGCAAGAAGATAAGCACATTAGAGTCTCTAGTTTGAGAAACAGACGCCTCACAGGTACCCAACTGGCATCTTCATTAAATAGTACCCGCAAAACACCAGTGTCAACATCTACAGTGAAGAGGTGGCTGCGGGATTTTGGGCTTCAGGGCAGAGTGGCATAGAAAAAGCCATATCTGAGACTGGCCAATAAAAGAAAAAGATTAAGATGGGCAAAAGAACACAGACATTGGACAGAGGAAGACTGGAAAAAAGTGTTGTGGACGGATGAATCCAAGTTTGAGGTGTTTGGATCACAAAGAAGAACGTTTGTGAGACGCAGAACAAATGAAAAGATGCTGGAAGAATGCCTGACGCCATCTGTTAAGCATGGTGGAGGTAATGTGATGGTCTGGGGTTGCTTTGGTGCTGGTAAGGTGGGAGATTTGTACAGGGTACAAGGGATTCTGAATAAGGAAGGCTATCACTCCATTTTGCAACGCCATGCCATACCCAGTGGACAGCGCTTGATTGGAACCAATTTCATCCTACAACAGGACAATGACCCTAAACACACCTCCAAATTGTGCAAGAACTATTTACAGCAGAAGCAGGCAGCTGGTATTCTATCGGTAATGGAGTGGCCAGCGCAGTCACCAGATCTGAACCCCATTGAGCTGTTGTGGGAGCAGCTTGACCGCATGGTACGCCAGAAGTGCCCATCCAACCAATCCAACTTGTGGGAGATGCTTCTAGAAGCGTGGGGTGCAATTTCACAAGCTTACCTCAACAAATTAACAGCTAGAATGTCAAAGGTGTGCAATGCTGGAATTGCTGCAAAAGGAGGATTCTTTGACGAAAGCAAAGTTTGATGTAAAAACAATGTTATTTCAAATACAAATCATTATTTCTAACCTTGTCAATGTCTTGGCTCTATTTTCTATTCATTTCACAATGCATGGTGGTGAATAAGTGTGACTTTTCATGGAAAACACAAAATTGTTTGGGTGACCCCAAACTTTTGAACGGTAGTGTATGTACATTTTTATGTGCCGCAGCGCTGCGCTTTAGCAGAACAATGCTCTTTTGCTCATGTATCGGTGTATTTTATTGTTTAGTATCAGATGTGTTCTTTTTCCAGGGAAATTATGCAGCATATCTCACATCTAGCGCACACATTTTCGACACCCTAATTGACTTGTATGGCGACCTTTGGTGCGCAAATGTGCAGGAAAGTAGAGCATGTTGCAACTGAAAATGCACACGCAAAATACAGAAATGTGAATGAACTCATTGAAATCAATGGGTTCTATTCTCTTGGGATTTTGCGTAAATTTTAAGCGCACAAATACGCCTGTGTGAAGGAGCCCTTAATGGAGGTATTTAAAGGAGTAGTAAATTACATATGTAACACTGCTAATGCAACTCACATTAGCAACTTACAGCTTAAATAAAGTCACAGCTCAAAGCAACTTGTCATGTCTACACAAATTGTGACTAACTACTCTAGCCAAGCTGAATGGCAGTGGCTATACTACGCAATTGGTGGTGGTTAAAGAAAAAGGTAGTGGCACACACAAATAGACAACATTAAGAAATGTACTTGAGAAAGGAGCGATCTTAAGCACTCCACGTCTCTTTGTGTCTGATATTGTGTGTATTGTACTTCACTAATAAACTAAGCTCTATGCACCAACTTTCCTTGGACTGGACTCCGTTTCTATTGATACACACCGTTTTCTGTCACCTTGGACTTTGGGGGGGGGGGGGGGTGCCTGTAGCGCACCACTAGGACTCCCCCCCTAGAGTAAGTGTTAATTACACTTCACAACACTGGTGAATTTGATACCCTGAGCTCAGGAGAACTTTTTTCTTTAACCACTACCTTCTATTTTTGCCCGAAATATTGGATACCTTGGGACTTTCCGTGCATGCTCTCCTTCGGATGTCCTCAAGACAGGGTGTTCTTTCCATCACAGACTCCTCTGCCTTTTCTCGCCTGCCAGGACCCGAGGTGTAACCACCAACCCTCCCAGGTTGTGCCATTTAAGCCAGGTGAGTCCTACCCTGTATATTTATTTACTAATCTACTACTGGTAGAGGCGCTGTCTTGACAATTTTTCATCTTATACTACACAATTAGCACAGCATGGCTGTCAGGTGCCTCGCAGTCTGCAGTGCATATGCAGCGCAACAGCATTGCTATATCTGTAGCATGTAGGGACGATGAGATAAGTTAGCCTAGAGTAGTTAGTCGCATGCTATTACTGCTAGAGAGCATTTGGAAAAATAATGTAGTATAATAAAGTTTGTTAGAAATGTGATAGAAATGCTAATGTTTAGTGAGGAGAGCAGTATAAATAATAATGTATATGCAGAAAAGTAATATTAATGTTATGCTTAGGGAGGAAATGCTGTAAAGAAGGCTATTTATTATGCACATGTTTACAATTATCAGGAGAAATACTAAGGCTTAGCATAGGAAATACTATGATGTCTATTGCATAACTGCCGAGGTCTATTGGGTATTGTAAATGTGAATTATGCAACGGATTCATGTAGATGCTGAGGTTTATTAGGAAAATATGATCACAAAGGAGGGTTACTGTATGATTTATGATGAGCATTGTGTGCAACTGTGTAGTTGGAAGAGTTTAACAGCCTCTGTTGTGGCCCCCATGGAAATTGTATAATTGGTCTCAATCCCAGTCATGATAGCATGTTTTTGATGATCATTAAACGGGCTGGGAATGTGCATCTGATAGACAAATAGTAGGGCACGTCTTACTTCAGTATGGTGCCTGTTTAGATATAGGATGCGTGGTGTGGAATGCAAATTGTTTTGGGGGCAGTGGTGCACAAGGTCTGAGGAGAAGTTGGGTACAACCTGTAGTTGGGTGGTTTAAGATGATCTCTGGAATGGCTGCTATGGAAGAGATTGGGTACGGCTTAAATGTTTGAGCTGCAAGAGAATGGGCCTTGGGCCTTCAGAACGGCAATAGAGTGCCAAGACAATTGGACTGTTGTAGCTCTAGTCAGTAACATGCTGAATTGCTTACACAATTAAAAGACTGTGACTGCTAATCATTGTAAGCTATTGAGCCTGTCTGCGGAGTTCTGCAATGTCTGATAAGTAATTAATGAGTAAAGGAAAATGGACAAAAAACTGATAGATTGGCAAAACTTTATTAGTTTTTTTGCCAACGCATATCGGTTGCACAGTTACTGATTGGCAGCACCTGGAATAGTGATGCACACCTCCTTCTACCACACAAGATAGAACCACCTCTAGAAAGAACTAAAAAAAAAAACACCCTGTTTGTTTTTTCCCTCACCAGATCATCACTGGAGTTGCTCCACCTCCTTTTCCTTTTCTACCACCTCCTTTTCTACCTGATAGGTAATTAAGAAACTTTGAGTAGCTAAAGAGTCTGTGAATGTTGACTGATATATTGAGTACCAAACATAGTGTGAATACCTAAAATTCCATGACAGTAAAAAGAGACTGAGACTTTTCCTGCAAGGGCTGCCAGGCCAAGACAGTATTAATATACAAAAAGACGATGCTATTACAAAGAGATTGCTTGGTGGGCCTTATGGAATCAAATACCATCTCTTTACTGTGCAGCAAAGACTGTATTGCCAAGAGTCTGTATTGTCAATTGTTACAGATTGCATTGCCAAAGTATTCAAAACTGTGTTTCAAGGTTCTGAAACTGTGTGCCAAGTTAAAGTTACGATACCAATTATTTAACTACCAAGTAAAGGCTATTATTGTTTACCACAATGTGTGCTTCATATCTTAGCTAATCCTGTAATGTGGTAGACACCCAAAAAAGCCCCTTTTGACAATAGAATCTGGAAAAGATAACCAGATACTGGGCTCGGTCCTTGGTCCCCTTCTCTTTTCTATCTATGCAGCCTCAATTGGACAAACCATCCACAAATTCAGCCTCCAATACCACTGACGACACTCAACTATACACCTCCTCTCATAACATTTCTGAACCATTCCTCCAAAATATCATGACTGTCTGCCCACTGTCTCTAATACTATGTCCTCCCTTTTCCTCAAACTTAACCTCTCTAAAACTGACATTCTCATCTTCCCGTCCTCCATTCGACTTCCCCTCAACAGCTCCATTTCAGTGTCTGGCACGATCATAACCCACAGGACAGCATGCCTGCTGCCTTGGGATCACACTAGACTCTGACCTCTCCTTTACCCCCCACATCCAACTCTGGTCCGAACATTCCACCTGTACCTCAAAACTATTGCTAAAATCTGTCCGTTCCTCACCATGGACATGCTAAAGACACTCGTTGTTGCCCTCATCCTCTCCTGAGCTGACTACTGCAACTCACTATTCATTGGCCTTCCCCGCACCATACTAAATGCGGCAGGTAGGCTCATTTTTCTATACAGGAATTTCACAGATGCCTCTGCACTATGGCAGTCATTGAATTGGCTGCCCATCCACTGCAGAACCAAATTTAAACTCCTCCCCCTTACAGCTCACCATAGCGCCACGCAACTGAACATCGCTTCCCTCTTGTCCATACACCACCCAGCTCGCACACTCCAATCTATTAACACACTCAGACTAATCACCCCTCCAATCCGAACCTCACATGCTTGCCTACATGACTTCACCAGAGCAGCACCCATCCTCTAGAATGCTCTATCCCAAGGCATACGAGCAATTCCTGATGCATGAACTTTCAGCCACGCCCTTAAAAAGCCCCTCTTCAGGGAGGCTAACCAAATCTCCTGACCTAGTCCCCCTGCCCCTCTCTAGGGCTCCCCACACCTTCGACCCTGCTTATCGCATACGACCCCTACCCCTGCACCTCCTTCCTGCCCCACCCCATTTGCATCGTAACTGATTTCTACATATAACTACTATACTACCTGAGTTCCCCATGCCTTATCTCTCCCCCCCCCCCCCGTACCTATGGTATCACCCCCACTCCGTTGGCTTCAAATAAGGATTATTATTACTACTATGTCAAATATCACCAGTGGTTCATAGAATCATAGAATTGTAGAGTTGGAAGGGACCTTCAGGGTATTCTGGTCCAACCCCCTGCTCAGTGCAGGATCACTAAATCATCCCAGACAGATATTTGTCCAGCCTTTGTTTGAACACTTCCATTAAAGGAGAACTCACCACCTCCGTGGTAACATGTTCCACTCATTGATCACCCTCACTGTGACAAAGTTTTTTCTAATATCTAATTTGTGTCTCCACCCTTTCAGTTTCATCCTATTACTTGTAGTCTTTTCTTGTGCAAATGAGAATAAGGCTGATCCCTCTGCACTGTGACAGCCCTTCAGATATTTGTAGACCGCTATTAAGTTTCCTCTCAGCCTTCTTTTTTGCAAGCTAAACATTCCCAGATCCTTTAACCGTTCCTCATAGGACATGGTTTGCAGACCGCTTACCATCTTGGTAACTCTTCTCTGAACTTGCTCCAGTTTGTCTATGTCTTTTTTTAAAGTGGGGTGCCCAGAACTGGACACAATATTCCAGATGAGGTCTGACGAAGGAAGAGTAGAGGGGGATAATTACCTCACGTGATCTAGACTCTATGCTTCTTTTAATCCATCCCAGAATTGTGTTTGCCTTTTTGGCTGCTGCATCATATTGTTGACTTATGTTCAGTCTATGATCTATTAAGATAATAGTCCTTTTCACATGTGCTGCTGCTTAGCCCAACTCCTCCCATTCTGTGTGTGCTTTTTTCATTTTTCTTTCCCAGATGTAGGACTTTGCATTTCTCCTTGTTAAATACCATTTTCTTAGTCGCTGCCCACTGTTCAAGCTTTTCCAGATCTTGTTGAATACTCTCTTCCCTAGTGTTAGCTATCCCTCCTAGCTTTGTGTTGTCTGCATATTTGATCAGTTTCCCATCAATTCCCTCCTCCAGATCATTTATAATAATGTTGAACAACACTAGGCCTAGAACAGAGCCTAGTGGTACCTCACTTGATACATTCTTCCACTTGGATGTGCAGTTATTTATGACCACTCTTTGAATATGATTACTCATCCAGTTGTGAATCCACCTAACAGTTGCCTTGTCAATCCCATATTTGGTCATTGTTTCCCATACTCTGTGCATTTGTGTAAAAACATTTTAGTTTGTGATCAGTGTCTCCTCTGCTTTCCTTCTGATTTTTTTTGTCTATTTTCTTTCTTTCCACTTCTAATAGTGAGGTTCTCAAATGTATTAATTAGCTGCATATTTTTACCTGGCCTTTCTCTTCCCTTATCATATTGTTCTAATAGTTTAAAGCTCTCCTAATGAGTGAAGCAAGGCACCCACCAAATATATGCTTACCTGTTTTTGTAAGGTGCAACCCGTCTCTAGCAAGCAGTCCATCATATAGGTAATTCCCTCTATGGTCTAGAAATCTGAATCTTTGTTGATGACACCATCAATGTAGCCAGTTGTTCACCTCTAGAATCCTGTTCCATCTTCTTATTCCATGGCCATCAACTGGAAAGATGGATGAGAAGACCACCTGTGCTCCTAGTTCTTTCACCTTCTTTCCGAGGTCTTCAAAGTCTCTGGAGATAGTTGCAAGGTCCTTTTTTGCAGTGTCATTTGTCCCTACATGTATTAGTAGGAATGGGTGGTGTTCTGTAGGACTGAAGAGTCTTGATAGCCTATCAGACACATCTTTCATTTGTGCACCTGGAAGACAGCATACCTCTCCTGAGGTGTCAGGACTGCAGATAGCGGCCTCTGTTCCTCTCAATAAGGAATCCCCTACAACTACCACTCTCCTTTTCTTCTTTACAACAGCACTTCCTTTTCTCCATTCAAGAGGACTCTGTGTGCTTACTACACCATTTATTGCTGTACCACTTTCTCCTCTGCTCTGTTCTTTGTGGGTAGAGTCATTTCTTGCTGTACCTCTTTCTCCTTCTGCTCAGGAACCAGTACCAAGCCCCCCTGCGTGAGACTTCTTACCGCTTCCCGAGCAGTATGGATGCTGGCTGACTCCTGATCCTCCTGCTTCTTTGGGTCACATGCTTCCATTCCTTTGCTTCTGCAGGTGCTTGGGCATTTCGTTTCTTTCAACATTTTGAAGACTTTCTTCTACTCTGTCCAGGATATCCTCACCTTCCTTAATAAGTTTCAATGTAGCTATTCTCTCCTGAAGATTTCGCACCATTTCCTCCAGTAGAGACACAAGCCTTCATTTCTGGCAGGTGAAGTTTGGCTTTTCCTCTAGTAGGTCTGTAAACATATAGCATACATTGCAGCTCACCATATGGCTCCTCTCCTTTTCCATGTTGTCAGTTGATGTCCACTTCAAAACTTCTAAAAGTCAAGAATTGTAGCGAAGATACATAACCTATTAGATACTACTAAGTGTACAACTTCAGCCTGGCGATGTCCTCTGAGCAGCTAGACCCCAGCTAATCCCAGCAATCTTCCCGCTTACAGCGATTCTTTGCTCACCCCAGAATGCATGTAGAATATGCAAATGATCTTCCTGCAGCTCCAATCTCTGGTTGCAAGGGACCTCAGTCTAGCTTTAATATCCCAGAAATAGTAGTGGCTGAAGTCAGCACACCTGAATAATCAGGAACCTTACACGGCTCTGTTGACTATTAATGACTAGGCAAAACATTACTTGACCACCAGGGCCTGGGCAAGCTTCATTGAGTAACCAGGAATTATACATTTCATTATCAGATACCACTGGGTCATTAGCACTGTGCTAACTAGGACTATACTAGGCAAGACAATAAATGGCCAAGAAAAGAACTCTGAAACATTCAATCATAGATAGATACATAGTGTTGCAAGAAAAAGTAAGAGAACCCATTTGGAATTACCTGGCTTTTTGCATTGATTGCTAATAAAATGTAGTGTGATTGTTATTGTAAGACTGTGTTTGTCTATACTTCTGGCATATAACTAAATAACACACAAACAGTTCTACTGTTCATGTCTTTTATTGAGCACATTGTGTAAATATTCTTAGTGCAGGTATAATGGTGTTCTGCAGCCACTCCCATGGCTCACCTGCTGCCGAATTTGCCGTCGGGCATAGTCATCCTGCATGCTATGTGTGCTCTACCACTAGCACTCTGCTGTCTGCCCACAATACGCACAGATTTTTCCTGCCCTATCACTTAAAGGGCCAATGCTCACGCTAGTCCCCCACCAACCACAATTCAATTCTTGCTATATTAAGCATCCTTCCCCCATTGAGGATGCCTAAGCAATTGAGCCCATCAGCCATTGTGACAAAGCCCCCAAGGTTTGTGTATTCTGATTCTGCCCCATGCCTGTGTTCCTCATGAGTCTGGCATCTGTGCTCCATGACCTTGGCTCTGTATTCTGTATTTCATTATTGCCTGCTGCCTGCCCTGACCTTCTACTTGGAGTTCGTTACTGCACCTGTACCACCAGCCCTGACTAAATCCTGTTCTCTGGATATGCAACTGTTCAGAAAATCAGTTGCTTCGCGTCGGCCACCACACAACTAGAACTATGTCATGGTTTGGGGATCCCACAAAAAAGACCTTAACTGGGGTTCCCCAGGCGCTGCCTGCTCAGTCCAGAGTCAAACCGGAGTGGGGCAATGTTGATCCACATCCGTCTGCCTGACAGCAGGTAAGAAAAGTAAGGGAACTCTTGGATTTAATAAACTGTAGAGTCCCCTTTAGGAGCAATCACCTCCAACAAATGATTCATGTAGATGCAATTAAAATTGCCCAACATTTTAGGAGAATTTTGGACTAGTCCTCCCTGGAAATGTGCTTGGTAATCAATATTTTATTGTAACTTGTATGAGAATCAGACCATATTGTATTAATAATCAATTCAGAAATCTAGGCAATTCCAAAGGGTTCATTCACTTTCCTTGTAACGATGAACAGACAGATAGATGGATAACACATTACAGGTGCACATAGTAAACATCCAACTTGTATTGTTATAGTAACATCTAAAATACTATATGTAATATACCTTTGTTTTGCATCTTATTCTCAGTTGGTCCTGAAAAGTAAAAATAGTGATAATAGAGAAAAGTTAAGAAAAGCAAATTATAGCCTTAGTGCAGCAATGTAATGTAAATGTAGCACATTCAGCAGAAGTTAAATGGCTAGCTAAATTTTCTTCGGAATTAGGGCTTAACCCCTTTCTGCCATTGTACATCCTGGAAGAGGGTTACTTAGCGCAACAGGGCATACAGTTACGCCCTTCAAATAGCGCAAGATCATAACAGATCTCGCACTATCTGGCAGCAGGAGCTGGCTGTCACTGCACTGACAGGTTGTGACACGTATGGGATACGATTGAACTGGATGATTGTGTAATCAAATAACTAGTTGCCGTATGAGTTAACCAGAACTTCAATGAACTAATGACCTGTCTGAATATTCTGCTCAATGCAGAATATTATCGACATATATGGTAAGACAGCAAGAATGACTCATAATATAACACAGATGTGATAACTTCATGGACAAAATATTCAATATATTGTGTTGCCAATCATCTACTACGCATGTCTAGAACCTGAATAGCCATATTAGAATGACGTATATACCCATAACTGCGCAGAAGCAGATATGCCACGTAGTGTAAGAACGGCATAAATAGCAGTGATCTTCAGGGAAGAGTCGGGACTCATCTTGTGGCCGTTAGACGTACCGGCGTACTCCCGGATCCTCTTGACAATCGTACCTGGAGATCCCCCGATTGCGGAGTGATGCTACAATATCCGGTGACGTATTGATGCTTAACTTTGTTACCCATGTGATCTCAATGCCTATATGTTAATTAACTATTTTACTTACATATACTAAAGAGTAAATAAACTTGTGTTTTATATTTGTCTTACCTCAGACTGTGTGCTTAACGGGTATGTTAATGAGGTTAAAAAATTGCCAAAATCTTGAGCAGGTAAGACATAAATTGGCGTAGTCTGGCAGGATATTGTTGTCTTTGGTAAGGTTATATTACTGTATAATTTGGTATTGTGACAGTGCTTCTCAGTGCACGGGGGGGTTGCTGTCGCCATATTAGATTTTTGGCCCATTGCCAAGGGGTTCAAATGGTTATAACTTTGCTTTGATAAGTGATAGAGTAATAATAGTAAATACAAATTGATAGTTGCAGTAAGTAGTCCTTGTTGAACCCATTGGCATACTGCCAAAATATTATAAGTTCTGTAACTTTGAAGCAGGACTTGGGAGATTGGTGCCAGTTTGCACGGTTGTGTCTAGCAATAAGCGGGACCTCTGTGCAAAATTTCACCAATTGGCACGTTGCCAAAATTTTCGGAGTTCTGTAACTTTGAGGCAGGACTCGGGAAATCGGTGCCAGTTTGCAGGGTGGCGCCTCGCCGTAAAGGGGACCTCTGTGCAAAGTTTCACCAGATTGGCACGTTGCCAAAATTTTGTAAAGGAGAACTCTGTGCAGAGTTTCACCAAATTGGCACGTTGCCAAAACTTTCGGAGTTCTGTAACTTTGAGACAGGACTTGGGAAATTGGTGCCAGTTTGCAGGGTGGTGCCTCGCCGTAAAGGGGACCTCTGTGCAAAGTTTCACCAGATTGGCACGTTGCCAAAATTTTGTAAAGGGGAACTCTGTGCAGAGTTTCACCAAATTGGCACGTTGCCAAAACTTTCGGAGTTCTGTAACTTTGAGACAGGACTTGGGAAATTGGTGCCAGTTTGCAGGGTGGTGCCTCGCCGTAAAGGGGACCTCGGTGCAAAGTTTCACCAGATTGGCACGTTGCCAAAATTTTGTAAGTTCTGTAAGGGGGAACTCTGCGCAAAAAGTTTCACCAATTGGCATTTTGCCAATAAGACAACAATATGTTTAGAAAAAGAACCAAGAAAGATAAAACTAAAATCGTTCAGAAAATAGACATCCCCGGCTGGTCCGAGGGTCCCTATGATATATTAGCTCAGGAGTTGATGCATAGTGGGCTTGCAGAATCATGGGATAGTAAGCTAAAAGATTCAGAGCCCCTCGATGTCGTTAAGGTACTCGAGGAGACCCCTGCCAAGGCAGGTGACGCAGTTCAGTTGGGTAGGAGAAATTGGGTATTGGCCTCAGCCTATAGGAATATCCATAAGAAGAAGTCCCAACTAATAAGAAAACTTAATCAGACGGAACAAAAGTTAGTAGAATCTGAAGGAAAGAGAGTGGTGTTGGAATGTAACCAAAGGCTGATAAAGGAAAAAATAGAACATTACCAGAATATTGCAGAAAAGGCTGTTGTAAAAGTTGCTCAGAATAAATATAAGGGGCGTAAAGGTAAAGTTGATAAGCGAAAGGTATCGAAAGCTATAGCTTCTGCTTCTGTGAACTGGGACCCAGATAAGTGGGATGGAGACTTATGGGATTCCTCATCTTCTTCGGGGGAGGAGGACTGGCATAAGGGGGATTGGGAAGACCCACCCAATCCAATAATTGATCCACCTGCTTTAAAACGTGCCCAGCCCATTAGCAGAAGGAAGGAAACTACTGAATATGGACCCGATACCCAGCCTATCGTAGGTCATGATGGGCAAAGGTTGCCCAGGTATGACGATCAGGGAAACTATATGTACGATGCCGATGGGAGACTGTTGGTGCAAGAAGAATTGGTGCCACATAGGCGCACCAGGCTTACCCTAGAGGATTTTTCTCAGTCAGAAGTTGATGATATACTGAGTAGATTTAGGCAAAGGCCTGGGGAATCTGACATACCATGGTTGGTCCGTCTATTTGAGCACGGGGCGACTGGGGTAATGTTGGATCCAAAAGATGCAATGAGATTTGTTACTCTAACTAGAGATCCAGTAATCAGTAGAAATTTTAGAGAATATTTTCCTAATCATCAAGGAGAAAGTGCTATTTCCCTGTTTAATATAGTAACCAATGGGTTTCTTAATAAATTCCCAACAGAGGCAGACATTCCAATCAATGACAAACCTTGGTACACTATCAGGGATGGCATTGAAAGGTTGAAGGAGGAAGCTATGAGGGTCTCATTAATTATCATCGAGCATATGGAAGATTATTTGGAGACTCGGCTGACAGCAGGAGTTAGAAATCGTTTAATTAAGACTGCACCTTCGGCTTATAAAGCCGTGATGATGACCCTACTTCTATCCATGACTAATGAGCCAATGTCTGCGGTTGTGGCTAGAATGCGGGAATTGCAAGATATGGGAAACTGGGATAGAGAGGAAAAGCGAACAGATCGTGATAGGTCTAGGAATCCTAGTTCCCAGGGGACTGGTGATTCAGGAGTGCCAAGGGTATCTCGTAGAGATATGTTTCAGGCTCTCCTGAAAGCTGGAGTCTCAAGGACGCCATTGATGGAAAAGATACAGGTGATTTGTGGCGTCTTTATAAACAGAAGGTATTATCCAACAAAAAGGTGGATAAAAGGGAAGATTCAGTGGCCCCAAAAGCTTCTAAAAAGAGAGAGAAGCAGGTCACTAATTTAGAACCTAAGAAATTAGAATGGGAGGATTTTCAAAAGATCTATCCATGGAAGGAGATGGCTGCAATGGTAGCTAGCCAAGTGCAGGACCATATGAAGCCATCTGCTCCGCTCCTGGAGGAATCAGATTCTGATTCCGCATAGGTAGCAAGCCAAGCCCCTGTTTGGGTTAGGCGGGATGACAGACCCTATGTCCCGCTAGCCATACATTGGAAAGGGGGTAATGTCCAAAGGGTCCCAGCTTTAGTAGATACAGGGGCGGAGGCTACTCTGATTTATGGAAATCCCAAAAAGTTTAAAGGTCCAAAAGTTAATATTTCAGGATTGGGAGGAAAAGTTACCGAAGGAGTACAGACACAGGTAACTTTGAAATTGGGCAATTTGCCCTTACGTAAATACACGGTGTTAGTAGTACCTATTCCGGAATATATCATTGGCATAGATATTCTGAAAGGATTGACACTACACCTCGAAGATGGTAAGTTTGCCTTTGGCGTAAGGAAAATAGGGATAAAAGCTTGTCCAGTTACGGTGGGAAAGGTCAAAATGCCACCCGTACACATCCCTCCTGCAGGAAAACTGGTTGCTATGAAGCAATACAGAATTCCTGGAGGTCACAAGGAAATAGGAGAAACCATTAAGGATTTGGTCGATGCTGGGGTTGTGAGGCCTGCAACCACAGCATGGAACAATCCGGTATGGCCTGTGAAGAAGAGTGATGGGTCTTGGAGGATGACTGTCGATTACAGGGAATTGAATAAACAAACACCTCCCTTGACGGCAGCTGTCCCAGACACCATTACAATTGTGGAGCAGATTCAAAGTCACAGTGGACAATGGTACGCTGTGATTGATATCGCACAAGCGTTCTTCACAATTCCAATAGAAGAAAAGGCACAAGATCAGTTTGCCTTTACGTGGCAAGGACGTCAATATACGTTCACTCGATTGCCACAAGGTTGGATACATAGTCCAACCATCTGTCACCGGACGGTGGCAGAACATTTGGATGAGTTTGATTTACCATCAGAAATGCAGTTTTCACATTATATCGATGATATAATGATTCAGGGACCGGATGAACAATCTGTAAAGAAACAATTGGACAGACTGTTACATCATTTGCGGGAAAAAGGATGGGAAATAAATGATAGCAAGGTGCAGGGCCCCTCTCAGACGGTGAAATTCTTAGGAATTCAATGGAATAAGGGCCATAGGGAGATTCTCCCTAAGGCAAGGCAGAAAATCTTAAATTTTCCCACTCCGAAAGACAAGAAGGAAACACAATCCTATATAGGATTGTTTGGATTCTGGAGACAACACATTCCGCATCTGGGGCAGCTTCTTGCTCCTCTTTACAAGGTGACTCGCAAGAAGTACGAGTTCACGTGGGGAGAAGAGCAACAGGTTGCATTTGAGGCAGTAAAAGAAGCCATACAACAGGCTGTAGATTTATGGCCTTTACAAGATGGTGAGATAGAACTTCATGTATCAGTTCAGCATATGTATGCAAACTGGTCATTGTGGCAGAAGCAAGGGGGCAAAAGAGTGCCACTAGGCTTCTGGAATCGGAAATTACCAGATGCAGGAGAAAAATACACTCCACTGGAGCAACAGCTGTTGGCATGTTATTGGGCCCTGGTGGATACTGAACAATTGACGACAGGACACATAGTCCTTCTAAGGCCGCAAATACCCATCATGAGTTGGGTATTATCTAATCCAAAGTCCAATCGGATAGGACATGCCCAGGAGCAGAGTATCATTAAGTGGAAATGGTACATCTCGGAAAGAGCGAAAAAAGGTGAAGGGGGGATAGCTGCCCTGCATGAAAAGATAGCTGATATCCCTCCAGATGGTCAGGTTACACCAGTAGCGCAAATGGAGGAATCCCCAGTAAAGTGGGGAATACCTTACTCTGAGTTGACAGACTCCCAAAAAGAGCATGCTTGGTTCACGGATGGTTCGGCCAAGTATATCAGTGGAAGACGTAGATGGAAAAGTGTAGCCTTTAATCCGAAATTAGACAAGACGTTGGTCATGGAAGGAGAAGGTAAGAGTAGTCAATATGCAGAACTTTGTGCAGTATTCTTAGCTCTGAAGCAGGAACAAGGGCAAGAATGTCATTTGTATACGGACTCATGGTCAGTTGCCAATGGTTTGGCCACTTGGATCATGGGATGGAAGAAGAACGACTGGAACATTCATGGTAAGGAATTGTGGGGGAAAGAGCTTTGGCAAGACATAGAGGAATTCATTAGGAGTACCAAAAGTACAGTGTTTCATGTTGATGCTCATGTCCCTCTTGACTCATTGGAACGTTTATTTAATTCTCAAGCAGATGCGGCAGCATCGATTTCTGTTGCCATACAAGAACCTGACAAGGAAAAGGAAGCATGGCTTCAAGGTACAGCTGTTTGGGCTCACCAAAAAAGTGGACACTTGGGAGAGAAGGCCACTTACAGGTGGGCACAAGAAAGAGGTATCCCTTTGACAGTGGACATGATCAAACAAGTAATCGCGCAATGTCCAGTATGTCAACATGTGCAAAAACGAGAAGTGCCTCATACAGTAATGGGACACATAGGGAGAGGCCAGTTGCCAGCGCAGATTTGGCAGATGGATTTTGTAGGGCCCCTCCCTGAGAGCAGAGGATGTAAGTATATTTGTACAGCAGTAGATACATTCTCAGGTCTGATGGTGGGATTCCCATGTAAAACAGCAACACAATGGAGTACTTTACGTACTCTGGAAGTTATTACCCAGTATTATGGGACTCCCCTGCAGATCCAGACAGACAATGGTTCACATTTTACCGGAAATCAGGTAAAAGAGTATGCCAGTAAAAACAACATAGAATGGGTATATCATATGCCCTACTATCCACAGGCCGCGGGCCTGGTGGAACGAATGAATGGGTTATTAAAATCTACCCTGAAGAAGCTCACTGAGACCGACAAATATGGTCAATGGAGAGATAATCTGACTGCTGCTTTACAGATTATCAACAACAGGCCCATCACTGATTCTATGACACCCTTAATGCGCATGCTAACACCCAATCTCAGTATAGATGTAGCTAAGGTAGAGACAATCTTATACTGGAAAATTAATCCAGATGCGCAGGCACCTTATAGAGCCACTCCTGCCGCTGCAGGGTTGGATCTATATGCTCTTGATACGGTGGTGATAGCCCCGGGAAAGGTGAGTACTATTCCCACAGGGATAGGATGCAAGATCCCGGAGAATCACTTCGGGCAGATAGCCACTAGATCGAGTTTTGCTCTGAGAAGTGCAGTAGTCCTAGGCGGAGTCATAGATGCAGATTATCAGGGGGAAATTAAAGTAATCATGATAAATTTAGGAACAGATCCTCTGATAATAGGGAAAAAGGAGCGCATGGCACAGCTGCTATTAATACCAGTGTATCTGACACAAGTGGAAGAAGGGGTGGCCCCCACTGAACTTACTGTAAGAGGAGATAAAGGTTTTGGCTCAACTGATGTTACTAATGTAGGGGCCAAAATATGGGTTCAGAATCACCAAGGACCGCCCTCCCCGGCAGAGGTTATTGCTGTGGGGAAAGATCGAACTTTGCTTATTATGCGACCCGGAGTAGAGAAATGGGAATATGTCCCACAAGAAAAGTGCTATTTGCGGGAATAATGCTTGTTTCCTTGCCTTCTCTAGAATCACATAATCATTTTTGGAATCCTTGGCGTCATGTGTTCGGTGTTCGCAGTAGGTGATGCGTGGACGCCAGGGATCCGCGTCAATGACACCGGAAGGAATGATTATTCGTGGGGCTGGAGGAATTCAACCCGAACCAGGAAGCAAGACAACTTCACTTGTGAAGCCAACCAGAAATGTTATATCGTGAATATTACCTTTGATGGGACTATCTGGAGTGGAAATCCATTATCGCATATAAGTTCGACTTACCGTCCTTCATATGCATTGCATAAGGCAACGGGACAAATAAACATTACGTCACTTGTGAAAGTGTCCTGCTGTCAGAGACCAAAAGAGTTGCCATATCTCAATTACTCCCTGGTGATACAATATGTTCAGAATTGTACAAATACGGGAGTGCAGTTTTCATTTCCCTTAAATGAGACAGAAGTAATTACGTGTGGGAATGCAACGGAGATCGAGAATCGGGCCATGTGGGGCCAGTTCCTGGTATTCGTGAACATTAATGCTTCTAAAATAGATCCTGGACATATAAAAAGGGTTCCATCCACCTGTCGCATGGTGGGACGAGATGCTCAAAAGACTGTTATACAAGCCTCCGTGCAGTTTCCACCCTCAAGGACTTGTCCTACCAAGCGTTCCCGTCGAGCTTGGTATGATACCTTACTCGGAGGCTACGGAGCGCTTTCTGGGACTATTAATGGTTTTGATATAGAGACTTTAGCTAATCGAATGCATAACGCGGGAAGTGGTATTAAAGATGTGCTCACATTGCAGGCTAACTGGATGCCCACTATATGGCAGCCCTTTAGTATGCAAACGGATGTGGACACAATAATGCTTGATTTCCAAGATGCATCTAATAGGTTTTCATATGAAATAAATTCTAACATATCTAACTATGTTAATTGGTCAATATGTACCTTGCAGACCATTTATCAGCAACAACAAAAGAACACACTTCAAACTATGCTCATGACTGGCAATGAGCAGGTGTGGAGGACCGTGTTCAATCAGACTATAACGGAGACTGATTGGATACAGTTGGAGGCGCAGAAAATGGTTTGCAATGATATATTATGTAAAGGGACCATATTCATATACAATGTTACTAAAAAGAATGTGATGTGTAAGTTTGTAGTTCTCCCCTTACTTATAGGTGTTCCAGAAGATATGCATTTCTGGGTACCTAGATTTAACGGGATTTACATTGATGACCAAAATAGAACTCATGATTTATCATTGTGTGATGATACATTAGAAGGGACCATATGCAAGGTCCAATCGGCTGTTTATGAACCATGCTTATTACAAAATACGATCAATGTATGTGAATGGACTGTGCTGCCACTCACTTTTAAGATGATGGTTGAAATAGCCCCACAGGAGGTATGTTTGGCAAGTAATCATCCTGTTGTACCTGGGATGGTTGTCCCATTTTCAGGATGCTTGCGAAACGTATCTGCACTTGTTTGGGAAAATGAGACCTTTGTGTTATTACCCGAACAAGACAAGACAGTGGCTGTCAATTGGCAACCACTGCCTTTAAATGTGTCAAATTGGGATCTAAATTTGACCAAATTCAAAAAGTTGTTAGAAGACACAGAAGAAGTACAGCAACATATTAAATTGCTTAATAGATCTTTGGCAACGCATATTGTAAGTACTACTGTAATAGCTGGCAAAATTGTAAAGATGGGATCGGCTATTGCTGATGCCACGTCACACCATTGGTATGACATCTTTATGGGTTATTCATCATCTGCACAAACCACTCTTAATTGGCTAATACATCCTGTTTTGGTATTGGCCATAGTTGTAATACTTTTATCGCTATGGAATTGTTTCATGGCATATAAGGTATTCTGTAGAAAACCAAAAGTTTTAATGGTATCATACGGCAAATAGTGAATGATTAAGGACCGATTGTGACACGTATGGGATACGATTGAACTGGATGATTGTGTAATCAAATAACTAGTTGCCGTATGAGTTAACCAGAACTTCAATGAACTAATGACCTGTCTGAATATTCTGCTCAATGCAGAATATTATCGACATATATGGTAAGACAGCAAGAATGACTCATAATATAACACAGATGTGATAACTTCATGGACAAAATATTCAATATATTGTGTTGCCAATCATCTACTACGCATGTCTAGAACCTGAATAGCCATATTAGAATGACGTATATACCCATAACTGCGCAGAAGCAGATATGCCACGTAGTGTAAGAACGGCATAAATAGCAGTGATCTTCAGGGAAGAGTCGGGACTCATCTTGTGGCCGTTAGACGTACCGGCGTACTCCCGGATCCTCTTGACAATCGTACCTGGAGATCCCCCGATTGCGGAGTGATGCTACAATATCCGGTGACGTATTGATGCTTAACTTTGTTACCCATGTGATCTCAATGCCTATATGTTAATTAACTATTTTACTTACATATACTAAAGAGTAAATAAACTTGTGTTTTATATTTGTCTTACCTCAGACTGTGTGCTTAACGGGTATGTTAATGAGGTTAAAAAATTGCCAAAATCTTGAGCAGGTAAGACACAGGTTACCATGGCAACAGGACACCAGATACCAGCATCCTGTATTGCCAGTGCCTATGATCGCTGTAACAAGCAATAAGGCATTGCAGGACAAAAGTCCTGCAATGCCTTATCATAGTGAGCAAAGCTGGTGTGATGCAAGTCCCCCACAGGGACATAAAATGTGTAAAAAAAGAGATAAAAACAACGTACAAAATAGAAAAATGTAAAAAAAAAAAAAAAAAAGTTAAAAGAAACCCTTTTTTGTGCTATTTCTCATATTGGCATTATTTTTTTTTTTTTAATTAAAATCCCACATATTTGGCATTGTCGTGTCCATAACAATGCATACAATAAGTTGAACATTAGAGATGAGCGAACGTGCTCGGCCACGCCCCTTTTTCGCCCGAATACCGCAATTTCAAAGTACTTCCGTACTCGGGCGAAAAAATTCGGGGGGCGCCCCCGGCGCCCCCCGAATCTTTTCACCCGAGTACTGAAGTACTCGAAAATGGCGGTACTCAGGTGCGTAAGTACTCGAAACGAGTACGTTCGCTCATCTCTATTGAACATGCTTTTTAACCTTCCCGGCAAAAAGTAAATAAAAAAAACACCCAAAATCATTTTGCCTCCCAAAAAAACGGTACAATAAAAACTATAGCTTGTTTCGCAAAAAATAAGCCCTCACAGAGCTCCGTCCATGGAAAAATAAAAAAGTTATAGGGCTTTGAATACAGCGATTTCGGGGGGAAAAAAGTCGAAAAACCTAAGGAAAATATAAGAATTTTGGTATCGGTGTAATCGTACTGACCTGCAGAAAAAAATGTAGTGTATCATTTATGCTACATGATAAACTGTAAAAACAAAGAAAAATCTATAGCAGAATTGATGTGTTTTCTCTTCCTGCTATCATAAAAAAATGTATAAAAGTTTTACAATATAGTCTATGTACCCAAAAATGGCACCAATAAAAACTACAGTTCGCCACGCAAAAAACAAGCCCTTATACGACCGCGTCGACAGAAAAATAAAAAAAAGTTATGGCATTTGAAAAATGGAGATGAAAAAAACCATTGTGTCCTGAAGCCCAAAATAGGCCGTGTCCTTAAGGGGTTAATATTGTATAGTGAGAAAAGTTATACAGTTTTCTCATTTATTTGGGGTTTCATCTCCTTAGCAATGAAGACAAAAAAAAAGCTACTGTAAAACAAAACTGAAGATGGCAAGTGAAAAAAATAGAAAACAAAAATGATATAACAGACAGTAATATATATGCAGTTCCTTACCTTCTGCAGGATTCTAGTGAGTGGCTTGTGGACCAGCAGTCAGTAGTGTTAGTAACTGTACTGGTGTGTGTAAATAAAAGTAGAATCATATACATAAGGAAGTGTTACCAGTTGTATCAAAGTGGCATTTGCAAACCATTTGTTTAATCATGCAAATCTAAAATGTTTCCTGGATGTTACCCACAGAAGAATGAAGATAGAAAATTACATCTTGTTGATCTTGGAGATGGTAGATTACAATGCTAACAACACTGATCTCATGCCAGATTTGGTGGGGCTCTAGGAGCATTTAGCAAAATGAATAGAGGGAATGTCTTGTGTATTTAATTACAGTCTCATTAATTAGATGTAAGGGCTCAGTTACACGGGCGCACCCGGGCGCCGATGCTCCAGTGTTACTGCAGGATAAGACGGCCGCACTGCAGGTGCCGACGACTCTCCGCACTGCCGGAAGAAAGAACACATGGCTGGCTCCATGCACCCGTGTGACTGAGCCCTAAGGCCTCATGTCCACGGGGAAAATAAGAATTAAAATCCGCAGCGTTTTTCCCGCATGCGGATCCGCGCCCCATAGGAATGCATTGACCACCCGCAGGTAGATAAATACCTGCGGATGGTAATTAAAAAATTTCTGGAGCATGAAAAAAAATGGACATGCTTCATTTTAGTGCGGATCACGCGTGCGGGAGCTCATAGAGCACATAGCTCAATTGATCTCCTGCATGAAAAATAAAAGACAATTACAGTGCATCCGCAGCCCAAATCCACGTTACAAATCCGCAGCAGATCTGATTTTCCCCGTGGACATGAGGCCTTAGGGCTCATGTCCATGGGCAAAATATGATTTAGGATCCGCAGCGGATTACCTGCACGCGGATCCGCACCCCATAGGGATGCATTGACCACCCGCGGGTAGATAAATACCCGCGGATCGTCAATAAAATGGATTTAAAAAAAAATGGAGCATGAAAAAATCTGGACCATGCTCCATTTTCGTGCGGGTCTCCCGCGGGCTTCTATTGAAGCCTATGGAAGCCGTCAGGATCCGCGGGAGACCTAAAATAGGAATTTAAAGCATTTACTCACCCGCAGCGGGCCGGGAAGCTCTTCTCTTCCTCACGGCCGCATCTCCCTTGCTTCGGCTCGGCGGATGTGCCTGGCGCATGCGCGCGGCACGTCGACGACGTGCCGGCGACGTGCCGCCGGCGTCAGGAATTCATCCGCCGGCCGAAAAAGAAGATCCGGCCGTGAGGAAGAGCAGAGCTTCGCCGCTCGCTACGGATAGGTAAATTCTTATTTATTTGTATTTTCAGCGCTCACGTCCGCGGGGCAGGAGGGACCCGCTGCAGATTCTACATGTAGAATCCGTAGCGGGCCCGATTTTCCCCGTGGACATGAGGCCTAAGTCTATTGAAGAGAAATAATGCGCTTTTCTTTCTTAACGTTTACTTATTTACAATTTTAAAAAAACATAGAAACAGAAAATTGATGTCAGAAAAATACTGCATGGTTGAACTTTTCTGCTCTTATATTATTGCCTTTTTTTTCTCTCTAAGGCCTCATGTCCACGGGGAAAATCAGATCCGCTGCAGATTCTACATGTAGAATCTGCAGCGGGTCCCTCCTGCCCCGCGGACATGAGCGCTGAAAATAGCAATTTAAAGCATTTACCTTTCCGTAGCGGGCGGCGAAGCTCTGCTCTTCCTCACGGCCGGATCTTCATTTTCGGCCGGCGGATGAATTCCTGACGCCGGCGGCACATCGCCGGCACGTCGTCGACGTGCCGCGCGCATGCGCCGGGCACATCCGCCGAGCCGAAGCAAGGGAGATGCAGCCGTGAGGAAGAGCAGAGCTTCGCGGCCCGCTGCGGGTGAGTAAATGCTTTTAATTCCTATTTTAGGTCTCCCGCGGATCCGGACGGCTTCCATAGGCTTCAATAGAAGCCCGCGGGAGCTGTCCCCGCGGGAGACCCGCATGAAAATGGAGCATGGTCCAGATTTTTTCATGCTCCATTTTTTTTTAAATCACTTTTATTGACAATCCGCGGGTATTTATGTACCCGCGGGTGGTCAATGCATCCCTATGGGGTGCGGATCCGCGCGCGGGAGATCCGCTGCGGATTTTAAATGTCATTTTGCCCGTGGACATGAGCCCTAAGGGTGGCCTCACATGCGCGTGTTTTTGTGCGTACATAAGTGCACACCCATGTATGTGCAAAAACACGCGTGAATGCCGGTCCATGCATTGAGGGCAATGCTCTGCCCGCACCCCTGAATTGTTTTTTAGGGAAGGGCTTTACATATAAGCTCTTCCCTGACAAACAAAAATTTTAGTGTAAAAAAAAAAGCATGCATTCTCTTCAATGGAGCCGCGGCTGCTTCATTGAAGACAATGGTCTGCCAGCACCCCTGAATTGTTTTTCAGGGAAGGGATTTACATATAAGCTGTTCCCTGAAAAACAAAAATTTTAGTGTAAAAAAAATAAAAATACTTACTAGAGATGAGCGAGCATACTCGTCCGAGCTTGATACTCGTTCGAGTATTAGGGTGTTCGAGATGCTCGTTACTCGTAACGAGTACCACGCGATGTTCAAGTCACTTTCATTTTCTTCCCTGAGAAATTTGCGCGCTTTTCTGGCCAATAGAAAGACAGGGAAGGCACTACAACTTCCCCCTGCAACGTTCAAGCCCTATACCACCCCCCTGCAGTGAGTGGCTGGCGAGATTAGGTGTCACCCGAGTATTAAAATCTGCCGGCCCGCGGCTCGCCACAGATGCGTTCTCACTTAGCTGAGGGAAAGTGCTGTTGATGCCGGGGCTGCTATAGGGAGAGTGTTAGGAGTGATTTTAGGCTTCAAGGACCCCAACGGTCCTTCTTCTCTATATGCGCTCAATGGGGCCGGCGGCAGCAGCGCCGACCCCATTGAGGACATATAGAAGACAAATCATTCTTCTCTGCCACAGCTGTAACAGCTGTGGAAGAGAAGAACGATGTTTGCCCATTGAATTCAATGGAGCCGGCAATACAGCCGACTCCATTGAAATCAATGGGCTGCCGACGATCGCGGGATGAATTGTCGGGAAGGGCTTAAATATATAAGCCCTTCCCTGCAATTCATCCAGAAAAGTGTTAAACTAAAAAATATATATATACTGACCTGCTACCGGCAGCCGGAGTTCCGCGCGGCCGTCCTGCAGTGGGTGTGAGTCAGACCTGCCCCCTGATTGGCTCAGCGCTGAGCCAATCAGAGGCAGGTCTCACTCACACCCATTCAGTGGGTGTGAAGGGGGTGTGAGTCAGACCTGCCCCCTGATTGGCTCAGCGCTGAGGATGATGGCAGCTGGATCCCCTACCGCAGCTGTCATCTGTGACAGCTGTGGTAGGGAACTCTTTATTCCCTGCAGGGATGAAGAATTCCTTTGCTGCATCTGTCACAGATGTGGCAGGTGCAGCAGGGAATTATTTTTCCTCATGGGGATGAAGGAAACATCTGCCGCATGCAGGGGACATGGCAGCGGCGGAGGGTAAGTACTTTTTTTATATATTTTTTTTTTTACACTAAAATTTTAGTTTTTCAGGGAAGAGCTTATATGTAAAGCTCTTCCCTGAAAAACAATTCAGGAGTGCCGGCAGACCATTGTCTTCAATGGAGCCGCCAGCAGCAGCCATGGCTCCAATGAGGACAATGTGTGCATTCCCTTTGGTGCACGCATGTCCTATCTTTACAGGCACGCACCTGTAAAACATGGACATGTGAACACACCTTAGGGAATTCATTGATTGTAATAGAAGCGTGTTTTTGTGCACACGTATGCACGCACAAAAACACACTTATGTGAAGCCACCCTAAGGCCTCGGTCACACGGGCGTTTTTTCCCGCGAATTGCGGATCGCATGACGGATGCGCATCCGCAAATCTCGTGACCGGGGCCAAAAAATCGCCCGAAAAATCTGCTCCTAGCCACGTTTCATTAGAAACGGGCCGGAGCAGTGCAGCGCTGTCCAGCGCATTGAAATTAATGGAGCCGGCAATACAGCTCTCACTCACCCATTCATGAATTCATGAATGGGTGAGTGAGAGCTGCCTCTGATTGGTGAGGGCTGTGACCAATCAGAGGCAGCTCATTCAGCAGGTGGGGATTTTAAATCCCCGGCTGCTGAATACTACTCATAGCAGTTCAGGAGAACTGCCGGCCGGCCGTGGCTGAACTCCGTCTGCCGGGACAAGGTGAGTATATTTTTTTTTTTCACCTTTTACACATTTCTGGATGAATTTCAGATTTCAGGGAAGGGCTTATATTTTTAAGCCCTTCCCGAAAATTCATCGTGAGATCGCCCGCAGCCCATTGCTTTCAATGGAGCCGGCTGTATTGCCGGCTCCATTGAATTCAATGGGCAAACATTGTTCTTCTCTGCCACAGCTGTTATAGCTGTGGCAGAGGAGAATGATTTGTCTAGTATATGTTCTCAATGGGGTCGGCGCTGCTGCCACCGGCCCCATTGAGCGCATATAGAGAAGAGAACAGGAATCGCAGATCGCAGATAGGTGCGATCTGCGATTTCTGTTCTATAATTTATCGGACGAGCGCATAAAAAGCGCTCATGTGTCCGATACTATTGCAAAGCAATGGTTTTATAAAATCGCACATCGCATGCGCATCAGCAGATCGCACAGAAAATCGCCCGTGTGACCGAGGCCTAAGGGTGCATTCACATGAGCATGTGCGTGTGCATACATAGGTGTGCACCAAACCCTGCACCCACGTACGTGCACAAACACGAGTGAATGCAGGCCGTGCAACATTGTCTTTAATAGGGTCGATGGTCTGCCGGCAACCCCCGCAGTGATTTTCGGGGAAAGGCTTTAAATAAAAAAATCAATGAATTAATTTTGAAAACAATGGAAGAGCTTTGTGATCCTCTGCCACAGCTGTCACAGCTGTGGCATGGGATTCTTTACTCCCCGCGGGGAGTCCCCTTGTCCCTAAACACAGTGACAGTGCTGTCATAGTGTTCAGTGACATGGGGACTCCCCGCAGGGAAAATTGACACGCACCATGGACCTATGGTGCACGCATTACCTATGTTTTGCAGGTATGTGTGTTTGCACGCCTGTAAAACATGGACAAGTGAACACACCATACGGAACCAATGGTTATAATAGACATGTGGGTTTGTGTGCACCTATGTACGCACACACTTGTGTAATTGCACTCTTAGGTCTCATGTTCACCACACGCGTGGATTCCATACATGAATCCCACACGAAATCCAGCGCTGCCCACACCCAGTGAGCCCTGTTTACTAGCATCTTCCTGGTAGTGGCGTCCACACCGATCCCTTCACTTCCAGGTTCATAGTACTGCGCATGTGTCGCCGTTGGACATGCGCAGTACAGGTTTTTTTTTTATAATCTTCTGCTTTCCCGCGGGATCCGCTGCACTTCTGCAGTGTCAGCTGCAGGTGTGCCATGGATCAGATGGCTTCCATTGGCTTCAATGGAAGCCGTAAGTGTGGTCCGTAAAACAAATCCATTTGCGGATGCCCATGCATCTCTAAGGTTGGCTTGATTTGTGGATCTCCCACGCTAGTGCTCGGCGCGGATTCCACAAATTTCATTTGCCCGTGGACATTGGGCCTTAGGATAGATCTATGCTTATCCCATGGAGCTTGAATTCATTTACTGTTGATTTTCCAGCCAAGTCTGTTGGAGTTTGCTGCAAGTATTTGCTACTTCCAGTAAAATATTTTCTGCCATTGCTTCTGATCTTCCCCTAACTAATCCCAGATTGTGCCCCCTTCTTCTGGTGTTTAGCTTCCTAATAAAATCACTTTTCGCTTGAACTTTATTTATACCTTTTAACATATACTCTTTGTCAAAAAAAGTCAAGCACCTAGAAGTAGTTATTAGAGATGAGCGAACACCAAAATGTTCGGGTGTTCGTTATTCGTAACGAACTTCCCGTGATGCTCGAGGGTTCGTTTCGAACAACGAACCCCATTGAAGTCAATGGGCGACCAGAACATTTTTGTATTTCGCCGATGCTCGCTAAGGTTTTCATGTGTGAAAATCTGGGCAATTCAGGAAAGTGATGGGAATGACACAGTGACGGATAGGGCAGGCGAGGGGCTACACGTTGGGCTGCATCCTAAGTTCACAGGTCCCACTATTAAGCCACAGTAGCGGCAAGAGTGGGCCCCCCCCCCCCTCCCAACAACTTTTACTTCTGAAAAGCGCTCATTAGCATGGCATATCTTTGCTAAGCACCACACTACCTCCAACAAAGCACAATCACTGCCTGCATGACACTCCACTGACACTTCTCCTGGGTTACATGCTGACCAACCGCCCCCCTCCCCCCCACAGCGCACACCAAAGTGTCCCTGGGCAGCCTTCAGCTGCCCTCATGCCACACCACGCTCATGTCTATTTAGAATTGCGTCTGCCATGACGAGGGACCGCAGGCACACACTGCAGAGGTTGGCACGGCTAGGCAGCGACCCTCTTTAAAAGTGGCGGAGCGATAGCCCACAATGCTGTACAGAAGCAATGAGAAATAGAATCCTGTGCCACCGCCATCAGGAGCTGCACACGTGGGCATAGCAATGGGGAACCTATGTGCCACACACTATTCATTCTGTCAAGGTGTCTGCATGCCCCAGTCAGACTGGTAATATGCACCTTAACAGTAACCGCGTTGGTGGTAATGTGGTGGTGACTGCGGACCTAGTAGCACGGTTGTATTTTGTTGGTTTTCGGAATGTGGCCAGGATTAAGTAGGCCGTGGCGGGGGGATGGTGGGGGGGCTCTCTTGTAGTGTCGGTAAAGGTGAAATTCTTGGACTGCCACCAGACGAACCAATGCAAAGGCATTTGCCAACAATGTTTTCCCTGTTGGAGGAGGAGGGGGATGTTTTTGAGGCACTACGTGTCCTCTCCACGTGTCCGTTCCATGTCAGCAATAGTAGCACTCAAGACAGGCCCCAGTAACAATTCTGAAGCAGCAGTATAGCGGGAGCGCAGTCTTCGTTCCATGTAAGCAATAGTAGCACTCAAGACAGGCCCCAGTAACAATTCTGAAGCAGCAGTATAGCGGGAGCGCAGTCTTCGTTCCATGTAAGCAATAGTAGCACTCAAGACAGGCCCCAGTAACAATTCTGAAGCAGCAGTATAGCGGGAGCGCAGTCTTCGTTCCATGTAAGCAATAGTAGCACTCAAGACAGGCCCCAGTAACAATTCTGAAGCAGCAGTATAGCGGGAGCGCAGTCTTCGTTCCATGTAAGCAATAGTAGCACTCAAGACAGGCCCCAGTAACAATTCTGAAGCAGCAGTATAGCGGGAGCGCAGTCTTCGTTCCATGTAAGCAATAGTAGCACTCAAGACAGGCCCCAGTAACAATTCTGAAGCAGCAGTATAGCGGAGGCGCAGTCTTCGTTCCATGTAAGCAATGGTTAATGTGGCTTAAGTGGTAACTAGGCCTGTAGGCAGCCCAGTGTAACGAAAAATTGGTTCAAGTTAAAGTTCCAATGCTTTTAAGCGCATTGAAACTTATAAAAATTGTTAAGAAAAATTATTTGAGTGAGCCTTGTGGCCCTAAGAAAAATTGCCCGTTCAGCGTGATTACGTGAGGTTTCAGGAGGAGGAGCAGGAGGAGGAGGAGGAGGAATATTAGACACAGATTGATGAAGCAGAAATGTCCCCGTTTTGGATGGTGAGAGAGAACGTAGCTTCCATCCGCGGGTGCAGCCTACGTATTGCTTACGTATCGCTGCTGTCCGCTGGTGAAGAACAGAAGTCTGGGGAAATCCAGCCTTTGTTCATCTTGATGAGTGTTAGCCTGTCGGCACTGTCGGTTGACAAGCGGCTACGCTTATCTGTGATGATTCCCCCAGCCGCACTAAACACCCTTTCCGACAAGACGCTAGCCGCAGGACAAGCAAGCACCTCCAGGGCATACAGCGCGAGTTCAGGCCACGTGTCCAGCTTCGACACCCAGTAGTTGTAGGGGGCAGAGGCGTCACCAAGGATGGTCGTGCGATCCGCTACGTACTCCCTCACCATCCTTTTACAGTGCTCCCGCCGACTCAGCCGTGACTGGGGAGCGGTGACACAGTCTTGGTGGGGAGCCATAAAGCTGGCCAGGCCCTTAAAGACTGTTGCACTGCCTGGGATGTACATGCTGCTCGATCTACGCACATCCCCTGCTACCTTGCCCTCGGTACTGCGCCTTCTGCCACTAGCGCTGTCGGCTGGGAATTTTACCATCAGCTTGTCCGCAAGGGTCCTGTGGTATAGCAACACTCTCGAACCCCTTTCCTCTTCGGGAATCAGAGTGGGCAGGTTCTCCTTATACCGTGGATCGAGCAGTGTGTACACCCAGTAATCCGTCGTGGCCAGAATGCGTGCAACGCGAGGGTCACGAGAAAGGCATCCTAACATGAAGTCAGCCATGTGTGCCAGGGTACCAGTACGCAACACATGGCTGTCCTCACTAGGAAGATCACTTTCAGGATCCTCCTCCTCCTCCTCCTCCTCCTCAGGCCATACACGCTGAAAGGATGACAGGCAATCAGCCGGTGTACCGTCAGCAGCGGCCCAAGCTGTCTCTTCCCCCTCCTCCTCATCCTCCTCATGCTCCTCCTCCTGTACGCGCTGAGAAATAGACAGGAGGGTGCCCTGACTATCCAGCGGCATACTGTCTTCCCCCGCCCCCGTTTCCGAGCGCAAAGCAGCTGCCTTTATGGTTTGCAGGGAATTTCTCAAGATGCATAGCAGAGGAATGGTGACGCTAATGATTGTAGCATCGCCGCTCACCACCTGGGTAGACTCCTCAAAATTACCAAGGACATGGCAGATGTCTGCCAACCAGGCCCACTCTTCTGAAAGGAATTGAGGAGGCTGACTCCCACTGCGCCGCCCATGTTGGAGTTGGTATTCGACTATAGCTCTCCGTTGTTCATAGAGCCTGGCCAACATGTGGAGCGTAGAGTTCCACCGTGTGGGCACGTCGCACAGCAGTCGGTGCACTGGCAGCTTAAAGTGATGTTGCAGGGTGCGCAGGGTGGCAGCGTCCGTGTGGGACTTGCGGAAATGTGCGCAGAGCCGGCACGCCTTTACGAGCAGGTCTGACAAGCGTGGGTAGCTTTTCAGAAAGCGCTGAACCACCAAATTAAAGACGTGGGCCAGGCATGGCACGTGCGTGAGGCTGCCGAGCTGCAGAGCCGCCACCAGGTTACGGCCGTTGTCACACACGACCATGCCCGGTTGGAGGCTCAGCGGCGCAAGCCAGCGGTCGGTCTGCTGTGTCAGACCCTGCAGCAGTTCGTGGGCCGTGTGCCTCTTATCGCCTAAGCTGAGTAGTTTCAGCACGGCCTGCTGACGCTTGCCCACCGCTGTGCTGCCACACCGCGCGACACCGACTGCTGGCGACATGCTGCTGCTAACACATCTTGATTGTGAGACAGAGGAGGAGGAGGAGGAGGAGGGTGCTTTAGTGGAGGAAGCATACACCTCCGCAGATACCAGCACCGAGCTGGGGCCCGCAATTCTGGGGGTGGGTAGGACGTGAGCGGTCCCAGGCTCTGACTCTGTCCCAGCCTCCACTAAATTCACCCAATGTGCCATCAGGGAGATGTAGTGGCCCTGCCCGCCTGTGCTTGTCCACGTGTCCGTAGTTAAGTGGACCGTGGCAGTAACCGCGTTGGTGAGGGCGCGCACAATGTTGCGGGAGACGTGGTCGTGCAGGGCTGGGACGGCACATCGGGAAAAGTAGTGGCGACTGGGAACTGAGTAGCGCGGGGCCGCCGCCTCCATGATACTTTTGAAGGACTCCGTTTCCACAACCCTATACGGCAGCATCTCAAGGCTGATGAATTTTGCGATGCGGACGGTTAACGTTTGAGCGTGCGGGTGCGTGGCGGCGTACTTGCGCTTGCGCTCGAACACTTGCGCAAGCGACGGCTGAACGGTGCGCTGAACTACACTGCTGGATGGGGCCGAGGACAGCGGAGATGAGGGTGTGGGTGCAGGCCATGAGGCGGTAGTGCCTGTGTCCTGAGAGGGGGGTTGCATCTCAGTGGCAGGTTGGGGCACAGGGGGAGAGGCAGGGGTGCAAACCGGAGGCGGTGAACGGCCTTTGTCCCACCTTGCGGGGTGCTTGGCCATCATATGTCTGCGCATGCTGGTGGTGGTGAGGCTGTTGGTGTTGGCTCCCCGGCTGAGCTTTGCGCGACAAAGGTTGCACACCACTGTTCGTCGGTCGTCAGGCGTCTCTGTGAAAAACTGCCAGACCTTAGAGCACCTCGGCCTCCGCAGGGTGGCATGGCGCGAGGGGGCGCTTTGGGAAACACTTGGTGGATTATTCGGTCTGGCCCTGCCTCTACCCCTGGCCACTGCACTGCCTCTTGCAACCTGCCCTGCTGATGCCCTTGACTCCCCCTCTGAAGACCTGTCCTCCTGAGTAAGCGTTGCACACCAGGTGGGGTCAGTCACCTCATCGTCCTGCTGCTCTTCCTCCGAATCCTCTGTGCGCTGCTCCCTGGGACTTACTGCCCTTACTACTACCTCACTGCAAGACAACTGTGTCTGATCGTCATCGTCCTCCTCACCCACAGAAAGTTGTTGAGACAGTTGGCGGAAGTCCCCAGCCTCTTCCCCTGGACCCCGGGAACTTTCGAATGGTTGGGCATCAGTGACGATAAACTCCTCTGGTGGGAGAGGAACCGCTGCTGCCCAATCTAAGCAGGGGCCCGAGAACAGTTCCTGGGAGTGCTCCCGCTCCTGAGCAGGTGTTATTGTAGTGGAGTGAGGAGGCTGGGAGGAAGGAGGAGCAGCAGACAGAGGATTCGGATTGGCAGCAGTGGACGGCGCAGAACTGCGGGTAGACGATAGGTTGCTCGAAGCACTTTCTGCCATCCAGGACAGGACCTGCTCACACTGCTCATTTTCTAATAACCGTCTCCCGCGTGGACCCATTAATTGGGCGATGAATGTGGGGACGCCAGAAACGTGCCTCTCTCCTAATCGCGCAGCAGTCGGCTGCGACACACCTGGATCAGGAGCTTGGCCTGTGCCCACACCCTGACTTGGCCCTCCGCGTCCTCGGCCGCGTCCACGTCCTCTAGGCCTACCCCTACCCCTCAGCATGCTGTATTACCAGTGATTTGATTTCACAGGCAGGAAATAAATTGGCGCAAGACTGCAGGCCAAATATAATTTTTGCCCTTTTTGGAAAACGAAAGGCCCCACTGCCTCTAGTGAATGAATTATCTAAGTTTAATAACTGTGCTGTGTCCCTGCTTATGTGTCACAGAACGTGAGGGTAGCAGAGTTATTATAACTCTGGCAGAGCAGGTATTTTTTTTCCCAATTAAGGAAAGCAAATGGCGAAGCCAGCAGTAAAGCGTAGCTGGGTGCGTATGATTTAGCACTGTTCTTCACGCAGCTCACACGTCTCCACCGCCCGTAAGGACGGACAGAGGCTGGACAAATAGATTTGTTTTCAGTTTTTTCCCACCAAAAGGCAGCACTGCGTATATTCTATGAACATGAGAAGTTTAATAACTGTGCTGTGTCCCTGCTTATGTGTCACAGAACGTGAGGGTAGCAGAGTTATTATAACTCTGGCAGAGCAGGTATTTTTTTTCCCAATTAAGGAAAGCAAATGGCGAAGCCAGCAGTAAAGCGTAGCTGGGTGCGTATGATTTAGCACTGTTCTTCACGCAGCTCACACGTCTCCACCGCCCGTAAGGACGGACAGAGGCTGGACAAATAGATTTGTTTTCAGTTTTTTCCCACCAAAAGGCAGCACTGCGTATATTCTATGAACATGAGAAGTTTAATAACTGTGCTGTGTCCCTGCTTATGTGTCACAGAACGTGAGGGTAGCAGAGTTATTATAACTCTGGCAGAGCAGGTATTTTTTTTCCCAATTAAGGAAAGCAAATGGCGAAGCCAGCAGTAAAGCGTAGCTGGGTGCGTATGATTTAGCACTGTTCTTCACGCAGCTCACACGTCTCCACCGCCCGTAAGGACGGACAGAGGCTGGACAAATAGATTTGTTTTCAGTTTTTTCCCACCAAAAGGCAGCACTGCGTATATTCTATGAACATGAGAAGTTTAATAACTGTGCTGTGTCCCTGCTTATGTGTCACAGAACGTGAGGGTAGCAGAGTTATTATAACTCTGGCAGAGCAGGTATTTTTTTTCCCAATTAAGGAAAGCAAATGGCGAAGCCAGCAGTAAAGCGTAGCTGGGTGCGTATGATTTAGCACTGTTCTTCACGCAGCTCACACGTCTCCACCGCCCGTAAGGACGGACAGAGGCTGGACAAATAGATTTGTTTTCAGTTTTTTCCCACCAAAAGGCAGCACTGCGTATATTCTATGAACATGAGAAGTTTAATAACTGTGCTGTGTCCCTGCTTATGTGTCACAGAACGTGAGGGTAGCAGAGTTATTATAACTCTGGCAGAGCAGGTATTTTTTTTCCCAATTAAGGAAAGCAAATGGCGAAGCCAGCAGTAAAGCGTAGCTGGGTGCGTATGATTTAGCACTGTTCTTCACGCAGCTCACACGTCTCCACCGCCCGTAAGGACGGACAGAGGCTGGACAAATAGATTTGTTTTCAGTTTTTTCCCACCAAAAGGCAGCACTGCGTATATTCTATGAACATGAGAAGTTTAATAACTGTGCTGTGTCCCTGCTTATGTGTCACAGAACGTGAGGGTAGCAGAGTTATTATAACTCTGGCAGAGCAGGTATTTTTTTTCCCAATTAAGGAAAGCAAATGGCGAAGCCAGCAGTAAAGCGTAGCTGGGTGCGTATGATTTAGCACTGTTCTTCACGCAGCTCACACGTCTCCACCGCCCGTAAGGACGGACAGAGGCTGGACAAATAGATTTGTTTTCAGTTTTTTCCCACCAAAAGGCAGCACTGCGTATATTCTATGAACATGAGAAGTTTAATAACTGTGCTGTGTCCCTGCTTATGTGTCACAGAACGTGAGGGTAGCAGAGTTATTATAACTCTGGCAGAGCAGGTATTTTTTTTCCCAATTAAGGAAAGCAAATGGCGAAGCCAGCAGTAAAGCGTAGCTGGGTGTGTATGATTTAGCACTGTTCTTCACGCAGCTCACAGGTCTCCACCGCCCGTAAGGACGGACAGAGGCTGGACAAATAGATTTGTTTTCAGTTTTTTCCCACCAAAAGGCAGCACTGCGTATATTCTATGAACATGAGAAGTTTAATAACTGTGCTGTGTCCCTGCTTATGTGTCACAGTACGTGAGGGTAGCAGAGTTATTATAACTCTGGCAGAGCAGGTATTTTTTTTCCCAATTAAGGAAAGCAAATGGCGAAGCCAGCAGTAAAGCGTAGCTGGGTGCGTATGATTTAGCACTGTTCTTCACGCAGCTCACACGTCTCCACCGCCCGTAAGGACGGACAGAGGCTGGACAAATAGATTTGTTTTCAGTTTTTTCCCACCAAAAGGCAGCACTGCGTATATTCTATGAACATGAGAAGTTTAATAACTGTGCTGTGTCCCTGCTTATGTGTCACAGAACGTGAGGGTAGCAGAGTTATTATAACTCTGGCAGAGCAGGTATTTTTTTTCCCAATTAAGGAAAGCAAATGGCGAAGCCAGCAGTAAAGCGTAGCTGGGTGCGTATGATTTAGCACTGTTCTTCACGCAGCTCACACGTCTCCACCGCCCGTAAGGACGGACAGAGGCTGGACAAATAGATTTGTTTTCAGTTTTTTCCCACCAAAAGGCAGCACTGCGTATATTCTATGAACATGAGAAGTTTAATAACTGTGCTGTGTCCCTGCTTATGTGTCACAGAACGTGAGGGTAGCAGAGTTATTATAACTCTGGCAGAGCAGGTATTTTTTTTCCCAATTAAGGAAAGCAAATGGCGAAGCCAGCAGTAAAGCGTAGCTGGGTGCGTATGATTTAGCACTGTTCTTCACGCAGCTCACACGTCTCCACCGCCCGTAAGGACGGACAGAGGCTGGACAAATAGATTTGTTTTCAGTTTTTTCCCACCAAAAGGCAGCACTGCGTATATTCTATGAACATGAGAAGTTTAATAACTGTGCTGTGTCCCTGCTTATGTGTCACAGAACGTGAGGGTAGCAGAGTTATTATAACTCTGGCAGAGCAGGTATTTTTTTTCCCAATTAAGGAAAGCAAATGGCGAAGCCAGCAGTAAAGCGTAGCTGGGTGCGTATGATTTAGCACTGTTCTTCACGCAGCTCACACGTCTCCACCGCCCGTAAGGACGGACAGAGGCTGGACAAATAGATTTGTTTTCAGTTTTTTCCCACCAAAAGGCAGCACTGCGTATATTCTATGAACATGAGAAGTTTAATAACTGTGCTGTGTCCCTGCTTATGTGTCACAGAACGTGAGGGTAGCAGAGTTATTATAACTCTGGCAGAGCAGGTATTTTTTTTCCCAATTAAGGAAAGCAAATGGCGAAGCCAGCAGTAAAGCGTAGCTGGGTGCGTATGATTTAGCACTGTTCTTCACGCAGCTCACACGTCTCCACCGCCCGTAAGGACGGACAGAGGCTGGACAAATAGATTTGTTTTCAGTTTTTTCCCACCAAAAGGCAGCACTGCGTATATTCTATGAACATGAGAAGTTTAATAACTGTGCTGTGTCCCTGCTTATGTGTCACAGAACGTGAGGGTAGCAGAGTTATTATAACTCTGGCAGAGCAGGTATTTTTTTTCCCAATTAAGGAAAGCAAATGGCGAAGCCAGCAGTAAAGCGTAGCTGGGTGCGTATGATTTAGCACTGTTCTTCACGCAGCTCACACGTCTCCACCGCCCGTAAGGACGGACAGAGGCTGGACAAATAGATTTGTTTTCAGTTTTTTCCCACCAAAAGGCAGCACTGCGTATATTCTATGAACATGAGAAGTTTAATAACTGTGCTGTGTCCCTGCTTATGTGTCACAGAACGTGAGGGTAGCAGAGTTATTATAACTCTGGCAGAGCAGGTATTTTTTTTCCCAATTAAGGAAAGCAAATGGCGAAGCCAGCAGTAAAGCGTAGCTGGGTGTGTATGATTTAGCACTGTTCTTCACGCAGCTCACAGGTCTCCACCGCCCGTAAGGACGGACAGAGGCTGGACAAATAGATTTGTTTTCAGTTTTTTCCCACCAAAAGGCAGCACTGCGTATATTCTATGAACATGAGAAGTTTAATAACTGTGCTGTGTCCCTGCTTATGTGTCACAGAACGTGAGGGTAGCAGAGTTATTATAACTCTGGCAGAGCAGGTATTTTTTTTCCCAATTAAGGAAAGCAAATGGCGAAGCCAGCAGTAAAGCGTAGCTGGGTGCGTATGATTTAGCACTGTTCTTCACGCAGCTCACACGTCTCCACCGCCCGTAAGGACGGACAGAGGCTGGACAAATAGATTTGTTTTCAGTTTTTTCCCACCAAAAGGCAGCACTGCGTATATTCTATGAACATGAGAAGTTTAATAACTGTGCTGTGTCCCTGCTTATGTGTCACAGAACGTGAGGGTAGCAGAGTTATTATAACTCTGGCAGAGCAGGTATTTTTTTTCCCAATTAAGGAAAGCAAATGGCGAAGCCAGCAGTAAAGCGTAGCTGGGTGCGTATGATTTAGCACTGTTCTTCACGCAGCTCACACGTCTCCACCGCCCGTAAGGACGGACAGAGGCTGGACAAATAGATTTGTTTTCAGTTTTTTCCCACCAAAAGGCAGCACTGCGTATATTCTATGAACATGAGAAGTTTAATAACTGTGCTGTGTCCCTGCTTATGTGTCACAGAACGTGAGGGTAGCAGAGTTATTATAACTCTGGCAGAGCAGGTATTTTTTTTCCCAATTAAGGAAAGCAAATGGCGAAGCCAGCAGTAAAGCGTAACTGGGTGCGTCTGATTTAGCACTGTTCTTCACGCAGCTCACACGTCTCCACCGCCCGTAAGGACGGACAGAGGCTGGACAAATAGATTTGTTTTCAGTTTTTTCCCACCAAAAGGCAGCACTGCGTATATTCTATGAATAATAACTGTGTTGTGGCCCTGCCTATACAATTCTTTCCCTGCAGTATCAATGGAGGGTGGAATGCTCTGCAGAGGCGATTTTGAGAAGCCCAAAAAAAATGCAGCACAGCTAACAGCAGCCTGGACAGTACTGCACACGGATAAATATGGCCCTAGAAAGGACCGTTGAGGTTCTTGAAGGCTACACTCACTCCTAACACTCTCCCTGCCTATGCAGCACTTCTGTCCCTAATGCCAGGTGCAACGGTCTGCAGAGGCGATTTTGAGAAAAAAAAAAATCCCACTGCTAACAGCAGCCAACACACAGCTATCAGTGGCCCTAATAAGGACCTTTGGGGGGTCTTGAAGCCTACACTAACTACCAATTCTTTCCCTACAGCAGCTCCGGTATAAACAGCACTGTCCCTCATCTAACTCACACCGCATCTGAGGCGAGCCGCGGGAGGGGCCGACTTTTATATTAGGCGAACACCTGATCTCGCCAGCCACTCACAGCAGGGGGGTGGTATAGGGCTTAAACGTTGCAGGGGGAAGTTGTAATGCCTTCCCTGTCTTTCAATTGGCCAGAAAAGCGCGCTAACGTCTCAGGGAAGGAAGTGAAAGTAACCAGAACACCGCATGGTGTTCGTTATGAATAACGAACATCCCGAACACCCTAATATTCGCACGAATATCAAGCTCGGACGAACGCGTTCGCTCATCTCTAGTAGTTATCATTTTGCAGTCACATTTCAGATAGATATGCAAATGATGAAAGTTGTACTGTGATTAGATAACCGGTTTGGCTCTAAAAGTGTTTCCTGCCTTGGCCTATAAAAAGGCTCTCAGAGGCTACTTGTGTGTAGTGACCTCTTTTTCCGCTTTGGTAGAGCTTGTTGGCTAATAAACATGCCTCTAAAATGCAATTGTAGAGATTTCGCTAAGTTAATAGAGTTTTGAGAGGGGGCGCATTATTAGTATGCAAGAAGCTGGATGGTCATATCAACGAATTGCCCACCACCTAGGCCATTCTGACCAGCTTGTTAAGAGGTGTTGGGACCAGTGGATGCGTGAGGACAGGCATACAAGGCGACCGGGTTCAGGATGGCCTTGATAGACCACCAGAAGAGAGGATCATCTTATTGTCCAACAAGCACAAGTAGCTCAAACTGTTTAGTTGTCTGTCCACCACCCAGAGACAGATAGCACCATAGTTACACACACCTGTGTCAGTCAGAGTGATTTCCAGGCTCTTGGCTAAAGGACATTTGGTCTCACAATGCCCATTTTGTGTACTGCTTTTAACATCCACCCACCATCACCTCTGTTTGCAGTGAAGTCCTAAATGATGAAACTGGACTGCTACTAAGTGGAATAGTGTTGTCTTCAGTGACAAATCTTGGTTTAGCTTGGGCACTGACAACAGCCATATTTGTGTCTAGGGACCTAGAGTTCAGCGCCTCAATCTTGCTTTTGCTATGGAGCAGCACACTTTCCGCACTACTGGTGTGATGGTCTGGGGAGCCATGTCATATGACAGTTGGTCACTGTAGTAGTGGTACATGGGACAATGACAGCTCAGCGATATGGTCAGGACATCGTGCAGCCATATGTATTACATGGCAGGGCTTGGCTGCACACAAGGGTATCACAGGAATGCCTTCACAACATTGCCACACTTCGGTGACCTGCACAATCACTAGATTTATCACCAATAAAAAATGTATTGGACCATCTGTGATGCCAAATTTGATGGTCTACAAGTTTGCACAATCTAGAGGCTCAGTAACAGCAAATGTGGACTGATATGGCGTAGGACACCATATGGAACCAGTATGTCTCCATGCCTGTCCATTTCACATCTTGTATCTAAGCTGGAGGTGATACAACAGGTACTAGCGCCTCCATGCCCGCCTGTATCACATCTTGCATCCAAGCTAAAGGCAGTACAACAAGGTACTAGAGCTTTCATGTTCGCCCATATCACATCTAGTATCCAAGCTAGAGGTGGTACCACAGCGTGCTAGAGCCTCCATGCTTGTCTGTATCACATCTTGTATCCAAGCTAGAGGTGGTACAACAGGGTACTAGAGCCTCCATGTTCGCCTGTATCACATCTTGCATCGCAACTAGAGGCAGTACAGCAGGGTACTAGAGCCTCCTTGCCCACCTGTATCACATCTTGCATCCAAGCTAAAGGCAGTACAACAGGGTACTAGAGCCTCCATGCTTACCCATATCACATCTTGTATCCAAGCTAGAGGTGTTACCACAGGGTACTAGAGCCTCCATGTTCGCCTGTATCACATCTTATATCCAAACTACAGGCAGTACAACAGGGTACTTAAGCCTCCATTCAAGTGTTCAGTTGTCCGTAGTAAATTATCCCTTTGCTCTAATTGTAATCATTTACTTATACTAATGTTACAATCACACATAGAAAGTTTCTGACATTTCCTAGGGGATTGATCTTTTGACAATGATTGTATTTAAAAGTTTGGATCCTGTCCCCTCTCTCCCTTCTTTCCTTCAGGCTATACAAATTAATTTCTTAAAGTCTTTCCTAATAAATATTTATTTTCTTTAGATCTTCTATCATTTTTGTAGCCCGTCTTTTGTCAATGTCTTTCTGCAGGTGAAGTCTCCAGAACCCAAGACATAGTATTACACATTAAAAAAGAATGCCATCAATTTTAAAAGCCTGGCTAACCCTTTTAAAAAAATATCCCTGCTTCTCTGGCAGTGGAAAACTAGATAGGTGTCCAATGGTACAATATGTAGAAGACAAGTAGTAACTAAAGTTGTGTGACACGTTTAGCCTGCCTTGTGCTAGGATAATCCTAGAGAATGACAGACACTATCATGTTCCGTTTGATTTTTTGGGGGGAGGCTGAATGAACAAAAATGTAACTCCACAGTGCAGTATACATGACACATTAACTTTACACATGAGGTTGGGCTCACAAGGGCAGATTTGTATTGCCGATTCCGCACGGACGGTTAGCGGTAAAACGCGGGCATTGAAAGGCATGCATTTTTTATTTTTCATTTACACACACAGAAACGAATTGTGTATTCCACGAACAGAAGACAAATCGCAGCATTGTCTATTTTGACGAGCAAACCGCGCAGACAGCTCTATTGATGTCAATGGAAGCCAGCCGACCCACAGTCCAAACGCAATTAACATTGCTAAGCAACGTTGCGGGAAATACAAATAAAAAATAAAAAAAAACCTGTACTGCGCTTTGTGAGCCTTTGCGGTCATCCGTAGTACAGTTTAATGAGGTATGCAGGGTCACCGGCCGGGCTCACAGACAGAATCCACTGGGGGTTTCCCACATGCGGTATCCGATCCAGTCGTGTGAACCTGACCTGAGTCAGTATGATTACAGCAATACCAAATGTAATTAGATTTTTTATGTTTTACTAGTTTTGCATAATAAAAGCAATCTTCATACAAACAATAGTGACAGTATTTTTACATAACAGTACTTTTACAAATATTGTATAATCTGTTGTGAAATCTCAGGAAGACACAATCTGAGATTGTGGTAAAAAAAATCTAAAGAAATGTCAAAAAATATTATTTTACTGAAAGAGCAATAGATGCTTAGGCCAAACTTCCAGCAGATGTGGTTGGAAAATCAACAATAAATGAATTTAAGCTGCCTGGGAGGAGCATAGATCTATCCTAAGAGAAAAATAATATATAAGGACAGACTAGATGGACGGTGGACTTTTTCTGCTGACAATTTTCTATATTTCTATCTTGATCCTATAATAAAAAGTAGCCATGCTTTGTATTTGGCAGCTTTCCCAATAGAAAATAATTTATAATAAAAATCTACAGTAAAAAAGGAGAAAAGAACGTGATGGTCCTTTTTATTTTCTTAACTTCTGTATATTTTTTTTATCCATTTCATTTCTGAAGACAATTCATATAAATTATATTTAATCCATATTTAATCCATTGGTTATAACACCCTTCCCATTACCAGAGGTAAATTGGGAATAGGTTTAGGATAGAACTTGGATCTTTTAATTGGGTAGTAAGTTTTATTATCGCTGAACGTAGGCACCGTTGCAAGGCTGGGCACAGATTAACTGTTTAGAGGCCAAGTAGGTTTTGATTGTTGCTTTTTGATATAGAGCTCAATGAGAAGTGTAGGGACACCCATTTGCTTGAGGCAAATCCAGAGTTTCTCATGGTCTACATAAACAAAGGATTTGGTGTAGTCAATAAAACAGAGGTAGAGGTCTTTTTGGTATTCTATTGCTTTCTCCATGATCAATCTCAGGTTCGAGATATGTTCACAAGTGCCTCTGTGTCATGAGTGTGCACCAAGGGTGAATTCTGTCATCATTTCTTTTCAACATGAATGATGAGGCTGTAGAGATGAGCGAGCACCAAAATGCTCGGGTGCTTGGTACTCGAGTCGAACTTTTCGTGATGCTCGAGAGCTCGTTTCGAGTAACGAACCCAATTGAAGTCAATTGGGGACTCGAGCATTTTTGTATGGGACCGATGCTCCACATAGGGGATGATTTGTGAAACACCTGAAAACATCAGAAAGTCATGGAAACACCACAGAAACGGATAGGGAACGGCAGGGGCAGCATGCATGGATAGGACTGACGCTCCCAGGTCGCACTATTAAGCCAAAATGAGGGCAAGAGAATGGCGGTCACCCCCCTAACAATTTACTTGGAACAGACCATAAGCAGCAGGACACACGCGCTGGCACATCTTAGCTAAGCACCACATTAGCTGCAACCAAGGACAATCACTGCCTGCGGGTGACACTGCTTCCTCTTCTACTAGGTTACATGCTGGCATTGCTGTCCAACCCCCCTGCACAACCCTGCATCCACAGCGCACACAAAAGTTTCCCTGCGCAGCGTTCAGCTGGCCTCATGCCACCCGCTTGCTTCATTTTGGGAAACAGTTGGGGGATTCTTCGGTCTGGCCCTGCTTCTACTCCTGACCACTCCACTGCCTCTTCCAACCTGTCCTGCTGCTGCACTTGCCTCCCCCTCTGAAGCCCTGTCCTCAGTAGGCTTAGCAAGCCAGGTGGGGTCGGTCACCTCATCGTCCAGCAGCTCTTCCTCCGAATCCTCTGTGCGCTCCTCCCTCGGACTTACTGCTCTTACTACTACCTCACTGACAGACAACTATGTCTCATCATCCTCACCCACAAAAAGCTCTTGAGACAGTTGCCGGAAGTCCCCAGCCTTATCACCCAGACTCCGGGAACTTTCCAAAGTTTGGGTGTCAGTCACGATAAACTCCTCAGGTGAGAGAGGAACCATTTTTTCCCACTTAGAGCAGGGACCCGAGAACAGTTCCTGAGAGTCTGCCTGCTCAGAATATGTCATTTTCATGGAGTGAGGAGGCTGGGAGGAAGGAGCAGCAGCCAAAGGATTCAGAGTTGCAGTCCCTAGGCCGGGAGTAGTGGACTGTGTAGAAGACTGGGTAGTTGATAGATTGCTGGACGCGTTTTCTGCTATCCACGACAGGACCCGCTTGCACTGCTCTGTTTGTAATAAAGGTCTACCACGCGGACCTGACAAATTGTGATATGAATCTGGGGAGCCCAGAGATGTGGCTCTCCCCTAATACCTCAGCAGCCGGCTGTGATTCACCCCGCCCAGGAACTCGCCCTGTGCCCACACCCTCACTTGGACGCCCGTGTCCACATCCTCGACCCTTACCCCTACTCCTCACTTGGACACCCGTGTCCACGTCCTCGACCCTTACCCCTACTCCTCATCATGGTGGATTAAGGATAGAGCACGGCCCAAATAAATTACTGTACAGCGCTAATTCACTGCACACAGAGACTTGTAGATAGTGGAGGCTCTATGCTGTGACTTGAAAAAATTAAACCGCTGTCTTGCACTGATACCTAGGGGTAATTTACCGCTCACAGAGACTTGTAGGTAAGAGAGGCTGTATGGAGTGAGAGAAGACTCTAAAGCCAGTGGATAGTGCTGGTAACTGCAGCTATCTCAACCCCCACAAGGAAAGGGTATTGTGAGATGCTCTGCACAGTGGCAGAACTGAAATACTTTGCAGTGACCTAGGAAATATTAGAGTACTGTTTCGTGGTGAGACCTCTGTCTAATGTACTGCAGACTGAGAACGGTATAACTGAAATGGTTTGCTGTGGCCTAGGGAATATTACAGTACTGTTTTGCGGTGAGACCTCTGTCTAATGCACTGCAGACTGGGAACGGTATAACTGAAAGGCTTTGAAGTGGCCTAGGAAATATTAGAGTGCTGTTTCGCTGTGAGACCTCTGTCTAATGCACTGCAGACTGAGAATGGTATAACTGAAAGGCTTTGCACAGGGCTATATGCTTTAAAAAAAAGGGGGGGGGGACTACTGCTCCCAGCTAGCTACAACTATAATGCACACGGTGAGGAGTAGCCCTAAAAAGGACCGTTGGGGTTCTTGTAGAGAGGATCCCAACTGTAAAACTTTCCGTATCTCAGCAGCTCTGTCCTTAAACTCTGCCTAATACACTGCAGACTGAGAATGCTGTAGCTGTAATGCTTTGCAGAGGGATAGATGCTTTAAAAACACGGGCGCACTACTCCTCCCAGCCAGCCACAACTATAATGCACACAATGAAGAGTAGCCCTAAGAAGGACCGTTGGGGTTCATGTAGAGAGGATCCTATGCTAACACTTTCCCTGTATAAGCATCAGCACTTTCCCTAGCCACTGCCAGCATGCGTCTGAGGCGAGCCGCGGGCGGGACCAGTTTAAGTACTCAGTGGTCTCCTGAACGGCCCAGCCACTCACTGCTGTTGGCGGGCAGAGGGCTGGCACATCACAGAAGGAAGTGGTAATGCCTTCCCCGCACGTTTATTGGCTAGAAAATGGCGCTAAACATGCGGGTAAGGGAAATGCAATTGACTCGAGTACCGCGTTGTGTTCGTCTCAAGTAACGAGCATCTCGAGTACCCTAATATTCGAACGAGTAGCAAGCTCGGAAGAGCATGCTCGCTCATCTCTATGAGGCTGTTATCAGGAAACTCGGCTTGGCTGAGTCAGATATTGGTGTGAAAATAGGAAGGTGGAACATAAATAATTTGTGATATGCTGATGATACCACCCTTCTTGCAGAAAGTCAAGATGATCTGATACAGTTAAAGGGGTTGTCCCGCGATAGCAAGTGGGGTTATACGCTTCTGTATGGCCATATTAATGCACTTTGTAATGTACATCGTGCATTAAATATGAGCCATACAGAAGTTATACACTTACCCACTCCGTTGCTGGCGTCCCCGTCTCCATGGTGCCATCTAATTTCTGTGTCTTCTGGCATCTTTAGACGCGCTTGCACAGTCCGGTCTTCTGCCTGGTGAATGGGGCCGCTCTGGCACGCTCGCGCCGGAGAGCTGGTCTGCACGTTGTCATCGTAGCTCCGCCTCCGTCACGTGATGCCGATCAGCCAATTAGGTGGCTGTATCGTCAGTGGAACGCAAGGAAGGAGAAGACAATCCATGGTGCACCATTCGAGAAGACCCGCAGTGCACTATGGGAGAAAACCGCAGTGCATCATTGGGAAAGGACCGGCGGCCATCTTTAAAGAAGAAAAGAAGATGCTGCCCGAACGTGGATGCAGGTAAGCAATTTTTTTTTTTTTAAATAACAAATAGATTGTTTTAAACGAGCCACAATGAGGGGGTATCAAGAAAAAAAAAAATTTGAATTTCGCCGCAGGACAACCCCTTTAATAATGGCAGTCAAAGAAAGAAGTGAGCTAGAAGGTCTCCTCTTAAATGTCAAAAAGACAAAGATCATGACAACTGCTAGAAATGGTAATGGTGGAACTAACATCAAAATTCACAATAAAGAGATTGATGCTCTACCAGAATACATATTCCTAGGGTCCAAGATAAATTGCAATGGAGGATGCAGTTCAGATGTTAAATGAAGAATAGCACTGAGTCGTGAGGGTTGGCTAGAAATGGACAAGATCTGGAAAGTAAAGACATCAGTTTCACAACCAAGTGCTGCCTAGTAAATGCAATTATTTTTCCCATTACAATTTATGCTTGTAAAAGCGGGACACTTAAAAAGAACGACAGGAGGAAGTTAGGCACTTTTGAATTATGGTGCTGGAGAAGAATGCTTCGTATCCCATGGACAGCGAAAATCACTAACAAGGAAGTACTAGATTGTGTCAATCCAAAAACGTCCCTAGAGTCGAAAAGCTATCTTATTTTGGGTACATCATGCGAGCAAATGGACTGGAGAAGAATATTATACTGGGATTTGTCAGTGGTTGACAAAGAAGAGGTTGTAAAAAACTGAATGGTTATACACAATCATGGCAGACACTAGCATGACTATTTGCCAGTTAAAAGAAGCTGTAATTGATAGATTAAAATGGCGAGAGTTGATCCTTAGGGTGACCCAGAGTCGTCAACGACTGAATAGTTAATCATCAGGTTGGACATCTATAGTATTATTGTGGAGCTCTGATTTGTATATTGGTCACTAGTTAAATGTTCAGGCAATAGAACTACTAATGGTGTAACATCTTACAGAATTTTTAGGAAACAGCAGCAGCTTAGTATGGAAGCAATCCTGAACTGTGTATGTAAATGTACTATGGGAATACTTTTAAATATGGAAGGTAGAGATGCCAGAGTCAATGTGTATGTGTGGTGGAATGGTTCTGTATTTGGCAGGAACTTTGATATGACAGACTTGATAGCTTGACCTTTACCTTACTCTACCTCTAAAGTATACAACAATAATTTTACAAACAGACGACATTATAGAATAATAGATTTGGAATCTCGCAGCTTGTGCAGACTTGTGAAACCTCATGTTCTAAAGCTATTACCATGAACACATATATATACACAAAACCTCTTTCACATGAGAGCTTGCTACCTGGAAGCAATTAATGACGCTATAAGAGGACTAGATTGCAAACAGAAATAACCCTAGTAACAGTATCAATAAAACAATGCAGCAGATTGCCTTATATGCACTCTTATATTGAATGTGTATGTGATTTAGCCCTTATGTTCATGGGTTGCGCAACAAATTATACAAACCTTATAAAAGTATTTTTGGAAAGTATGTAAAAACAGTCAATACCGTATTTCTTGTATGAAAAATGCTTTTATTATGCAAAAGCAGTACAACATAAAAAACTGTATACAATTGGTATTGCAGTAATTGTACTAACCCGCGGTGTAAAGTTGCTGTGTTGTTTATACAGCTCAGTGAATGCCAGAAAAAAAAACATGCAAGAGTTCCAATTTTGATTATTATGTTCATTGCCTTACAAAAAAACAAGTGATCAAAAAAAGGATCATCACCCGAATATGGCACCAATGAAAACATCAGCTCACCCCACAAAAAGTAAGTCCTCACACTTGCTAACAGACTTGGTAAACATGTGCCCTACACAGCCTCGATTGTTTAATAGCCAACTTCATTATGGTGAAAATTGGAGGAGATAAAGCCAGTGTCCCAGCAGGGATGCAGCCCACATCAAAAAGTCAGGCTGGCTTACAGCTCTTCTTAAAAAAGAAGACGCACATTCACCTGTAGTAGCCTCCAGGAAATAAACCTCCTTAGCAATTGAGGAAAAGGTTCTAGCCGACTCGGACATTCAGAGCAGTACAGAGGTCGACACTAACAACCCTTCTCAATCAAATATTTCCAAAGACTTCCTTAGGAAAGCCTTAGCTCAAGCCTTAAAACCAGTTATGTCCAAACTAGCTGATATAAAAACAGACGTTCAACACATTGAACAATGTGTGTAGGACTTGGAAAAACACTTGTACGACCTTTGTTGCATAAAACAACGCATTGTCTGCAAATGTAACGTAACAAAGAAATCACATTGTTAGAGCTCTGATCTTAACTAGGGATCAGGAGAATAGGAGTTGACATTGTAATATCAGGATCAAAGGACTACCTGAAGCTTGGGCACAGATAAAACAAGAAGGCACAAGAACAGATAAAATATAAAGAAGCAAAGCTCCAATTTTACCAAGATCTAGCCCCTTCCACACTGGCCAAGAGGAGGCAACTAAAACCTCTTTTGAAGCACTTAGAGCCAAGAACCTACAATATACCTGGCGTTTTTCTTTTGGTTAAGCTATCCAGAAAGATGGCAGGCACATCTTGGTTCACAAACTGATGGACCTTGAGCAAGCTTGGGGGCCTCTTGACATAACACAAATCCAGATAGCCTCTTGGATGCCATTAAGAGATCTGGAAGACCTCCCTAACCCAATTAAACAGCCTCCATGGAGGGAGATAGCTCACTCGAAGTCTTCCAGGAGCAGAAAGGCTCATGTCAGGCTTAACTTCCCACAGCAGGACTCTGAGGCTGCCAACCCATCTTTGAAGCCTTAAGGCCAGTTCTGACTAGCTTTCACTTCTGGAAATTAACACAGACAATGATCCTATGGTTTCTGTCTGCTCTGATTTTCTAATTCATGTTCTCTAGAACAGGTCCTGGCTTGTACCAATATAGCACTATGACTTTTCTCTTTCAGCTATGAACGTAGCAGTTAGTTAGGTAATGCTCGCTGCCTCCCAGGCTGTGGAGGATTCACCTAGTGGAGGTAGTGGACTTATTATGCTTATCAGACCAGTCGATAAGTAGCCAATCTTGTTCACCTGTTACAAGATGTTCATTCTTACTGCATTACTTATGTTGCTCTCCAGGTCATGAACTCTTTTTGTTCAGATACTATCCATGCGTGGAGTGGCGGCATTTCTGCCTCTTTGTGGTGGGTGGTGGCTAGGGTAGACCTAGGGGGTGCTTGCGCTCCCCCTGGGTGGACCTGACCCCTCAGCTGGCCATGGGGCGGGAGAGGACATGAGACCTGCGTGAGTCAGAGTAGTTGGGAGGTTCTCGCAGCTGCTGTTATAGACTTCATATGTTCCTGGTGGTGGCTACGTGACCCCTCCATCTGCTCCAGATGGAAAGTGGATATCTCATGTATTTAAACTGTTTATATGACACATTTATACAGGAGATCTGGAGCATTGCCCCCCCCCCCCCTCCCCTTCATGGTGGGCGACTGGTTTAGATCGGTTCTTGGGTCTCAACCTTATTCCCCTTGATCAGGTCTGACTGCACTCGCAGACACACTCGCAAATTTGCCATCTGAGATATTGGTCTGAGTTTCTCGGGCTGATATAGTACTCACTTGTATATAATCAGCCAAGGAGAATGAATTTAAAATCACCAAAGACATAAAGCAATACATTGCCCTTTATTGTCAGCATGCTATTATCTTGTCCCCCAAGTGTCAATGCATAATGCATCCCAAGTGGTAGCGTGCCTACCAGTATCACGTCTTGTATCCAAGCTAGAGGTGATACAACAGGGTCCTAGAACCTCCATGCCCGCCCATATCATATCTTGTATCCAAGCTAGAGGCAGTACAACAGGGTACTAGAGCCTCCATGCCTGCCCATATCACATCTTGCATCCAAGCTAAAAGTAGTACAACAGAGTACTAGAGCCTCCATGCCCGCACGTATCATATCTTGCATCCAAGCTAGAGGCAGCCCAACAGGGTACTAGAGCCTCCATGCCCACACATATCACGTCTTTTATCCAAGCTAGAGGTAGTACAACAGGGTACTAGAGTCTCCATCCCTGCCTGTATCACATCTTGTATCCAAGCTACAGGCAGTACAACGGGGTACTAGAGCCTCCATGCCAGCCTGTATCACATCTTGTATCCAAGCTAGAGGTGGTACAACAGGGTACTGGAGTCTCCATGCCCACCTGTATCACATCTTGTATCCAAGCTAGAGGCAGTACGACAGGGTACTAGAGCCTCCATGCCTGCCCATATCACATCTTGCATCCAAGCTAAAGGTAGTACAACAGGGTACTAGAGCCTCTATGCCCACACTTATCATATCTTGTATCCAAGCTAGAGGCAGCCCAACAGGTTACTAGAGCCTCCATGCCCACACGTATCACATCTTTTATCCAAGCTAGAGGTAGTACAACAGGGTACTAGAGTCTCCATCCCTGCCTGTATCACATCCTGTATCCAAGCTACAGGTGGTACAACGGGGTACTAGAGCCTCCATGCCCCCCGTATCACATCTTGTATCCAAACTAGAGGTGGTACAACAGAGTACTAGAGCCTCCATGTCATCTGTATCACATCTTGTATCTAAGCTAGAGGCAGTACAACAGGGTACTAGAGCCTCCTTGCGTCCGTATCACATCTTGTATCCAAGCTAAAGGTCGTACAACAGGACATAAATACATACAATAAGACCAGCTGTACACAGATGTAAGTGCAATTGCGCACACTGTTGTGCACTTTTTTGTCTTTCTGCTGCACACGGGTTTAAGCGTATGTACGCTCGCTATCATGGAACGTACATGTCCTATGCAGTGTGTATATATATCACATATTATATGAGTGTATATATTTATATATCTATGTGCATCTTGATATATATACACGCATTGATAAATTTATATATATATATATATATATATATATATATATATATATATATATACACTCATACAATACATTGCATGGGAAATATTCAAAGGGGAAAAAAAGACACGGGCATGTGTTTCCTGTTTTTACCATGTGGAGTGGCTGCTGTGAGTAACTGCTGTGAGATTGCAAGGAAGATATCTGGAAGCCCTTGGGAAACGTTGGGTGTTCAGGGACAGAAGCAGGGAAAAACACTAGCAGATTTTGGTAGACTGCAGGCAGGACTGCACAGCTCTATTCACTGCATTGAAGTGGGTGGAAGTAGCTTTGTGAGGGCGGAAGCAAGGGCACAGCAAGGGGTGCTGGGAGATGACCTTCTAGCGGGGAGGGGGGGGGGCTGAACATGTAAACAAAGCATGGAGGTGAGAAATTGAACTTAGGTAAGTACTACTACTCCTGAAAAAAACGTTTTGAATGTGTTATTTATTGGGAAAAAAAATACAGATTGTATTGACAGAGCCCCTTTAAAGCCCGTTACAACAAAATGGTTAGCATGTTCACTCCGTAAAAGGTTTGATAAAACAGACATGCTCAATAATTATGCATCCTTTTTGGCTACGTTTCTTAAATTATGAGTACACCTAGAAATTTATTTTTTAAACTAACAGTGTAGGCCTCCTCCATATCCCCTCACAGCCCACCTTTCCATCTCCAATATGCAGTAGGTGTGATTTCTACCTTTTTGGCTGCCTATCCACAGGCGGGTTTTCATTGCGTTCCCCACGGCGATAATCCGGCTGCTTGGAACGCAGTGAAAGCTCTCCATAGCATTGCTATGGAGAGCACTTCTCCCCTGTCCACGAGCAGAGATTCATTGCGATTCTCTGCTCACGGCTGGCAGATCGCAGCATGCTGCGATTTGCCACGATTCTCCGCGGTCAGCCTATCTGCCAGATATTCAAATGCACTTGTATCTGCCAGATAGGCTGACCGGCGGAGATCCGTCAGCCGGCTCCTGCTCTTGGGCAGCAACTCTCGCGCCGGCTATCCGCCGAGGGATACCGCAACGTCCGTGGACAGGCAGCCTTAGGCCTCATGTCCACGGGGAAAATCAGATCCGCTGCAGATTCTACATGTAGAATCTGCAGCGGGTCCCTCCTGCCCCGCGGACATGAGCGCCGAAAATAAGAATTTAAAAGTATTTACCATCCGGCGCGGGCGGAGAAGATCAGCTGTTCCTCACGGCCGGATCTTCATTTTCGGCCGGCGGAGGAATTCCTGACGCCGGCGGCACGTCGCCGGCACGTCGCCGACGTGCCGCGCGCATGCGCCGGGCACATCCGCCGAGCCGAAGCAAGGAAGATGCGGCCGTGAGGAACAGCTGACCTTCCCCGCCCGCGCCGGATGGTAAATACTTTAAATTCCTATTTTAGGTCTCCCGCGGATCCGGACGGCTTCCATAGGCTTCAATAGAAGCCCGCGGGAGCCGTCCCCGCGGGAGACCCGCACGAAAATGGAGCATGGTCCGGATTTTTCCATGCTCCATTTTTTTTTAAATCCCTTTTATTGACGATCCGCGGGTATTTATCTACCCGCGGGTGGTCAATGCATCCCTATGGGATGCGGATCCGCATGCGGGAGATCCGCTGCGGATCTTAAATCATATTTTGCCCGTGGACATGAGCCCTAAATGTGGGAAGAAAGAATGTTTAACATAATTGCTCATAATGTAGGCAAAATACAAGAAGGATCTAGCTCAATTCCTCATAGTCTACTATGGAGAGCCTCCTAGTTTGCACTTTTCTTAGTATGAATATTACCATATCAGAAAAAATAGGTACATATCATGAACGGATACATCAGAGGAACACACCATTGGCCAATCTTGGTGTTGTAATTTGAACTTCAAATTTTTAACATTTCCAAGCTCATGTCTTACTGCTTATGTTAAAACACAATATCATACCAAATGACAATGTCACTTCTTTTGATAAATCAATCATAAGGCTAAAACCTATTACAGAAACGATGGCTGCACGTTGACCCAAAATAAGGTAGTGGAGGAGCTAATCTCCTCCACAATAAGGTGCCACTTTGAAGAAATCAGGTGGTGATGCAACTCGAGTACTGCCAGTGACTTTCCAGGCCACGCCTCATTAAGATGCTGCCATTGGCATAATCCGCGAAGCCCTACCCTTTCGATTATGCAATTTAAAGCATTAACAGGGCCATCAGAGGGAGGTCAGGCCAACCGTATTTAAAGCACTCGGCAGCCGTTTTACATTAGAGTGTGACGTAGGTCTATTAGTGAAGGTTTGATAAAACAGACATGCCCAATAACTACGCGTCCTTTTTGGCTACATTTTTAGAATATGAGCAGATAGATTAAAGCACACCTGGCAAAAAACTGTTAAAAACTAACAGTGTAGCCCTCCTCCATATCCCCTCAAAACCCACCTTTCCATCTCCAATATGCAGTAGGTGTGATTTCTGCCTTGTAATGTAGGTAGAAAGAATGTTTAATCAAATTGTTCATAATGTAGGCAAAATAGAAGACGGATCTAGCTCAATTCCCCATAGTCTACTATGGAGAGCTTTCAAGCTTGCATTTTTCTTAGTATGAAATGACCATATTAGAAAAAAAGGGTGATTGTTCTCGATAAGAGAAACCAGGTACCATATATACTCGAGTATTAGTTGACCCGCGTATAAGCCGAGTCAATAAGTTTTACCACAAAAAACTGGTAATCCTTATTGACTTGAGTATAAATTTAGCTATACTAGTATATACTAGGTAAAAAAAACCTGCAATACTCACCTACAAGCCAGCGTCAGTGTCTCTGGCCCAATGGTCTTACAGGCAGTGCAGCAAGCTGCTTGAGAATTCTCCTGTTGTCATCTCCCTGCTCGACTTTGAATTCCCCTGCCATCTGAGCTGTGTAAGTAAGCACTGTGATTGGATCAAGTGCCAGCCAATCACAGCCGTCGCTCGATGATTCACAGTCATTCAGTGAATTACATCACTGAATGGCTATGATTGGTTTATCGAGCGCTGGCTGTGATTGGCTGGCGCTTACTTACACAGCTCTGACTGCGGGGGAATTCAGCATGAAAAACTCGGCTTATATTAGAGTATATACAGTAATCTTGTAGATATGATACCTTTTAATGGTTAACAAAAATATATGATGTTACAGCAAGCTTTTGGGTTCTTATCAACCCTTGTTGGGCTAAAATGAAACTGGTTTGGATGGCACACAATTATAACATACAAATGCAGAGGGGAGGCGAGACACCCCTCTTGATCCAAATTAATGTTCACATACAGAAATTTGAGACTTAAAATAACACCAATCTGAGCAAAGAGATGCTTAATCAATCCACTGAGCTGAGGAATGTGACAGTTCCATGATGTCTCTTATATTTACTTGAACTGCACATGGAAGAGGATGGTAACACTAGCTCTACAGCACTACCTATTGGATGGCAACATTCTTACAATCGATTTCTAAACTTTTATGAAAAAAGCAAAAAGACAATGATTGGGAAGACGACACCTGTTGTGACCTCCTTCAGACCTTTCAGATTCTCCACTTATGAAAGAATCCCGGGCTGAGGTTCATTCCATTCTTGAGGGTATCAAACATGGTCATAAACTTATACTCCCAAATTTTTCTGTGACTTGAAGTTGCCCTTGTGTATGATAAACCTCATTTGCACTATGCTATGTCCATGACCACAAAAATGTTTTGCCATAGGTAAATTAGTCTTTTCCTCTCCAATTGATTGGTGATGAGATCTCATCCTAGCTCTCAGTTTTTGTCCTATTTCCCTGATATAAAGCCCCCCAACAGGAAATTTACTGCATTGGATCAGGTATATAACATTGGACGTGGAACATGTGAATGTACCAGGGATCTTATAGTCCTGCTGTGTGTTGGAGATCTGTATCCTGTCCTCAGTCAGTACATGTGAGCAGGTCTTGCAGCTCCTTACATCACAGGGATACGTTCCTTTTTGTGTGTCCGAGGGCAATGCACTCCTGATTATAAAGTTCCTCCAATTAGGAGGTTGTCTGTAACGTAGGAGGGGAGGGTCCGGGAATATGGTTCTCAGACTGTCATCCTTGTGTAGGGCATGATAGAGTTTCTTAGCAGTCATCCTTAGTACCTCTAGCTGTAAATTTTAGGTCACTACTAGAGGGACATGTCCATTTTTTTTCTTTCTCCTTGTATTGGAGAAGTTGATTTCTGGGTATCCTAGTGGCTGTGGTGATTTGGTCATCAATTTAGGTGGGATGGCAGCCCTGGTTTAAAAATGTATTTTTGAGATTATGTAAAAGTTCCTCTGTCTGTTAGGTTGGAGCAGATCTGATTGTATCTGATGGCCTGTCTGTAGACAATGGACTTTTTAATGTGCTTAGGATGCTAACTGTCCCATCTGAGGTATGTCGGTCAATCAATTGGTTTGTGGTATAGGGATGTCTGTATTCAGTTGTTTGAAATCCTTATGGTGGTGTCTAGAAAGTTAATTTCTGTATGTGAGTAGCTTAATGTCAGGTTTATGGTGGGGTGAAATGCATTGAATCTCTTATAGGAATTTTATTAGTTCTTGTTCAGTGTTGGTCCAAATGATTATGATGTCATCAATGTAGCAGAAGTAGGTCAATGGTTTGTTGGAGCAGGAGGCCAGAACATCACTCTCCGGTTTTGCCATGAAAAGGTTGGCATATTGCTGTGCCATTTAACTGCCCATGGCAGTTCCGGTGAGTTGCAGGAATATCTTTTTGTCAAAGGAGAAATAATTGTGTGTGATGATGAACCTTGTGAGTTGTAACGGATTCAGAGGCAACCATTTTGGTCTCAAGGTGTACCTGGCAGGCGGTCAGTCCATTTTCATTTGGGATGTTGGAGTATAGGGACTCCACATCCATGGTGGCCAGGACTGCGCCATCTGGGAGGGGACCTATGGTTGACAGTAGGTCCATGGTGTCCTGCAAGTAGCTAAGTGTTTTCCTCACCAGTGGTTTGAGGACACATTTCACCCATCCAGAGATTTTTTCAGTGAGGGTTCCCACACCTGAGTTAATTGGCCTCCCTGGATTGCTAGCTTTGTGTAGTTTGGGAAGCATATAGAATACTGCAACCCTGGGGTTCTCCGGTATCAAGCCCAAAAGTCTTGTGGAGCCCACAAGCAGGCTTCTGATAACCCTTCTCAATTCCCTTGAATGACATAACTCAATGGCTGTGATTGGCTCATCGAGCGCCGGCTGTGATTGGCTGGCGCTCAATCCAATCACAGCACTCGCTTTGTTGGAGGCAGGGTATTCAAAGCCCCGCCACCAGAAAGAAGCTGAGATGTCAGAGCGGAGGACACTGCAGTTTGCCGCAGTGCCGCCAGAGACCATCGCGAGGTATCGGTATGCCGCGGACCAGGTGAGTATTAATTTTTTTTTTAATGCAGGTTAGCTAGGCCTTATTTTCAGGTAGGAGCTTATATTTCAAGCCTCCCCCAAAACTGTGGTAGGTCTTATTATCGGGGTGGGTCCTATTATCGGGGAAGCACGGTAAGTACGTGGACTTGGCCCAGCTGTGGTCTTCCATTCTTACATGGTCTTCCATTCATTTGAATGAGTGCCATATAATAATATATTTTCCCCTGGAATTGGATGCTGCCAAAATGTGAACATCTCTGGTGGATAAGTGTTTCGAAAGTCGGACCTGCAGATTTGCTGACTGCTGAAGTGGCTGATTGTAGAGATAGGTTTGTGTGGATAGATGTCTGTTGGCTTCACTTGGGAGAGACTCTGTCAGGTCATTCTAGTCTATTCCAAGTGATGCTGAAAGAGACTGGTAGTCACTGATGATGCACAGCGCTCTGACCATGATGTGTGTATATTTATCTACAGTATGATGCAAAAGTTTTAGGCAGGTGTGGAAATAATACTGCAAAGAATGCTTTCAAAAATAGAAGTGTTAATAGTTTTTTTGTCAATTAACAAAATGCAAAGTGAATGACCAAAGGAGAAATCTAAATCAAATCAAATATTTGGTGTGACCACCCTTCCTTCAAAACACCATCAACTCTTCTAGGTACACTTGCACACAATTTTTGATGGACTTCAGCAGAAAAAAAAAACATCTTGGCCAAACTAACCTTAGATTTTCTGTGCTCAAATTCTTCTGTCTCTTCATGTATCACATCTCTTCAAACGGATTTGATAAGATTCTGGTGGGGAATTCCACAGCTGTGGATTTGGCTGTATCCTGCAACGTATTTCCATCTTGTGCGAAAGATCTCCTAGGGTGCTTTCACACTAGCAGAATATTTCCTCAATCTGCATCTAAAGACTCTATGCGGAATTTAGTGTAGAATTTTCAGTATCTGTAGGTGTGGATTGCAGATATATTCCACTACTGTGAAGGTGCCCTAAGGAACCTTTCTTACGGCACGGAATTATTCCACAGGACACAGAAAAATCAGTAGCTGTGGAATTACACACCAAAATCCACACGTTTGACTGTAGATTTTGATGTGGAACTGCAGTTACGTGTTAAGCCACAGGTATGGCTTGATAGGCAATCTGCAATGGCAGCCCCAGGATCTTTCAGAAGGCCCCTGGCTGCTATGGTAACCGAAACAGCAACCCGTAATCTGAATGCTGTTTGGGATCTACGAACTACGATACGGGTATTTAAATACTACTGTCAGAATTGGTAGTGGCATTTAAATGGTCAGCTTGAGCGCTGATCGCAGCTGTTGTGAGCAGGATCGACCTCCAAATCATCCTCCATACAAACCCCAAACGCATAGGACATAACTGTACATCCTGTGTCGTTAAGGGGTTAAAGATCTACAGTATGTTATAAAACCCATAAAGATTTTTCCTAGCACCAAAAATATACCATAACAATTACAATTGTTGAAATGTCTAGGATGCATGTTACTGAAGTATGCCAGCAGGTGGCGCTCATGAGCACCCTACAGTTGCATAGTCATTCTGTAGTTTCTCCAGCTTCTGCTTTGTCCTTCAATTCTTTTATCAGTTTATTGCGTATCTCATAGATTGCAGGAACCTGCCGGTATCCGTGCATGGGTCATAATGTGCAGAAAGGATATAGTGTGTGCAGATGTCTCAGTTCCACAAGTTGTGAACAGTGGGGTATCTTCAGTTTTATTTAAAGGAACATCTTAATTGTTGGTAAATCCCTTTGACGTTTATCATCTATCCACAGGATAAGTGATACATGTTGGCCGGATGGGACCCCCACGATCACTAGAGTGGGGGTCCAGAGCTCTTCATACCTCATCGCTGCTCAGATGTAGTGAGGAGCAGTTTGAATGTAGCAGTAGTGAAGCGTGTGCTCTGCGCTTAATTCAATGTCTGTGGGGCTGACGGAAACAGCTGAACGATGCACTGATTCATCCAGCAATATGCATTTAATTGCAATTTACATGAGATTCGTTGCATCTGTAACACGGACATATACAGGAATGGGGTTTCAAGGCAACTTCAGTTTAGAACAATCGTGTGACTGTGAATGGACTACAAAGCAGCGGTGCAGCGACTTGTATTATACTTCACTAGAAGTGAATGGGGGGAACTACACAACTCAAATCGTGCAACTTGTATCTACCTGGGATTGCACAACTTAAAGGGGTTGTCCCGCGAAAGCAAGTGGGTCTATACACTTCTGTATGGCCATATTAATGCACTTTGTAATGTACATTGTGCATTAATTATGAGCCATATAGAAGTTATAAGAAATTTTTCACTTACCTGCTCCGTTGCTAGCGTCCTCGTTCCCATGGAGCCGCCTAATTTTCAGCGTCTAATGGCCAAATTAGACGCGCTTGCGCAGTCCGGGTCTTCTTCTTTTCTCAATGGGGCCGCTCGTGCAGGATGCCGCCTCCGTGTAGCTCCGCCCCGTCACGTGCCGATTCCAGCCAATCAGGAGGCTGGAATCGGCAATGGACCGCACAGAAGCCCTGCGGTCCACTGAGGGAGAAGATCCCGGCGGCCATCTTCAACCGGTAAGTAAGAAGTCACTGGAGCGCGGGGATTCAGGTAAGCGCTGTCCGGTGTTCTTGTTTAACCCCTGCATCGGGGTTGTCTCGCGCCGAACGGGGGGGGCTGTTGAAAAAAAAAAAAACACGTTTCGGCGCGGGACAACCCCTTTAAGTATTTGTCTAGACCTGGCCTTAAAAGGGATGCCCCATCTGGACAAATAGGATGTGGATGTCATAGAAAGGATCCCCTGTTTAGGACCCCTCTGTAATAGTGCGAACAGAGAATGACTCTTGCTCCCATAGACTCATTGCAACAATATATTCCATAGTTCTCAGTGAGTGTCTTCAAACAAACAAAAGTGTGCGATAATTATTATGTCCAAAGGCGAATCATTGTTCAATTTTCGTTTGCTTTCATTTGTCGCTCAGTTTCGCTCACTTATGTTGGGGGGGCTGGATGCTATAGAGTGATGTGAGCACCGGGATCGCTCTTGGGAGCTGGATTGTATGGGCAATCCAAGTAGGATGGAGCGGAGCTGAGAATTTTTTGGGCTAGCACAGAAGACAGTGCAAGGTAACACGGGTCAGTGAAAAAGAGAGGCAAAAGAAGAGATCCTCTGGGTCTTAAAGGGGCTTCCCGTGAAAATACTATTGAAGACCTATGTTTAAGGTAGGTCATCAATAGTTGAATCAGCTGGGGTTTGCCGCTCGGGACCCTGACTGATCTGCTGATTATGTGAACACTGACAGTTCTGCAAGTACACAGGGCTCAGAGTGGAAGCAGATGCTCAGACTCTTGTGTAGAGGCTGGTGCTTGTAATTACAAGCACAGCTCTCACTGAAATCAATGGGAGCTGTGCCTGCACTTACAAGTGCCAGCCGCTACAAGTGCCAACCACATATGTATTTGCGGTGCTGTCAGTAGGCTACAATCAGCTGATCAGTCGGGATCCCGAGTGGCAGATGCCGGCCGATCAACTATTGTTGACTTAGCCTAAAGATAGATTATCAATAGCATTTTCCCCTGAAAACCCCTTTATTCACTGATGGCCTATACTTTCAATAAGGCATTTATGTTTAATCAATGGGGGTCAGACCTCCAGGACCCGTCAATCAGTACTTTCGGCAGTTGTGTTACCACCATGGCAAACTGAAGTCTAAATTCTTGAACACATCAGAGAATTCAAATGCCGGCAAGTCTTTCTAGGTGTTCGCTTCATTTTCTGAATATTCACTCTGGGAATGTATCTATATTTGTTGGTTAGATGCAGAAATTAAAAGCACTTAAGAACTTTTTTTCCTTTAAACTACTTATCAAAATGGTATAAACTTAAAGGGGTTGTCCGGCCAGAAACATTACATCTCATTACTTCTGTTTGCCCATTTCCATGCACTTTGTAATATACATTGTGCATGGAAAATGATGCAAACAGAAGTTATTGACTTACCTTTAGGGGTGCCCCCCCCCCCCCTGTGTTGCTCCTCCGTCGTCCATGGTTACGACAAGTCTTCTGTTCTTCTTGTCGGGCCGGCTCCAGGTCTTGACGGGACGTCGGGGACGCGCTTCTTGCTTCCTGCTTGTTCTCTCTTCAGTGGCTGGGAAGCTCTGGTCTGCCTGCAGGGGACGCGCTGCTGCTGGATCTTCTTGGTAAGGTAAGAACCTGAAGGGGGGGGGGGGGGGGATGGGGGGTGTTGGTGGGGGCCGGGCTGTCAGATGGGGGGGGTGCTAGTAGTGCCGGCGGCCGGGCTGTCAGATGGGGGGGGGGCTGCCGGCTCCATTCAAAGCAGTGAAGCGTGCTTCTCCATAACGCCGGTCCTCCAGTCATGTGACCGGTGTCATCGGGAGCGCGCACTGAGGAGAGAGAGGCAGGAGGCAGCAGTGCATCATGGGAACTACCCAGCGGCGCCATCTTTGAAAAATCCTTTAGGCAAGCTTTATAAAGGGAAGAAAAGGAATAAAAAGGTGAGGAAAATATTGTTTTTTATGGGTAAAGCTGTAGTGTGTGATGCTTCTCCTCTACAGGGCATTCATGGTGGAAAAAAAAATCAGTTTCGGCGGCGGACAACCCCTTTAAGAACGATCTTTATTCTTCATTACAAAATGTCATATGTTGTGCAGTTTGGTTACTTATATGTGTACAGTGGCCGCCAGGAGAGTCTCCATGTTTTATGACTTTGATGATCGGTATGACTATGGGCATTAGCGCATTTCAGTCGTGCAGATATGCTGCATAGTTGTGCAACCAAAAATCACTTACACCCATGTTTTGCCCACTCCGCTGTTTTTGTGTGTGTGCAAATGAACCACATATTTGCACACACAAAAAAAAATACGCACAAAATCACAGGTTTCCTGCATATGTCGTGCACATTTACGTACACCCATTGATTTCTGTGGGCTCTAGCTTTTGCACCAAGATAGGTCATGCCACATATTTTTTCACAAGATTGCACATCACGTCCCAGAGAACTCCTTTAAGGCCACGAGTGAAAGCATTGTAATGAAACAGCTGTAGGTCAGCACAGTCCATCCGTAATATATGATAATATACTGTAGGTGACCATCTACTGAACCTACAGTAAATTGTCCTGCGGTGATGGTATTGCTGCACACTACAGATGCTGGAGGTATATTTGGTCTAAGAAGACAGTCACCATTCAGTTAGAGAGAATGAGCTATACGGGGTCTGATACATTTCTTGTTACAGATACAACAGACAGTGCTTGGTTTACACATTTATTACACATTTATTTCATTATTATACCATAACATTTATACAAAGTGTAACAGGTTTGTCTTATGGTTCTACAAATACACTGCAGAATATATACAGTGTTAAGAATCATTTGTACTTGCTGAAGGAACAAATGGACATCAATGTTCTTCAGGCTGCTTTCACATCTGCATCGGGGGTACCGTTTTCCTGTCCTGTTATAGGAGCATAAAAGGTAATTCCCCGCTGAACGGGTCTGTCTTATGACACAATCTGACCAGACCCCATTGATCATAATTGTGTCTGTTCAGTTTCCATCCGTCATTTTACCAGAATCTAAAGCCCTGCATGCTGCACTATTTCTTCTGCGATTTTGTGCCGGATCAGCGACGGAACCTCCGAACAGAGATTACAGATCAGATGTGAAGGCAGCCTTAGGCACTATATAATGCTGGTTGGCTGCGCTTAATAGGGTTGTCTTACTTTAAAAATAACTTTTTTTAATAGCTGGCCACCCGTTCTCCTGGCATCAGTTCTCACATCCTGGGCACCATGATGCCAGGAATTCAGAACGGTGAAATGGCGGCCTGTGATTGCTTGCAGCGCCACCTGACTTCTGCTGTCAATACAGACTGCTCCACTGTTTAATAGGAAAAATAGAAAGGTGAGTATTGCACAACCAGCTATTCCCAAACATTTTTTTTAAAGCCACACAACCCCTGCAGTAACCAGGAAGGCTTTACTATCATTACAAAGTTAGCACAGTTAAACTTGTCATTGAACGGTTTCCCTTCCGCACCATGATAACTCACTACATTAAAACAACTCAATAGATTTATCTATCAGAAACCACAGATAACACATTGAAGTGGCCTCTCTGAATGAGTTATACCCGTTGTCAAACTCAGTTTTTCCATGTATTTTCAATGGAGGTTTTGCCAATATACGTAATACACTGTAAAACAGTGGGAGTAAAACCCCAGAATGTACGAGGGTTTTGTACCGTAAGAATATTAGATATCGCCACTGGAATGATCAGAAGTGCAGCAATAACTGGGGCGTGGCCTGACTGAGGACGGTGGCAGTCGCAAGCTTTTGAGCTCCGCTCCGTCCGACACCTCCAAGCAACTTAAATAGCATCAGCGGGTCCCTCTTCTCCCCCGGAGACGCTCCTGCTTACCTTGGCAACCGGCCATGACCCGACGCAGGACAGCGAAAGCCTCTCCGGTCCCGGTGACAGACTTCTTCACCGCTCGGAGCGGCAGGAAGACTCCGGCTGCAGCGCACTTCTCCTCAAGAAGCGGCTCACAAAGGTCCGTGGACGACCCAGCACAGCCCCGGGAGACACTGACAGAAGGTCCCAGCTCCTGCCGGGGTGATGCGCGCCGGTCCCTGAATCTGGAAGCGGTGAGTGACACTTCCGCAGCCATCACATACAATCCCCCTCACACAGTTAAACAGTCTGGGGAACAGTCTCTCCCCATCTTCAAGCCCAGAAAAAAGAAGGCAAAGACTGGAGGAGGCGATTAACACCTCTTTGCCTCTCTCCAGCAGTGCAGAGCTCCTAGATATGGTCCCTACTTCAGACCAGCCTGCATCACAGGCTTTTATAAAAGAAGTGATGCTTGCCCTAAGAAGCACCATGAGAGAGGACTTACACACGTTCTCAGCCTCCTTTAATAATGCAATAACGGAGGTAGAAGAAAGAACTTCCCATATAGAAAATAAAATGGGAGAGCTGACCAAGTCACATAATACACTGATAGATGCCCACTACACTTTGGAGGAAGAAGTCGATCAGATCAAAGTAAAAATGGCGGACCTGGAGGACCGCAACCGACGTAACAACGTCAAATTTAGGGGCATCCCCGAAAAAATCAGTCCAACAGATTTGAAGGACTTTCTTATGCAGTTAATGATAAAACTCCTTCCCTCTACTCCTGTCCAGGAACTTATTATAGACAGGGCGCATCGCTTGCAGAAACCGAAATTCCTGCAGGAGAATGTACCCCGGGATGTGATTGCGCGGATTCATTTTTTTCACGTTAAAGAGGCGTTGATGTTTGCATCCCGGAAAATGCCTGTTCTACCCCCACAATTTTCAAATATCAAGTTATTTGTGGACTTATCCACGGCCACTATCCAGTCTAGGAGAGCCTTCTCCCGCGTCACTACCACTCTTAGGAGAGAAAATGTCCCCTACAGGTGGGGTTTCCCCACAAAGCTCATCCTGCACAGAGAAGGCGTCACACACATCTTCAACAAGCCCGAAGAGGGGGAAAAATCCCTAGTCTCCTGGGGTCTCCAAATTGTTGAAGAACCCCACAATAAATCGTCCAACCAGCGTTTCCGCGAGCCGCTTGAAGAAGTCCCACCAACCCAGCCACCCCGCTGAACCCAGTTTTTTCTTCTCCGTGAATTTGGAGGTTAAAGATTTCTCTTTTTAGTCGGGTGAACTTTTTTACCCCCCCAATCCTTTGCAGGATTAAACCCCTGCACAAAACAGCTGATACCAGCTCGCTGTTTACAAGTTTTCACCACTACATATTTAGCTCTACTGCTAAAAAAGAAATAATGCTTCCTGGCCATATGTTCCAGTGTTATGGGCCAGACACTGCTGTTATGACTGTTTGTGTTTCTAACCCTTTCTTTGACAGGTCATTGATCGACAAAAATCTGTGTTCCCACAAAACTATAGCATACCACCCCCCTGAAACATGGCGTTAAAAATCTAAATTCCCTAAATACAAAGGGGCTGAACTCTCCTTTTAAGAGGTCAGCGGCTTGGAGAGACGCACTGCGCGAGAAAGTCGATATTCTATACCTACAAGAATCGCACTTCACCTCTGCGTCGTGCCGTCTCTTCACGCATAAAAAATTCCCCCCAATTTTTTTTTCTTGCGCCCGGGAGAAGAGAGCGGGGACTATAATCGCTATTAAAGATTCGGTAGATCTCACACTCACTGAACAGATAGTTGACCCAAGAGGCAGATTCATAATTTTGGTAGGCGTCTTCAATGGCACCCCTTTAACCCTGGTCAACCTCTACGCCCCAAACTCCTCACAGATTTCTTTCTTAAATAAGATCGCTAAAAAAATTCGCAGAGTTCAAAAAGGGAAAATCATAATATGCGGAGACTTTAACATTGTCTCTGACAAGAAATTCGACTCTACCAGTACGTCTGATAGAACATCCCCTACATTATCAACATGGCTCCAAAAACAGGCGCTCTTTGACTCCTATAGGTGCCTTAACTCCACTGCTAAAGAATACACCTATTACTCCCCTCGCCACAGATCCTTCTCAAGGATTGATCTATTCCTGGTGGACAAATGGACCCTCCCGTGCACCAGGAATGCAGATATAGGTAGGACCACGTGGTCAGACCACGCCCCCATCTTTCTCACACTGATGCTAGCAAAAACCCCCCCGACTGTGGGAAGTTGGAGAATTAACACCTCCCTCATGAGACTCCCTGAGCATAAAAAACTTATCAAAGAAGCGCTCAACGAATATTTCTCACTAAATTTGAACCCAGAAACAGATGTTTTCTCTACATGGTGCGCCCACAAGGCGTTCATGAGGGGGATATTAATTAAGATTAGCTCTCATTATAAGAAAAAGAAACAGCTCCTAATTAACAATATCCTGGAGCAAATCGCTAGGGTAGAGCAAAATATTCAGTCCTTCCCCTCCATTGAATCTCATAGAGAAGATGTCTCTCCGCCATAGTCTTCGCCAGGAACTGATCGGGGACTATATTAAAACTGCAAACTTTTCCAAAATGAACTTCTACACGGCCTATAACAAACCTTCCAGACTAATGGCCAGGATTATAAAACAACGACAGGCGCCAACTAAAATCCCATTCCTGGTCAGACAAGATGGATCAAATTCCAAAATATCCCACCCCCAGGCCATAGCAGATGAATTTAGTCTGTTCTACTCCAAACTCTATAATCTGAACAAGGATGGCTCCACCCACCAGCCAGATACCCAACAAATCAACAAATTCCTAGAGGGGATAAATCTCCCCTCCATTGGAGAGGACCATCTAAGTTCATTGAACTCCCCAGGCTCCCTCCTAGAAATTTTAGATACAATAGGATCTCTGAAAGTACACAAGGCCCCAGGACCGGACGGATTTTCTAATGAATACTACAAGGATTTCGCCTCGGACCTGGCGCCTTGTATGGTAGATACATTTAATAAAGCGATTTCGACGGGATCTCTCCCGAAAGAAATGTTAAATGCCACCATAGTAACAATCCCCAAACAAGGAAAGCCCCCGTCCTCTCCTGCTAACTTTCGGCCCATTTCACTCTTAAATAGTGATACGAAGATCTACTCGAAACTACTAGCCCAGCGTTTATTAAAAATCCTCCCACAAATAATCCAAGGAGATCAGGTGGGCTTCACCAAAGGGAGACAGGCGTCAGATGGCACCAGACGAGTCCTGAATTTGATTGCAGTGGCGGAGGCGAACCACACCCCAGCTATAATACTTACTTTAGACGCTGAAAAAGCCTTTGATAGGCTACACTGGGGGTTCGCCTTCGCTGCTCTGGAGAAGTTTGGATTCCGGGGAAATATCCTCAAAGCTATTCGAGCTCTCTACGGCGCCCCATCTGCCGGGGTCTTAGTTGATGGGGTCACCTCTAAGCCTTTTCAAACTACAAATGGCACCCGCCAGGGCTGTCCATTATCCCCCCTACTATTTACAATGGTTATGGAACCCCTGGCGGAGGCGATAAGACTCAACGCGAATATCAGAGGGATATCGGCCGGGGAGAGGCAGCATAAAATTAGCTTATTCGCGGATGATGTCCTGCTCCTTCTCACGGACCCCATTGCATCACTAAGGGAGGTGTCCCGTATAATTCAGGAATTTAGCAAGGTATCCTACTACAAATGAAACATAGACAAGTCTCAAATACTTGCCATTAACATAGACAATTCCCTAAAACTAAGTATTCAAAAGGAATTCCCATTCCAGTGGGGGGAGGACAACATCCCGTTCCTAGGGATAAAAATTTGTACCCCTCTATCCAAAACTGTTCAGGCTAACCTTTCTCCCTTGCTGTCTGACCTTCAAAGAGAACTAACTGCCTTAGAAAAGAAAGAGCCGTCGTGGATGGGTAGAGTCACAATATATAAAATGCTAATCCTTCCCAAATTACTCTATATATTCCGCACAATTAACCTCCCGATTCCCAGACAGGAAGTGCAAAAATTTCAAAAACAACTGTCGGGGTTTGTGTGGAGAGGTAAGAGACCGAGAGTAGCCGCCTCCATTTTGTATCTCAATAGGAAACAAGGGGGATTGGGTCTGCCAAACCTATGGTCATATCTGCAGGCCTCCAATATCAACCAATCCAGATGCTGGTTGAAACCAGGACCAGACCCAAGCTGGTTACAAATTGAAACCCATCTGAATGGTGGTAGACCTCTCCGCTCTCTTCTCCTGGCGTCCCTATTAGCGTCATCCTCCTCTCCTGTGCTCCCAATTTATAATTTCAGCAGTATCTCCCCACCGATGCAAGCCTCTTTAGACTCTTGGAGGTTGTTGGCCCAGAGACCCAACCTTGGCATGAGAAAGACAATCGAGCACATACCCATTTCAACTTTGGAGCTCTGTGTTCCCAATCTTCACTTGAAGATGTGGTTAGAGAGGGGAATAGCAAATATTGATGATTTATTTGTCGCGCAAAGTATAGCTTTGTTCCGTTCCCTGAGGGTAAGGTTTAACCTACCTGAGGGTGAACTTTTTAGATACCTACAAATAATGTCTTTACTTCAAACTACAAAATTAGACAAGGTTAAACTTCCGGCTGACCTTTTGAGAGTTTTTGATAGCTCCGGCCTGACGTCTCGCTCCCAGGTGAGAACCTGTTATAATATGTTTTCGGGTGACATGGGAGGAACGAAGCGGGCACATGTTCTCAACTGGGAGAGGGATCTGGGGAGAAGGTTTGCACCTGAGGAGTGGCTCACGGCCTTTGCATGGGCCAACAAAACAACCATCAATGCAAATATTTTAGAGGTACATGTAAAGGTATTGACGAGATGGTACTTCACCCCAGTAGCATTGACAAGAGCATTCCCCGACTCGGGTGATAGATGTTGGAGACTATGCGGCCACAGAGGTACCATTCACCATATATTTTGGAGCTGCCCAAGGCTTTTACGGTTTTGGGACGAAGTATTCTTACTTTTAAGCAGAATTACGAAGGTGCATATTTCTAAGTCCCCTGAACTGGCCATCCTACTATTGGACGGCAACCAAATCCCACATCCTATAAAAAATCTAGTAGGCCACATTCTCCTCACTGCCAAGTTGCTGATCTCAAGGAGGTGGAGAGCTGCCGAGGTCCCTAATATCTCGGAATTGAGACAGGTGATTTCTGATCATAATACGTATGAAAAACTTTATGCCCTAAAAAATGGGGAGTATGCAAAATACTATAGAAAGTGGAACCCGTGGTTACAAAATAGTCAGACCTAAAAAAAAAAAAAAAAATTCTGTTATTCGAACAATGACTGACTACTTTCCCCCTTCCCCCCTTCCCCCTTCCCCCCTCCCCGCCCCCTTCCCTCCCCCCCCCCTCTATCCCATTGTTATCTCATTATACGTTCTTGGTTTAAATAACTGAAAGAATTATACACTGTTTGCTTCATCTCACAACCCAACGGAGTAACTACAACACCGCTGTTGGATTGATATCATTCTCATCGACCGCAGCTCTAGTCTCTGCAAACTCTCTGGGTGAAATGAAGTAACATGAATCTTTATATCTGTAAATGAACCAAAGGTTGTGTATCTTTTCTGTATTCATGCTTTCACGGATAACCAATGCATGTATCTATGTGTTATTGCCAAAAAATATAATCCAATAAAGAACAAATTGTTTAAAAAAAAGAAGTGCAGCAATAACCGTGTGGAATGATGCAGATTGGATCTCTTAAATCCAACAGGTTAGAAAAGAAGGAATGTGAAGACTTCTATTCATTCAGAATATCTGAAACCGTCTGAATGAACGCTGGTGAACATTTTCTTTTTTGAGTAGGTCATATAAAGTAGTAAGGGCTCCTGTATACAACAGTATTATACCGTTGGGACTTTTCAGTTTTCCTGTGCATCAGTTGTGGTTTCCAGCCAGTCCTTGGGTGAGAGCGACTGCAGAGGAGCTGGTTTCTGGTTTGCATTTATACACTTTTGTTTTCATTGGGACAAGTGTCCACCGGACTCCCCTAACATTTCTTCTAGGAGGGAATATCTCCAGAGTCTAATGGACTGTGTGACTCTGTACTAAGGAGCTGTATGGTTTTCATTCTTAGGACTCTGCTGTGTACATGAGCCCTATGCTTTTTTGCATTTATTGAATATTCATCTAATCTAATAAATATAGTGTCATGTATTGCCATCCAAACCTTCTGATGATTTCTAGTTGATTATGCATGAATATATTACAATATTCGCTATCGAGATTACAAAAGTTTGATTAAATGTATTCATGTTTTTGTAAATTGAATATGTGATTTTGAGCATGTTGTTTTCTTAGGGGTTTTGCCCAGCAATAGATAATAGGGTCTACTGTTGTTCCAGAAACAGCACCACGTCAGTCCATGGCTGTGTCTGGTATGGCATCATCTTCCCATTGAAGTGAATTTAGCAAAAGTGCAATACAAGATGCAGCCCATGGGCAGATGTGGGGCTGTCAAAAATCCCAATGGCACACGGTGGACATGAGTAGTGTGTTCACTGATGTCCACCACATCTCACTGGGATCTTTGACATCTCCTGTTTATCATTCCCAGTATGGCTGGCAGCCTGCAGCAAACATAAGGACATTAGTAACTTATGTCAGACAGGCTTACACTGATGTTATGCTTGATACAACACAACCACAAAAGATGAACTTATATTTACTCTAACCAGCTCCCACTGTCAAAGCATATTAACTAGAGATGCGCGAGCACCAAAATGCTCGGGTGCTCGTTACTCGAGACAAATTTTTCGCGATGCTCAAAGGGTTCGTTTCGAGTAACGAACCCCATTGAAGTCAATGGGCGACTCGAGCATTTTTGTATTTCGCCGATGCTCGCTAAGGTTTTCATTTGTGAAAATCGGGGCAATTCAAGAAAGTGATGGGAACGACACAGAAACGGATAGGGCAGGCGAGGGGCTACATGTTGGGCTGCATCTCAAGTTCCCAGGTCCCACTATTAAGCCACAATAGCGACAAGAGTGCCCCCCCCCCTCCCAACAATTTTTACTTCTGAAAAGCCCTCATTAGCAATGCATACCTTAGCTAAGCACCACACTACCTCCAACAAAGCACAATCACTGCCTGCATGACACTCCGCTGCCACTTCTCCTGGGTTACATGCTGCCCAACCCCCCTCCCCCCTGCACGACGAAGTGTCCACAGCGCACACCAAACTGTCCCTGCCCAGCCTTCAGCTGCCCTCATGCCACACCACCCTCATATCCATTTATAAGGGCGTCTGCCACAGGAAAAGCAGGCACACACTGCAGAAGGTTGGCACGGCTAGGCAGCGACCCTCTTGAAAAGGGGCGGGACGATAGCCCACAATGCTGTACAGAAGCAATGAGAAATCCTGTGCCACTTCCATCTGGAGCTGCACATGTGGGCATAGCAATGGGGAACCTATGTGCCACACACTATTCATTCTGTCAAGGTGTCTGCACGCCCCAGTCAGACCGCGTTTTTTTATAAATAGTCACAGGCAGGTACAACTCTGCAATGGGAATTCCGTGTGCACCCACAGCATGGGTGGCACCCTGGAACCCACCCGCTGTACATAAATGTATCCCATTGCAGTGCCCATCACAGCTGAGGTAGTAATGTCGTGCTTAATGCAGGTGGGCTTCGGCCCACACTGCATGCCCCAGTCAGACTGGGGTTCTTTAGAAGTGGAAACAGATGCATTTACAACTCCCTGTGGACCCACAGCATGGGTGGGTGCCAGGAAGCCACCGGCGGTACATAAAAATATCCCATTGCATTGCCCAACACAGCGGATGTTACGTCAGCTGTAATGCAGGTGGGCTAAAAATTCATTTGATTACACTGTAGGCGAGGGCCCACAAAAATTGCTGTATCAACAGTACTAATGTACATCAGAAAAATTGGCCATGGCCAACCAAGAGGGCAGGTGAAACCCATTAATCGCTTTGGTTAATGTGGCTTAATTTGTAACTAGGCCAGGAGGCAGCCCAGTTAAAATAAAAATTGTTGGAGGTGAAAGTTTCAACGCTTTAATGAGCATTGAAACGTATAAAAATTGTTTAGAAAAATTATATGACTGAGCCTTGTGGGCCTAAGAAAAATTGCCCGTTCGGCGTGATTATGTGAGGTTTCAGGAGGAGGAGCAGGAGGAGGAGGAGAAATATTATACACAGATTGATGAAGTGAAAAGGTCCCCGTTTTTGATGGGGATAGAGAACGATGCTTCCATCCGCGGGTGCAGCCTACGTATTGCTTAGGTATCGCTGCTGTCCGCTGGTGGAGAAGAGAAGTCTGGGGAAATCCAGGCTTTGTTCATCTTGATGAGTGTTAGCCTGTCGGCACTGTCGGTTGACAGGCGGGTACGCTTATCTGTGATGATTCCCCCAGCCGCACTAAACACCCTCTCTGACAAGACGCTAGCCGCAGGACAAGCAAGCACCTCCAGGGCATACAGCGCGAGTTCAGGCCACGTGTCCAGCTTCGATACCCAGTAGTTGTAGGGGGCAGAGGCGTCACGGAGGACGGTCGTGCGATCGGCTACGTACTCCCTCACCATCCTTTTACAGTGCTCCCGCCGACTCAGCCTTGACTGGGGAGCGGTGACACAGTCTTGCTGGGGAGCCATAAAGCTGTCAAGGGCCTTAAAGAGTGTTGGCCTGCCTGTGCTGTACATCCTGCCTGAACTCCGCGCCTCCCCTGCTACCTGACCCTCGGAACTGCGCCTTCGGCCACTAGCGCTGTCATATGGGAATTTTACCATCAGTTTGTCCGCCAGGGTCCTGTGGTATAGCAACACTCTCAAACCCCTTTCCTCTTCGGGTATGAGAGTGGAAAGGTTCTCCTTATACCGTGGGTTGAGCAGTGTGTACACCCAGTAATCCGTAGTGGCCAGAATGCGTGTAACGCGAGGGTCACGAGAAAGGCATCCTAACATGAAGTCAGCCATGTGTGCCAGGGTACCTGTACGCAACACATGGCTGTCCTCACTAGGAAGATCACTTTCAGGATCCTCCTCCTCCTCAGGCCATACACGCTGAAAGGATGACAGGCCAGCAGCATGTCTACCCTCACCAGTGGACCAAGCTGTGTCTTCCCCCTCCTCCTCATCTTCCTCCTCCTCCTCCTCACCGCGCTGAGATATAGACAGGAGGGTGCTCTGACTATCCAGCGACATACTGTCTTCCCCCGGCTCTGTTTCCGAGTGCAAAGCGTCTGCCTTTATGCTTTGCAGGGAACTTCTCAAGAGGCATAGCAGAGGAATGGTGACGCTAATGATTGCAGCATCGCCACTCACCACCTGGGTAGACTCCTCAAAGTTTCCAAGGATCTGGCAGATGTCTGCCAACCAGGCCCACTCTTCTGAAAATAATTGAGGAGGCTGACTCCCACTGCGCCGCCCATGTTGGAGTTGGTATTCCACTATAGCTCTACGCTGCTCATAGAGCCTGGCCAACATGTGGAGCGTAGAGTTCCACCGTGTGGGCACGTCGCACAGCAGTCGGTGCACTGGCAGATTAAACCGATGTTGCAGGGTGCGCAGGGTGGCAGCGTCCGTGTGGGACTTGCGGAAATGTGCGCAGAGCCGGCGTACCTTTCCGAGCAGGTCTGACAAGCGAGGGTAGCTTTTCAGAAAGCGCTGAACCACCAAATTAAAGACGTGGGCCAGGTATGGCACATGCGTGAGGCTGCCGAGCTGCAGAGCCGCCACCAGGTTACGACCGTTGTCACACACGACCATGCCCGGTTGGAGGCTCAGCGGCGCAAGCCAGCGGTCGGTCTGCTCTGTCAGACCCTGCAGCAGTTCGTGGGCCGTGTGCCTCCTATCTCCTAAGCTGAGTAGTTTCAGCACGGCCTGCTGACGCTTGCCCACCGCTGTGCTGCCACGTCGCGCGACACCGACTGCTGGCGACGTGCTGCTGCTGACACATCTTGATTGCGAGACAGAGGTTGCGGAGGAGGAGGAGGGTGGTTTAGTGGAGGAAGCATACACCGCCGCAGATACCACCACCGAGCTGTGGCCCGCAATTCTGGGGGTGGGTAGGACGTGAGCGGTCCCGGGCTCCGACTCTGTCCCAGCCTCCAGTAAATTCACCCAATGTGCCGTCAGGGAGATATAGTGGCCCTGCCCGCCTGTGCTTGTCCATGTGTCCGTTGTTAAGTGGACCTTGGTAGTAACTGCGTTGGTGAGGGCGCGTACAATGTTGCGGGAGACATGGTCGTGCAGGGCTGGGACGGCACATCGGGAAAAGTAGTGGCGACTGGGAACTGAGTAGCGCGGGGCCGCCGCCGCCATCATACTTTTGAAGGACTCCGTTTCCACAACCCTATACGGCAGCATCTCCAGGCTGATAAATTTTGCTATGTGCACGTTTAACGCTTGAGCGTGCGGGTGCGTGGCGGCGTACTTGCGCTTGCGCTCAAACACCTGCGCTAGCGATGGCTGGACGGTGCGCTGAGAGACATTGGTGGATGGGGCCGAGGACAGCGGAGGTGAGGGTGTGGGTGCAGGCCAGGAGACGGTAGTGACTGTGTCCTCAGAGCGGGGTTGGATCTCAGTGGCAGGTTGAGGCACAGGGGGAGAGGCAGCGGTGCAAACCGGAGGCGGTGAACGGCCTTCGTCCCACCTTGTGGGGTGCTTGGCCATCATATGTCTGCGCATGCTGGTGGTGGTGAGGCTGCTGGTGGTGGCTCCCCGGCTGATCTTGGCGCGACAAAGGTTGCACACCACTGTTCATCGGTCGTCTGCACTCTCAGTGAAAAACTGCCAGACCTTTGAGCACCTCGGCCTCTGCAGGGTGGCATGGCGCGAGGGGGCGCTTTGGGAAACAGTTGGTGGATTATTCGGTCTGGCCCTGCCTCTACCCCTGGACACCGCACTGCCTCTTGCAACCTGCCCTGCTGCTGCCCTTGCCTCCCCCTCTGAAGACCTGTCCTCAGTAGGCATAGCAAACCAGGTGGGGTCAGTCACCTCATCGTCCTGCTGCTCTTCCTCAGAATCCTCGGTGCGCTCCTCCCTCGGACTTAATGCCCTTACTACTACCTCACTGATAGACAACTGTGTCTCATCATCATCGGCCTCCTCACCCACTGAAAGGTCTTGAGACAGTTGCCGGAAGTCCCCAGCTTCATCCCCCGGACCCCGGGAACTTTGCAATGGTTGGGCATCAGTCACGATAAACTCCTCTGGTGGGAGAGGAGCCATTGCTGCCCAATCTGAGCAGGGGCCCGAGAACAGTTCCTGGGAGTCTGCCCGCTCCTCAGAATGTCTCATTTTCATGGAGTGAGGAGGCTGGGAGGAAGGAGGAGCAGCAGCCAGAGGATTCTGAGTTGCAGCAGTGGACGGCGCAGAACTCTGGGTGGACGATAGGTTGCTGGAAGCACTTTCTGCTATCCACGACAGGACATGCTCACACTGCTCATTTTCTAATAAGGGTCTACCGCGTGGACCTATTAAATGTGCTATGAATGTGGGGACGCCAGAAACGTGCCTCTCTCCTAATCCCAATATTTCACAGAGTAGGCAGAGCAAAAAGTCTCCAAATTTAACTTGAGTAGCCCTTTCACAGTGGTGACTTGAATTAAAAAATATAATTTTTATTTTGAACTTTTTTAAAAATGCACATATAGGGGCACAACACATAAAACAACAAAAACAAAAAAAGTAAGTAAGGGACGTGGTAAATACCATCCAACCACACCGTCACTAAAGATGGGCATCCAATTGTGCTGTGTGTGTGGGTGTTTGTGTGATCTGGTCAACGGCGACCACAAAGTTTTTTTGTCCTGCTTAAAGCCGGTAATATATGAGGCAGGGGTATATTGGTACTTGGGGTTTGTGAGATTATCCCCAGTTGTTTTGGTCTTTTTTATTTATAAAGCCCACACACCGTAGATGGATGCAATTTTTAGTGATTTGAACGTTCGTTTCTTCACAATTCTTTTTTGCCCCCCCCCCTTTTTTTCAAAGGAGGGTAGAGGTACCTGACCAATTCCTAAATGGATAGTCGGAATTGGCCTTGGCCGTAGGGATCATCTCCCGAGGTTGCTAGATATGTATGATGCCAACCTCCAGAGAGAGTCTCCCGGTTAGTATAGGACGGCCTCGCCTCTATAGATAAGGGTCGTAGTGTAAATACTTGACCCAAGCGTATTCGAATTTCCCTTTTTAGTATGCTGATTCTCGTATTTAATTGCTCGACGCGTTTCACCACTTCAATTCTCGTGGATCATCAGGAGCATTATAAATCGGGATTGAGTAGAGACAGTATAGATGATATCATGAGGTCACCAATAGACCAATTGATAAAGAAACTAATATCTTAATTTTTGGAGGGCCTGTTCATGCAGCAGGTTTCTCAAAGGATCGGGTCTAGCCTGGGTAGAAAGTTCGATACTCAAATTTCTCTTATTGACAAAAGCAATAATTTGAGATTTGCCAGAGATAGCGTATCCTAATGACCCAAATCAGCCTTGAATGCGAATGTCTCGCTGCTATGAGACGCAGATGCGTCCCACGATGCGTCCCACGAGACGCCGCGCGTCATGACGTCCCCCCACGTCTCTGCAGCGCTGTGCGTCGGGGGGCGGTATGTAGGACGCGATCCACGGCCCACCTGAGTGCACGGACCTATACGAGCGCCGTGACTGATAATAACAGACCCAGTCCGGCCCTGTGTCCGCTACACTGCGCAATACACATGCCTGATGTTACGGAGGGAGGTTGGATCCAGCGTCGCTCAGGTTGTCATGGCACCACGACACACGTCACGGGAGTACACACCCCCTGACGTTAAGCCGGACTCGGATTGGCCAGCAAATACCGAGGAGGCGGGGACAAAATAACGGGCCCCCTCTGATCTTTCCTATAGACCACATCAGTAGAGGCATAGCCCGCACCGATCGTCACACTGGGGGCTCCTTTCCACTGGCGAGATAGTTGTGCGTTTTCAGTGCGATGCGAGAGTGCGGGCTCTCGGGGGAAGGTCCTGCACGTGTGGTTCTGTGACAGCCTTTCCATTGGCGATGCTTGGGGGCAAGCTGCGATGCGAGGATTAAAAATCGCAGCAGGGGGATTGTTTCAGCGTTTTGCGTTTTTCTCTCGCACACACAGCGTAATGGCGGGGCGGATGTCGCGTCGCATCGCAGCGCAATCGCAAACTTGCGGTTTTGCGGTGATGCGATCTTGGCATTGCGATTTTCTGGCAGCGATTATCGCCGTCGCCAGTGGAGAGGAGCCCTGAGGGACGATCGTTTCCACAACATCAGAGGACCCACACTCCAGTAACCATTGAGGACTCCCGATCCAGTGCTGGGTTTACATGGAGTCTAATAATAACAAATGAGCCCTTCCCATCCACATGATGTGTACACAAGGGGGCGTAGTCTATCTTGATAGGTGGACAAATTGATCACACACTCTTGAAGGAGGGCACTGCACTATATAAGGCAAGCACCTTGCATCCAGAGCTCATTCCCTAGCCTACCATCTGGGCTATGGACACCAACTTTTGTTATTTTCATCTTGTATCCATCCTTTTCTTCTGTCAATTCTGACACTCTGGGAAAAGAAACTCGGGCGGGTTCTGTTAGATAAGCTCCTACACGTAACAGGCTAGTAAACCACTAGTCTGTTTATGTGATAGCTAAAGAAGCAGCAGATTGGTGAACGGGGTGTTCTCTATAGAGAAGCAGGTGGCTAGTGCTTCTCTCCTTTTCCTCACCTGGGGATATGTGTCCTGAATAAGCACAGGCACAAAAACCCTTGCGATACCGGCTTAGCGTCCCAGTATGCATATGGCATAGGACGAACCGGCTATCCAATCTCTGGACAGAGACGGATTGCTCCAATACTACTTTACTCACAGCATAATACTGCATCCCTATGGTATGTTTCTGTGAGTAGTAGCAGCTTGAACATTCCCGTATCAGTCCTGAACACCCCACGACAGACATTCGCATTCAAGGCTGATTTGGGTCATTAGGATACGCTATCTCTGGCAAATCTCAAATTATTGCTTTTGTCAATAAGAGAAATTTGAGTATCGAACTTTCTACCCAGGCTAGACTCAATCCTTTGAGAAACCTGCTGCATGAACAGGCCCTCCAAAAATTAAGATATTAGTTTCTTTATCAATTGGTCTATTGGTGACCTCATGATATCATCTATACTGTCTCTACTCAATCCCGATTTATAATGCTCCTGATGATCCACGAGAATTGAAGTGGTGAAACGCGTCGAGCAATTAAATACGAGAATCAGCATACTAAAAAGGGAAATTCGAATACGCTTGGGTCAAGTATTTACACTACGACCCTTATCTATAGAGGCGAGGCCGTCCTATACTAACCGGGAGACTCTCTCTGGAGGTTGGCATCATACATATCTAGCAACCTCGGGAGATGATCCCTACGGCCAAGGCCAATTCCGACTATCCATTTAGGAATTGGTCAGGTACCTCTACCCTCCTTTGAAAAAAAGGGGGGGGGGCAAAAAAGAATTGTGAAGAAACGAACGTTCAAATCACTAAAAATTGCATCCATCTACGGTGTGTGGGCTTTATAAATAAAAAAGACCAAAACAACTGGGGATAATCTCACAAACCCTAAGTACCAATATACCCCTGCCTCATACATTACCGGCTTTAAGCAGGACAAAAAAACTTCGTGGTCGCCGGTGACCAGATCACACAAACACCCACACACACAGCACAATTGGATGCCCATCTTTAGTGACGGTGTGGTTGGATGGTATTTACCACGTCCCTTACTTACTTTTTTTGTTTTTGTTGTTTTATGTGTTGTGCCCCTATATGTGCATTTTTAAAAAAGTTCAAAATAAAAATTATATTTTTTAATTCAAGTCACCACTGTGAAAGGGCTACTCAAGTTAAATTTGGAGACTTTTTGCTCTGCCTACTCTGTGAAATATTGTTGGCTCTGTGCTCGAATGGCAGGATTTCTATCCCAAAGCATTAGCACGACACAATGGATGTCAGACGCTGATACGGTTTTTTCAGAAACAGATTATACATCTAATTCCAACTTTTCAATTCAGGCCACTTTCAAAGAACTCACTCGCACCTACCGTGAATATGTCAGGGGGTGGTGGGAAATCAAGGGTCTCTCTAAATACGAGGAACACAAAATCGTTCCTAGGGGACTAAGAAACAACACACTTCCTCCCCCTAGGTGTAGGAACCCTGACTTCCTTAAAAAATGGGAAAATGAGATTACACAGTCCTCATTACGACTTATTAAACTTCTAATTGATGAAGAACAAGTCACCCTCACCAAAAGTAAAAAATTATTAGAGGAATCTATTGAGAGATCGAAAAAATTCTCATCAGACCCTGAGTATTCTAATCTTGAAAAAAATCTTCAGGATAACATTGCAAAGTACACCCAAAATATCAAAGACAGAAAACACGCGCTATTTACCCGTGGCCTGACTGATTTCCGGGAGAATCGGGCATATATCAGTACGGGCAGACAATCCGGTGCCGAGCCAAGCTCCTCAGAAACCGAGCAATCGGATAACGAAAAATCTAGAATACAACGTAGACAGCGACCACCGAGAGTGGGGCGTGATCAGGGGAGACGGAGAGGTCAGGGACGTACTAGGTCCCAATCACAACATCCCTCAGAATTTCCAATATCACAATATTTTTTGAGGGATCGCCGGAACCCCCTAGACAACTACTGACGGCACCCGACAGTCCAGACGAACCCGACAACGATAAAATGCAGGTCATCAATATATCTAAACACCAACTTACCCATCACGAAATCCGGGTCTTGGAGAGGGGGCTGTCCTTTGTCCCGACGACCCGCTATGAGCCGTTCGTCTGGACAAAGGACATCTCCCTCTTCATGAGAAAGCTCAGATGGAGGAAATATCATGCGATCCAGGATCGCAAATTGGCCAACGAACTAGGTGTACCAGTCTCTGATATTCCCGCAATTAGGGACCTCCAAAGTTTGGAGGAAGACTCATCTGGACCAATTACATACACTGATTGCAGGCCAACAAATAGATCCCATCCCCCTGCAATGAGTTGTCCAGAATTGGATATCTTTGAGAATTTGGTCCTAAGGGATATAAAAAAGATTCAAACCTCCAATATCAAAAATTATAACATGAGCATAAACGAAAAGAAGGCCCTGAAGGCTCTAGAAAAGAACGAGGACATCATTATTAAACCGTCTGATAAAGGCGGCAATGTGGTTATATTAGACAGAGAGAGCTACATCAAAATGTGCACCGACATTCTTGATGATGTAACCACATATGCTGTTTTGGAGGAGGACCCCACAGACAAATTCAAACAAGTATTAGACCAAATTCTCATGACCGCCAAAGAATCGAGACTCATCAATGAACGCGAGCTGAAATTCATGACTGTAGACACACCTAGACTGGCCACCTTCTACACCTTGCCAAAGATACACAAGGGGACGAACCCCCTAAAAGGACGCCCTATTGTTTCTGGCATTGATAACCTAACACAGAATGCCAGCAAGTATCTAGACAAGGTCCTGAGACCATTTGTGTCATCGCTTCCGTCATTTGCGCAGGACACAATGGATGTCCTGCGTCAAATTGAGGGAATAGTGGTGGGTCCGGAGACAATGATAGCGAGCCTCGACGTTGAAGCCCTGTACAGCTCGATCCCGCATAACATAGGACTAAAAGCCACCTCACATTTCCTAACTCAAAGAGGCCGACATTTACAACAGCATAGTGAGTTCATATTGGAACTATTGAGCTTCATCTTAACACACAACTACTTCCTCTTCAACCGGAAATTTTTCCACCAGCTCAGGGGCACCGCGATGGGGACCTCTTGTGCCCCCACCTACGCAAATTTGCTCCTGGGCTGGTGGGAAGAGAAAATCGTCTTTTCCAGCGACATGCCATGGTCCACACATATCCTCACATGGATTAGATATATTGATGACATCTTAATACTGTGGACCGGCACTAAACGGCTTTTCGAAGAGTTTGTAATGTGGCTCAATGATAACAATCTAAACTTACGATTTACAGCTGCAATAGACGAGAATACGATGACATTTCTGGATATCATTATCAAAATCGAAGCAGATGGCAAACTCACGAGCGATTTATATCGTAAAGAAACCTCTACCAATAGCCTCTTAGCCTGGGACAGTTACCACCCTTTCCCCCTACGACGAGGCATCCCTAAAGGCCAGTTCCTAAGGGCAAGACGCAACTGTTCCAACGACAACTGCTTCAACAAGGAATGTGACAAACTCCACAATAGGTTTCGACAACGTAAATACCCTATTGAAATTCTAAACACAGCTGAACAACATGCCCGCATTTGCAACAGGAGTTCTCTCCTTATCCCAAAACAGCGACCAGATAACAAAAACGTAATTAGAATTATTGGCACCTACGACACTGGACACCAGGAAATTTTCAACATCCTTAAGTCCTATTGGGAAATTCTTCAGAAAGATGATGATATCAAACAGCATATCTCCGATCTCCCTAAAATCACCTATAGACGTGGCCGGAATATTCGCGACCACGTGGTGAAAAGTCATCTGAAACCAACCACCTCTTGTAAGAACTGGCTCACACGCTCAATCCCAAATGGGACCTTTAAATGTTCCAAATGTCTGGCATGCAAATATATTCTGAAAGGCAACTCCTTTACCGCGAATGCTACAGGCAAACAGTATGAAATACGTGATTTCATCAATTGCCTGTCAACCAATGTAGTATATTTGATCACATGCAGCTGTAAAAAACAGTATATCGGAAAAACACGTCAACAACTGCGACGGAGATTACTGGGTCATATTGGCAATATAGGGAGGAAAGAGATCACCTCCGTAGCAACCCATGTGTGGGAACACCATAATGGAAATGCTGAATGCTTGGCTTTCCAAGGGATTGAAGCAATTAGATCGGATGGTAGAGGCGGCAACCCTGACAGCCTGCTACTTCGTAAAGAGGCCAATTGGATTTTCCGGTGCGGAACCACACAACCAGTTGGCCTAAATGAAATTCTGTCATTTAATTGCTTCATCTAACAGATAACCTTCTAGCACCTTTTCTGTTTTTGGGCCTAAAAACTATAATTCTGAATCAACCTCCATCCATGGTCGTCATGCGACACTATAAATAAGACCACAAGTGATGGTCCATCATTCACCCTTACCAAATCTTACGGTTTTACCATATTATCCGCCGCTATCTTTATGTTTTGGATCAAGATCGTATTATACTTACCTTAAATTTCTGGGTCACAAATATAAAACTAATAGAGATGAGCGAACGTGTTCTTCCGAGCTTGATATTCGTGCGAATATTAGGGTGTTCGGTATGTTCGTTATCCGTAACGAACACCATGCGGTGTCCGGGTTACTTTAACTTTCTTCCCTGAGACGTTAGCGCTTTTTTTTGGCCAATATAAAGACAGGGAAGGCATTACAACTTCCCCCTGCAACGTTTAAGCCCTATACCACCCCCCTGCTGTGAGTGGCTGGGGAGATAAGGTGTCCGCCTGATATAAAAGTCTGCCCCTCCCGCGGTTCGCTATGGATGCATTCTATATGCGCTCAATGGGGCCAGCGGCAGCAGAGCTGACCCCATTGAGAACATATAGAAGACAAATCCTTCTTCTCTGGCACAGCTGTAACAGCTGTAGCAGAGAAGAACGATGTTTGCCCATTGAATTCAATGGAGCCAGCAATACAGCATGTTCCACTGAATGCAATGGGCTGCCGGCGATCGCAGGATGAATGGTCGGAAAGGGGTTAAATATATAACCCCTTTCCTGCAATTCATCCAGAAATGTGTTACACTAAAAATATATACCGGCGTATAAGGCGACCGGGCGTATAAGACGACCCCCCAACTGTCACCTTATACGCCGGTAATACAGTGGAGCAAAGAATAAAAAGCATTACTTATGTTTTTAGATGATCTGCGGCGCTCCTGCAGGCTGTCGCTCCCTCCTAATCCACGGCAAAGTATTCCTTTCTCCACGAAAGGCTTGAAATCCCCGCCTCCAGAAACACAGCCAATCACAGCCATTCAATGACATCATTGTCATTGGCTGTGATTGGCTGAAGGCACGTGTCTTTCTGGAGGCAGGGATTTAAAGCCTTTCATAGAGAAAGCTTGTCTGCCGTGGATTAGGAGGGAGTGACAGCCTGCAGGAGCGCCGCAGATCATCTAAAAACGTAAGTAATGCTTTTTATTCTTTGCTCCACTGTATTACCGGCGTATAAGGTGACAGTTGGGGGGTCGTCTTATACGCCCGGTCGCCTTATACGCCGGTATATATTTTTAGTGTAACACATTTCTGGATGAATTGCAGGAAAGGGGTTATATATTTAACCCCTTTCCGACCATTCATCCTGCGATCGCGGGCAGCCCATTGCATTCAGTGGAACCTGCTGTATTGCCGCTCCATTGAATTCAATGGGCAAACATCGTTCTTCTCTGCTACAGCTGTTACAGCTGTGGCAGAGGAGAACGATCTTTATGCTGACAGTGGGGGGGGGGGGCACTCTTGCCGCTATTGTGGCTTAATAGTGGGACCTGTGAACTTGAGATGCAGCCCAACATGTAGCCCCTCGCCTGCCCTATCCGTCACTGTGTCATTCCCATCACTTTCTTGAATTGCCCAGATTTTCACACATGAAAACCTTAGCGAGCATCGGCGAAATACAAAAATGCTCTGGTCGCCCATTGACTTCAATGGGGTTCGTTGTTCGAAACGAACCCTCGAGCATCGCGGGAAGTTCGTTCCGAATAACGAACACCCGAACATTTTGGTGTTCGCTCATCTCTAAAAACTAACTAAATGAATCCTGTAATATCTATTACTGTATTATCAAAGAGGACCTATTAAATACAAACAACACCCAACACGGGGTCTTTTCCCATGGAGCATCTGCAATAAAAAGAAAAAACCTTGTTGACAAACATCTTTATTTACACACTTCAAACTCTGGATAATATAGTGAATATTGTGAAGTCCATCACTCGCCCTGAACATACTGATCCTATTATCCCTCACGGACCCGTCAGACTATTCTTGGTCTTTTCGGGGTATCCATCACGGATCAGATGCATTCTTTGCATCTCACCGTGAGCGCCCGTAGGTGGCCACACCCCCCCATCGATAACGCTATGACAGCACGCCAATTAGAGTCCTGAGAAACGGCCCCACACTGAGCCGCTTGTCCCGATGATGCGGCACGCGTGGTGACGTCACTACGCGTTACATCGTGTCGTCACGTCACCAGGACATGAGGTCTCGCTGCTATGAGACGCAGATGCGTCCCACGAGACGCCGCACGTCATGACGTCCCCCCACGTCTCTGCAGCGCTGTGCGTCGGGGGGCGGTATGTAGGACGCGATCCACGGCCCACCTGAGTGCACGGACCTATACGAGCGCCGTGACTGATAATAACAGACCCAGTCCGGCCCTGTGTCCGCTACACTGCGCAATACACATGCCTGATGTTACGGAGGGAGGTTGGATCCAGCGTCGCTCAGGTTGTCATGGCACCACGACACACGTCACGGGAGTACACACCCCCTGACGTTAAGCCGGACTCGGATTGGCCAGCAAATACCGAGGAGGCGGGGACAAAATAACGGGCCCCCTCTGATCTTTCCTATAGACCACATCAGTAGAGGCATAGCCCGCACCGATCGTCACACTGGGGGCTCCTTTCCACTGGCGAGATAGTTGTGCGTTTTCAGTGCGATGCGAGAGTGCGGGCTCTCGGGGGAAGGTCCTGCACGTGTGGTTCTGTGACAGCCTTTCCATGGCGATGCTTGGGGGCAGGCTGCGATGCGAGGATTAAAAATCGCAGCAGGGGGATTGTTTCAGCGTTTTGCGTTTTTCTCTCGCACACACAGCGTAATGGCGGGGCGGATGTCGCGTCGCATCGCAGCGCAATCGCAAACTTGCGGTTTTGCGGCGATGCGATCTTGGCATTGCGATTTTCTGGCAGCGATTATCGCCGTCGCCAGTGGAGAGGAGCCCTGAGGGACGATCGTTTCCACAACATCAGAGGACCCACACTCCAGTAACCATTGAGGACTCCCGATCCAGTGCTGGGTTTACATGGAGTCTAATAATAACAAATAAGCCCTTCCCATCCACATGATGTGTACACAAGGGGGCGTAGTCTATCTTGATAGGTGGACAAATTGATCACACACTCTTGAAGGAGGGCACTGCACTATATAAGGCAAGCACCTTGCATCCAGAGCTCATTCCCTAGCCTACCATCTGGGCTATGGACACCAACTTTTGTTATTTTCATCTTGTATCCATCCTTTTCTTCTGTCAATTCTGACACTCTGGGAAAAGAAACTCGGGCGGGTTCTGTTAGATAAGCTCCTACACGTAACAGGCTAGTAAACCACTAGTCTGTTTATGTGATAGCCAAAGAAGCAGCAGATTGGTGAACGGGGTGTTCTCTATAGAGAAGCAGGGGGCTAGTGCTTCTCTCCTTTTCCTCACCTGGGGATATGTGTCCTGAATAAGCACAGGCACAAAAACCCTTGCGATACCGGCTTAGCGTCCCAGTATGCATATTGCATAGGACGAACCGGCTATCCAATCTCCGGACAGAGACGGATTGCTCCAATACTACTTTACTCACAGCATAATACTGCATCCCTATGGTATGTTTCTGTGAGTAGTAGCAGCTTGAACATTCCCGTATCAGTCCTGAACACCCCACGACAGACATTCGCATTCAAGGCTGATTTGGGTCATTAGGATACGCTATCTCTGGCAAATCTCAAATTATTGCTTTTGTCAATAAGAGAAATTTGAGTATCGAACTTTCTACCCAGGCTAGACCCGATCCTTTGAGAAACCTGCTGCATGAACAGGCCCTCCAAAAATTAGGATATTCGTTTCTTTATCAATTGGTCTATTGGTGACCTCATGATATCATCTATACTGTCTCTACTCAATCCCGATTTATAATGCTCCTGATGATCCACGAGAATTAAAGTGGTGAAACGCGTCGAGCAATTAAATACGAGAATCAGCATACTAAAAAGGGAAATTCGAATACGCTTGGGTCAAGTATTTACACTACGACCCTTATCTATAGAGGCGAGGCCGTCCTATACTAACCGGGAGACTCTCTCTGGAGGTTGGCATCATACATATCTAGCAACCTCGGGAGATGATCCCTACGGCCAAGGCCAATTCCGACTATCCATTTAGGAATTGGTCAGGTACCTCTATCCTCCTTTGAAAAAAAGGGGGGGGGGCAAAAAAGAATTGTGAAGAAACGAACGTTCAAATCACTAAAAATTGCATCCATCTACGGTGTGTGGGCTTTATAAATAAAAAAGACCAAAACAACTGGGGATAATCTTACAAACCCCAAGTACCAATATACCCCTGCCTCATACATTACCGGCTTTAAGCAGGACAAAAAAACTTCGTGGTCGCCGGTGACCAGATCACACAAACACCCACACACACAGCACAATTGGATGCCCATCTTTAGTGACGGTGTGGTTGGATGGTATTTACCACGCCCCTTACTTACTTTTTTTGTTTTTGTTGTTTTATGTGTTGTGCCCCTATATGTGCATTTTTAAAAAAGTTCAAAATAAAAATTATATTTTTTAATTCAAGTCACCACTGTGAAAGGGTCTCTCCTAATTCCGCAGCAGTCGGCTGCGATACACCTGGATCAGGAGCTCGGCCTGTGCCCACACCCGGACTAGGGCCTCCGCGTCCTCGGCCGCGCCCACGTCCTCTTGGCCTACCCCTACCCCTCAGCATGCTGTATTACCAGGAATGCAGAAACACAACACTGTAATTTAATGTGCCGCTTATTGGCCTGTGGTTGTAGGCTGAGTTCGCTTACGGAACGCCAGGAAATAATTTTGCGCAAGCCTGCAGTAACAGTTAGCTGGCTGCATATTTATTTGGAGAACTACTACCCCCAGCAGCTACAGACCCAGAACACTGAGCAGAGTGACAGGCAGGCCAAATAGTTTTTTTTCAAATATTTTTTTCTAAAGGACCACTGCCTATATTCAATCGATAATATATGTCTTCTGGCCCTGCCTACACAATTCTATCCCTGTAGTATTACTGCAGGGCGCAATGCTCTGCACGGCCGATATAGCAAAAAAAAAAAAAAAAAGTGCAACACTGCTAAAAGCAGCCTCCACACTACTGCACACTGTTAGATGTGGCCCTAAGAAGGACAGTTGGGGTTCTTGAAGCCTACACTAACTCCTAACGCTCTCCCTACAGCAGCTCCAACACTATAGCACTGTCCCTCAGCTATCTCACAACGCATCTGTGGCGAGCCGCGGGTGGGGCCGATTTTTATACTCGGGTGACACCTGATCTCGCCAGCCACTCACTGCAGGGGGGTGGTATAGGGCTTGAACGATGCAGGGGGAAGTTGTAATGCCTTCCCTGTCTTTCAATTGGCCAGAAAAGCGCGCTAACGTCTCAGAGATGAAAGTGAAAGTAACTCGAACATCGCGTGGTACTCGTTACGAGTAACGAGCATCTCAAACACGCTAATACTCGAACGAGTATCAAGCTCGGACGAGTACGTTCGCTCATCTCTAATATTAACCCTTAGCTCCTTGTGCCTTTTTTTACTCTCTGCCTTCACTGCTTCACGAGCAGACGTGATGTCGTTTCTGCAAACACAGCAGACACTTTATTCTAATTCTAATTCTAAAACCCTTTTAAAAAGTTTAGACTTATTTACACAAACTATATTAAAATTAAACTCACTTTTGTAAGTCACTTCTATAAGTGTAACAATAACTACCATGCGGTTAAATCAATGTAAAAAAACATCTTTTGTTGTGGATTAGCTCGGGATTTGGGCTGAACACCAATCGCTCATATGGTTGGAACAAAATTATACTTTATTTTAATTATACTTTATTTTAATGTTTTGATTTAGGAATGAGATGTGCAGTCCAGATTTTTTTAAACTTCTGCTTTTCCCACAGAATCCGCTGGACGCAGATTGGACGGCTTCCATTGACGTAAATAGAAGATATCCATTCGAGAAAATGGAGCATGCTGTGATTTTTCATCCATGAGCGTAAACTGCAATTGATTACCGCTCGTGTGCATGAAGAATCATTCTTCCATAGCGTGCTATGGAGAATTATTGCTATGGAACCTGGAGGCGGATGATGGCCCCGGATTCTGCAGCAAAAAATCCGGCCATGTACATGATGCCTTATTCCTGAGCCATGGCACAGTAAAAGTTGTGTTTTTCCATTGATTTATCCATTGCCCCTTATTGAGGGAGGCATACCACATCTCCTAAACCAAACCCCTCTGTACTCCGCCTGATAACATGCTCCCTGTCCTACCAACTGCAATCCCTGCTAGCCACCATCAACTGCCTCCTGCAGTCATACCGATTCAGACACCACATGGCTTAAGTCTGACCATTGCCTATGTGTATAGCATCCCTCACTCTCCACCCCCCCCCCCCCATACCGTGCACATCTCCAGCTCCTTCACCTTCTGTATCACCCCATTATCAGTAGTATGTAAGCTCGTTGGAGCAGGACCCTCATCCCTACTGTTTCCATCAACTGATTGCTATATGTAACCGTGTTTTTGTTATCTTTGTTTTTTGTATTTGCTCTTCCCTGTATTGTAAGAGCTGCGGAATATGTTGCCGCTATAGGAATAAAGATTATTATTATTGTTATAACTCTTTTAGCAAGTGAATATGCTCGGAATTCAAAGCTCATAAGGCAAGCCTCATAATAGATGCTGCAAGCTATATGTGGCTCCCTAGCCACTTGTTGGAGACCAATGCTATAAGGAAAGGATCTAGCAGACAATAAATGACAGTAACGGATTATACAGGATTTTACAGCATATTAAATTCACTTTGTTAGTATTAGTAAATTAGCAGTTAAATTTTATTCAAAAACACCCAAACCAGCACGAGGCCTGAAAGTGGATTAAGGTATAGGATGCATTGTTCACACAGGGCAATTTTGAAGCACTTTAAGTAATTTATAGTCAGTCAATGACATGATTGGTTTCAGCAGTATGAGATCCACTCCTGGTTTTAGCTTAGGTGAAAAAAAAACCTCTCAAACAGCACCAAATCATGTTATTTAAATATGAACATATTCCTGCTTTTGACTATGTGGGTGCACCTATTAGAAGCTGCTACAAATCTACTGTGCAGTACTTTCTATAGCATTGTATTGGAAGTAGACTTTTTACTTAAAGGAAAAGGTCTTACAAATAATTAAAAATGTGAAATTAAAAGTGAAATACCAATATATCTTTGGTAAATATATCAATGTTATTTGGCACCAGCCCCATTGAAAGTAATTAGCATGCAGCTTCGTTCACGCGTTTTTTTGCACATCCGTGCAGCGCTATTTTTTTGGGCAGCATGGATGCGTGCAAAACAATGCTTGTGTGAACAAGGCCCTAATGTGTAAAACGCACATTAACAACCAGGACAGGGCTTGTTCTTCCAATGTTTTTTTTTTTTCATTTACTTCCATCTTTAGTATTCTGTAGATTTTTGATACAACATGAAATCCTGTAAGAGAGATAAAGAAAAGCTAGAAAATTCAATTTATTAGCGCTCATTAGCTGTTACATTACCAGATACAAAGGGTGAATGAAGATGTAATGCCTCCGTATCTGTAAAGTTTTATCTATTTGAATGACTTTAAATGGCTATAAACAATGTTATATAAGTGTTCTTAAGGCTGATTTTACCCGCAACGATTATGGCACAAAATTTTGAGCAATAATTGTTGGATGTAAATGCTCTCATTGTTTGCTTTTCTGCTGAGTGATGGATTTCATGTGAGCATGAAATCTATTGTTTGTGACAGCAGGGACCACACACCGAGTTCTCCACAGGAGCACTGATAACATTATTTTCAGCTGCAGTCCTGTGGCAGAACAAATGGGCTGTTTGCAGATAACAGACCACCTGCTGTTATCTGCATACAGCTCAGGAAGGCTCATTTACCTGCAAATGAAGCTAATAAGCTACTAATGGGCATTAGTGCCCATCAGTAGCTTATGCAAAATGATCACTCAAAATCTCAATCACACAATCTTTTTAACAAATTTTGAGCAATCATCTTTGTGTGTAAATGGGGCTTAACTCTACTAATGGAAGGTATTCTTTTTCAGATTCAATGATTAGAACTATACATCTGAGGAGGCTAAAACACAGAGCCGCCATTAATTTTCTGGTGAAAGAGGGGTGTGCACCTAGGGAATTCAATAACTGAAGTCGAATCGAGATGTGTCACGTTTTGTAGGGCATAACAGTGGAGTAGTGGTTCGACATGTAGAATTGGAAAAAGGAGAGGGTAATTTTTGGAGAAGCTACAAGGTATATTTAAATGCAATAGGGACTGATTTATAGTTGTTAACGATCTAGGAGGGGATCAAGCGAGCAATGGTTTTGTGGGTGTGGTGCAAGCTTGAGGGAGCTTGCTGTGGTGGTTAGGGGGGGGGGGGTCCTTGTAGTCAGCAGAAAAGTGGAGTGGGTCTGTCACCTATTGGCTTTGACAGGGTGAAGTCCCTGCAGAGATGATGGGAGTGTTTATCTTTGGAATGGCTAGTGGGTCTGTGAGTCCGGAGGTAGGCAGCTATAGGCAATTTGGCGAGTTTGGGTCTCCTGAGTCAGTTGGCTTGTGGTGGGAGGCATTGGTTTGGAAATTTTGTCTCCCGAGTGAATTTGTGTGCCACGGAAGTCATTACAAATACTCCCCTAGTTGATGGGGTGACAGAATTGTTTGGGGCTCCAAGGACCCCCTCCCCTTTTGGGAGAATTTAAAATACTGATGTTTATGTAAATGTTATTTTGTAATAAAATAGCTGCTGTGGCCAATTTATCCAAATTGAGAACTGTTTTGTGGTCAATTAGTTCTGGTGGAAGGTTGGTGGAGTTAGGCTGCAGCAGGGATGAATCCGTTATATTCAGGTCATAGTTAAAAGTAAATAGGAGATAATCTTGCCCCAACGTTTTATCAGTGTGTAGGATTTTCTGCTCTTTCCTGAAACAAAGTCTTCTGGAAATGCTGCAGAGAACACAAGAGAAAATTTCCTGCTAAACATCTGTTTATACCAAGGACTGTGTTGGCAACAAGAGGGAATCTGCTACGTCTAGAAGAAAGCCGGTTTCATCACCTACATAGAAAGGGGGTTCTTTACTGTAAGAGCAGTGACACTGTGGAACTCTCTGCCTGAGGACGTTGTGATGGCAAAATCCATAGAGGGGACTAGACGTCTTTCTCGAGCAGAAATATATTACAGGATATAGACATTAGGTGAGCAGCGGGTTTGTAGTTCCAGTTCTTATATTTAGGTAGGAACTATCAAAGGTTGATCCAGGGATTATTCTGATTGCCATTACGGAGTTGAGAAGGAATTTTCCCTCAAATGGGCTAATTGACTTCAGCCTCATGGGGTTTTTGACTTCCTCTGGATCAACTTGGAGTTCAAACAGACTGAACTAGATGGACATTGTCTTCATTCAACCTAACATATTATGTTACTATGTATTTCTTGGCTGGATCAGCTGAGTGGTGGGGTTTAGCCAAGGGGTTAGGCCTAATTACGGTATCTGTCCTACTGCAGTCAGTGCAGAAAGCTCATGGTTGATCTCCTAAGACCCTTACAGAAGATGTCTTTATGTCTCATTAACAATATGGGATCAAAGAAAGGGAAGAGATTGAGGGAGGAAGTGATGGGATTTCTAGGTTTAGTGTTCCTATAAGACTTGAAGTTCCCTATCCCACAGCTTCCTGGAAGAATCACAGTCTGTAGTTTCCACATCGAGTGTGGAGTCCATGGAGAGCCAGCTAGATTTACTTACATGTTTGAAAATAAAAACTCTGTGGGGCTATTTGATCGAACAAAACCAATTCTTTACTATTCTACACAAGCCAAGGATTGCAGAAAATACTCTTCATTTGAATTTGACGAAAAAATACTTACAATAAGGAAGCAGGCACCAAGAACGCAAGCTTTCATCTTGACATCAAGTTCCACGGGAAACTGAACTTCAAATTTGTTAGCATCAGTTAAAGGCTCCTTTGTTGATCCAGTCGATAGTTTACGAATCCTTCCAACTACATCATCCCCAAGTGACTTCAGCTAAAGAAAAAGAAGGAAATTGTGGAAACCGGACATAGATTATTGATAAGCATGTATGTGGGTACAGGATAGGATTCATGTACTATCTAAATTAACTTGTGGTAGAACACTTCTTCTGGGGTTTACAATTTGGGTTGCATCATTTTTCTGGTGTCTTATAATATTCTACATCCAAACCCAAATGTTTCATTAAAGGAGATGTCCCGCGCCGAAACGGGTTTTTTTTTTTTTTAAACCCCCCCCCCCGTTCGGCGCGAGACAACCCCGATGCAGGGGTTAAAAAAACCACCCGCACAGCGCTTACCTGAATCCCGGCGGTCCGGTGACTTCAATACTTACCGCTGAAGATGGCCGCCGGGATCTTCTACCTTCGTGGACCGCAGCTCTTCTGTGCGGTCCACTGCCGATTCCAGCCTCCTGATTGGCTGGAATCGGCACGTGACGGGGCGGAGCTACACGGAGCCGCTCTCTGGCACGAGCGGCTCCATAGAAGAAAGCTGAAGACCCGGACTGCGCAAGCGCGGCTAATTTGGCCATCGGAGGCCAAAAATTAGTCGGCTCCATGGAGACGAGGACGCCAGCAACGGAGCAGGTAAGTATAAAACTTTTTATAACTTCTGTATGGCTCATAATTAATGCACAATGTACATTACAAAGTGCATTATTATGGCCATACAGAAGTGTATAGACCCACTTGCTGCCTCGGGACATCTCCTTTAAGCTGTGAACCACTATTCAGTATGAAAGGGGTAAAAACAGGTCAAAAGCTGCCACCAATGTGTCAGTAGAAAGGGTTAAAGACAACTACTTTAGAGACTGGGGTCTCCAGGCATGAACTCCATATCATGAAATTAAATCAGGCTGTACTGCTTCGAGAAAGGTTAAAGGGGTTGTCTCGCGAAATCAAGTGGGGTTATACACTTCTGTATGGCCATATTAATGCACTTTGTAATATACATCGTGCATTAAATATGAGCCATACAGAAGTTATTCACTTACCTGCTCCGTTGCTAGTGTCCTCGTCTCCATGGTTCCGTCTAATTTCGCTGGCGGCTTGCTTTTTTAGACGCGCTTGCGCAGTCCGGTCTTCTGCTCTGAGCACGAGCCGCTTCAGTGTGCTCGCCGCTACAGCTCTTCTGCACATGCGCAGACGAGCTGTATCTTCTCGGGAGCGCGCTGGAGCGGCCATTCTGCTACCATCCTCTCTTAGAGAAAGGTGCAGAAACTTGAGCCGCCCAGCAGTGCCGCCCAGCCGTGCCGCCCAGCCGTGCCGCCCAGCCGCCCAGGTAAGTGATGGGTGACGGACTGACGGGGGTGACGAGTGACGGACTGCCGCTGTGGCCCCGGAGCCTACCACTGGGCCCCGGGGCCTAGCGCTGGGCTCCGGGGCCTAGCGCGGGGGAGCCGGGGCCTACCGCTGTGGCCCCGGAGCCTACCGCTGGGCCCCGGGGCCTACCGCTGGGCCCCAGGGCCTACCGCTGTGGCCCCGGAGCCTACCGCTGGGCCCCGGGGCCTACCGCTGGGCCCCAGGGCTTAGCGCGGGGGAGCCGGGGCCTAGCGCTGGGGAGCCGGGGCCTAGCGCCGGTTACCTGCTGCCTGGCGGTGGGTGACTGTGGCCCAAGAGTGTGTGCCGTGGTCGGCGGCCATGGTGGGTCCGGTCGGTGGCTGCGGTGGGTCAGGTCGGCGGCTGCGGGGCGTCTGGTTGTCAGGGAGACACAGCTGGTAGCGTCTCGGGAGTGCACACGTCGGGCTACAGCAAGCGACGGGAAAAGAGTCGGCGGCCATCTTGGGGAAGCTTTTTATAAGTTGCTGAAACGCTGGAACTGTAAGTAGAAACCGGCTAGAAAAGTCATTTACACGGGTGCTTAGTAATGTATGCTTAATAAGGGGGACTGGGCAAAAAAAAAATTTCACTGCTTCCTCGAGACAACCCCTTTAAGTGAATGACGGAAAAGTTTGATACAGACCTATCAGCCTTAGTAACAATTACTTATGATATCTGACTGTTTATATGATTTAATAAAGAGCTATAGAAGCTATGGATTATTTGCATTCATTGCTTGAGAGCTGTGGATTTTTCTTTAACCTTTGAACTACCAGCCATTTTTGGGCTTTTCATTTTCGTTTTTTTCATCTCTGCATTCCAAGAGCTAAAACTGTTTCATTTTTCCGTCACCATATTACTGCTTGTATTTTGTGGGACAAGATGCATTTTTAGTGGTACTATACAGAATGAAGTCACATTATTATAACCAGGAGCTAATATCCAGAGTAACCACTCATGGACAGCAACTAGACAGGCTGGGAGTGACTCAGTAAGGTGCTGGCACATTGTCTCCGGTATCTGGAGCCATGCAGACTGCAGTATATCCCACAGTTATTGCAGGGTGTGTGGGGGAGGATCCATAGAGAAAACACCATGATCGATGTGGTCCCACAGATGCTCAATTGGGTTTAAGTCTAAGGAGTTAGTCAGACCTGTACGTTCTTGACATATGATATGTTGATGCTGTTTGTATTGTTAATTATTAAAAAATGGAATAAAATTGGATTTAAAAAAAAAAAAAAAAAAAGTCTAAGGAGTTAGGGGGCCAGGGTAATACTTGGAAGTCTTGGTTGTGCTCTTCCAACCACTGTTGGACATTTCTAGTCATGCGACATGTCGAATTGTCTTGCTGGAAGATCCCATCTACCCCAAGGAGCAAAAACAGCATGTATGTGTGTAAGTGATCTATAAAGATGAGTACGTAACCAAATTGGTTCAGAGTGCAACCAGAGAACGCCCTGAAAAAATTCCCCAGACCATAACCGCTTCAGTCATCAGCTTGTGTTCTTTCATCAATGGCTGCATAGTGTTTGTTCTCTAATGTTTCTCGCCTGACACGTCAACGTCCATCCGTTCCGTGAAGGTGAAACTATGACTCATCAGAAAAGGCAACCCTTTGCCGATCAGGAGTGGTCCAATTCCTATACTGCTGTGCAAATTGTAGCCTTGTCTTCTAATTCACCTTTGTTAGCATAGGTACAGGGACCATCTGTCTGCTTTGGAGCCCCATGTGCAGTAGAGTTCACTGACTTATTTTAGACACAAGTCTGGGAGTTCCCTGGTTCATTTTCATGGTGAGCTGCTCCGTTGTAGTGTATGGTCAACCCACGTTCACCTTCATAGCCAAAGTTCAGCTTTCGCATCAATAACGTGGTGTTCCGCAGTTTCCATATCAGTTATTCTCAATGGTGCCATTTTTACACCTACGATACACTTTCACCACACCTGAACGCAAATAATTCACAAACTGCGCTTTTTGAGAAATACTACCGTCCTTGGTCCGAAAGCCAATAATCATCCCTTTTTCGCAACTCTGGTAAAATCGACCATTTATATCTTGAGTGCAATGAGTAATATGTGAGCAGATAGCCTATTGTACACCTTTTATATCCACAACATTAGCCCACGACACTAGCCTCACTACCTTCATGGGTTACGCACGAATAATGACGAAAGTAGGAGGGGGTCGGAATATGACACTTTGCATACTTCACTCTATAAGTATTTGTAAAATGTTTAAAGTGAGTGTAATGGGAAACAAGCAATTGTGCCTTTTTCTGGGGAGGAGGGTGTTTTTTTAAGTGTTGTGTTTTACAGCGTTCTTGGCTTTCCATGGAAATACTATCGATGACCTATCCTCAACATAGGTCATCAATAATTCCTCGGCTGGGGCCCACCGCTCAGTACCCCGTTGAATCAGCTGATCAGGTGCCCACTGACAGCGCTGATATACACTAAGGTCGGAGAAAAGAACCCGCACTCCAATCTGTGTAGTGGCCGACACTTGTAATTGCAGGCCCAGATCAAATTGTTTTCAATATTCATAGCCCCATAATTATTATTTTTTCTTCTGTTGATGGGGTTTATTTTCTATGGGATGAGCTGTAGTTTCTGTTGCTACCATTTTGGCATACACGCAGTGCAGGTGAGTGGCTAACAAAAAATGCAATCCTGGCAGTATGTATTTTTGTTTTTTGACAGCATTAATTAAATAGCATATGCATGGATAACAATTGTTTAATTTTTATTGTTTTGATTGTTTTTTGGGAAAAATGGGAAAATGCGGGTTTTGAATTTGAAATATTTTTCACTTTTTTTAATTGTTTGGTCCCTTTAGGAGACTTGAACTTGCAATCGTTTCTGCAATATACTACAATACTCCAGAATTGCAGTATATTGTATTATTCATGTTCACATATTAAGCCCTGCCATAGGCTTAATACGATTGAATGCATGGAATCCCTGCAGACCCTCCGTAGACCCAGGGCTGCTAAGGCAACCATCAGCACCCTTCAATTGCATCACGAGGGTGTTGATGAGTCGGAGTGGAGGCAGTTTACATGCTGCAGTCAGAATAATGACTTATACAAGTTGCTCTTTGTGGTGGGTGTCAGCTCACAGAAACACCCAACATTTGCCAGGCAACCAACGGGCTTAGCTCCTGGGTCCTCTTTATACCCACCCCGCAACTGTGACATATATGCATGTCACAGAGGGATAAGGGGTTAAATCTATTGTGACTGTAAATGGGTCCTCTACAGGCAGCACAGTATATAGACAACAGGATACATATTATACATAAGTAACCACTACTCCCCAATAAAAAAATGAAAAGATTAAATACCTCAAAGTCCACATCTGAGCAGCAACCATACATGCAGAAAGGTCCATGCACTTTAAGAACCTCCTTCTCTCTTCCATTCAGTATAGTAAACCTGGGGAGATACAGGTGGCAGTTCTCTTTCACGTAGCCAACTATGATTCCAGGAGGAGCCTGAACTTCAAGCTGACAGGAGAAAAGTGCAACATTGGGGTTCAGTCAGACGGGCGTTTTTATGTACGCATGTTACTTGCGTTTGCGATCCACATGTATTAAGAACCAATGCTTTTCAATGGCAGCCAATCCTGTTCGTTGACCATTTAAATGCTGCAGTCAATACTGACAGAGACCTTTAAATGGCCTAACAGAGGGAGGGGGCTCCCTCTATCTCACATACAAATCTTACAGTTTGGCTGCTGAGTCTCAAAGTGCTGACACTCCTTTTCTGCAGAGATCACTTTTCATCTCAGTATCATCACAGACTTGATTACAATTAGGTGTTACACTGCTCATGCACATTAGATGCAAGTTAGTCAAAACTGCCAATTTAGTCAGGACCTGCAAACTATCTAATATGTATGGAGATGTTCAGACCTGCTCAATAGAAGATGTCAAGGAATGTATGTTATAGGCTTGTTAAATTTCAACATGCCGGTTCTTGTGTTTCTGGGGAAGATAAGTTTGTGATTGTTCTCAGTGAGGGAAACCAAGTAATCTTTTAGATATGATACCTTTTAATGGCTAACAAAAATACATGATGTTATAGCGAGCCTACGGGGATAGCTCGCCCCCTTCGTCAGGCTAAGATAAGAAAATAAGCTGCTGCTGGAGGTGTCTGGCAGTGGCTTCTTCCACACTTTTAATTAAACACAAGCTAAGAATTCATGGCTGGGGAAGTCAGGGGGAACAGCGGTTGTCCAAACAAGCAATTGACCTTTAGCTATCTAAGGTCTTGTTCACATCAGAGTCGGAGGTTCCGTTCGGAAACTCCGTAGTTGATTTCCGCTAGAAAAGAAGAGGAAATAGTGCAGCAAGCTGTAAACTCCAGCAAAGTGCTGGACTGATGTATGGAAATTGAACAGACTCCATATCAGTCAATGGGGGTGCATTCAGCTAGAGGGTTCTCCCTGAAGGGAGCAGGAAAATAGAATCCCTGAACGCTGATGGGAACGAGCCCTAAGATGTCTCTGCAATATCTGGTTTAAAATTAAGGAAAAAAAATTATATGTAGGCCCTTCAGGACACTTCTACAATATTTTCCCCCTGCATCTGATAGTCCAGAAAATCTGATATCGGTTTCTAACATTCCACAGGGCAGCTTTGCTTGGAGATCAGTGATTACTAGAACAGATATAAAGATATAACCATTTACACTTACTTTCTGCTGACAGCCGGGAAAACAGCATAAGGAGCATCTAAAAGGCCGGGTGAGCCGGATTACTTCACGACCACAGTTATCAATAATTGCTATAGTAAATGGCCGTTCAGATCCACACCAGTACCGAGTACAGCAATCATTTTGTTCAGCTGCAAAGTAGACTCTCTGACCCATGCTGTTCTTGATTTCATATTTGTTACTGATCTCAAAGCAAGAACAATCTTAATTTGGAAATAAAAGAAGCAAATAGTTATCAAAAAGAACAATTCCATATACAAAATATTAGTTCTTCTACAGAAGAATACAGCAGTACATGTAGTGTCTATGGAATGGTAACAGTCAGTGACTTCATGTGCTGCTATATAGGGTCTGTGCTCACAGCAATGCCATGTGCATAACCCCATAAACTATACTCCTGAGCACCAGTTTTACGCCTGTGTGGAAAAATACTGCAAAGTCAGAATGTTTTCAAATATTGAAGTGTTAAAGAGAGAGGAGCATAGAGAGTATCGATCAGGAGGGAGACCCTGTCTTTCCCATAACTCTCGGGCTAAAGCTATTCTACCCAGCAACAGCTTGCTCCGGAATGGCTGCTTGTTTTAGTTCTCTGATTGGTAGAGGGGGAAGGAGTTGAGGCAAGCCTGGGTAAGCGAGTAGGGTGAGGCTGGAAGTAAGAGAGAAAAGTGAAGGAGGAGTAAGGAGGAGTCAGGAGGAGTTGTCATCGGGAGGTGGACGAGAGAGGAGGTGTAGAGCAGTGCTGTAGCAATTACCACGCTACTGCAGTGGAAAGTGGGAGTACTAGCTACCCAAACAAGCACAGTGTGGATGAAAAGACTAGTACAGTCTACGCAATGGGGAGATGAAAGAGTCCCTGTTTATACAAAGTCAGAGAAAGTGCAGGCGGCCCTGTTTTAGTCACCTCATACTTTCACTAAAAAACCCATTGTGGAAAACACCCCAGGTAACTAAGACTGGCGGAATTCATCCTCAGTAACCTTAAGAGAGAGTGAGAATGTTGAAGAGAGTTGTTTGTAAAATTCTACTCTTAGAGTACCGATAAAGTCAATACTAACTAGGTCTACAAACTACAAACTGTAAAATTCAAGTTTTGTTGAGAAGTGTTGAGTAAACTGTGTACCTTCGGTTTACCACCCAAACTATGTGGACTCGTCTCACTTATTTCCATACCAACAACCAGAGTTCGCAAAGGTACTGGCGTCACGTGACACACTGTTTGTGAACAATTACTGCTGTTATCTTGACATTTCCAATCCAAAGCCTATTTTAGCCCCAACTGGGAGAGATCGCAGAGCCACCTATGGCATCCATCTTGTTGTTCCCAGTAGTCTCCCCTGCAACAGCTTGCCTCCGCTCAGATGCAGCACAAGTACATATAAAATTTCTTCTTGTTTTGCAAGATAATCTTTTAGAGTTTTGGTTGAAAATATCATAACAATAAAAAAGACCTCCTTTGTGTATGCTCTATGTCCAGTGAAGTCTCTTTAAGACGAACACACAAAATAGCATTGAAAATAGACATATGTAAAATAAGACAAAATTTGTCACAGAAAATCTGATCTAGACAAAGGAATGGAACAAAGAGGTTAAGATGCCTGCACATCTGCATCATTGCAGTACTGTAGGCCGCTATACCAACAGCAAATCCAATAAAGACAGCAACGAAGCCTGAGGGCTCGAATCACACATGCAGTTTTTTATGGTGATTAAAGAGGTTTTGGCTTCAGGAACTGCAAACGTGATAGCATCCTAAAGCTGCCCATACGTTAGCTATGTAAAAATGCCATTTGCTGAAGGACTTCATTTATGGTTGCATTTTAAATGACAATGTCATAATTTAAAACAAATTGTTAATTAATTTCCGCCTTCATCTGTGGCCTGGGCTTTCAGTGATGGTATAATGGTCATTCCTTAGGCTAAAACTAACCCCAAAAAATCCAACCTCGCAGATCAATTTTTTCAGATATCTGCCTTCACTCACTATGCCAAAACATAAAGATCAGCAGGAGTCTGACTTTTGCAACCCCTTCCCCGCCCTTGGAGAATGAAAGGAAAATTGGTCCTGCATGTTCAGAGACACCAGGTAATGGAGAACAACCTTCCGGGAACATTCATATAAAAAATATATTTTGTCCGACTGTTTGACAGTAATTTTAAATGCAGTTGACTTCTTCCTAGATGATGACTGTGGGTCACCGGTCAGTGAAAACAATTATTCCTTGTTAAAATTTTACCAGATGAACAATCGCTTTGCTTGAAATCATCCATTTGAATCAATTTTAGTCTAATGTGTATGGGCACCTTAAGAAAGGCAGATGTCTGCAGGTTACATAGAGTGAGCAACATGGCAAGAAGAACAGCTCATTAACCATATAGAGAAAGTCCTTCAGAATGCTAACATGTTCTCTAGTGAAATATAACCTACCTTTCAGCAGCTCTTCTTTTTGATAGATAAGAAGTTCGTCTATCTGCCAAAACCAAAACAAAGTTATCAGTAACTTATCAAATGGATAAGGAAGCGTTTAGAAGATGCAGATTGAAATAAATATTGATTTATTAAAGGTATATTTTGTGTGGGCAAATAACAGTCCTTTCCCTTCTTTAAGGGGTTTTCTGGGACCTTTACCAGATGATCAATTGTTAGAATGGGTCAACAACAGTTGATCAGCGGGGTCCACCACTCGGAATCCACGCTGATCAGCTGATCACCACGCCCATTGTCAGTGCAGATAGCGTAGTCTGTATTGCAGTGACCCAGTTTGGTACTGCAGGCACAGCTCCCATTGAATTTAATGGGAGCTGCGCCTGTAGTGCTAAACAAGACCACTGCAAGGTTGACAGAGCTATCTGCTTCCAGTACTGTCCACTCTGGCAGTCGGCCAGGGGATCAGCTGATCAGTTTGATCCTGAGCGATGGACTCCTTCACCTATCAACTATTGGTAACCTACTATGAAGATTGGTCCTCAATAGTAAAAGTCCCAGAAAACTTCTTAAAGAGAGGAAGAGACTGTTATTGGGCCACACAAAATATACCTTTAAAGAATATTGAGTAATGAAGACATGCTAATTCCAGCAGTGTATCACTTATGGGGTAATCGTCAGCAGTTTTCTTGCATTTAAAAAGAGAATTGGCAGCTCACTGCATATACAGAAACTGCAGGCTGGGGGTGATGTCACCTAGTCTCACTACTAAAGCTGAAAAAGCCCAAAGAACTCCAATGTGTATCAAGACCTAAACAATTCAGGGAAGAGACCAGTGTTTGGGTCTTGATACACATTGGAGTTCTTTGGGCTTTATCAGCTTCAGTAGTGAGGCTAGATGACATCACCCCCAGCCCGCAGTTTCTGTTTATGCAACCGCTACCGGACGGAGTGGCTGTGTCTCACACTTGTGCTCTGTGCTTTTTTCTTAAACTCCTGGCCACTGCTTTCTGCTCCCTATCTCCACCCACAATTGCTCTCTACATTGGCATATCATTGTTCTTGTTTGGCATACTTCTCAAGTTTAGGGCACCATTTGCACATTATTGCTTTAGTTTCTCAGGTTCCCTTTAAGATTAAAACAGTCCACAGAAAAGCACAAAATCCTTCTGGCGTCTATTAAAAAGTGAAGACATAAATAATTCTGGAAATCTGTTTAATTATCCATTTCCTATGTAATACCACAAGACAAACTGCGTGTACAGTATATGTAGACCACAGTGCTTACTGTATGTTAGCCTGTATATGGCACCGTCATTGTCAGTAGATACACAAGCAGACCTAAAGTTGGCGACGCACATAAGACAGCTGTCAGCCATCTTTGTAATTCCTGATAAAAGAAAGCTTAGTAGGAAAAGAGAAATAAATGCTGTCAGAGATGTTGTGCAGTGGCTTATCTCCTGGACGAATAAAACATTCTAAATTCACATAATCGGATTCAGCCAACATTTATCTAATGTGTATGATCAGCTTAAAGGGAATCTGTTACCATGTTTTAGAGTGAGAGCACCATAAGATAGAGACAGACTCGCTGATTACAATTATATGTCTGCTGTGTGTATCTGTGCAGTAGTTTTGGAAAAACTTGGATTTTATTAATAGCACTCAGACAAAGAACTAGTCCTCCATATGCATGAGCTGCAAGTTACCCCCTTTTTATTTTACCTGTCTTGTAAGTGCTGTGGAATATGTCAGTGCTATATAAATAAAGATTATTATTATTTTTATTACTCACACCAACCCCACCCACCAGCCAATGATTGGCAGCTCTCTATGAGCAGTAATAGGCAGACAGCAGTCAATCATTGGCTGGAGGGTGGGGTGGGTGTAGCTAGCTTGCAGGACTATTTCCTGTAGTGGATGTGCTGCTACTGTTAAAATGCAAGTTTCTCCAAACTATTGCACAGATCCACACAGCAGACACATCACTGTAATCAGTGTGGCAGCCACTACCTAATGCTGCCCTCAGAGACGGGTACAAAAGATGGTGGCAGAGTTGTCTTTAAGTAGGAAATTATATATACTAATTTTAGAGCTATGTACTAATCTAAAGCTAGAATTTATAGCTGGAATTTGTCATTCTATCATCTAAGAGAACTATGTTCTTTACTACTGTAGATCTCTATCTTTTAACCTTTTCCAATCTATCGTCTGATGTCTTCAGACATTCTGATTGAAGGCTGTACAGCACCAATGTGGGAAGACGTTCGGCAGGGTATTCTTACTGTATATTACTGGCCGCCCTGTTGTCGGGGGCCTCTCTAGCATGTCCCATACCGAAGTACTGTCTCTAGCCAGCAGATGGCACCATTGTATAATTGCAGAAAAAGAAAACCCCCTTGGAAAACCTGAATCCAAAATTGGATTGCAAAGGGTTAATGGTTAAAGTGATCTTTCAAAAAAATCTCTATTTACCCGGCATAAATATTCCAACCCTGGTAGACAGTTGGGATCTGGTTGAGGTGCTGGTATCCCCATTGGCTGGTTTTGAAGAAGAGGCCCTTCTGCATATGGGTCATAATTCGGATGATCTTGTGGATCTGACATGAATAAGCAAAATTCAAGTTAAAAGTTAAAGCAGCTTCCATTTAGATAAAACAGTAATTTTTTAGTTCCCAGGCTTTTATCTCCGTCCATGTATTTGTGGTTTCATTTTATAGGACAATATCATGTTTAGATGATGGTGAAATAAAAAAAATGCCATCTGAGTTTCTTCAGGAAAGGAAATGTGGTCAACTCGTGGTAAGTAACAAATCTTTACAGTTTCCTGAGTGTTGGCTTTAAGTTGACCTATAAGACAATATCTGCACTCCAGAAGAAATTGTTCTGATGATGTGCGATTTAAATAGAATGCAGCTCGCTATTTGTCAAATTTAAGAGAAAAGGTTATCCCACAAATATTCTCAGATAGGTCTATAAAAGGGCGAAATTGGAGGACCGTGACAAATTCCTGTCTACTGACACAGATTCCCTCCCTGAAAGAAAATCAGGTGTATTGGAACATATGATGGATATTCCAGTCAACTATGTAACATCTTGTGAAAATACCGTGCCATTCTCTTCGCAGATCCACATTTATAACATGTCATTTCAGTATATCAAAGTGTCATCTACAGAAGAGGTCCCAACTTACGAGATATGCCAGTACAAAGTTACTTCTCAGCACATGTAACAGAATCTGATCACTGTATGAATCCACATGCAAGCGCTTATCCCTGGGTAACTACATTTTGCTCTCATATTATGGAATCTTGCCAAAATGCCCTTGTTCAAAGATTTATGTGGGGAAAACTGTACAAAAATCAAGACAACACATATCTAAATATCTTAGCTCGGTGAGAATGAGAGCTGACGCTTCAGTAGCTAGGCACATGAATAACATGCATACTGAGTCCTTAAAATTTTGGAGACTCTGTCTTGTGAAACTTAGGTCATGAGGGGGGAAATTAGATTCCAAGTTGATGAGAGAAGAAGCTAAATGGACATTAAGACTCAACATCCAGAACTCTATTGGACTGAATGAGGGCTTTTCTTTCCTGCTTTTATTTAATGGGTTTATTATTTAATGAAAATAATGAAATAAAAAACAAAGAGGGAAATTTGATAAATGTCTGGTCTTTAAAGGGTTAGTAAGTAAACCCTATTATGACCAAACAGTGAAGACAGTAAATAAAAACATTAACATTACGTAGTCATAACTTAGATTAATATAATTGAGCTTAATTTACAAATAAATAATTAAAACTCTAGATTACCTTTTATGTCCATGGCTGCAGCAAGAAGAGACGTCTAACGCTCCTGAAACAATGAAATACAAGTGTGTAAGAGCAGAAACTGATGTAATTTAAAGTAATATAAATTTAATGAAACTGACAGTAACTGGTTGTCTCAGTGCCAAAGGAAGAGGGTGTGGCGGTGGAGTAAGAGATGCAGAATAGAACATACAGCAGAACCTCAACTAACGTCATTAATCCGTCTGGAAGCAATGGACTTTAGTAGAAATCAATGTTAGTTGAAGACATTATTTCCATAGGAATTAATGTAAATCCAATTAATTGGTTCTAGATGTTTCAAAAAACACACCAAACCCCATTTAATAGAGAATAACTCTGGTCTTTAATACCGAAAACAATAACAATATTGAATGAATATAAAACACAACTGTAAAGAATAAATTAACATTGCAGGGACATCATTATAGCAGTACATATCACTGTGTTATGTGTGGTTTGACATTGGACTGCAGGGACATCATTATACCAGTATGTATCACTGTGTTATCTGTGGTTTGACATTGGACTGCAGGGACATCATTATAGCAAAACGTATCACTGTGCTATCTTTGGTTTGACATAGGACTGCAGGGACATCATTAGCAGTATGTATCACTGTGTTGTCTGTGCTTTGAGATAGGCCTGCAGTATTTATTTGCAAACGTTTCTTTACTCTACTGTACTCATCTGTAAAGTACTTACATTTTGCAGTACAGTGGGGATTCAGGAGACAGGCAGCATTCAGCTGGCACTTTGGGGATTCAGCTGCTGTACTGTTTCAGCAGGCAGGCAGACACAGCAACGTTTAGCCGGCACTGTGCACTGTGGAGAGCGGAAGGAGAGGAGTAGGCGCGCGGTGATGCAGGAGAAGCAGGAAGTGACCAGCATCATCTGCGCACCGCCTCACTGAGTGGCGCCTGGGGTCATGGAGCAGTTGGCGCCCTTATCTGAGGAATGCATCTTTATTTGAGGGACCGCCGCTGGCCTGACACATCAACTTAAGTTAAAAACAGCTTTACTTAAGAGCAAAGCTATTTAAGGGTTTACTGTACTTGGAAAAAAACAGGAGTCCATTTCCAAATGTGCCTCACACAAAAACCCCAATGCCTGTATTGCCAATAGATGTTGAGTGAGCAAATATTGTCTACTACAACCGAAAGGTGAATAAAATAAGACAAGACTTCTTAGATGCTCCTTATTCTCTTCTGTAGCTCTTGAGGGTTCAAACACAAGCGATATGCACGGTTACATATGGAGACAAAAAGAAGAGGTGGTGATGTTGGTTTTTATTTAATAAGATGGGGCCAGAATAGGGAACTAAATAGTTAATTTAGCTTAGTCCTTTTTACTTTACTACAATTGTTGAAGGATCTGTGAAGAACTTTCTGTATGCAGCAAGGACCTTCCACTGCCATTGGTCCAACTGACCAGTAGAAGAGAGGAGCTCTTTGATTGGTCGAGAGAAGAAGTTAACTGGAGCTGAGCTGAAACAAGACCCGTGAGTGACTTGGGGGAGTGAGTAGAGAGAACCAGAAGGAGGGGAGAAAGGAGGTCTGAGCTTTCTTTTTGGCTTTCTCCACTGTCCTGTCACTGGAGAAGCTACCGAACCTTCCTGCAAACCCCTTTCAAGCTGTGCCTACCCTCCATTCTTTCATCAAACAGCCAGAGAAGACCCAGCACCACAAGCTGCAGACAGCAGAGAGCCTCTATAGGACCAGCTGAGTGAGTACTAGAGAACTTTAGCTCATGTTTCAGGTTGACAATTACTGTTAGTTGAGTGATAGGGGTTTTCAGTCTCAGTCAGTTTCTTTATATCCTTCCCATTGCCCAGGGCTTATCTATCCATGGATCAAAGTTAAACTGTGTGTTGTGCAAATTCTACTGTTAAAAAACTCTTTCAGACTGCCACGTTTAATAGTAAATGGTTTGCCTGCAGTTTACTCAAACACATGTGATAGTCTTATTTCTCTACAAAGTTCCTTTAAATCAGATAATGGTGTAACGACTTTCTAACTTCAACACCCCGCCAGATCCTATTGTATACCTTCTCCTGTTTACAAGATTGTATAGAGCAAACTGTACTTATCGCATGACACAGCTACTTAGCCATCCCTCAGAAACCGCTCAGGGAATGCAGATCTCTTCCCGCTTGTCGCAGGTTGCACGGTTTTAGTGTCACAAACAGGATCTCACTTCTGTGACCTTTTTGCGCAATTTAAAAATGTAAAGGGTCAGCGTCCCCATTTTCAAAAATCACGGCTTAGGAGATTTCCGCAGCAAAATGGTAGCAATGTTTAGACTGCTTCCCATAGCCACAGAACAGCGGGTGGAAATATTAATAGGACAGTTAGAGGGAAGCTAAGACCTGGCCTAAGTTACAGGCAAGAGCTGTAGAACAGATATTTGAGAGACTTCAAAATATTTTTGAGATCTGTAAGGCTTCAGAAGTGAAAAAGAGATTTTTTTTAAATAAGAAGCAGCAGCCAGGTGAATACCTACAGGACTATGCCTTCTCCTTCCGGGAAGAGATGAAAGCCGTAATTCATGCCCATTCATGAGAAGCTGACACCCCTAACCAAATGCAACAAGAGCAGTTCATTGAAGGAGTGACCTCCAAAGACCTCCAGAGACAACCAAGAATGTTTGCAGTTCAACACCCAGATGACAGTTTCCTAGATTTCAAGGAATTAGCAATTTGGAAGATGGGCACTCCCAACACCTTTGAAGATCTGCTGGGAGAAATCTGACCCCTACGGCACACCAAATCACAGATTTCTTTCCAGTCTGCCCAAACAAACGAATCTGAGTAGGATGGAGTTCCTCAAAGCCAGAACTGAGAACAATCCAGAAATAACTTGCATAAATGGTGCGAGGTGTGGCAACTATATGTGATTGGTTGGGGAACAGGAAATGCAAGTCTCCAGTTCGGTCACCCAGGAGCATTTGGAAGCCTCATGCCCATACTCTTGTGGGCCTTCACAGCCCCCTGCTGAAACGCCCCAAAGAGATAGGTCCAACTCTTCCTGGAGAAATCAGAATCATATTTGTACGCATTGTAGATGTCCAGGACATGCTTCTATGACCTGCCCAAGTTTAAAAAGGCATCCCCCAGGCCCATGGACTGGCGCAGAGGAGGAGAGAAAGTAGGTCCTGCTCAGCACAACAGTGGAGGTCCACATACTTTGGCCACTGCCATGATATTATGATAACAGCAGAAGATGTACCCATTTCAGCACTCTTAGAATTGGTCCTCAAGGGTTCTACAATACAGAAGACACTCTTCAAGTGATACTGGGATCCTGCAGTTCTCGTGCACCTCCAAAACACTTCCTGGATCTCATTGCCACCGCAGACAAGCCTGTACCAGTAGTAGGCTATTGGGAAATATTCTCACTGGACAAACTAAGCTAGTACAGCAGGGTGTACTGGTGATCGATGTGTCCAAGAGAAATGCCCCATCCATGATCCTGGGGATGAACATGCACCGAAATTGCTTTGCAGAAATTCTAGAAACTCATGGCGTGGCCTAACCTGCAGAAAGAGCAGATGTGCTGATCCAGGGCTCCTCAGCCAGAAAAGAAAACCCACTGGTACTGGCATTTACAGACCCTCAGATGAACTGCTCATCTCCCTAAACACTTCCCTACAGGACGAGGTACAGAAAGAGGGGTTCCATGACCTGTTTGGACGCTTTTGAAAATTGAGGCCTAGTGCTACGAGGGAAGCCAGGGACTAAATTTCCAGGCAGGCCGGAAGATCACTCCATGGCGGAGCTCCGAATGTCGCAAAATTACCAAAAAAAACAGGCCGCAGTGGCAACAGAGCTTTCCCACACAGGTGAAGACCGGGAGCTGAAGCAAGGAGCGGCACAGGGAGGCTCAAAGCCCCGTTTTAACCCCCAGACTAACAGGCACGCCTAAGCAGGGTGAGAGGAGACAATCTGGCCAGAGGTGTGGGCCATCTGATAAGGAGGTCAGTGAATGGTCTGGAAGAGGCATTACCTTCAAAGGGAGAAAGAGGTTCTGTCAGCTTGGCTTGCTGGCAGGCCAGAGAAGAAGACAGTACTGATACTCCATACCTCACCCCCTCCTTCTTCCCCGCTCTTCTCACTCCCCCCCTTCTCCCCCTCTCTCCTCCTTCACTGAAGACTATGTGAGGTTCGGGGGAAACATCACAGACCTGTTGAAAAGCCCATGTCTCATCACCTTCCTTTGCTGCCATACCAGAGAACAGATAAAATGAACTCTCAGTTCTAATTTTTACGGAAACTTTTCATTGGAGTTCTGTATAACTAGAAAGGATCAACCTTTATAAGGACTCTCTCTTAGAAGGTCTGAACTTGATACAAATTTTATTGTTAGAAAACCATCTTACTCTATGACAGAATAAAGAGAAAATAAGTGGAGAATAGGACCCAATAACTTGGGATATGGGTATTTAGCTCACGCATTAAAATCAAGCAGAAATTACCTTCAAATTATCAACTTGTCACATGATCAAGGAATAATGAAAGGAAACAGGGAGCGAAGTAATGACCCCCATCACACACCCCTATACTCTGAGGAGATTAAAGAACCAGGTAGACATGCAGAAGTTTCTAAAGAAAAAGAATGCTCAATCACCAAACTCTATGTCAAGTTCACAGGTGGCACAGTCTAGAAAATGGTTTTCTTTTTTTCTTTCTCAATTAAACGGTAGAACTCCTCCTGACTTAACTAACTCTCATCCCTTTATTGTCTCTACATGGGGATCTCGCCCATTACGTTATGCAGAGCGTGATGTATCAGTAGAAAGTCCAAATTATTATCTCCTAGGACTTTGAAAGTATGATATTCTTAGGGTGCTGTGGGGTTGGAGATATGATAATGTGCTGATATGGTTGTGATATGGCTGGCGGTGTGCATATGGTTGTGACTGTTCACCTGGGGCCCACGCTGCCATTTTCCGTGGGCCATTAGGATCCTGTGGTAGCGTCATGTCAGGCTTTGTAGGGCTTCTGGTGGTCGCATGAGTGGTTGGCCCCCTGAGGCCCTCTGTCAGACGTGCCATCCATCTGGATTCAATTTACTTAGCTCAAAACAAGCTTAAAATGTAAATATAGTAAATTATGTGGGAATTGAGTACTGTTACAATTGTGTGCCAAACAGCCCTAGTTGTTTTTTGTTTTTTTTTCCAGTTAAGCAACATAAAGTGCTTGTAACTGTGTCAACTGTAATGTCCTCCACAAGGCCAAAGACACAAATTTTAGGATGCAGGGGGCCCCTAGGTGTGCTTCCGTAAACTCAAGAACGTCTCTCCAATAGGTCTGCAGAACATATTTTTAAAAGGCCATCCCGGTCATCCGAGTCTCGGCCCGGTATGTCCAAGCCCCACTATTCAAGAGCCCCGTCCTTCAGCAAGGCAAGACCTTTTGTCAGTTGTCTATAAAAACAGGAGAGCAGCTTCAGAATGTTGGCCATCTGTGCCAGCTCCTCTAGTTGGGTCAGTACGTTCAGGCCTTCAAACTGGGCTCCGAGTGCATGACGGGGTTGGAAATAGCTAACAAGGGAATTATTAGGAACACCCAGTCACATCTGTAATTGTAAGAAGGTACTGAGAACACTATTCTCTATGGAGCACCGCTGTGCAGAGAGCCTGGAGCAGGGGCTCATATGTCACAGGCTGGGTGTCTGTAGCACCACTGCCAGCAGCAGTTTGGGGAGCAGGCAGCAGCTGTGTCTTCAGGTGGGCGTCCGGACTCAGCTGGGCTCTCCCGAGCACCAGCACCCGGTAGTGGAGCCAGGGGACTCTCAGGTCTCACAGGCCACAACTCAGCTCTGTCAACGGTGAGACCATAAAAAGTCTCTAAATGATCCCCAGAGGCAGGAGAAACTGATAAGGGGTCAGGAATGGCAGCCCCAGGTCCAGCAGAGGCAGGATGGCAGAGGATTTCTTGGGCTTGATGGTGCAGCTGTCCCTGGTACGTCCATCCACTTCGCTCACTAGGCTACGCCTCCCCTCCTCTTGATTATTTAACTAGTTTCTGCTTATCCAGTTGACTCAAACCAAACAGTTCTTCCTGCTTTTAGGGTCAAAACCTATACCTTTGTGGCCTTCACTCACAACAACCCCCTAGTTCACCTGAACACTGCCAAATTGGGTGCCTTAGAGCAATGGTGGGTCTCTCGTCTTGCCAACTACAGCTTCACTATCACGTTCCAGGCTTGAAAATTAACGCCAACGCTGATGCATTATCCTGTTTGTCTTATGCTAGAGACGCTGCAGAAAATGAGGATGATCAATGAGAGGAAATAGAACTACCAGATTTCAGTGCCAAAACCGCTTGTCTGAACGCTCAAAGGCCTCGTATCTACAACACAGAAAGAAGATCAACTGTCGTTCACCTTGTAAACTGAAAGTCAAATCTTTGGTGAACTTCTAGACTACCTCTCTTCCGGTACCATACCCAGAAGTATTAGACACGGCCATCCAGAAAGTAAGCTGCAACAAAGAAAGAAACTGTCCTTTAGAAGAAATCTGTTATGTAGAAATTCTAATCGATGCTGTTACCGGCCATAGGGTGCAACAAATATTGATACCAAGGCGAGATGCAAATATGATCCTGACTATTTACCATGACCAATCAGGACACTTTGGTGTGCAAAAGACTGAAGCAACTATCCGTAGATGATGTTATTGGATTGGCATCAGAAATGAAATCAAAACATGGTGTACACTGTGCGAAACCAGAAGACGAGTCAAAGTCGACAAAAGAGCTCTTCTGCATCCTATCATACCTACGTGACCCTTCTTGCCATTGACCATCTAAAGATTGAGCCCAGCAGAATCGGCTACAGCTATTTTCTAACAATCAATCATTACACAAAATTCACAGTCGATGTCCCAGTGAATATTTGACTGCGAAAACCACTGCTCAGCTGGTTTGGAAGAATTTCTTAATCCCCTATGGATGTCCAGAAAATAACCTTTCTGATAGAGGTGCTGCTTTCGAATCCCAACTGTTCCAAGAACTATGTCATTTGTACTATTGTAAGAAACTAAGAACCACGGCTTACCATCCTCAAGCAAATGGACTTTGTAAGAAAATGAATCAAACTATTCTTAGATTGCTGAGAACAATTCCCTCTGATGAAAGAACTGACTGGCCAGCACGCCTGCCATAACTGATCTTTACTTACAACAGCAAACCCCACTGTTCTACTCCATACTACCTAATATATGGTACACCAGGCTAGTTGCCCGCAGATCTAGCCCTTGAATTACAACCCACAGATAAAGTTACCCCTCTACCAAAAACTGACTGGGTAGAAGATCATCAACGACGACTCCAAGACTCTCAGGATATTGTAAATGCCCACATAAAGGAAGTTCATCAGAAGCAGCAAAGCGACTTTGACTAAAGCTACCCCATTCAACATTTATGATCAAGTTTGTCAGAAGAAGTGTCCACATACTGGAAAATTGCACTCTATATGGGAGTTACAGCCTTACCAACCCTACGCGGATGAAGAAGTATATTATATCGGACAGAAAAAACTGCTGAAACTCGTAAATCGGGACAGACTTAAACATTGTCCTTTACCACCTCCATCTTCAGAGGATTCTGATAGTGAATCGAAGTCTGCCCATACTGAGCTTGACCCCGCTTCGGATACAGACAATGTAGCCACTTCAGGCTTTGACCCTAATGATCCGATGACCTGGTATCTGATGCCCGGCTTTGTGGAGCCATCTCACCAGTCTGTCACATCTGCTCCAAGCACACAGCCATCTCTCCACAGGGTTCCAAAAGATCGTCCTAGTTTCAGCGACTTTGAAGAAGAATTCAGCCTCAGACATTCACAAAGATCTACTCAGAGGCAAATAGCTGCCCGCTACAGAGACTAGAGCCCCACTACAATGTTTAAATTATTGTGCTACCTGTTCTGGTTTGAGTAACGTTCTTAAGGTTTGCATCCCAAGAGACTGCTTGGGAAGCTCTCAGTTAAACTGTTGATTCGTTTTGCTTGCTTGTTGCCTTAACTCATTATTAGAGATGAGCGAGCATACTCGTCCGAGCTTGATACTCGTTCGAGTATTAGGGTGTTCGAGATGCTCGTTACTCGTAACGAGTACCACGCGGTGTTCGGGTTACTTTCATTTTCTTCCCTGACAAATTTGCGCGCTTTTCTGGCCAATAGAAAGACAGGGAAGGCATTACAACTTCCCCCTGCAACGTTCAAGCCCTATACCACCCCCCCGGCAGTGAGTGGCTGGCGAGATTAGGTGTCACCCGAGTATTAAAATCTGCCCCTCCCGTGGCTCGCCACAGATGCATTCTGACATAGTTTAGGGAAAGTGTTGTTGATGCCGGAGCTGTAGAGATGAGCGAACGTACTCGTCCGAGCTTGATATTCGTGCGAATATTAGGGTGTTCGGGATGCTCGTTACTCGTAACGAGCACCACGCGGTGTTCTGCTTACTTTCAGTTTCCTCTCTGAGACGTTAGCGCGCTTTTCTGGCCAATTGAAAGACAGGGAAGGCATTACAACTTCCCCCTGTGACGTTCAAGCCCTATACCACCCCCCTGCAGTGAGTGGCTGGGAAGATCAGATGTCACCCGAGTATAAAAGTCGGCCCCTCCCGCGGCTCGCCACACATGCCTTGTGACTTAGCTGAGGGAAAGTACTATCGTGCTGGTGCTGCTGTAGGGAGAGCGTTAGGAGTCAGTGTAGGCTTCAAGAACCCCAAAGCTCCTTCTTAGGGCCACATCTACCTGTGTGCAGGCTGCTGCAAGCAGTGTTTTTTTTTTGTTTTTTTTCCTCAAAATCGGCAGTGCAGAACATTGCACCCGGCATTAGGGACAGAAGTGGTGCATAGGCAGGGAGAGTGTTAGGAGTGAGTGTAGCCTTCAAGAACCTCAACGGTCCTTTCTAGGGCCAAATTTAAGCGTGTGCAGTACTGTGCTGGCTGCTGTTAGCAGTGTTGCATTTTTTTTTCTTTCTAAAAATCGTCTGTGCAGAGCATTGCACCCTCCATTGATACTACAGGGACATAAGTTGTGTGTCACTTTTTCAGGGCCACACTACAGTTCTAAAAGTTATTGTTCATTGAATATATGCAGTGGGTCCTTCCCTTTGCAAAAAAGGAAAATAAATTATATTTGGCCTGCCTGTGTCAGTCCTAAGGTCTCCGTGTACGTGTGTGCTGCGTGGAGAACGTACAAAAATCAGACGCAACCAGCTACGGTTTACTGCAGGCTTGCGCCATTGTCTTTCCTGACTGGCAAATACCTGCTCTGCTAGAGTTAATAACTCTGCTACACTAAAGTTGTGTGTCACTTTTTGAGGGCCACACTACAGTTCTAAAAGTTATTGTTCATTGAATATACACAGTGGGTCCTTCCCTTTGCAAAAAAGGAAAAGAAATTATATTTGGCCTGCCTGTGTCAGTCCTAAGGTCTCCGTGTACGTGTGTGCTGAGTGGACAACGTACAAAAATCAGACGCAACCAGCTACGGTTTACTGCAGGCTTGCGCCATTGTCTTTCCTGACTGGCAAATACCTGCTCTGCTAGAGTTAATAACTCTGCTACACTAAAGTTGTGTGTCACTTTTTCAGGGCCACACTACAGTTCTAAAAGTTATTGTTCATTGAATATACGCAGTGGGTCCTTCCCTTTGCAAAAAAGCGAAAACATTATATTTGGCCTGCAGGCTTGCGCCAATTTATTTCCTGCCTGGGAAATCAAATCACTGGTAATACAGCATGCTGAGGGGTAGGGGTAAGCCTAGAGGACGTGGACGTGGCCGTGGCCGAGGACGCGTAGGCCCAAGTGAGGGTGTGGGCACAGGCCGAGCTCCTGATCCAGGTGTGTCGCAGCCGACTGCTGCGCGATTAGGAGAGAGGCACGTTTCTGGCGTCCCCACATTCATTGCCCAATTAATGGGTCCACGCAGGAGACGTTTATTAGAAAATGAGCAGTGTGAGCAGGTCCTGTCCTGGATGGCAGAAAGTGCTTCGAGCAACCTATCGTCCAGCCACAGTTCTGCGCCGTCCACTGCTGCAAATCCGAATCCTCTGTCTGCTGCTCCTCCTTCCTCCCAGCCTCCTCACTCCACTACAATGACACATGCTCAGGAGCGGGAACACTCCCAGGAACTGTTCTCGGGCCCCTGCTCAGATTGGGCAGCAGTGGTTCCTCTCCCACCAGAGCAGTTTATCGTCACTGATGCCCAACCATTCGAAAGTTCCCTGGGTCCGGGGGATGAGGCTGGGGACTTCCGCCAACTGTCTCAAGAAGTTTCTGTGGGTGAGGAGGACGATGACGATGAGACACAGTTGTCTTGCAGTGAGGTAGTAGTAAGGGCAGTAAGTCCAAGGGAGCAGCGCACAGAGGATTCGGAGGAAGAGCAGCAGGACGATGAGGTGACTGACCCCACCTGGTGTGCAACGCCTATTCAGGACAGGTCTTCAGAGGGGGAGGCAAGGGCATCAGCAGGGCAGGTTGCAAGAGGCAGTGCGGTGGCCAGGGGTAGAGGCAGGGCCAGACCGAATAATCCACCAAGTGTTTCCCAAAGCACACCCTCGCGCCATGCCACCCTGCAGAGGCCGAGGTGCTCTAAGGTCTGGCAGTTTTTCACAGAGACGCCTGACGACCGACGAACAGTGGTGTGCAACCTTTGTCGCGCCAAGATCAGCCGGGGAGCCACCACCAACAGCCTTACCACCACCAGCATGCGCAGACATATGATGGCCAAGCACCCCACAAGGTGGAATGAAGGCCGTTCACCGCCTCCGGTTTGCACCGCTGCCTCTCCCCCTGTGCCCCAACCTGCCACTGAGATCCAACCTCCCTCTCAGGACACAGGCACAACCGTCTCATGGCCTGCAACCACACCCTCACCTCCGCTGTCCTCGGCCCCATCCAGCAATGTCTCGCACCGCACCGTCCAGCCGTCGCTAGCGCAAGTGTTGGAGCGCAAGCGCAAGTACGCCACCACGCACCCGCACGCTCAATCGTTAACCGTCCACATAGCCAAATTTATCAGCCTTGAGATGCTGCCGTATAGGGTTGTGGAAACGGAGTCCTTCAAAGCTATGATGGCGGCGGCGGCCCTGCGCTACTCAGTTCCCAGTCGCCACTACTTTTCCCGATGTGCCGTCCCAGCCCTGCACGACCACGTCTCCCGCAACATTGTACGCGCCCTCACCAACGCGGTTACTGCCAAGGTCCACTTAACAACGGACACGTGGACAAGCACAGGCGGGCAGGGCCACTATATCTCCCTGACGGCACATTGGGTGAATTTAGTGGAGGCTGGGACAGAGTCAGAGCCTGGGACCGCTCACGTCCTACCCACCCCCAGAATTGCGGGCCCCAGCTCGGTGGTGGTATGTTCGGCGGTGTATGCTTCCTCCACTAAAGCACCCTCCTCCTCCTCCTCAACCTCTGTCTCGCAATCTAGATGTGTCAGCAGCAGCAGGACATCGCCAGCAGTCGGTGTCGCGCAGCGTGGCAGCACAGCGGTGGGCAAGCGTCAGCAGGCCGTGCTGAAACTACTCAGCTTAGGAGATAGGAGGCACACGGCCCACGAACTGCTGCAGGGTCTGACAGAGCAGACGGACCGTTGGCTTGCGCCGCTGAGCCTCCAACCGGGCATGGTCGTGTGTGACAACGGCCGTAACCTGGTGGCGGCTCTGCAGCTCGGCAGCCTCACACACGTGCCATGCCTGGCCCACGTCTTTAATTTGGTGGTTCAGCGCTTTCTGAAAAGCTACCCACGCTTGTCAGACCTGCTCGTAAAGGTGCGCCGGCTCTGCGGACATTTCCGCAAGTCCAACACGGACGCTGCCACCCTGCGCACCCTGCAACATCGCTTTAATCTGCCAGTGCACCGACTGCTGTGCGACGTGCCCACACGGTGGAACTCTACGCTCCACATGTTGGCTAGGCTCTATGAGCAGCGTAGAGCTATAGTGGAATACCAACTCCAACATGGGCGGCGCAGTGGGAGTCAGCCTCCTCAGTTCTTTTCAGAAGAGTGGGCCTGGTTGGCAGACATCTGCCAGGTCCTTCGAAACTTTGATCAGTCTACCCAGGTGGTGAGCGGCGATGCTGCAATCATTAGCGTCACCATTCCTCTGCTATGCATCTTGAGAAGTTCCCTGCAAAGCATAAAGGCAGCCGCTTTGCGCTCGGAAACAGAGCTGGGGGAAGACAGTATGTCGCTGGATAGTCAGAGCACCCTCCTGTCTATATCTCAGCGCGTTCAGGAGGAGGAGGATGAGGAGGATGAGGAGGAGGGGGAAGAGACAGCTTGGCCCACTGCTGACGGTACCCATGCTGCTTGCCTGTCATCATTACAGCGTGTATGGCCTGAGGAGGAGGAGGAGGATCCTGAAAGTGATCTTCCTAGTGAGGACAGCCATGTGTTGCGTACAGGTACCCTGGCACACATGGCTGACTTCATGTTAGGATGCCTTTCTCGGGACCCTCGCATTCAACGCATTCTGGCCATTCGGATTACTGGGTGTACACACTGCTCGACCCACGCTATAAGGAGAACCTTCCCAGTCTCATTCCCGAAGAGGAAAGGGGTTCGAGAGTGTTGCTCTACCACAGGACCCTGGCGGACAAGCTGATGGTAAAATTCCCATCCGACAGCGCTAGTGGCAGAAGGCGCAGTTCCGAGGGCCAGGTAGCAGGGGAGGTGCGTAGATCGAGCAGCATGTACAGCCCAGACAGTGCAACAGTCTTTAAGGGCCTGGCCAGCTTTATGGCTCCCCAGCAAGACTGTGTCACCGCTCCCCAGTCACGGCTGAGTCGGCGGGAGCACTGTAAAAGGATGGTGAGGGAGTACGTAGCCGATCGCACGACCATCCTCGGTGACGCCTCTGCCCCCTACAACTACTGGGTGTCGAAGCTGGACACGTGGCCTGAACTAGCGCTGTATGCCCTGGAGGTGCTTGCTTGTCCTGCGGCTAGCGTCTTGTCAGAGAGGGTGTTTAGTGCGGCTGGGGGAATCATCACAGATAAGCGTACCCGCCTGTCAACCGACAGTGCCGACAGGCTAACACTCATCAAGATGAACAAAGCCTGGATTTCCCCAGACTTTTCTTCTCCACCAGCGGACAGCAGCGATACGTAAGCAATACGTATTATGCACCCGCGGATGGAAGCTACGTTCTCTCTCACCATCCAAAACGGGGACATTTCTGCTTCATCAATCTGTGTCTAATATTCCTCCTCCTCCTCCTGCTCCTCCTCCTGAAACCTCACGTAATCACGCTGAACGGGCAATTTTTCTTAGGGCCACAAGGCACACTCATCTAATTTTTCTAAACAATTTTTATATGTTTCAATGCTCTTAAAAGCATTGAAACTTTAACTTGAACCAATTTTTCGTTAAACTGGGCTGCCTCCAGGCCTAGTTACCACTTAAGCCACATTAACCAAAGCGATTAATGGGTTTCACCTGCCATCTTGGTTGGGCATGGCCAATTTTTACTGAGGTACATTAGTACTGTTGGTACACCAATTTTTTGGGGCCCTCACCTACAGTGTAATCATAGCAATTTGTATGTTCTTCGCCTGCACTCATGGTACAGAAGTGTGTGTGGGGTTGGCCTACACTTTAGCTACATAAATGTAACTTGGGCCTTGGCTATACTGCAGCTACTGAAATGGAACTAAGACTGCGCTCCCACTATACTGCTGCTTCGGAATTGTTACTGGGGCCTGTCTTGAGTGCTACTATTGCTGACATGGAACGAAGACTGCGCTCCCACTATACTGCTGCTTCGGAATTGTTACTGGGGCCTGTCTTGAGTGCTACTATTGCTGACATGGAACGAAGACTGCGCTCCCTCTATACTGATGCTTCGGAATTGTTACTGGGGCCTGTCTTGAGTGCTACTATTGCTGACATGGAACGAAGACTGCGCTCCCGCTATAATGCTGCTAGTGATATGTTAGTGGGGCCTGTCCTAATGCTACGGCTGAAATGTTACGAATTCTGGGCTCTGCCTATACCGCTGCTAATGGTATGTCTCTGGGGTGTGGAAACAGAGGCTTCCCAAAGACATGATGGCGGCGAGGCCATTTCCCACCAACGCGGTTAATGTTAAGGTGCATATAACCACGGACACGTGTAGAGGACACGTAGTGCCTCAAGAACATCCCCCTCCTCCTCCAACAGGGAAAACATTCTTGGCAAATGCCTTTGCATTGGTTCGTCTGGTGGCAGTCCAAGAATTTCACCTTTACCGACACTACAAGAGAGCCCCCCCACCATCCCCCGCCACCATCCCCCCGCCACGGCCCACTTAATCCTGGCCACATTCCGAAAACCAACAAAATAAAACCGCGCTACTAGGTCCGCAGTCACCACCACATTACCACCAACGCGCTTACTGTTAAGGTACATATTACCAGTCTGACTGGGGCATGCAGAGACACCTTGACAGAATGAATAGTGTGTGGCACATAGGTTCCCCATTGCTATGCCCACGTGTGCAGCTCCTGATGGCGGTGGCACAGGATTCTATTTCTCATTGCTTCTGTACAGCATTGTGGGCTATCGCCCCACCACTTTTAAAGAGGGTCGCTGCCTAGCCGTGCCAACCCCTCTGCAGTGTGTGCCTGCGGTTCCTCCTCATGGCAGACGCACTCCTAAATAGACATGAGGGTGGTGTGGCATGAGGGCAGCTGAAGACTGCGCAGGGACACTTTGGTGTGCGCTGTGGGGGGGGAGGGGGGGCGGTTGGTCAGCATGTAACCCAGGAGAAGTGGCAGTGGAGTGTCATGCAGGCAGTGATTGTGCTTTGTTGGAGGTAGTGTGGTGCTTAGCTAAGGTATGCATTGCAAATGAGGGCTTTTCAGAAGTAAAAGTTGTTGGGAGGGGGGGGGGCCCACTCTTGCCGCTATTGTGGCTTAATAGTGGGACCTGTGAACTTGAGATGCAGCCCAACACGTAGCCCCTCGCCTGCCCTATCCGTTGCTGTGTCGTTCCCATCACTTTCTTGAATTGCCCAGATTTTCACACATGAAAACCTTAGCGAGCATCGGCAAAATACAAAAATGCTCGGGTCGCCCATTGACTTCAATGGGGTTCGTTATTCGAAACGAACCCTCGAGCATCGCGAAAAGTTCGTTCCGAGTAACGAGCACCCGAGCATTTTGGTGCTCGCTCATCTCTACTAGTGAATGAACAAGAACATGCTAATTAATCTCGGGACTCGATGACAGATATTCTTCATTGATGCAGCCATGTAAAATCGCAATGTTCTTGTGAATTAGGCCTTAGGAGCTCAATATTTCCTCAATCTGCATCTCACTCTGCTGCTGTGGATTTCCGCTCCAAAACCCCCAAGCGGATTTTGGCGTAGAATTTTCTGCATCTGTAGATGTGGATTGCAGATATATTGTTATAGCGATATATAATCTAATATATATATATATATATATATATATATATATATATAATTGCTCATGTGAAGGCGCCTTGAGGAACCTTTCTCACAGGATGGACTTACTCGGCAGAACCCAGCCAAATCCATTGCTGCAGAATTATGCACCAAAATCCACTGGTCTGACTACAGTTTTTGATGTGGAATTGCAGACAGGTTTTAAGCCACAGGTATGGTTTCATAGGCAATCTGCAGTGGTAGCCCCAGAATCTTTCACAAAGCCCCTGGCTGCCAAGGCAATTGAACAGCACCCCGTAATTTCAATGTTGGTGATTGCTTGGGTTCCCCGAACTCCAATCTGGGCATTTAAATGCTGCTATCAGAATTGATTGTTGCATGTAAAGGGTTAACAGCCACAATCAGTGGGAGTTCTGATTGCAGCTGTTGTTGGACGGTGTCAGCCTGTAAAAAAAAAAAGCCGGCACCTGAATTGTATGGAGCCGGATCAGCCCCCAAATACCCTCCATACAAACCTTAGACACACAGGACATAACTGTACGACATGTGTTGTTAAGGGGTTAAAGATGTTATAAAACCCGTAAAAATTTGTCTCAGCTGTAAATTATTTCAATTATCAAAATCCGCACCAAAAATGTGGCAACAATTGTTGAAATGTCAATGGTGTACATTACTGAAGTTTGCCAGCAGGTGGCACTCATGAGCACCCTACATTTTCATAGTCATTCTGTAGTTTCTCCAGCTTCTGCTTTGTCATTTCCTCCCTTATCAGTTTATTGCGTATCTCATAGATTGCAGGAACCTGGCGGTATCCGTGCATGGGTCATAATGTGCAGAAAGGATATAGTGTGTGCAGATGTCTCAGTTCCACAAGTTGTGAACAGTTGGGTATGTTCTGTTTGTTTGGAGGGATGTCTTAAAGGGATTTTCTCACAATTGACTTTAATCACCTTTCCACAAGATAAGTGATAAATGTTGGCCAGCTGGGACCCCCATGATCACTAGAGTGAGGGTTCAGAACCCTTCATACCTGATCGCTGCACAGCTGTAGTGAGGAACAGTTTGAATGCAGCAGTAGTGAAGCGTGTGCTCTGCGCTCCGTTCAATGTCTGTGGGGCTGACGGAAACAGCTGAACGTTGTACTGATTCATCCATTTATATCCGTTTAATTGCAATTTACATGAGATTTGTTGCATCTGTAACACGGACATATACAGGAATGGGGTTTCAAGGCAACTTCAGTTTAGAACAGTCGTGTGACTGTGAATGGACTACAAAGCAGCCGCGCAGCGACTTGTATTATACTTCACTAGAAGTGAATGGGGGGAACTACACAACTCAAATCGTGCAACTTGCATCTACCTGGGATTGCACAACTTAAGTATTTGTCTAGATCTGGCCTTAAGGCTACTTCCACATGGGCGACGTGGTATCACCGCGAGGATATCGCATCGGTGATCAGTGAGATATCGCTGCATTTTCTCGTGGTGACGTCGTGATTTGTGTCACTACAAAGTTGTAGCGCTCTTTTGTCAGGATTTTCGGTGAACTGTAAGCCCTAACTGCATGGAAACAAAAATCCAAAAAACCAATACATTATCTAAGAGGCGCTGTCAGCTCCGATGCGCGTCTGCTCTTCAGCTCCGGCACTCGTCTTCAGTCTTCTGCCAGCCCTTCCTGTGTTGGAGGTTGAAAATCCCCACCTCCAGATCCAGCGCTCAACGAACCAATCACAGCCATTCAATGCAGTGGGTGTGATTGGTTCATTGAGCACTGGCTCTGATTGGCTGAGCTGCGATGCTTGATAACCAATCACAGCCAGCTCTTTCTGAAGGTGGGGATTTTAAACCTCCAATCCAGGAAGGGCTGGCAGAAGACTAAAGACAAGTGGCGGAGCTCAAGAAAAGACGCATGCCGGACAGTGCCTCTTAGGTGATGTATTATTTTGTTTTTGTTTTTTTGATGCAGTTAGGGTTTCCTTTAGGGCTTTTACAATAGGATTTCCTATTGTAAAAGTTGCATCGCACCACACGAAAACCATGTTTTCGTGAAATGCAATAGAAAGGAAGGGTCCATTGGCAAACATGGGCTACAAAAAAAAATCACAAATCGCGGCTGTATAGAGCACGCCACGATTTTGTATTCTAGTAATGTCGCAGGCTACAAACCATAATTCAAGTGAAAGAACCCATTTAAAACCATGGGCATCTTATACATGCGTTTTGCAGCACTGTCGCATTGCTGCAAAATAGCACAATTTTGTAGTCCGTGAGGAAGCGGCCTATAAGGGATGTCCCATCTAGACAAACACTGTCAGCATGTCCAATTAGAACATGGATGTCATAGAAGGGATCTCCGTATTAGTCAGAACAGAGAATAACTCTTGACTCATTGCAACAATATATTCCATGGCTCTCAGTGACAGCTCCCCAATGTTGGAGGCTGTTCTACATATGTTTGCCGCAGTCAGGAAGAGATTGGATGTAGCGCTGGTTGCACATGCAGGCTGTTGCTCCATTCATTTTCAATGGGACTACTGGACATAGGAGCACTGGCCACTACACAGGGGTCGGAGCAGCACCTTCCCCTCTGACCCAGCGTATCTTGTCGTCGCTGCCTGGAAAACTCTTATTTTTTTGTGCAGTCTGTCAGCATTTCTGCTAAGGGGACGGGTCGCAAATGCAACCCTTGTGACCTCTATAGCTACGCCACTGCTGCAGATTGCTTGTGTAGAGCTAGTATCGATCCCCGTATTGTCACTGTATGGTGGTAATATCAGTCACTGCATAAGCACTCTGATTAGGATGCATCTCTATAATCCTGTGAGTTCAGGTTAGTAGACCCGAGGTCAGGCTGGAACATTCGTCTGTATCACAGGCCCGGGTGCAAGGGTCCAGCGCGGACTCCCCCATCCCGTATCCATACCTAAACTGTGCTGCATACAGCCACAAAACGAATTTCCATACACGACCTGGCCCCTTGGCGTAATCTTAGCAAACATGTCTCATTTACTGCATTACATGAAAAGTTGTTTGTAGCCCCGTAGGCCACACTCACACACACCGCTTTTTATGGCTATTAGCACAGCGTCTTGAGCGCCATTCAAAACGCAGTACAACACTCATTGATTTCAATAGGGTTACTCATACCTGCGCTCAAACGCGGTGTTCCTAATGCCATGATTTTTAAGAGCTGTCTGCTCTATTTTTGCTTTTTCGCAGTTCTTAACGCACCTCCTCAATGATGACTATGGTGGGATGCATTAAAAAGCGCTGTCAAACTCTGTACCATGTGTTCAAAACCGCCGTTCAAATTGTGGTAAAAATACCACGTTTTTAAGATGCATTTTCTAAACACATGTGAGTGGCCTAAGTGCTTCTACCCACTAGCGTTTTTTTTATGCTGCAATATCGTTGCATTTTTTTCAATGGGACTTTCTAGTGTTAAAATTGCATCGCTTAAAAATAGCAAAAGCACAAACTTGCGATTTTTGTGTGATGCAATTTTAACATTAGAAGGTCCCATTGAAAAAAATGCAGCAATATTGCAGCATTAAAAAAACGCTAGTGGGTAGAAGCCTTTAGGGTGTGTTAATGTTTTTTGGTGAACTTTTTAACCACCGTTAAGAAAAACTACATTACACAGGGATGCCAATACTTTTGCACTTAGCATTGAATTTTCAAGTTGTGACTTTTTCTATTTAAGACCTAAAGAATGGTTGTGCCAAATTTCATGTTTGTACGACAGCGGGAAGTTAGAGAATTAGATTAGGTACATTACACAGGGGTGTCAATACTTTTGCAATTAGCATTGAATAATCAATGTTAGGTGTGCTGCTGGGATCTGTGGTTCTAAGCTTCCTAGCAGCACAGCTCCACAGGTGGTTGAGGGTTAATTGCGCTGGCTGGGTGTGGTATTCTCTAGCAGCCAATCCCCTTTAGCCTTCAGCACATATAAACCCAGCTCTTGTCAGTCTGAAGCTGGTCTTGTACTGTTTGGATATATCTATTATTTTCCCACTCAGATCTGTGTTTGCAAGTAGGTCTGTTCTGTCTCTCTTCCTCCCTAAAGACGGTTTGAACACCTGTAGTCCTGGTCTGCAGTACATGCAGCTCCCTTTTCCTTTCCCCTTTACATGTGTGGCCTGCAAACGTCTTTTGTCTCGCTCTGTGTCAGTTGGTGGATCCCTGACACAGCTCCCTATGTCAGCTCGGTGGCTGACTGTCTATCCCCCTGCATAAGGACACATAGTCTTGCTGTGAGTTTCATCTGTGTGAAGTTTTCTGTCAGTTTTGTGTCAGCTTGCTGTGTGACCTGTGATCTGTGCCCTGTCCTGTGCAGCTTGCTGTGTGAACTGTCATGTTCTGCTGGACTCCTGGTTAGTGTAGGGACTAGCAGTGTAACCAGGAGCCATGAAGAAGCCTGCTAGCTTCTATGTTTTTTACAAAATGTCAACTAATACTTGGTATTTATATATAGCTTATCTTCTATTAGTGTTTCCATTTTGGCTGCTGTATGCTGTGTTCTCTGCTCTGTGTGTCCTGTTGTTCTGTGGCATGTGTATGTCTCCTGTTCTGTGGTGTGGTTCCTAGGATCAGCTTGGGCTCAGTTCCGAAGATGACTGGGCTGCCATTTATTGAGGCGATGTCCCCGCTTATGTAGGGCCATGTCATCCTCTCCGGTAGCACGTGGCAAGTTTGTCTGAAACAGTTGTGCATCCATTCTTTCTCATTTGGTCACGATCGTGTGGGCCCTGTTCTTAGCTTCCCCACACGATCATAACAATCGAGTTGCGACCCCTTTACGTTTCATATTTAGGACCTAAAGAATGCTCCTGCCAAATTTCATGTCTGTAAGAAACTGGGAAGATAGAGAATTAGATTTGGTACATTACAAAGGGGTGCCAATACTTTTGCACTTAGCATTGAATAATCAAGCTGTGACCCCTTTACTTTCCCTATTTAGGACCTAAAGAATGCTCCTGCCAAATTTCATGTTTGTGCGAATTTGTGAAGTCAGAGAATTAGTGGTGAGTCAGTCAGTCAATGAGTCAGTTAGTGAGGGCTTTCACAATTATGTGTATATATATATATATATATATATATATATATATATATATATATATACATATACACACAAGGAGATGTATAACTTATACCAGAGATAGGTAGGTACATAGATATGAGATAGCTAAATGGAGAGATACATAGATAGATAGAGTGATAGATGAGGTAGATAGATGAGAGAGATAGACAGACAGAAGAGAGAGAGAGAGACAGACAGTTATATGAGAGATACAGTAGATGAGAGAGAGATCGAGATTGATGAGAGATAAGCAGACAGACAGATAGATGAGAGAGACGGACAGATAGATAGATAGATCGATATGATAGACAGAAGAGATAGATATGACATAAATAGATAGGAATAGATAGATAGACAGATACATACATACCCTGGACCACTTCTCTGTGTGGGGAGAGCAGGGCAGGGGCCGTCATATACTGTGTCTCTATTAGCAGCAAGGTGATGACATCATCCTGCTCAGCTCCCTGCCATGCCTCCCCCTCCTCCTGTGCTTCGGCTGGTTGCTCTATTTACTGCACCAAAGTAATCATGCAGTCGGCCGGGAATGCACTGCACTTGTATATGGCGGAGGGCGGCCTCTGGCCCCTTCAGCACAGGGGCTGTGTCGCCATTGCGAACCCTGATGGTACACCTATGGTCTGTATTATAAGTGCAAAAATACAGTTGTAATATCCTTGTCTGAAACTGGCCATGTAGAGAAGTAAAATAGTTCTTGGTTTGGGTGCTACACTTATGGCATTAGCTTGAACTTATGGCATTAGCTTAATTCTTATACCATATGTATGTTACAAGCTTGGTTCTGATACCATATGTGTGTTATGACGTTGGTTCTGGTGCCATATGTAGGTACTGAACTTAGCTCTGCTGTTGTATTTATGTGAAATAGCATAAGGGAAGTAACACACATTGTGTTGGCTGTACACTGCCAAATTACACCCTGCCACGGTGGACAATACTTACACAGTATTGGCAATAATTTGTGTGGATATGGTTTGGTTTTCTGTGCCCATCCACCCACATGTTTCTACTTTTTAGGAAAGTCCTCTAATGATGGACCAGTGCTGTGTGCTTGCCCCAGGGCTAAAATCTGCCAGTCAGCCCTTAAAAAAAGGTTTCACTCTCGTATACAACCAATGGATCATTAGATAGCTTGCTATTCAAGAAAAGATGCTCTTCCAGTAGCCTAGCAAGATATGTTCATCAATATATCAAATGGTCTTGTGTAAAGATGTCCTATTGTATCATACTAGGAGAATTATAATCAAAAGGTGCTCTTACACAGGACAACCTGTTGCATGACCTCTGTGTTTATAATGATTACAAAATTTATGATACAATGAAAGGAAGGCCCAAGAAACCTCAGGTTGGTTTCACATCTGCATTGGAATTTCCGGTCGTAGGTTCCCCTGCAGATCCGGCATGCAGCACTTTTTCTTCCATCTAAAAGCTTAGCAGAAACTGAACGCACCCTTTGTAGTCAATGGGGTCCATTCAACGCTGTTTGATTTTGTTCTGAGATAGAGCCATTCAGCCATGGGGATTCCCCTTTTCCTGCTCCTCAAATGGAGCAGCAAAGTGGAACTGTGAAACCACCCACAGTCTAAGGCCGCCTGCAGATGGCCGGGTCGGATCCGGCTGCGAGAATTCTCGCAGCGGGACCAGACCCGACCCGAGCGCTTGCAGAGAGCCGCGAGGGCACTCACCTCTCCCGCGGCCCTGGCTCTTTCATGTGCCGGCTGCCGGGCAGCCGGCGCATGCGCAGAGCGGGGCCGGTGGCTGGTGAGTGATGTTTCTGTGCGGGGCTCTGTGAGATTTTGCGCGGCCGTCTGCATAGGATTGCGTTTGTTAACGCAATCCTATGGCAGCTTCCAGGGGCTGAAATTCCGCGGGAAATCCCGCCACGAAATTTCTGCTCGTGTGCAGGCGCCCTAACACAAGAAGACTTTGTTGTATATTCTTCATCATGTAAAGGGGCATTACTGTACTTAAACAAGTAGCTATCATTGTTTCTAACTTCAATCCTGCAGCAATTTAGCCATGTAAATTATTTACCTTACCAGTGTGATTCGCCAACTTGGAGAGGCAGCCACGTGGTACTGCCCTACTCTAAATTGTCTCTTTCAGTCTTGTCCATGTCGTGTTGAGGCTGCAAACTGGGTCCTAAAGTTTTTAAATTAAAGAATACCTATACAATCAACTTTGATTTTAAAGTCATCATCTATTGACAGGTCATATGAAAGTCCTAGCTCTTATCGACCTCTTCCATGCCAGCTTGCAGCATTAACATAACTTTTGGTTTACCAGCATGCTAGGCAGGCAACATGTACTCTCTGATGATTATCTTGGCACGTTATACTCCTAACCTATCTCTGCCTAAATGTTGTTCTGCTCGATTCTTCTTCATCACTTCATGTAGTGGTGACATCCTATTGAATGACACCTGGAAATTAATTATATTGTGACAATGGAAATTTCAAGGGCAGAGGGATGGGGCTGGATGCTGCAGAGTAACATAAGCACCAGGATGGCTTTTGGGAGATGGAGTGTGACAGGCAATTCAAGTAGGATGGAGCGGAGCTGGGCATTTCTTGGGCTAGCACAGAAGTGCAAGGTAACTTGGGTGATTGAGAAAGTAAGCAGACAGAAGAGATCTTCTGGGCTGGGAAAGTACTATTGAGGACCTATGCTTAGTATAGGTCATTAACAGTTACATAGTATGTTAGACTGAATGGAGACAATGTCCATCTAATTCAGCTTGTTTCCTTACCGCCGTGTTGATCCAGGGGAAGGCAAAAAAAAACACAACATCTTTTCTGAGCACCGGTGTCCAGAACTACACAATATTCCATGTGAGGCCTGACAAGTGCCTTATATAGTGAAAGAATAATGTTCTCATCTCTTACCCCTATATCTCTTTTAATGCACCCCAAGACTTAATTTGCTTTTGCAGCAGCTGACTGGCATTGATTGCTCAAGTTTAGTCTACAGTCAACTACTACCCTCTGCTCTTTTTCCATCTCACTTTTCCCTAGCAGTACCCCATTTAGTGTATATTGGTGACATCCATTTCTCCTGCCTATCTACATAACCTTACATTTATCAATATTGAACTTCATTTGCCATTTTTCTACCCAAGCCCCCAGCTTCTCTAGGTCCGTTTGCAGAAGTATATTGTCCTCTGTTGTATTATAACTTGTATAATTTCGTATCGTCTGCAAATATCAATATTTTACTGTGCAGCCCCTCTATCAGGTCATTGATAAATATATTGAGCAGAATGGGACCTAATACTGAACCTTGTACACCCCACTAGCGAAGGATGCCCAATCAGAGTACGAACCATTTATTACCACCCTCTGCTTTCTATTTCTGAGCCAATTCTTTACCCAGATACACACGTTTTTGCCTAGACCGAGCTGCCTCATCTTATATATCAGCCTATTATTCACAGTGTCAAATGCTTTAGAAAAATCCAGATATACGAGATCAATAGCCTCTCCCAGGTCCAACCTAGAACTTACTTCATTGTAGAAGCTGATCAAATTAGTCTGACATGATCAACCCCTAGTGAACCCATGCTGATGAGGGGTTATACCGTTGTTTTCCTTGAGGTATTCCAAGATGGCATCTCTCAGAAACCCCTAGAATATTTTTCCAATTATTGAAATGAGACTTACCGGCCTGTAGTTACCAGGCTCCCTTCTTTACCCTTTTTTGTATATTGGAACCACATTGGCAATATGCCAATCAAGTGGTACAATAACAGTCTCGATAGAGTCCCTAAATATAAGAAATGGCGGTCTGTCTATCATGTCACTTAGTTCCCTTAGAACCCTTGGGTGTATTCCATCTGGGCCCGGCGATTTGTTGATTTTTTATCTTTTTAAATTGGCTCTGCACTTCCTCCTGGGTTAGGCAGGTGATATTTTGCAGGGAGGTGGGTTGTTTTATCCCTCTGCATCTCATGTGACATTTCTTTTTCCTTAATGAATACACTTGAGAAAAAACTATTTAATAGATTATCCTTCCCCCATCATCTTCTATTTCTCCTGCATTATTTGTTAAAGGGCCAGTGCAAATCCTTTTACCATTTATATAATTGAAAAATAGTTTAGGGTTATTTTTGTCCTCTTTGGCAATCAGTCTCTCTGCCTCCTCCGTGGCAGTTTTTCTCTTTTCCTTACGTAATTTGTTTTTTTGCCTACATGATTTTAGCGCTTCTTCACTGCCCTCTTGTTTTAATAATTTAAACACTTTCTTCTTTTCACTTATAGTCCCCCATAGGGCTCAGTCAGACGGGCGTTTTAATGTGCATATTTATGTGTGCAAAAACGCATGCCTAAAAAAATTTGCGGGACAGAAACGGGTGTCACGCGGAACAAAACGCACTTGTCTGTGTTTTTGTGCACATAAAGTGCGCTGCCCGCTAGTCCCTGCTGCGGCTGTGACAGCTGAAGCAAGGGTTTCCTTGGATGTGAAACCCCTGCGGTGACAGCTGTGGCAGAGGATTTCTTCATCTCCACGGGGAGTCACCTTGTCACTGAACACTGTGGCAGCATTGTCAGTGTCCAGTGACAAGGGGACTTCCCGTGAAGATGAAGAAATCCTCTGCCACAGCTGTGGCAGAGGAGCACAATGTTCTCCCATTGAAGTCAATGGAGCCGGCACTACAGCCGGCTGCATTGAAAGCAATGGGCTGCCGGCAAGCCCTGCAGTGATTTTCGGGGAAGGGCTTCAAATATAAGCCCTTCCCTGAAAACCATCCCTAAAATGTGTAAAAAAATAAAAATAATATATATACTCACCTCTCCGCAGCTGCCAGGGCTCAGGCACATCCAGCCGGGTCATCTCTATGCACTGCCGTGAAGTGCTTTCAGCAGTGGGGATTCATAATCTCCACCTGCTGTAAGGGCTGCCTCTGATTGGCTGAGCACTGTGATCAATCAGAGGTAGCTCTCAGCTATTGAATGACAGCTGAGAGCTGCCTGAGATTGATCCCTGCGCTCAGCCAATCAGAGGCAGCACTCACCCATTCATTGAATTCAGCCATAGGGCAGGCGCAATCGCCATATACCCGTTTTCACCCTAAGCTTAGATCCTAGGTCGCTAAAATAGTTTTTGAGGGTCCTCCATTGACCACTAACTTTGTCATTAGTGCCTATGTGTACCATGTACCTTGAATCCTCACCAGTAATCCTCCTAGTAATCTATCAACCCGAATCCACGATATGTCGATCTCAGGTGCCAGGAAGACAACAGGTCGATCGGCCCGGGTCAGCTGACAGTGTCGCAAGTACACAGGGCTCAGAGTGGAAGCACGTGCTTGGACACCTATGTAGTGGCTGGAGCTTGTAATTACAAGTGCAGCTCTCACTGAGATCAATTAGAGCTGTGCTTGCAGTTACAAGTGCCAGCCACCTTCAAGGGTGAGAATATCTGCTTATGCTCCGACCACTGTGTATTTGTGGTGCTGTCAGTAGGTGCACAATCAGCTGATTGGTTGGGGTCCTGAGCGGCGGGCCCTGGCCGATTAACTATTGTTGACTTATCTTGGGGATAGGTCATCAATAGTATTTTCCCTGGAAAACCCCGTTATTCACTGATGGCCTTTACTTTCAATAAGCCATCTATGTTTAATCAATGGGGGTCGGACCTCCAGGACCCGTAAATCAGTACAATAAAGAAGCTGTGGTCCCATTAGCACCGCATGCCTTTATTATTTACACAGGTACAGTGCCTTAACATGACATTTTGCTTTCTTCAGTTGTCTTACCCCCATGGGAAACTGAAGTCCAAATTCTTGAACACGTCAGAGAATTCAAATGCCGGCAAGTCGTCCAAAGTGTCCGCTTCATTTTCTGAATGAATTTTATGCATTTTGGGAATTTATCTATTTTTGTATATAGTGGCATAAAAAGTGTTTACCCTCTGTTTAGATGCAAAAACAAGAAGCATTTTAGATTTTTTTTCTATAGACTACTTATCAAAATGGTATAAACTTGAGAATGATCCTCATTCTACATTGTTACAAAATGTCATATGTTGTGCAGTTTGTTTTTTTAGATGTGTACAGCAAGTGACGCTCAGATGTGGCCACCAAGAGGAATATTGTGGCGCAGTAACTGTGGCAGCCAGACTTTGGCTTATTGAGTGTGGATGTTCAAACGTTGCAGCTGAGACCCAGATATCTGACTTGGACTATGCCAGTGCACTCCTCACAAATTGGTTACAGACTCCAGCCCCCCACCCTGTAGCGCAGCAGCAGAAGATAGACGATTTGGAAAATTGCCTGTGTAGGTGTAATCTCAGGTGCACAGGACTGTCGAAGGGGGTGGAGGACAAAAACCCCTGCGACTTCTTGGAATCACTTCTCAAGTAGACCACGTATTTGTGCACAAAAAAAAAACATGCACAAAATCACAGGTTTCCTGCATATGTCGTGCGCATTTATCTACACCCATTGATTTCTGTGGGCTCTAGCTTTTGCACCAAGATAAGTCGTGACGTGCATTTTTTTACACGATTGCATATCAAGTGAAAAAATACGCTGATGTGAACAAATCCATAGAAATGCATGGGTTCTACTCACTGCGTATTATATGCACAAAATCTGTGCACATAATATGCTGCGCAAATATGCCGGTGTGAACAAGCCCTGAAGATTTAAGTCCGAAACACATTAACTGTTCATCTTTCAGAACTAGTTTTGTTAATTTTATGTGGATCCAATAAAACGCTATTACTGTATATCTACAGTTTCAGTTCATGTGGTTTTTCCAAAGTAAATTCCATTTTTGCTATAGAGGTAGCAATGTTTAAGTCCCAGAGAACTCCTTTAAGGCCACGAGTGAAAGCATTGTAATGAAACAGCCGTAGGTCAGCACAGTCCATTGGTAATACGTGATAATATACTGTAGGTGACCATCTACTGAACCAACAGTACATTGTCCTGCGGTGATGGCATCGCTGCACACTACAGATGCCGTAGGTATATTTGGGTCTAAGAAGACAGTCACCATTCAGTTAGAGAGAATGAGCTATACGGGGTCTGATACATTTCTTGTTACAGATACAACAGACAGTGCTTGGTTTACACATTTATTACACATTTATTCCATTATTATACCATAATATTTATACAAAGTGTAACAGGTTTGTCTTATGGTTCTACAAATACACTACAGAATATATACAGTGTTAAGAATCATTTGCACTTGCTGAAGGAACAGATGGACATCAATGTTCTTCAGGCTGCTTTCACATCTACATCGGGGGTACCGTTTTCCTGTCTCACTATGGGAGCATGAAAGGAAATTCCCTGTCTGAACGAATCAGTCCTATGATGGAACCAAACAGTGCTGAACTGACCCCATTGATCATAATTGTGTTTGTTCGGTTTCCGTCCGGCATTTTACCAGAATCAAAAGCCCTGCATGCTGCACTATTTCTTCTGTGATTTTGTGCCGGATCAGCGACAGAACCTCCGAACAGAGATTACAGATCAGATGTGAAGGCAGCCTTAGGCACTATATAATGCTGGTTGGTTGCACTTAATAGGGTTGTCTTACTTTAAAAATAACTTTTTTTAATAGCTGGCCACCCGTTCTCCTGGCATCAGTTCTCACATCCTAGGCACTATGATGCCAGGAATTCAAAACGGTGACGCTGCGGCCTGTGATTGGCTGCAGCGCCACCTGACTTCTGCTGTCAATACAGACCGGGAGGCCTGCGGTAACTACTCTACTGTTTATTGGGGAAAAAAAGAAAGGTGAGTATTGCCTATTTTGTTATTTTATTGCATGACCAGCTCTTTACAAACATTTTTTTAAAGTCACACAACCCCTGCAGTAACCAGGAAGGCTAAACTGCCATTACAAAGTTAGCAAAGCTAAACTCGTCATGGAACGATTTCTCTTTTGCACTATAATAACTGGGTTAAATAGATTTAGCTATGGGATACCACAGATAACACATTGATGTGGCCCCGTGAAATGAGTTATATTAATTGTCATACTCAGCTTTTCCATGTATTTTCCATGGAAGTTTTGCCGGTATAAGTTATAGGCAGCAAAACAATTGGAGTAAAACCCCGGAATGTACGAGGGTTTTGTACTGTAAGATACTGGAATCATCACAATACTGGAATGATCAGAAGTGCAGCAATAACTGTGTGGAATGATGCAGAACGGATCTCTTAAATCCAACAGGTTAAGAAAGGAAGACATGTGAAGACTTCTATGCATTCGGAATATCTGAAACCGACCTAATGAACGCTGGTGAACATTTTCTTTTTTGGGTAGGTCATATAAAGTAGTAAGGGCTCCTGTACACAACAGTATTATGGCTGATTTGTACAAAGACTAAGAACTGACAACAAGGTGTATGAACCCTCTACTCTACCTTTATATACTTGTTTCCCTTGGGGCTAGGGTCATCGGAATCCCCTAAACTTTCTTCTAGTAGAGAATATCTCCAGACACCAAGTCTGATGGAGAATGTATGTCCTAAGGAGCTGTATGGTTTCCATTCTCAGGACTCTGCTGTGTACATGAGCCCTAAGGTTTCTGCATTTGTTGCATTTGTTCTTTATTTATTCACCTAACCTAATGAAATATAGGGTCATGTATTGCCATCCTAAAACGGTCTGAGGATTTCTAGTCGACTCTGCATGAATATATTACAATAAAGATTCACTGCCAAGATTACAAAAGTTTGATAGTAACATAGTTTTTAAAATATTTTTTTTTATCACATATTCTATGTTATTATAGAATAAAGGGTCTACTGTTCTTCCAGAACCAGCACCATGTCTGTCCATGGCTGTGTCTGGTATTGTATTTTCTTCCCACTTAAGTATATTGAGCAAACGTTCAATACAAGATGCAGCCCATGGGCAGACGTGGGGCTGTCAAAAATCCCAATGGCATGCAGTGGACATGAGTGGCATGCTGACTGATGTCCACCGCATCCCATTGGGATCTTTGACATCTCCTGTTTATCATTCCCAGTATGGCTGGCACCCTGCAGCAAACATAAGGACATTAGTAGCTTCTGTCAGACAGGCTTACACTGATGTTATGCTCAATACAACACAACCACAAAAGATGAACTTATATTTACTCTAACCAGCATATTAACCCTTAGCTCCTTGTGCCTTCTTTTACTCTCTGCCTTCACTGCTGCATGGGCAGACATGATGTCGTTTCTGCAAACACAGCAGACACTTTATTCTAATCCTCCACGAAACCCTTTAAAAAAGTTTAGACTTATTTACAGAAACTTATTAAAAAAATTAAACTCACTTTTGTAAGTCACTTGTACAAGTGTAACAATAACTACCATGCGGTTAAATCAATGTAAAAAAAACAGCTTTCAGTGTGGAGCGGCACAGGATTCAGGTTGAAGACCAATCGCTCATATGGTTGGAACAAAATGATGCTTTATTGGACAAGTGGAATCTGACTACATGTTTTGATTTAGGAATGAGCTCTTCACAGGGCACAAAGTGCATGCTGGAGCTGTTGGGATGTGCCATCTCCAGCATGTAGTTATAACCTACACGAAGATTTCAATTCAACATCGAAACACGTAGTTTGATTCCACTTGTCCATAAAGTATCTGTTTGTTCAGACCCTATGAGTGATTGTGATGTTCAGTCTTATTCCTGAGCCAAGGCAGAATAAAAGCTATGTTTTTCCAATGATTTCTCCAATGCCATAGATTGAGGGATCCAGAGAGAATTCCACCTGTTATCTAGCAAGGCTTTTAGTACAAGGAATCTTCCTGATATCATTACTAAACATTGAATGGAGTTGTGCCCAGCATAGAGTAACAAGGATACACATTCACACCGCACTCTTTTCCACACCTCCACTCAGAAGTAGATGGCTCAGCCAACTTTGGCAGTCCCACTGAAGTGAATGGAGTGGAGGCATGCATGCTGAACCACAGATAAAATCTGTGGTAAGACACACCCATTAAATTGGTTAAACCAAAATTGACTTTTATCACCTATCACCCTTTGCCTCCTCACTGACGGCTCAGTGCAGTCCCTGCAGTGAGATTGAATGAAGTGGCGGTCAAGTATACAAGGTGCCTCTCCTTTCACTTTCAATGCGGCTGATGGAAATAGCTGAGTGCTTGTACTTGGTTATTTCCATCAGCCCCATTGAAACTGAAGGGGACGCACATGCTTGGACACCACTCCATTCAATCACTTCCACACCGCAGGGGGTGCAGTGAGCCCACAGTGAGAAGGAAAGGTGGACACACAACCACCTCTCTCGGGACTGGTGGAAATATCCCACCAATCAGACTTTGCACCTATTATATAGATAGGTAATAGAAAATCGATATTGGTATAACTCCCTTAGCAAGTGAATATGCTCAGAATTCATTTGTCATAAGGCAAGCCCCAAAATAGGTGTTGTAAGCTATATGTGGCTCCCTAGTCACTTGTTGGGGACCAATGCTATAAGGAAAGGATCTAGCAGACAATAAATGACAGTAACGGATTATACAAGATTTCACAGCGTATTAAAATTAACTTTGTTAGTATTAGTAAATTAGCATATAAACTGTATTTAAAGCACCCAAACCAGCACGAGGCCTGAAGGTGGATTAGGGCATAGGGTACATTGTTCACACTGGTCAATCTTGATGCAGTTTGAGGAATTTATGGTAAGTCAATGACATGATTGGTTTCAGCAGTATGAGATCCACTCCTGGTTTTAGTTTAAGGAAGAAAAAAGCCCACAAACTGCATCAAATGATGTTATTCGAATATACTTTTGACTACATGAGTGCACCTATTAGAAGCTGCTACTGTGCAGTATTTTCTAGAGCATTGTATTGAAAGTAGACTCTCTTACAAATAATTAAAAATCTGAAAAGTGAAATGCCAATCACCACTAAATGTAATCTGTTATAATAAAAGATGTAAGAAATCATGAGGAATTATACGCAGCGGAGTGTCTAGTTATCAGAAGGAAGTCCCTTAAGGAGGACGGAGATGGCCATTAGAGACATAATGGTGTAATTTACACCATTATGTCATGGAAATATATCAAAGAAATGTTATTTGGCTTTCTAGTTCATAATGATATCTGCCAGCCTGACGCCACAATGGTTGCAGCAGCAGTGGCTGAACTAAAAGACAACGGTAAATCCTATGTATAAGCCTAGCATCCTGCACATTTATACTTCTGGATTACAGGAAGTCATAGCACTATGGCTATTAAATATCGAAAATCTGAATGTAACCTAATGTGTAAAATGCACATTAAGAACCAGGACAGGGCTTGTTCTTCCAATGCTTTTTTTCCATTTACGTCCATTCATATTAGTCTGCAGACTTTTCAAAAAACATGAAATCCTGTAAGAAAGAAAAAGAAAAGCTTCAAAATTAAATTTCCTAGATTATTAGCGCTCATTAGATGTTATATTACCAGATACAAAGGGCGAATGAAAATGTAATGCCTCCGTGTCTGTAAACTTTTATCTATTTGAGTGACTGTGAATGGCTATGAATAATGTTATATATAGCAACTCTCACACACCCCGCTTTTTACCGTGATCAGCACAGCGTCCCGAATGTCATGCTAATCGTGGTACGCCGCTTTTACTGATTTCAATGAGGCCTAAAAGACCTGCGCTCAAACGCGTTGTTTCTAACACTGATTTTTGAGCGCTGTCTGTTCTATTTTCATGTGTTTTAGCACTTTTTAATGCACCTCATCACCGATCAGAATGATGGGGTGCATTAAAAAGCACTGTCAAATGCCGTGATGTGTTCAAAAACACTGCTCAAAATCTCAGTAAAATTGCTGCGATTGCAAACAGCATTTTCTGAATGCATGTGTGGCTTAAGTGTTCTTACTCAACTAATGGATGCTGTTCTTTTTCAGGCTGAGTGATTAGAATCATGCATCTAAGGAGGCTAAGACACAGAGCTGCCATTAAATTTCTGGTGAAAGGGGGGTGTGCACCTAAGGAATTCCATAATAGGTAAAGAATGTTCATGGGGACGCTGTAATCGACATTAGCAATGTGCAGCATTGGGTGAAAAAGTTTAAAGAAGGAGAAACTGAAATTGTAGAAAAGTTGATGAGTGCCCATCCGTCAACATGAGTCACTGATGATGAACTGACAACGTGTTGAGTTGATTCGGAAGTCGACATACACAGCACAGTTCAGGATACTGGCGGTGCATTGCACATGTCATTTGGTTCTGCACAAGTGATTATTACTGACTTGGGGGATCACAAAGTTTGTGCAAAGTGGATTCCCAAGCAGCTGACAATCGGAGGATATGGATGGAGGTATACCGATAGTTCCTGGATGCTTTTGGAGCTGAGGAACAGGACTTCAAAAATGTGGTCACTAGAGACAAGACATGGGCATATCTGTATGGACCAAAAAATTAATTCTGCCGGATCAACACATCAGGTGATGACAGCAGTGTTTTGGGGTACACAGGGCACTATTCTCATTGACTTTACCGATAGGCATCACATAATCAACAGCCAAAACTATGTTAAAATGTAAGAAGTTGAAGGAGATCATTAAGAAATTAAAGAACTCAAAGACGCTCCAGCAACACAGTTGCATCACAATAATGCAAGACCTAACATGTCATTCTTGACAACCCAGTAATTGCCAAAATTGGGTGGTCCATGGTGCCTCATCTACCTTACGGCTCTGATTGGCCCCTTCAGATTTCTACCTGTTTGGGCCTATGAAGACAGCCTACATGGTATGAAAATTAAAAACTGAAGTTAAAATGAGCTGTAAAGTCATGAGTCAGGAAGCAAATGCCTCCATTTGATTTGATACTCGGGTTTAATAGTGGCATGTGTGTAATGGTGACTATCTTGAACAGTAGTTTTGTGTACAGGAGACCTCAGGCTATAATCTATGTCACTTTCACTTTGGTCTGTTCATTAATTAAAGGGGTTGTCCCGCGAAAGCAAGTGAGGTTATACACTTCTGTATGGCCATATTAGTGCACTTTGTAATGTACATTGTGCATTCATTATGAGCCATACAGAAGTTATTCACTTACCTGTTCCATTGCTAGCATCCTCGTCTCCATGGTGCCGTCTAATTTCAGCGTCTAATCGCCCGATTAGACGCGCTTGCGCAGTCCGGTCTTCTCCCTTCCGAATGGGGCCGCTCGTGCCGGAGAGCTGCTCCTTGTAGCTCCGCCCCGTCACGTGTGCCGATTCCAGCCAATCAGGAGGCTGGAATCGGCAATGGAGCACACAGAGCCCACGGTGCAGCATGGGAGACGACCCGCGGTGCATCGTGGGTGAAGATCCCCGCGGCCATCTTACTAAGGTAAGTAAGAAGTCGCGGGAGCGCGGGGATTCGGGTAAGTACTGGACTTTTTTTTTTTTACCCCTGCATCGGGTTTGTCTCGCGCCGAACGGGGGGGCTATTGAAAAAAAAACAAAAACGTTTCGGCGCGGGACAACCCCTTTAAGCTGTGGTGACAGGAGTGTAGTTAAAGGCTCATGGGCCTGGGTGCAAAAGTTTATTTTGGGGCCCCCAACTAATCTTAACCCCTTTATACAGAGGTATAATTTTAAGCTCCTGCGCCCCAATGCAAAACCTATAACAGGGCCCCTAACTATAATCCTTTATTCATAGTACTAGGCTCCCTATATGGAGAAGAGAAGCCTTATGGGCCCCCTAAGGCTGGGTTCACACAGGGCAGATTTGCCGCGGTTTTGCCGCAGCAGATCCGCCCGCGGCCGCTTATCTCGGGATTAGCCAGCCATGTGGACGAGGTTTCTCAGAAACCTCGTCCACACGGGACGGCTAATCCGCAGCGGTAAATCCGGTTGAAACCGCATGTCTGTTTACTTTCCTTTTTTTGTTTATTTATGTCACGGCCGCGCTCTCCTCTATGTGAGCGCCGGCCGCAACGGAAAAGCAAGCGGCCGAGCCGCTTCAAAGCCGCCGCGGCTTAGACCGCGGCGGTTCTCCCGGCGGAAATCTCGCAGTTTTTGCTGCAGCCAAACCGCGAGATTTCCGACGGGAATACACCCCGTGTGAACCCTGCCTAAAGCTCCTGGGCCCAGGTGCAACCGCATCCCCTATAGTTAAGCCAGTAGTGACAGTGGAGGCATTACTTTTTGATTTACCCTCGTATATACTTGTAACTTATCGCTGCCAAGGGAAAACCAGTGTGGATACTTTGCTTGATTAATTGTCTTCTAAAAACAGACAGTAAACTTCCCATTCAGATAGAGTAACTGAAAGGAGTTGCGAGAACAGGACGACCAGTCAGTGGAGGTGTATTGTCACTGAACTGTAGACTGTAAATAGAGCATCATTAGGGATAAAACAGTCTAGATTATGTCTTCAGAGCAACTTAAACTCATGTTAACAAGGTTCTTCAGTCACAACAGCAAATGTGACAGAAGAAGGGTCATAAAAGTCTCTTAACATTACTTGTTGCAATAAATTTGCTTAGGCTATATTCATAACACTCTTCAGCCTCATACTCTGTTTGATGCATACATTAATATACTCTCCCCCACCATAACCAGAAAGTGTACAAAATATTGTTTGTTTTTGGTACACTGTGTCTACTGTTTTGGACTGTGAAACACCTGCCCTCAATAGACACTGTTCCCTGAAAATAATACCTATCCTGAAAATAACCCCTACCCTGATTTTTTTTGAATTTTCGGGTAAACTTGAAATATAAGCCCTACAGCAAAAATAAGCCCTAGCTGCATTACATTAAAAAAAAGAAATACATTACCTAGAAGGCTGCTATCCAAAGCTCCGCCATGCATCCAGTACACCTTGCTCACCCACAAAAGCGATGGCTCTGATTCGTTCTCGAGTGCTGCTCAGCCAATTATTGCAGTGCTTGATGAACCAATGCAATGGCTGTTTTTGGTTCATCGAATACGGCATTGATTGGCAGAGCAGCTGTCGAATAACCAATCACAGCCATCGCGTTGTGGAGGTGGTATTTATGAATTGGCCAATCAAAACAGTGGATTAGTGCGTCAAAGCTCCGGAGAGTAGTGGAAAGCACATGGACTGAGCCTGCTAGGTAAGTATAATAAAACATCCCCTGAAAAGAAGACCTAGCGCCTCTTTTGGGGAAAAAATGAATATAAGACAGAGTCTTATTTTCAGGGAAACATGGTAGAAAGTGACTTACAAATAAAGCAAGTCATTACATATAAAAGTCAGGAAGACTGGCTGAAAGATTTATTACAATTCTGCTTATTTTTCTTTGAAGGGGTATTCCGGAGATGCAGCTATTAAAATGAATTGAGCGGCACTGCACATGTGTGGCCAACACTCAATTCAATGTGCTGTCACTCTGGTTGGATCTGTGATCCAGTAGTGACCAGAAGTGGGGCAAATGGGACCCCCTGTTCTCAGAATTGGTGGGGTTTCCAGCGGTTAGACCCCAACCAGTTTATCAATTGTGGATGGATAAAAACTGGAACAAACACCCAATCTTTAGAATACCGCTTTAACTATTATTTGTCTTTATTTTCGGTTGACATTTTGGGGGCTTTACAACCAATTACCAATTTTTCAACCATTCACACACAGCGATTTGGTGTGGATTTTCCACAGCAAAAATCCATACCAGAAATCTTTAACAAAATACGCATTTGTGCAGATTTTGACATTGGTCTGCAGCAGAATACACCCCTATAATTGAAAGGATGAAATCTGCTATGCATCTGTGTCACAATCTGCACCAAAATCCACCATGTGTGAACGCATCCTTAGGAGCTTCAACCACAACTTCATTGAAATTTAGCAGAATAAAACTGCATTCTTCTTTTCTGGTAAAATGCAGGACACCATGGTGAAAATCTGTTGTAGGGCTCCAGACGGTCACTAATAGGCCCATGACTATTTGTGACTATATCTGCCAGGCCTAACAGCTGTAATGAAGAAAAACCTCTTCTGTATCCGGAAGGTGTGCCTTAGGCTGCTTTCATAGGGGCTACAAATCGCATTTATGTGAAACCCATGCTTTTCAATAGGTTCCTTCACATTAGCGATGTTTTGTAGGCTGGTACATTGTGATGTTTTGTAGCCCATGTTTCCCTATTGAGCCTTCCTTTGTGTTGCATCGCATTGCACGAAAGCGCAGTTTTCGTGTGTTGCGAGGCAACTTTTACAGTAGGAAATCCTTCTCTTTTCCCTAAAAATAACCCTAAGCTGCATTTTAAAAACACCAAAAAACTACATTACATAACAAGCGCTGTCAGCTCCGCCGTACATCTCCTTGCAGGCCCATTGCACACTTTTTTGTAGTCTTCAGCCTGTGCTTCCTGGTCAGGGGTTCAAAAACCCAACCTCCAGGAAGTGCTGGTTCTGCAGCGCTTGATAAACCAATCACAGCCATTCAATGTGATGGCTGTGATTGGTTTATCGAGTGCTTCGTTGATTGGCTGAGCTGCGGTGCTCAAGAGTCAATCAGAGCCAGCACTTCTTGAAGGCAGGGTTTTTGAACCCCTGACCAGGAAGCGTTGGCTGAAAACTACAAGCAAGTGTGCCGGGGACCTTTGAAGGAGAAGTGCGCCAGAGCGGACAGCGCCTGATAGGTGTTGTGTTTCTTTTGTTTTTGTTTTTAAGGGCAGATAGGGCTTATTTTCAAAGTAGGGCTTATAGTTCAAGCCCCCCTGAAAATCCCATCAAAAGAGCGCTATAAAGTCGCACAACTTTGTAGCGCTAGGTGTGACTTTGAACGACACAAAATTGCAATATCGCCACGACAAAACACAGCAATAACACATCGATATCACTGCAATTTTTTCTAGAACAAATCACCCAAATGCTCATGCTGCTTGCACCGAGCTTCAGGGACTTCATCTGGCTTCCCTTCTACTGTCTCTACCTCAGCTAATTGCCTGGCTAACTAACTAATATGTGATTAAATAACAATAATTATATATATATACTTAAATTTGGCAACTAAACATTTAATTTGCTTCCTATATTTTTCAGTTTAGGAACCAATGGCTCCTAGATATTTTTTTAGCCTGGACCCTTGTACACAATTGCACTAGTTCTTTTCCATGAGCTGCCCCATTCTAATGAAAGAACAAAAGAGAACCCTGCTGAAAATCTGAGGGACCCACTATGACTCAGTGGGATCCATTAGGATCTGTTACAAACAGATCCATCATGGCTTCTATGAAAATGAAAGCCTTAAGGTCCATTTACACGGGATGAATGTCGGGCAAGCGATGCCCGACACTCGTCCCTGTGTTTCCTCGCTCCCGCGCTCTTGCACAGTAGGTAGCAGAGCTGTCTCGCTCACAGAGCGCCCAGCAGGGGGGTGAGGCAGTGCCGGAGATTTCTCTCCTCACTCCCCCGCCCCTCTCCATTGAGATAACGCAGTGGCCATTCACTACTAAACGGCTGCTGTTTAAATTGAACGATAAGCAATGAAGCTCATCGTTCAGCTTAAACAGCGGCCGTTCAGTAGTGAATGGCCACTGCGTTATCTCAATGGAGAGGCGCGGGGAGCAAGAGGAGAGAAATCTCCTGCACTGCCTCTCTCCCCTGATGGCCGCTCCATGAGCGAGCCAACACCAGTAGCTCCCGTGTGACAGCACGGGAGTGCGGAGACACAGGGACAAGTGTCGGGCATCGTTTGCCCGACAGTCGTCCCATGTAAAGGGACCTTTACCTAGCAGCTGCTTCAGATACACAATAAAAACCACATACTGGACAACACCTTGCTGCAGTATGTTCAATGTCAGTTCCAATTTACTAAGGTTATAACTGTGGTTTCCCATTTTATGGCTGTGAATCTGATTGTCCTTGTGCTGAGCATACTAGCAGATGGTAATTCCAGCAATGCCCTGTAGTGATTTCTAGGTTTAGTGTTCCTATAAGACTTGAAGTTCCCCATCACATAGCTTCCTGGAAGAATCACATCGGTCTGGAGGCCATGGAGAGCCAGCTAGATTTACTTACATGTTTTTAAAAAATCTGTGGGGAGATTTGATCGAACAAAACCAATTCTTTACTATTCTACACAAGCCAAGGATTGTTGAAAATACTCTTTAACTGACTAATTTGACCACAAAAAATCTGGTAAAATTGGAAGGTAAAAGTACTTACAATAAGGAAGCAGGCACCAAGAGCGACAGCTTTCATCTTGACATCAAGGTTCATGGGGAACTGAACTCCAAAGTTGTCAGCAGTAGTAAAAAGCTCCTTTGCTAATCCAGACCATTGTTTACAGATCTTTCCAACTACAGCGTCCCCAAGTGACTTCAGCTAAAGAAAAGGAAGGAAATTGTGGAAACCGGACATAGATTATTGATAAGCATGTATGTGGGTACAGGATAGGATTCATGTACTATGTAAATGAACTTGTGGTAGAACACTCCTTCTGGGGTTTACAATTTGGTTTGCATCATTTCTTTGGTGTCTTATAATATTCTACATCCAAACCCAAATGTTACATCACTATTCAGTATGAAATCAGTAAAAACAGGTCAAAAGCTGCCACCAATGTGTCAGCAGAAAGGGTTAAAGACAACTACTTTAGAGACTCGAGTCTCCAGGCATGGACTCCATATCATGAAGTTCATTCAGCTGGACAGATTCAAGAAAGGTCTTAAGTGAATGATGGAAACGTTTGGTACAAACCTATCAGCCTTACTAACATTTACTTATGAAGTCTGGCTGTTTACTTGAGAGCTGTGGATTTTTCTACTTTTGGGTTTTTCATTTTCTGTTTTTTTTTTATCTCTGCATTCCAAGAGCTAAAACTGTTTCATTTTTCATCAACATAGCCATATTACTGCTTGTATATTGAGACAAGTTGTATTTTTAACAGTACTATACAGAGTCAAGTCACATTATTATGACCAGGAGCTAATATCCAGAGTAACGGCCATGTGCCTCATGGACAGCAGCTAGATGGGCTGGAAGTGACTCTATAAGGTGCTGGTAGGTTGTCTCCGGTATCTGGAGCCATGCTGACTGCAGTATATCCCACAGTTGCTGGAGGGTGTGTGGGGGTGGATCCATAGAGCAAACACCATGATCGATGTGGTCCCAAAGATGCTCAATTAGGTTCAAGTTTAGGGAATTAGGGGCCAGGGAAGTACTTGGAAGTCTTGGTCGTGCTCTTCCAACCACTGTTGGACATTTCTAGTCATGCAACATGTCGAATTGTCTGGCTGGAAGTTCCCATCTGCCCCAGGGAGCACAAACAGCATGTATGGGTGTATGTGATCTGTAAGCATGGGTACATAACCAAATCAGTTCAGAGTGCCTTCTACATGGAGGAGTGCAACCAGAGAATGGCATAAAAAATTTCCCAGACCATAAACACTTCCGCCACTGGCTTGTGTTCTTTCATCAATGGCTGCAGGGTGTTTGTTCTCTGATGTTTCTCGCCTGACACGTCAACACTATCCGTTCGGTGAAGCTGAAACTGTGACTCATCGGAGCAGGCAACCCTTTGCCGATCAGTAGTGGTCCAATTCCAATACTGCTGTGCAAATTGAAGCCTTGTCTTCTGATTTAACTTTGTTAGCATAGGTACAGGGACCATCTGTCTGCTTTGGAGCCCCATGTGCAGTAGAGTTCGCTGACCTCTTTTAGACACAAGTCTGGTAGTTCCCTGGTTCATTTTCATGGTGAGCTGCTCCGTTGTAGTGTATGGTTAACCCACGTTCACCTTCATAGCCGAAGTTCACCTTTCACATCAATTCCCAATGGTGCCATTTGTCCACTTACTATATACTTTCATCACACCTGAGCGCAAACAATTCACAAACTGCGTGTTTGAGACCGAAAGCCAATCAACCCTTTTACTCTTCACTGCAATGAGTAATATATGAGCAGATAGCCTATCATACACCTTATACACCCACAATGTTAGCCCATGACATGTCACTACCTTTATGGATTACGCACTGCTGATGTTGAAAGTAGGAGGTGTTCAGAATATGACTCAACTCTGTATAATGCACCTTATAAAGTATTTTTAAAATGCTTAATTCGGGTGTAATGGGGAAAAAAAGTTGTTTTTTTAGGGGGTGGGGAGGTGGTTGCTTTTACAGCGTTCATAGTGCAATAAAAATGACACTTCAAAGGGGTTTTCCACAAAAATACTATTAACGACCTATCCTGAAGATAGATCATTCATAGTTCATCGGCAGAGGCCTGCCAGCAGGCGCTGAGCCAGCGCCAGCTGACAGTCCCAGTATACACTGGGGCGGAGCAGAAGCCGTTGTTCCGACCCATGTACTAGATGGCACTTGTAATTGCAGCCACAGATCCAATTGATTTCAATATTCAGAGCCTCATAATAACTATTTTTTCTTCTGTTGATGGGGTTTATTGTCTACAGGGTGAGCTGTAGTTTCAGTTGATATCTTTGTTGCATACACAGACGTTTTAATCACTTTTTTTCAGTTATTAGGAGACTGGCTAACAAGAAAAAAATGCAATCCTGGCAGTATGTATTTTTGTTTTTTTACAGCATTAATTATGTGAGATAAATAAAGTGATACTTTGATAGTTCAGACTTTTTCATATGCATGGATATTAGAGATGAGCGTCCGAGCTTGATGCTCGTTCGAGCATTAGGGTGTTCAAGATGCTCGTTACTCAAGGCGAGCACCATGCGGCACTCAACCTAATTACATTTCCTTCCCTGAGAAATTTGCGCCCTTTTCTGGCCAATAGAAACACAGGGAAGGCATTACAACTTCCTCCTGTGACGTTCCAGCCCTATCCCACCCCCCTGCAGTGAGTGGCTGGCGAGATCAAGTGACCCCCGAGTATTTAAATCAGCTCCGCCCACGGCTCGCCACAGACACAAGCTAAGAGAGATCAGGGAAAGTGCTGCTGCTGCTGCTATAGGGAGAGTGTTAGCGTCTACAAGAACCACAACGGTCCTTCTTAGGGCCACAGGTCACCTAGTGCACTACTGCTGTGGGTGCTGGGAGCAGTTTTGCACTTTTTTTTAATTTTATGTATATCGGGCGTGCAGGCTATAGCGTTCTCAGGCTGCAGTCTGTACTTGAGTATAGGGGCAGTATTGGTCAGGCAGGGACAGTGGTAGTGTAGAATCCTGTCTACAAGAACCACAACGGTCCTTCTTAGGGCCACAGCTCACCTAGTGCACTACTGTTGTGGCTGCTGGGAGCATTTTTGGACTTTTTTTTTTTTTTATGTATATCGGGCGTGCAGGCTATAGCGTTCTCAGGCTGTAGGCTGTACTTGAGTATAGGGGCAGTATTGGTCAGACAGGGACAGTGGTAGTGTAGAATCCTGTCTACAAGAACCCCAACGGTCCTTCTTAGGGCAACCTGTGACCTTGTGCATTTAACTCCGTGGTTGCTGGGAGTTGTAGTACCTCAGTATTGCACAGCAGAGCCTGCGTGCAGCCTTCATTTAACTATTTTTCTGTCCGCACTTAGCGTTACGTCAGCGCTGTCTGCCTCTAAGTGTACGCCAAGAAACCACAAATTTTTTACACCGCTCTCTTACATGCGTGCTCTCACAAGTGCACGGTGTGTCTGACACCCATAGATTGAAAGTGCAATACACACTGCATAGCCTCAGCCTGCATTGCATAGAAAAAAAAGGAAATTTAAAAAAGAAATCCTTTTTACGGCTGACGGTGACCCAGTGCATTTGTCTGCGTGGCCTGTGGGACTTCACGTCCATCCAAACTGCATAGTGCACAGCAAGGCCTTCGTGCAGCCTTCATTTAAATATTTTGTGTCCGCAGTTCGTGTAACGTCTGCGCTGTCTGCCTCCAAGTGTACGCCAAGAAACCACAAATTTTTTACACCGCTCTGTGTTATACGCCAGCTGCCTCAGAAGTGTACGGTGTGTCAGACGCCCATAGATTGAAAAAAGAAATCCTTTTTAAGGCTGATGGTGACCCAGTGCATTTGCCTGCTTGGCCTGTGGGACTTCACGTCCATCCAAACTGCATAGTGCACAGCAAGGCCTGCGTGCAGCCTTCCTTATAATTTATCTCTGGCTTCATTTTGCGTTACATTACCGCTGGCAGCCACCAACTGCGCGGCAATAATTCACAAACATTTTTACACCGCTCTGTCTCTGCTCGATTCTTAATCCACCATGCTGAGGGGTAGGGGTAGGGGTAGAGGACGTGGACGCGGTCGCGGTCGAGGACGCAGAGTTCCACGTGAGGGTGTGCGCATAGGCCGATTTCCTGGTCCAGGTGAATCGCAGCCGGCTGCTGCGGGAGTAGGAGAGAGGACAGTTTCTGGGGTCCCCAGCTTCATATCACAATTTTTGGGTCCACACGGTAGACCTTTATTAAAAACCGAGCAGTGTGAGCAGGTCCTGTCGTGGATGGCAGAAAATCTATCGACCACCCAGTCCTCTACGCCGTCCACTGCTGCAACTCTGAATCCTCTGGCTGCTGCTCCTCCTTCCTCCCAGCCTCCTCACTCCATGAAAATGACACATTCTGAGAAGCAGGCAGACTCCCAGGAACTGTTCTCGGGCTCCTGCCCAGATTGGGCAACAATGGTTCCTCTCCCACTGGAGAAGTTTGTTGTGACCGATGCCCAACCTTTGGAAAGTTCCCGGGGTCCGGGTGATGAGGCTGGGGACTTCCGGCAACTGTCTCAAGAGCTTTCAGTGGGTGAGGAGGACGATGACGATGAGACACAGTTGTCTATCAGTGAGGCAGTAGTAAGGGCAGTAAGTCCGAGGGAGAAGCGCACAGAGGATTCGGAGGAAGAGCCGCTGGACGATGAGGTGACTGACCCCACCTGGTGTGATAAGCCAACTGAGGACTGGTCTTCAGAGGGGGAGGCAATTGCAGCCGCAGGACAGGTTGGAAGAGGCAGTGGGGTGGCCAGGGGTAGAGGCAGGGCCAGAGCGAATAATCCACCAGCTGTTTCCCAAAGCACCCCCTCACGCCAAGCCACCGTGCAGAGGCCAAGGTGCTCTAAGGTGTGGCAGTTTTTCACTGAGACGGTGGACGACCGACGAACAGTGGTGTGCAACCTTTGTCGCGCCAAGATCAGCCGGGGAGCCACCACCACCAGCTTCACCACCACCAGCATGCGCAGGCATATGATGGCCAAGCACCCCACAAGGTGGGACGAAGGCCGTTCACCGCCTCCGGCTTGCGCCACTGCCTCTTCCCCTGGGCCCCAACCTGCCACTGAGATCCAACCCACCTCTCACGACACAGGCACGACCGTGTCCTGGCCTGGACCCACACCCTCACCTCCGCTGTCCTCGGCCCCATCCAGCAATGACTCTCAGCGCAGTGTCCAGCTGTCGCTAAGAGAATTGTTGGAGCGAAAGCGCAAATACGCCGCCACGCACCCGCACGCTCAAGCTTTAAATGTCCACATAGCCAAATTGATCAGCCTGGAGATGCTCCCCTACAGGCTTGTGGAAACTGAGGCTTTCAAAAACATGATGGCGGCGGCAGCCCCGCGCTACTCTGTCCCCAGTCGCCACTATTTTTCACAGTGTGCCGTCCCAGCCCTGCACAACCACGTCTCACGCAACATTGTACGCGCCCTCACCAACTCGGTTACTGGCAAGGTCCACTTAACAACAGACACGTGGACAAGTACAAGCGGGCAGGGCCACTATATCTCCCTGATGGCACATTGAGTGAATTTAGTGGAGGCTGGGACCGAGTCAGAACCTGGGACCGCTCACGTCCTACCCACCCCCAGAATTGCGGGCCCCAGATCGGTGCTTGTTTCTGCAGCGGTGTATGCCACCTCCACTAAACCTTCCTCCTCCTCCTCCTCCAATGCAACCTCTACCTCGCAATCAAGACTTGTCAGCAGCAGCACGTTGCCAGCAGTCAGTGTCGCGTGGCGCGGCAGCACAGCGGTGGGCAAGCGTCAGCAGGCCATGCTGAAACTACTCAGCTTAGGAGAGAAGAGGCACACGGCCCACGAACTGTTGCACGGTCTGATAGAGCAGACCGACCGCTGGCTTTTGCCACGGAGCCTCCAACCGAGCATGGTCGTGTGTGACAATGGCCGTAACCTGGTGGCGGCTCTGCCTGCCCGTGCTCTGCCTGCACGTGCTATGCCTGGCCCACGTCTTTAACTTGGTGGTTCAGCGGTTTCTGAAAGGCTACCCACACTTGTCAGTCCTCCTTGGCAAGGTGCGCTGGGTCAGCGCACATTTCCGCAAGTCTAACACGGACGCTGCCACCCTGCGGACCCTGCAACATCGGTTCAATCTGCCAGTGCACCGACTGCTTTGCAACGTGCCCACACGGTGGAACTCTACACTCCACATGTTGTCCCGGCTGTATGAGCAGCGTAGAGCTATAGTGGAATACCAACTCCAACATGGGCGGCATAGTGGGAGTCAGCCTCCTCAATTCTTTACAGAGGAGTGGGCCTGGATGGCAGATATCTGCCAGGTCCTTGGAAACTTTGAGGAGTCTACCCTGATGGTGAGGGGCGATGCTGCAATCATTAGCGTCACCATTCCCCTGCTATGCCTGTTGAGAAGTTCCCTGCAAAGCATAAAGGCTGACGCTTTGCGGTCGGAAACGGAGGCGGGGGAAGATAGTATGTTGCTGGATAGTCAGAGCGCCCTCATGTCTATATCTAAGCGCGTTGAGCAGGAGGAGAAGGAGGGGGGAGGAGCCTGAGGAGGAAGAGACAACTGGGCCCACTGCAGAGGGTACGCATGCTGCTTGCCTCTCATCCATTCAGCATGTATGGCCTGAGGAGGAGTAGGAGGATCCTGAAAGTGATCTTCCTAGTGAGGACAGCCATGTGTTGCGTACAGGTACCCTGGCACACATGGCTGACTTTATGTTAGCATGCCTTTCTCGTGACCCTCGCGTTAGACGCATTCTGGCCACTACGGATTACTGGGTGTACACACTGCTCGACCCACGGTATAAGGAGAACCTTTCCACTCTCATTCCCGAAGAGGAAAGGGGTTTGAGAGTGATGCAATACCACAGGGCCCTGGTGGACAAACTGATGGTAAACTTCCCATCTGACAGCGCTAGTTGCAGAAGGCGCAGTTCCAAGGGCCAAGTAGAAGGGGAGGTGTGGAGATCAGGCAGCATGTTCAGCGCAGGCAGGGGAACACTCTCCAAGGCCTTTGACAGCTTTATGGCTCCCCAGCAAGACTGTGTCACACCTCTCCAGTCCAGGCTGAGTCGGAGGGAGCACTGTAAGAAGATGGTGAGTGAGTACGTAGCCGATCGTACCACCATCCTCCGTGACGCCTCTGCTCCGTACAACTACTGGGTGTCAAAGCTGGACACGTGCCCCGAACTTGCGCTGTATGCCCTGGAGGTGTTGGCTTGCCCTGCGGCTAGCGTCTTGTCAGAGAGGGTGTTTAGTGCAGCTGGGGGAATCATCACGGACAAGCGTACCTGCCAGTCAACTGACAGTGCCGACAGGCTTACACTCATAAAGATGAACAAAGCCTGGATTTCCCCAGACTTCTCTTCTCCACCAGCGGACAGCAGCGCTACCTAAAGACCTTTGTCAATCTGTGTATATTCGTCCTCCTCCTCCGGCTCCCCCTCCTGAAACCTCACGTAATCACCGCGAACGGGCAATTTTTCTGTGGGCCAAAAGGCTCATATAACTTTTCTAAATAATATTTATCTGTTTCAATTCTCTTTAAAGCATTGAAACTTCCACCTGAACCAATTGTTATTTTGACTGGGCTGCCTCCAGGCCTAGTTAAAAATTAAGCCACAGTACGCTAAGCGATTAATGGGTTTCACCTGCCCTCTGGGTTGGGCATGGGCAATTTTTTGTGGGGTACATTTGTATTGTCAGTACACCAATTTTTCGGGCCCTCTCCTACAATGTAATCAATTGGGGTCTGTCAATACTGCTGTAAATGAAATGTTACTGGGGTCTGTCTATACTGTTGCTACAGAAATGTTACTGGGGCCTGTCCTAATGATACTACTGAAATGTTACTGGGGTCTGTCTGCACTGCTGGAACTGAAATGTTACTGGGGTCTGTCGATACTGCTGTAAATGAAATGGACAACGGAAACCATAGGAATGTAGCCTTTCCATTTTCCCGCTTGAGATGAGAAGGAGTGCAGACTTTCAGTACCTTGACTATCCTTTTCATTGCAATCAAATGCCCCTCTCTTGTCTTAGAAAATACTAGCTTTTCCACATAGGTGTTGTCAATCTGTCTATACTGTTACTACTGAAATCCTACTAATACTGGGCTATGCCTATCCTGCTGTTACGGAAATGTTACAGGGGTCTGTCGATACCGTTACTACTGAAATGTAACTGATACTGTGCTCTCCCTATACTGCAGCTACTGAAATGTAACTGGGGTCTGCTTATACTGTAACTACAGAAGTGTTAATAGGGTCTCCCTAGACTTCTGGAACATAACTGTTAGTGGGGTTTGCGTATACCTTAGCTACAGGAGTATTACAGGGGTCGGTGCATACTATGGGTGCACTTAGTCTTCCCATCGCGGTGTTCCACGTACATGGCCAAAAAGACATTTACCCAGTCTGACTAGGGCATGCAGTGTGGGCCGAAGCCCACCTGTATGTAACCTGACATTAGCTCTGCTGTCCAAGGCACTGCAATGGGATATATTTATGTACCGCCGGTGGGTTCCAGGGAGCCACGCATGCTGTGGGTCCACACGGACTTCACATTAGGGAGTTGTACCTGCCTGTGTATACTTACAAATAACCCCAGTCTGACTGGGGCATGCAGTGTGGGCCAAAGCCCACCTGCATTTAATCTGACGTTAGCTCTGCTGTCCAGGGCACTGCAATGGGATACATTTATGTACCGCCGGTGGGTTCCAGGGAGCCACGCATGCTGTGGGTCCACACGGACTTCACATTAGGGATTTGTACCTGCCTGTGTATACTTATAAATAACCCCAGTCTGACTGGGGCATGCAGTGTGGGCCGAAGCCCACCTGCATTTAATCTGTCGTTACCTCAGCTGTGCTGGGCAATGCAATGGGATTTATTTATGCACCGCCAGTGGCTTCCAGGGAGCCACACATGCTGTGTGTTCACCCGCAATTTACATAGGGGAGTTGTACCGGCTTGTGTCTTTTTATAAAAAAACTCAGTCTAACTGGGGCATGCAGCGTGGGCCAAAGCCCACCTGTATTTAATGTAACGTTAGCTCAGCTGTGCAGGGCACTGCAATGGAATTTATATATGTACCACCGGTGGGTTCCAGGGAGCCACCCATGCTGTGGGTCCACCTCACACAGACTTCCCATAGGGGAGTTCTACCTGCCTGTGACTAGGAATTAAAAAGCCCCGGTCTGACTGGGGCATGCAGCGTGGGCCGAAGCCCACCTGTATTTAATCTTACGTTAGCTCTGCTGTCCAGGGCACTGCAATGGGATATATTTATGTACCGCCGGTGGGTTCCAGGGAGCCACCCATGCTGTCGGTCCACAGGGACTTCACATGAGGGATTTGTACCTGCCTGTGTCTATGTATTAAAACCCCCGGTCAGACTGGGGCATGCAGTGTGGGCCGAAGCCCACCTGCATTTAATCTGACGTTACCTCAGCTGTGCTGGGCAATGCAATGGGATTTATTTATGTACCGCCGGTGGGTTCCTGGGACCCACCCATGCTGTCGGTCCACACGGACTTCACATTAGGGAGTTGTACCTGCCTGTGTATACTTATAAAAAACCCCCGGTCAGACTGGGGCATGCAGTGTGGGCCAAAGCCCACCTGCATTTTATCTGACGTTAGCTCTGCTGTCCAGGGCACTGCAATGGGATTTATTTATGTACCGCCGGTGGCTTCCTGGGACCCACCCATGCTGTCGGTCCATACGGAGTTGTACCTGCCTGTGTCTACTTATAAAGAACCCCAGTCTGACTGGGGCATGCAGTGTGGGCCGAAGCCCACCTGCATTTAATCTGACGTTAGCTCTGCTGTCCAGGGCACTGCAATTGGATATATTTATGTACCGCCGGTGGGTTCCAGGGAGCTACCCATGCTGTCGCTCCACAGGGACTTCACATTAGGGATTTGTACCTGCCTGTGTCTATGTATTAAAAACCCCGGTCAGACTGGGGCATGCAGTGTGGGCCGAAGCCCACCTGCATTTAATCTGACGTTACCTCAGCTGTGCTGGGCAATGCAATGGGATTTATTTATGTACTGCCGGTAGCTTCCTGGGACCCACCCATGCTGTCGGTCCACACGAACTTCACATTAGGGAGTTGTACCTGCCTATGTATACTTATAAAAAACCCCAGTCTGACTGGGGCATGCAGTGTTGGCCGAAGCCCACCTGCATTTTATCTGACGTTACCTCAGCTGTTCAGGGCAATGCAATGGGATTTATTTATGTACCACCGGTGGCTTCCTGGGACCCACCCATGCTGTCGGTCCACACGGAGTTGTACCTGCCTGTGTCTACTTATAAAGAACCCCAGTCTGACTGGGGCATGCAGTGTGGGCCGAAGCCCACCTGCATTTAATCTGATGCTAGCTCTGCTGTCCAGGGCACTGCAATGGGATATATTTATGTACCGCTGGTGGGTTCCAGGGAGCCACCCATGCTGTGGGTGCACACGGAATTCCGATTGCGAAGTTGTACCTGCCTGTCTATACTTATAAAAAACCCCGGTCTGACTGGGGCATGCAGTGTGGGCCGAAGCCAACCTGTATTTAATCTGACCTTAGCTCTACTATCCGGGGCACTGCATTGGGACAAACTACAGGAGCAATACAGCGCTAATGAGACGTGCACAGCTACGCTAGCACTGGAGTCCACTGTAGGCCCGCGATTGCTGAGGGTTTGTGCAGAGGCCTATGTTCTGGGTGCAGTGAAAGTCCGCTTCCTGCCTACGATTTCTGAAGCTGTGGGCCGAGGCCTATGTCGTGGGCGCGGTGCAAGTCTGCCATGTTTGGCCGCTCAGATCAATTTTTTGTTCATGTCTTGGGTTTCCTAGGACCCACCTATGCTGTTGGTGCAAACTTAGTTCCCATCGCTGTGTTTGACCTGTCTGGCACAAAGACACTGACTGACTTGGGTAGGGGGCAGAGCACAGATGGCTTTCCCCTTGCAATGTCGATTGAGCTATGTGACACCTTGACAGAATGAATACTGTGTGGCACATGGATTCCCCATTACTATGCCCACGTTTGCAGCTCCTGACGGAGGTGGCACAGGATTGGATTTCTCATTGCTTCTGTACAGCATTGTGGGCTATCGCCCCACCCCTTTTAAAGAGGGTCGCTGCCTGGACCTGCCAACCCTCTGCAGTGTGTGCCTTCTGTTCCTCCTCATGGCAGACGCACTCATAAATAGACATGAGGGTGGTGTGGCTATGAGGCCAGCGTGTGGCATGAGGGCAGCTGAAGGCTGCGCAGGGACACTTTGGTGTGCGCTGTGGACACTGGGTCGTGCGGGGCGGTTGGGCAGCATGTAACCCAGGGGAAGAGGCAGCGGTGTTTCCCGCAGGCAGTGCTTGTGCTTAGTTGGAGGTAGTGTGGTGCTTAGCTAAGGTGTGCCTTACTAATGAGGAGTTGTCCGAAATAAAAATTGTTAGGGGGGAGGGGGGCACTCTTGCCGCTATTGTGGCTTAATAGTGGGACCTGGGAACCTGAAATGCAGCCCAGCATGTTGCCCCTCGCCTGCCCTATCCGTTTCTGTGTCGTTTCCATCACTTTCTTGGGTTTTCCAGATTTTCACCAATGAAAACCTTAGCGGAGCATGATATACAAAAATGCTCGAGTCGCCCATTGACTTCAATGGGGTTCGTTACTCGAAACGAACCATCGAGCATCGAGCATCGCGGAAAGTTCGACTCGAGCAACGAGATCCCGAGCATTTTGGTGCTCACTCATCTCTAATGGATAACAATTGTTTATTTTTTATTGTTTTTTGGGGGGAAAAATGGGAAAACAGGGGTTTTGAATTTCTAATACATTTTTCAATTTTTTTGAAATGTGATTTCACTTCAGTTATTTTTTGGTCCCTTTAGAGGACTTGAACTTGAAATTGCTTCTGCAATATACTACAATACTTCAGTATTGCAGTATATTTTATTTTTTACATTCACATATTAAGCCCTGCTATAGGCTTATAAGAATTGAATGCATGGCAGCCCTGCAAATCTTCCCCAGACCCAGGGCTGCTAAGGCAACCATCCGTACCCTGAGATCAGTAATGGTGAGTTGGAGGGGAAAAGCCTCCTCCGGTTGACAGTTTACATGCTGCGATCAGAATAGCTATGTATGTAAACGCTCAAACAGCCACAATCAGACCTATCTCTAATTGTAGCTGTTTGTGGTGGGTGTCAGCTCTTGGAAACGCCTAAGACCTGTCAGACATCCAACGGGCTTGGCTCCCGAGCCCACTTCATAACCGACCCGTACCTGTGACATGCATGCATGTCACAGAGGGGTAGGGGGTTAAGTCTACTGTAACTGTACATGAGTCCTCCACAAGCACCACAGTATATAGACTGCAGGATACATATTATACTTAATATAACTGTAACAACTACTCCCTTATAGGATATTTGAAGAATTTAAATACCTCAAAGTCCACATCAGAGCAACAACTACAGGTGTAGCAGGGTCCGTGCACTTTAAAAATCTCCTCCTCTCTCTCATTCAGTAAAGTAAACCTTGGTAGACACGGGTGCCAGTTCTGTTTCACGTAGCCAACTACGTTCCCAGGAGGAGCCTGAACTTCAAGCTGATAGGAGAAAAGTGCAACATTATAGGTAAGAGCTGCTTTCTAACTGAGAGCCATTTTAATCCCTTGGTGATATCTGACATATATGCACAGTGTTTGTATAGAGCAGACTCAGAACCAAGCTTGCTCTATACACGATGGGCGTTGGCTATTTTTCTTTTCAATAATTTTTTTGGGTTTTATAATAAACAGAGAATAACAGAAAGTTGACATATTTGTTGCATTAGAATACAATTTCTGTACCGTGACATAAATATTTTAAACATGCAATGCGTTGTTGAATAGTAATGAAACTAATGTTCCTTCTTACAAAAGAAAAGAAAATAGTTGCCAGGTACCTGGCCAGAGCGGCCGTGATCAGAGATCTCTGATTCTGGTCATTTGCCTGTATTGATTGCAGCATTTAAATGGATATATTTAGAGATATTTAAATGGCCTAACAGAGATCCCTCTGTCTCATATACACACATTGAAATCTTGCAGTTTTCACACTGGCCAATGAGCCACAAAGGGCTGACACTTAGTCAAAGCTGCCAATTTAGTCAGGACCTGCAAACTATCTAATATGTATGGAGTAGAGATGAGCGAACGTACTCGGATAAGCACTACTCGTCTGAGTAATGTGCTTTATCCGAGTATCGCTGTGCTCGTCTTGAAAGATTCGGGGAGCGCCGCGGAGCGGGGAGCTGCAGGGGAGAGCCGGGAGGAACGGAGGGGAGATCTTTCTCTCCTTCTCTCCCGCCCGCTCTCCCCTGCTCCCCGCCGCGACTCACCTGTCAGCAGCGGCGCTCCCCGAATCTTTTAAGACGAGCACAGCGATACTCGGATAAAGCACATTACTCGGATGAGTAGTGCTTATCCGAGTACATTCGCTCATCTCTAGTATGGAGGTATTCAGATTTGCTTAATAGAAAATGTCAAGGAATACATATTTTAGGCTTGTTGAATTTCAACATGCCAGATCTTGTGTTTTTGGGCAAGAAAAGCTGCTGCTGGAGGTGTCTGGCAGTGGCTTCTTCCACACTCACTATTAAACACAAGTAAATAATTCATGGCTGGGGGAGTCAGGGGGAACAGCGGTTGTCCAAACAAGCAATTGACCTTTAGCTATCTAAGGTCTTGTTCACATCAGAATCGGAGGTTCCTGTAAATTTCAGCAAAGTGCCGAACCGCTGGCTGGAAATCGAACAGACTCCATCAAGTCAATAGGAGTCAGTCCGCCGAGGGTGTGCTCCCCTAGCAGAGCAGGAAAGTGGAATCCCTAAACGCTGATGTGAATGAGCCCTAAGATGTCTCTGCAATATCTGGTTTACAATGAAGAAAAAGCAATATATACATATATATAGGCCCTTTGCGACGCTTCTACAATATTTTCCCCTTGCACCTGATAGTCCAGAAAATGTGATAGCAGTTTCTAAGATTGTACAGGGCAGATTTACTTAGAAATTGGTGATTACTACAACAGATATAAAGATACTTACTTTCTGCAGACAGCAAGGAAAACAGCATAAGGAACATCTGAGAGGCCGGGTGAGCCGGATTACTTCCTGACCACAGTTATCAATAATTGCTATAGTAAATGGCCGGTCAGATCCACAGCAGTTCCGAGTACAGCAATCATTTTGTTCAGCAGCAAAGTAGACTTTCTGACCCATGCTGTTCTTGATCACATACTTGTTATTGCTCTCAAAGCCAGTAAAAACTAAATTTGGAGATAAAAGAAGCAAATAGTTATCAAAAAAAAAAATTCCATATACAAAATATTATTTCTTTGTCACTTAAAAAGTTCTTCTACAGAAGAGTACAGCAGCACGTGCAATGCCTATGGATGGAATGGTAACAATCAGTGACTCCATGTGCTGCTGTACAAGGTCTGTGCCCACAGCATTGCCATGTGCATAACCCCATAAACTATACTACTGTGCACCAGTTTTAGGCAGGTGGGGGAAAATACTGCAAAGTGAGAATGCTTTCAAAAATAGAATTGTTAAAGAGTAGCTACACTTTCAGGTAACTTATGTCAGAGCACCATGTCAAAAGTTTTGATCAGTGGGGGTCCTGCTGCTGAGACCCCTGCTGATGATTATAATGAGGGCTTACCCAAGCTTTGTGCCCTCTCGGCTATCTTTGCAGCTTTTCGTCTGCTTCTGGCATCTGAAGACGACCTCATAGAGGTGTATAGTACTTTCTATAGATCTCTATGAGGACTGTCTTCAGCTGCCAGAAGCAGCCAAAGCAAAAGTGTAGAGCGCGGCAGCCCCTTCAGTCTAGTCATCAGTGGGGATCTCAGCAGCACTGATCAACAATTTTGAAATGTCTGTTTGACATGTCAAAAGTTAGCTGAGAGTGTAGTTACTTTTTAACAGCTTATTTTTGTAAATTAACAAACTGCAAAGTGATTGAACAAAAGAAAAATCTAAATCTAAATCAATATATGGTGTGATCAGGCTTTGCCTTCAGAACAGCATCAATTCTTCTAAGTACATCTGCACAAGGCCAGGGATTTTGTAGGATTATAGTCAGATGTATGATTAACCAATTATACCAACAGGTGATAATAATCATATTTTTCATATGTAGGTTGAAATAGTACTTAACAAAAACAGCTGTGTAAGAGGCTTAAAACTTGGTAAGAAACAGCCAAACTTTACTACAAAGGTGACATTGTGGAAGACAGTTTCATGCCACAGGTCATACACCATGGCAAGACTGAGCACAGCAACAAGACACAAGATTGTTATTTTACTTCAGCAAGGCCTCTTCTATCCAAAAATTTTATAGCAGACTGGTGTATACAGATGTACTGTTCAAGCTGTTTTAACGTTCAACCTGGCTTTGACAAAGCACATGGCAACAGAGACCAAATCGTGAACCTGCGCTGGGTCATGGAGAAGACCCAGGAGTATCAAAAGGATGTGTACATGTGTTTCATCGACTACAGCAAGGCATTTGATTCTGTCAAACATGACAAGCTTTGGAATTGTCTGAAGCAAATGGGCGTTCCAGAACATATTGAACAGCTTATAAGGCTGCTTCACAACAACCAAGAAGCAACAGTGAGGACAGTTTATGGAAACACGGATTGGTTTGAAATCGAGAAAGGTGTATGGTAAGGCTACATTCTATCCCCAGTCCTTTCCAATCTGTACGCAGAAACGATCATGATGCAATCTGGATGAATCAGAAATCTGAGTCAAAATCGGTGGCAGAAATGTCAACAACCTTCGATATGCAGATGACACCACCCTGCTGGCGGAAAGTGAAAGGGACCTGGAATACCCTATCCAACGAGTGCAAAAGGAATGCGAATGCATGGGACTGTACCTCAACAGGAAGAAAACTAAAGTCATGAACACAATGGTAACCAACAATACAGTGAACCTAAAAATTAACAACAATGAAGTCGACTCGAGACGTTTCAAGATTTCATCTTTCTTGGATGCAAAATCGATTTCAACGGGCAATCTGGACTGGAGATCAAGAGACGGATTACACTTGGTAGAAATGCAATGGAAGGGATGCAAAAGATCTGGAAAAGTAAGAATATTAGCAGTTGCGAAACTTGGACACTCAGAAAAACAGACAGAAGGAAAATTGATGCGTTTGAACTAAGGTGCTGGAGGAGAATGCTACAAATGGCTAGAAGTGCTGCAGCGTCTGAGGAGTGGGCCCACAGCCGAGGAGATAGCGGGGTAGATTGAGGCCTTGTCACGGGGCTCTACCATCTCCTCCGCTGGGAGTAGCATGGGACCCGTCCAAGTTACTACTGGGGGAGTTTCAAGGAGTAATCCAAGCAATGGTTTATCTTAAAGGGGTTGTCTCGCGAAAGCAAGTGGGTCTATACACTTCTGTATGGCCATATTAATGCACTTTGTAATATACATCGTGCATTAAATATGAGCCATACAGAAGTTATTCACTTACCTGCTCCGTTGCTGGCGTCCCCGTTGCCATGGTTCCGTCTAACTTCGGTGTCTTCTTGGTTTTTTAGACGCGCTTGCGCAGATGGATCTTCTCCCTTCGGCTGGTCTTGGAAGCATCGGCGTTTTGGCTCCGCCCCCTTTTCGCGTCATCGCGTAGCTCCGCCCCCATCATGTGCCGATTCCAGCCAATCAGGAGGCTGGAACCGGCACACGTCATGGGGCGGAGCTACGCGATGATGCGTACAAGGGGGCGGAGCCAAAACGCCGATGCTTCCAAGACCAGCCGAAGGGAGAAGATCCATCTGCGCAAGCGCGTCTAAAAAACCAAGAAGACACCGAAGTTAGACGGAACCATGGCAACGGGGACGCCAGCAACGGAGCAGGTAAGTGAATAACTTCTGTATGGCTCATATTTAATGCACGATGTATATTACAAAGTGCATTAATATGGCCATACAGAAGTGTATAACCCCACTTGCTGCCGCGAGACAACCCCTTTAATCTTTATCTTTTGTCACTCATGATGCCACCGTTCCGTCCTCTTCGGTGAATCCAGATGATTAAATAAAGAGTCTACTCACAGAGTTAACTTTTCAGAGCAAAACCGGGAACGGTCAGTTAATCTTGTTTACTTGCAGAACTAGTTACAGTCCAACTTTACACATGCCAGCAGGAAAAATATTGCAGAACACAAAAGGGATGCGACAGAGAGGATCCACAGGATAACAGACACTCTCCTTCTCTCTCCAGCTCTCTGCCGGTCAACACTCACATTGGGAAGATGGGCACTCAGCGCTGCATGGCGGTTCCTTTCAGTCTCTCAGTCCTCCAGGTGAGTTGGGCTCAGGGCACACACAAGGCAATCGCTCAGCCTCTTCCATCTCCACGCACAGACTGATCAGTGTCTGTGGGGTTCAACCAGCAGAACTTCTTTCTTTCTTGCACTCAGAAGTACTTGCTAGACTAACTTGCATTCTACCTTGCAATCACATATATAAAACATGGTCACGTGACATACAACACAATACATTTTCCAGACATAAACCAGACAGTAACGCATTCAGTGCCGCAGAGGTGCAATGCAGATCAAATTCATGCAACACAGAAAACACTGACAACATACAGGCACCATTAACTCTGGGCCACTACACTGCCATAAAAACAAAGTAGTGTTCGATCGCATCAAACCGAAAATATCACTAGATGGCAAAATCATCAAACAGCGGCTCTCTTTTTTTGGACACGTGATGAGTGCTAACTCACTGGAAACAGTACTGATGCATGGCAAAATTAGTGCAAAGAGACAATCAGGGTGACAAAAAACAAGATGGCTAGATACAATCAAGGTCACCACGAACATGTCAATCGCCGAACTGAAAGAAGCGGTGAAAGACAGGAATGCGTGGAAAACATTGATCCATAGAGTGACCGAAGGTCGCATGTGACTGAACGGATAATCATCCTCAATTGACAAAAATAAACTATTACCACTTCTATTTTTGAAAGCATTCTAACTTTGCAGCATTTTTTTCCACACTTGCCTAAAACTTTTGCACAGTATTGTATTGACTTTGCAGTCTATCAGTCAGCCCACATTAGTATCATTAGCTTCTGTTCTTAACCTACATTAATTTACAGTTGACAACCCACTACATTGATATAGGTGAAAAATAACTCAGATCCCAGGTGCTTAACCCCTTAGGTACTGTGGTCAATAGCGACTGTGGCATATAAGGGGCAACAAAGGCGGACCCACAACACAGGGTGCCAATGCATTGAAGTGAATGCGACAACACGGCAGTATTCAGAGAAGTACAGTATTCTGAGTACAAACAGGATTGTAATCGATGTAACATTGGACAGGCTGCAGCGCTTGCACCAGTGCCGCAATCTCTTCAAATATATGACCAGTGAGAGTGCCAATCAGATATTCATGATCTAACATGAGAATAGGCCAGTTTTTTTTATACCCAGACAATCCCCTTTAAGGGTGACTACCCACTACAGTTTTTTTTTTACGATTTCGGGATTTTAACATTACAAGCCCCATAGACCCCTGCAGAATAAAAAACGCAGCGAATTTCGCAGTGAAAAAAAACTGTAGTGGGTATTCACCTAAAATAGGCTTTTTTCCAGTGATAGTTTGGTCACCATTTCTTCAGTAGCTTCTCAGAAAATTGAAACAAATGCCCCCTTTGAAGACTATTAGTATATACCATAGATTCAGGGGTAGATTGGCCATTGAATTCACTGGCAAAATCCTGCTCGGCTGGTCAGGTCCTGAAACTGCTGCATGGGCCAACTATTTTTTTTTAAGTGGGGCCTCTCCTGAAATTAAACAAAAAACAGATATACTCACCTCATCTGTGTCGTTCCTCTGCAGTCGTTACTACTCACTTGAGGACTTTCTCATAGAGCGATCACATGACAAGCACATGTAATTACTCCAATCAATCCTCGGCGTCAGTGAAGGCAGGGACTAGCAACAATAGGACGTTCTCCGGTAAGCACTATGCGTCATCAGATTGCAGAGGCCAGAGCAAGAGGAGCAAAACGGATGAGTTGAGTATATCCATTTTTTGCTTTTCAGTATAAGGGGCAGTGGCATAGCAAGGTACCCAGTGCGGAAATTTTTTTTGTCCCCCCACCTTCCCCTATCCTTAGTGACCCATGGCAGCCCGCACCTGCCACAGCACCCTTCCTACGCGACTGGTGTGGATCATCTTGTGAAGCGTAGTACATTGTTTCGTTACTTTCTAGTAGCCTGGCCTATGAACAAAGACGTCTACAGTGCAAGAGGAAAATGGACCTTAGAGACTCAGACTTCCAGTTCTCCGGTTTAGGTTGCTGGTTACTAACTCACTTGTCGTTCTGAGTTTGCTCGGCGTCGTCCCATGCATGCCGCATCCCCATATAATAAATATATGTTTAATTCTATCAACAAGCTGAATCTTTGCAGTACTGTATGTCGGTATATTAACAAAAAATCCAATTGAAACAGCAGTGAAGCTTGAAGGCTGGAACCACACATGCAATTTTTTATGGTGATTAAAGAGTCTTTGGCTTCAAAAACTACATGCATGATACTATCATAAAGCTGCCCATACATTAGCTATTTAAGAAAGCCATTTGCTGAATGACTTCATTTATGATTAAATTTTGGATGACAATATCATAACTTGAAACAAATTGTTAGTCGATTTCTGCCTTGATCAGTGGCCTGGGCTTTCAGTGATGGCATACTGGTCATTGATTAGGCATGAGCCCAAAAATAACCCCAAAAAATCCAACATGGCACATCAATTTTTTCAGATATCTGTCTTCACTCACTATGCCAAACCATAAAGACCAGCAGGAGTCTGACTTTTGCAACCCCTTCCCCGCCCTTGGAGAATGAAAGGAAAATTGGTCCTGCATGTTCAAAGACACCAGGTAATGGCGAACAACCTTTCGGGAACATTCTTATAAAATATATCTTTTGTCCGACCGTTTGACAGAAATTTTAAATGCAGTTGACTTCTTCCTAGATGATGACTGTAGGTCACCGGTCAGTGAAAACAATTATTCCTTGTTACTATTTTACCAGACGAACAAATGTTTTGCTTGAAATCATCCATTTGAATCAATTTTAGTCTAATGTGTATGGGCACCTTAAGAAAGGCAGATGTCTGCAGGTTATGTAGAGTGAGCAACATGGCGAGAAGAACAGCTCATTAACCATATAAAGATAGTCCTTCAGAATGCTAACATGTTCTGTAGTGAGATATAACCTACCTTCCAGCAGCTCTACTTGTTGATGGATAAGAAGTTGGCCTATCTGCCAAAACCAAAACAAAGTTATCAGTAACTTATCAAATGGATAAGGAAGTGTATAGAAGATCCAGATTGAAATAAATATTGATTTATTAAAGGTATATTTTGTGTGGGCAAATAACAGTCCTTTCCCTTCTTTAAGGGGTTTTCTGGGACTTTTACCAGATGATCAATCCTCAGAATGGGCCCACCACTCGGAATTCCCATTCATCAGCTGATCACCATGCCCACTGTCAATGCAGATAGTGCTGTCCATATTGCAGCGAACCGGTTTGGGGCTGCAGGGAGCTGTGCCTGCAGTACTAAACAAGGCCGCTGCAAAGTTGACAGAGTTATCTGCTTCCAGCGCCATCCCTACTGACAGCCGGCCCAGGAATCAGCTGATCAGTGTGGATCTTAAACGATGAACCCCCTCACCGGTCAACTATTAGTGACCTACCTTGAGGATTGGTCAATAGTAAAAGTCCCTGAACACCTCTTAAAGAGGGGAGAGGACTGTTATTGGGCCACACAAAATATACCTTTAAAGAGAACCTCACAGCATTGAGTAGTGAAGACGTGCTAATTCCAGCGGTCAGTCACTTATGGAGTAATCATTCACAGTTTTCTTGCATTTACAAAGTGAATTGGCAGCTCACTGCATGACAGAGATCCAGCTTCCTCGGCACCAGGCTTGAGATAGGTCTGGCATATTCATGACATGCCGAAATTACCATTTTCCCAGCTATTACACTGCACACTGAAAAAACAGTCAATCATGGTAGGTGCACAATGCCAGTAGAACCTAATGAATACGTCTGGCCCATCTCAAACTAGGTGCCGTGGAAGCAAGACCATTGTGCAAAAAAAATTTAGAACATTGGCCCACGAGTGACAGTCTGCTGGAATCAGCATATCTATCACTACTTTATGCAGTCCTCGGACAGTATAAAGCAGTGTTCCCCAACTCCAGTTCTCAGGGACTGCCAACAGGTCATGTTTTCAGGATTTCCTCAGTATTGCACAGGTGATGTAATTATTGTTGGTGTCTCAGACATTGCCACAGATATTCTTACCATAGGATATCCTGAAAACATGACCTGTTGGTGGTCCCTGGGGACTGGAGTTGGGACCCCTGGTATAAAGTACTTAGCAGGTTCCTTTTAAGATTAGAACAGTCCATAGAAAAGCACAAAACTCTTCTGTCGTCCATTAAAAAGTGAAGACATAAATAAAATAATTCTGGAGACCTGTTTAATTCTCTATTTCATATGTAATACCACAAGACAAACTGCATGTACCCTACAGTATATGTAAGCTAAAGTGCTTACAGTATGTTAGCCTGTATATGGCACCGCCATTGTCAATAGATACACAAGCAGACAAGATAGCTTTCAGCCATCTCACTTTAATCTATATATCTATATCTATAAGTATATAGAGGTGAAAGCCCTCACTCACTGACTGACTGACTGACTCGCCACTAATTCACTAACTTTCTGGTGTCGTACAAACATGAAATTTGGCAGGAGCATTCTTTTGGTCCTAAATAGAAAGAGTAAAGGGGTCACAACTCGATTATTCAATGTTAAATATTGGCACCCCTATGTAATGTACATAATCTAATTCTCTAACTTCCCGGTGTCATACAAACATGAAATTTAGCACGATCATTCTTTAGGTCCTAAATGGGAAAAGTAAAGGGGTCACAACTAGAGTTGAGTGAACGTACTCTGGCGAGCTTGATACTCATTCGAGTATTCGCGTACTCGATGGTGCTCATTACTCGAACGAGCATCAAATCGTGTTCGACCCCGCCCCAGCTTTTGGCTCCTCCCCGCTGTGACGCAGCACGCGTCATTTGAAAATTTTTGGTCTAGCAGGAAGGGGAAGGAGAAGGGAGAGAGAGAGGGAGAGAGTGACGAACCAAGAAAAAAAAAAAAAAAGTTCGGGACCCTGCGTTCCACATACAAAAATGCTCGAGTCTCCCATTCTAGTCAATGGGGTTCGTTCCTCGAGTAGAGCTCTCGAATTTTACGAAAAGCTCGACTCGAATAACGAGCATTTGGGTGCTCGCTCATCTCTAGTCACAACTCGAATATTCAATGCTAATTGCAAAAGTAAGTGCACCTCTATGTGATATAACTTCCCAGTGTCAAACAAGCGTGAAATTTGGCGCGAGCATTGTTTAGGTCCTAAATGAGGAGAGTGGTAGGGGGGTCACATTCTGCAGAGGGACATCGGTACATGCAGCTTGAGGAGAACCTAACGCTCCTCTATGTGTATACATATTTTATTCCTCGGTAACTCTAAAGTAACCATGACTTCATAAAATTTTCTGTGCGAACAACACGTAAACACCTGTATCAAATTAACTTGGGTGAAGCCGGGTATATCAGCTAGTTTCTGATAAAAGAATGCTTAGTAGGAAAAGAGAGATAAATACTGCCAGAAGTGTATTGAAGTGGTTTATCTAATGTATGATCAGCTCAAAGGGAATCTGTTACCATGTTTTAGAGTGAGAGCACCATAAGATAAAGGCAGGCTCGCTGATTACAATTATATGTCTGCTGTGTGTATCTGTGCAGTAGTTTTCGGGAAACTTGCATTTTATTAATAGCACTGAGACAAAGAACTAGTCCACTGTCAGGTTGTGCTGCTGGGATCTGTTGTACTACTAGGTTCCAGGAGCACACCTTCACAGGTTGGGGTTAATTGAGATGGCTGAGTGTGGTATTCTCCATCAGCCAATCTCCTTTAGTCTGCAGTACATATAAACCCAGCTTCTGTCAGTGTTTGTCTGGTGTTCAGGGTGAGCAGTCATGTTACTTCAGCTTCCAGTTTGCTGTGTGACTTGTGTACTGTTGTCTGTGCTGTTGCAGCTTGAGGTGTGAACTGTGTCCGGGGTCGCTGGACTCCTGGTTAGTGTGGGGACTTGTGGTATAGCCAGGAGCCGTGATGTGGCCCACTAGTTTCTATATTTTGATCAAAATATCAACGAAGGATATATATATTTATAGCTTACACCTGCTACTAGTGTTTGCATTTTGGCTGCTGTATGGTGTGATTCTGGCTCTGTGTGGCAGCTTACCCTGTCCAGTTGTCCCAGTCGTGGTGGCATGTTTATGTGTCCTATCCTGGGTGCATGGTTCCTAAGAGCAGCAAAAGCCCAGATCCGAAGACCGCTGGGCCACCCTTTATAGGGGCGATGTCCCCGTTCAGGTAGGTCTGGGTCACTAAATCTAGTAGTAGATAGGGAGAGGTGTAAATCCGTGGAAATTCCTTGTGTTCCCTATCCTTTCCAGACACGTTCGTGTGGGCCTGGTGCTTATTAGCCCACACGAACGTAACATCCACCATATGCAAGAGCTGCAAGCTACCCACATTCATCCTGCCCTCCGGCCAATGATTGGCAGCTCTCTCTCTATAATAGGCAGACAGCATTCAATCATTGGCTGGAGAGTGGGGTGGGTGTAGCTAGCCTGCAGCCCATGAATATCCAGGACTACTTCCTGTAGTACCTATGCATGTGCTGCTACTGATAAAATGCAAGTTTCTCCAAAACTACTGCACAGATCCACACAGCAGACACATCACTGTAATCAGTGTGGCAGGCACTACCTAATGCTGCCCTCAGAAAGGGATGCAAAAAAAAAAGAGTGACAGAGTCTCTTTAAGTAGGAAAAAGGGTATACTAATTTTAGAGCTACTTATCTAATTCTGCAATTTACAAAACAATGTCTCATACTGTAGATCTCTATCCATTAATGGTTAAATTGGTCTTCCAAAAAAAGAAAATCACTATTTACCTGGCACAGATATTCCAACCCTGGTGGACAGTTGGGATTTGGTGGAGGCGCCGGCATCCATATAGCTGTAGAGACACCTGGACCCATTGACTGGCTTTGAAGAGGAGGCCCTCCTGCATATGGGCCATAATTCGGATGACCTTGTGGACCTGACATGGATAAGCAAAATTCAAGGTAGTAATTTCTAGTTCTCAAGTCTTTGTCCTCGTCTCAGCAGAGAGTCTGCACACACTGATCCGGGTTTACTTATGTGGGTCACCAATAAATCATACCGGTAATGGAGGATGCAAATAGTTCATTTTTACATTTTTCAAAAAGAGCTTTATAAAAGTAGAAGCTCTGGACGGGCTTTTATAGATTCCAATGTTTGCAAAAATAATGAGAATGTACGTGGAAGAAAGTGAACACAAGCTGTTAGTCATCAGAAGTGAAGTAAGGTCAGTAATCCTGCAAACAAACACTTATTGTTTTGCCAAAAAAAAAAACAAGCTTGAATGTTTGCACTCCTGAAGTCATACGTATTCCATTACTGCTATAGTACGGAAGAGTTTGCAGGTTTATACAGTGTTAGGCCAGAGTTCCCCACTAAAGCACAGTCTGAAATGGGTAATGAGAAAACTGATGAAAAACTTTAGAAACTTCAGTGATTCTTCCATGTGTATTTGGTTGTCCCCGAGGCTTCATGTACAACTACAGAACTAATTAGGCTGAGTTACACATTGTAGAATTGTTGCAGAACTTCAACTGCATAATAGAATCCAAAACTTGTAGCAATGTACAGTACAATGTAAGAGTTATGGTAATGTTTTACCCAACCCCATTCACTCACTCACAGCAGGAGAAATCCACAGCGGATTCTAGTCATGCTGCAGATTTTGAAATCTACTGTACGCTCTGTCACAAAAAAGCGACACATTGGATGTCATGAGAAATCTGTGTGAAAATCCGCAATAAAGTCATGCATGGATTTTCATGGGTATTTAGTTTACTCTATGATGCGCTGACTTCAAGTCAGGATACCCACGGGTGTGCCGGGACGCTGGGCTCACACGGACGTATGTTTAAGCGTTTTACCCTGCCCTATCACCACTTATGACAGCGATATTGTACTGCACATGGCAGCATATCTCACGCACACTGTCATGCGCAGTCTTCCTGGTTTTTTTTGTTTACCTTTTTAAATTGTGTATGGGGAGTATGGATTACACGCCCATAGAGAACAATAGGCTCTCTCGTGCATAATACGCGGAAAAATAGAACACTGCGGAAAAATGATATGCTGCATTATTTTTTTGCGCTCAACGTATTTAATTGCCTGAAAATGACCGCATATCACACGTGTAATAAGCGGTACTCTTACTCTAGTATGAGCCTGGCCGAAGGGCTCTTTCACATGAGCATATAAACAGCGTGTTTTTTTACGAGCGACCGAGATACGCCACCATCTCTGTCATTGGTTTCCAATGCATCCGTTCACACGGGCGAATATACAGCACGTAAAAACGGCGAACCATAAAAATTGGAACGTACACGACTGTAATACGTGCTGATGCATATATGTTGGGCAAAAAGATAGTTCTGGAACTATGTATTGGCCAATATATGCCGGCGGGTCCCATAGACTCCTATGGGAGCAGGGAAGAAAAGGGACAGGGAGGCTGCGAAAAGCTTACAGGTGCCTCTATGTAGGCATTAGAAGTCATTCAGAGAAATAAAGCCAAGCGAGGGTTTTCCGGGGTGTGACGTATTTTTTCGCTAAAAACGACGCTCAACGGTCGTGTGAATAGGCAAGAAAACTTTATTAAATTAATTAAAAAATGGCGACACTAAGGGGCAACAAACATAAAAGGGTTCCAAAATCCAACTGGATAGGAACGATGTGAGGAGTGTATGAACACAGGAAACCACTTGATGCTAATGAAGCTAATGGTCGTAAGAGAGCATGAGAAACATAGTGCTAAGAGCAAAAGAGCAGAGCCTCCGGCCTACCATCCAGGCCGGAGGCTCTGCTCTTTTGCTCTTAGCACTACGTTTCTCATGCTCTCTTACCTGCTATAACAACCCATATGGCCAACCATCTAAAGCCTTGGGTTATTGTAAGGTTTAGTGAGCCAACTCTAACCTGATTCGTTCTGCTGGTTCCTCTTATTGCCACATTGAGCATTAAGGGAGTTTACTGGCTGCAGCGTTAGCTTTGAATCTGTACCACTATTAGGTGCTGTATATTAGAAAGCTAGAGCCAACTGATACTCTGTATGCTGGCAAGCCACTCGCATCTAAGTGGTTTTCCCAGCTACGAGAAGTCTTTGTACTACATATCTATTCATCTTCTCCGAGGCTAGAGTTGCTACGTATCAGTGTCACCAGCTCAATAATTAGATAACTAGTGCTAGCTATTTACACAGCACTGTATGACACAATTTAAGCAAGAGGCACTTCTCATTTGCTTGGGTGACCTCATCGAACAACAATATAATAGCTTACCGTCATCTCTCTTTAGCTATCAGGTTGTGTTCTAGCACTTATACAACCTCAATCTTAGTACATATAGACTGATACATGATAGTAGCAAACAGTCCAGCTTAACCTTCTAGCGAATCAGTTCCTTCTAATCTAAGTACTTCTGATGAACCGCTGCTATCTGGCGGAGAAACGCGTTGAGCTAACATTACGAAAGGAAAAAACTTTCCATCTCTTTTGAATCTAACACACCTACGTGATTCATAATCAAACAGTACTCCTTTAGAGCTGTGCTCCGAGAAGGAAACTCTACTGTCATTACTGAGTCCACAGTAATCCACATCAGCAAAGATATCACATGAGCATCTATGTGCCATTACGCCGTTCTCCAGAGTCTTTAACAAGTGGTCTCTAGGAGACATTTAAGACACTCATGCATGTCCACTATGATTTGAGTTTGGGTTAACTGTGAAATCCAGAAACATAGTTTATGGACCTTTTTCATTGGAGTTAATACACACACATACGACCATTAGCTTCATTAGCATCAAGTGGTTTCCTGTGTTCATACACTCCTCGCATCGTTCCTATCCAGTTGGATTTTGGAACCCTTTTATGTTTGTTGCCCGTTAGTGTCGCCATTTTTAAATTAATTTAATAAAGTTTACATGTTTTAAATTTTCCTTACTGTGAAGGGCATTTCTATTTAATTCTAATTGGGATTCTTTCTGCCTCTGTGAACTATAGAATAGGCAAGAAAACCCTAATTACCCTTGCGGAAAAACGGCCTTTCACGCGATTTTACGGCGCCAGCGAGAAAATGTAAAGACGCATACGCTCGTGTGAAATAACCCAAAAAGTGGAGAGAACGTTATAAAAGTAAGTTTGGCACAACTTATTAATAAAACAACTAAAATATTAAATACATGATCTGGAAACTTCTAAGTACTTGTGGTTTCTTTTTACAGGACAATATTATGTATAGATGATGGTGAAATACAAAAACATGATCTGAATTACTTCAAGGAAGGAAATGTGGTCAACTCATGTTAAGTAACAAATCTTCACAGTTTCCTGTATCTTGACTTTAAGTTGTCTTTAAATCCCAACACCTATGTCACAGTATAAATGTGATGCATAAATGTGATGTATACGGGATAGAACGCGATTGAAGATTGACTGGAGTTATACATCTATGCAGTAAAATCATTTCAACTAGTGATTGGCAACCTATGTCAGCATGTTACCTTGGTATGCCCCCGGTTGGGGCTGTGCATATCCATAAGGACCTTGCATAGTTGGAGGTGGGTATCCAGGAGCAGGATAACTCATGGGTCCTTGAGCAGAGTAGGCTGGACCTGGGTTCATTGCAGGATGGTAAGCAGTTGCAGAATTTGGGTATTGTCCATGCTTTCCATCTAAAATGAACATAAGGTCAATTTAAGTTAATGTTCTGTATATAGTTGTAACATATTAATCACCCTTTGATTTTCTATTCTACAGAGTACAACTGTGTCAGTTCAACATCTGCTCTGAACAGGGCTTGTCTTCTTGGCACAACCTATTTTAGTGTTAGCATGTGCCCCATTAAGGCATACAAATTTCATAGGTAAGGCTCCCTAGCTCAGTACTTTCCCCAATGAACTGGAGATTGATTTTCATTTTGGTAAACTTGGTGCTGTCATCTGAATGAAAGTCCTGTAATATTACATTTCTCTTGTAGTGGCTTTCCCAGACAAAAATCAACTGGGGTGCTCATTTCTTGCGGGACATCATGTATTTTCTATTGGTCCCACTTCAGAGTACATTTGACTGTTTGATCGCTTTTTATTACATTTTTTCTTGGAAATGGGGGGACAAAAAAAGTGCAATTCTGTTTTTTTTCCCCCTGCCGACGTTCCCCGTGTGGGGTAAATAATGCATTACTTTGATAGTTCGGAATTTTACGGACACAGTGATATCAAATGTTTTTTTGTTTTATTATTTAGATTATTTTATTGTAAATATGGCAAAAGTTGTTTTTTTAAAAAACATTAATTAGCTTTTTTTAAAAATATTTTTTAAACTTTTTACTTTTTTTCTTAGCCCCCATAGGGTACAAGAACTTGTGTTGCTTTGATCGCTCCTGCAGTATGATGTAATGCCATAGCAATACATAATACCATGATCTGACAGGCATTGATAGGCACTCTACAATGTCAGCCCTGGGGCATTTAAGAAGGCCCCCGGCTACCATGAGAACCCAACAGCAATCTCAAATCTCATCGAGGAGGGCCATACGGGACTACTGAACATTAGTTGGGGCATTTAAATGATGTTGTCAGAGTTTTAGGGTTAACAGCTCTAATCTACAGTGTAGCTCATACCCCAAACCTGCCGGACGTAACTGTAGCGTTAAGGGGTTAATATAAAACAGCCAGAGCCCTATTGGGCTGAATGAGGGTTTTCCTTTCCTGTTTTTTTTAATGGGCTTATAATTTAATTACATACCTCTTTTAACTATATATTCTATTATATTGTACTATTTTGATTTCCGATTGCACCTTTATTCTTTTATCAGTGCCGATCTGATAGCCTTTAAGGAGGTAGATCTGAACAGTTTACATGCCAGCCCTCATAACTGTTTGTTGCATCTGGCTTTATGCCCACAATAGCTTGAGAATCTGCATTTTTTTCCAGGGTTTGGTCGCTGTACTCATACCTTTGTTAATATTGACTTATTAGCTTAGCTTTTGGTCTACTGAACATGTCTGCTCTTCTATGCTGGTTTCGGATACACCAAAGACTCACTTAGCATGCTCTGGGAGAACCCCTGAATTGGGCATGAGGGAATGACCACAATCGGTGGACTGTGTTGCCTATTATGAATGGCAAGCATGGATAATGTCTCCTTATTAGATGAAAATTTGAATGTGATCCAATTGGAGATTGGAACATTTTTCCCGGCTATTTGCCAATAAGGGGTGTCATTGCAGCACTGTTCTCATTATATCCCTGTTCTTTCACCTGATGATGCCTAGGCGAAACACATCAGAGGGCTAGTGATTACATTTTAGATCAGGACTTTACTGCTGCTCTGTATGTATACATGTGGGGGATTGTGGCCAGCGTACAGTCCCTCCATGTCAGCTTTACGATCTCCTTTTTTCTATACCATTATGGAATGATCTATGAATACTTTAGTCTATAGAAGCTGCAAGAGTCTTGTCATTTTAATATTTTCATAGGTTTTTAATCCATATATATGAACTCACTGGCTGACTGATTCGCCACTAATTCTCTAACTTACCGGTGTCTCACAAACATGAAATTTTGCAGGAGCATTCTTTAGGTCCTAAATAGGAAAAGTAATGGGGTCGCAGCTTGATTATTCAATCCTAAGTGTGAAAATCTGTGAAAACCACGATACATGAGAAAGTTCTTTTTTCAGAAACCATAAAGCCTAGGGAAATGATTTTTTGCACACACTACCTTCAGGCAGTGGAAGCATACTAAGCAGGCTTTTTTGAGAAATTCATTGTCCAACTGTGATAATTTGTGATCAAAGCCCGAATCTTGGAAATTTGGTATGTAAATAGGGAATGTAAAGGGATTCATGGCCCAATATCGCCCTCGCAATCTATGGGAAACCCATAGATGTGAGGCGCTTTCATGTGAAAACAGCCTCACATCCCTGCGGGGGTTCCCTTCAACCCATTGCTTTCAATGGGACAGCAGCAGCGCCGACCCTATTGAAAGCAATCAGAGAAGATTGCGCTCTTCTGACAGTGCTGTGACAGTTGATCCCTTCATCCTCACGGGAGTCGCCTCATCACTGAACACGGACAGTACATAGTGAATGTTATAGAAAAATAAATATATGCCAGCACTGTGAGTGGTACCAATAAAAACTGCAACTCGCCCCAAGAAAATCACACTGCCTAATTGATGGAAAAATAAAAGTTATCAGAAAATTGTGACAATTTTAAAGTTTTTTTTTATTTTTAAGAGTAATGGTACAGTTAAAAAAACTGTATACATTTGATTTCACTACATTTGTGCTTATCTGCGTTTTTTTGTGTGAGTGGAATACGCAGCACTAAAGGTCCATTGGGGCCTCTCACACCAGTGATTGTGTAGCACCTATTTTACGCGTGCAAAATCACATGGAGCCTGTCCTACTTTCAGCTTTTCAGAGCCTATTTCATCCACTAAATTGTCCATTGAAATGAATGTAAAAAAAAATGCAGTAAATACGCAATTACACGCGTAAGGCCGCCTGCACACGAGTGTTCCGGATTCCGCTAGCGGATTTTCACGCGCGTATGGTACCTAAATGTGCTTGCGGATAGGTGCGGATGCGTGAAAAATCACGCGCGGATATACGCGGATGTGTTGCGGAAAAAAACGCGCAGAAAAACCAGCAGACGCCTCTTATTGTAAACCCAACCCCTAGAGAACTGCCCATTCCTTGGAAAACAGCTTAAAAACCAACACCCAGACTCCGTTTTGTCCCTCTTGCTTGTGTGAGCACCGTTAAATTATTCTGGCAACATCCTTACATTCTTACATCCTGCATTGGCAAGAAATACTACCTATCTCCCTCTACACATTGCGGGTGTCTGCTGAACAAGGCTATTAACCCAATAAATGCCGCTTCAGTGGCACCAGTGGAAAATACAACTGTTCCCGCAAAAAACAAACAGGGAGGGCTTAGTAACTTGGGCGCATCCTGGCGGCTGATGCACCCGTCTTCCTGCACAAGACGGCCGCAATGCAGGATGGACGTCTTTCCACAGAGCTGGAGGAAAGAACACAAGTCCGGCAATGGAGCCGGTCATGTGCTCTTTTCTGCCAGCGTTGCGGAGAGTCGTCCGTCCTGCAGTGTGACCGTTTTGGTATCGCTGTATCCGTAAAAGTCTGATCTATCAAAGTAATGTATGATTTACCCTGCGCGGTGAATGTGGTCAAAAAAAATAAAGAAACTACGCCCGAAATGCACTTTTTCGGTCAACCTATTTCCGAGAAATAATGTAATAAAAGGGGATCAAAAAGTCAACTGTATGCGAAAATGGTACCAACAGAAACGTCAGGACATACCGCACAAAATGAGCCCTCACACAACTATGTCGCCAAAAAAAAATAAAAAAGTTATTGCACGCAGAAAATAGACACAGAAAATAATTTTAAAAAAATTAAATATATATAAAAAAAAAATACAAGTACTACATCAAAAAAAATACTATATACGTTTGGTAACGTAGTAATCGTACTGACCCATAGAATAAAAATATCAGGTCGTTTTTGTTGCACTTTGCGCGCTGCAGAAACAGGACGCACCGAAAGATGGTGGAAAGTCTTTTTTTTTCTCTCCGATTACAATAGTTTTAAAGGTTTTCAGTAAATTATATGGTACAATAAATAGTGCCATTGCAAAATACAACTCGTCCCGCTAAAAAACAAGCCCTTATACAGCGACGTCGATGGATAAATAATGGAACTACGATTTGTTAGGGAGTAGGGGAAAAAAAAGGAAAAAAGCAAAAAAAGCTCCGTCACTAAGGGGTTAAAAGTGGGGATGGAAAAAAGCACAATAAAAACAAAAGTAAAACTGCTTGGCCACTAAGGGGTTAAAATGAAAAAAAAAAGTACATTTGACGCAATAGCGAATAATACTCACGCATGTCGATCATTATTGGTATGGTAGTTGGTAGCTTGTGGCAGGCTGGTGTCTGCTGGCTGCTGTCTGGTCGATGAGGTGATTGGAAGGGCAGTGCTGCTGCTGAAATTTGCCTGTGAAGCTCTGTGCTGTGTGTTGGGACACCTCCTACCACGCCTCCTTCCTATAGTCATAGCAACCAGTGACTCCATCCGCAGCTGCACTGCGGATGTACTGCGTGAAAAAAACGCACACATTCACTTGTATTGGAGGCTTCACGCGCATGATCCGACCCAAATTAGAACAGGTCGCAGATTTTTTCACGCGCGTGAAAAAACGCGATACACATCCGTCCGTCTGGGGACAACTGCGGATCCTCATAGGAGTATATTGGCTGCGGTCTGGGGCGGATTATGTGCCTAAAGTAACGCGCTTGAAATTCTGTTCGTGTGCAGGCACCCTTAGGCCGCCTGCAGACGAGCGGGTCGGATCCGGCAGCGAGAATTCTCGCCGCGCGATCCGACCCGAGAGCCTGCAGAGACGAGCGCGTACTCACCCGCGCCTGGCGGCCCCGACTCTTTCATGTGCCGGCTGCCGCGCAGCCGGCGCATGCGCAGACCGGAGCCGGCGGCCGGGTGAGTGCGTGCCCCGCAGAAAATTAGGACATGCCGCGGTTTGTTTGCCGCGCGAGATTTTGCGCGGCCAAACCGCGGCCGTCTGCATAGGAGTGCGTATTTTAATGCACTCCTATGCAAACTTTCAGCGGCGGAAATCCCGCGGGAAATCCCGCGGCGGGATTTCCGCTCGTCTGCAGGCGGCCTAAGGCTGCATTTTTTTATGCAGGTAACTGGGTCACCGGAAGAGGGGAAAAAAAAGTTAAAGACATTATCAGATTGTTTGTGTTGTTACAGACGCTTGCGTGAGAGGGGCCTTTTGTGGACAGAAAAATGAAAGAGGTTACAGCTCTTAAAAAGTGGGGATGAAAAAAACAGAGAGAATTTTGAGAAATGTCTGGTCTTTCAAGGGTTAATAAGCAAACCCTGTTACGATAAAACCAGTCAAGGCTATACATAAAAACAATCACATTACATCATCAGAACGGAGATTAATATAATTCAGCTTTATTTACAAATAACTGAGTAAAACTCTAGATTACCTTTCATGTCCATGGCTGCAGCAAGAAGAGACGTCTAACGCTCCTGAAACAATGAAATACAAGTGTGTAAGAGCAGAAACGGACACAAAGAGAAATCTAGAGAAATGAAACTGAAAGTAGTGTGGCTGTCTCAGTGCCAAAGGAAGAGGGTGCGGAGGTGAAGAAAGAGGTAGAATAAAACAGGAGGTTGTTTCTGAATCTGCCTCACACAACAACACCTGCCTTACCAACAGATGCTGAGTCTGCAAACACTCTCTACTACAACTGGAAGTTGAATGAAATGAGAGAATACTTTTCAGATGCCCCTTATTCTCTCCTGTAGCTCTTGAGGGTTCAAACACAAGCGGTATGCATTGTTGCTTATGGGGACAAAAAAGACAGGGCAGTGCAGACTGTACTATTTTTCTGTCCAAAAAAAAATGGAAACCTGACAGAATGTAAGCCTTTCTGGGTTTTTTTGAAACCCCATTGTAATTAATGGGGAAAAGAACGCATCCTTTTTTTTAGTTTGATTTCAGATTCTCTGCTCCAAAAAAGGATCAAAGAGACGGATGTTATTTCTGTGCAAGCTGTGGAACAATGACCTACACGGACGCAAGCCAAGCAAGGGCTGGGGAGAGGAAACACACCACAACAACAGGCAACAGATGCCAAAATACTAACCAATGTACCACTAAACCCAGACAGAGGGAAATATCTCATAATTTAGTACATACAAGCTATTGGTTAATATTTTGGCCAAAATACACAAGCTCAAAAGCCAACGTCAAGGGGCCTTGTTGTCCCTACTCTAACAAGGAAACTTAAACTCAAAAGGAGTCCTGCCTACAAGTGGGTGATTGTCCCAATAGAAATGGTCCCATGCTGGAACCCAGAGGCCTGGCTTGCCCTAGATGGTAAGATGCAGGAACACAAAGACAAGGAAAAAGCAACACACACTGAACAGGACAGTTCACACCTAATGTCTGATCACCTACAGACAGACACTGAGCTCTGTCCCTTGTCTGTTTGGTGTGTCACTGAGCATGTCACACCAAACAGACAAGGAAAGCCTAGCCAGGTCATCAAGACTGACAGCCCTCTATCTATACACAAGCAGGAAGAGGGGCTTTCCCTATTCATGCAACAAGTAGGGACAGCTTAATGCAGCCCACCCCTTAAACTCGAGAACTTTGAGAGCTAACTCAAACTTCTAAGTATGTTTTTTTCTGAAACGCAACAGTGTTTCAGAATAAAACACATGTGATGAATGGTATATCTGTCCTAGGTTCATTTTGTCCATGGTTTGGGCAGCATGAAGCTGGTGACAAGTTCCCTTTAAGTTGCAAAGAATTCCTTTAAGGCTGCAAGAGAAAGCATTGCAATGAAACAGCTGTAAGTCAGCACAGCTCATGTGCAACAGAGGCAAACATACGTTTATGCAGCCAGTTTGTCTGCACAGGGGATGAGGGGGCCTGGACTGGCAATCTGCCCGAGTAGGCAAATTGCCAGTGTCCCATGCAGCAGTCTGCTGCTGTCAACTGATGACGAACCAGGTGAGAAACAGGTAGAGCAGTGAACCATAGGCTCCCTGCTCAATTGCTCTCCATTCTGTAGAACACTGGAACCTTTTTTTTTGGTATCTTTCCTGAGGCACTGAAGGTCCACTATTAATACTTAAAGGAGCTATTAAGGTCCACTACTGATATTTAAGGGAGCTACCACGGGCCATCATTAATATTAAATACTGCGCTGAGGGGCCACTTTAATGCTTAAAGGGGTTGTCCCGCGGCAGCAAGTGGGTCTATACACTTCTGTATGGCCATATTAATGCACTTTGTAATGTACATTGTGCATTAATTATGAGCCATACAGAAGTTATAAAAAGTTTTATACTTACCTGCTCCGTTGCTGGCGTCCTCGTTCCCATGGAGCCGACTAATTTTCGCCCTCCGATGGCCAAATTAGCCGCGCTTGCGCAGTCCGGGTCTTCTGCTCTCTTCAATGGAGCCGCTCGTGCAGAATGCCGGCTCCGTGTAGCTCCGCCCCGTCACGTGCCGATTCCAGCCAATCAGGAGGCTGGAATCGGCAATGGACCGCACAGAAGAGCTGCGGTCCACGGAGGGAGCAGACCCCGGCGGCCATCTTCAGCAGGTAAGTATGAAGACGCCGGACCGCCGGGATTCAGGTAAGCGCTGAGCGGTTTGTTTTTTTAACCCCTGCATCGGGGTTGTCTCGCGCCGAACCGGGGGGGGGGGGTTAAAAAAAAAAAAAAAAAAACGTTTCGGCGCGGGACAACCCCTTTAAGAGGGCACTAAAGGGCCATTATTGATATTTAAGAGAGCAGTGAGCAGCCACTATTAATATTTAAGACTGCACTAAGGGGCTGATATAATATTTAAGGGGGCAATGAGGGGTATGTTTATTGTTTAAAAGGGTACTAAGAGGCTCTATTACTGTGTAAGGGGACACTGAGGAGCATTGTTACTCTTTAAGGGGTGCTTGGGGGATTATTACTTTTTAAGTGTAGCATTATCACTGTCTAACAGGCACACTGAGGGAATTAATTTTTAGGGGCACACAGTGGCATTCTTACTGTCTACATGGACTAGGCACATTATTACCCTATAAATTACACTACTGAGGGTATTTTCACTGTGTGGGAGCAGAAAAGGGGCATTATTATTAAGTTGTAGGGCAATGGGGACAGCATTACTGTGTCAGGCACTTAGAAGAGCACTATTACTGTTTGGGATAGCAAAGACCCTAACTTCAGTATGGGACACTATCTGATAAGGCAGCAACATGCACAGAATTGGGGGAATCAGCAGGATGAGGTGTTTATGTAAGTTGGTAAAGAGCTGTTGCAGTGTCGGAAAAGTGAGGAACAAAAGACGTTTAGGTTGCAAACTTTGAAGAAACAAATGTGATCACTGGAGGTAACTGTACTGTGATCACTTATACGGTCTGCAGAGCTCTTCTGTAGAGCTGGTATCTACCGATATGGTCAATGTATGGGTATAATAGTGGCTTTTGTGTAGCACTTTTTTTGGTAACTGTATGGTGGTATTATGTAGTCATGGTATGATTTGGCCCTCATATAGTATTACTATTGGTAATATCGATCTTTGTAGTGGTTATTCAGTACCAGTATGGTAGTATTAGTCACTATGTGATTATGGTTTAGCAGTATTATTTTGCCTTTATATTGTGTTATTATTGGTAACATTGGCTTTGTTATAGTGGGTTTTGCTCAGTAAATATGCAGAGGTAATAAGAATGGTGATATTTGCACCCATTATGCATTTGCTCTGGGGTAACACAAATCAGTGCTTAGCTGTTTCTAACTGTATAACTAAGCATGTTAGGGTTAGCTTACACTTAGCGGCCTAGTTTGTTTTATTTTTTTTAAGCTCAACCTGATAGGAAAATGCGCCCTTAATAGAGATGAGCGAGCACCAAAATGTTCGGGTGCTCGTTACTCGAGACAAAATTTTTGCGATGCTCGAGGGTTCGTTTCGATTAATGAACCCCATTGAAGTCAATGGGCGACCCGAGCATTTTTGTATATCGCCGATTGACAACGCTAAATGCCCCATTTTACCGGTGATAGAGAAGAGTGCTTTTATCTGCGGTTGCAGCGAAAAGATTCTTTAGGTTCCGCTGCTCTCCGCCGGTGGAGAAGAGAAGTCTGGGAAAATCCAGGCTTTGTTCATCTTTATGAGTGTAAGCATGTCGGCACTGGCAGTTGACAGGTAGGTACGCTTGTCCGTGATGATTCCCCCAGCTGCACTAAACACCCTCTCTGACAAGACGTTAGCGGCAGGGCAAGCCAGAACCTCCAGGGCATACAAGTTTGTGCCACGTCTCCAGTTTTGACACCCAATAGTTGTATGGAGCTGAGTAGAGATGAGCGAGCACCAAAATGCTCGGGTGCTCGTTACTCGAGTCGAACTTTCCGCGATGCTCGGGGGTTCGATTCGAGTAACGAACCCCATTGAAGTCAATGGGCGACTCGAGCATTTTTGTATATCGCCGTTGCTCGCTAAGGTTTTCATTTGTGAAAATCTGGGAAATTCAAGAAAGTGATGGGAACGACACAGAAACGGATAGGGCAGGCGAGGAACTACATGTTGGGCTGCATCTCAAGTTCCCAGGTCCCACTATTAAGCCACAATAGCGGCAAGAGTGCCCCCCCCTCCCAACAATTTTTTACTTCTGAAAAACCCTCATTAGCAAGGCATACCTAAGCTAAGCACCACACTACCTCCAACAAAGCACAATCACTGCCTGCATGACACTCCGCTGCCACTTCTCCTGGGTTACATGCTGCCCACCCCACCCCACCCCCGCACGACCCAGTGTCCACAGCGCACACCAAAGTGTCCCAGCGCAGCCTTCAGCTGCCCTCATGCCACACGCTGGCCTCATAGCCACACCACCCTCATGTCTATTTATAAGTGCGTCTGCCATGAGGAGGAACCGGAGGCACACACTGCAGAGGGCTGGCAGGGCCAGGCAGCGACCCTCTTTAAAAGGGGCGGGGCGATAGCCCACAATGCTGTACAGAAGCAATGAGAAATCCAATCCTGTGCCACCTCCATCAGGAGCTGCACACGTGGGCATAGCAATGGGGAACCCGTGTGCCACACACTATTCATTCTGTCAAGGTGTCTGCATGCCCCAGTCAGACCGGGGTTTTTTATAAATAGTCACAGGCAGGTACAACTCCGCAATGGGAATTCCGTGTGCACCCACAGCATGGGTGGCTCCCTGGAACCCACCGGCTGTACATAAATGTATCCCACTGCAGTGCCCAGCACAGCTGAGGTAATGTCAGCTTTAATGCAGGTGGGCTTCGGCCCACACTGCATGCCCCAGTCAGACTGGGGTTCTTTAGAAGTGGACACATGCAGTTACAACTCCGAGTGGACCGACAGCATGGGTGGCTCCCTGGAACCCACCGGCGGTACATAAATATATGCCATTGCAGTGCCCAGCACAGCTGAGGTAACGTCAGGTTTAATGCAGGTGGGTTTCGGCCCACACTGCATGCCCCAGTCAGACTGGGGTTCTTTAGAAGTGGACCCATGTAGTTACAACTCCGTGTGGACCGACAGCATGGGTGGGTCCCAGGAAGCCACCGGCGGTACATAAATATATCCCATTGCAGTGCCCAGCACAGCTGAGGTAATGTCAGCTTTAATGCAGGTGGGCTAAAAATTACTAGAATTACATTGTAGGCGAGGGCCCAAAAAAATTGGTGTACCAACAGTACTAATGTACCTCAGAAAAATTGCACATGCCCAACCAAGAGGACAGGTCAAACCCATTAATCGCTTTGATTAATGTGGCTTAATTTGTAACTAGGCCTGTAGGCAGCCCAGTTAAAATAAAAATTGGTTCAGGTGCAAGTTCCAACGCTTTAATGAGAATTGAAACATATAAACATTGTTTACTAAAGTAATATGACTGAGCCTTGTGGGCCTAAGAAAAATTGCCCGTTCGGCGTGATTATGTGAGGTTTCAGGAGGAGGAGTAGGAGGAGGAGGATGAATATAATACACAGTGATGAAGCTAAAAGCTCCCCGTTTTTTATGGTGATAGAGAACGATGCTTCCATCCGTGGGTGCAGCCTACGTATTGTTTAGGTACCGCTGCTGTCCGCTAGTGGAGAAGAGAAGTCTGGGGAAATCCAGGCTTTGTTCATCTTTATGAGTGTAACCCTGTCGGCACTGTCGGTTGACAGGCGTGTACGCTTATCCGTGATGATTCCCCCAGCCGCACTAAACACCCTCTCTGACAAGACGCTAGCCGCAGGACAAGCAAGCACCTCCAGGGCATACAGCGCGAGTTCAGGCCACGTGTCCAGCTTCGACATCCAGTAGTTGTAGGGGGCAGAGGCGTCACGGAGGACGGTCGTGCGATCGGCTACGTACTCCCTCACCATCCTTTTACAGTGCTCCCGCCGACTCAGCCTTGACTGGGGAGCGGTGACACAGTCTTGCTGGGGAGACATAAAGCTGGCAAAGGCCTTGGAGAGTGTTCCCCTGCCTGCGCTGTACATGCTGCCTGATCTGCGCGCCTCCCCTGCTACCTGGCCCTCGGAACTGCGCCTTCTGCCACTAGCACTGTCGGATGGGAATTTTACCATCAGTTTGTCCGCCAGGGCCCTGTGGTATAGCATCATTCTCGAACCCCTTTCCTCTTCGGCAATGAGAGTGGAAAGGTTCTCCTTATACCGTGGGTCGAGCAGTGTGTACACCCAGTAATCCGTAGTGGCCAGAATGTGTGTAACGCGAGGGTCACGAGAAAGGCATCCTAACATGAAGTCAGCCATGTGTGCCAGGGTACCTGTATGCAACACATGGCTGTCCTCACTAGGAAGATCACTTTCAGGATCCTCCTCCTCCTCAGGCCATACACGCTGAAAGGATGACAGGCAAGCAGCATGGGTACCCTCAGCAGTGGGCCAAGCTGTCTCTTCCCCCTTCTCCTCATGCTCCTCACCCTCCTCCTCCTCCTCCTCCTCAACGCGCTATAGACATGAGCGTGCTCTAACTATCCAGTGACATACTGTCTTCCCCCGGCTCTGTTTCCGAGCGCAAAGCGTCTGCCTTTATGCTTTGCAGGGAACTTCTCAAGAGGCATAGCAGAGGAATGGTGACGCTAATGATTGCAGCATCCCTGCTCACCATCTGGGTAGACTCCTCAAAGTTTCCAAGGACCTGGCAGATGTCTGTCAACCAGGCCCACTCTTCTGTAAAGAATTGAGGAGGCTGACTCCCACTACGCCGCCCATGTTGGAGTTGGTATTCCACTATAGCTCTAGGTTGCTCATAGAGCCTGGCCAACATGTGGAGCGTAGAGTTCCACCGTGTGGGCACGTCGCACAGCAGTCGGTGCACTGGCAGATTAAACCGATGTTGCAGGGTCCGCAGGGTGGCAGCGTCCGTCTTGGACTTGCGGAAATGTGCGCTGAGCCGGCGCACCTTTCCGAGCAGGTCTGACAAGCATGGGTAGCTTTTCAGAAACCGCTGAACCACCAAATTAAAGACGTGGGCCAGGCATGGCACGTGCGTGAGGCTGCCGAGCTGCAGAGCCGCCACCAGGTTACGGCCGTTGTCACACACGACCATGCCCGGTTGGAGGCTCAGCGGCGAAAGCCAGCGGTCGGTCTGCTCTGTCTGACCCTGCAGCAGTTTGTGGGCCATGTGCCTCTTCTCTCCTAAGCTGAGTAGTTTCAGCACGGCCTGCTGACGCTTGCCCACCGCTGTGCTGCCACGCCGCGCGACACCGACTGCTGGCGACGTGCTGCTGCTGACACATCTTGATTGCGAGACAGAGGTTGCGTAGAAGGAGGAGGAGGAGGGTGGTTTAGTGGAGGAAGCATTCACCGCCGCAGATACCACCACCGAGCTGGGGCCCGCAATTCTGGGGGTGGGTAGGACGTGAGCGGTCCCAGGTTCTGACTCAGTCCCAGCCTCCACTAAATTCACCCAATGTGCCGTCAGGGAGATATAGTGGCCCTGCCCGCCTGTGCTTGTCCACGTGTCCGTTGTTAAGTGGACCTTGCCAGTAACCGCGTTGGTGAGGGCGCATACAATGTTGCGGGAGACGTGGTCGTGCAGGGCTGGGACGGCACATCGGGAAAAGTAGTGGCAACTGGGAACCGAGTAGCGCGGGGCCGCTGCCGCCATCATGTTTTTGAAAGCCTCCGTTTCCACAAGCCTATACGGCAGCATCTCCAGGCTGATCAATTTGGCTATGTGCACATTTAATGCTTGAGCGTGTGGGTGCGTGGCGGCGTACTTGCGCTTGCGCTCAAACAGTTGCGCTAGCGACGGCTGGACGGTGCGCTGAGAGAAATTGCTGGATGGGGCCGAGGACAGCGGAGGCGAGCGTGTGGGTGCAGGCCGGGAGACGGTCGTGCCTGTGTCCTGAGAGGGGGGTTGGATCTCAGTGGCAGGTTGGGGCACAGAGGGAGAGGCAGTGGTGCAAACCGGAGGCAGGGAACGGCCTTCGTCCCACCTTGTGGGGTGCTTGGCCATCATATGTCTGCGCATGCTGGTGGTGGTGAGGCTGGTGGTGATGGCTCCCCGGCTGATCTTGGCACGACAAACCTTGCACACCACAGTTCGTAGGTCGTCTGCACTCTCAGTGAAAAACTGCCAGACCTTTGAGCACCTCGGCCTCTGCAGGGTGGCATGGCGCAAGGGGGCGCTTTGGGAAACAGTTGGTGGATTATTCGGTCTGGCCCTGGCTCTACCCCTGGCCACCGCACTGTCTCTTCCAACCTGCCCTGCTGCTGCACTTGCCTCCCCCTCCTCGTCCAGCTGCTCTTCCTCCGAATCCTCTGTGCGCTCCTCCCTCGGACTTACTGCAATTACTACTACCTGAGTGATAGACAACTGTGTCTCATCGTCATCGTCCTCCTCACCCACTGAAAGCTCTTGAGACAGTTGCCGGAAGTCCCCAGCCTCATCCCCCGGACCCCGGGAACTTTCAAAAGGTTGGGCATCGGTCACGACAAATTCCTCCGGTGGGAGAGGAACCATTGCTGCCCATTCTGGGCAGGGGCCCGAGAACAGTTCCTGGGAGTCTGCCTGCTCCTCAGAATGTGTCATTGTAATGGAGTGAGGAGGCTGGGAGGAAGGAGCAGCAATCAGAGGATTCAGAGTTGCAGCAGTGGACGGCGTAGAACTCTGGGTGGTCGATAGATTGCTGGATGCACTTTCTGCCATTGACGACAGGACCTGCTCACACTGCTCATTTTCTAATAAAGGTCTACCGCGTGGACCCATTAATTGTGAGATGAATGTGGGGACGCCAGAAACGTGCCTCTCTCCTAATCCCGCAGCAGTCGGCTGCGATACACCTGGATCAGGAGCTCGGCCTGTGGCCACACCCTGACTTGGGCCTCCGCGTCCTCGCCCGCGTCCTCTAGGCCTACCCCTACCCCTCAGCATGGTGTATTACGAGTAGAGCAGAAACAGAACGCTGTAATTAAATGTTCCGCTTATTGGCCTGTGGTTGGAGGCTGACTTCCCTTACGGAACGCACAGCAGAGCCAGGAAACAATTTTGCGCACGCCTGTAGTGAGACGTAGGTGCGTATCACTCAGCTAGTGGAATTCACAGCGCAGAAGCAGTCAAGTCGCCAAAGGGCAGTGGTAGGCCTTAAGTATTTGACTTCCCTTTTTTTAAATGGTGAGCTGAAACACCAGTCAGATACTGTATGCAGCGTATATTATGCATACTGTTTCCCTCTGGCGCTATCACGGCGGTGATGTAACGGAGACAGCAGAGCCAGGAAACAATTTTGCGCACGCCTGTAGTGAGACGTAGGTGCGTATGACTGAGCTAGTGGAGTTCACAGCGCAGAAGCAGTCAAGTGGCCAAAGTAGGCCTTAAGTATTTTGCTTCTATTTTTTTAAATGCTGAGCTGATACAGCAGACAGATACTGTAGGCAGCGTATATTATGTATACTGTTTCCCTCTGGCGGGATGACGGCGGTGATGTAACGGAGACAGCAGAGCCAGGAAACAATTTTGCGCAAGCCTGCTGTAACGCTTAGCTGCGTATTAATTAGGACTACTACCCCCAGAAGACACGCAGTACACTGAAGACGGTCACAGACAGCCCAAATATAGTATTTTTCCCCAATTTCTTTTTAAAAAGCCCACTGCCTATATAGACAGTATACCTCTTTCACCTTTCCCACTGTCCCTGCCTCACCAGTACTGCCCCTATACTGAGTAAAATGACTGCAGACTGAGGACGCAATGCTCTGCACGTCCGATATTCAAAAAAAAAAAATGGTGCAACACTGGTAAAAGCAGCCTCAACAATATTGCACACGGTCAGATGTGGCCCTAAGAAGGACCGTTGGGGTTCTTGAAGCCTAAAATAACTCCTAACGCTCTCCCTATAGCAGCAGCAGCATCAGCAGCACTTTCCCTGATCTATGTCAGAACGCATCTGTGGCGAGCCGCAGGCGGGGCAGATTTTAATACTCGGGTGACACCTGATCTCCCCAGCCACTCACAGCAGGGGGGTGGTATAGGGCTGGAACGTCACAGGAGGAAGTTGTAATGCCTTCCATGTCTTTCTATTGGCCAGAAAAGCGCGCTAACGTCTCAGAGATGAAAGTGAAAGTAACTCGAACATCGCGTGGTGCTCGTTTCGAGTAATGAGCATCTCGAACACCCTAATACTCGAACGAGTATCAAGCTCGGACGAGTACGCTCGCTCATCTCTAGCCCTTAACTTTCACATGGAACTGGTAAATATCTACATATATAGCAGAGTTTTTATTGGGGGGACCCAGGCACATTCTCTGCACAGGGGCCCTCAGCAGTCAGTGCCCACCCCTGATTTGCAATGTATCGTAATATACTATAGTGTTGACATTATGACTGAACCAACAGTAAATTGTCCTGCGGTGATGGCATCGCTGCACACTACAGATGCTGTAGGTATATTTGGTCTAAGAAGACAGTCACCATTCAGTTAGAGAGTATGAGCTATTGTGGTACAAATATAATTGGCTATTTGTAGCCCTCCATTTTGTCCTTCATCCTCCATTTTGTATTTTCCTTTATTCTCCATTCTGTATTTTACATACGAATAGCTATGAACATTTATGTGGCCTTCAAACCTGTTTGGTGTAGGAAGCTTTGATGTAACTGTGAAATGTGTATGCGACTTGTTAGTTCTTTGTATAAGATAGAGGTCTAACATATCTATATTGGTCTTACTTATACAGAACAATGCTACCTGCTTTTACTACAATTCCATTTGTATAGGTTTGTTTGAACTCTGTCCATATACATTGTATGGCCACCAATCTGTTGAGTCTTGTTAATCCTGTGATACCATCAGCATTGTCTAGGGAATTGAGTTGTTGATTCTGAACCTTTGATCAATGAAACTGGCTCCTTCAGATGGTGGGGGGTCTCAGACTAATAACATCTTGGTTTGCAAAGCTTGGACAATATGGCCTATGACTCAGCAAGTTATACTAGTATAAAGGAGTTTTTGGAATGAAGCAGTAGTTGCTTTTGGAATCTAGGAGGAGAAGCTCTTGGAATCTCTGATGGAAGGATGAGAAGCTCTGGGTAGTACGGACTCTTCAATACCAGATGAGGATGTCATCTGTTGAACCCCTAGAAGTGAGGGAACCTTTGGTGATGGTAATATGTGATCTGTAATCTTTTAGGTAATAATGTAACTTGCTATCTTTATACTTTGTGATGTGACATCTGCAGCCTTTATGTTTTGTATATAGCTATTATCATTTGTATATAGATCCGATAGTTTACAAACGTAGGACAATTATTCACCACTATGCTCAATTATCATTTAGTTTTAATAAATTCTTATTGTTAAACCTTTTGTAGTGTCTTACTCTCTTTAAAGCGTAATCTGAACTAAGTCTTGCTCCTTGCAGCAATACATAAATGGCGCTGTGAACAGGATTACGCAGAGAGTAATATACTAGTTTGTTTTAAGGGAAAATTTTGATATTTGAAGAATTCCTTCTGATAATCCAGCATAGTGTGAAAATGTCGTTATTTAAGAGATTTAAAAAATCGGTATTTAAGAAAAAAGAGGTTTTTGATAAATCTGTTGATATTCCAGGGTGGAATAAAGCCCCCTATAATGTATTGGCCGCTGAGTGGTCTCAGTGTGTTGGATTAGGTGAGCCGTGGGATGATGTGCTGGAGGGTGGAGAGCCCGTGGATGTTGTGAGATGTTTGCAGAAAGTAAAAGAAGAAAAAGGCAAAGAATTTGCTTCTGTGTGTCGGAGAGGATGGATATTGCTGAGTGCATATCGGAAGATGCACGATAAATATCAGAGTGCGTTGCAGGAAGTGCAGCAACTGGAAAAGGAGATGTGTGATGTGCGTAGTTCTCTGGTGATGACCCAATGTCAGAACAGCTTGCTTATGGATAAAGCAGATCAATGCAATACAGTAGCAGAAAAGGCAGTTGTCAGGGTCGCACAATACAAATACCGCAAACGCAGAGGGAGAGTGAATAAGAAAAAGGTTCATACTGTAGTGGCTAAAGCAGGAGTTGATTGGGACCCTAATAAGTGGGATGGAGATATCTGGGACTCTTCCTCAGATGAATCTGAGCATTTCTCGGATTCTGCTGAGGAAGTTGGACATTTTAATGAACATAGAAAAATTAATCCGCCTCCTGTAAAAGCAAATCCCGTCATGAAGTGCAGAACAGTGAGTACTCCAAAAGGACCAGTGAAGAGAGATGTAGTGGATGAGTTTTCACGGCAGGAATTAAGTGACATTCATGAAAGATTTGCACAGAAATCGGATGAACCATTGATAACCTGGATAGTGAGATTGTTTGATGGCGGAGCAGATGGTGTAAGTGTAGATGGTAAAGATGCACCCAAATTTGTTAACTTGTCAACTGACCCAGTGGTAGCTGAAGCATTCAGGACTTTACAAGTCCAGCAGGGGCGATCCACTCTACTAGATGTGGTGGCGACGGCTATAAGATATAAATATCCTACTGATTCTGATTGGCCGCATACAGAGAAACCCTGGTATAGTTTGTCTGATTGTATGCAGAGAATTAAGGAAGAAATGATGAAACATGCAATTGCGACGAATGAGCAAAGTGATCTGATGAGAAGAGTGTTGACTACATGTGTTAGGAATAAGATGATCAAAACCGCTCCCCCTGCATATAAAGAAGTAATCATGCCTGTATTGATAAATCAGACTGGTCATCCGGTGGCTGAGGTTCTGGAAGCGGTAAGGCAGTTGGGAGATTTGGGAAACTTGGGTCCGTTCCTTAATGAGGACGGATCACAACAAGATCAAAATCCAAATTGTACTAGAAGAACTAAGGTGAATCAAAGTGGAGTAAACAGGAGAGATATGTTCATAGCTTTATTGAAAGCTGGGGTCCCATGGGAGAAAATAGATGGGATCCATACAGATGAGATGTGGAAACTGTATAAGAAAAGGGGATTATATGACCCCGGGGGAGAATTGGGGAAAAACATACCTGATAGAACTCCAAATGCTCCAATGTGTAATTATAATGATTATAATCTTTTGTTTAATCTGTTTTTTGTCTCATTGTGCTTTTATTTTTCCCTTTCTTCAAGATAACAGGTGATGAGACATATTCCGGCAAGGATGTACTGGCTGAGATCTTTGGCTTTGAAAAATAAATATTTTTTCCTTTTTCTAATATGTTTTGTTTTACAGGGTAGACTTCAAGACTGTTTGTTTGAGGGATGGGATGCTAACAACCTATTTGTTTGTTTCTAGGGATAACCTTGGTCATTCATTGACATCTGATATCGCCTTACAATAGATAGTGTTAGTTTTTGCTTTTGTAAAAAAAAAAAAAAAAAAAAAAAGGCCTAAATTCAAAGAAGGTTTTTTGTTTATTTTTGGGAGCTCCACTGCATATGGAGTTCAGAAGAACTCATATGTGTTGGAAAAACGGACAATGTTTTTATTCTGCACATTAGCTGCAGGAAAACCCTTGTTCAATGTCTAATGTTTGTCTGTGGTCTGTCTACATGTTAATTGTTTGTGTACGTTAAATCTTTGTGGATCCTGGTAACAGGTTTCTGAAAAAATATAGAGTGTAATACGAAGGTATGCAAATGTATGGTTCCTTGTATGTAGGTAGGAGACTTCTCTGCATATTGAGTGAATGGATTGAAGACAGGGATAGTGTGAGTGTGAGATACACATAATTGATGACTGTGTGCTGGGATATTACTATGTACAAATTCATTTACATGAGTTGGACTAATAGAATATCTATTTGGGTTCTGTTTTGTGGTAAAACTATTAAAATTATGTGAAAATATTGTATAATAATGTACTTGTGAAAAAGTGTGTTGTGACAAATCTAGGAATGGGATGTGGTAAAACACGTAACTACTGATGAAGAGGATCATGACAAATCTAGGAATATTGTGTTATAAAATTTGCTTAACGTGGTTTGCAGTATTTGATAACATGTGAAAAATAAGTAATTGTACTGATGATGATGATGATAATGATAAATTGAAGATTATTGTATTGTTACTTGATTGATTTGACTTGCAATATTTGAAATTATGTTATTTGTTTAAATGACTAAGAATTCTTGAGTTTTATGTCTACTGTATGTAGAAGGTATTTGTGCTATAATGAAGATAGTTTAGAAATATTAAAAGTATTCATTTGCTACAACAGAAAATTAATCAGGTCCCTCTGGGTAGAGTTTGCTTTATTGATAAATTTGACCTACAGATTTTTGTTTCATCTATTTTTATGAAGGGGTGAAGAAAATCACACAAGGCCCCAGATTGTGATTTTGTTTTTGTTTGATTTACCGTGGACTGTGTTATTCTGGATCAAGTTTATTTGGGACTGAGTAAACTTATGAACTGAGTCATTTCCACCAGGACATTTGGACTTTTGCAATTGTGATTTGAAACGTCATCTTCTCTAAGTGCATGCTGCATCTGTCCATATGCTATGACAATCCAACTGAGCCCGAAGAACTGACAAATGTGCCCGACTGCTGCTAAATTGCCACTGGGGTGATCCTCATACTCTGCATAATAACCGCCAGCAGATGACGTCAAAGGAGGGTGAAGCATCACAGCTCCTCCCTAAAGACCTTGGGCAACAAAGTGGTGTAGAGAGGGCATCTGTAACATTGGAATAAAGGGGCTCTATAGTCAGCTGTGGATACTTCTGGATATGGAGAATAGAGAAGATTGTTTGATACCAATTAAATGGGCGGGGACAGATTCCTACTTAGGGTCTGTTCTTTGGCTAACCAGGGAAAGCAGTGAGGGCACAATAATCCCCCTGCTTCCCTGCATCGGAGATCCTATAGGTTTAGGATCTAAAGAAGATCAAGAGACAATTTTACAGGAAGAGACATTTGTATTCACCATCTAACGGTTTTTGAATTTTTTGTTTTTTGTTATTTTTTCTAGAGCCCAGATTTGACAAGATTGGTTTTATGTTGATAGCAAATGGATATATATAGGGAACAGGTATTTGGTTGTTTATGTAATATATTTCAGAAGTTGATTTCCAACCATAAATTGTATGCTAATTTTATGTATCTTGATCATATTATGAAATAGTTGTATGATGGCTACAAATAGCCAAAGGGTGGATTGTGGTACAAATATAATTGGCTATTTGTAGCCCTCCATTTTGTCCTTCATCCTCCATTTTGTATTTTCCTTTATTCTCCATTCTGTATTTTACATACGAATAGCTATGAACATTTATGTGGCCTTCAAACCTGTTTGGTGTAGGAAGCTTTGATGTAACTGTGAAATGTGTATGCGACTTGTTAGTTCTTTGTATAAGATAGAGGTCTAACATATCTATATTGGTCTTACTTATACAGAACAATGCTACCTGCTTTTACTACAATTCCATTTGTATAGGTTTGTTTGAACTCTGTCCATATACATTGTATGGCCACCAATCTGTTGAGTCTTGTTAATCCTGTGATACCATCAGCATTGTCTAGGGAATTGAGTTGTTGATTCTGAACCTTTGATCAATGAAACTGGCTCCTTCAGATGGTGGGGGGTCTCAGACTAATAACATCTTGGTTTGCAAAGCTTGGACAATATGGCCTATGACTCAGCAAGTTATACTAGTATAAAGGAGTTTTTGGAATGAAGCAGTAGTTGCTTTTGGAATCTAGGAGGAGAAGCTCTTGGAATCTCTGATGGAAGGATGAGAAGCTCTGGGTAGTACGGACTCTTCAATACCAGATGAGGATGTCATCTGTTGAACCCCTAGAAGTGAGGGAACCTTTGGTGATGGTAATATGTGATCTGTAATCTTTTAGGTAATAATGTAACTTGCTATCTTTATACTTTGTGATGTGACATCTGCAGCCTTTATGTTTTGTATATAGCTATTATCATTTGTATATAGATCCGATAGTTTACAAACGTAGGACAATTATTCACCACTATGCTCAATTATCATTTAGTTTTAATAAATTCTTATTGTTAAACCTTTTGTAGTGTCTTACTCTCTTTAAAGCGTAATCTGAACTAAGTCTTGCTCCTTGCAGCAATACAGCTATACAGGGTCTGATACATTTCTTGTTAGAGATACAATAGATATTGCTTGGATTACAATACACATGTTGATTCCATTACTATACTATATAATGTACACAGCATTATAGTGCTGCAGATATATTACAGAAAATATAGTGCTAAAAATTGTTTGTGGTTGTTGAAGGAACATATGGGCATCAAATTAGGCACTTCACTTCTCAATGACACAAGATAATAATTCTGAAGGGATTGTACTAAAAGGGGTTGTCAGACTTTAAAAATATACTGCCCATCTATTTTCCTGGCATCAGTACTCATGTCCTGGGTGCCGTGATGCCAGGAATTCAGAAGAGTTAAGCTGCGGATTCCCAAATGGCTGCAGCAGTCCCCTGACTTCCACTGTCAATACAGGCCGGGAGGGCCATGGAAGCAGCTCTGCTGTTTACTGGGGAGGGGGGGGGGGGGGGGGAAGAGGTGAGTATTGCCTATTAAGCTATTTTATTGCATGGACAGCTAAATACAATTGACAAGATAGACCACTAATTTAAGTAGTTCAAAAAGTGCCAAGTAACCAGCAAAGCTTTACTATTATTACAAAGTTAGCAGAGCTAAACTTGTTATCGAATCTTCTGCACCATGATAACTCACTACATTAAAATAAGTTAGTAGATTTACCTATTGGAAACCACAGATAACACATGGATGTAGCCTCTCTAAATGAGTTATACCCGTTGTCATACTCCGCTTTTCCATGTATTTTCCATGGAGGTTTTGCCAGTATAAGTTATGGACAGTAAAACAAATGGTGCGAAACCCCAGAGTATACGAGGTTTTGTACTGTAAGAATAACGGATATCGTCACAATACTAGAATGATCAGAAGTGCAGCAATAACCGTGTGGAATGATGCAGAGCGGATCTCTTAAATCCAACGGGTTAAACCCTTAGTGACAAAGCCCGTTTGCGCCTTTTGGAAATCTGACGTGTCACCTTAAAACATAAAATAACTCCATAAAGGTTTTGCATATCCAAGTGATTCGGACATTGTTTTTTCGCCACATATTATACTTTATTTAGGTAGTAAAAATAGACCAATAAAATTTGTGTATTAAAAGTGCCAAAATTTTGAAATTTCTTTTTTATTTTTTTCACATTTTCAACTGTAATATCTCAAATATGTGCAACTGTACTGTACAAATTCTTGATAAGATATATATTTCCATCTGTTTACTTCATTCTGGAAGCACATTGGAAAAACTTCAGTTTTTTTTAACCATTTAGGAGACGTACAAATTTAACATTGATTATGAACATTTTGAGGAACATTTTGTTTTCCTACACCAAGCCAATATTGAAAAGCCTCATAGGTGTCAGAATGATAGATACCCCCACAAATGACCCCCCCCCCCCCCTTAATATATTCACTGAGGGGTGTCAGGAGTATTTTGACCCCACAGTTTCTTTTCAGGAGTTAATGCAATTTAGAGGAGAAAAAATAAAATGTCATTTTAAAGACAGGTTTTCTTTCCTATAGTGCACATGAAAATGAGGATTTGCACCCCAAAATGGATAGTCCTGTTTGTCCTGTGTTCAGAAATATACCCATTGTGGCCCTAATCTTATGTCCGTATGCACAACTGGGCCCAAATTGTAAGGAGCGGCCGGTGGCTTTCAGAACAGACATTTTGCTTGAAGGCGATTTAGGCCCCATTGCCCACTTGTAGAGCCCTTGAGCGGCCAAAACGACAGAAAACCCAGACAAATGACCCCATTTTGTAAACTAGACCCCTTAACAATTCATCTAGCGGTGTACTGCATATTTGTACCCCTCAGTTTTTGAATGAATCTAAGCAAAGCAGAATGCAAAAATTAAGATTTTTTTTTTTGCAATTGTGTCATTTTAAAAACAGTTTTTCTTTGTACAGCACACATATGAATGAAGACTTGCACCCCAAAATAGATACCCCTGTTTGTCCCCTGTTCAGAAAGCCATCTTTTGAGCGATTGTCTTTGCGTGTAAAGGGGCCTTTACATAGCAGCTGCTTTAAATGCATTAAAAAAAACTGTACAAAATCCAACCCGCCCGTGGACATGTGGTCTAACCTAGCAGCTGCTTCAGATGCACAATGAAAACAATAAGTTGGACCACACCTTGCTGCAGGATGTTACAATTCAGTTCTAATTTACCGAGGACACAGCTGTGGTTTCCAATTTCATGGCTGTGAATCTGATTGTCCTTGTGCTGAGCATACTAGCAGAAGGTAATTCCAGCAATGCCCTGTAGTCCTCCTCACGCAGCATCCATAATGTGCAGGAGAACAAACCAACAAGGTCACTTCAATGAGGTAGTGAGTAAGGTGTATAGGAGCACTTGTAAGGGGGAATGTTCTCCTTTAAGATATTTGCAAATGATGCAGATGTAATAAAACAATGTAACTATTTTTCTCTTCAACAACTGTAGCCATAAAGGTCACAGAATACGTTTTTTTGTGAATTTTCTGGGTTCAACGTTCCTTTAAGACTTGACGTTACCCTATTATCCATCTTCCTGGAACAATCACAATTTGTAGCTTCCTCATCAGTTTGGAGGCAACGGAGACAAGTTATGGGTTGAAAAAAAATTGATTGAGCATAGCCAATTCTTTTCTATGGACTGTAGAAAATACACTTGACATAGAAATTGCCTCTCAAATTTGATAATAGAGAAAGCAGGAAAAATAGAAACGTAAAAGTACTTACAATAAGAAAGCAGCAACTGAGAACAACAACTTTCATCTTGACATCAAGGTCCGCGGGGAACTGAACTCCAAAGTTGTCAGCATCAGTAAAATGCTCCCTTACAAATCCAGTCCATTGTTTACAGATCTTTCCAAACACATTGTCCCCATCAAGTGACTTAAGAAAAAGAAGGAAAATTATTAAAACCAGACATTGAATTGTTGCTAAATATGTATGTAGGTACAGGAGAGGATGTATATATAAATGAGCTGGAGGCAGAACATTCCTTCTGGGGTTTACAATTTGGGTTACATCATATTTCTGGTGTCTTCTAATATTCTTCATCTAAACCGAAATGTTACTGCAAGATGTTAACCACTATGCAGTGTGGCTAAGCACTTCTCTAGTCATGGACACAACATAGAACACATGAAAGTTATCATACTTAAAGGCAATTACAAATGACAAAGCCACTGAAGAATTTGGGAGTATAAATTTATAACAACTTTTGACACTTTCAACATAGGGCCAAATTCTTCAAGAGGAAGAATAGGAAGTATGAGAAATCTATAGCACAGATAACACTGCTGGTTTGATGACCCCCTAACACGAATTCAGGGACCATAAAACCACTGCATTGTTATCAGTGGGCTATTTAGGTATATATTTATTTTTCTACACATCCTTTTAAGTGCAAATTAATCACATCCATGTCTGTGCCTTGTCATAAGTGTATATATATATATATATATATATATATATATATATATATATATACACACCTCTTCAGATCTATTTCATTATGCCTGAGGAAGAACCCTACATAGGTTGGAAAGCTCGCTATAACATCATGTATTTTTGTTAGCCATTAAAACGTATCATATCTACAAGATTACTTGGTTTATCTTGCTGGGAACAATCACATTTTGCTATGCAGTATGAAAGGGGGAAAAAAGAGGCCAATGTGTCAGCAGAAAGGGTTAAAAACAGCTTCTTTAGAGACTGGGGTCACCAGGCATGAACTCCATATTATAGAAAATTAAAGGGGTTGTCTCGCGAAAGCAAGTGGGGTTATACACTTCTGTATGGCCATATTAATGCACTTTGTAATGTACATCGTGCATTAAATATGAGCCATACAGAAGTTATTCACTTACCTGCTCCGTTGCTAGCGTCCCCGTTGCCATGGTTCCGTCTAACGTCGGTGTCTTCTTGCTTTTTTAGACGCGCTTGCGCAGATGCATCTTCTCCCTTCGGCTGGTCTTGAAAGCATCGGCGTTTTGGCTCCGCCCCCTTTTCGCGTCATCGCGTAGCTCCGCCCCCGTCATGTGCCGATTCCAGCCAATCAGGAGGCTGGAACCGGCACACGTCATGGGGCGGAGCTACGCGATGATGCGTACAAGGGGGCGGAGCCAAAACGCCGATGCTTCCAAGACCAGCCGAAGGGAGAAGATGCATCTGCGCAAGCGCGTCTAAAAAAGCAAGAAGACACCGAAGTTAGACGGAACCATGGCAACGGGGACGCTAGCAACGGAGCAGGTAAGTGAATAACTTCTGTATGGCTCATATTTAATGCACAATGTACATTACAAAGTGCATTAATATGGCCATACAGAAGTGTATAACCCCACTTGCTGCTGTGAGACAACCCCTTTAAATCAGGCTAGACTGCTATATCGTGAAGAAAGATCGCAAGTGATTGAAATATTTGCTATTAACCTATCAGCCTTACTAACAATTACTTCTGATGTCTTCTGATACTAACAATTACTTATAATGTTTTCATTTTGGAACCTGGATAGTTGCATGATTCAATAAATATTCCTTATATGATATTTGAAGAAACTAAATACCTCAAAGTCCACATCGGACCAGCAACCACAGGTGCAGCAGGGTCCGTGCACTTTAGAAACATCCTCAGGTGCCAGTTCTGTTTCACATAGCCAACGGTGTTCCCAGGAGGAGCCTGAACTTAAAGCTGACAGGAGAAAAGTGCAACATTATAGGTAAAATCTGCTTTGTAACTGAGAGCCATTTTAATCCCTTGGCAACATCTGGATACATGTATGCCGGATATGCACGGGATTTGCATAGAGCAGACTCAGGTGTCCAGTCCACTTCATACGTTGCAGGTGGCTGCTGTCCCTGATCGCTGAAGCCCAGCCACTGTGGTTGAGGTTGAAGATATCTGATTCCAGACATTAACCATTTACATATTGCTGTCAATAGTGATGGCAGCATTTCAATGGCCTGACAAATGGAAGAAACTCCCTCTGTCTTCTTCTGAAATTAGATTATAGGGTGCTGCTTCTATAGTTTCTTAAAGGGGTTTTGTCATTAAAAAAAATAAATACTTACCTATTCCTTCCCCGTCAGTTTTCTTACCGCATATTCTTCTCCCCGATCTTCTCCTGGCTCCTTCAGTCCCCCGTATCACCTCACCGCAAGCCGGACGGTTCCTCAGGTGATGAAGCGTCCATTCTCGGCAGTCTCCTTCCTTCAAGTCAATGTACACTACGTCATTAGTGACGTTTCATTCACTGCCTAGCAGGGAGTGCCAAGCTATTGCTGAGACTGCGCATGCAAGCTGTCTCGCGACAATAGTATATGGACACTTGGCGATAGCTCAGCATTCTATGCTAGGTAGTGAATACTACGCCATTAGTGATATAATGTACACTGACCTGCCAGAAGGAGACTACCGAGAGTGGACGCTCCAAAACAGGAGGATCCAACCGGCTTGCAGTGAGGTTACCCGGGGGACTGCAGGAGCCAGGAGAAGATCAGGGAGGACAAGAGGAGGTGGTAAGAAGACTGACTGGGGAGGAATAGCTAAGTACTGTTTTTTTTTCTAATGAGAAAATCTCTTTAAGGCCAACCAGGGCTGCCATGGATTTTTGCCTGTTAAGCCCTACCAGAGGCAGGGCTTAATAGAATGCCTGCAAAAATACAATATATTGCAATACGTATCTATTGTAGTATGTTGTATAAACAATCAAACGATTGCCAGAAACAAGTAAAAGTAAGTTAATAGGTTAAAGATGTTTAATTGTTACAAATAAAAAAAAATTAAATGTTTAAAAAAAAAATCAGTTTACCAAGATAACGCATTATTTATCCCCTATGGTGAATGATGTCAGAAAAAAATGTATACAATGACACAATTCAGATTTTTATGGTCACTCTGTTTTCAAGTAAAAAATGTATAAAAAGCTATTGAATAGTCATATGTACCCCCAAATAGTACCAATGGAAACTAGATTATCCCTAGAAAAAAGCAAGCCCTCACACAACCCTATTAAAAAATATATGCATACACACTATTATATAAATATATATATTATTTGATTATTCTGATCCTCCTCGACCTCTCCGCAGCATTTGACACTGTTGACCACAAACTTCTCCTCAGTATGCTACGCTCCATTGGCCTAAAGGACACTGCTCTCTCCTGGTTCTCCTCCTACGTATCTGACTGCTCTTTCAGTGTCTCCTTTGCTGGCTCTACCTCCCCTCCTCTTCCCCTTGCTGTTGGGGTCCCCCAGGGCTCGGTCCTTGGCCCCCTTCTTTTCTCTATCTACACAGCCCCTATTGGACAAACCACCTGTATGCTGACGACACCCAGTTATACACCACTTCTCGTGACATCTCTGCACCTTTACTCCAAAACATCACCAACTGTCTGTCTGCTGTCTCTATCACTATGTCCTCTCTCTACCTAAAACTAAACCGATCTAAAACTGATTTACTGGTACTTCCACCCTCCACTACCCGACCTCATCCTGACATCTCCATCTCAGTGTGTGGTGCCACCATAACTCCTAGACAACATGCCCGCTGCCTTGGGGGTCATATTCGATTCTGATCTCTCTTTTACCCCCTACATCCAATCTCTGGCTTGAACATGTCAGCTGCACCTCAAGAACATCGCAAGAATCTGCTCTTTTCTTACCACAGACACATTAAAAACGCTTACTGTTGCCCTCATCCACTCCCGGATCGATTATTGCAACTCGTTGCTGATCGGCCTCCCCTGCACCAGACTCTACCCTCTACAATCCATCCTGAATGTGGCAGCCAGGCTCATCTTCCTGTCCAGACACTACTCGGACGCCTCTGCCCTGTGCCAGTCACTGCACTGGCTGCCCATTAAATACAGAATTCAATTTAAACTCGCTACCTTCATCCATAAAGCCCTCCACAGCGCAGCGCCCCCCTATATCGCCTCCCTCATCTCAATCCATCAACCAGCCCGGGCTCTCCGCTCTGCTAACGAAACCAGACTGAGCGCCCCTTTAATTCGAACTTCTCATTCCCGCCTCCAAGACTTCTCCAGAGCAGCACCGGTCCTCTGGAACGCACTAACAAAGGATACCCGAGCAATCCAGCACTCGCAGAACTTCAGGCGTGCTCTAAAAACGCACCTCTTCAGGGAGGCATACCGCATTCCCTAAACAAACCCCTCTGTACTCCGCCTGATAACATGCTCCCTGACCTACTGACTGCAATCCCTGCTAGCCGTCATAAACCACTCCTGCAGTCATACCGCTTCTGCCGTCACACAGCTAAATGTCTGACCATTGACTATGTGTATAACATCGCTCACTCTCCACCTCGCCATACTGTGCATATCTCCAGCCCCTTTACCTTCTGTATCACCCCACTATTTGTAGTATGTAAGCTCGTTGGAGCAGGACCCTCACCCCTATTGTTTCCATCAACTGATTACTATGTAACCGTGGTTCTGTAATGTTTGTACTTTTGTCTTTCTGTATCCCCCCTGTCTATGTAAGCGCTGCGAAATATGTTGGCGCTATACAAATAAAGTTTATTATTATTATTTTTGTTGTTGTTGTTTTAAAAATGCAGTACCAGAAGTAGCCACAAGGGGGCCTGGGAATAGCTTTTGATGAAATCTTGAGCACAGAATGTATTTTTATTCCTACTTAATCAGCCAACACCTGAGTTGGTGCGGCTGCAGTACAGAAAAAACTCATGAGTTTCTGAGCTCAGTGTCCATTGCAGGCTGACACCATGGATGGGTATATGTGGACATTATGATGCTATGTATTAAGGCCCTAGGCCTGTATTGGTAGACAGGGTAAAGTCTATTATTTACCAGCCAGGAACTTGTATATATTGTGCACAGTGTGAAGAGTAACAACAGTGTGAAGATTGTATTATTGGGGTTACTTTGCCACAATAAAAAGATTATCATCCTTGATAAATTACAAAGAAAAGCGAGCATGTTGCTATTTGAAGGAGTGTTGAAATAAAAGTCTTGTTTAAATTTTGCAAAGTAGTGAAGGGAGGTGTCACACCTTAATTTTCTGCATTTATTGGCTGACTGTGAGAAAGGGGAGGAGTTTACCTACAGGGGTGAAGCTTGATGCCGAGGAAAAGCCCATTTAGACACAACGATTATCGCTCAAAATTTGTCCAAGCAATGGCCTTTGAGCGCTAATCATTGCGTCTAAACCCTACCATCATTTGCTCTTCTGCTGAACAATGGATTTAATGTAAGCATGAAATCCATGGTTTGTGATAGCAGGCTGAGTTCTCTGTGGGCAGCGCTGATAACATTGTTATTAGCCAGCAGCCTGCAGCAGAACAAAGGACATGTATTTAAAGAACAGACCACCTGCTGCTCTGTAAATACATCTCCTGGCGGCTCACTAATATGCAAATGATGTTAATTAGCTAATAATGGACATTAGTGCACATTAGTAGCTATGCAAAATGATCGCTCAAAACTCTCACTCAAACTGTCTTTTGAGCAAATTTTGAGCGATCATCTTTGCGAGTAAATGGAGCATAATATGGGGGAGCTTCCAGTACCTCACAACCAGACGCAAAACAGTCTTAAAATCATCCAGGAATGGGAGAACATGATTACTTCCTAAAATATTGGCACAACTGTTGTTTGTGGTATTGCAGCTCAGCCCCATTCACTTCAATTGAGTTAGAATCCAATAGCTGATGCAACCTGTGGGCAGGTGTGGAGCTTTTTTGGAAGAAGTCGCCGGTTTTCTAATTCCGTTTTTTTCACAGCCCTTTTTTGTTCTCTGGCTAAGTTCAGGAGGAAGAGAGGGAAGCGGATCCAGGAACCTAATCTCATGACATTGACCTTTTATTCCAATGAGTATTTCCAGCTTGAAATAGTTCTGCAATACACCGCACCTCTGAATTGCTTATTATGTTACAAGCTTACAGAAAGGTAAAAGAATTTTTTTGTGGCATAGAATGATCAAAAAGGGGTCATATTTAAAGGCAGTAATGAGCCATCATGGCCATCTCTTAATATGTACACGTTCCAAATGCATTAAAAGAAATTACCTGTTAAGATCAAATTTTTATTAGAGTTGAGCGAACGTACTCTGGCGAGCTTGATGCTCGTTCGAGTATAAGCGTACTCGATGGTGCTCGTTACTCGAATGAGCATCAAATCGTGTTCGACCCCGCCCCAGCTTTTGGCTCCTCCCCGCTGTGATGTGCCTGTTTTGGCCCCTCCCCACCGCAGCGCACGCCATTGGAAAATTTTTTGTCTGGCAGTAAGGGAGAGAGAGAGAACGCAAGACCACGAACCAAGAAAAAAAAAAAGCTCGGGACCCGGCGTCCCACATACAAAAATGCTCGAGTCTCCCATTGTAGTCAATGGGGTTCATTACTCGGGTAGAGCTCTCGAATTTTACAAATTTTTTCTTACACCTGATCAGAAAATTTGACACAGATTTCTAGCACTGCGCAAACCAGATTTACTTAGAAATTAGTTATTCAAGCAACAGATATGACCTTTTACACTTAACTTCTGCAGAGAAACAGCATGCAGAGCATCTAAAAGGCCGGGTGAGCCGGATTACTTCACGACCAGAGTAATCAATAATTGCTATAGTAAATGGTCGAGCAACTCCACACCAGTACCGAGTACAGCAATCCGTTTGTTCAGCAGCGAAGTAGACTCTCTGGCAAACAGTAGTTTAAAAAAACAAAAAAGAACAATTCCGTATACAAAATACTAGTTCTTAATTTGTAACTTAGAAAGTTCTTCTCAGGAAGAATACAGCAGCACATGTAGTGTCTATGGATTGGTAACACAGGGCGCAGTTAGTGACTCTGTGCACTGCTGTACACTGTCTATGCCCATAAGCTGTGTTTACACACAAAGTAATAATATTCTAAAGGCACTTTTACACAGATCGAATATTGTCTAAAACATTGATCATTTGATTCGTAAAAGTGGGACCCAACAGGGTACTTAGTGAGAAATCTCACTTAGTCGCTTCATTTCAGGTCACTGAAGCAAAGCGAATTCTGAGCAACTTCTTGCCCAGTGCAAACAAGTCTTTCATCTATGCTCACTGTGAATGGAGGCCGGCTGCCAGAAGTGATCCTCGGCACACTCTATCTCCATTCACCAAAGCACTATCGTTCCTGTGTGAAAGGAGCGACAGTCATCCCATGTAAAAGCAGCCTCATGCATATATTTTCTCCACTTAGCAAAATAAAAACACTTTCCCGCTCCCTGAATTTATTAAGCATGACAGAGGAGTCAGATTTCCATCATATCAGTCGGCCCACATTAGCGACAGGGTTTCTGTTCTTAACCCCTTTCCGTACTGTACATGAATTTTTCAGTTGACAACCCACTGCAATGGTAGAGAACTCCAATCCCAGCTGCTTAACCAGTTAGATGCTGTGGTCAATAATGACTGTGGCATATGAGTGGCTACACAGAGAGAGGTCACCATATGTGTTCTGTGGCCACCTGAGTCTTAAAATGAGTCATACTTGATCTATTACTGATCCTAATCCACGTCATCATATTTGTTCTGTCCTACCAGAACCAAAGAGAATTTACCTAAAATAGTTTTTTTCCACTCCCTTTAGCCTCCAGTATACACAAATTGTTAACATACTCAAGAAACATATATCTCTTTTATACCAGGATTCAATCTTCATATGTTATAGAAGTGTGAACTGCCTAATCAGCAGAAGCTTTTTGGATAATGGAGTTATGTACTCGAACAGGTCTCAACTTTAAACATGATCTCATCTATCTGTATTGATTTTTTTCCTTGTTCCTTGTAAATAATATATTGTGAGCATGGAATATCTGTAATGGATTCTGTTTCAATGCCTGTCTTTTCCTATTGTCCTTTGTCGTTAATTACTTGGCTCATTGCCAAAAATTGTATGCTATGAGTAAGAGCCAGATATAGCAGGAAATGCACAGGGAACATTTTTGTATATGGGATGTGCACCCCAAATTTTTAAATATATTCTAATAAAGTTGAATTTATTTTTTTTAAATCAAGTTTTTTGGCATTTGTTTTCTTCTTACATTACACATAACAATCCACCATCAAGAGAAAAACAGGAAACACATCTATCAGCCATAGGTCACCAACATTTCGGACTCTTAATAATGCCTTCCGAAATTTTCAACAGGGCGTTTTAAGAAACTAGTTGCAGAATAATAATTCACATCTTGGTCAGTAGGCTAAACAGTAACCAGACATGGGAGGGTGGAGAAAGGAAGAGTAAAGGAAAAGGGAATAGGGGAAGGAGGGGACGGGGCTAGGGGAATGGACCCCATTGCTTTAAGCACCATATATACCATCTACTAAATACAGGACTTACAAAGCTATATGCAACTCCAAACAGGGAATGGAGAGGCCATGGCCTGATCAGGGTCTACGTCTCAGCCCGCTAGATCGTGTCTGCCTCTCAGATTCTGCTAGGCACTCTAAATCTGTAAGAATTTATCATGCATACCCCTCGACCAGCTGGATAATTCCTTCAGGTTATAGATAAATCAGCCTTCTGTAGTGTCCCAGAACATCATTCTGAACCCCTCCATAATTGTCATACATGTTTGTCTTATGTAGATACACTGTGCAAAGTTGTTATGCCTATTTTCTGTATGTATGTTGCACAGTTGCAGCATGTGAAGGGTAAACTACCTGATAATCATTGCCTGTGAGCTTGGCTGCATGTTTGATGTGTCTATCTTTCAGTGTCACGTGACGTGGTGTGGATGAATCTATAAGTATGAGTGATTGGGTTCCAGAGGAGAGAAGAATCCATCTTCCCAGCTGAGGAGCACCCATCTACCATCTGAGGGTTTGCTACCACAGAGGCACATGAGGGCACCATCAGCCCTTGTGCAGCTGAAGATGGAGGAAAAGGAGAGACCGCCGGACCATATGTGAAGCGCATGGGAGTGAGCCTAAATGTTTTCCCCCCAAAGTCCGAGCCATTGTAAGTTACTATCTCTTCAAGTGACTATACGTTTATATAGCTAATAGCAGTGCAGAAATCTACTGAACCTCTGAAGATAATATTAACCCTTTCCCATCCACTCTCTGACCTCTGAAGACATTATGATTTAAGGCTGTACAGCTCCGATGTCGGAAGATGTCCGTCAGGGTTCTCTTACTGTGTATTGCCAACTTCTCTGCTGTTGGAGCCTACCCAGCGTGTCACCTCATGCAGTACTGGCTTTAGCCAGCATATAGCGCTGCTGTATAACAACAGAAAAAGGGTAAGCCCCCTAGGAAAACCAGGATACAAATTGGATTGGAAAGAGTTAAGATTGTTTATGATTCCTATGCAGCCGTCTGAAGTCTGGATCACTGTATAGTGGTACACCCTTAACTGACACCCACGCATGCTGAAGTCTTTGAGAGGGGGGTGATCATTATTGCCATTCTGTGGCCATTGACTTTCATGTTAAGTTTTGCTGAATATGTACTAAGTTTTCCTGCACTGTAAACTGAGCATTCTGAAGTCTGCTGTATTGTTTGGAAGAATCACTAGTAAAGTTTTACCGGGCCTCCACCGTTCCAGAGGACCCGAGGCACTATGCACTTATCCAGTGTCATTAATGCGTCGTGTGTGAATGCCAGTTTATGGAAAGCTGGCATCACGAACTGACATCTGCTACCCCCATCATTGTCTGTCATTGCAGGTAACAAGTAAATTGTATATAGTTCATCCCTCGGCCTCCTGTACAATTTCTGGTGTCTCCCACAGGAGATATATACACGAGTATATGTACATCTAACTAGTATGTTGCAAAATATCTGGCCTCACGAACAGGCTATTGCACTTCTTTTTCCATATTGTTAGAGACAGAAGTATTTTTTGAAGCCAGTGAAGAGCGATCAGGGCTTTAGCAGTGTCTAACAGGAAGGCAATTAATTTATTCTTCAAAGAATGGAACATTACAGAGGGCTTCCACAGGAAAACCACCTCTAGGGAGATAATCAATATTAGAGAAAGTTTCTTCAGCATTCCCTCCACTCCCTGCCAAATGGCACCAATATCGGGCATTTCCACCAAATATGCAAAAAAAGAGCCTTCTTCTCCATCACATCTCCAGCATCTCCCATGTGGGGCTAATTATATGTGAAGAGCCACTCCGGGGTGAGTTTTGGGAAGAAACTTTCATGACAATAAGGACTTGTCTGGGTATGTTCTACACGGGTCCAGTGAAGCCTCTTTAAAACAACCACAGAAATTTGCATTGAAAACTGGTCTCTAGGGGTTAGTCAACTTAAAGAGGATGATCATCATGCGAAAATAACACAGAAAATCTGACCTAGATAATAAAGAGGTTTACTCGGACAGGTTAAAAAAGCTGCAAATCTACATCACCGCAGTACTGTATGTTGGTGTAGCAAAGCAAGAATAAATCCAATAGAGGCAATACAACTTAAAGGTTTGAATCATATATACAGTTTTTATGGCATTCAAAGAAGCATTGACTTCAAAAACTGCATCTGTGATACCATCCTAAAGCTGCCCATATATCAGTGATTTAAGAAGGCCACCTTCTGAAAGGCTTTTCATCTATGGTTGCATTTTCGGTGAGAATGTTGTAAGTTAAAATGACAAACAGTCTCTGCCTTGATCGGTAGCCTGGGCCACCAATGAAGAAATACTGGTCTGTAAATAGACACAAATCCAAAAATAACAAAAAATGATCAAACAGTACATTTCTAAATATGCCTTATCATTAGAGATGACCGAGCACCAAAATGCTCGGGTGCTCGTTACTCGAGATGAACTTTTCGCGATGCTCGAGGGTTCGTTTCAAGTAACGAACCCCATTGAAGTCAATGGGCGACCCGAGCATTTTTGTATATCGCCGATGCTCGCTAAGGTTTTCATTTGTGAAAATCTGGGCAATTCAAGAAAGTGATGGGAACGACACAGAAACGGATAGGGTAGGCGAGGGGCTACATGTTGGGCTGCATCTCAAGTTCCCAGGTCCCACTATTAAGCCACAATAGCGGCAAGAGTGCCCCCCCCTCCCAACAATTTTTACTTCTGAAAAACCCTCATTAGCAAGGCACACCTTAGTTAAGCACCACACTACCTCCAACTATGCACAAGCACTGCCTGCATGACACTCCGCTGCCACTTCTCCTGGGTTACATGCTGCCCAACCCCCCCGCACGACCCAGTGTCCACAGCGCACACCAAAGTGTCCCTGCGCAGCCTTCAGCTGCACTCATGCCACACGCTGGCCTCATAGCCACACCACCCTCATGTCTATTTATAAGTGCGTCTGCCATGAGGAGAAACCGCAGGCACACACTGCAGAGGGTTGGCACGGCCAGGCAGCGACCCTCTTTAAAAGGGGCGGGGTGATAGCCCACAATGCTGTACAGAAGCAATGAGAAATCCAATCCTGTGCCACCTCCATCAGGAGCTGCACACGTGGGCATAGCAATGGGGAACCCATGTGCCACACGCTATTCATTCTGTCAAGGTGTCTGCATGCCCCAGTCAGACCGGGTTTTTTTATAAATAGTCATAGGCAGGTACAACTCCGCAATGGGAATTCCGTGTGCACCCACAGCATGGGTGGCTCCCTGGAACCCACCGGCGGTACATAAATATATCCCATTGCAGTGCCCATCACAGCTGAGGTAACGTCAGGTTTATTGCAGGTGGGCTTCGGCCCACACTGCATGCCCCAGTCAGACTGGGGTTCTTTAGAAGTGGACACATGGAGTTACAACTTTGTGTAGACCGACAGCATGGGTGGGTGCCAGGAACCCACCGGCGGTACATAAATATATCCCATTGCATTGCCCAGAACAGCTGAGGTAACGTCCAATTAAATGCAGGTGGTCTTTGGCCCACACGGCATGCCCCAGTCTGACCGGGGTTTTTAATACATAGACACTGGCAGGTACAACTCCCTAATGTGAAGTCCCTGTGGACCCACGGCATGGGCAGCTCCCTGGAACCCACCGGTGGTACATAAATATATCCCATTGCATTGCCCATCACAGCTGAGGTAACGTCAGGTTTAATGCAGGTGGGCTTCGGCCCACACTGCATGCCCCAGTCAGACTGGGGTTCTTTATAAGTAGACACATGCAGTTACAACTCCGTGTGGACCGACAGCATGGGTGGGTCCCAGGAAGCCACCGGCGGTACATAAATATATCCCATTGCAGTGCCCTGGACAGCAAAGCTAACGTCAGATTAAATGCTGGTGGGCTTCGGCGGTACATAAATGTATCCCATTGCAGTGCCCTGCTCAGTAGAGCTAACGTCACATACAATACAGGTGTGCTTCGGCCCACAGTGCATGCCCCAGTCAGAGTGGTAATATGTACCTTAACAGTAACCGCATTGGTGGGAATGTGGTGGCGACTGCGGACCTAGTAGCGCGGTTTTATTTTGTTGGTTTTCGGAATGTGGCCAGGATTAAGTGGGCCGTGGCGGGGGGATGGTGGTGGGGGGGGGGGCTCTCTTGTTGTGTCGGTAAAGATGAAATTCTTGGACTGCCACCAGACGGACCTATGCAAAGGTATTTGCCAAGAATGTTTTCATTGTTGGAGAAGGAGGGGGATGTTTTTGAGGCACTACGTGTCCTCTCCACGTGTCCGTGGTTATATGCACCTTAACAGTAACCGCGTTGGTGGGAAATGGCCTCGCCACCATCATGTCTTTGGGAAGCCTCCGTTTCCACACCCCAGTGACATAGCATTAGCAGCGGTATAGGTAGAGCCCAGAATTAGTAACATTTCAGCGGTAGCATTAGGGACAGGCCCCAGTAACATATCACTAGCAGCATTATAGGGGGAGCACAGTATTAGTTCCATTTCAGTAGTAGTAGCAGTCCAGACAGGCCCCAGTAACAATTCCGAAGCAGCATAATAGGGGGAGCACAGTCTTAGTTCCATTTCAGTAATAGTAGCACTCAAGACAGGCTCTGGTAACAATTCCGAAGCAGCAGTATAGGGGGAGCACAGTCTTAGTTCCATTTCAGTAATAGTAGCACTCAAGACAGGCCCCAGTAACAATTCCGAAGTAGCAGTATAGGGGGAGCGCAGTCTTAGTTCCATTTCAGTAGTAGTAGCAGTCAAGACAGGCCCCAGTAACAATTCCGAAGCAGCAGTATAGTGGGAGCACAGTATTAGTTCCATTTCAGTAGTAGTAGCAGTCTAGACAGGCCCCAGTAGCATATCACTAGCAGCAGTATAGGGGTAGCACAGTATTAGTTCCATTTCAGTAGCAGTCTAGACAGGCCCCAGTAACATATCACTAGCAGCAGTATAGGGGGAGCACAGTATTAGTTCCATTTCAGAAGTAGTAGCAGTCTAGACAGGCCCCAGTAACATATCACTAGCAGCAGTATAGGGGGAGCACAGTATTAGTTCCATTTCAGTAGTAGTAGCAGTCAAGACAGGCCACAGTAACATTCCCGTTGCAGCAGTTTAGGGAGATAACAGTCTCTTGCACATTTCAGTAGTTGCCGTATAGACAAGGCCCCAGTTACATTTATGTAGCAAAAGTGTAGGCCAACCCCACACACCTTCCTGTACCATGAGTGCAGGCGAAGCCCATAGAAATTACTAGGATTACACTGTAGACGAGGGCCCTAAAAAATTGGTGTACCAACAGTACTAATGTACCTCAAAAAAATTGCCCCTGCCCAACCAAGAGGGCAGGTGAAACCCATTAATCGCTTTGGTTAATGTGGCTTAATTTGTACCTAGGCCTGTAGGCAGCCCAGTTAAAATAAAAATTGGTTCAGGTGCAAGTTTCAACGCTTTAATGAGAATTGAAACGTATAAACATTGTTTACTAAAATTATATGACTGAGCCTTGTGGGCCTAAGAAAAATTGCCCGTTCGGCGTGATTATGTGAGGTTTCAGGAGGAGGAGGAGGAATAATATACACAGATTGATGAAGCTAAAAGGTCCACGTTTTTGATTGTGATAAAGAACGATGCTTCCATCCGCGGGTGCAGCCTACATATTGTTTAGGTATCGCTGCTGTCCGCTGGTGGAGAAGAGAAGTCTGGGGAAATCCAGGCTTTGTTCATCTTTATGAGTGTAAGCCTGTCGGCACTGTCAGTTGACAGGCGGGTACGCTTATCCGTGATGATTCCCCCAGCCGCACTAAACACCCTCTCTGACAAGACGCTAGCCGCAGGACAAGCAAGCACCTCCAGGGCATACAGCGCGAGTTCAGGCCATGTGTCCAGCTTCGACACCCAGTAGTTGTAGGGGGCAGAGGCGTCACGGAGGACGGTCGTGCGATCGGCTATGTACTCCCTCACCATCCTTTTACAGTGCTCCCGCCGACTCAGCCTTGACTGGGGAGTGGTGACACAGTCTTGCTGGGGAGCCATAAAGCTGGCAAAGGCCTTGGAGAGTGTTCCCCTGCCTGCGCTGTACATGCTGCCTGATCTCCGCGCCTCCCCTGCTACCTGGCCCTCGGAACTGCGCCTTCTGCCACTAGCGCTGTCGGATGGGAATTTTACCATCAGTTTGTCCGCCAGGGTCCTGTGGTATAGCATTACTCTCGAACCCCTTTCCTCTTCGGCAATGAGAGTGGAAAGGTTCTCCTTATACCGTGGGTCGAGCAGTGTGTACACCCAGTAATCCGTAGTGGCCAGAATGCATGTAACGCGAGGGTCACGAGAAAGGCATCCTAACATGAAGTCCGCCATGTGTGCCAGGGTACCTTTACGCAACACATGGCTGTCCTCACTAGGAAGATCACTTTTAGGATCCTCCTCCTCCTCCTCCTCAGGCCATACAGGCTGAAAGGATGACAGCCAAGCAGCATGGGTACCCTCAGCAGTTGGCCAAGCTGTGTCTTCCCCCTCCTCCTCATGCTCCTCCCCCTCCTTCTCCTCCTCCTCCTCAACGCGCTGAGATATATACATGAGGGTGCTCTGACTATCCAGCGACATACTGTCTTCCCCCGCCTCCGTTTCCGAACGCAAAGCGTCTGCCTTTATGCTTTGCAGGGAACTTCTCAAGAGGCATAGCAGAGGAATGGTGACGCTAATGATTGCAGCATCGCCGCTCACCATCTGGGTAGACTCCTCAAAGTTTCCAAGGACCTGGCAGATGTCTGCCAACCAGGCCCACTCTTCTGTAAAGAATTGAGGAGGCTGACTCCCACTGCGCCGCCCATGTTGGAGTTGGTATTCCACAATAGCTCTACGCTGCTCATAGAGCCTGGCCAACACGTTGAGCGTAGAGTTCCACCGAGTGGGCACGTCGCACAGCAGTCGGTGCACTGGCAGATTAAACCGATGCAGCAGGGTCCGCAGGGTGGCAGCATCCGTCTTGGACTTGCGGAAATGTGCGCTGAGCCGGCGCACCTTTCCGAGCAGGTCTGACAAGCGTGGGTAGCTTTTCAGAAAGCGCTGAACCACCAAATTAAAGACGTGGGCCAGGCATGGCACATGCGTGAGGCTGCCGAGCTGCAGAGCCGCCACCAGGTTACGGTTGTTGTCACACACGACCATGCCCGGTTGAAGGCTCAGCGGCGAAAGCCAGCGGTCGGTCTGCTCTGTCTGACCCTGCAGCAGTTCATGGGCCGTGTGCCCCTTCTTTCCTAAGCTGAGTAGTTTCAGCATGGCCTGCTGGCGCTTGCCCACTGCTTTGCTGCCACCCCGCGCGACACCGACTGGTGGCGACGTCCTGCTGCTGACACATCTTGATTGCGAGACAGAGGTTGCGTAGGAGGAGAAGGAGGAGGGTGGTTTAGTGGAGGAAGCATACACCGCCGCAGATACCAGCACCGAGCTGGGGCCCGCAATTCTGGGGGTGGGTAGGACGTGAGCGGTCCCAGGCTCTGACTCGGTCCCAGCCTGCACTAAATTCACCCAATGTGCCGTCAGGGAGATATAGTGGCCCTGCCCGCCTGTGCTTGTCTACGTGTCCGTTGTTAAGTGGACCTTGGCAGTAACTGTGTTGGTGGGGGTGCGTACAATGTTGCGGGAGACGTGGTCGTGCAGAGCTGGGACGGCACATCGGGAAAAGTAGTGGCGACTGGGAACCGAGTAGCGCGGGGCCACCGCCGCCATCATGTTTTTGAAAGCCTCCGTTTCCACAAGCCTATACGGCAGCATATCCAGGCTGATCAATTTGGCTATGTGCACTTTTAACGCTTGAGCGTGCGGGTGCATGGCGGCGTACTTGCGCTTAAACAGTTGCGCTAGCGATGGCTGGACGCTGCGCTGAGAGACATTGCTGGATGGGGCCGAGGACAGCGGTGGTGAGGGTGTGGGTGCCGGCCGGGAGACGGTCGTGCCTGTGTCCTGAGAGGGGGGTTGGATCTCAGTGGCAGGTTGGGGCACAGGGGGAGAGGCAGTGGTGCAAACCGGAGGCGGTGAACGGCCTTCGTCCCACCTTGTGGGGTGCTTGGCCATCATATGCCTGCGCATGCTGGTGGTGGTGAGGCTGGTGGTGGTGGCTCCCCGGCTGATCTTGGCGCGACAAACCTTGCACACCACAGTTCGTCGGTCGTCTGCACTCTAAGTGAAAAACTGCCAGACCTTTGAGCACCTTGGCCTCTGCAGGGTGGCATGGCGCGAGGGGGCGCTTTGGGAAACAGTTGGTGAATTATTCGGTCTGGCCATGCCTCTACCCCTGGCCACCGCACTGCCTCTTCCAACCTGCCCTGCTGCTGCACTTGCCTCCCCCTCTGAAGACCTGTCCTCAGTAGGCTTAGCAAACCAGGTGGGGTCAGTCACCTCATCGTCCAGCTGCTCTTCCTCCGAATCCTCTGTGTGCTCCTCCCTCGGACTTACTGCAATTACTACTACCTGAGTGATAGACAACTGTGTCTCATCGTCATCGTCCTCCTCACCCACTGAAAGCTCTTGAGACAGTTGCCGGAAGTTCCAAGCCTCATCCCCCGGACCCCGGGAACTTTCCAAAGGTTGGGCATCGGTCACGACAAACTCCTCCGATGGGAGAGGAACCATTGCTGCCCATTCTGGGCAGGGGCCCGAGAACAGTTCCTGGGAGTCTGCCTGCTCCTCAGAATGTGTCATTGTAATGGAGTGAGAAGGCTGGGAGGAAGGAGGAGCAGCAGCCAGAGGATTCAGAGTTGCAGCAGTGGACGGCGTAGAACTCTGGGTGGTCGATAGATTGCTGGATGCACTTTCTGCCATCCACGACAGGACCTGCTCAAACTGCTCATTTTCTAATAAAGGTCTACCGCGTGGACCCATTAATTGTGAGATTAATCTGGGGACCCCTGAAACTTGCCTCTCTCCTAATCTCGCAGCAGTCGGCTGCGATACACCTGGATCAGGAGCTCGGCCTGTGCCCACACCCTGACTTGGGCCTCCACGTCCTCGCCTGCGTCCACGTCCTCTAGGCCTACCCCTACCCCTCAGCATGGTGTATTACGAGTAGAGCAGAAACAGAACGCTGTAATTAAATGTGCCGCTTATTGGCCTGTGGTTGGAGGCTGACTTCGCTTATGGAACGCACAGCAGTTCCAGGAAACAATTTTGCGCACGCCTGTAGTGAGACGTAGGTGCGTAGCACTGAGCTAGTGGAATTCACAGCGCAGAGGCAGTCAAGTCGCCAAAGGGCAGTGGTACGCCTTAAGTATTTGGTATCCCTTTTTTTAAATGGTGAGCTGAAACAGCAGATACTGTATGCAACGTATATTATGTTTACTGTTTCCCTCTGGCGCTATGACGGTGGTGATGTAACGGAGACAGCAGAGCCAGGAAACAATTTTGCGCATGCCTGTAGTGAGACCTAGGTGCGTAGGACTGAGCTAGTGGAATTCACAGCGCAGAAGCAGTCAAGTCGCCAAAGGGCAGTGGTAAGCCTTAAGTATTTGGCTTCCCTTTTTTTTAAATGGTGAGCTGAAACAGCAGATACTGTATGCAGCGTATATTATGTTTACTGTTTCTCTCTGGCGCTATGACGGCGGTGATGGAGACAGCAGAGCCAGGAAACAATTTTGCGCACGCCTGTAGTGAGACCTAGGTGCGTAGGACTGAGCTAGTGGAATTCACAGCGTAGAAGCAGTCAAGTTGCCAAAGGGCAGTGGTAGGCCTTAAGTATTTGGCTTCCCTTTTTTTAAATGGTGAGCTGAAACACCAGACAGATACTGTATGCAGCGTATATATTGTATACTCTTTCCCTCTGGCGCTATGACGGCAGTGATGTAACGGGCACAAGAGAGCCAGGAAACTATTTTGCGCACGCCTGCTGTAACGCTTAGCTGCGTATTAATTAGGACTACTACCCCCAGCAGACACGCAGTACACTGAAGACTGCCACAGGCAGCCCAAATATAGTATTTTTCCCCAATTTTTTTTGAAAAAGCCCACTGCCTATATAGACAGTATATCTCTTTTACCTTTCCCTCTTTCCCTGCCTCACCAGTACTGCCCCTATACTCTGTACAATGACTGCAGACTGAGGACGCAATGGTCTGCACGCCCGATATAAAAAAAAAAAAATTGTGCAACACTGCTAAAAGCAGCCTCAACAGTACTGCACACGGTCAGATGTGGCCCTAAGAAGGACCGTTGGGGTTCTTGAAGCCTAATATAACACCTAACGCTCTCCCTATAGCAGTTACAGCAAGACAGCACTTTCCCTGATCTCTGTCACCATGCATCTGTGGCGAGCCGCGGGCGGGGCAGATTTTAATACTCGGCTGTCACCTGATCTCCCCAGCCACTCACTGCAGAGGGGTGGTATAGGGCTTGAATGTCACAGCAGGAAGTTGTAATGCCTTCCATGTGTTTCTATTGGCCAGAAAAGCGCGCTAATGTCTCAGAGATGAAAGTGAAAGTAACTCGAACATCGCGTGGTACTCGTTACGAGTAACGAGCATCTTGAATACCCTAATACTCGAACGAGCATCAAGCTCGGACGAGTACGTTCGCTCATCTCTACTTATCATAAAGAGCCAACTTTTAACCCCGCACCCCCCACTTGGAGAATGAAAGGAAAACTGGTCATACGTGTTCAATGACGGTGAACAAATGATGAACAATCTTTCTAGGAATGTTCTGTCAAAGAAAAATCTTTTGTACGACTATTGGCCAAAAACTTTAAACATGGTCGACTTCTCTCTAGATAATAATTATGTGGCATCAGTCAGGAAAAACTGTTCTTTGTTAAAATTTCAACCAACTTCAGTTGTGTAAGGGCAGCCTTAGAAAGGTAGATGTGCACAGCTTATGTGCAATACGGAACGAAGATCAGCTCATTAACCATATAAAGTTCTTACTATGCTTCAGAATGATATGTTATCTAGTGAAATATAACCTACTGTCCAGCAGCTCTATTTCGCAAACCCAAAACAAATTTATCAGTGACTTATCATATGGATAAGGAAGCATTTAGAACAGTGTTTCCCAATATGCTGGGAGCAGATGATATGCCGAATGGGAGACAGGTAATCTGAAAATAGCTTGTCTTTCCCTTCATGCATAATACAAACCTTAGAAATTTTTGGGAGTCTTCGTAGATTGGTACGTGAAACTATGCGACCTTTTGGTCTATTGACGGCAAAGAACGCCCCTTTCTTTATTAGCTTTGTAACCATACTAATTGTCTCCCTTTTGAAATTCCTGTACTTTATATGGATGTTCAGTGGTTTCAGATTTATTATCATCCTTGATTTTCCGTAAGGCTTCTTCACTAGAAATAGACGAGAGTAGTGACCCCCCCGGATTTTGGTCTTGAGGGACCGGTATTACTGCCCTTATTTGGCAGTAGCTCCCTTACTGCTTGTTGAAGCTGTTTCAATTGTCTGGCTGAGCCTGTCGTAATTAAGAAGTTCTCTCTTGGGCGAGACACGAATTCGACTTGGTAACTTTGTCTTAGGATACTGCAAACCCAGGTATCCCTGCAAATATGGGCCCATTGGCTCGCGAAGTCCGTCAGTCTCGCTCCCACGGATATGGCGTCAGGGCCCGGAGGTCCCCACCTGATGCCGGTTAAAGTGGAAACCTCTTCCTCTACCCTTTTTTGGATAGCTCCAACTGCCGTCTTCCCTTTAACCCTATAGGGTTCTGCCTGCTGGACTGGTGTGTAAAAAAGAGGTATTTTCCTCAGCTGTTTTTCCTCAGGGAAGAACCTCTTCTTATCAACCGCTTTTTCCAGTATCTTGTCCAGATCAGGTCCGAACAGGAATTGGCCGTGGAAGTGTAGTGAACAAAGCTTATTTTTGGACCCTAGATCCCCTGACCACGACTTAAGCCAGAGTATTCTCCTTGTTGAGTTTGAGAGTGCTGCTGTGCGTGGGGAAAGCCTGACTGCTTCTGCTGATGCCTGGGTCAAGCAGCTGGTCTCCATATTTAGGATCGGGAGGGATTCCAATATCTGGTCTCTTGGGGTCTTGTTCACTGAATGCACCTCAAGTTGGTCCAGCCACACGTTTAGCATTCTTGCAGCGCAGGAGGCTGCTACGCCTAGCCTTAATATATTGGCTGCCTCCCAGGTTTTTCTTAGAAGGCTTTCTGTCTTTCTGTCCATTGGGTCTCTCAGCTGGGTGGCATAGTCAAAGGGCAAAGTAGTACGTTTGGTCACCTTAGCTACTGGAACGTCGACCCTGGGGATTTCTTCCCAGTCTGCGCAGACCTCCTCTGCGAAGGGGTAACGCCTCAATCCCCCGGCATTAAAAGGACATTTTTCTGTCTTGCTCCACTCCTTTTTAATTATTTTTTGCATATTGGTGTGAACAGGGAAGGTATGCCTGTGTCACTCCGCTAGGCCACCAAAAACCTTATCCTGCATGGTGCGTTTCTTCCTAGGCTCATCCATATTGAATGTGGCTCTGATAGCATTACTTAACTCCATAATGTCTTAGGTGTTAAACAAAAACTCTTTATAGTCATCCTCGTTAGATGTTTCTGCGGAATCTGCTTGCTTGTCTAAGTCTGACTTCAAAGAGCTTTTTTCAGAATCAAAGAACCCATAGGGACTGCTTGATCTCCTTTGTCGCCTCTGAGGAGAGGACGCAGCTGGACGCGCCTCCTGAGATGCTAAAGCCGAGCGGGTCTCTTCCCTTATCAGGCTTTTAATATCGTCCATAAATTCCCCCCAATTCTTCCTTAATGATCTTAGCTATGCAGATTTTACAGAGAGACTTATTATATGCGGATGGGCATTTTTTTTTTACACACATTTTTGTGGCTGCTTCCTTTTTTCCCCACTAACAATAAGGAAAAAGAGGCACAATAAGTGTATAAAAACATAAACTAAAACATACACATATGCAGCAGCTTTGTAACCAATGGGCTACTTATGACCCCTGAGGTGGTATCCGAGTTGGTTATAGCAAAAAACAGGAGTACTCATTGTATAACGTACTGCAGAGATGTTGGATGAAGGTCCTGACACCACAGGATCAAGCCATGTTGTCCTCCTTTTGTTTTTCTCAGATTCCTTTATATTTTTTAAATTTGCGGCTCTGCCACTAAGCTACGCCCCCCCCCCCACCACACCCGCCGATGCCCGGTCACATGGTCTCCGCCCCCAGAACCCCATGATAAGGAGAGCGATGGAGCGCCACGCCTGCCCTATGTAGGACCACAGCAACCATGCTGGGATCGGAAAAGAGAGCAGAGCCAGCGGACCCTGCGTAAAGCTCGCCTAGACCACAGTGGGGTGGAATCTGGCTCAGATGAACCGTGCCTGCACCATCCTGGGTGAAGGTCTGGAAGGGAGAACAGTGCCTGCTGACTCTGATCCCAGCGTAAGTATGCTTCCTCTTGCAGCAAGTAGCTCCAGCCCCCATAACCTCTCTGGGATACCTGCCAGGAAAACCACTGAGGAAAGTTGGAAAGGGGGGGGTGCTTTAACCCTCTCTGTGTGTTCCTGTCCTATCAGGAGGAGGCGATCCCAGGTGTGCTGGGAAAAGAAAGTACTTAGCATGGAGGGGTAACGCACCTCTTTTTGCCTCTCGTCATGTTTATGAGAAGTGTAATAGATGGAATAGAGGAGTTATTGGCAGGAGCTAAAGCTGCCGGATCTGGAGGAAACAAGACCCCTGTTTATAAACCAAACGAGGAATGATGGCTGAGTATGAGTGCCTTAGGCCATTAGAGAGAGATCTTCAACTGGACATTTCTTCTGAAATTACTAAAGGCTGGTTTTAGAGTAGTAGATTCTTATGCTAACCACTAGGTGGCAGTGACAGTAGACAAGTGTTGTGCAAGAACCATATCTTGGATTAGATAGATTTGTAGAAAATGTGAAAAAGGACAGTATGCAGCTTCTCTAAAATGATGTATTGCATGATCCAAGGGAGTAATATGCAGTATTTCTGCAGAGGCTTAATAGGATTTTTATGTTGTATTGTACAGTTTGCTGAGAGTGCCTCTTTAAGAATAGGAGGGTTATAAGGCCTGAGTTTAGGCAGAGCAATATCAGTGTCCTTCTCTGTCTTTGCCCGTACAGCCTGTTTTACAATGAATGGTAAGGGAAGTTTCCCACTCTTTCACGCTTGACTCTGCTCAGCAAGTTGGCTGCCATAAAATCTGCAAAGCCCAGTGCTGTTAAAATGGCGGAACGCAGTGCTATGAGGCCTGTGAGGGGAGACCGCTGAGTTCCTTGCCGCAGAAGGAACAGCTACCATCCACTGTGGCCGCACCTGGCACAGGTGTGATTGGGTGATGAGATGCTTTGGAAATTCTCTCTTCAGTGCCACAGTTGGCAGTCACCAAAGAAGGAGGGAGCGGCAACTACGCAGATCAGTGAGGAGTAGCGGGGCACCGTCAAGCGGAAGGAAGCAGAAATTCTAGTTCGGGGCGCCTAGGCTTCAGTTATCCATGATAGGCTGAGGGTCAGTGCCGTGGCACCAGATAAAGCACAGGAGCTGCTCACCTGAGGAGATGTAGGGTGAGATATTGCTTCTTGGAGATTTTCGGAGTCGGGAAAGCAGAGATGCCTAGGATTGACACTGAGGTAGTGGGAGCAATGGAGCTGAGCGTCCTCTCTTGCTAGGTGATAAGCCATGCCCCAACGATGATTTGTGTGCCTACATAAAATGAATAACGCATGGAAAGTGAGTGATTCTCGTTCGTTGTTGAGTCATTGTCTCACCTTTAGACCAAACGATTATTGTTCACCTTCACTTGTTTGAATGATAATAGTTACGTCTAAAAGCACCCTGATTAAGGATGCAAATAGCTAATTTTTCCTTTTTTCAAAAGTGCTTTATAAAAGTAGAAGCTCAGGTTTTTATATATTCCAGTGTCTACAATAATCATGAGAATGTACGTGGAAGAATGTTCACACAAGCGGTTAGTCATTAGAACCCTAGCTAGGTCCTGCAAACAAAGACTTATTATACTGTATTGTCAAGAAAAAGGCAAACCATGAATATCTGAAATACTGAAGTCGGATTTAGTACTGAAGAGCCTCCACATATAGACAGGGTTCAGCAGACATAAGCTCAGTGTCCTCACTAAAATGCAGTCTGAGGGCTTAGTCACACGGACGCATCCGGGCGCCGATGCACCAGTCTTCCTGCAGGATAAGACAGCCGCACTGGAGGTGCGGAGAAAGAACACATGACCGGCTCGATTGCCGGTCATGTGTTCTTTCTTCCGGCGCTACCGGCATGCAGGGAGACGGGCGCATCGGCGCCCGTGCAACTAAGCCCTGAAGCGGTGATGAAAAAAGTTATAAAACTTTTTGCTTTTTCAAAAATTCAGTGACAATTCAAGACCACAGAACCAATTAGGGCGAGTTCACATGTCACGGAATTGTTGCAGCTGTGGAATGTACACCGAAAAGTGTGATGTAAATTAATGAAGTTTTAACAAAGCCTCTTTACTCACAGCTGAAAAAATCTGCAGCAGATTCTTGTCATGTTGTAGCTTTTCAAATCCGCAGCACGCGCTGTCGCAGAAAAGTGACAAATTTTCACTGCGGATTTCTTTCATTGCGACAAAGTCATGTGCAGATTTTACTCTATGATGTTATGAGTTCCGGTCAGGATATCTATGGTTGGGCCAGGGCACCAGTCCGTATTACAGATGCATAAATACGGCCATAATATGCTTGTGTGACGACAGCCGTAGACCACTTTCAGATGAGCATATTTTTACTCCATATTCGGTCTGTGTTTTGCGGATGGTAAGATGGATCTAATGTAAATCTATATATGTGTTTATATGACTATATTTTTCATGGCTGTGTTATAAAAGCGCAGCATGTGCTACTTTTGTCCGTTTTTGCCTCCATTTTCACATTCATTGGTAATATTTTCCCTACAGATCAATTTTTGCCCAAGAAAAAATATTAGCTATGAAAACAAACTGATCAGTATTAGCCCTGTAGAAAATCAAAGTAATGATGGCGAACACGGAGGCAAATACATTTCAAACAATGATGACATACAGCTGGAATGTCATCTGTAATAGATCTTTATTATGAATCCATATTACAGACATGTTATAATACGTTCGTGTAAAACTCGTCTTAAAGTGAGAAAAACTTTCTAGATTTGGCAGCTGTCAGGCATTGGCCGTCTTCTAATCAATCATTCTCAGTTTCCTATGGAACGTGGCTTTGAAGAAGAGTTACTGACCTAATAAGGGAAGACGCACAGGAAATGTATGAAGATGCACTGGCTGGAATTGACAACCAAAGGCCTACAGTAAGGCAGGTTTCACAAATACATTGGAGCCTTGGTAGCAGGTTCTGTTGCAGATCCTGCTCAAAATACCAGAAGAAAAAACGCTCCATCCAGTGCTGCTGCTGCTTCTATCTAAAAGCTGTGCAGCTGTGTCTAATCCAAACAGTTCCCATTATAGTCAATGGGGTCCGATTGGCGTTGTTAGGTTGCGTCCCGAATAGGAAAGCGGAGCCCGAGGCGCAGATGTGAAACCTCTCTTATTGCATCTATTTGGCGTATATATGCTTTTAGTCTTAGAAAAAGGTTAAATAAATTACTGTATAGCAGCGGGGATCACTTAGATATCAAACCAATCACTGTAGAATCCCTAAAACGTAACCTTTAATTCAAAGGTTAAGTTTTAGGGATTCTATAGTTAATTGGGTAGAAACAGGCTGACAGCCCTTTCTGGATCCAGAGCATTGGTGATATCCTAGTAAATCCACCCACTATCCGTAGTATTGCTATTTCACAACATTGGAGCAGGATTCGGGATGTCCAGTGCAATCACAATCAAACTAAATAAACAATATTACATCAATATTGGACAAATGGGCTTGCACATATAAGTTATTGCAATGAGCCGGGACCTTCCAAGTAGTTGTGGTTTCTTTTCATGAGAGTACATGATCTCTGGATGATGGTGAAAGGTTTTCAGTTCTGCATTCTAGTTATTTCATTTCCTCCAGGGAAGGAAGTGTGCTCACGCTCATATTAAATCAACTAATCTGTCAGAACCGGCAACTCTCGGGGCCGCCGTGCCCGCACCACCGGTCCGGCCACCCGGGGTACAGGAGCGCGGCGCAGAGGTACCCCGGTTCTTGTGATCTCCCCGGGCCGCTGTAAGACTGGTCGCCGCCGGGTTGCTAGGGAGGCAGCTGGTGCTTCTAGTGTCCTGACTACCAGGCTGGCTTCCCTAGTAACTGTCTGTGCAGCTAGACTGGGGGCGTGTCCCCAGCACCGCCCTGATTAGCCCTGCTGCTGTCAGGCTCCCCGCCCCAATCAGCTTCTGGGGCGGGAGCGCTGACAGCATTTAAATAGGTGTGTTTTCCTCTCAGGCCTCGCCAGTGTTAGTTTGGTTCTCCAGCTGCACCCGCGTTTATCCTGACTGCTCTTGTGACCTCGGCTTTTCTGACACCTGCTTTTGGACTTGACTACGTTTTTGCCTGACCCCTCCGTACTGCGTACCCTCTTGTTGCCTACCCGGATTGTCTGACCATTCTACCGTTGCTTGTCTCAGTGTCTGTTTGTCTCCTGTGTCCCGCTTCCCTAGTGAGGGTAGGGACCGTCGCCCAGTTGTCGCCCTGGGGGTTAGCCCAGGGGGGCAAGTAGGCAGGGACAGGGGTTGCGGGATATCTCAGGGACCCCCATATCCCGGACACTGTCCTGACAGTAACACTGGCCGAACTAAGGTCAGACCCTTGCATCCGCCCGGCAACTTTGAGCCCCTCGATGGAGGCCGTGGCGGCTGTAGCGAACCAGGTCCAGGTCCTTACGACCCTTGCCCAGGACCTAACAGCCCGCTTGCAGCCACGGGAACAAGTGGCAGCTGCAGGTCCCATGCAGCCCTCGTCCGCTCCAGGAACGATGTCAGAACCTCGAGCCACGCTTCCGGATTGCTTCTCCGGAGAGAGAGATCAGTTTTTTGCATTTAGAGAGAGCTGCAAGCTCTACTTTGATCTCCGCCCCCACTCCTCTGGTACTGAATACCAGAAAGTGGGAATCGTAATTACCCGCCTGAGGGGAGAGCCCCAGAATTGGGCTTTCTCGCTACCAGCTGGCTCTCCAGCCCGACTATCCCTTGACGCCTTTTTTTTTCGCCCTGGGTCAAATTTATGACGAACCCGACCGGGCGGGCTACGCAGTCTCCAAACTTCTGGCCCTGCGCCAGGGTTGTAAGATGGCGGAGGACTACTGTTCCCAATTCCGTCAACATTGTACGGAATCCCGGTGGAACGATGCCGCCCTAAAAGACTTATTTTTGACCGGTCTGTCTGAGGGTCTCAAGGACCTACTTGTGGCCCACCCAGAGCCTAAAACCCTGGAGCAAGCCATGTCGCTGGCTATTCGAGCCGACCGACGTTTGAGGGCCAGACACGCCGCTCGGACCACCCCACTCCCCACGTCTACTTCTTCGACTGACCCGACCGTTTACCCTCCCACCACCGAGGCCATGGAGCTGGGAGCCGTGAACCCCGAGCAACGACGGGAACACCGCCTGAAGAAGAACCTCTGCTTCTACTGTGGGGAGCCGGGTCACCGCATTGCTACCTGCGCTAAGAAGCCACGGCAGGAAGAACTCCCGCTCCTAGGCAGTTATCGGGGGGACTGTCTAGGAGCCAAGGTACTCCCTGTGTTGTCCAAAATGTTAGTGCCTTGCACCCTAGAATTTCATGCTTTCCACCGTACTGGGCAAGCCTTTGTTGATTCGGGGGCTGCGGCTAATTTCGTTAACTTTAATTTCGTTGCTCAACTGTCCGGGGTTTTGTTACGTTTAGAAACTCCGATTCTGGTTTCAGGAGTGGACTCCACTCCTTTGCAAGCAGGGGTGGTTAATCTGGTAACCCCTGAAGTAAGGTTTACTATAGGAGCCTTACACGTGGAAACCTGCACCTTTCTAGTGATGAGAGATTTGTCTGTGGACGTCGTCCTAGGCCTCCCCTGGCTCCGGGAGCACAACCCGGTAGTAAATTGGGACACGTTGGAACTGGTAAAGTGGGGTCCCCGCTGTGCCAACCACCTTTGTGCGGTGAAGGTGGGAATCTCCACCTGCGAGGGGAGCCCCCTACCAGAATACCTCTCCGAGTTTTCTGACGTGTTCTCCAAACAATTATCTGAAGCTCTGCCCCCTCATAGGGAATGGGACTGTAAAATAGACTTGATTCCTGGGGCCAAACTTCCTAAGGGCCGCATTTATAACGTTACGGTTCCAGAGAGAGAATCCATGAGGGACTACATCCAGGACAGCCTGGCCAAGGGGCACATCCGGCCCTCAGAATCCCCGGTGGGTGCCGGGTTTTTCTTCGTTGAGAAGAAGGATGGGGGTCTCCGGCCCTGTATTGACTATAGAGAGCTAAATAAAATCACAGTCCGAAACCAGTATGCTCTTCCACTCATTCCTGACCTCCTCAACCAGGTCGCTGGTGCCCGATGGTTTTCTAAACTTGATCTCAGGGGAGCATACAACCTCATCCGCATTCGGGAGGGGGATGAGTGGAAAACCGCCTTCAATACGCCCCTCGGGCATTTTGAATACCTAGTTATGCCTTTTGGATTGTGTAACGCCCCCGCCATTTTTCAGGGGTACATGAACTCAGTGTTTCAGGATATCATGGGGGTGTTCGTGGTTGTATATCTAGACGACATTTTGATTTTTTCCTCCGACTTGCCGAGTCACCATACTCACGTTCAGACTGTGCTAGCTCGACTCAGACATAACAAGCTGTTTGCTAAACTCGAGAAATGTGTTTTCGGGGTACAAAAGATATCATTTTTGGGGTATATCATCACGCCATGCGACTTCCAGATGGATCCTGAAAAGGTGAAGGCCATCACGGAGTGGGCTCAGCCAGGGTCGTTGAAAGCCCTTCAACGCTTCCTCGGCTTCGCCAACTACTATCGCAAATTCATTAAAGACTTCTCCGTGGTGGCTAAACCTCTAACGGACCTCACCAGAAAGGGGGCAGATGTGAGGACCTGGTCTTCTGAGGCTCTGAGGGCCTTCAATACCCTAAAGGCGGCGTTCTCGTCTGCACCTGTCCTAGTACAACCGGATCTGTCCAGTCCTTTTGTGGTGGAGGTAGATGCCTCTGAGTTTGGTGTGGGAGCGGTACTGTCCCAAGGTCCCTCCACTCTCACCAACCTTAGACCGTGTGCCTATTTTTCTAGGAAGTTTTCGTCCACCGAACGGAACTATGATATAGGCAACCGGGAATTGCTGGCGATTAAGTGGGCTTTCGAAGAGTGGAGGCATTTTTTGGAAGGAGCCCATCACCAGATTACGGTACTCACTGACCATAAAAACCTCACTTATCTAGATTCCGCTAAGAGGTTAAATGCTCGGCAAGCCCGCTGGGCCTTGTTTTTCTCTCGGTTCAATTTTGTTGTTACCTATAGACCCGGTTCTAAGAATGTCAAGGCTGATGCCCTGTCTAGGAGTTTTGGTTCTCCGGAACCTTCCGAGCCGGAGCCTGAGAGCATTCTCTCCCCTGGGGTGGTCCTCGCTGCTGTCTCCTCCGACCTTTCACCTCTCATTCACGCCGCTCAACAATCTGCTCCTGAAGCCCTTCCGGAAGGCAAATTATTTGTCCCGTTGTCACTGAGATTGAAAGTGTTAGAGGAGACACATGCTTCAGTCCTAGCTGGACACCCCGGTATCAGGGGTACTCTGGAGTTAGCGGCCAGACTCTATTGGTGGCCGCACATGGCCAAGGATGTACGGGTATTTGTGTCCGCGTGCCCGGTTTGCGCAAGGGGGAAGAACCTCAGGAGACGTCCTGAGGGGCCTCTTCTGCCCTTGCCCATTCCGTCCAGGCCATGGTCCCATTTGTCCATGGATTTTATTACTGATCTGCCATCCTCGCTGGGGAATACGGTCATTTGGGTAATAGTTGACCGTTTCTCCAAAATGTCTCATTTTGTTCCACTTGGCAAGTTGCCTAACGCCAAACTTTTGTCTGAGATGTTCATCAAGGAGATTGTTCGGTTACATGGCATCCCCGAGGATATTGTGTCTGATAGAGGGGTTCAGTTCGTCGCTCGCTTCTGGCGAGCCTTCTGTAAAAATCTAAACGTTAATTTGTCCTTTTCCTCCGCTTTCCATCCCGAGAGTAACGGACAAACGGAACGGATGAACCAAGAACTTATCCAGTATCTGCGACTGTTTGTCTCTGATAACCAGCATCAGTGGGCCAACTACTTACCTCTCGCCGAATTTGCTATTAACAACCATGGTAACTCGTCGACCCAACTGTCACCTTTTTTTTGTAACTATGGGTTCCATCCCCGGTTCTCGCTTTCTACTCCTTTGGTCTCGAACAATCCGGCCGCCGACATATCCGCCGAAGAACTGTGCACAGTTTGGGCCCAGGTTCGTAAGAACCTTCAGGGTTCCCAAGAGAAACTGCGTAAATACGCAAATAAAAGACGTACTATCTCTGCACCTTTTGTGGTCGGGGAGCAGGTTTTATTATCATCTAAGAATCTGAGACTTAAGGTTCCCTCCCTGAAACTTGCTCCTCGGTTCATTGGCCCATTTACGGTTTCTCAGGTTATCAACCCGGTGTCATATAAGTTGGCACTTCCTGACCCCTGGAAGGTCCACAAGGTTTTTCACAAGAACTTGCTTAAGAAGTATGTGACTCCAGTTCTCCCCACCCAGAACCCGCCTCCTCCCTCTCTGGTACAGGGGGAACTGGAGTATGAAGTAGAAAGGCTTGTGGATGCCCGACGGGTTAGAGGTGGGCTGCAGTACCTGGTACACTGGAGAGGATTTGGCCCTGAGGATAGGACGTGGGTCCCTGCCAGGGACGTTCATGCGCCACGCCTAGTCCAGGCATTCCACAGGGCTTTCCCGCTTAAGCCCGCACCTGGCCATGGGGGTCCGGTGTACCCCCGTAGAAGGGGGGGTACTGTCAGAACCGGCAACTCTCGGGGCCGCCGTGCCCGCACCACCGGTCCGGCCACCCGGGGTACAGGAGCGCGGCGCAGAGGTACCCCGGTTCTTGTGATCTCCCCGGGCCGCTGTAAGACTGGTCGCCGCCGGGTTGCTAGGGAGGCAGCTGGTGCTTCTAGTGTCCTGACTACCAGGCTGGCTTCCCTAGTAACTGTCTGTGCAGCTAGACTGGGGGCGTGTCCCCAGCACCGCCCTGATTAGCCCTGCTGCTGTCAGGCTCCCCGCCCCAATCAGCTTCTGGGGCGGGAGCGCTGACAGCATTTAAATAGGTGTGTTTTCCTCTCAGGCCTCGCCAGTGTTAGTTTGGTTCTCCAGCTGCACCCGCGTTTATCCTGACTGCTCTTGTGACCTCGGCTTTTCTGACACCTGCTTTTGGACTTGACTACGTTTTTGCCTGACCCCTCCGTACTGCGTACCCTCTTGTTGCCTACCCGGATTGTCTGACCATTCTACCGTTGCTTGTCTCAGTGTCTGTTTGTCTCCTGTGTCCCGCTTCCCTAGTGAGGGTAGGGACCGTCGCCCAGTTGTCGCCCTGGGGGTTAGCCCAGGGGGGCAAGTAGGCAGGGACAGGGGTTGCGGGATATCTCAGGGACCCCCATATCCCGGACACTGTCCTGACATAATCTTTACAGTTTGCTGTGGATTGACTAAGTTGACTTAAATCCAATGCCTATGTCACAGTTCTATAAATGTGATGTAAATGTGATAGAGCCCCATAGATGTATGACCCCAGTCAATCTTCAATGCAGTAAAATCAGGTCAACTAGTGATAGGCAACCCATGTCAGCATGTTACCTTGGTATGCCCCGGGTTGGGGCTGTGCATATCCATTAAGACCTTGCATAGTTGGAGGTGGGTATCCAGGATAATTCATGGGTCCTTGAGCAGAGTAGCCCTGACCTGGTTCATTGCAGCAGGGTAAGCAGTTGCAGAATTTGGATCTTGTCTATTCCTTTCATCTAAATTTTACAGGCCAACTTCACTTCGGTTGGCTTCACATGGGTATAAGCATATTTATGCACACATTTTCGGAATGAGCGTTGCATATTTGCGCATGCATGGGTATGTCTTAGTGTACTTTTTGAGCATGCAAAAAAAAAAGCTCCCATCCGTTTAAATGGGCAATTAGTGTAATTAGTTCAATATGTGCTCTTTACCTGTGCAAATACACAGGAAAACAAAGCATGTTGCGTTTTGGTTTTTTTTTGCACAAATTTTGTGTGAATCCAGCCTTAATGTACCGCATATCTTTAAAGGGTACTTATCACCGGGTATGCCCATTACTCTGTACATTTCAGAATAAAAACACTTTGAAGATGCCATCGAAGCAGAGCTTCAAGTCAAGGTTGCGAAGCGATGCCATCCTTTCCCCCCCTGCATCATCTAGAGCAATGGTGCACAACGTTTTCTCTTCCAATGGCTGCAAGGGTATTTCCATATGTGACCTTTATGGTATATTCTAAGTATGTGCCATAATTAATCAAAGTTCCACTTCCAGGACCCCCACCTACTGGGAGAATGCGAAGAGCTAGGTGCATGTATGATGCCTTTATGGCCGCCTGCATATGGGCAGATTTTTGCTGTGGAATCTGCAGTGGGCGTCCACACAACGGATTTGCAGCAAATACCATCTATAGCATGCTATGGAAAAACACTTTTTCTGCACACTTGCAAAAACCAATTGTTGTTTCCGCAAATGGAGGGAAAAAAAACCGCAGCATGCTCCATTTTTGTGTGGCTTAAATGGAAGCTGTCCGCCCCACGGCCCGTCCGCAATTAAAATTGCAGATGGGTTGCTGATTCCATGTAATCGCCTAAAACGGATCTAATGTAAATCTATATATGTGTTTATATGACTGTATTTTTCATTGATGTGTTATAAAAGCGCAGCATGTACTCCTTTTGTCCGTTTTTGCCTCCATATTCACATTCATTGGTAATATTTTCCCTACAGATCCATTTTTGCCCAAGAGAAAATATTAGCTATGAAAGCAAACTGATCAGTATTAGCCCCGTAGAAAATCAAAGTAATGATGGCGAATACGAAGGCAAATACATTTCAAACAATGATGACATACAGTTGGAATGTCATCTGTAATAGGTCTTTATTATGAATCCATATTACGGACATGTTACAATACGCTCGTGTAAAACTGGGCTTAAAGTGGAAAAAACTTTCTATATTTGGCAGCTGCCAGGCATCGGCCGTCTTCTAATCAATCATTCTCAGTTTCCTATGGAACGTGGCTTTGAAGAAGAGTTACTGAACTAATAAGTGAAAATGCACAGGAAATGTATGAAGATGCACTGGCTGGTATTGACAACCAAAGGCCTACAGTAAGGCAGGTTTCACAAATGCGTAGGAACCTTCGGTCGGAAGTTCTGTTGCAGATCCAGCTCAAAATACCGCTGCATGCAGCGCTACTTCTTCTATCGACAAGTCAGGTAGCTGTGTGGAAACCAAACAGTCCCCAATATAGTCAAAGTTCTGTTGCAGATCCTGCTCAAAATACCAGAAGAAAAAACGCTCCATCCAGTGCTGCTGCTGCTCCTATCTAAAAGCCGAGCAGCTGTGTCTAATCCAAACAGTTCCCATTATAGTCAATGGGGTCCGATTGGCGTTGTTAGGTTGCGTCCTGAGTAGTACAGCGGAGCCCGAGGCGCAACTGTGAAACCTCTCTTATTGCATCTATTTGGCGTATACATGCTTTTAGTCTTAGAAAAAGGTTTAAAAAAATCACTGTATAGCAGTGGGGATCACTTAGATATCAAACCAATCACTGTAGAATCCCTAAAACGTAACCTTTAATTTAAAAGTTACGTTTTAGGGATTCTATAGTAATTGGGTAGAAACAGGCTGACGGACGATTCTGGATCCAAAGCATTGGTGATATCCTAGTAAATCCACCCACTATCCATAGTATTGTTATTTTACAACATTGGAGCAGGATTCGGGGTGTCCAGTGCAATCACAATCAAACTAATTAAACAATATTACATCAATATAAGGCAAATGGGCTTGCACATAAAAGTTATTGCAATGAGCCGGGACCTTCCAAGTAGTTGTGGTTTCTTTTCATGAGAGTACATGATCTCTGGATGATGGTGAAAGGTTTTCAGTTCTGCATTCTAGTTATTTCATTTCCTCCAGCGAAGGAAGTGTGCTCACGCTCATATTAAATCAACTAATCTTTACAGTTTGCTGTGGATTGACTAAATTGACTTAAATCTCCAAAGCCTATGTCACAGTTCTATAAATGTGATAAAGCCCGATAGATGTATGACCCCAGTCAATCTTCAATGCAGTAAAATCAGGTCAACTAGTGATAGGCAACCTATGTCAGCCATGTTACCTTGGTATGCCCCTGGTTGGGGCTGTGCATATCCATAAGGACCTTGCATAGCTGGAGGTGGGTATCCAGGACAGGATAATTCATAAGTCCTTGAGCAGAGTAGGCCGGACTTGGATTCATTGCAGCAGGGTAAGCAGTTGCAGAATTTGGATCTTGTCCATTCCTTTCATCTAAAATGTACATAAGGCCAATATAACTTAGGGTGGCTTCACATGGGTATAAGCGTATGTACGCATGCATTTGCGGAATGAGGATTGCATATTTGCGCATGCATGGGTATGTCTTAGTGTACTTTTTGCACACGCAAAAAAAAAAAAAAAAGCTCCCATACATTTAAATGGGCAATTAGTTTAATTAATTCAATATGTGCTCTTTACCTGTGCAAATACACAGGAAAACAAAGCATGCTGCGTTTTCCTTTTTTTGGCACACATTTTGTGTGAATGCGGCCTTAATGTACCGCATATCTTTAAAGGGGACTTATCACCAAGTTCATGCTGCCTGAACCATAAGTATGCCCATTACTCTATACATTTCAGAATAAAAACACTTTGAAGATGCCTTCCAAGCAGAGCTTCAAGTCAAGGTTGCGGTGCGATGCCTAGCCTTTTCCCCCGCCTGCATCATCTAGAGCAATGGTGCACAACGTCTTCTCTTCCAATGACTGCAAGGGTATTTCCATATGTGACATTTATGGTATATTCTAATTATATGCCATAATTAATCGAAGTTCCACTTCCAGGACCCCCACCTACTGGGAGAATGGAAAGAGCTAGGTGCATGTACGATGCCTCTATGGCCGCCGGCAGACTGGCAGATCTTTGCTGCGGAATCTGCAGTGGGCGTCCACACAGCGGATTGGCAACAAATACCATCTATAGCATGCTATGGAAAAACACTTTTCCTGCACACTTTCCACAAATAGAGGGGGGGAAAAAAAATCGCAGCATGCTCCATTTTTGTGCGGCTTCAATGGAAGCTGTCCGCCCCACGGCCCGGCCGCAATTAAAATTGCAAATGGGTTGCCAATTCTATGTCATCACCTAGCGACAGTGCAGGAAAAATAAACGTGAAAAAAGATATGTACTGTGCATGTCCGACGGTGAGCCGTTGGGTCCATCCACAGTACAGATGAAGAGGACAAATGACAGGTATGTGCGGACACCACTGCTGTCATGATCGGATTCCACTGTGGTCTCCCGCATGTGGAATTTGACTCTTCGGTCTGTAGGCAGTCTAATTCATATACTCGTTTCTGTAATGCCAAATCGGTCAGGAGACTTAATTCTCCCAATACATAGGAGCCCAGACATGGCTATACAATGCACCCTTAGTGCTTGTCCGTTCCTTCTGCCCTGCTATGTACCATTACTCTGCACCCTGACATGGAAACTACATGTAAGCAGCAACACATAGATAGTTCTGTATGCAGATGATTGGGGCCGCACAAAATAGCATTGCGGGCTACATGTTATGCATCCCTAATCTAGAGTGACAACTCCGTATTAGTGCATCTTGACGCCACCAGAAGCTAGGGGTTTGACAGGAGGAACGCCCCTCTCACACCCCTAGCTTCCGATTGGCTCAAGAGCTGAAGGACAGCCTAGCTTCAGTTCCCCCCAGCCCTCCTCTCTGCTCCCCAGCCTGCGATGCTCACCTCCCCCGGCTGCACTGTGGGCTACAGCGCTGCTCTTAAAGGCTCATGTCCCCCTGTCTCAGCTCCGTGCTCGGCCGATCGCGCTGCTTACCTCACCACTGGCTGCTCTGCAGCCTCCGGCGGTGCACTTTAAGGAGTTCCTCAGCTCCCCTCTGCCTCCAGTTGTCCGTGCTGTGGCGGACTCCAGCAGTGGCTTAGCACCTCCGGTCCCCAGTCGTGTGCAGTGTTCCGCTCTGTCACCCGGTGTGCTCCACGCTCACCACTGGGTTTCCGGAGTCTGAGGTGGGGCCGCCTGCAGTCTCCCCAGTGCTCCGCCCCTCTATGTAAGCCCCGTCAAACCCCTACCTTCCGGTGGTGTCAAGATACATTATTACCTGACAGCTCTATCCCTATACGCAAACCACGGTGAGTGCCGTCACCCTAGGTGATCTGGACCCATATCGGGGTATTATATAAGCAATCTGATAGAACAGGAGGTATGTAAACCACATGATACAACTGCTCAATTCATGTATAAATACGGGCATGATCTTGTAGTTCTATATAAAACTAGTAATTATTAGGAAATTATAGTACCAGTGTTTCTGGTGGTGCAATGTGCCACACAGCTGTGCTATATACATTGTTCATCCCATACAACAGGAATCAGAAGCAGCACAGCAGTGGAGATGAAGGACCTGTGATTATGTCACCGTCATGCTCTGCCCCTGAGCAAATGACAGTGACACTCATCCCAAGTGACTGACTTAAATGCTCCACCGCTGATCACATGACAGAGACGTCATCCTGCATCCTTGTGCAGATTATGGGCGGACCGCAAACCCCCTGGAATACTAATGAACACCTAGCTAGACAGCAGCCGTGTGCATACAGGACCTGTAATGATGTCACAGTCATGTGATCAGGGGCGAAGCATGTAAGTGTAGTGGCCCAGTACTAGCTGTCCTAGCCCTCTCCATAATTTCATGTTGATGCACTGTGCAAAATGCCTTGTCATTCTGTTGTGTGTATTGCACAGCTGCAGTTTGTGATGGGTTAATGTCTGCAAAGTATGAGCTGTCTGCCTGTGTATGTATCAATTCTGTCCTGTCACGTGGTATGAGAGAAGGTAAAAATGTGAGCGCTTCAGAGCAGGAAAAGGTCTTCTATCTTCCAGAGCTGCTAGAGAAAACACAGAGGCACATGGGGGCTCCTTTAGCCCTCATGTGTTGCAGATGGAAGAAGAGGTAAAAGTTCCCGAGTGCAAGGACCTGCATTGTTTGTAAGTGAGCAGAGAGCAAGTTCAGTCTGTCAAGGCCTAGTGCATAGGTACTCAATTGTCTGTTTTGTATGCCTGCGTGTCCTGAAGTCTGGGACCGCCGGTGGAGGTACTTGTCTGACTGAGAGTCTGTGGAGTCACCCTACCCCTATTCCCCCTCTGGAGTGTTCCCTGTCCAGGAGCGGTACCTGACAGATAACTTGGACTGCAGGACCGGTATCATCTGGAGTTTCCTCCCTGTCCTCATATATTCTGTCTTACCTACACTAGTGTATCTTTTGAATTTTTGCCTTGTAATTGCTGAAGTTTCCAGTAAAGTTATTTCCAGGCCCTGACTTGAAGAGGACATCACGGAAGACGGGGGTGAGTACATTCAGCTGCCCCCATGTATCCGATCCACGAGGGCAGCTGAATCTAACTTTTTTTTCACTTTTTCTTGACTTTATTGCAACGGATAGCGCTGATCGCATTGCCTCCGGTAACCAACAGCATGTAGCTGTCACGTTCACAGCTCACGGGGCTTTAATCCTCAGGGAATGCATGTTTTTTCCATCCCTGAGGATTAAAGCCCAATGAGCTAGGACATAAAAAGGCAATGGGGTTAGGCAATACTAAAAGACCACAAACTGACACCCTCCAAAAGGGGAAGGATGCCCAATACAGCCAAGGGTCCCAGATGATTGGTGGCGGATGAATTTATGTGCATGCCTGCCCTTTTTAGAGCATGGCCTAATTGTGCATACGCACCTTCCAGGCTATCAGTGAAAGAGCAGATGCCAGAGCGGGGCAGCTGCTTAGGAGTGCAGGATGTGTGCCATGGCTGCTAAAAAGGGTAAGTTGTTGGCTTCAACCTGTAAGAAAGTCTGTGGATACCTGACCTGATCAAACCTGCATGAGCTTGTTCGACATCCCACTCCTAAACAACATCTGTTAAGATGAATTTCAGCCTCTTTCACAGTTATAACAACTTCCACTCTTCTCGGAAGGCTTTCAACAAGCTTATAGCGGGTCGGAATTGTCACGAAGATGTAGCAATGGTAGCTAAAAGTCACAGTACTACTAATAATGTTTGTTAATGAAGCGTGCGTGGCTCTGTACATTATTTTATACACCGATTTGTAATACTTGTGGCTGAAACACCTGAATTCAATTAGGAGTGTCCACTAACTTTTGGCCATATAGTAGAGGAACTCCCACGTTTTATGACTACGATGACTGCAACAAAAGATTTAGGTCTAAAAGATGGTCTTTCTTTCACTTCTAATCTTGTCAATTTTATGTGGATCCAATAAAGTACTTTTATATTACCATTACACACACACACAATATAATATATATATATATACACATACACACACACACACATACATACATACATACATACATACACAGTTCTGGTCATGTGTTTTGTCTTTTTTCCCAAAGTAAAATGTAATTTCTTTGTTTATACAGAACACAATGTTTAACTTCCAGAGAACTCTTTTAGGGCTAATGCCCACGAACAGATCATCGCTGCAGAATTCACAGCCAGACGCCCACCCCGAATTCCGCACCAATGACCGTCCATAGACATGATGTATTAAAAGATTCTCCCCTGCCCACGAGTGGAAATAAACTGTGATTTTCTGCTCGTGGGGAGAATTGCAGCATGTTCTATTTTGTGCGGTGAAAAAAAACAAACAAACCAAAACACACGGACGGCTTCCATTGCAGTCAATGGAAGCCGTCCATCATGTGATGTTTCGCGCAGTGGGCACTGTGGGAGTATTGCGGGAATCTGCGTCATAGCCTAGTGCATCATGCCCTGCACTGCGCATGCGCGGGGCGAGTTACTGGTGGCGGATCGAGACAGGCGAGTATAGGGGTCTCTGGAAGGGGGTGGGGGAGGGTCGGGTCTGATTCCGCTGCGAGATTTTGCAGTCAGAATCTGACCCGGCCGTGGGCATGAGGCCTTTAGGCCACAAGAAAAGCTGTAGGTCAGCACAGTCCATTGGTAATATATGATAATATACTGTGCGTGACATTTGACTGAAACAGCAAATTATCCAATTGCGATGGCATTGCTGCCCAGTACAGATGCTGGTCTAAGACACATTCCTCTTTCAACTGAAGAGAAGGACCTATAAAAGGGTCTGATCCATTTTTTCTACAGATACAACAGACACAGTTTAGATTATAATGCATTCATTTACTCAATTAATACTATATAATTTACAGTATATATATTATATACACAATTGTGTTATAACGCTACAAAAACACTACAGAAAATACAGCGCTAAAAATCATTTGTAGTTGTTGAAGGAACGGATTGATATCAATGTTCTTTAGGCACTTCAGTATTTTTATCATGTAACATTGAGAAGTGAAGGGATTGTACTTAAGTAGTCCAAATAAGTGCCAAGTAACCAGGAAGGCTTTACTATTATTACCAAGATGGCAAAGCTAAACTTGACATCAATGGTTTCTCTTCTGCACCATGATAACTCAATGGGTTAAAAAAAAAACATATAATACATTGATGTGGCCTCTCCAAATGAGTTATATTAATTGTCATACTCAGCTTTTCCATGTATTTTCCATGGAGGTTTTGCCAGTATAAGTTATGCACAGTTAAACAATTGGAGTAAAACCCCGGAGTGTACGAGGGTTTTGTACTGTAGGATACTGGAATCATCACAATACTGGAATGATCATGAGTGCAGCAATAACCGTGTGGAGTGATGCACATTGGTGGATCTCTTAGATCCAACAGGTTAGAAAGGAAGAAATGTGAAGACTTCTATCCATTCGGAATATCTAAAACCGACTGAATGAACGCTGGCGAACATTTTCTTTTTTGGGTAGGTCATATAAAGTAGTAAGGGCTCCTGTACACAGCAGTATTATGGCTGTTTTGTACAAAGACTAAGACTGACAACACGATGTATGAACCCTCTACTGTACCTTTATATACACTTGTTTCCCTTGGGGGTAGAGTAATCGGAATCCCCCAAACTTTCTTCCAGGAGAGAATATCTCAGTACATACAGTCTCCATCAGACTATGTATGAGCTGTATGGTTTCCATCCTCAGGGCTCTGCTCTGTACATGAGCCCTATAGTTTCTGCATTTGTTGAGCATTTATCTAGTCTTATGAACTATTGCATCATGGATTGCCATCTGAACCTTCCACACAATAAGGACTTGCTGTGGAGGGTACAAAATGTTGATAAAATGGGAAAATATATTTTTAATCACACATTAAATTTGTCCAGGAATAGAAAAATAGGTCTAATGTTCTTCCAGAAACAGCACCACGTCTGTCCATGGCTGTGTCTGGTATTGCATCTCCTCCTCCACTCGAGTGAATGGAGGAGACGCAGCCCACAGGCAGACGTGGTCCTGTGTCTACAAACACAGCAGACAAAGCCATTTAAAAAGGTTTAGACTTATTTACATAAGCTCTATTAAAAAACCAAACAGATACGCATTGACGACAACAGTCCCCTGCATTCGGCTGCTTTCAATGTGACGGGTTCCTTTTAAATATACACACAGTGGATCTGTACAGGCGCAGGACAGGGCAGAGCTCCCCGAACTTTATACCTTGCTAACTACATTTAACATTGTCTGATGGTTGGAAGGCACTTTAACGTCAAAAGTATCAATATATTAAACAGGAAGAGATACAAAATCACGACATATCAGTCTGCAGATACATAGTGAGGTTTGACATTTGATACAGCAGCATTATACCACCTAATATGGCACCGTCCTGGGAATAGGATAGGTCTATAATATTGGTAATGGTTGTGGTGGGACAAACCCTTATCTGTAATCTACCTGTGACTTGTCCTGGAGTGGAGGGCAAAGGAGGACAAAAAGAGCACTTCCGCTCTAATCACTTCAATGGGACCTCCAGAAATAGCCAACGCGGACAAATTTAGTGGTCCCATTGAAATGAATCCAAGGGAGGTATGTATTTAGTCTTCTGGCCTACACTTCAGGACAAACTGCGGCCAGATTACAGAAAATCTGTGGGGAGACAATCCCCTTTAAAAGGGAAGCACCGAAATCAACTTGATAGGTGACAAATCAATTTTGGCACCACTTGAGCACGTGAATATACTGAGAATTCAGGTTTCATATGGCAGCCCCAAAACGGGGTTTTACAAGCCATATGTGGCTCCCTAGTCATTGGTTGGAGACCACTGGTATAAGGATCAAAAATGCAATACATATGACTGCAGCAGAATATACAGCACACGACTGCATATTAAAATTCCCATTGGCAGTACCAGTAAGTTAGCAGATCAGCCTTATTTAAAACACCCCAAGCAGCACTAGGGCAGAGGGGGTATTGGTCAAAGGGAAATTTTGATACATTATGGTTAGTAAACACCACAGTTGCTTCCAAAAGTACAAGATTCACTCCTGGTTTTATCTCCGGGAAGAAAAAAAAAACAACTCTCAAAACTGCATGAAATGATGTTGTTTGAACCTGAACTAATGCGCATGTTCAGACTGTGAACGATCAGAAGCTGCTACTAATCCACTGCGCACTACTTGGGTTTCTTTATACATTACAATTATATTTTTGGCACAAGGATTTTGAGAAAAAAAAAAAAAAAAAAAAAGCCTATATTTTATTTAACGCTCAGGTCTGGAATACCGCATTCATTGCTTCTATAACAGTATATTGGAGGTGGACTTTTTACTTAAAGTAAAAGAATTAACCCCTTAAGGACATGGCCTATTTTGGCGTTGAGGACCAAGCGATTTTTGGTATTTTTCCCTCTCCATTTTTCAAAAGCCATAACTTTTAGATCGCCGTGGCCATATAAGGGCTTGTTTTTTTGTGTGGCGAGCTGTAGTTTTTATCGGTGCCACTTTTGGGTACATAGACTATATTGTAAAACTTTTATTATTTTTTTTATGATAACAGGGAGAGAAAACGCAACAATTCTGCTATATATATATATATATATATATATATATATATATATATATATATATATTTTACAGCGTTAATCATGCAGCATACATGACACTAAATTTTTTCTGCGGGTCAGTACGGTTACAACGATACCAAATTCTTATTTTTTTTTAGGTTTTTACACTTTTTTGCAATAAAACCCCTTTTTTTTTGGAAACCTTTTTTTTTTCTCTCTAGCTGCATTCAAAGTCCTGTAACTTTTTTTATTTTTCTATGTACGGAGCTCTATAAGGGCTTATTTTTTGGTGAGACGAGCTGTAGTTTTTGTTGGTACCACTTTGGGGAATGTACGGCTTTTTTGATCACTTTTATTGCATTTTTTGGGAGGCAAAAATGCTAAAAATTAGCATTTTGCCTCTGTTTTTTTTACGCTTATTGCCGTACAAAATAAAAAACATGTTCAACTTTTTGTACACGTCGTTACGGACGCGTGAATACCCAATATGTGGGGTTTTAATTTTTTTTACCTTTTTTTATGCTAATATTAGAAAAAGCATTATAAAAAAAAGGCTGTTTTTTTACATTTTTGTTCGTTTTTTTTTCTATTTGAGTCCCTCTGAGGGACTTGCAGCACTATGCCTATGATCGCTGTCATAAAGCATGGCTCATCGCTTATACAGCGATCATAGGCATAGGCAATAAAGGACGCCAGTGTCTGGCATCCTGTTGCCATGGTGACAGGCCGGGCTCTCACGATGTCATCTCGAGAGCTGGCCTGAGACAGAGGGAGCGCGCTCTCTCTGTGAACTCTTTCCCTGCCGCGATCTACTTAGATTACGGCAGGGAAAGGGTTAACAGCGGGAGGCACATCTGACAGCTGGCTCCCGCTGCGGGATAGCGCAAGGTCAGTCATGATCTCGCGCTAGCCCGATGACGTACCGGTACATCATTTTGCGCGAAGTACCAGCCTGCCATGACGTACCAGTACGTCATGGAGCGGGAAGGGGTTAAATGTCAGTCACCACTAGATATAGTATTTTATTTAAGAAGATGATGCGGGGAAGCTTAAGTAGTCCTAAGCACCGGAGTGTCTGGGCACCAAGCAGAAGTCTTCTAAATAGGATGGAAATGGCCATTTATATATACTGGAGGGCTAGTTACACAATTAAATAGAAAATTATAGGAGTGTCTAAGTATCCAAAACCTGAGTGCAATTTTCAAATAATTAAAAAAACAAACAAAAAAAAAAAAACACTGTTAAAAAAAAAAAGTTAACCATTGGGAACAAAAAAATATACATTAAAAACCAGAACAAGAGGTTGTTCTTCCATGTTTTCATTTTCTCCCATCTTTACATTCTAAAGTCGATTTCCGGATTTTTCAAAAAACATGAAATCCTGTAGGAAACAGAAGAAAAACGTTAGAAATGCATTTCCTACATTATTACCTCTCCCTACGATAGCAGATCAGTAAAACTTAAAGTAACAGAAATTAGTGGGTGAGAACAGGACAACCAGTAGGTGGCAGTGTTGTCACTTAATGTGACTGTAGATAGAGCTTCATTATGGCTGACACACAGTCTAGTTATACTATGCCTTTTAATAGGTGCTTCCTCAGACCAACTTAACCCCTTAGTGACAAGCTTATTTTTTACTTTAAGGACACAGCGATTGCCATTGTCTCATTACAAGAGTCATAACTTGTGGACATAGCTGTGTGAGGACTTTTTATGTCACCACTTTGGGATGCATATATTGTATTGTATAACTTATTAAATTTTTTTTGAGGTGGAGATGGGAAAAACCACAAGTTCACCATCCAGTAAAAATAACAATCATTGCCTTATCTGGATCAGCACAATTACTACCAAATTTACATAGATTTTTATATATTTTACTACTTTTACACAATAAAAACATTTTTTTTTAAAGGAACACAATGTAGTCTGCATCGCTGCATTCTAAAATTAATAGCATTATTTTTTTCCGGCAATGTAGCTGTGTGATGGCTTGTTTTTTTACGGTCAGAGTTGTAGTTTTTAGTGGTACCACTTGGGGTACATGTGTCTTTTGGATTACTTGCTTTTGTTTTTTGGGAGGGAGGTGAACAAAAGAAAAATTGCAATTCTGGCGTTCGCTTTTTAAATTTTTACGGCGTTCTCATTGTGCGATAAATAACGTTTGTTTGGAAAAATGTGTTTATTTTAAAACAGATTCTCCCCCCCCCCCCCTTAATTTAAACTTCATTGAACTTTTTTTGACGCTGTATTTTAGTCCCTCAAAAGGAACTTGATTGTTTTATTGCTAGGATAGTACACTGCATTACTTACGTAGCGCATTCTACTAGGCCTAGGACAGCAGCCTGTTCCATTCTGCCAGCGGCAGAGTCTAATAGGCAGAGCAACATGGCAGACATGGAGGCCTTTGTTAGGTGTCCAGCTGTCATAGGAACCCACTGGTACCTTGCAATCACTGCAGAGTGCTGATGGGAGACAGAAGGATCCCCCTCCCACGATCATTGCCTAAATGCTGCAGTTGCTATTGATTATAGTATCTAAGGGGTTAAACTGCCAGAAGCCTGGCTGTGAATAGTCAGCTAAGCCATTGCCTGAAAAAGATATACAGGTCAAAAGCCCATTGGTGAGGTCAGTAAAAAGGCGTCACTAAGGGGTTAAACCCATTTTTACAAGGTTCTCCAGTTAAACAGTACAGCCCAGTAAGGTCAATACACTTTTGTATTCTGACCCTTGTTCTGTAATGTCACACTCCCCGATGTTGCAATCCACTCCTTGCTCAGGCGATGTTCACAACACTCTTCAGCCATATACCGTATCTGACTGTTCTTTTCTGTTACAATGTGTTTAGAGCCCAGGAAGTTCCTGTCCTCGAAGTAGAAAGGGATTTCCAGCTTCCAGTTGCCCTTTCTGATATATGTAAAGGGCTTTCTTCATCTCTATTAGTTTTTGCTTATTTTTTTAATGATCATTTGTCCTTATTTTGGTTGACATTTTGGGGGCATCAGAACTAATTACCAGTTTTTCAAAGAATTGTCTCAGGTTACAATATTTTCAAGTCATTTATTTGTTTGTTCAAAGACCATCATTCTATTGTAACTTGAGGGACCGCCGTAATTATCTTATATATGTCAGTTCGGACCAGAACTGTGGATTTGTACATATCTCATGTACAAATCCACAGTTCTGATCCCATTTGAGTGAAATTTTGCATGAGCATTCTTCAGCACCAGGCGACGAATACTAGCGGAATTAAAAATCGAAAACTCACCCACTTCCCTTGTAATTTTTGTTGCCAGTAGCAACCAATCACAGCCCAGCTTTCATTTCTTCTACTGCTGAGGTAAAATAAAAAGGGTCCAAAGCACTAAACCAGAACTGCGATTCCCTCTGTCTCAGGATTAGGGAGTTCTAGAGATAAGTCATCCCTTTCTAACATAGGAAAACATTAAAAGGAACATCAAACCTAGAAATGTCAAAAGTAAGTGGGAGATGATCTTGCCCTAACTTTTTTGCTCATTCTGCAGGATTCTCTGCTCGTTTCTCAAAAAACAGTCTTGTAGAAATGCTGCAGAGAACACAAGGTTAATTTTTTCCTGCTACCATGTTCCCCAAAAATAAGACACTGTCTTATATAAAATTTTGCCCCAAAAGAGGTACAGTGTCTTTTTTTAGGGGGGTGGTGAGGGGGGCTTATACTCACCTGGTCTGCACACTGGTCTCAGACGCTGTGGCAGGTTGGTGTGTCAGCCTGACAGAGGATACTCTTCTTTCTGGTAATGGGGTTTTGAATTACCCCACCTCCAGCAAGCAAGTGCTGTGAATTGATTGAGTGCCAGCATAATTAGAGTCGGCGCTCGATCCAGCCAATCATAGCCATTCAGTTAGGTCATTCACTGAATGGCTGTGGCTGATCGAGCGCCAGCTGTGATTGGCTGGTGCTCGATCCAACCACAGCACTCGCTTGCCGGAGGTGGAGTAATTCAAAACTCCGTTACCAGAAAGAGAATCCTTGGTCAGGCTGACACGGCAATCTGCGGCAGCATCGGAGACCAGTGCAAGGAACCAGACGCTGGCAACAAGGTGAGTATTTTTTCGTTTTCAATTAGTGTAGCTAGTGCTTATTTTTGGGGGAGGGTTTATATTTCAAGCCTCCCCTGAAAATCAGGGTAGGGCTTATTATCAGGTGGGTCTTATTTTCAAGAAAAGACGGTAATTAGTTACATTTTTGGCTAGGGATCAGCTGAAGAGTGGGGTTTAGCCAAGGGGTAAGGGTGGCTATAAATTGAACTGGTATAGTATATATAATTGCTCAATCGAGTGAATGTAAGCAATAGTTATTCGCTGTAAAAATGGCCACCAACAATGTGACAAGTGACACTTCGTTTCAGCTAACCTAAAAATAGTCGCTGGTCGACTAATTATTGTCTGATTAAATAGGCAATCTGTTGTCTTTTAATGACTAGTCAATAATCTTTACAGGGAGGTGTGCGCACCAGCGACCGTGAAATGAACAATCACTGTGTACAAGACAAAAACAGTCGTTCGTACGCTAACAAATCGCTGCAGGAACTATTTTCAGGGACTGTTCGAATTATATTTGTCCCATGTAAATCCACCCTTAGACTTAGGGTGGCTTCAGACAACCGCATATCGGCCGGATTTTCACGCCTGGACGATATACGGTGTCCCTCTCTGCAGGGGGGAAGAGGCTGGAAGAGACGGGAGCAGTGCACTGAGCTCCCGCCCCCTTTCCGCCTCTCGCCACTATGTGCAATGGGAGGGGCCAGTACAGGGGCGGAGCTAAGTTTTAGGGCGGGATCGCAAGGCACTGCTCCCACCTCTTCCAGCCTCCTCCCCTGCAGAGAAGGACACCGTATAGCGGCCGGGCGTGAAAACCCGGACGATATATGGTCGCCTGAATAAGCCCTTAATCTGTGTCCAGAAAGCCCATGGTTCATCTCCTCAGACACCTACAGAAGACTTATTAAACATATTGCTCAGTAATAATTGTAGAATGAAACAAAATAGGATCAAAGAAAAAAGAAAAAAAGACTGAAAGAGGAAGCGATGGTATTTCTAGGTTTAGGGTAACTTCCTGGAATAATCAGTTTGTACTTCCACATTGGGTTTGAAGGCCACAGAGAGCCAGGTATTTGACAGGTTTTATTTAAAAAAAAAAACTTGAAATTTGATTCGACATAAGCAATTCTTTTCTATTCTACACAAGCCATGGACTGATGAAAATACTCCACTTCCAAATAGGAATACAAAAAAGTAGGAAAAAAGAAAAAAAAAAAAAGAGGCAGGTCAAAACACTTACAATGAGGAAGCAGGCACCAAGAACGACAGCTTTCATCTTGACATCAAGGTCCATGGGGAACTGAACTCCAAAGTTGTCAGCATCAGTAAAATACTCCCTGACAAATCCAGACCATTGTTTACAGATCTTTCCAACCACATTGTCCCCATCAAGTGACTTCAGCTAAAGAAAAAGCAAAGTGGAGAAAACCAGGTATAGATTTATTTAAAAATTATATAATGCGAGTATAGGAGTCATGCATTAATGAACCAGAGGTAGAAAAAGTTTGAGGTTTACATTTTGGGTTACATCATTTATCAGTGTTTAACAATATCCTACATCCAAACCCAAATCTTATAGCAAGAATATTATATATATATATATATTTTCACTATGCAGTAAGAAAGAGGAAAAATAATAAATACAAAGCAAGCCAAAAAAGGTGCCACTCAAGTGTCAGCATAAAGGGTTAAAGACAACTACTCTACAGTCTGGGGTCTCCAGTCAAGTCCATGGAAATTCAAGCAGGTTGGACAGATATGTCAAAAAAGGTTGTAATTGACCCTAAAATTTAGTTCTAACCTATCAGTCTCACTAACAATTAGTGGGATAAATCTGGTCAGGATCAGGCCAATTTTACAAAATCATCATAAATCAGAAAACCAAATATTGACTCCATAAAAGTAGATGAGAGAAAAAAAATTGGGTTCACTAATGCGCCCTTCAGAAGGTCTCTAATGTAGCCAAAGCCCCCAAATTGCATGGTAATATAGCCACATATCTGGAGAACACTGTAATCTTCCCAGAAATTCAGCAAAATAGTGTCCAGTGGTGTGGTGGTCACTGAAAACAAAGTACACATAGGGTTTCCTAGATCAAAAATTAAGTGAAGGGTGATGTTCCTAGTTTTTAAAAGAAATGTCAAATTTTGCAAAGGACAAATTCTACCATTTAAACAGAAAAACTCAAGCATGGACCTTCTGCGAGGTACAGCCGAAGAGCTACTAAAATTATGCCAATTAATGAAGCAGGTGTGATGCCTGTTTTAAAAGCAATGTCATAAATTTGCAAAGGACAAAATTCTACCAGATGAAAATCTGTAGTTGAACACCCTTTCTGATAGCACACTAGCAGAGGGGGTAAGCAAGCACTTCTAAAGCATGTTGTGTTAGCTCTGGCCACTTGTGCAGCTTGGACACCCAGAATTCAAAGGGGCCAACACCGTGTCTGAGTACATCATCGTGGGAGCTAACATACTCTTGGACCATTGTGGGTAACTGGCGCTGTAGTGACCCAGTACTTCATCCAGGTCCCTTCCATAAATGTCATACATGTTTGTCTTATGTGGATGCACTGTGCAAAGCTGTCTTGTCATTTCCAGTGTGTGTGTTGCACAGCTGCAGGTTAATCTTCAATAAAATCCAAAGCCTGCATGTAAATGTATCAAGTAGGTCATGTCATGTGGTATGAGAGAAGGGATAAAAGTGAGTGATTGAGAGCGGGAAAAGAGAGTAGGGGTCCATCTTCTAAGACTGCTAAGAAAAACACAGACACATGGGGGAACCTTCAGCCCTTGTGTGTTGAAAATGGAGAAAAGAGATTTCCCATACCAAATGCGATTGAATGTTAGTTGAGTGAGCCCCAAGAGAGGGATAAAAGGAGCATTTGTAAGTAACAGTTTTCCTTCAAAGCCAGTGCAGAGGTACTATCTCTTCTGATTTTCCTACGCGGCTGTCTGAAGTCTGGATTTCCCGCGTAGAGGTACACCCTTTATTTGTCACACCCATGCGTCGCCATGGTTGGGTGGAGGTACTACCAGATAATAATCTGTTCACACACACAAGAGTCTTGGAGCCTGTAAAAGCCGTGTGGAGGTAGTAAGTTCTGAAGTCTATTCATTTGCCTGCACTGTGAAGTCTACAATTGAACTGCCTTGTATTGTTTATTCTTTATTCAAGTAAAGTTTATACCGGGCTCTGACCATTCCCAGAGACCCGTGGTACTTAAGAACTGTCTGTGGCTGAATTACTTATCCTCCAAGGGTCATACCGGTGTGAGTGTTGGAACGGTGGCGTCACACGTGACAACTACCCCCTGTTCTCCAGTTTTGTGGGCCTTCCCTATCCTAAGGGTGTCCGAGATGGACTGCAGTGCTACTCTGGCCTTGGCTGCTTGTGTCCCTCCGGGAAGGAGTATGGTAAGTGCCACCGTGGCAAGTCAGTACTTTACCCTCTCAACTCCCCACGTATGTCAGGTGTTCAGGGTCTCCCTCGGGGATACTGCAGTGCCTGTGTTGTTGCTGAAATGGGCCAAAAAAAAAAAAACACTGCCAGGCCTCTGTTAGACTTCTTCTGCCACCAGTGGTGGTGCTGCCGCAGAGTCTTCCTGCTAGTCTGCCATGAGCCACAGAGCTATGATTCATTGTGGGTGCATCCCTGCTGCCATGAGGAAATGCTTTGCTCAAGGTGCTTAACAGTCAGTACCGATACTGCTGCATTTTGAGGTCCCTCACCAATGTCGGAATGTGATTTGTCGTTTTGGCCTTGTAGCAGGGATCACGGTGGGTGGCCTCCCACTAATGATCTGATGTGGGCTATGCAAAAATTCTTCTAAAAGCAATGCAACATAAAAGCACTCATATGCCTCAAAGTGCCTAATGGTGATGGCTACATTCCTCAGGGTGTCCTATGGCTGGTCCCGACATCCATGTAGCATTACTGGAGTTAGTGTCTCTGAACCTATATTATACATCCTCTTCCTCCTCAAAACTCGCATGGGTGGAGAAAAAGGGTCAGTGAAAACACCCCCCTTTCTTGCCCAAAGCCACCCTCCCTGCATTGTTAAGTAATGGCGGAATGTCTAGACAATTGGGAGATTGTTATCTCTTCCTCCTCATGTGATAATACATCATTGTCCCTGAGGCCCTGTAGCATCTGATCCAGTAGGCAGACAACAGGGATGGTCATACTGATTAATGTGTCAACATGATTGACCATTTTGGTCACTTCCTCAAAGCATTGTAAAATAGGACACAAACAGGTTTGATCTGCAGCCACTCCATAGGCATCAAGTAACTGACCTCCATACAGAGCCTGCTAATGGCATACACTATCTGGTACTCGTGACTGCTCTCTGCTGCTGGCTTAGCCTCTACAACATATGTAATGTGGAGTTCCACCATGTCACAGATAAGACGGTTGGGTGGTAGCTTGAATGGATGCTGTTCCTCTGCCAGATGAATGTGTGAGTGTTCTCAGAGCGAGAAACCAAGTAATCTTCAGGGTAATTAATGAAACTAGTTTGGATGGCACAGAATTATAACATACAGATGCAGAGGGGAGGGGAAACATTCCTGTTGATCTAATTAAATGTTTACACACAGAAATTTGAGACTGTTTTGCACTCAAAACTTAACAGACAAACAGAGCCGAGATGTAAATCAGTCCACTGAGCTCAGGACAGTTTTAGGATGTGTCTTATCTCTCCTTCAAGCCTCCCAACAGGACATTTACTGTACCAGATTAGGTACACAACATTGGACGTGGAACATGTAAATGTGCTAGGGATCTTATAGTCCTGCTGTGTGTTGGGGATCCACATCCTGTCCATGGTCAGTACATGTGAGCAGGTCTTGCAGCTCCTTACCTTACATGGATAAGTTCCTTTTTGTTTTGGAGGGCAATGCACTCCTCATTATGCAGTTCCTCAAATTAGAAGGTCGCCTCTAACACAGATGGGGAGGGTCTGGGAATATGGTTTTCAGACGGTCATCCTTGTGTAGGGTATGATGGAGTTTCTTTGCAGTCTTCCTTAGTACCTCTAGCTGTGAATTGTAGGTCACTATTAGAGGTACACGTCCGTTATTTTTTTTTCTTTCTCCTTGTATTGGAGTAGTTGATTTCTAGGTGTTCTGGTGGAATGAACCTCAGCCCAGGATTCTTGCATAAGTGAAAAATAGGAAAGGTCTGAAGGAGGTCAAGAGGAATGTCCTCTTCCCAATCATAATTTTTTTTTCTCTTTAAAAACTTCATAAAAATTCAGAACTTGACTTGTAATGATGTTGCCATCCAATAGGTGGTGCTGCATCTCCTTCCATGTGCAGCTTGAAGGAGGTATAAGATACATTGTAAAACTGTCCTAAGCTCAGTGGACTGATTTACGATTTATGTCTGAGGTCTGTTTGTCTTTTGTTTTAAGTTTTGAGCGCAAAACAGTCTCAAATTTCTGTGTGTGAACATTTATTTAGATCAAGAGGAATGTGTTCTCCTTCCCCTTGGCATCTGTATGTTATAATTATGTGCCATCCAAACTAGTTTCATTCATTAGCCTGACGAAGGGGGTGATATATCCCCGAAAGCTCGCTGTAACATTACATTTGATTACATCTTTAAGGCGCCCTGGCTGCTGATTGGCTACAGTCTGACCTCTTGACTTTCCTGCAAATTTGGCCAAAAATCAGGTCGGGCTCACCCAATCAGATTTGGCAAAAATTGGAGCGATCACAACAAGCAACACCACTTCTAATGTTTTCAAATTAGAGCTGGGATAGTTGACATGATTTAATGAAGAGCAATGGATTATTTGCATTGATCACTTGAGTGCTATGACCGTAAAGAGGCCCTCCACAGCACCACAGTATGCAGACTACAGGACATATATTATACTAATACAACTGCTATCACTACTCCTCACTATGATTTTTACAGAAACTAAATACCTCAAAGTCCACATCGGAGCAGCAGCTACAGACGCAGAAGGGTCCATGCACTTTAAGAACCTCCTCCTCCCTCTCATTCAATAACGTAAACCTGGGTAGACATGGGTGCCAGTTCTGTTTCACATAGCCAACTACGTTCCCAGGAGGAGCCTGAACTTCAAGCTGACAGGAGAAAAGTGAAACATTATATTCAACAGGTACTTTCTAACCGAAAGATATTTTAATGCCTTGGAAACATCCAACATACATGTATACTGTAAGCTTGGGTGCCAACCCACTCCATACACAGCTGATGGCAGCAGTCTTTGATTACTGACAAGACATCCAGCCACAGCTGGCAGGATAGAAGATATCTCCTATCCTGGTCAGTAACCATTTATATGCCACTGTCAATACCAACAGCATCATTTAATTGCCCCGACAGAGGGAGGGGGCTCCATCTGTCTCTCGAATGGCTCCTTACACAATGAGATTGCAGATGCCATAGATGCCATTCAATTGACATGGTAGCCTGGAGCCTTGTGAAGGTCCCCAAGGGTGCCATGGATTTTTGCCTATTAAGCCCTATCGTAGGCAGGGCTTAATACCGTTCCTGCAAAAATATAAAATAATGCAATATTGAATTCTTGCAGTATGTATATTGTATAAAACATTGCAAGTCTAAGTTCTGTATAGAAACAAAATAAAGTAACATTTTTTTGTAATTTAAAAAAAAAACAAAACCCTCTAAATTAAAATTTTACAAAACCCTTTACCCATTTGGGGTTTTTCCCCCACACTTCCAAAAAATCATATTACTCATATTATAAAACTCTTATTTTTCTATCGACATAGAATCGGACATCCTTTAGTTTCTATTGATACCATAGATTTCATGTGAATTTTTTTTTTTTTTTTAATTCGTTTTATTTATTAAATAATAATAAACAGTTTATGAGATACATATCAAAGAGGATTTACATGGTACATAGTGATGTAAATAAAATCAGGGTCTTGCATCGGGTTAACATCGTTTTGTTGCTGTATCCCCCAGACTGTCTGATCATATATATATATAACAAACTTTTTTAACTTATAAGAACAGTAAAAACCAACTTCTGCTCTTTCTTGTTTTGGGTCTTGGGAGTTGAGAGTTTTGGGTCTTCCAGGCGTATGTCGATGGGAAGGGTGGGGGGGAGGGTTATTGGGTGAGTGGGAAGGGGGAGGGTTAACGTAGGGTAAGTTTAATTTTAGTCAGTGGTTAGGGTGGAGTGTGAGTTTAGCCAGGCTCCCCATATTTTTTGGAATTTGTTCGGGCATCCTCTTTTTTGGTATATGATTTTTTCGTATGAAGTTACCGTATTTACGGATTGGACCCAGTGTGAGATCGAGGGGGGCTCCATTGCCATCCATTTCATAGCTATTTCTTTGCGGGCTAGGAATAGCGTCTTTTCGAGGAAAATGCGGGTGTGGTATGGCCATGTCTCCTCCTCCAGTAAGCCGAACAACGCCACCTTGGGGTCTAGTTCAATGGATAATGGGGGTCGTAGAAGTGAGTTCATGAGGTTTGTCACTTTTAGCCAAAATTCCTTGACGAAGTAGCACTCCCAGATCAGGTGCCAAAAATCGGCCCCCGGTTGGCGGCATCTCTGGCACGAGTCCGGGGTGGTGCCACGCATTTTATGTAGTCGTTTGGGGGTGAGGTAGGCTTGGTGTATGATGTATAGTTGGATTAGCTTATTGTTTACGGCAGGTGACACAGACAGGTGGGATTCAGAGACGTCTTGCCATTCCTCAGGTGTGAGGGAGGTGATGTTGCGCTTCCATTTATCAAATGCTGGGGGAGGGTTGGGGTTTATTTTGGCTGAGAGGAGGTGTGTATATAAGGCTGATATTAGGCCTTTGGGTCCCTGGGATTTGAGGATGCCTATTGTGGGGAACTTGGTTATGCGGGTTGTGGAGGGGGGGGGGGAAATTGGGAATTTAGTGCAGGTCTCAGTTGAAAGAATCTAAATAGCTGGAGGTGCGGGGCCTGTAACCTGTCGCGTAGTTGTGTGAATGTGGGGAGCGTTCCATCTATGTATACGTCTTTTAGCGTTTGTACTCCTTGGGCGATCCAGTACTGTGGGTCTGGGACAGACTGTAATGCAATAAGGCCGGGGTTATTCCAAAGGGGGAGTTCTGGTACAACACCTTGGTATCGTTGCAGTGTCTTTGCTTCCCTCCATACATTGAGAGCTAGCTTATGAAGTGGAGTTAATTCAGAGGTTTTGGTGTGTTCCAGGAATTCTAAGAAGTTCAGGAGATTATGACCCGTTACTTGCTGTGCAAGTTGTTTGTCTGCTATAGGCAGTTCCTTTCCTAGAACCCATGATCTAATATTTCGCAATTGTCCTGCTATGTAATAGAGCCGGAGGTCCGGGAGGGCCATTCCGGCTTGTTCTTTGGGTCTTTGTAGGGTTGATAGGCTCAGCTTGGAGCGCGAGGAGTTCCAAATAAATGTTGTGATTAGGGAGTTTAAAGTCTAAAGAATTGCTTGGGAACACTCACTGGCATATGTTGTAGTATGTATAAGCATTTGGGTTGGATGACCATTTTTATGAGGTTTATACGTCCAGCTACAGATAGTGGTAGTTTAGCCCATCGTTTTAGTTTGTGTTTTCTATAAGTGGGTTTATATTGTCTATTATTGCATTATTATGGTCATATGACAGGAGCATTCCCAGATATTTAAATGTTGAGACTGGTTTTAGACCATATTTTGCTACATAGGGGTCGTTTTTTGGGTTAGCTTCTGTGTAGAGGATTGTTGATTTGGACCAATTGACATGTAGTCCGGAGAAGTGGGAGAATCTGTCTATGTGTGTCATGGCTTGGACGAAGTAGTTTGATGGGTTTGATAGGAATAGGATTGTATCGTCTGCGTATAGTCCTAGTTTGCTTTCCAGGTCTGACCATTTAATGCCGGTCACGCTGGGGGCGTTTCTTAATCGGATCGCCAGTGCCTCAATGGCTATGGCGAACAGGGCCGGGGATAGAGGACACCCTTGTCGGGTGCCTCTTGTTAGTTGGAATTCCGCCGATGGGACCCCATTGACAGTAACGTTTGCGCTCGGGGACTTATATATGGTTTTGACCCACTGTTGAAAGTTGGGTCCGAATCCGAAGCGGATCAGGCAGGCTTCCAGAAAAGCCCATTCCACCGAGTCAAATGCTTTTGCCATGTCAAGTGAGACTAGGGCCCAGGGCATATTATATTGTTTGCCTAGTTGGATGGCCGTTTGGACTCTGCGGATATTTATGGTTGTGGATTTTCCTGGCATAAAGCCCGTCTGGTCAGGGTGTATGATGGAGAGGATCACTTGATTCAGCCTGGTGGCCAGAATTTTAGTTAGAATCTTGTAATCTGTGTTTACAAGTGATATAGGCCGGTAGGAGCCGCAGTCTGTGGGTTCTTTCCCAGGCTTCAGGATCACTACTATGGAGGCTTTGTAAAATGAAGTTGGGAGTGTTTTGTCTATTTGCGCTTGGTTTAGTACTTCAAGGAGTTGTGGGCCTAGTTGTTCGAAGTATTTACGGTATGTCTCTATTGGGAGTCCGTCGGGTCCTGGTGATTTATTAAGGGCCATGTCTTGGATTATTAGTTGGATCTCTTCGAGAGTGAAGGGGGCCTCTAGGAGATCGACCTGCTCCTCGGTGAGGGTTGGGAAATTTAGGTAATTTAGATACTCTAAAATGTCTGCCACTGTGTTATTAGAGGAAGAAGTGTACAGGTTAGCGTAGAATTCTTTAAAGCAATTAGTGATGGATGGGGCGTCGGTGTACTCTATTCCGTGCTGGTTTTTGATCTTGAGGATCGTATTTGTTTGGTTTTCGCGTTTGATGAGGCTAGCGAGTAAGTGGCTGGATTGGTTCCCTAATTCAAAGTAGTGTTGTTTGGAGAAGAATAGTTGGCGTTTGGCTTTGGCGTGTATTTGTTGCTTATACAGTCGAGATAGGCTAAGCCAGGCTATTTTGTTGGTTTCGGTGGGGGTTGATATGTATTTTTTCTCGGCTTCTAAGGTCTGATTTTCTATCTCTTTGTCAGCTTGGGATGTTGTTTTTTTAATGTGTGAAATGGCGGATTTTAGAAAACCCCTGATGTAGGCCTTCAGGGTGTCCCATTTCAAGGCGGGGTGGGTATTATCTTTGTGGGCATCTAAAAATAAGGAGATGTGGAAGGGCATCTGGTCGTCTGATCCAATGAGTTTAAGCCAGAATGGGTGTAGTTTCCAAGTGGGCCTTATTGTGATTTGGGGGAATTTTAAGGTTAGTAATATGGGGCTGTGATCGGAGATGCCTCTCGGGCAGTGTGTTATATTTGAGAGGTGTACCGCTAGTTCTATGGAACTGAATATATAGTCGATCCTTGTCAGCGCGTTGTAACCCGGTGAGTGGCAGGTATATTCCCGCGTTTCGGGGTGGTGGAGTCGCCATAGGTCAACCCATCCAACGCTTTCAATTAGTTGTCTTAAGGGGGAGTTTGAAGTGGGGGTGGGGTTGGAGGGAGTATGGAATTTGTCTTTGGTAGGGTCCATTATCATGTTGAAGTCGCCTAGGCAGATCGTCTCTGCCATTGGGTAATGATGTGCAAACGCTATAGCAGTCTGTAGAAGGTGGAGGTTATTGTGGGGCGGGTTGTATATGGATAGGAGGACATATGGTTTAGAGTCTATTTATGAATATAAACCTTCCTTCAGAGTCTCTGCGGGTAGCGATTGGGTTCCAGCGTATCGACTTGTGGATTAGCACGGCTACGCCCCTAGAGGAGGAGGTGTGAAAGGAGTGGGAGGCCCATTGAATCCATGGTTTTGAGAGGTTGTCTGCCCTATCTTTGGTGAGGTGGGTATCTTGCAGGCTAATGATATGAGGGTTTAATTGTTTAATGTATGAAAATACTGTCCTTCGTTTAAGTGCTGTGCCGAGTCCTCGCACGTTCCAGCTAAGACACCTTAGGGACGCCATTGTTTACGTGGGTATAGAGTTTAGTCCCCTTGTGTGTATCTTTGGGGGTCGGGGAGGGGGGGGGGTATTGGCGGGTGTGAGGGGAGGGTTGTGTTAGCGCCTGTTTGTGAAGAGCATTGTTGGAAAACATAATATAACATTTCAAACCAATAAACATTGACATCTTGCTAAAGTAGTATCGCAGATTATCAATGAAAACAACAAAATTAGAGAAGTTGAGAGAAGAGGGAGGGAAGAAAACAGAGGGAGGGACAGGGGTGTATTAAGAGAAAAGATAAAGAAAGAAAGGAAAGGAAAAGAAGAAAAGGGGGGGTTTGAGAGAGAGAAATAGGGGGGGGGGAAGAAAAATCAAAGAAGTGAAAAAGACAATTTAGCTACAATTAGAAGTAGAAGTAATTAGAAGTAGCAGTTGATGTGTTGTTGGGGGGAATCTCTTGATGGCCTTTATAGGCTTAAAGTTGACCGCTGGGCTCCAACAGTGTCTTTAAAGGTGTCTCGGTCATGTTGCGTATCCTCTATACGTCAAGGGGGTGTTGAAAACCTAGGTCGCGACGCGGTTTGCAAACTTGTTAGTAGATATGATGGGGACGGTCATCCTTTTGAAATTTCAGAGTGCATATCCAGCCACTCCAGGGCCTCCGTAGGGGATTGGAGAAAGACCGCCTTTCCCTGAGCCACAATTCGGAGGCGTGCGGGGTATGCCATTGAATATGGTATCTGTCTTTCTTTAAATTTCCGTTTCACCTCCGTGAAGGTGGCTCTTTGTTTTTGTAGCTCCGCCGAGAAGTCGGGAAATATGGAGATCGTTGTGTTATTGTACTTTAGTGGGCCTTTTATTCTGGCTTAACGTAGTGCAGCGTCTCGGTCCCTGCAATTTAGGAGCCTTACTAGAAAGGGGCGCGGGGGGGCTCCCGGCTGTGGTGGTTTTGCAGGGACTCGATGGGCTCTTTCCACTATAAAGTGGGTAGAAAAGGTGTCTTCTCCCAGTAACGTTTTAAGCCAGGTTTCCGCAAATGTTTCCAGATGGGAGCCCTCTGATTTTTCGGGCAGGCCTATTATGCGGAGATTGTTACGGCGCAAGCGATTTTCCAGATCGTCTGTTTTAGATTGGCAGAATTCTATTGCTCTTGTTGCCTTTTTGACCGCTGTAGTTAACGGGCGTAGTGTGTCTTCTACGTTGGAGACGCGGTCCTCCATTTCCCGCATTCTGTCACGCATATTGTGTAGGTCCTGTCTTAAGATGACGGTAGAAAAAGTTTGAAAAAAATGCTCTTGCGCTGTCTCAACAAACAACCGGAGTTGACAATGTAATATTGTCTAAAAGATTTATTAGAGTACAACGCGTTTCGTCGCGTAAGAGCGACTTTATCAAGTACATGAAACATTACATCACAATGTATACTTATATAAGAACTTACATATCTGTAATGGTGATCCTGAGGTAGGTTTCCGGGTGTTTTCAGCTCACATGACCTCCACGTCATGTGTGCCACGTCAGCTAGATAGCTACCGGTGGAAAACGAAACTGAAACCACTTCCGGGTACGTGGAGATCACGTGACCCGAGTGGCCACATGTATAAACGAAGATTTTTAGCTCTCCGCCTATACCGCTATCTAAATATATATGTAGTTTTCATGTGGGCTGTTGCTTAGATGCATTATGAGCTCCGGTATGAAAAACCGGCAGAGAAATAAAAAACGTCATGACGCGGGGCTACGTCATGACGCCGGTGACGTGAGGACGCATAATAGCGCTAGTACCTGTTGGTGTGTTTCCATTGGGGACTGGCACCGGGGGGTGGCGTGGTGACGTGGGTACGTCAGCAACGTCATACGCTACCCAGCGTGGGTAAACAGTGCCGCGTAGCCATGAAGATTGGTATAACATTCCGATGTCCGCAAGGTACGTGGTTGAAGGAACGGGGGGTTCCTTTCTAGACATCGGATTTAATCTCCTCTATTTTGTTGGAAAGAGAGGATTTGCAAGTGTTGATCGCATCTAGGAGTTGACGCATAGTGGGTTCTGGGTTTTGCCCTGGTTCGTTTTCAGGATCTCTCGCCTGTGTGGGTCGCGTTGCACGCGGGGTGTGATCAGGGGTTTCAGAGCGGGAGAATTCTTTGAGTTTTTCGGCGGCTGAGCCGCCTTTTGCGCGTGTACTCATGTTAGATTTCGCTAGGTTGGTCTTGCGGGTTGTGAGATTTGCTGTTGTAGTATAGATGGCGTCGGTGTTTGCTTGTAGGGATCAGAAATCTTTGTGTTGTTATGGGTTGTTGAGGTAAGAGTGTTCGGTCGTCTGGATCTTAGTAGCGCCCTGTCATTACTGGCCCAGGTCCGGCCGTGGTGGAGGGGGCAGGGGGTCGTGCCCGTCAAATATGGTAGCTTGTCAGCCGCGGGGTTAAACAGACCACCCTCGTTCAATGTGGTTTAGGGTCGGAGATGGGTCAGTGTCTGTTGCGGGGTTTAATATTTGCTGACTCGGTGTAATACAGTCCGCTTACAGGTGCGCGATAGGATAGCCGGTCCCTTGGCTATTTTAGGGGACGGATGACCCTTGTCTGTCGTGGGCCGTTTGGGCAGAATTTATGGCTGTGGCAGGTCTATTCCGTCCTGTGTGTTGTCCCCTGGCCCCTTATGAAACACTTACAGTTCTGCTGCCGGCTCCGCAGGGCCGGGTCCGAGGGGGGGTCCCCACGGGAGCGGTGTCCTGGGTGATGCGATCTGGTGGCGACAGGGCGGTCCGGAGACGGGACGAGCTGTCGAGGAAGGATCGTCGGAAACGGTCGGGTCCGCCGCAGCCGGAGGTGAGTAGCGGGGTTTTCAGCCCGTGGGGCCGGGATCAGGTCGGCGTGTGGGCTCGTGTTTGGTGTGCCCCGGGGCGTTGGATGTCGCCGCTGTGTAGCGGTAAGGAGTTTGCTGTGCGGTGGGTTCGGCGGGGCGCTATCCCCCGCGGGTCTCGCGGCGGCAGCGCCGGTCCGGGGATGCTTCACGCGGTCTCTTCCGGGGGAAGGTGCCTGGCAGCGGCGCTCCGGAGCGACGCAGGAGGAGCGCTCAGCCCCGTCTCGGGCGCAGCCGGCGGCAGGCACCCACCGACAGGGAGTGGGCGGAGTGCCTCGGTCCACGGGGCCGGCCGCAGGTAGGCAGCGTCGGGGCAATCGGAGCCGGCTGGATGGTTACGGCTTCCGCGGCGGCGGTTTCGGCTCGGATGTGCGAGGGGCGAAGTACCTCAGCTCCAGGGGCAAAACCGACAGCTTCGGTGGGGGGGCCACCCCCTCTCGTCTCGCGGCGGGTGCCGGTCTCTGTGGCCCGGAGACAGCGCAGAGGGGCTCCGGTCCGGCTGGGATGGTGTATTCAGCCTCGGACGTCCGAGGGGTCCTCCGCTGAGTGATGGGTGGGAAAGGATGGTCCACCGGGGTTCCGAGGCAGCCGGGAGACGAGGTGAGTTGGAGAGGTGGTCCGTGCCCGAAGTGCGGGAAAGATGGCGGGTTTTGGCGCCTTTTCTCGTTCGCGGCTCTGTTGGAGGAGTTAGAGGGTTGCAATTTCCTTTATTTGCAGTCCAGTTTTTCTCTAGAGGTTTAGGAGCCCATTGGTCTCGTTTGGGTTGGTCTGGTTCTGGTCAGGCCAGGATTTTGGACGGATTTTGCTGTTCCTCCTGGGGAGCTCCTCTCATTTGCGACTGTTCATGCTGGTCGCAGGCCACGCCCCCCCCCGATTTCATGTGAATTTTTGGTTGCTTTTTATTATATTTTTTCTTGGAGGAGACAGGGTGACCAAAGAAGTGCAATTCTTCCACTATGCATTTATTTTTTCTGACAACGTTAATTGTGCGGTATACATGATGGGTTTCTTTGACTGCGATACCAAATACGCTTTTCTTTAATTTATTTAGATTTTTTTTTTAATAAATATAGCAAAAGATTTTTTTTTTCTGTTTTACTTTTACTTTTTTTTTTATTTAGTCTAATAATTAATAGAACCTTTTTTTTCACTTATTTTTTACATTTTTTCAGTCCCTATAGGTCACTTGAACTTGCAATTGTTTGATCGTTTATACAGTACAATGTAATACCATACTATTGCATTTTGACAGGCAGTCTTATCAAAACTTGCCACAGGCACACCTTCAAAAGGCAGTCATTCATGGCAGTTCCTGGGGGCCGAAGTAACTGAATGGCAGCCCATAATCTCATCGTGGATAGTGGTGGTGGGGGTGCATTCAGACCCCCTGTGGTGCAAATATAATTGGCTATTTGTAGCCCTCCATTTTGTCCTTTATCCTCCATTTTGTATTTTCCTTTATTCTCCATTTTGTATCTTACATACAAATAGCTATGAACATTCATGTGGCCTTCAAACCTGTTTGGTGTAGGAAGCTTTGATGTAACTGTGAAATGTGACAGAACAATGCTAACTGCATTAACTACAGTTCCATTTGTATAGGTTTGTTTTAACTGTCCATATACATTGTATGGCCAGGAATCTGTTGTCTTGTTAATCCTGTGATACCATCATCATTGTCTAGGGAATTGAGTTGCTGATTCTGAACCTTTGATCAATGAAACTGGCTCCTTCAGATGGTGGGGGGGTCTCAGACTGATAACATCTTGGTTTGCAAAGCTTGGAGAATATGGCCTATGACTCAGCAAGTTATACTAGTATAAAGGACAGGAGAGGGACTAAGGAGTAGTAGCTTTTGGAATCTAGGGGGAGAAGCTCTTGGAATCTCTGGAAGGATGAGAAGCTCTGGGTAGTCCGGACACTTCAAAGACCAGATGAGAATGTCATCTGTTGAACCCCTAGAAGTGAGGGAACCTCTGGTGATGGTAATATGTGATATGTAATCTTTTAGGTTATAATGTAACTTGCTAACTTTATACTTTGTTATGTAACATCTGCAACCTTTATGTTTTGTATATAGATATTCTCCTTTGTATATAGATCCGATAGTTTACAAACATAGGACAATTATTCACCACTATGCTCAATTATCATTTTATTTTAATAAATTCTTATTGTTAAACCTTTTGTAGTGTCTTACTCTCTTTAAAGCGTAATTTGAACTAAGTCTTGCTCCTTGCAGCAATACATCCCCGTAACCAATCGGGATACTCAAATGTTGTTGATCCGGGTCTACAGACAGGTAGGAACTATCAGAGGTTGATCCAGGGATTATTCTGTCTGCCATCATTGAGTCGAGAAGGAATTTTTCCCTCAAAGGGTCTAATTGACTTCTGCCTCTTGTTTTTTTTTGCCTTCCTCTGGATCAACAAGGGGGTTGAAACAGGCTGAACTAGATGGACATTGCCTGCATTCAGTCTAACATACTATGTTACTATGCTGTCAGAATTGACTCTGGCATTTAGAGGGTTAATAGCTGCGACTGAATGTTGCTGTGGCGGGTGGGTGTTGGCTGCCAAATACAGCTGGCACCTGCCTTGCATGGAGCAGGATTGGATACCAATTTCACTCCATACAAATTATGCTTGGCCAGGACGTAAAATGTACGCTACACAAGCAACTCTAGTAAAAAAGTAATATTACACTTACTTTCTGCAGACAGCAGGGGAAACAGCATGCAGAGCATCTAAAAGGCCGGGTGAGCCGGATTACTTCACGACCAGCGTTATCAATAATTGCTATAGTAAATGGCCGAGCAACTCCACACCAGTACCGAGTACAGCAATCCGTTTGTTCAGCAGCGAAGTAGACTCTCTGGCCCATGCTGTTCTTGATCTCATATTTGTTATTGGTTTCAAAGCCAATTAAAGCTTAATATGGAGAGAAAAAAAAGCAAACCGTTATAAAGAAAAACAAAAAACGATTCCATATACAAAATACTATTTCTTAATTTGTCACTTAGAAGGTTCTCCTAGGGGAGGATACAGCAGCCCTTGTAGTGTCTATAGACACCAGCATATACATATATGCAGCTATTGTAGCGGCGTGTAAAAATGGTGACCATGTGAAGCAATGGATTCCTATGTATTCATCCACATGGGCAATTTTGGGCCGCATAATAAAAAAAAAAAAAAATCACGCCTCCAAAAATAACATCGGCGATCGAAAACTGCGAATGATTTTATAGGGTCCATCAAAAGATAGGACATGCCCTATCTTTTGCCAAGATACACTGGAGGTTCCTATAGACATCCATGGGAGCTGAAAAAACAAAGGAAGTGGGAGGGAATTTAGCTGCATCCAACGCCTGGATAAGAACACGGCTGCTGTATCATTAGAAGTAATTCTGAGGACTTCCGGCGCAACAGCCTATATACGCCGCAGCCACCCGTGTGAATGGGCGAGAAAAGGTTAATTAAGATCGGGACTACATCACGGCTATTCTTCATTCCTGTAATTTGTAGACACGATCGCCTGAGCGTAAAAACGCATACGAGCGTGTGAAGGAGGTCTAACAGGGTGTAGTTAGTGACTGCGGGCATAGCTGTACAGGGTCTGTGCTCATAGCACTGCCATGTGAATGAGCCCATAAGCCGTATTTACTTACAAACAAACAATATTCTAAGGCCGGCTGCACACGACCGGGTCGGATTCCGCATTTTTTCCCCTTAGCAAAATTAAAAAAAACAAAAAAAAACCCACTCCTATTCCCTAAAAACTTTAAGCATAACACAGGAGTCAGATTTCCATTATCTTAATAGAACTTTTGCAAGCCACCACTCAGCCCACATTAGCATCATGGCTTCTGTTCTTAAAGGGAAACAGTCAACAGCCATGGGCACCATAAGTTCAGGGCAGTTTCCAGGAGCCCCGGGAGGTATCTTTTATAGTCATCTGCCGCCCAATGCCCACATTATCAGCCCCAAAAGTCGGCATGTGGACCATGCAGGCTGCATAGAGATTAATAAGAGTGCATGTGCACAGCCTAGAGTTTTGAGTCTGATGCATGGTCTGTTCGCTGACTTTTAGTGGTGACAGCATGGGCACCAAGAGGCAAAAAAAGTCTAAAAAAATACCTCTCGAAGGCTCCTGGGAACCTGCCTGCCGTGTCTGTCTCCTGTGACTCTGTGGTTCTACAGGTGATCTGGAGTTCTCCTGCTCAGGTGTGGGGGATTGTGCTGGCTGGGTGTGTGTGTCTCTCCAGTCAGCCAATCACCTTAGGTCAGTACACATAAGAGCTGTCTTCCCAGGTGTGGGTGTGGTCAGCTTTCTCTGTTCTCATTTCCTCTCTGTGTGTGGTGTGAGCAGGTTCTATGTGTGGTTGTTGCAAGAAAGGTTTGTGTTTTGGGTTTTGTTTGGTTATGTTGCTGGGCTCCTGGTTAGTGTAGTCACTAGCAGTATTGCCAGGAGCCGTGACATGGCCCGCTAGATTCCATATTTTGGCCAAAATGTCAACAAATACTTTTTGGCCTCATTCACACGGCAATTTATAGCATTAACTACTGCTGCTAGTGTTTGCGTATTGGCTGCTGTATGGTGCAATTATGGCTCTGTGTGTCTTCTTATCCTATCTAGTTGTCCCCATCAGTGTTGGTATCTATATGCGTCCTAGCCTGGGTGCGTGGGTTCCTAGGGGCAGCAAGGGCCCAGATCCGAATACCACTGGGCTGCCCTTTATCGGGACAATGTCTCCGCTCAGGTAGGTCTTTAGTCATCTTCCTTTGTAGAAGATAGGGAGAGGTGTTGATTGGTGTTCGTTTCACCTGGTGTTCCCTATCTTTGGTAACATTCATGTGTGCCCAGTGCTCACATGAACGTAACACTGCCCTAGGAGCACCATATTTTAGTTTACGGTGGTCATGGCTGGTGACAGGTTCCTTACCAGTCCTTTCCGCATCCTACATTAGTTTTTAGTTAACAACAAACTACAATGTCAAGGATCAGAGATCAGTCCAATCCCAGGTGCTTAACCCATTAGGTGTTATGGTCAGTAGTAACTGTGGCATATAAATGACTATAAGAGGGAGGTCACCACACAGGAGGTCCCTGACACAGGGTGCCAATACATTGAAGTAAATGGGAGGACACTGCAGGATTCAGAATGGCAGCTATGAAAAGTACAGCATTCTACATACAAGCAGGGCCATAATCAATCTCTAAATAAGGCCTATCTGGAAAATAAGCCCATTTTAAAAAAGGTTTGGCTAGAATCACAAATGCAGGGTTTTTTTTTGTTTTTTTTTTTAACTGACAAGTTTTACTGGGTTTTTCAAAGGCTGTACAAAATTACAACATGTCCTACTTAAGGTACTAAAATACAGTTCACAAGCAACAAAGAAAAAAATATTGATATAATCAGGCTCGTGTCTTGTAGACATATGTCAATCAATCTGGCTAGATGAAGCCTAAGGTCGCTCTCACACTCTCCTCTTTTTACTGTGGTGTGCTGAGTGCCACACTAACCGTGGTACAACGCCGCCATTTATTTCAATGGGGCCTTGCAGACAAGTGCTCAAACAGCGTTTATAACGCTGTGATTTTTGAGGGCCGTCTATTCTGTTTTTCAGCGGTTTCACGTTTAACGCACCCAATCACCCATAACCATGATGGGGCGCATTAAAAAACGCTGTACCATGTGTTCAAAAACTCAGCTCGAACTTGCTGTAAAATGAATGGCCTCACTATGCAGAAATGAAATGCAGACACAGAACGAGGTCACATAACGAGTTGCCTGTATATACGTACAATTCTTTACTAAAGCACGGAGCTCCTGCGCACGCGCAAGTGTGCTCAACTCAACAAGCTAGTAACAACCCAGGATAAACAGAAAACAATCAGGGAAAGTGCCCCGCGATATCTATCGGATCTGTTGGCTCTGCTCCAAGGTGTGTAGACTATGGATATACACGTTTTCTTTTTTTTACAGGTCACACTTCAGTCTAGATATGTTCTTTAGTGAAATATAACCTACCTTCCAGCAGCTCTATTTGTTGATGGATAAGAAGTTGGTCTATCTGCCAAAACCAAAACAAAGTTATCAGTAACTTATCAAATGGATAAGGAATAGAGATGAGGCTCGTTTAAGGCTGTTGCTCGAGCAAGCATCGGTCTTTTCGAGTAACTGATTACTCGTCTGAGCACCATGCGGGGGCGCGGCGGGAGGTTCTCACTCCCCCCTCCCCGCCGCCCCCCCCTTCCCCGCATGGTCCTCGGACGAGTATTCAGTTGCTCGAGCGTGCATCGGCCTTTTCAAGTATCAGCCTTAAACGAGCATGCTCGTTCATCTCTAAGGAAGCATTTAGGAGATGCAGATTGGAAAAAATATTGGTTTATCAACCCTTTCTAATCCACTGTCTGACGTCTTCCTACATTCTGATTGAAGCTTGTACAGCTTCAATGTCAGAGACCGTTTGACAGGGTATTCTTACCGTCTATTGCCAGCCACTCTGCTGTCAGGGCGCCTCTGGCGCACACACACTGGCTTTAGCCAGCAGATGGCACCGTTGTATAACAGCAAAAAGAGAGTCTTTTAGGAAACCCTGAATCCAAAATTGGATTGAAAAGGGTTAAGAGGGAAAAAGACTGATATTGAACCGCACAACTTATACCCTCACAAGGAGCTTGTCATGTACCTTATGTTGTCCTCACTGAGGGCAGCATAAAGAATTGACAGACTTGCTGATGGACTGTTACTTATAGGGCGATGTTCTGACACTCAGACTAGTTCACACTTGGGTTTACACTGAGGCTGTACACATGGACGTTCATCACACCGACGACCCAATGTCCACATGGAAATGCCGTGAGTTTTTCTAACTCCTGTCCGTTTTGCAGATGAGAACTAGGACATGCAAATGCTGTGTCCATGTATATGAGACAGCACACAGTCTGGTGGCTCTTGAATGCCACTGTCAGTTATGGCTAGTGTGCACCTCAGCCTTATGCCCCATCTGCCCAGGGCGACTGTCGGCTAAACTGTCTGTGCGAGCGGGTGACGTCACCGCTAGCTGTTAGCGCTTGTGCAGTGTTCAGACAGGCAGGTCACTGCGGAGTATCGTTTACTTCTCGGTCAGCGCTTCACATTCTACAAGGAGTGATAGACGCAGCGAGAAGTGAGTGAACCGGCGATGATTTTTATGCTGGCTGAAAGTGAGTAACAAACGAATAACAAACAATGGCTTTGCCTTTAGACGTAACGATTATCGTGCATTTTCGTTTATTTGAACGCATTTTGCACGATAATTGACCCGTGTACATGGCCCTCTACACAGTGAAAAGGCAGATTCCTGCAGGCAGGGGTCTGGCACCCGGGAGCTGCTATTTCACTATGCAACTGCAAGAAGACTAAGGAACATTGGCCCATAGGTGGCAGAGCGCTGGAATCAGCATCGACACCACTGATTTATGCAGACATGACAGGGTCCATAGAAGAATAAAACAGTCCATAGATCTGCACTTCCTAATGGATGCCAGAAGGGTTTTGTGCTTAAGAAAATAATTCTGGGGACCGGTCTTAATTCTCCATTTCCTATGTAATACCACAAGACAAACTGCATGTACAGTATATGTAGACACAGTGCTTACTGTATGTTAGCCTGTATATGGCACCGTCATTGTCAGTAGATACACCAGATAACGGTCAGCCATCGCTATGTAATTCCTGATAAAATGTTTAGTAGGAGATAAACCACTGCCAACCCCGCCTGGCAGCGCTCCTCTTTTATCTGATGGTTTATCTGGAAAAAAGCCTTTTGAAGTCGAATAAGAAGGTCGAGCCAACATATAAATGTGTACAACCAGCTTAACAGCTAGTAGTATGAGCAGACAAGCCCTGGACTCTACAGACTATGGACTGTCTGCCCATACAAGGGTAATACCACATGGGGCGTGAATATAGATGAGCGAGTATACTCGCTAAAGGCAATTGCTTGAGCGAGCATTGCCTTTAGCGAGTATCTCCCCCGCTCGAGACTGCAGGTTCGGGTGCCGGCAGCGGGCACGGAGCTGCGGGGGAGAGCGGGGCGGAATGGAGGGGAGATCTCTCTCTCTCTCCCTCAGGCAATTGCTCGCTCTAGCAATTGCCTTTAGCGAATATACTCGCTCATCTCTAGGCGTGAACTATGCTGATATAAACTGGACCAGGTTATACCACTATATACAGGATGTATAGCCTATACAAGTTGTACATGCATAATTATATACAGAGATCTTCAGTTTACACCAGCATGGTACATATCACTATGTACTGTAGTGAACAGGGGGCCTAATTGGTCAAACTCTCCTTTCAAAACAATACGGTTCATCGCTTACCTGGGACAGATATTCCAAGCCTGGTGGACAGTTGGCAACTGCTGGAGGTAGCGGCATCCATGCAGCAGGTGAAGGGACCCCTGGACCCATTGGCTGGTTTTGAACAGGCGGTCCTCCTGCATACGGGCCATAGTCAGGCTGACCTTGCGCACCTGAGCAAAATTGAAGCTTAAAAATTAAGGAAAGGAAACACTTGGCAGCTTCCATTTACATAAAACTAAGGTGCTTTTACATGTAACTATCTATTCAGCGTTTGCAAGAGCGAACCATGTCAGAGTTCACTTATGCAGCCCTTAATACAGGCAAATAAATCGTGCGCTCGTTAAATCGCTCACATTCACTGTACCGGTGAAGGAGAACGACCGGTATTTAAACGAAAAATTATCGAATTCAGCGATCCAGCGCGCCCACCCATAAGAGGGACCCGGTAAAGATCCAGGTCCCTCCAGGGGCAAGCGTGCGTGGCTGCAAGCCTCCATAAAATTGGTGTAATCTTTGTAGATACGACCTGTAGTAGGAAGCGTGAAAAGTCTATCGGGGATGTTCTTCACTAGAGATGAGCGAGCGTACTCGGAAAAGCACTACTCGCTCGAGTAATTTGCTTTATCCGAGTATCGCTGTGCTCGTCCCTGAAGATTCGGGTGCCGCTGCGGCTGACAGGTGAGTCGCAGGGGAGAGCGGGCGGGAGAGAAAGATCTCCCCTCCGTTCCTCCCCGCTCTCCCCTGCAGCTCCCCGCTCCGTGCCGGCACCCGAATCTTCAGGGACGAGCACAGCGATACTCTGATAAAGCAAATTACTCGAGCGAGTAGTGCTTTTCCGAGTACGCTCGCTCATCTCTATTCTTCACCCATTTCTTGTGTTTGAAAAAGTCGAAGTCAGCGAACATTCTTCTTGCGTGTCCACTCTTGTCTTTGTTTTTCAGGGATGGAGGAAGATCGTTTCTCAGGCGGAATAGATAGAGGAATTCCCCAGGACTTGAGAACATCCTCTCCGGAGTCCGGCTTATAAATAACACCAGCCTGTCTAAGAGAGGTAGTGATCGGTGCAAAAGAGCGTCTCGGTGGATGGTAGTTTGTGACAGGTCTGTAAATGGTTGTATATCCGTATAGGGGCTTGGAACACGGTCAAGGTTCTTTACTGCCAACATGAGAGAGTCTTTTAAATTAAATTATTTCTTCTTCCCCGATATTCCAGAGCCGCTAGTTTTGCTTTTTAGTTTTTGCACTTCTTCTTCGAGTGTGTAATGGGAGTCGATCAGCTCATTATGCGATTTAACTAATTCGCCCATTTTTTTGTGATCGACTCTCTTACCCAAGTACTGCACAGTGGAATTGACAGAAGCTGACAGCGCTTTCATATCTGCTTTGAAGTGTATCTCTCAGGGCCAATACAATGTCTTTAATGAAATTTTCTGAGGCTGGTGAGTTGGAAGATTGGAGCATGGCGATATGATCTTTATTAGTTGTTGCTTTTGCTTTTGGGAGGTGTTTGTAGCAGAATGTCTATTTGGGGTTCTCTGGGCATCCAGTCCATATCCAGTAGATTGGCATGTGGTTTGGCTTGTAGTTTGCTTACTGTAGAGGGTTGGTCTGGAGAGACAGTATTATTGATTTCTGATCTAAGTGGAATGGGTTGGAGCAACTTTTTCCTTACTGCTGGAATTTGTGGCAGCTTCCCAAAGAGTTTTAGTGCAGGATTGCTCTTTGGTTCCCAGTCATTTCCCCATACGTAGCACCTGCCATCTGGGACCTTCCAACGAGCCCCGAGCCGGGGATATTATTCCAGTCCTCAAGTTCTGGGCTGAGCTGAGCTGAAAGAACAGGAGATCCTCCCACTGCACTGATTTAAGCTGAGTTGCCGGAAAGCATTCTCCCCCTGCTTCTCTATTCTCCTCCATGGGTTGAGCATTATCTGCAGGAGACTGGTCTTTAGGTTCTCCGCTGACAGGTAGAGCAGAGAGATCGGTCGGGACCCGCCGTGGCTCCGCAGGCAGTATCGCCATGTGTATTTACTCCGTGCCCAGTCTCCTCTCCCCATAGTGGTCACTATCTGCGGGGGTTTCTTCTCCAAGCTCCCCTCCGCGCCGGGGAAGTGGGGGAGCCGTCACTTCTACTGTAGCAGACCACAACTGCCCTGCCATGGATTTCGGCATGAGTCCTCTTCCCGCTCCACGGCTCCCCTCCGACACCCGAGTATTGCCCGATGGATATTACCCAGTAGTAGAATGCCTGAAATAGTTGAATGGGGGAGGGCTCTACTGAAACTTTTGGCTCTGCAGCAGTCTCTCAGTAGGCATCTCCGCATGGACATTCCCGGCATCCCAATCCCACTCCTCACAATGCAGAATTATATCGGGGGCTTCTCCGCTATCCACCCTGGCACCCCCTTGATATTCCGACTCCTGAGCATCAGATAAAGAATAAATAGAGTCCTGAGAGTGCTCCCGTCCCTCCTCCAGAGCAGCACTCACCCGCAAGACTGTCGGTGTCATCTTGTTGCCCTCTTGCGCAGGGAAAAACTCTTCCATCTTGCGAAGGGGAGCTTTGGGGGGGGTCTTTTCTTCGGTGGCATGTTGGTCCCCCTAGTTTCAGACATTTGGGATCTGGTCTGCTACGCTAAGTGCTTTGAGGTAGCTGTAATGGGTGAAAACCTAGCGGAGTTCTCACTCAGACGTCCGTCCTGGTCCCTGGTTAAGCCACACCCCCTTCATTCTATATTAATGTCACGTTCACTCAGCAGAACTCTCCACACTTTTTGCACCCTAATGCACTTCATATTTGTGCATATACAGATAATAGCCATGAACTGACTCATTCAGCTCTTTACTACAGTACCTTGTGTCACCCCTATTTCCTCAGAGGGTAAGCTCTTGTGAGCGGGACCCTCACCCCTATTGTTTGACTTCTTAATTAGTTTGTCACTCTGAATTGTCAAGTGCAAGAGAATATGTTGGCGCTATATAAAGATTATATATAATAACTAGCTGATATACCCGGCTTCCAACCAGCTACTTCGGTACAGGTGTTTACCTGCTTGCACAGAAATTTTTATGAAGTCGTCGTTACTGTAGAGGAACCAAGGAATAAAATGTATCATTCATATCAGTCTCATAAAAGATATTAGTGTATTTCAGGTTAATCTACAAATATGTAATAATCTATATTACCTTTCATCTCCATGGCTGCAGCAAGAAGAGACGTCTAACGCTCCTGAAACAATAAAATACAAGTGTGTAAGAGCAGAAACTGACACCGTTTAATTCTATGTGAAATCTAAAAACATGAAAATGGTGTGGTTTCAGCGTTCACTTCGATGGCGCGGGGCACAGAAAAGAGAGAAACTGATGTAAAATAAAAAATTTTAAGTGTGCCTCACACAACAAACCCCAATGCCTGCCTTGCCAACAGATGCTGAGTCTGCAAAAATTCTCTACAACAGCCGAGAAGGTGATTAAATAAGCGAAAACTTTCTGGATGGTCCTTCCGTCCCTTCAGGGCTCACACACAAGTGATATACAATGTTACTTACGGAGACAAAGAAATACAACAAAAAAAACAACAGTTGTCACTAACCACCGGCTGCTAACACCAAATATATTAGAAGTCTCTCACACCTACAGCTTCGGGCTCGTTCACAACTGCATTTGCCATTTGCCTTTAAATTCCACCTAACTGTTCCTTTTTTGGAGCAAAAACCAAAAAGTTCAAATGAAAATAAGGTCCCATTCACACAAACATTTTTTCTGTCTGTATTCAGTCCATATTTTTTTACAGACAGAATACGGAGCCATTGAATTAAATTGGTGCATTCAGAAATGTGCTTTTTACACAAACCAATGCTGCTCCTCTGCTCTTCTCCTCGGGTCCCGACATTGTCACTGCAGCGCCAGCCGGACGTACATCCTGACCCCCAAACATCACACTCACACACACTCCACTACATCCATCCTGATCCCCACACATCACACAAACACAGCTCTGCTACATCCATCCTGATCCCCACACATCACACACAAACTCCACTACATCCATTCTGATCCCCAGACACGTCACACACACACACACACGTCTACTACATCCATTCTGACCCCGCACACACAGCGCACACAGCTTTGCTACATCCATCCTGACCCTCACACACAGCGCACACACAGCTTTGCTACATCCATCCTGACCCCCACACACAGCTCTACCACATCTATCCTGACACACACAGCTGAGCTACATCCATTCTGACCCCCACACACAGCTCTACTACAGCCAACCTGACCCCCCCACTAATCACACACACCGCTCCACTCACTCACTCAATCCATCCATCCATCCAGAACCCCACAGCTCCAACACACACACAGCTGCAGAGTCTTACCGCCGTCGCAGAGTCCTACATTTACTTAGCCACATGGTCATGTGATCCCTGACTCCTCCCACACAGGGTATCACATGACATGACATCATAGGAGGCCCTGGAAGCTGTCGGCTCTGCAGGTCTGGGTTTCCCCCTGATGTCAGGAGGGTTTCCCCTGCTGGAGGAGAGTTAACCGGCACTAGGGGGCAGTGCAGGCTCTAAAAATACCGGCCTTTAATAGGGCCGGTAAAAAAAAAAAATACCGGCACCAGCCTGACAGAAAAAATACTGGCCAGGCCGGTTGTTTACCGGCAGGGGGAAACCCTAGTTGAGACAACTGACATTACTTGGGCCTTCTTGTATTTTTGCACTCTATCAGAGAATGAATATCCATCACTCAAAAAGACAGATTTTCATTACTCCAGAGCACTGGAGTAACTATAGGGAATGCAGTTGCACCCGGGCCCAGGAGCTTTAGGCCCAATGTCCACATGCGGATTTTATTTCTAAAATCAGTGCATGGCCCCCACACGGGAGATTGGTGCGTCTTGCTGCCCATAGGGATGCAGGTGCACATGAGGCCTTAGGGGGCCCCTAAGGCCTCTCTTCTCCATATAGGGAGCCCAGTACTATGAATAAAGCATTATCGTTAGGGGCCCTGTTACAGGTTTTGCATTGGGGCCCAGGAACTTCAAGTTATGCCTCTGCGTTAATGAAATATACATGGCAGGGCTTGATAGGCAATCTGAAATGGCAGCCCTGGGGGGCCTTTAGAAGGCTCCTGGCTGCCATGGCAGCCATACAGCACCCTTAGATCTCAATGCAGGAGGGTTGTTCAGGACCCCGAACTTCGATCAAGGCATTTAAATGCAGATGTCATTAAAAGGGTTAACAGCCACAATCAGTGTGAGCCCTGATCATGGCTGTTGCGGACAGGTGTCAGCTGTCATAGACAGCTGGTACCTGCATTGTATAGAACAGGATCGACTACCAATCCATACAACCCTGGACCTCCATGTCATGTGTGTATGCTCTCCCATAGACTTTCATAGCAAAGAACACACAGGACTTTGTAGAGTCAGATTTTTGGGCAGTGCATGGCCTCTATTAGTGGGCACAACGGGAACCAGAAGAGTGTATGAAAACTACAGCACCCGGCGTGCGCCGGGCATATCCGCCGGGCTGAATAAAGAAGATCCGGCCGTGAAGAAGAGAAGATCTGCACGGTCCGCTGCGGGCAAGTTTATTCTTATGATAGGTCAATAGAAGCCTGCGGGAGCTGTCCCCGCGGGAGATCCGCACCTAAATGGAGCATGTCCATTTTTTTTCATGCTCCATATTTCTTTTAGTTCACTTTTATTGACCATCCGCGGGTATTTATCTACCCGCGGGTGGTCAATGCATCCCTATGGGGGAGAAGAGTTAAAATCTGCTGAGGCCTTAAATTATAATTAAATTGCTGTGAAATGCTAAGTGGTCTTGTGCTCACGGCCCTATTACTGGATTTACTCCATTTGTTATGGAACAAAGAAGTGGAATGCAAGACGCTCGCACGTGCCGAGACAGATAACGACACGGAGGCCGAGAGACAATCCAGGCCAGAACTTACTGGAAATGTTTCTACAAGATGATCTAGAGGATCACATGAAGGTCTGGTAGCTGCAGTTCAATATACAGCTCAACTACAAAATCACCTTGTAATATGAAAGCCCTTTACACAACAATAAGCGTGCAAAATCTGCTCAAAAGCCATCTTTGGAGTGATAAGCGTTGGGTGTGAATGTGCCCAGATCTGTTCAGATCGAAACGTCGCTGTGTCATTTGTGCTGAACTGCTGCATCTGTTTATTGCTGCTTGTGGGACCAATAGGGAATAAAGTTCCCTTTTATCTGAAATGGACTGCCGTGGATGCTGCCTCTGATTATACGATTGTTTTGCTATCCCAGACACTTACAGATTGTTATATGAGGGATGCTACACAACGGTAGACACGGCCCAACGTTTGTCAGATGTGTTGCTGCCAGCAATTTCTAAATGACTTAATATTTTTAAGTGAAATAAAAAAAGGTCCCCTCTAAACTTCTGATATCTTCTACCGTGAATAAGATATAGTTAGATGATATTTTCAAGTTGTTGCTATTTTTTTTTCTTTACATTTTACGCAGCATCCCCCCAAAAATTCTATAGATTTGGTATTGCTGGAATCATACTGACCCACATCATAGACATTTTGACTGTACTATGAACGCTGTAAAAACAACCCCCAAATCTCATCCACTTTGCTGCCTAGGCTCGGGTTTAAAATTGCCTCGGTCCGCACGGACATTCCGCCCGGTGTGAACCTGGCCTAAGAAATGCACTCCAAGCAGGACTTTGTGGTACTTTCCTCCACTTTGTGCTATTTCTTCAATGGCATCTTACTTCCCAATACACAACACGCTACAAGCGTTTCCCACAAGTGTCTCTACAATTTTGGGCAAACAAGGATGTTGTTCCACGCATTTCATTCATCATTTTATGAAGCAGCCATTCCAAATAAACAAGAGTCACAGCGTCATTCTAGTTCTCAGAGTTGTGGGAAACTTCTGACTCATCCCCATAATAAGGAAGGCCATAAACATCGGTCAGCAGTTTGCACGTTTCCTGGCCCCAAGTCTCCATTCCCAAATCTCCTACAATCTGGAAAGTAATGCGAAACAGTCGGTTCAGACAATTTTCTGAGACCCTGAAGTCAGAAGTGGATTTTCAAACTACACCCTATGTTGTCGGAGGAACAGGAAATATCAGGAAATCCGAAATTTGACAGCGAGTAGAGGAAAAACAAAAGAGATGTAAATATGCAGAGATGGAAGACGCTGGGAGCGGGTGAGCCACAGGTCTCTGCGGGGGCACGGGTCCGCATCCCGCTGCGAGAATTCTCACAGCGGGATCAGACCCGGAGGTCTGCAGGTCGCCATATGGAGAAAAGAAATTCAAAGGCCTCATGTCCACAGGGAAAATCAGGCCCGCGCGGATTTCTGCTGCGGATGCACTATAATTGTCTTTTTTTTTGCATGCGGGAGATCAATTGAGATATGAGCTCTATGAGCTCCCGCACATGTGATCCGCGTTATAATGGAGCATGCCGTGTTTTTTTTTTCTCAGGGTGTGAAATCCGCAAATCACTTAAAATACCATCTGCGGCTATTTAATTAACTGCGGATGGTCAATGCATTCTTATGGGATGCGGATTTGCGTTTTATTTCTCCTGCGTGGATTTGCTAAATATAATTTCCCTGTGGACATGAGGCCTAAGCTCGCAGGATATGAATGTGGTAGACACAAGTATCTTTAGGCCTCATGCCCACAGGGACAGATCCGCAGCGGGTCACCCGCACGCGTGATCCGCGCCCCATAGGGATGCATTGGACACCCTGCGGATGTCATTTTCCCCTGAGGCGCGGATTGCGTGTGCGGGAAAACACCCACAGCATGCTTCATTTCAGTGCGGGTCTCCCGCAGGCTTCTATTGATGCCTATGGAAGCCGTCAGGATCCGCAGCACCCCCGCAGCTGAAATATTGCTCTCCCACGTGGGAGTGCGGAAGAGCAGGAGTTCAAAAAAAAAAAAAGCACATCCGCCAGGCCGCGGAAAGAAGAGCCGTCCCCGACAGAGGTAAGTCATTCTTCTTTTTAGGCCTCATGTCCACGGGAAAGGAGGGACCCGCTGTGGGATGCTGCATGAAGAATCCGCGGGGGGGGGGGGGGGCTGTTTTTCCCCGTGGACATGAGGCCTTAATGTTGTAAATTGTATATCATTTATTATTCACTGAGTGTCTTGAAGAAAATTGCCTCACCTCCCTGCCTTATTGAGTAACAATATCATGTTTACAAGTTAAGCAAAATATCTGACTCCATGTGTTATTCAGCACCTCACCACTCACTACTACAAATTGTGCCCAAGGGCACTGACGTCCGAACTTAAAAAAAAGAAAACAAATCACAATTAAACCCACACCCTATATGTTAGCGCTCACCATATCAGACCTAAGAGGTTTTCTTGATTTCTTTTTTTTTTATTTCTTTTTTGCACCAGGTCTGAACAAATTATAGGAGCCAAGCTATCATTGCACCTATAGATTTGCTGCTTTCACCTCAGTGAAAACACATTTTGCCATCCTTGCACCCATCACCTGATTGCCTGTCCCATTTTGGATGTCTCCTATGTATATTGCAGTTACTTCCATGCACTGCAGCAGCTCCTGTCTGATGCTTATCAGACAGCATCTTGATGCAGCTGTACATCTTGCATGAGCATTTTTAACCGGGGTTGCAGTATGAGTTGAACAAGCAAATCCTACCAGCCTGCTCACCGCTTCGCGGCCTTTCTCAGTAAAGCAATCCGAATGGTCAGACTGTTCCATGCATTCTGCATGATCGCCCCGCTTATACAGCGAGTATGAACCACTGGACGATTTAAGGAGTGACCGAATTATCTGCCTGCATAAACAACCTTATGAGTGAATGACCAAACTCTGACATAGTTTGCTCGTGTGAATAATAAATCATTCAGTCTAAGGCTGGGTTCACACAGGGCGGATTTGCCGTGGTTTTGCCGCAGCAGATCCGCCCGCGGCCGCTTATCTCGGGATTAGCCAGCCATGTGGATGAGGTTTCTCAGAAATCTCGTCCACACGGGACGGCTAATCTGCTGCGGTAAATCCGGTTGAAACCGTGGCTGCGGCCGCCGCAGCCGCGGTTTCCAAAGATTGAGCAAGTCTGTTTACCTTTCCTTTTTTGTTTATTTACGTCGCGGCCGCGCTCTCCTCTATGGGAGCGCCGGCCGCAAGGGAAAAGCATGCGGCCGAGCCGCTTCAAAGCCGCCGCGGCGGTTCTCCCGGCGGAAGTCTTGCGGTTTTTGCTGCGGCCAAACCGCGAGATTTCCGACGGGAATCCACCCTGTGTGAACCCTGCCTAAAAGCGCCCTAAATATACTCTCCAGGAAATGCTCAGGACCCCACAGATAAATGCAGTCCAGTCCAGTATACGCCTATTTTATGTGCTTCGGGCTAAAAACTCTATTAACACCTGAAGAAACAAGTGTGACATGGGTAATTTCAATACTTTCACCAGCATAAAACATCCTGGACGCATGAACAAATACACCCCCCCCCCCCCCCCCCATAGCCGTCTGCACATGAAAGGATTTGATCGGCAGCAAATCCCGTCCATAGGACGCTATGATAAATCGATTCTTCCTGCATACTGGCGGAAACCAATTGCAGTTTCCGCAAATGGAAAATGAAGTCAATGGAAGCAGTCTGACCCGCGGCCCGTCAATAATTAACATTGCGGTCAGGTTGTGGATCCTGCGTCAGCGCCTAGTGAAGGCGCAGGAAAAATAAACATTTGAAGAAAATCCATACTGAGCATGTCCGACAGCGGCTCGCTGCGACCATCTGCGGTACGGATGAAGGGTTGCCGGCTGCTGTCAGGATCGGATTCCGCTGTTGGCTCCCGCATGCAGAATCCGGCTCTGCCGTGTGCAGTCGGCCTAGTCCTAGCTGCAATAAACTGCCACCTACCTTGATCACACAGACGATAATCACAAGTTGTATTAGCACTATGGGACCCGGGACGTATACGGTATTCTGCAGTCTAGAAAACAGAAGCAGTTATATGAATACATTGCATGGGCATCTTGTCTTCTGCACATCCCAGATTTTATTGGACAAGAGATTCAAGCCAGCATAGTGTCATACAGGGCAAGACGTCTCACTGACTGCGGGTAACGGCAAGGCGTCTTCTATTGTCGGGTGAGGGCTAAGAAGCCATTCCTCCTTACACATTAGGATCTGACCCTTCCCTTCTCTGCTTAGTGCTGAAGGTCATCATTGCTATCTGCACATACACTAATCACACAATGTACTGGGCTGTGGGTGCGGTACTTTATTGTCTTGGAACCCATCTGGTTAATTGTATTGGCTTCATGTAAACATCTCAGGTGAAGTTATCATGTGATGCTTTGACACCATACAGCAAATTACCTCCTATTCAGTGGACAGAGGGAAAATCCTTTTAAAGGGCCACTCTAGTGATTTTTATGCACTCGTGATGTAGCTCTTCCCCCAGTATACAGAAGTGGGTTGGGGTTACCTCAGTTAGTTATTTCTTTCTGTCTGAAACTCCTGGCCTCTCTTTTCTCAGATGGTCATGTGACCTCAATTCTGATGAGAACACAGTGCCGCAATTACACAGAGGTTGGAGTGGAAGTAGTGGACGTCTCTGCTCCGACCTCTGTGTAGTGGTTGGAGCTTATAACTGTTTGTTTTTTTAATTCGTATATTTATGCTAAAATAACCTATGGAAACTGGTTCCTCATTTTGTTTCGGACGTTTTGATTTATAATATGTATGGTTTTGGACTACAGGGCGCATATAGCGATGATTTTGGTTGGCGCCGGCTTTGGGTTATTTTCTTCCTTATGTATATATTGTTTTACTTATTTATGTAATTATGTTTTTTTTTACTATCTATGTCCCCCATGACGTCATACAAGACCTCCTGGGGGACAGTCACATGCGTTTTTTTTTATTTGACAAAATTTCCCATTGTAGCTGGGGCATCCATAGGAGCAGCATCCATAGGAGCTCCAGTTACAGGGAGACACATCCCCAGTAGTGACATTAGTCACTGGCAGAGCTGATCAGGGGCTTTCGGGACCGTGCAGCTCTGCTGTGCCAGGGTATCCTGGCAGTAACAGGACCCCCGGGCTCGAGTAGTGGAAGAAACACTTCCACTTTTTAGTACAATGTGCTCATTGAGCACTGTGTACTAAACACAAGAGGAGGCAGAAAGGGTTAAAACCTACTTCTCCCTCCTCCTGCAGGTTATCAGCTGTGACTAACAGCTAACAACGTGTCCTGCTTCTAATTAATTGCAGAACAGGAGGCTTTAATCCCCGCGCCGTAATTTTTCATATGGCTGGGCTTTAAGGCCGGGACTAAGCGCCGTAAATTTATAGTGCTTGGTCCTTAATGGGTTAAACCGAACAATTAGCGAACCAGCCAATGATGATATTTATGATTGTGTGAAATGAGCGATAAGCAAATGAATTATAGTTATGATTATCGTTCACATTCTAGCGATCCAGCGGTTTTTTTTGAACGATGATCGCTCTGTGTAGAAGCATCTTTAGGATACATTCAGATGGGCGAGCGCGACTTCAGGCCATCAGACTCCGCACGCCATCGCGCAAATTTCATGGGAAAGTGTATTTGATTTAAAAAACAAAAAAAATAGCATCGCTTATGTGAAATTGCAATCCATACGCGCGCGATAGGATCGCAAGTGTTTCCCATTGACTGCAATAAGAAACATCGTATGGCTTGTGAGGTCTTTTAACCCCTTAAAGCCACTCTCACACAGGCCATTTTTTTTTTTCAGCGTTTTAGGGTGGTGTTTCAAATGTCACGCTAAATGGAAAATACCTCCATTGATTACAATGGGTCTTCTCAGATGAGTGCTCAAACTTTTCGAATGCGGTCTGCTCTATTTTAGTGCATTTCAGCACTTTTAAACGCACCTCATCACTCATTTTAATGATGGCGTGCGTTAAAAGCTGTTGAAAATGTGTTAAAACACAGCATTTCAACTGAAGCCTGTGTGAGGGCAGCATAAGGGCCAAGCACAGTAGATGTACAGTGCTTTAGCCTGTCCTGACAGATAGCAAGCATACAGTATGGGATTAAAGCTCCTGTAATCAGGCAGGAACAGGTCGAGTCCTCAGCTGTTAGCCCAGGACCCTGAGAAGAAGGAAGTAGCTGTTTTGAACTGCTTCAGCCTTCTCCTTTCCAGGATGCATAGTGCTCAATCAGTGCTACGTAGTTAAGAGAGAAAGCGGAAGTGTTACTTAATGTGACTGCCGGGAGCCCCCTGTCACAGCAGAGCTACAGGGTCCTAGCAGGCCCTGATCAGCTCTGTTAGTGACTATTGTCACTATAGAAAGAGATTTTTCCCCGTAACTTGGGCTCCTTTGGCCGCCTGCAGACGGCCGAGTCAGATCCCCTGCGGGAATTCTTGCAGTGCAGCTCTCCCCTGCTCCCGTGGCTCGGGCTCTGATGTGCCGGCTGCCGCCCAACCAACGCATGCGCAGAGCGGAGCCGGCCTGTCGCCACTGACATTTCTGTGTGGGCCTCTGCGAGACCCGCAGAGAAATGGAACATGCCGCAATTTGTTTTCTGCATCTATTTTCACGTAGACAAATCGCGGCCGTCTGCATAGCATTGTGTTTTGGAAATCCTGCCGCGGAATTTCCACCCATGTGCAGGGGGCCTATAGATGCCCCAGCTACAGTGCAAAAGTATAAAATTCAAAACAAAACAAAAACCGAACAATGTGAATGACCTCCAGAGGTCTTATATGACATCACAGGGAACATAGATGTTAGAAAAAAATAGCTACAAAAATAATCAAAATTTACAGAATAAAATAAAAAATATATATATTTGTTAAAAAAACAAAAGGACCACCACTGATACAAACCTAAACTCTTGCTGTATGCGCCCTGTAATCCGAGACTATACAAAGTATATATATAAACGTTCGAAACAAAATGAAGTACCCATTCCCATACCTTACTAAAATTAGTACATTATGCTAAAATAAACAATTCTACAAAAAAATTCTATTATATATAATAGAAATTTTTAATATTATATACACACACACACACACACTTTATTTCCCCTAATAAAACTAAACAGTGGGGCAAAAAAGAAAGCAAAAGATATGAAAAAATAGCCCTATGTGTCACAGAAAAAAGAACCGCAGCAAAAATAAATCTGTTAGTTGAAGAAAAGAAAAAAAAAATAGGGCAGTAAAGCCACCATATGGGTAAAATCACTAAGAAGTGTCTGGTCCTTTAGGACCAAAACACCTTGGTCCTTAAGGCTGCCTGTCCACGGGTGTTGCGATGTCATGCGGCAGATCGCCGTGGAGCAGGAGCCAGCTGACGGATCTCCGCAGTGAGCCTGACCTAGGAGAATTGCGGCAATTCGCAGCATGCCACGATCTGCCGCCTGCAGATAATCGCTATGATTCTCCACTCGTGGACAGGGATGGGGGGCTGCGCTTTCCATAGCAACGCTGTGGAAAGCGTTCACTGCGTTCCCTACGGACGGATTATCGCCGCGGGGAATGCAATGCAAAAACACCCGTGGACAGGCAGTTTAAGGGGTTAAGGTCCCACTGAAAAAAAAAAAGAAAAAAAAAAAAGTTAATCACCTGTGCGAATGAATATATTCAAAAGAACGGATTTTACAAGGAGTACAAAAACTTGCTGAGAATATCGCTGGTGTGAATGTGCCCTAACTCTGCGATAACTCCAGTGCCTCCTGCTCGATAGTCTCATACAACAAGGTCTCATCACCCCACAACACACAGGTCATAGGGAATCACAACCAGCACTGGACAGCACTCCCCTGCTACACACCTGTGGCCGCACTGCCCTGCTACACACCTGTGCCGCTGGACCGCACACCTCTGCTACACACCTGTGGCCGCACTGCCCTGCTACACACCTGTGCCGCTGGACCGCACACCTCTGTGGCCGCACTGCCCTGCTACACACCTGTGGCCGCACTGCCCTGCTACACACCTGTGCCGCTGGACCGCACACCTCTGCTACACACCTGTGCCGCTGGACCGCACACCTCTGTGGCCGCACTCCCCTGCTACACACCTGTGGCCGCACTCCGCCGCTGGACCGCACACCTGTGGCCGCTCCCTCCGCTCGGTTTCCCTCGCGTTGTAGTTTGTAAGATGCTCTGGGCAGAGAGTAAGAATGTGCGGGAGGAGCCCGGAGAATCCCGGCGTCACCAGGAAGGAGGGCTGCGGTACATCTCCGCTGTCTGGGGGAGGGGGCCGTGTTATCTGAGGGGAGGAAATCTAGGAAATGAAACATGAAACCCTCCTCTCCATAAATAGACACGGGCTGTGAGGGCAGAGGTGGCTGCACGGCTTGTACAGCACTGACCGTCAGCTCTTCAGGCCAGTTATCCTGTCAGAAAGCATCCCTGACAGTCTGCCAGTAAATACAGTGTGTTTACATCCCATTCACACTGGTGTGCAAGATATCTGCCTCCAGTAGTCAGATTGATCCTCATACTGTCAGGGGTTTCCCACGCGTCGGCACGGTTTTGCGCTGCGCTTTTTTGGCCGCCCAACTTCTACAGGTGGAACTAATTGAAAGCAATCGCTTCACAAATCAAATCCCAGGGCCAAACCTCACACTGCGGGTTATGCCAGTAGTATTTGGCCATGCGCCATAAAGGTAGTGCAATTCGTGGCCAGCGTATGTTCACGTCTGCAGCTGAAATATGTCGTCCCCTCAGAGGACACGAGGGACGGAATGCTGATGGAACCTCTTAGAATCTAATGATATGGAACAAATCGCAGGGTCCTTTCACACCGGAGTGCCGAGTGTTCAAAGTATGGAGGCAGAGCGCGTCAGAGAACGCTTCAGGTTGCCCACTTCCATTCGCAGTAAGGGCTGCTTCGCATGGAGAATAGAAACGCTAATGGATTCCTTGCCTTTCACTTTTTTTTTCACGCACGCACACCTCTCTTGCTCGCAAAAAAAATTGAACCTGCTCTGTTTTGCACCCATTCACACACCAAAAGACCCCAAAGAAGTCTATAGAAGGGGCACAAAGAGGATGCACAAAATGCAGTGCAAACATCTGGACCTTATTAGGCTAAATGACGTCCCGAATTAGGTGGCACAGTCTTGCTTTGGGAGCCTGTGTCCTGCTTTCCCAGGGTTGCTAACCGGGACAGCCTTCTGTTCCGCTTTTGGGATGTCTGTCCTGCTTTTGTCCCACGTTCGGGACGGCTGGTTACCATGAAGGTGATTACCAGCCAGGGTGCCATGGCTTCCCAGCTGGTAATCACTCAGTGGTGCTGCTGTGAGATACACACACTGACGGCAGTGTGTGCAACCATGATGCTACTCCTCTGACCTCTCCTCTGTTCTAAAGGAGGATAGCAGAAAGGAGGAGGACACCTGGTGCACATACTTCCACAGCAGCAGCGCTATAAAGAAAGACAAGGAGGAGGTAAGACTTAATAGCTGTCTACAAATATCTGAAGGGCTGTCACAGTGCAGAGGAATCAGTCCTATTCTCATTTGTACAAGGAAAGGCTAGAAGCAATGGGATGAAACTGAAAGGGAGGAAACACATATTAGATATTGGACTGTGAGGGTGATCAATGAGTGGAACAGGTTACCACGGGAGGTGGTGAGTTCTTCAATCGAAGTGTTCAAACAAAGGCTGAACAGACATCTGTCTGGGATGATTTAGTGATCCTGCACTGAGCAGGGGGTTGGACCTGATCACCCTGGACGTCTCTTCAACTCTACCATTCTTTGATTCTATCTATATTGGTCTCAGGAGGGCTACTGTGGGGGTCACTTTTAATACTGGGGCCAATATAGGGGACACTATTAGTAATAGTGTCCCCCTATAACAGCCCCAGTAGCAAATAGTATTACTACTAAGGCCACTGTGGGGTTCATTATTACTACTGGGGCCAATATAGGGGACACTCTTTTACTACTGAGGTCACTCTCCATGTGGCAGCGTACCTCAATCAGGTACAAAGATAAATCCTAAGAAGCCTTGAACACGAAACAAACAAAAGTTTATTTATTGAGACAGGTCAATGAAAGCACATTTCTGTGATTTCCAGCAGTGGGATGTTCCTGGACATTTGCGCTGGATGTTTCAACTGTAGTCCGCCATCATATGCAAATCTCACCTTGAACAGTACTATTCTTCCACCGTCTTAATTTTGTGGTGAAATCGCGCAGCCTGTTCATCATTCACATCACCAAGACAATCTAGAAATCCAAAATGTAATTTGATTCTCATGGTAGAACCAAGTGTTGAAAAGCAGAAGTGAGTATATTCTCCACAAGTTCACCGTACTTAGCGGCTTTAGGGCTTAAATAGATGGGCACATTAATGCTCTTGCTGCTGCTAAACATATTAGCATATAAACCAGTGATTTTTTTTTTAACTATTCAAACACCACGCTATTGCGTGCCAGTTTGAAGTAAAAAAAAGTAAAAAAAAGGAAGATAAATACAGACCTATCTTTTCTCGTATGTAGAAAAACTACCTGCCAATCACCCCTAGCTAGTACAGGGATTGGATAGTTAGCTTCCCCTAGCCTAGAATCGGTCGAGTAGTAAGGTATATAAGGTACAGAGAGGACAAAGGTTAGTGAGTCTAATCCAGGAAGGCCTGAGATAGAGACCGTGAGGAACAAGGAGACCACCTTTACCAAGTCCTTAGAGAAAGTTAGTGCGGTGGAAAGCTGGAACATCTAAAGTATGAGTAACCAAGAATAAGTTATTCTGAAAACCTGGCAGCAGACAGAGATAGAGAAGAAAAGGAGTTTGGTCAGAAGGGAAATGCAGCAAAAAGCTAGTTCAGCCGAGCAAGTCAGAAGCAGTCAGTTATTTGTAATCACTGCCAGAGAAGTAAAGTTGGAGTGTAAAGTCAAAAAAGGGAAAAGCTAACCCTCAGCTCTCAACTGTAATTCAAGTGTTTCTCTAATGTCAAGTTGTCTCCATCCACCGCTAGTAACTGTAGTTCAAGTTGTGTAACTGCTGCTAATTCAAGAACTCTCACTCTCCCTGACAATAACGTGTTTAACCAACAAAAGTCTGCTTGCTGGAGTGACTTCCCACCATTTGCACTGAGGTACCACACTACATGCTTCAGAGGCAAGGACTACTACCCCATTTTTGTTCAGTTCTTTACATATTTGTATTTATTGTTTTGCTCAGAACAGGTCCCTACCCATACATGAGCTGGCATCACGACAAACTGACATCGTCCCCTACTCGACTGCATGGGTAATGCCCACTGGGGTATCACGTCTTACACTGTCTGACCCCATGGGCAGCACGCAGTGAGAACTGCTAAATTCTACCAATGTGTGTAGCTGAGCCAGGCTGCGTTTTACCATGCGAGAAGAGCAGCAGAGCCACAGTGACATCTCATTTCCCAGCTGTTTTCCCCTCTATAGTCTGCGCTCAGTCGCCACAGAACCATACAAAACGATGAACACGCACATGCCTCAAGGTTGTCCACTGAATCTTGGAAACGTTGAGTTCCCGAATTTGTGGTCTATCGAATATATCTGCTTTTAGCTTCTCTATGCTCATCGCAGGAAATTTTCTACACTAGATTGGTCCGATGTTCATTAGGCGAACATAAAATGTTTCAAAAGTGGTGGTTGTAAACTTCTAAATCTGCTTAGTTAGGTGATTATTTAGAGTGTCACTTTGTATTTGGAGCAGATATCTAATAAAAAAAAGGCTACAGTTCTCTCTATGTTTGTCTGTCTTTCTCTCTGTCTGTCTCTTTCTCTCTGTCTGTCTCTGTCTGTCTCTTTCTGTTTGTCGCTCTCTCTGTCTGCCTCTCTCTTTCTATCTCTCTTGTTTGTTGTCTGTCTCTCTCTCTGTGTCTGTTTTTGTCTACCTCTCTTTCTGTCTCTGTTGTTCTCTTTCTGGCTCTCTGTCTGTTTGTCCCCTCTGTCTGTCTCTTGCTCTCTCTATTGCCATATCTTTCTGTCTCTATTGCTCTCTCTCTGTCTCTCTCTCTCTATTGCTCTGTCTGTCTATCGCTCTCTTTCTGTCTTTTTTATCGCTCCTTCCCTTTCTGTTTCTCTCTGTCTCTCTATTGCTATCTCTCTCTCTCTCTGTCTATCACTCTCTCTGTCACTCTATTATTCTCTTTCTGTCTGTCTCTATTGCTCTCTCTCTGTTTATCACACTCCCTCTGTCTGTTTCTCTATCGCTCTCTCTCTCTGCCTGTTTCTCTATAAAAGGGTCTTCAGAATCATATTAATAGGGTTTAAAGCCTTTAAACATGGTTAAAGGGAAACTATCAACTCCTAAGGGCCCCATACGTTATGTCATCATAAAAAGTGAAACGCTGGATCCAGGAATGTGTCTCCAAGGGCGGTTTCAGATGGCCGTATTCACAACTACGCTCGCCGGCACGGAGAGTAGTTGCTCATGAACAAGGTTTTTTGCTGGCCATTCAAGCTCTTAGCCACAGAGCAAGAGTTCGAAAAAAATAGCGTGAACATATGTCCTGTCCTATCTGTCCCATGCGTATTTAATAATACGTGCAGGAAAGATAGGCCAAGTCCTATATTTTCTCGGCCATAGTATTAATGGCTGATAAAAGAGCTAGTGAAGACACAACCACTGAAATCCATTGAAATCAGTGGTTTGGTTTTGTCCTGTAATTCGGCCATGATTATCACGACCGCATAATGAGACTAAAACACGTTTATGTGTTTAACCCCTTAACGACCAGCCCATAGTCGTTAGTGGGCTTTATTCACTGAGGACGTAAAAACATGCGTCCTGCAGAGAATAAAGCCCCGTGGGCTCTGGACGTGACAGCTCCATGCTGTCGGTGCCCGCAGGTAGCCGACAGCATGGAGCTGTCATCCTGGGCTGCGGGCAGTCCCCCCCCCCGGCATTGCGATCGCTAGCCGATCGTAATAAAGTTAAAAAAAAAGTTTACAAAGTTAAAGATTCAGATGCCCTGATGGATCGGATCCATCAAGGCAGCTGAAATTACTCAACCGGCTTTCCTGATGTCTGCCGCGGAGAATGGGTCCTCCGGGACCCGGTGCGGCTCTTCTGTGCATGCGCGCCAGACGAATGACGTCACGCGCATGCGCAGAAGAATGGGAACCCCGGGGAGTTTAAAATCTTCTGGTTCCCGGCTCCTGAAGGTAGCTGGGAACCAGGGGATGTCCCCAGGCCCGCGATCGCCACTATCCAGTGGATAGCGGCGATCGCGAAAAAGTTAAAAAAAAATTAAAATAAGGTTAATTTCACCTCCCCTCATGGATCGGATCCATGAGGGGAGGTGAAAATACTCACCCCCGGTCCTCAGCGGTGTCCCGGTCTTCCGGGATCTGAGTCCCCTTCTGCGCATGCGCGCCCGATGATCGACATCGGGCGCGTGCACAGAGGGGCTCAGGACACGGGAAATTTAAAATCCCTCTGCTCCTGGCTGCCATGTGTAGCCAGGAGCAGAGGGATGTCCCTGCAAAGATGATCACTGTTATCCAATGGATAGCAGTGATCATTTAAAGAAAAAACAAAGTGTAATAAAGTAATTTTAAAAAGTGTAAAAAAGTAAAAGTAAAAAAAAAAGTTTAAAATTAGAGATGAGCGAACACGTTCGGCTCCGCCCCTTTTTCGCCCGAACACCGAACTTTGCGAACACTTCAGTGTTCGGGCGAAAAAGTTCGGGGGCCGCCGTGGCAGCGCGGGGGGGGTGCGGCGGGGAGTGGGGGGGAGAGGGAGAGAGAGAGGGCTCCCCCCTGTTCCCCGCTACTGCCGTCCGCGCCGCCGCGCATCTCCCCGCCCCCCGGCGGCACCCGGACACTTACGCGCGAACACTGCAGTGTTCGGCAAAGCCGGTGTCCGGGTGCGGATGTGTCCGTAACGGACATGTTCGCTCATCCCTATTTAAAATGCTTACATTTCATCTCCCCTCACGGATCATATCCATGAGGGAGGATGAAATTACGTACCTAAGGCCCCCGGATTTATCCGCGGACCTTACCACAGCTTCTGTGCACGCGGCCGTCGCCAAAGCGGCAGACACATGTGCAAAAGCCCTGGATTGTCAGGATAACTTAAAATCTCCCTGCTCCTGGCTACAAAACTTAGCCAAGAGCCTGGAAATTTCACGGGGGGCCGCAGTGAGCGGTTCCTGATCACGCTTTCGCCGTCATCCAATGGATAATAGCTATCACGTAAAAGTTTTTAAAAAAAGTTAGTTTCATCTCCCCTCACCGATGCGATCGGTGAGAGGAGATGAAACTTTTTACCGGAGCCCTACGTATTTGCACCCCGACGCGATCCTCATCCGTGAACTTACCCGGATTCTGCACATGTGACCGCCGGCAAAATACCGGACACATGCGCAGGAGTCGGGGAGCCCAGGAAACTTAAAATCTCCTTGCTCTCGGCAACCAACGGTCGCTGAGAGCCTGGAGCAGTGACAGGTGGCCTCGTTGAGCGGTCCCCGGTCACGTAATAAAAAAGTAGCGATCTAACATAGGTCAGTCTCCCATGACCGGATAGGAATTACAGATTCCGCATGCGTCTGATCCGCGGTAATACGCAGATCAATCGCATCGGATTACACAATTCCACTCACATTAGTGGGTCGGAATTGCGTAATCCACTCGCAGAAAAGAGAACGCAGAAGGTTCTATTTTACCGCGGATATCCGCAGCATAGAGCCTATTTTGCTCCACGGTCATGGATATACCCGCTGCCCATACGCAACTACCTTGTATACGGGCTGCGGGTACCCATGTCATCGCTAAGCAACGATGTGGGAAATACAAACAAAAAAAAGGTGTACTGAGCATGACCGCCTGCGTGAGTAGGCAGTTATGCGCAGTACATTACGCGGCCGTATGCAGAGTCACAGCCGGGCTAACAGCTGGGATCCGCTGCGGGCCTCCGCAAGCGGATTCCGCCTACGGCTGCGTGAGCCCGGCGTTATTCAGACTGCTACCTGTGATACGTATTTTATAATCCCCGTATTTTATAATAAAGAAGCCCCGGGAACGCTTGCCTTCCTGCAGTTCCAGGAGCAGCTTGTTGAGCGTCTTCTCTGTGAGACCGCCGCACCTCAGCAAGCTTACGGAGACTCACAGAGTGCCATTTTTTACACCCCATACCCGCCGCTGAGGTCACAAAATACCCCCCAAAAAGCATGAGAGGAGGGGGATACACGGTTTTATTGCCCCATGTGCCCAACCCAACCAGCCTCCGTAATTACCCCTGTCTTCGGACATAAAACACAGTTTATATTATTACCTTTATCTAATAATTAGGGAATGCCAAAAAATGGGGATGGCGGGGGGGGGGGGGGGATTATTTTTAGGAAGTCAATTTTTTTTCCGTATAAGTGGGCAATGGGGCCTGGAATTTATTCAGTTCTGCCCTGAAATCCAGTGGGCATTCCCTCCATTATGGGCATAGCCATGTGTCCTGTAAGTAGATTAGGGCCACAATGGGTATGTTTTTGAACACGGGACAAACGGGGGTATCCATTTTGGGGTGGCCGTCTTCATTCCTATGTACACTGTACAAAAAAAAACAGTTTTTAAATTGACAAAATTGCCAAAAAAAATGAAAATCGTAATTTTTTTCCTTCTGCTTTGCTTAGATTCATTCAAATACTGCGGGGTCAAAATGTGCAGTACACCCCTAGATAAATTCGTTAAGGGGTCTAGTTTTCAAAATGGGGTCATTTGTAGGGGTTCTTTATCGTTTTGGCCGCTCAATGGCTCTACAAGTGGGCAATGGGGCCTGGAATTTATTCCGTTGTACCCTGAAATCCAACGGGTGCTCCTTCCATTATAGGCCTAGCCATGTTTCCTTTAAGTAGATTAGGGCCACAATGGGTATGTTTCTGAACACGGGACAAATGGGGGTATCCATTTTGGGGTGAACATCTTCATTCCTATGTACACTGTACAAAAAAACTTGTTTTTAAATTGACACAATTGCCAAAAAAATGAAAATTATAATTTTTTCCTTCTGCTTGGCTTAGATTCATTCAAAAACAGTGAAGTCAAAAAAGTCATCGTACCCCTACATAAATTCGTTAAGGGGTCAACTTTTCAAAATGGGGTTGCTTGTGGGGGTTCTCCATCGTTTTGGTTACTCAATGGCTCTACAAGTGGGCAATGGGGACTAAATCTCCTGCAAGCAAAATTTCTGTTCCGAAAGCCACCAGTTGCTCCTTTCATTTTGGGCCCCATTGTGCATCCAGACATAAGATTAGGGCCACAATGGGTATGGTTCTGAACACAGGACAAACAGGGATATCCATTTTGGGGTGCAAGTCTTCATTCATATATGTGCTGTACAAAAAAAACTGCTTTTAAAATGACAGAATTACCAAAAAAAATGAAAATCGTAACTTTTCTCCTTCGGCTTGGCTTAGATTCATTCAAAAACTGTGAAGTCAAAAAAGTCATCGTACCCCTACATAAATTGGTTAAGGGGTCTACTTTTCAAAATGGGTTCACTTGTGGGCGTTTTCCATCGTTTTGGTCACTCAATGGCTCTACAAGTGTGCAATAAAGCCTAAATCTCCTTCAAGCAAAATTTCTGTTCCGAAAGCCACCGGTTGCTCCTTTCATTTTGGGCACAATTGTGCATACAGACGTAATACTAGGGCCACAATGGGTATGTTTCTGAGCACGGGACAAATAGGGGTATCCATTCTGGGCTGCAAATCCTCATTTTCATGTGTACTATAGAAAAAAGTCCTGTCTTTAAAATGATATATTTGCAAAAATATGAAATTTTAGTTTTTCTCCTCTAAATTGCATTGACTCCTAAAAAAAAAACTGTGGGGTTAAAATACTCATGACACCCCTTAGTGAATACGTTAAGGGGTGCAGTTTTTAAAATTGGGTCAATTGTGGGGGTATCTATCATTTTGACTCCTATGAGCCTTTCCAATCTTGGCTTGGCGTAGGAAAACAAAGTGTTCCTCAAAATGCTGAAAAGTAATGTTAAGTTTGTACGTCTCCTAAATAGTTAAAAAAAAAACGAAAGTTTTTCCAATGTGCACCCAAAATAAAGTAAACAGATGGAAATATATATCTTAGCAAAAATTTCTATATTATGTTTGCACATATTTGAGATATTGCAGTTGGAAATGTGAAAAAATGACGATTTTTTTCAAAATTTTCCCAATTTTGGCGCTTTTAATAAATAAACACAAATTCTATCGGTCTTTTTTTTCCACATAAATGAAGTACAACATGTGGCGTAAAACAGTGTCAGAATCGCTTGGATGTGCAAAACCTTTCTGGTGTTTTTCCATGTTAAAGTGACATGTGTCAGATTTGCAAAATTTGGCCTGGTCATTAAGGCGCAAACAGGCTTGGTCCCTAAAGGGTTAAGCCTCTTTCACACACTCCTTGATGTTCCCACCCTGCACAGCATTTTAGAACAGGGTTTTTAAACGCATCTGACAGCTTTTTTAATGCACCCCATTATGGCAATGGGTGATGAGGTGCATTAAAAAGTGCTGCAATGCACTAAAATACAACATACAGTGTTCGATTTAGCGTGCGTTAGAAAACGCTCGCCTGAGACGCCTCATGCAGTCTTTGATCCAGTTTTTTTAAAGAGTAGCTGCACTTTTTGTTAACTTTTGACATGTATGTCAGAGCACCATGTCATAAGTTTGGATCTGTGGGGGGTATTGCTAATGAGACCTCTGTTGATCAGTAGAACGAGGGGGCTACAGCACTCACTCAAGCACTGTGCCCCTTCAGCTGCTTTTTCTGCCTGTCAGCTCCTCTCGGCAGCTGAAGGCAGACGCCTAGAGGCTTACAGAAGTCAGTATTCAGCTGCTGACAGGAGTCGGCAAGCAAGGAAGACAAATGAAGGGTCACAGTGCTCGGGTGAGCACTGCAGCCCCCTCTTTTCAGTGATCAGTGGGGTCTCAGCCGTAGATCCCCCATTGATCAACGTTTTTGACATGTCACACTGACATACATGTGAAAAGTTTTAAAAAAGTTCAGTAAAGCCAGAAGTGGATCCAGCAGGAATGAAAACTAGAAATCCTTCCCCTCCTTTTGAATCCATTTCTGACTTTGGCTGAAAACAAAACTATTAAAAACTGTATGTGTGATTCTAGTCTCAAGGGGTTTCCAATATGCACAGAATATGTCAGGAATGTTTTGTTGATAGATATTTATCATGCACACCCTATTCACAAACAAGTTAAGAAAATGATTACTGCAGATTTTACCCATTTCTGTATTTATACTGTAGATTTCACCCATTTCTGCATCGAAATCCACAAAAACACTTATGATTTCCACACTGATTTTGATGTGGCTTTTCTGGATAGCTACACAGCATGTTCTTTACTTCCTCTTTGCGCATATGTATATGTGTCTTTTACTGGTAATGTTGGAATGGAGTACATTGAACCCATCATAAAAAACATTCTTATCTCAATGTTTTACAATCAGCAGCTCTGTAAAGTTTTCCTGTCCCTCCCCATTTATCTTGTGTTAATGGATTATAGAAGAACATACAGTTCACGGTCTTTTCATCTGACATTTGCATATTTTGTTAACATTGCCCCAATATATTCTGCAGCCTTCAACACGTACATCATTTCCTCTATATCTAGTTTCCCTAATACACTAGGACAAACTTTGTAGAAAAGCGATTAACCTTTAAAATGTGGAATTGATACAATGGTTAATACTTACAGGAATAGTAACTGCTCTTCTATTGACTCTCAAAATAAAGACAGGTGGTTTAACACATACCGTGTTTCCCTAAAATTAAGACCTACCCCGAAAGTTAGACCTACCACTGTTGTGGGGAGAAGCTTGAAATATAAGCCCTCCCTCAAAAATAAGGCCTAGCTAAAAAAAAACATCAATACTCACCTGGCCCACGGAATCCCTCTTTTTAATGAGAGGGGATGGTAACTATTCCATCCTAGGAGACTATTTGTAGCTGTTGCCTTTCGATATAGTGATGACTAGATTATGCCATCCTCGTTTTTCTGAATAAGGAGGTCCAAAAACGGTAAAGCTGTCAGATGGATATCTGATGTAATCCGAAGGTTTAAATCATTTTGATTCAAGGCATCAACAAAAGATTGAAAGGATACAGATGTGCCTTTCCAGAATAAGACAAACACACGTCAGGGAGGCGTTACCCGTGTGGGCTAGGAGTTATTGAAATATATTTGATATAACACTCTAAGGGAGTGTTATAGCCGAAAGAAAATAAGATAGACTCACCCGGTGTTTGGCGAGTACCCCTGTAAAAAGGCCTCACCAACACCTCCACCTCCTTGTTAGCTTGTAAATCCCCTGGTGCGTCCGTTAGGCTGCTGGGCTTCTGTGTCCTGCTGGATTACAGGACCCACTCGAAGGCAATTCGTATATCAGTATGTTGAAAAAAGTCGCCCGCGCTCCCAGGACCTGAACACCAGGGTCAGGCTGCGAACACTACTCACTTCAAAGTTTTATTAGTATACTCTGTGCAACGCGTTTCGTCGTCATGCAGGACGACTTTCTCAAGCACAATAAACATAAACATACATATGCACACTATTTATAGATTGCTTACTTTTAAGTAGCAGCATCCCATTCGTCCCGGTTTTCTAGGTGTCGGCGTTCTGGGCGTCTGTATGGAGCAAAGCGCAATGTTAGTAGTGAGTGCCGATACAGCGCTTCCGTGCGGGATGACGTCAGTCGTGTTTAGGGTGGAGCTATATCTCCTCAGTGTTCTTTCTCCATGATCATTGGTCCCGATATTTGTCAATCATTACGTGTCAGTCGTAAGTACGCTTGCTACGTGGTTGCGCCGGTGTCATGTGTTCCTCCTCCGTGTCTGACGTAGTTATGCATGTCACGTGCAGGGTTTCTATGTTTGGACCGTATCCTAGGTGACAAAGGAGGACATGCTTCCTGATTACTTTGCAGCGTTAATGCTTGCGAAGACATTATCTGATATTTAAATGGGAAACTCTTCAGTATCTGGTTATTTTAACTGATATGCATTGGGAAAATTAATAAAATAATATGTTAAACCTAAGTGTTTCTCAAACATACATGATTAGCAATAAAAGATGGTGTAAAATAAATTTACCCACACCATAGATCCTAATAAGATTGTGTACTTGGATCTAGAGCTGTCGGCGAAAGAACAGAAGATTACCACCCGCACTCACTTCAAAGCTGTGGATACCAACAGCTATTTGGATTTCCACAGCTGCCATTATAAACAATGGAAGGTGAATGTCCCTTATGGACAATTGAAAAGGGTGAGAAGGAACTGCACTAATCTAGAGGACTTTGAAGAACAGGCTAAAGTAATAAAAAAGAGATTCCACAACAAAGGATACCCAATTACTATAATAAACTCAGCCTATAAGAAAGTAGTGGAAAACCAAGAGAGTAACTGTGAACAGAGTACAAAAAAATCTCATAATAACATAAAAAGGAAAGAGGAGTCCAGTGATAGATTTAGAGTAGCATTTACAACGAAATACAGTAAACAGTTCAGCATCATAAAGAAAATCATGAGAAATAATTGGGCACTACTACAAGAAGATCCATTATTATGTAAAACCATACCGGATAGACCAGTATGTACGTTTAGGAGAAACAGAACCCTGAAAAATATACTAGCACCCTCACGCCCAAAACAGGAGAAAAATAAGAGGTATGAGAGGGAGAAAACACAAAAAGGCCCCAAAGGAGTCTATAAATGCGGTGATAAAAAATGCAAATGTTGTGAAAACATATCAAACAGAAGAACAGAAATTGAATTAGAAGAAGGAGGACCTATAAAGATTAGACAACGGTTAACGTGTAAAACGGAATCAGTAGTTTATCTGCTGGAGTGTCCCTGCCATCTAAGATATGTAGGAAGGACTATTAATGCATTGAGAGAAAGGATGAACAAACACCATAGTAATATTAAAAACGGGTTTTTAAAACACAGCGTTTCCAGACATTTTTTAAACAAACATAATAAAGATTATACTGCCCTGAGAATCACCCCACTGGAATACATAGACTCTAAATCAGTACAGGAACTTAGACAGAAAGAAATGTACTGGATATTCAGGCTTAACACACTCGCACCAAACGGTTTAAATGAGGTACTAGAGAAAATCTGAGGTACCAAAATAAATCCGAAATTTTTATAGTTGTTATTAGTATTATTAATGTAGGTTTTTTATATATACATATAAATCTTTTTAGTCATGGTTATATATACATATTTATATTTATATACATGTATTTTTTAAATTTATATATATCAAGAGATAGATATTTTAATTATTTATTATGTACTAATGTGTATGTAAATATCCAATTATATGCACATAACCATGTATGAGTAATATACAATATGGGTAGGTTTTATAATATAGGAATAACCATGAATATTATATAACATCATGTATTACCTTATGTTACAATTAGTATTACATGTTCGTATATAAATGTAGTTTTTAAGAATTTATGTCAGATTTATTGAAATTGTATTTTATTAAGGAATTTATGCACACATGTGTGTTTGTTGTACTAAGTAGCAGCATCCCCATTTAGGTCCCCTAGGTAACACCCCAACCCTTCCTAAAAAAAACAACCCACCCCCTTCCCCCTCATCCCGCACGGAAGCGCTGTATCGGCACTCACTACTAACATTGCGCTTTGCTCCATACAGACGCCCAGAACGCCGACACCTAGAAAACCGGGACGAATGGGATGCTGCTACTTAAAAGTAAGCAATCTATAAATAGTGTGCATATGTATGTTTATGTTTATTGTGCTTGAGAAAGTCGTCCTGCATGACGACGAAACGCGTTGCACAGAGTATACTAATAAAACTTTGAAGTGAGTAGTGTTCGCAGCCTGACCCTGGTGTTCAGGTCCTGGGAGCGCGGGCGACTTTTTTCATCATACTGATATACGAATTTCCAGAATAAGAGGACGTCATCAATATAACGGAACCAGAGGATGATACTGTCCGACCAGGTGGTATTGTCACTGGAAAAGACAACCCTTTCCTCCCACCAGCCCAGGTACATTTTGGCATACGATGGGGCACATGGAGTCCACATCGCAGTGCCCCTGAGCTGGTGGAAGTACTTGGTGTCAAACAGAAAAAAATTATGACTTAGAACGAATTCTGGAATAGTTACCATCCCCTCTCATTAAAAAGAGAAATTCCGAATTGCCAGTTTTTGCGCCTTAGGCGCAACTGCTCAGACAACCCCTCCTTTATGACCGAGAGTAAAAAACTTATCAAAAGATTTCAGAATAGAGACTATCCAGAGGAAGTGATTTATCAGGTATATACACACAGGGCTCAACAAAATAGAGCAAGCCTTCTAATACCACGAGAACGTCCCACAGACCAGTGTACCAGAGTGATAGGGACATATGTTACATGTTCAAGGGAGGTACGCAGTATCCTAAATAACTGGGATATTGTGAGACGGGATACTGACCTGAAAGACTGTCTGCCCACTTCGCCATTAATTACATTCCACCGTGGACACAATTTGAGATATTACTTGGTTAAAAGCCATTTATACCTGACGGACTCAAATAGAACTTGGCTTAATTCCAATAAACCACATGGCACGTATCCATGCCATGGCTGTATGGCTTGTCTGTTTATCTTGAGAGGCAATTCCTTTAAAGGTGCATCTACTAACAGAACTTACTCCTGTCGGGAGTTCATCAATTGCAAAACTTAAAATGTCATTTACATGGCAACATGCCCATGTCCAAAAAATTATATTGGCAAAACAATTCAGCAATTGCGTTGCAGGATCATAGCTCATGTAGGCAACATACGTTGTCATGAATCTACTTCATTGGCAGATCATGTATGGGCCATGCACAATGGTGATGCTCAATCTTTAAAATTCCAAGGTATTCAGCTGCTCAGGACCCATGGCCGTATAGGCGATATCGATAAAAGATTACACCAAAAAGAAGCGGCCTGGATCTATCATTTTAATACTATTAATCCAGCCGGTCTTAACGAGAACCTGTGTTTCAGCTGCTTTCTTTGACACGATTTTGCCGCCTTGTATACATAAAAATTGGACTACTGCTCTGATATGATCCCTACCAAGGAAGGCCACAGATGATATGCGGTCCACCGAGTTTCTTGAACACTTTAGTTTGACCATAAACATCCAGGCTTTGGACCAGATTCTGTGTTCATCCCAGTTCTTTTTGGGTAAGTCCACCACCTCACCACACTGACTTAGCCAAGTCATGATGTCATAACAAGAGTGAAACTCATTATGAGTCAAAATGGTCACTCTCTTGACTCGTGTCTGGCAGGTTACCACTTGTACAGCAAAAACCCCCCAGCCAAGCTCATCATTCACCAGCTCATAGTTCCTTCAAAAGAGCTAAAGGTCTTCTGGACAAACAAAGCTGTTGTCGAACTCAGATATTCCATAGGGATGGATCAGGGCATTGAATTAATTCACCTTGAAACCCATCTTCAGTAGAAGCTTCACTACCTTGCTTCTTGTGGGGCACGCATCATTGCCTCTCCACTGAAGAAGGGCCATGTTCCTATGGCCAATGCCCTGCCCATTTGTCAGCAGGGATCATACGGTTTTCCCCTTTGCTCTTTGAAGGCACCAGGTCCATGTCTCTCTACCCAGAGAGACAAGTCCACAACTCTACCCCCTACATTCATTGAGCCCTCCACTCTTCCTAAAGCCTCCAGGAGTTGCTGTTGCAAAACGCCATTCCCAGTGCCCAAAGAAAAGGAGGAAGCTCCCCATCTCTCTCCAGTGACAATGCTGGCATAACTTCTGAATGCCAACCCACTCCTGACTATTTCCCAAACCTCTACATGCTTGTTCAGCAGATGGTACTGTAGAAACAGGAGCACAATTGGCTAGCTCAATCAAATTCACACATGCATTATCACCAACTGGACCAGGATGTTAGGTTGTGCTGCTTGCACCTGTTGTTCTATGAGATTGTTGGAGCACACCTTCACAGGTGTGGGATAATTAAGCTGGCTGGGTGTGAAATTTCTCCAGCCAGCCAATTCCACTGGTGTGTTGCACATAAATACCAGCCCCTCTGATTAGAGGATGCTGGTCATTTTACTCATTCTGTGTTATTCCCACTCAGAGCTGGGGTAGTGTCTGAGGAGGGGGCCCACAGCCAAGGAGATAGTGGGGTAGATTAAAGCCTTGTCATGGGGCTCTGCCATCTCCTCCCCTGGGGGTAGCACGGGACCTGTCCAAGTCTGTCACTCATGACGCCACCATTCCTTCCTCCATAGTGAACCCAGATGGTGAAATAAGTGGTCCACACACAGAAAAAACATTTGAGGAGCAAAGCCGGAAACTGTCGGCAGTGCGTGTTTACTTCAAAGAATAACTGGACATTTCAAAAGGGTTACAAACTCACGCCAGCAGGAAAATGGTGCAGAACACAAAGTGTTGTGACAGGGAAGAAAGTCACAGGATATCAGTAGAATCCACAGTCCAAGTTATCTGTAGGGTTCTGTTCTCGGCCAATCTCCTTTACTCCCTCCAGCTCTCTACCAGTCAACACTCACATTTGGCATACAAGCACTCCACACTACATGACGGTACCCCCCCACCCTCTCTTTCAGGGTCTAGGGACAACATTGGCATCTACTGGGTGAAGCAAACCCAGGGTAGGCTGGTGAATATCTCTCAGCCTCTTCCATTCCAGCCCACACAGAACAGATGGTGTCGGTGTGGCTCACTCGTGGAACTCCAAACGCTCCTCTTGCAAGACCAGAACAGACTCTTGCAAACACATATATATAAAGCACAATCACATGACAACCAACAAGATACGTATATATCATATATGGTCAAATGGGTGATTCATGACACTGTTCCTTTTATGTCAGTACAGTGGCTGATTCTCTTTCCCCTAAGTGTGAGGGCATTTGGACTAGCTATTGTTTACTAGCTGTATGCATGTGAGCTTTGAGTGGGGTTACTGTTGGCTGTAGTATGCATTACCTGGTGTGTTAGTGAGACTAGTGATGTGTTTGGCTAGGTCTGTGCTGGTGGCCAGACATGTGCCATATGAGCAGTCCTGTTCTGTGTGGTATACATTATCTGGTGTGTTGGTGTGAACAGCGACGTGTGCATTGGGTCTGTACAGGTGGCGAGACGTGGTGTATGAACCGTCCTATTCTGTGTATAAGTGTAAACAGTTATGTGCCCTGTGCTTGGTGCATCTCTCCAGGTTTCTAATCAAGGATAGCCCTGTCTGAGATAAAGGTGGTGGGACTGTCTTTATTAGGGAACCTACCCTACTTTTAGGCAAGGGTGCACCCACTTCCCCTGATTAGTAAGGGACAGGTTTCCTACTATCTTTGCCTGGAGTGATGTGATTTGTCCTTGCCATTACTGTGATTGTGTTTGCAGGTTTACAAGGATATCATCTCGCATCCGTGCTAAGGTGTAGGCGTAACAAAAGACCTGTACTATTTTAGTTTTTATTACCCATTCTAGAGGGTGAGTCCACTGCCACAAGAGCCCTTTCAGTCGTACCAGATGCACCCTATACACTGGAAGCCACACCCATCCTCCAGTCGGCAGCAACATTGCCTGTATTTTTGCAGGGTTACTGGGACCAAGACAGGAGATCTGCACTATGATCATCATCAGCACCTCTTACAACATTAGTATTCTTGGCAATAGCTCCGCCCAATACCATATTTGGTACTGTGTAGAGATGAGCGAGCATACTCGTCCGAGTTTGATGCTCGTTTTAGGGCATTTAGAGTATTAGGGTGCTCGAGATGCTTGTTACTCGAGACGAGCACCACGTGGTACTCGTCTCGATTAAACGAGCACTGACCATTGAATTCAATGGAGCCGGCAATACAGCCGGCTCCATTGAAAGCAATGGGCTGCCAGCGAGTGCGGGATGAATTGTCGGGAAGGGCTTAAATATATAAGCCCTTCCCTGCAATTCATCCAGAAATGTGTAAAAATAAAAAAAATATATACTCACCTTGTCCCGGCAGAACGATGTTAGCCCATTGAATTCAATGGAGCCGGCAATACAGCCGGCTCCATTGAAAGCAATGGGCTGCCGGCGATGGCGGGATGAATTGTCGGGAAGGGGTTAAATATATAAGCCCTTCCCTGCAATTCATCCAGAAATGTGTAAAAATAAAAAATATATATATACTCACCTGGTCCCGGCAGACGGAGTTCAGCGCGGCCAGCGGCAGTCCTCCTGAACTGCTCTGAACAGCTGTGAGTAGTATTCAGCAGCCGGGGATTTAAAATCCCCGCCTGCTGAATGAGCTGCCTCTAATTGGTCACAGCCTGACCAATCAGAGGCAGATCTCACTCACACACCCATTCATGAATTCATGAATGGGTGAGTGACTGCTGCCTCTCATCTGATTGGTCCCGCTGAGCCAATGAGAGGCAGCAGTCACTCACCTATTTAACATCGTTCTGTTACAGCTGTGGCAGAGGAGAACGATCTTTATGCTGACAGTGGGGGGGGGGTCTCACTCTTGCCACTATTGTGGCTTAATAGTGGGACCTGGGAACTTGAGATGCAGCCCAACACAGCCCCTTGCCTGCCCTATCCGTTTCTGTGTCGTTCCCATCACTTTCTTGAATTTCCCAGGTTTTCACAAATGAAAACCTTAGCGAGCATTGGCGATATGCAAAAATGCTCGGGTCGCCCATTGACTTCAATGGGGTTCGAAACGAACTCTCGAGCATCACTGAAAGTTCGACTCGAGTAACGAGCACCCGAGCATTTTGGTGCTCGCTCATCTCTAGTATTGTGTCATCCATAACAACCCGTACAATATAATGAACACATTTCATCCTGCACAACAAATGTTATAAAAGAGAGCAAAAGAAGGAGCCCAAATGCTTTTTTTTAAATTAATTTCACCTTCCAAAACATGCAATAAAACTGTTCAAAAAAGTCATATGTACCCCAAAATGGTACCAATAAAAATTACAGTTTGTCACGCAAAAGGACTTAAAATGCAGCAATGGAAAAAGAAATATTTTCTGAAAGAAAGGGTTTTTTATGGAGCAAAAATGGACACACCTAACAGTATATTTATATATAATTTTGGTATTGTCCTAATCATACCAAACCACAGAAAAAAGTTATCATGTCACTTATGCTGCATTATTAATGCTGTAAGAAGAAAGCACAAAAATGGCAGAATCAATGCATTTCTTTCTCTCTGCCCTTCCAAAAATAGTAATGCAATACATTATATGCACCAAAAATATGGTACGAATAAAAACTAGAACTCGCCATGCAAGAGAAGCCCTCATATAGCCATGTCGATGGAAAAATAAAAAAGTTATGGCTTCTGGAAAATAGGGATTAAAGTCCCTCCCCAAATCCTTAGGTCCAAATTAAGCTATGTCACTAAGGGGTTAACTTGTTTTTGTTTGCTTGTTTTTTTTTGTTTTTTTTTTATAAACAGCTGAAAGTTTGTAAATTTGCCAAATAAACCTAAGGGCTCCGTCCCACGAATGTGTGGTGACAGCGTATTACGCTCACGAGTTTTGCGCACATAGTACACTGTACCAATCTAACACAGGTTTCTGCGTTAATGTGTGCAATTAAAGGGGTTGTCCCGCGCCGAAACCCTTTTTTTTTTTTTTTCAAACCCCCCCCCCCCCCCCCCCGTTCGGCACGAGACAACCCCGATGCAGGGGTTAAAAAAGAACACCGCACAGCGCTTACCTGAATCCCCGCGCTCCGGTGACTTCTTACTTACCTGCTGAAGATGGCCGCCGGGATCTTCTCCCTCGGTGGACCGCAGGGCTTCTGTGCGGTCCATTGCCGATTCCAGCCTCCTGATTGGCTGGAATCGTCACGTGACGGGGCGGAGCTACACGGAGCCGGCATCCTGCACGAGCGGCCCCATTGAGAAAAGAAGAAGACCTGGACTGCGCAAGCGCGTCTAATTTGGCCATTAGACGCCGAAAATTAGGCGGGCTCCATGGAAACGAGGACGCTAGCAACGGAGCAGGTAAGTGAAAAACTTCTTATAACTTCTGTATGGCTCATAATTAATGCACAATGTACATTACAAAGTGCATTAATATGGCCATACAGAAGTGTATAGACCCACTTTCTGCCGCGGGACCACCCCTTTAAGATCGCAGCATGTTCTATCTTGGTGCGTATTACGCAAGCATACATGCCAAGATAGTGCATGGGGATTTGCGGCACAGAACTATGCAATGTCATTGTGTACTTGCTGCGTGCTGCGCGACAGTCTAAGGCGGACGGCAGGCAGTGAATTGCGCTTGTGTGCAGCCGCCCCAAGTTTGCAATGGGGGTTGAATAATTTTGATTGTAACTGCACATCATAACATCAGTGTAAGCTTATATAGTGTAACTTCTAGAGGTATATTTTTAGGCAAGGTGTTTGCATTGTACAGTATCTATTTCCTGAGTGATATAAGCTGGTCAGAAATAGAGATAGCAGAGTATGCCATGTATAATGTACTAGCTAATATACTTTGCTTCACCCGAGTTAAATTGATACAGGTGTTTACCTGTTGTTCGCACAGAAAATTTTCATGAAGTCATCGTTACTTCAGAGGAACCGAGGTATAAAATATGTATACACCTAGAGGAGCGTTAGATTCTCCTCAGACTGCATGTACCGATGTCCCTCTGCAGAATCTGCCACCCCTTCCATTCTCCTTACTTTTTACCCTTAAAGGTAATACCCCTTTTTATTCAAATTTAACCCCAGACTGGGGGTTGCAGCCCCTTTTTAGCCTTAAAGACATGCAGTCCATGGCCGCTTCCTTTACAGCCTTTCAGTATATGCACACATAGAGGTCAGTTGAATTATTCTCAGTATGTACACATAGGGGTGAGGTAGATTCTCCTCAGAATATGCACACAGAGGTCAGTTAGATTGTTCTGCTAAATTTCATGCTTGTACAATAGTGGGAAGTCACATTACATAGGGGTGCACTTACCTTTGCACTTAACTTTTCACTGCAGCAGTAGAATCACTATTATTGTTCAACAAGAGTATTTCACTGTGTAGATTCTTATTCCGTCTTATTAAAATTTAATTTTTATTGATTAATAAATATTAAAACGCCTTTCACCAGACTAGGACAAACAGACACATATATACACCAGATGACACCTGGTGTCAGAATAAATTAACAACTAAAGGGAAATGTTCTCTATATCTCCAAAACACATAATCCTTCCTTGTATTTGGCAGACTAAAAAACAGAGCAAGAGAACCTAAGGCTAGGGTCACACAGGGCGGATTTGCCGCGGTTTTGCCGCAGCAGATCCGCCCGCGGCAAAACCACCCGCGGCCGCTAATCCCGGGATTAGCCAGCCATGTGGATGAGATTTCTCAGAAATCTCGTCCACAGGGGACGGCTAATCCGCTGCGGTAAATCCGGTTGAAACCGCGGCTGCGGCGGCCGCAGCCGCGGTTTCAAAAGAAGCAGCATGTCCATTCTTCGCTGTGGCCGCGCTCTCCTCTATGGGAGCGCCGGCCGCAGCGAAAGAGCGAGCGGCCGGGCCGCTTCAAAGCCGCCGCGGCTTAAACCGCGGCGGTTCTCCCGGCGGAAATCTTGCGGTTTTTGCTGCGGCCAAACCGCGAGATTTCCGACGGGAATACGCCCCGTGTGAACCCTGCCTAAAAGGAACTAAGAAAAATAACTAACCAATTGATGTAAAGAGTCAGTTAAAGTGGACCAGGGATGAAGATATGCACATGGTCTAAAATCGCTTCTGATGCAGGCGAAGGAAACTAACTGTATAAGTCTCTCTGAATACCAATTTTTGACACCAACCCACCCGAAAATAGCGACTTTTTACTGTCTACCAAATGTTCATAAGGGTCTGTGAGTCAGTCAGTCAGTCAGTGAGGGCTTTCACCTTTATATATATATATATATATATATATATATATATATATAGATGAATCTATATACTGTATATAAAGACGAAGGCCCTCACTGACTCACTCAATCACTCACTCACTCACTCACTCACTCACTCACTCACTCACTGACTCACTCACTCACTGACTCACTGACTCACCACTAATTCTCCAACTTCCCGATGTCATAGAAACATGAAATTTGGCACGAGCATAGATTATGTCCAAAATAGGAAAAGTAAAGAGGTCCTAACTCGATTATTCAATTCTAGTGCAAAATAATTAGCGTCCAAATTTTACATACAGAATCTAATTCTCTTACTTCCCGATGTCATAGAAACTTGAAATTTGGCACAAGCATTGATTATGTAAAAAAAAAAGGAAAAGTTAATGGGTCCCAACTCGATTATTCCATTCTAGTGCAAAATAATTAGCGTCCAAATTTTACGTACAGAATCTAATTCTCTTACTTCCTGATGTCATAGAAACTTGAAATTTGGCACAAGCATTGATTATGTCAAAAAATAGGAAAAGCTAATGAGTCCCAACTGGATTATTCAATTCTAGCGCAAAATAATTAGCATCCAAATTGTCTGTATGGAATCTAATTCTCTCACTTCCCGATGCCATAGAAACTTGAAATTTGGTATGACCATTGATTATATCCAAAATAGGAAAAGTAAAGAGGTCCCAACTTGATTATTCAATTCTAGCGCAAAAAGGTAGCGTCCAAATTTTACGTACGTAATCTAATTCTCTCACTTCCTGATGTCATAGAAACTTGAAATTTGGCACAAGCTTTGATTATGTCATACATAGGAAAGACTAATGGGTCCCAACTTGATTATTCAATTCTAAGCTCGAAATAGTTAGGGTCCAAATTTTTTGCACAGAATCTAATTCTCTCACTTCCCGATGTCATAGAAACTTAAAATTTGGCACGAGCATTGATTATGTCCAAAATAGGAAAAGTAAAGAGGTCCCAACTCGATTATTCAATTCTAAGCGCAAAATAATTAGCATGCCAATTTTACGTACAGAATCTAATTCTCTCACTTCCTGATGTCACAGAAACTTGAAATTTGGCACGAGCATTGATTATGTCATAAATAGGAAAAACTAATGGGTCCAACTCGATTATTCAATTCTATGCGCAAAATAATTAGCGCCCAAATTTTACGTACAGAATCTAATTCTCTCACTTCCCGATGTCATAGAGACTTGAAATTTGGCACAAGCATTGATTATGTCGCAAATAGGAAAAGTTAATGGGTCCCAACTCGATTATTCAATTCTAAGCGCAAAAGAATTAGCGTCCAAATTTTACGTACGTAATCTAATTCTCTCACTTCCTGATGTCATTTTATATAAAGGAAATGTTGCATGGTTACATCCCCATAGTGTTTCCTGGGTAATGCAAAGAACCATGCAAAATGGTGAACATATTTTTTTCCTTGGTATCTCTAAAGTAACTATGACTTCATAAGATTTTCCGTATGAACACCAGATAAACACTAGTACCAAATTAACTCGGGCGAAGCTGGGTATATCAGCTAGTCAGTATATAAATGTTGCATAGTATGTTTGCAGAGCACAGATGATTTCTTAAACTATGTGGACTGGACACACTTTTCTTTATATACTGTAAATAAAATACTGGTAACTAGTAGTCATTCTGCATATTCCTGTGGACTTTATACCTCCTTGCATAATCTCCCTTTTATAAAGCTGTCTCACCACAGTCATTAGATTGATTGATGCTCATTACACATTGCCTAATATTACGACAACAGTTTTGGCATAATCATAGTAGTTCTATCAGCAAATCATAAACTGCTATCACCTTGCAAATGATAATATTTCTACAGTTTTACAGACGCGTTACATAGCACCCATTAAATTATTGAATTCAGTTTACAATAGCAGGGAATGTCAGCAGATTGTAACCTTGTACAGCAGTCTGTATTCTCTGAACGGAGCAAAGGCCGCCTGCCGACGGCTGGATCAGATTCGGCTGCGAGAATTCTCGCAGCGGGACCCGACCTGAGCGTCTGCAGAGAGCAGCGCGGCACTCACCTCTCCCGCGGCCCCGGCTCTTTCATGTACCGGCTGCCGGGCAGACGGCGCATGCGCAGAGTGGGGCCGGCGGCTGGTGAGTGACGTTTCTGTGCGGGGCTCTGCGAGCCCTGCACAGAAATAGAGCATGCCACGATTTGGTTGACATTTTGTACAAAACATGGAAGCTAGCGGGCCACTTCACAGCCCCTGGTTATACCGCTAGTCACTACACTAACCAGGAGTCCAGCAGAACCGGACAGAGTTCACACAGAAAGCTGCAACAGGACACAGATAGGAGGTTACGCAGCAAAACTGACAGAATTTAAACGTACAAACAGACATGAACCAACAAGACATAGATCACTCAACAAAGCTTGCAACAGGACAGAACAGAGCACTGGACACAGCCAGCTGCAACATATAGAAAACCAGACAGACTCCACCCAGAGCTCACATGTGCACAGATGAAACTCACAGCAAGTCTATGTGTCCTCATACCAGGGGAAATAGACAGTCAGCCACAGAGCTGACATAGGGGATTGTGTCAGGGATCCACCAACTGACACTGGAAGCAGAGAGACACATACCTACTTACAAAGACAGATCAGAGTGGGAACAAGCTGAACATGACTGATACAAGTTCCAGAACACAGACATAACATGACTGCTCACCCTGGGGACCCAGCCCGACTGACCAGGAGCAGGGTTTATATGTGAGCACAGATCCAGGAGATTGGCTAGCAGGAAGTACCACACCCAGCCAGCTCAATTAACCCTTAACCACCTGTAGCTGTGCTGCTAGGAGTATATAGTACAACAGATCCCCGCAGCACATCCTGACACATACCTTCTCAGCTGTGGGTTAATTGAGCTGACTAAGTGTGGTATTCTCCACCAGCCTGTCCCCTCTGGTCTCCTGCACATAAATACCAGCTTCTCTTGTGAGAAAATACTGGTCATTTTATCTTGTCTTTGCACTCTGTATTAATCCCACTCAAAGCTGGTGTTATGCATGCTTGTCTGAAGTGTCTCTCTCAACGTCCCTGAGGATGGTGTGGACACCTGTTGTCCCTCCTCTCCTTGTGTTCTGGGGTGCATACATCGAGTAGTGAGTGGTACGCTGACCGCACAGGTGCATACACCCACAGGTTTCTCCCTATCCCTTTACAGGTATGGCCTCCAGGCGTTTGATGTCTTATGAGTGTGTTAGGTGAGTGATGCTTGACACTGTTCCCTGTTATGTCAGCATGGTGGCTGACTTTCTTTACCCTTAGTGTGAGGATACTTGTACTAGCTATAGTTTACTATCTGTACGCATGTGATTTCGGGGTGGGGTTCCGGTTCTATGTGGTATGCATAGCCCTTTGTGTTGGTGTGAACAGTGACGTGTTTTGTATGTCTGTGCATGTGTTCTATGTGCAGTCCTGTTCTATGTGGTATGCATTATCATGTGTAGGGTGGACAGTGACTTGTCTTGTATGTCTGTGCTGGTGGCCAGACATGTGCTCTATGTGCAGTCCTATTCTGTGTGGTATGCATGACCTTTTGTCTAGGTGTGAACAGCGACGTGTTCTGTATGTCTGTGCAGGTGGCCAGATATGAGGTGTGAACAGTCGTGTTCTGTGTTCAGTGTGCATGAACAGTTATGTGTCCTGTGTTTTGTGCATATCTCCAGGTTCCTAATCAGGGATTGCCAGGTCCCAGATGAAGACAGTGGGGCTGTCCTTATTGGGACAATCATTTTAGGCAGGGGTTCCCCACTTTCCCTGATTAGTAAGGGACAGGTGTCCTTCCATCTTTACCTGGAGAGGTGTAATTGGTCTATGCAACATTATAAGAGTTGCAGTGTTATTAGGACACCTTCTTGCGTCCGTGCTGAGGCGTGACACTTTAGTGCGCCACATGGACATAACACATATGTCCTAACAGAACATGTCAATTATACCCGGGAAAGCAGAAGGGTGAGCAATGACCCCGACAGTGTCTTATACTGATGAATTATCAGTAACAGCCATCTATTCAGGCTTCAGGTCTTAGAGATGAGTGAATCTGTGAAAATTCACTTCACTATCAGAGTGAAAGTGTGAAAAACTCTTATTGCATATCTGTAGGTCACCTAGATGAGACATTATTTCACCATTTCAACCTCCATAGCATTATATGCTTGAAATATGTTTCTGGGGAAGGAAAATACCAACCATACAAATGTTCACTGAATGACCACTTTATTAGTGACACCCATCTACAATAGTAGTACTGCGTTGGACCTCTTTTGGCCTTCAGAACCATATTAATGCATCATGATGTAGATTCCGCTAGATATTGTCCAGAAATATTGGTTTATGCAGACAGGATATCTTCTTACAATGGCCGCAAATGAGATGGAACGCAGGGGCATAGCTAAAGGCTCATGGGCCCGGGTGCAAAAGTTTATCTTGGGGCCCTCCAACTTCTCTTAACCCCTTAACCGAAGTACCAACATATTCTAAACAACCAACAGGAAGAGTTTATCATTCATGTTGTACACGCCAAATTATGACCCTCCCATTAGCATGGTGCAACAGAAATCTGGATTTATCTAATTAGGTGATATTTTTCTACTGCAAAGGGATTCAAATTTTGCACCTCATTCTTGCCTTTCTGTTTTTTTTTAAACAGCAATTACGGTTGACCTGGTTGTCTGCTGTTATAGCGCATTCGAGCTAGGGAGCGAGAAGTTGTGCATTTGGACCCGTTAGTTCTTGCTCCAGCATTGTATTCTACTACAATTTCCTTGGCTGTGCCCCGCCTGTTCATCAGAACGATTCTTGACATCTTCTTCTGACCCCTTTCATTTATGTTCATCGGACACCCCATTCACTGGATTTTTTTTCTTGATCACACCATTCATGGTATCCTCTCGACACCAGCACATGACAGAGCACCACAAAAATCGCCAATTTTTCAAATACTGGCTAGTCTAGCAGCAATGACCGTGTCCTTTTGGAAGTCACTCAGATTGTTTGATTTTCCCATTCTAATTTGGATTCACACTGAAACTGATCTAAGGAATACTAGCTCACTGAAGTTTATGCTACACTCCAGGGTCACATGTTTAATTTCCATACAGGAAAGATCCTATTGTGAAAGGGCCGGTGCCACTACGAAAGTTGCCATTCAGTGTATATCTGGTCCCAGCTTCTGTAAATACAGCAAAGCAGAAAAGGCCCATTTACACTGAAAGATGATCGCTCAAAAATCGCTCAAACGACAGTTTGAGTGACAGTTTTCAGCGATCATCTTTGCATAACTCTTAGGCTCCTCTCCATGGGCGTTTTTGCATTGCGTTCCCCGCAACGATAATCCGGCTGTGGGGAACGCAGTGCACGCTTCCCATAGCAATGCTATGGAAAGCACAGCCCCCTGTTTAGGAGTGGAGAATCATAGAGATTCTCCGCTCGTGGGCGGCAAATCGCAGCATGCTGCAATTGCCACGATTCTCTGCGGTGAGCCTATCTGTCAGCTAGGCTCACCGCGGAGATCCGTCAGCTGGCTCCTGCTACCTGAAGGCAGCTCCCGCAATGCTCGTGGACAGGCCTTAAGTAGCTAATTAAAGTAGAGTTAAATGCAGGCAGAGTGTGACACCACTGACAGCTCCGAGAACAGCAGCTGCTTTGTATATGCAAACAGCTGCTTTGTTCTCTGAGCTGTCAGCTGGTATCCCGCTGAGCTGATAGTGCTGAGAACAGCAGGAGCTGCTTTGTTCTTGGAACTATCGCTGAGAGCTCTGTGCAGGATACTAGCTGAAAGAATGCTACCAGCTGGTATCTCACAGAAAACTCAGCGCGTGGGACTGATAAGTGTTATCGAAAAGATGAACGAATCATGCAAGAAAAATGCACGATGGCTGTGCGTTTAGAAGCAATGGTTATCGCTCAAAAGATGGCTTTTGAGTGAATTTTGAGCGACAATCGTTGTGTCTAAATGGGCCTTAACATTTAGAAGCAATGCTTTATATAAATGCTATACCTATGTCCACTACCAGTGACTTCAAAAGCCAATGTGGGTTTCATGCTGTGAGAGGTGATGCAGTTACATAGAATTGGTATAGGGCTCAAACACCTATATATAAAAAAAGACAAAAACTGTAGCCAGGTTATGGGGATACTGTAATGGTCAAAGATATATTTTCTGGTGCTCAGACCTTAATTTTACAAAAAGAAAAAAACACTCATTAGGTCCATTGTGCATTGGATTTATACATTGTGCAGAATATGTATACGCCCTGTTTAGAAAACATAAGTGTTAGGGGTTTTCCAGTATTATATGTATAAGAGTTAATTGTATAATGAAAAGTTCTGCAGCTTTCTAAAATACTATGAGATGTCCGGTGAGTCCTAGTGCTCCCGCTGCTATAGACTTGAAGTACAAGTATACAAGACTAAACTTTTATATTGTAATGATTAACAAACATCCTAAACCTCCGAGGTAAAGGAGTGGTCCAAGTTATATTTTTACAGCTAAAGTCTTTTCCCCATATAGTAAAATAATAAATAGTCATATACTTGCCTCTACCAGCTCTCCCTGTGTCCCGGGCAGGGCTTGGTCATCTACTGCTCTGTTTGTTTACAGTTTCCAGTGATGGAGCGATGAGCTCGGTTATTGGCTGCAGCGCCAGTGACATCCCATAACCTGTAAACATGACATCAGAGGAGAGATCTGGAGAGGCGTGCAGGACACGTGGGAGAGGTGAGTATATCTATATAAGGAACAGACTTTTACTTTAGGAATATAACTAGGACAACCCATTGAAGTAACGCAGCTGAAGGTGGGAGCAAATGTTTTTGAAAGTTTTTTAGAATTGCGAACGAATCCGGTTCGCAATGCCGCTCTCTGTGGCCCCAGCCATTTCTGAGACCCCTGTGTTTGAAACTTCAAATAGGAAGAGACGAGATAGAGATCTGACTGCTCATGAGTGTTTCTCTCTGTTGAATTTTTGGGAATTGCAAAATGCTTAGTTGTTTCTGTAACTCCCTAAAATTACAACATAAATAGTCTAGCTTGTGGTTTGCATCTGAATACCTGCATCCTCCTCCTCTGTGCAGCTCCAAATGGAGGAGCAAGGGACCTCCACTAAGTGGGTTCAGAAACAAAACCTCTACCTATCAGACATTTATTTTGTATAGAAATGTCCTTTATCTTTCCTCTCACCTTAGCATATGATGAAATGTGTATTATGAGATGATCAGCTTTGAAAATTACATGATCTTTTAATTCTCTGTCACAAGAGGTCTATGCTATAGGAGTCTATGTGGAACCAGTGGTTCTGATGTGAGATGCAGCCTGTTGAGGGTTTTTGCCAGTTTTGTACTGCGATATTGTATTAAATATGGTTTGTGATAAACTGCAGTTCTTCCACCCCTTAATAACTCGGCCTATTTTGTCCATAAAGGTGCGCCAACTTTGGGGGGATTTTAATCTGCACGTTTCAAAAGCCATAACTTTTTTTTCACATAGATATGGCCATTTGAGAGTTTGTATTTGTGTGGTAAACTGCAGTTTTATTGATTCCCTTTTTGGGTGCATATACTGTTTTATAAAACTTTTATTACATTTTTGGAGGGATGCCAGGAAGAAAAAAACAGATCCATTCTTCAATTGTGTTTTTTTTACAGTGTCAGTCATGCAGCATAAATGACATGATATTTTTTTTTTCTGCCAGCTGGTACGACTACGACTATACCAATATTATTATTATTTTTAGGTCATCAGTAGAAAAGGGGGCAGAGAACCCCTTTAATTAAATTTGAAAGAGGTTAGGGTGGACACATGTATGCAGTCAATATTCCATAAATGTCTTAAATGGAAATACTTCGTTAAATTTTATTGCATGCCTTGGAAGTGGTAAAATCTGAAAATAGATCTTTCAGGATCAAAAAAGATTGTGTATGCCTGGCACAGAAAGGGTTGTGTATACTTTAAAAGTCTTTTAGATCTATGGATGATTTCTCTATATAATAAACATCATTCAAGCACTGTCCAGCAAAACTATAAAAATAATGTTTGCCAGCTCACCACAATCAGCTAAAGTTATGTGTTCAAATCCCAGATGATGCAGTGCAGGAGAAAATACTCCATATCAGCCACGGGCTACAGCATGAACCCAAAGACGATTGTGACATCCAGCACCAGCCAAGATATGCAGGCAGAAACTTTATTTCATTACTCTAAAAACATAAATGCAGAACAGGAAAAGTTGTAAGAAGATGCTTACTTCTTTCAGACCAAACACATGGTCTATAGTCGTAGTCATAGCCCGGCCTAAATTCAAGCACTAATTGCAATTGTATGGTATTTCTTAAAAGATGTGGTTTGTCCAGTCTATCTTCTTTGTTAAACACATTTAATTCAAAGTAATTTTTTTAATGTAGATTTGTATAAACCAGTGCACATAACTAAGCATGCAGTAAAGTTCCTTTCCTGAGTATAAAGGAGAAGTGTATTGGTGAAAAAAATCCTGTGTTTCATAAGGTGATGCATAAATGATTTTAAAGTGAGGGGAAGTGGTCTGGGGGTAAGAAACTCCCCCCTCTCAGATGATATATTCAAAAGGCTGGGAAACCAGGTAATGAAAGTGGATTGATTTAATAAGTAAGAAACCAAGGCATTTAGGCAGAAAAAGCAATACAACACGTTTCGGGGTATGAGGAACACCTTTCTCAAGCATAGTGACATACCTGTAATGCAGGACATATAAAGTATTCATAAAGGTAATGAAAGGAGGCTAGGGGAGGCTGGCTATGTAGCCTGGAAAAGAAAAGGCTGAAGCAGTTAAAACCACTTCTCCCTTCTCCTCCAGGTTTTTGGCTATGTCTTATAGCTGAGAACCCAACCTGCTTCTGCTCGATTGCAGGAGAGGAGGCTTCAATTCCACGCCATATTTTTGCAGTTGGCCGCGATTAAAGCCCAGGACCAAGCGCCTTAAATTCATGTTGCTTGGTCGTTAAGGGGTTAAATAAAAATCCACTATAATTTATCTCCATGTTTTATAGACATATCAGATATATTAGTGCCAAAGTTAGATGACAGTAAATCATCAGATGACATCAGTGCCAAAGTTTTTTTTAAGGGCTCATCTTCACGACTATCTTATTACCACGTGTCACTTGTAGAGATGAGCGAACATACTCGTCCGAGCTTGATACTCGTTCGAGTATTAGCGTGTTCGAGATGCTCGTTACTAGAGGCGAGCACCACGAGATGTTCGAGTTACTTTCACTCTCATCTCTGAGACGTTAGTGCGCTTTTCTGGCCAATAGAAAGACAGGGAAGGCATTACAACTTCCCCCTGCGACCTTCAAGCCCTATACCACCCCCCTGCAGTGAGTGGCTGGCGAGATCAGGTGTCACCCGAGTATATAAATCGGCCCCTCCCGCGGCTCGCCACAGATGCATTCTGACATAGCTCAGGGAAAGTACTGCTGATGGTGGAGCTGCTATAGGGAGAGTGTTAGGAGTGATTTTAGGCTTCAAGAACCCCAACGGTCCTTCTTAGGGCCACATCTGACTGTGTGCAGTACTGTTGAGGCTGCTTTTTGCAGTGTTGTACATTTTTTTTTTGTATATCGGCCGTGCAGAGCATTGCGTCCTCAGTCTGCAGTAATTTTACATAGTCCAGGGCCAGTAGTGGTGAGGCAGGGACAGTGAAAGAGATATACTGTGTATATAGGCAGTGGGCTTTTCCAAAAACATTTGGGAAAAAACATTCTATTTGGGCTGCCTGTGACCGTCCTGAGTGTACTGCGTCTCTGCTGGGGGTAGTAGTCCTAATTAATACGCAGCCAGCTAAGTGTTACAGCAGGCTTGCGCAAAATTCTTTCCTGGCTCTGCGGTGCGTTACACATCACCGCTGTCATCCTGTCCAGAGTGAAACAGTCTGCAGTAATTTTACATAGTCCAGGGCCAGTAGTGGTGAGCCAGGGACAGTGAAAGAGATATACTGTGTATATAGGCAGTGGGCTTTTCCAAAGAAATTTGGGAAAAAACATTCTATTTGGGCTGCCTGTGACCGTCCTGAGTGTACTGCGTCTCTGCTGGGGGTAGTTGTCCTAATTAATACGCAGCCAGCTAAGTGTTACAGCAGGCTTGCGCAAAATTCTTTCCTGGCTCTGCGTTGGCCGTTACACATCACTGCTGTCATCCTGTCCAGAGGGAAACAGTCTGCAGTAATTTTACATAGTCCAGGGCCAGTAGTGGTGAGCCAGGGACAGTGAAAGAGATATACTGTGTATATAGGCAGTGGGCTTTTCCAAAGAAATTTGGGAAAAAACATTCTATTTGGGCTGCCTGTGACCGTCCTGAGTGTACTGCGTCTCTGCTGGGGGTAGTAGTTCTAATTAATACGCAGCCAGCTAAGTGTTACAGCAGGCTTGCGCAAAATTCTCTCCTGGCTCTGCTGTGCGTTCCGTAAGCAAAGTCAGCCTCCAACCACAGGCCAATAAGCGGCACATTTAATTACAGCGTTCTGTTTCTGCACTACTGGTAATACACCATGCTGAGGGGTAGGGGTAGGCCTAGAGGACGTGGACGTGCACGCGGGCGAGGACGCGGAGGCCCAAGTCAGGGTGTGGGCACAGGCCGAGCTCCTGATCCAGGTGTATCGCAGCCGACTGCTGCGGGATTAGGAGAGAGGCACGTTTCTGGCGTCCCCACATTCATCTCACAATTAATGGGTCCACGCGGTAGACCTTTATTAGAAAATGAGCAGTGTGAGCAGGTCCTGTCGTGGATGGCAGAAAGTGTATCCAGCAATCTATCGACCACCCAGAATTCTGCGCCATCCACTGCTGCAACTCTGAATCCTCTGGCTGCTGCTCCTCCTTCCTCCCAGCCTCCTCACTCCATTACAATGACACATTCTGAGGAGCAGGCAGACTCCCAGGAACTGTTCTCGGGCCCCTGCCCAGAATGGGCAGCAATGGTTCCGAATCCTCTCCCACTGGAGGAGTTTGTCGTGACCGATGCCCAACCTTTGGAAAGTTCCCGGGGTCCGGGGGATGAGGCTGGGGACTTCCGGCAACTGTCTCAAGAGCTTTCAGTGGGTGAGGAGGATGATGACGATGAGACACAGTTGGCTATCACTCAGGTAGTACTAATTGGAGTAAGTCCGAGGGAGGAGCGCTCAGAGGATTTGGAGGAAGAGCAGCAGGACGATGAGGTGACTGACCCCACCTGCTTTGCTACGCCTACTGAGGACAGGTCTTCAGAGGGGGAGGCAAGTGCAGCAGCAGGGCAAGTTGGAAGAGGCAGTGCGGTGGCCAGGTGTAGAGACAGGGCGAGACCGAATAATCCACCAACTGTTTCCCAAAGCGCCCCCTCACGCCATGCCACCCTGCAGAGGCCGAGGTGCTCTAAGGTCTGGCAGTTTTTCACTGAGAGTGCAGACAACTGACAAACAGTGGTGTGCAACCTTTGTCGCGCCAAGATCAGCCGGGGAGCCACCACCACCAGCCTCACCACCACCAGCATGCGCAGACATATGATGGCCAAGCACCCCACAAGGTAGGACGAAGGCCGTTCACCGCCTCCGGTTTGCACCGCTGCCTCTCCCCCTGTGCCCCAACCTGCCACTGAGATCCAACCCCCCTCTCAGGACACAGGCACTACCGTCTCCTGGCCTGCACCCACACCCTCACCTCCGCTGTCCTCGGCCCCATCCACCAATGTCTCTCAGCGCACCGTCTAGCCGTCACTAGCGCAAGTGTTGGAGCACAAGCGCAAGAACGCCGCCACGCACCCGCACGCTCAAGCGTTAAACGTGCACATAGCCAAATTTATCAGCCTGGAGATGCTGCTGTATAGGGTTGTGGAAACGGAGGCTTTCAAAGGTATGATGGCGGCGGCGGCCCCGCGATACTCAGTTCCCAGTCGCCACTACTTTTCCCGATGTGCCGTCCCAGTCCTGCACGACCACGTCTCCCGCAACATTGTATGCGCCCTCACCAACGCAGTTACTGCCAAGGTCCACTTAACAACAGACACGTGGACAAGCACAGGCGGGCAGGGCCACTATATCTCCCTGACGGCACATTGGGTGAATTTAGTGGAGGCTGGGACAGAGTCAGAGCCTGGGACCGCTCACGTTCTACCCACCCCCAGAATTGCGGGCCCCAGCTCGGTGGTGGTATCTGCGGCGGTGTATGCTTTCTCCACTAAACCAACCTCCTCCTCCTACGCAACCTCTGTGTCGCAATCAAGATGTGTCAGCAGCAGCACGTCGCCAGCAGTCGGTGTCGCGCGGCGTGGCAGCACAGCGGTGGGGAAGCGTCAGCAGGCCGTGCTGAAACTACTCAGCTTAGGAGATAAGAGGCACACGGCCCACCAACTGCTGCAGGGTCTGACAGAGCAGACCGACCGCTGGCTTGCGCCGCTGAGCCTCCAACCGGGCATGGTCGTGTGTGACAATGGCCGTAACCTGGTTTGCGGCTCTGCAGCTTGGCAGCCTCACGCACATGCCATGCCTGGCCCACGTTTTTAATTTGGTGGTTCAGCGCTTTCTGAAAAGCTACCCACGCTTGTCAGACCTGCTCGGAAAGGGGCACCGGCTCTGCGCACATTTCCGCAAGTCCCACACAGACGCTGCCACCCTGCGCACCCTGCAACATCGGTTTAATCTGTCAGTGCACCGACTGCTGTGCGACGTGCCCACACGTGGAACTCTACGCTCCACATGTTGGCCAGGCTCTATGAGCAGCGTAGAGCTATAGTGGAATACCAACTCCAACATGGGCGGCGCAGTGGGAGTCAGCCTCCTCAATTCTTTACAGAAGAGTGGGCCTGGTTGGCAGACATCTGCCAGGTCCTTGGAAACTTTGAGGAGTCTAGCCAAATGGTGAGCGGGGATGCTGCAATCATTAGCGTCACCATTCCTCTGCTATGCCTCTTGAGAAGTTCCCTGCAAAGCATAAAGGCAGACGCTTTGCGCTCGGAAACGGAGGCGGGGAAGACAGTATGTCGCTGGATAGTCAGAGCACCCTCCTGTCTATATCTCAGCGCGTTGAGGAGGAGGTGGAGGAGCATGAGGAGGAGGAGGAAGAGACAGCTTGGCCCACTGCTGAGGGTACCCATGCTGCTTGCCTGTCATCCTTTCAGCGTGTATGGCCTGAGGAGGAGGAGGAGTAGGAGGATCCTGAAAGTGATCTTCCTAGTGAGGACAGCCATGTGTTGCGTACAGGTACCCTGGCACACATGGCTGACCTCATGTTAGGATGCCTTTCTTGTGACCCTCGCGTTACACGCATTCTGGCCACTACGGATTACTGGGTGTACACAATGCTCGATCCACGGTATAAGGAGAACCTTTGCACTCTCATACCCGAAGAGGAAAGGGGTTCGAGAGTGATGCTATACCACAGGACCCTGGTGGACAAGCTGATGGTAAAATTCCCATCCGACAGCGCTAGTGGCAGAAGGCGCAGTTCCGAGGGCCAGGCAGCAGGGGAGGCGCGGAGATCAGGCAGCATGTACAGCACGGGCAGGGGAACACTATCTAAGGCCTTTGACAGCTTTCTGGCTCCCCAGCAAGACTGTGTCACGGCTCCCCAGTCAAGGCTGAGTCGGCGGGAGCACTGTAAAAGGATGGTGAGGGAGTACGTAACCGATCGCACGACCGTCCTCCGTGACGCCTCTGCCCCCTACAACTACTGGGTGTCGAAGTTGGACACGTGGCCTGAACTCGCGCTGTATGCCCTGGAGGTGCTTGCTTGTCCTGCAGCTAGCGTCTTGTCAGAGAAGGTGTTTAGTGCGGCTGGGGGAATCATCACGGATAAGCGTAACCGCCTGTCAACCGACAGTGCCGACAGGCTTACACTCATCAAGATGAACAAAGCCTGGATTTCCCCAGACTTCTCTTCTCCACCAGCGGACAGCAGCGATACCTAAGCAATACGTAGGCTGCACCCGCGGATGGAAGCATCGTTCTCTATCACCATCGAAAACGGGGACCTTTTAGCTTCATCAATCTGTGTATTCTATTCATCCTCCTCCTCCTGCTCCTCCTCCTGAAACCTGACGTAATCACGCCGAACGGGCAATTTTTCTTAGGCCCACAAGGCTCAGTCATATAATTTTTGTAAACAATTTTTATATGTTTCAATACTCATTAAAGCGTTGAAACTTGCACCTGAACCAATTTTTATTTTAACTGTGCTGCCTCCAGGCCTAGTTACAAATTAAGCCACATTAACCAAAGCGATTAATGGGTTTCACCTGCCCTCTTGGTTGGGCATGGGCAATTTTTCTGAGGTACATTAGTACTGTTGGTACACCAATTTTTTGGGGCCCTCGCCTACAGTGTAATCCAATTAATTTTTTGCCCACCTGCATTAAGGCTGACGTTACATCAGCTGTGCTGGGCACTGCAATGGGATATATTTATGTACCGCCGGTGGGTTCCAGGGAGCCACCCATGCTGTCGGTCCACACGGAGTTGTAACTGCAGGTGTCCACTTCTAAAGAACCCCAGTCTGACTGGGGCATGCAGTGTGGGCTGAAGCCCACCTGCATTAAACATGACATTACCTCAGCTGTGCTGGGCACTGCAATGGGATATATTTATGTACCGCCGGTGGCTTCCTGGCACCCACCCATGCTGTCGGTGAACACGGAGTTGTAACTGCATGTGTCCACTTCTAAAGAACCCCAGTCTGACTGGGGCATGCAGTGTGGGCCGAAGCCCACCTGCATTAAACTTGACATTACCTCAGCTGTGATGGGCAATGCAATGGGATATATTTATGTACCGCCGGTGGGTTCCAGGGAGCCACCCATGCTGTTCGTCCACACGGACTTCACAATAGGGAGTTGTACCTGGCTGTGTCTACTTATAAAAAACCCCAGTCTGACTGGGGCATGCAGTGTGGGCCGAAGCCCACCTGCATTTAATCTGACGTTAGCTCTGCTGTCCAGGGCACTGCAATGGGATACATTTATGTACAGCCGGTAGGTTCCAGGGAGCCACCCATGCTGTGGGTGCACACGGAATTCCCATTGCGGAGTTGTACCTGCCTGTGACTATTTATAAAAAAACGCGGTCTGACTGGGGCATGCAGACACCTTGACAGAATGAATAGTGTGTGGCACATAGGTTCCCCATTGCTATGCCCACGTGTGCAGCTCCTGATGGCGGTGGCACAGGATTATATTTCTCATTGCTTCTGTACAGCATTGTGGGCTATCGTCCTGCCCCTTTTAAAGAGGGCCGCTGCCTAGCCATGCCAACCCTCTGCAGTGTGTGCCTGCAGTTCCTCCTCATGGCAGACACACTTATAAATAGACATGAGTGTGGCGTGGCATGAGGGCAGCTGAAGGCTGCGCAGGGACACTTTGGTGTGTGCTCCGGACTCTGGGTCGTGCGGGGGGGGGGGGGGGGAGGGGTTGGGCATGATGTAACCCAGAAGTGGCAGCGGAGTGTCATGCAGGAAGTGATTGTGCTTTGTTGGAGGTACTGTGGTGCTTAGCTAAGGTATGCATTGCTAATGAGGGCTTTTCAGAAGTAAAAGTTGTTAGGAGGGGGGGAGCACTCTCTGAGATGCAGCCCAACATGTAGCCCCTCGCCTGCCCTATCCGTTGCTGTGTCATTCCCATCACTTTCTTGAATTGCCCAGATTTTCACAAATGGAAACCTTAGCGAGCATCGGCGATATACAAAAATGCTCGGGTCGCCCATTGACTTTAATGGGGTTCGTTATTCGAAACGAACCCTCGAGCATCGCAAAATTTTCGTCCCGAGTAACGAGCACCCGAGCATTTTGGTGCTCGCTCATCTCCAATCACTCGTGCATTGCACAGCCGCATGATACGCGTTAAATGAAAGTGAATGGACTTTCATTGATCCTTGCACACCGACGTGTAGACACTGTGTATCGATGTGCAAGAGAAATAAGTTGCAGCATGCTCTATTTATCAATGTCTGTACGCCGCATCAGCCCTATACATTTGTATAGGCAGTGTGTGACACGCTTTCTATACGCAATACATTGCGTATGGGCAGCATTTTCATATGCAACCCCGCTCTGAAAAGAGGGGGGGAATTACAAAAAAAAGTCAAACCTCGCAGGTCTGTGAGTGTGTGATTCGCTGGCATGTGCAATGCCATATGCAGCCATACATGGTCTCTGCCGGCTCTCTTCCAGCAGAGAGTATGGCTGCCGAATGTGTAAGATGCTGTGGGGAGACGCATGCGGCCGTGGAAATAAGCCCTTAGAAAGATTGAAGCCAAGGTTCATAGTCTTCCATAGTCTTGCATTAATCATTGTTTGCCATATGTACTAGACATATCAGAAAATAAGTTCTGGTGTAATTCCTCTTTAAATGTTAAACAGGTTATTGTAACCATTATAACCAGAATTCTAATATGATGCAGAAAACTAAAGTTTAAAGATCCATTTACATGGGACGACTGTTGGGCAAATGATGCCACCTGTGTTTCCTCACTCCCGTGCTCCTGCACTGGAGCTAGTAGAGCTGGCTCGGTCATGGAGCGGCCACCAGGGGGGCGGGGCAGTGCAGGAGATTTTTCTCCTCTCGCTCCCCCACCCCTCTTCATTGAGATAAGATAGCGGCTGTTCGCTACTGAACAGTCGCTATTTAAACTGAACGATGAGCGATGAGCTCATCGCTGATCTTTTATGCTGCATAAACGATGGACGATGAGCTCATCGCTCATTGTTCAGTTTACATAGCGGCTGTTCATGCTTAAGTATCACATGCACACGGTCAAGCGCAGCGTGACGCTTTTTTAAAATTATTTTCCCACTCTGTTTCATAGTGGGTTACATTTAGAAACGCCACCCATTTGTAATGTATTGCCTATGGACAGCGTTTCATATGCTGCCTGTACAAATGTATAGGGCTTGCACTGCGTGGTACAGAGAGAAATAGAGCATGCTGCGATCTATTTCTAGGCGTATCGACACAGTGTCTACACACACATGTGCATGGATAAATGAAAGTCCATTGACTTTTATTGGCTCCATTTACCATAATGCTTGATCAAAAACGTTTACACGGGACGACAACAGGCGATTAAGCACCTGACAGTCATCCCAGCGATTATCGCTCATCTCCATTCTGAGTAAGCAGGCAGTTGATCATAGATGAACAACTTCCTGTTTATACGGGCCGACGGTCAGTCGGTTTTTAGGTGAGCTGAAAACCGAGTGACTCCGACAAGTGAGTGAATCTCGCTCACTCACCCTGTTGGGTCCCATGTTTACATGGGTCGATAGTTGCCTGTAACTGCTCTTTTGAGCAATTACTAGAGCAAATTTTGGCCTGTGTAAAAGTACCTTAAGTCCTGTCTCGCATGGGCCACAAAATCTCACTACAAAACGCATGTATGTGAAGCCCATGGGTTCCAATGGGTTCTTTCACATGAGATATGTTTTGTAGCCTGAAAGAGCCCACTGGAAACCATGGGCTTCACATACATGTGTTTTGTAGCAATGATTTTGTACCCCGGAGATCTAAAGGGGTTTTGTCTTAAAAAAAAAATTATATACTCACCTATTCCTCCCCAGGCAGTCTACTTACCTCATCTTCTCCCTGCCAATCTTCTCCTGTTTCCTGCTGTCCCATGGGGGGTGGGGGGGTGTCACCTGACCTCCAGCTGGCTGATTCTTCTTCTTGTGACGTTATGTACATTCACAGGCAGTCTCCTTCCTGCCTGTCAATGTACGCTACATCACTGGTTTACAGCCTAGCAGGGAGTGCCAAGCTATTGCAGAGACTGTACATGCCTGCTGTCTCTGCAATAGATCAGCACTCCTTCCTAGCCAGTGAAGGGACAAAAGGTTTCGATTATGACTTATGGAACACCCTGCGAACCCTCCTTTTGCGATTTCCAGAGAACCAGTACCCCTTCTGTCCCACCCTGTACGGCTCAGATACAGACAGACTCTTTTGCACTTCCTTCCATCCCCCCTGCAGCACATCGGTGGCGACATCAGCAGCAGGACAGGCAGACGGGGTGGAAGGGAAGTCAGACCACGGGGACTGAGCGCGGTATCAACTGAGCAGAGAGGAAGGGGAGCAAGATGGCTATGGCAGGACGGTCCCCGCTGGGTCAGCTCCCCAGTGGCCCAATCGAATTGGGGGTTGTGCAACGCCAACCACGGCATCCCTAGTACCATGTCTACCGACATTTTTTCCATCACCAGGAATGATAGATCTTCCAAGTGGCGACCCCCAACCGTGAACTGTAACACTGGGGTCCTCCATCGTACCAAGCCCGAAGCAAGAGGGGTAGCATCAATGCCAGCAAAACTGACTATGTGGACCCTTGACCGAAAAATATAATAAAATATAACTTTTATTAAAGAAATAACTAAAAGGAAGAACATACATACATAAATCTAGATCCAGGAAAACCCATGGAACCGATAAAAATATATTGATACCACTGTCCATAAACAGTAATAGACCGGTCAGTCTGAGTATCGTTATGACTCAGCCATTTAGTGTATTCGGTCTCTTTGCAGAATCTGACAGGATTATCAGAATCTATTGTATACACGTCAACCTAATCAGGAGATGAAAAAGTGACATAAGTCCGACAGTTGGATGTTACAGAACGTGACCCAAACTCCAGAGATCAGGTTCGGTGATGTATACGTTGTTCACATCGAGAAAATAAGCTATGCCGGACCACTAAAAATTGTAAGCGTAACCCAACGCGTTTCTCCCACAACGTGGGTTCATCAGGGGTTTCAATACGCAAAAAATGGTACTTTACTAGTTTAATGACTCCCAGTCAGAAATCGGATAGTGGTACAAAAATAAATAAAAAATTGATGAAGCCTCAAAATGTCCAGCACTGTCAAGTAAATGACACACTGGATATAGAGGGATCAATCAGAGTAGAACTGTCATTTCCACTGGTGATGATTATATTACTAGATAGATTATTGTCGCCATATAAGATAAATGAACTGACAGGACTACGAGAACCCTACTACTACAATGGTAGAAATAAGAGTAGGGTACAGGTAAGAAAACCCCACTCGGTCCGGTTCATCGAAGATACCCCCGAGTTCCTGAAAAAAGGAGTCCACCAACTGCAGGGAGGGGGAACCCTCGGGAATGGAAAAAGCCCCGCAGCAGGGACATTATAAGCCCGACCCTCTGGGCCTCCGAGCCGGAAGAACGGGGATGCATCCGAAAAAACAGGCGACACACCTGTTGAAAGACAAAAAACTTGTTCCTCTCCCCAGAGAACACCTCGGGAAGAGGGCACTTGGGTTCAGGACTGGTTGAGGCGTCCCGCCCCTGCGACAATGCCCACTGCTCCTGGGCCACCATGCGAGCTGATAAATCCCGGATAACCGGCACCAGGACTTGCAGCTGGTTTGCGAGGGCGCTGATCGCCGCCATGGAAAAAACAGTTTTTAAGGGCCAGTTATTATGTTACGGCACTCTGCCCCCTGAGCGCCAAGTGGGGTGCCCTGATCTTCCCGCACCCCACTGTCCCTGCCTACTTGCATCAGCCCTGGCTAACCCCAGGCGGACAATTGGGCGGCGGTCCCTGCTCTGGCTAGGGACCTGGCGACTACCTAGATGGAACTTAACTAACGGGGGACAGAGTGCCGACAGAAGAGGCAGGTGGAACAGACCAACAGAACTTACAAGGCAGTGTAAGGCTGGAGATGGAGCTCACAGGCAAACTGGAAGGAGACTGACTAGCAACTAGAGCAGACTGAGACAGACCTGACTAGAGGCTAACAGAACCAATAACTGTCAGTGAGCTCAGGTCACTGCCAGCCTTATAAACAAAAGACTCCGCCCTGGGGTGGAGAGTGGGAGGAGCCAGCTCCCCCACTACTGCACAAGAGAGAAGGAGGAGTGCGGGCGGCGCCCTACGGGCGGACATGCCGACACCGCCGCACACCAGCCGTTCCACGTCGCCGGTAGAGCCCCGACGTCAGGGCTCCAAGACGCCGGAGCCGACGCCGGGTGGCGCGCGCTGACCACGGGACCCTGTGCTGCCCTGCATGGTAACACGTGACCTTCACTGACCTGCAGGAAGAAGAATGCAAGCTTCATAACAAGAAGAAGAGGATCTGGAGGGCTTGCAGTGAGCTGACTCAGGGGACTGAAGAAGATCAGCGAGTAGAAGATGCAGTAAGGAGTCTGCCTGGGGAGGAATAGGTGAGTATAGAATTTATTTACTTTTTATGACTAAACCCCCTTTAAGTCAGTTCTTTATACTGCCTTTTTATCAAACTCACTCATTGCAAATTTCCAAAGCTCAAGAAAGTTAACATGTTAGTAATCTTGAAGATGATCAAAGCAGATTGATTTCTGCTCCAACCATGTTAAATTATATTTTCAACAAGCTGTTATAAACAATGTAAATTGTATTTTTGTATACTGTACTGTAGTGTACAAAATGTTTATCTTGGGTAAAGACAAGAGGAGAAAAAAACAGATGAGTGCACTTACTTTTGTAATAGTTGACTAATTGTGAAACATGCAGTTTACAGAGAAAAAGACAGTGATGTAAGTGCAATGATCCAGAAACAGAAACAAAGGCACCTTGCTTGCGGTGTTGAGTAATGGTGGACTAGCTAGACAATTGGGAGATTGGTATCCCTTCTTCCTTCACATCATTGTCCCTGAGGCCCTGTAGCATCTGTTCCAGTAGGCAGACAACAGGGATGGTCATACTGATCAATGTGTCAACACGATTGACTATTTTGGTTGCTTTCTCAAAGCATGCCAAAAAAAAAAGGGAACACAAGTCTTTGATCTCAGCCACTCCACAGATGACAAGTGACTGACTTCCATACAGCGTCTGCTAATGGCATACACTATGTGGTACTCTATGATCACTCTATGCTGCTGGCTTAGCCTCTGCAACATATGCAATGTGGAATTCTACCATGTATGCACATCACAGATAAGACGGTTGCATGGCAGCCCGAACTGTCACTGCAACTCCGCCAGAGGTTGTGAATGAAAAAAGTGTGAGCACAGTTTTCTGGCCTTTTGCTGCACTGGATGTAAGCCTGGGTAAATGTACTACCAGGTTCATGCTGCACTACTACCAGGTTCATGAAATGAGCAAGGCAAGGTACGTGTGTGAGATTGCGAAGGCTAATGGCTAATGGCCCCATTGTCAAACACAACCTGGTCTGGCTTCAGCGTGTGTGAAGTCAGTTACTTATCAGCCTGCATCTATAGAGCCGTTAACAGCTCTTCAGACGTGTGGCTGGAGATATGAGTTTTAGGACAGCATTTTGGCGTCTACCACATGCACCACTGCATGAAGGTCAGATTTTGTCATATTCAGATATCTGTGCCAATGTGGAGGGTGTTGAATGGCGGTAATGTAGTGAGCTGAAGTGTGGCACTACAGTAAGAGTACTTAACTGCAAGTCAAAGCAACTGTCCTAACTACAGCTCGTTAAACAAAGGTAGTGATGCTGGATTTCATTTAATAAGAAGATGGGGCAGAATAAGGAACTACATAGGTAATTTAGCCTAGTTGTTTTTACTTTACTACAATTGTTGAAGGACCTGTAAAGAACTTTCCTTATGCAGCAAGGATCTTCCACTGCTGTTAGTCCACCTGACCAGAAGAAGAAAGGCGCTCTCGAATTGGTCGGGGAGGGGGGGAGCTAACTGGAGCCGTTTTGTGAAGAAAGCCTGAGTGGAGCAGACTGGGGAATTTCCCTTTCTCTGAGCTATGTTGCAGCAGAAAAATATAAAAGTACTGAGAGATGAGAAAAGGAGTTGATGAAAGAGGGAGAGCCAGACAGGGACTAGACAGAAAGCCAGAAGGAGAGGGGAAAGGAGGCCTGCAGCCATCCTGCGGGCTTTCTTACCTGCCCTGTCGCTGGAGAAGTTCCTGGACCTTCCTGCAACCCCTTGTTGAGTTAATCGTGTACTCACTACTCCGAGGGAAGCTTGCAATCATCTTCAAGACCTGATACCCTTTCAAGCTGTGCCTGACCTCCATGCTTGCAAGGACAGGGCACGGACAGTTGTTTCGGCATCTGGTACTGTGGATTAGCATTGAGTATCATGTTGCGGAGGCATCTGTGTTCACTAGCCTGAAGGAAAGCATTTCCATTGCAAGCAACTGTCCAATGCTTGCATTGAGGTTCTCTGCTCATTGATGGTTGACCAAATAAAGTAGAGATGGAGCAGCACCCAGGGAAATTCTTTATGCGAAAAACTTTATTTTGCCCAGAGCGTGAACAACGTTTCAACCACTCAAATGCTGTGGTCTTTCTTAAGTCAATAAGACAAGTGCACATACACCACCTTATGAAGCAATAAGACACATCCCCTTCACCTATGAAAACAGACAATACAAAACATATAATCATAAGCAAATACTCTTGCAATGCATAAAACAGACCTGTCGGTTAGTGGGATCGGGATCAGGCTTCAGGTGTATATGCCTCCCATGCTAATTATCAGGCGGACCATCACTGTCACCTCATGTGTGTCTCGGCATCTGTCACATGCAACTGCGCCGCTCGGTCGACACTGACGTGTGATTGTCATGGCAACCGGCGGCCGCCTGCGCATGCGCATCTCTGCCTGCTGCGATCTCCTAACTGTGGCTCGCAGATTCCCAATGCAGACCGCGATCCCAGCTGATAGAAGGGATTGCTAAAGTGTTTTAAAAAAAGAAAAGAATAAAACAAAGAAAAAAAGGAAAAAAAGAGAGGACAGAAAGGGGAAAAGATTGAAAGGAAAAAAGGGGAAAAGGAGGGAAGGGGAAACGAGAAAGGCAGAAAAAAAGAGAAATAAAGAAGGAAGAGAAAAAAGGGGGAAGAGAAGAAGGAGGGAAAAACGGGGGGGAGGGGGAAGGGGAAAGGGGGGGAAGGAGGAAAGGGGGGGAGGGGAAGGGGGAAAAGCAGGGGAGAAGGGAAGAAGGGGGAAGACAAAAAAACAGGGAAGGGAAAAAAGGAAGGGGGGGGGGGGGGGGAAGAAAGAAAAAAGAGAAAAAGGAGAAAGAAAAAAAAAAGGAAAGAATGAAAAAAATGGGGATCCAAAAACCTACAATGCATGATGTTATCTACCAATCAAAAATTCAAAAAGATGCAATGAAAAATGTTTTATTAATTTGTCAAAAAATACATGCATAACGAGCATATAACCTAACTCCACTTGGGGCCCTCTAGACTGGGGACAATGTGGATATACGAAGCTATCGGGGGGGGGGAGACCAAAGGTAAATGCTGATTCCCGATCCACCGATCCGTCCAGACGACAGTCACCTAGGTAAAAACATGATATATATTCCAATCAAAACGCAAGTATGTACAGGAAACATGAAACATTTGTTGGATAGCAATACCTCCTTACTAACCTCCACAGTATCCTCTCTCTGCCTGCTAAGATCTCCTGACTGTGGCTCGCAGATTCCCAAGGCAGGCCGCGATACCAGCTGATAGAAGAAGACCTCATGTCTAGTAAGCCCCCTTTCTGTTTGTTAAGCTCAGAATCAATATAATCAAAATCCCTATGTATATACTGGGCACCCCATAAGTTATATTGCCAAACACTGGGCTTAATGCATGAATTGCTAAAATGTTTAAAAAAAGAAAAGAATAAAACAAAGAAAAAAGGAAAAAACTTCATTGATGGTTGGTGGTGTTTGTGTTTTCTTTCATTCTTGTAGCAGGTGGATGGAAGGCTGGCTGCTGACCTGGAAAATGCTGGAATATGTTAGAGATGTCAGTATTGGTGGAGGTGGTGGTGATAGTGACGGAGGAAAAAAATGGGTGAGATATCAATGCATTAAAGGGTTGTCCCGCGCCGAAACGGTTTTTTTTTTTTTAACCCCCCCGTTCGGCGCGAGACAACCCCGATGCAGGGGTTAAAAAAACAAACCGGAGAGTGCTTACCTGAATCCCGGCGGTCCGGCGTCTTCATACTCACCTGCTGAAGATGGCCGCCGGGGTCTGCTCCCTCCGTGGACCGCAGCTCTTCTGTGCGGGCCATTGCCGATTCCAGCCTCCTGATTGGCTGGAATCGGCACGTGACGGGGCGGAGCTACACGGAGTCGGCATTCTGCACGAGCGGCTCCATTGAATACAGCAGAAGACCCGGACTGCGCAAGCGCGGCTAATTTGGCCATCGGAGGCCGAAAATTAGTCGGCACCATGGAGACGAGGACGCCAGCAACGGAGCAGGTAAGTATAAAACTTTTGATAACTTCTGTATGGCTCATAATTAATGCACAATGTACATTACAAAGTGCATTAATATGGCCATACAGAAGTGTATAGACCCACTTGCTGCCGCGGGACAACCCCTTTAAATGTCTTGATCCTCTCCCTCTGATTTTTTTGAACTGTTCTGTTGACATTCATAGCACTGAATGATCAAACTTAGACTGATCCATATGGATTGCTTTGAAGGGTTCACGGTATTTGGTATGGGATGAAGTAGAGGGGGGATGCTTATGGCCCACTGGTGCAGACTGACTGCTGTGTGCATGCTAATGGGAGGAACAGGGGGTAGTGGTACTTAAGGCATGCTGTGTCACCACTCTACAACCTATTCTGCGTGATGTGGATGTAACACATGGGCATAACCATTTGTAAGGAGTGGCACTGGGCTTGCTTCACCTCCTGCAGAGTGTGGGGCTGTTGCCGCAGTGGGAGCCACTTTAAGTGCCAATTTGGCCATCCTTTACCACCTCCACCACCAGCACAGGCATGTACCCTACCCCTTGCTTTATGCATGCTTTCTTTTCATTAACATTTTTCTGTGTTCACTTTTTAGTTTTGTTTTATGTAACTTATGAGTTGACTTTGTAGTGTGTAGAAAACCACTGCTAGCTGTGTAAGGTGTGCAAAAGATTTACAGTGACCGAACTGGTGACTTTGAATGATACTGAAGGCTGCTGACACGTATTGTGTGTATTTGCTGTTTCGCAGTTTGTTTTTCTTTTTGTTGTATATTTAAAAAGCACTGGCTGTGAATGGTTAAGCGTCAGCCAATCACAACCAGCGCTTCCGGGAGCTGGGGATTTTTCAATCGTCGGCCAGAAGATGAAAAAGAGAGGCAGTGCCGGGATCCAGGGAGAGGCTGCGGCGGCCCCCCAGACAGTGCAGGAGAGGTGATGTATGTCTTTTTTTGAGTGTCACTTGTGACTTTGTAGCGCTACAAAATCGCGGTATTGCAGCAAGAAGACGCGGCGATATCGCACAGACCAGCGATGTGATATCGCTGCGATTTTCTCGCGGCAATGCCATGTCGCCCGTGTGAAGGAGGCATAAGGGTCCATTTACACTGAAAGATAATCGCTCAAAAATCGCTGAAACAACAGTTTGAGTGACAGTTGTGAGCAATCAAACTCATAACTAAGAGGCTAATTAGCTTCAAAGAGCTAATGCAGGCGGAGCAAGACACCGCCGCGATAGCTCAGAGAACAAAGCAGCTGTTTTGTATATGCAAACAGCTGCATTGTTCTTGGAGCTTTTAGCTGATGTCCCACTGAGAACTGCCAGCAGGATACCAGCTGAAAAAATACTATCAGTGCCGCCCACTGAAAAAATCAGCATTCGGTGCTGACAAGAATCATCAGTAATTTCTAGCTTGCTAGAAATCACCGATGAACGAATAGTGCACGAGCAGTGCACGATGGCCGCGCATTTAGACAACGATTATTGCTCAAAAGATGGCTTTTGAGCGATTTCTGAGCAATAATCGTTGTGTCTAAATGGGCCTTAAGAAATATTTTGCACCTTGTGCAAAAAGTGGTCTGCATGTTATGCAAATCAGATGAAACAAACGCCCCCTAAAATCCATAAAAACATTTCCAGGTGGTAATGCAACAACACAGGAATACACCAAGGAGTATTTGTACATTGTCAGTTCATATCTATAATCACACCTCTATCTGTATCTATCTGAGGCACAGCCCACCACAACGCTGATTCCATGTAACACTGCTGCTGTGCATTACATTACATAGGTGAGTCACTGGAAAGGCAAGAACGTGACATATTGAATTCCTTTCTGTTAATATTATATGTTTTATATTCAAACACTCAGAGCAGGGAGTGCCACTAATATATTTCATTTGTGTGTCAATAACTGAAAATATGATGTCTGGACTGAGGATTTGATGAAAACCTGACTCAGTGGCTTTTTTTAATTTGCAGCGTTCTCTAGGCTTCTCTGGGGTACTTTCACGTGGGGCAAAATTATTCTGCATTCCATACCCAAGTCTGCAGCTTATTAACATTGAGAACTCCACACCGATCCCACAAATCTCATTGCGGATTTTGATGCAGAATTACAGACTGATTTAATGGTAAACTGTTACCCTGTTTTTTTTGCAACTGTCACTGAGAGTACCGTTGTGGTAGTACATGTCACGCTGATTACAGTGATATGTCTGCTGTATGTATCTGTGCAATAGTTTAGGGGAAACTATTTCATTAGTAACAGACAGACACAGAACTAGTCCCACATATTCATAAGCTGCAGAAGAGCCACATCCACCATGCCATCCAGTCAATGATTGGCAGCTCTCTCACTATGCACAGTAATAGGCAGGCAGCAGTCAATCAGTGGCTGGAGGGTGGGGTGGGTGGAGCTGGCCTACAATTTATGCATATCTAGGACTACTTTAAAAGGGGCTTTCTAGGGAAAATACAACTGATGACCTATCCTTAGGATAGATCAGCAATAGTTGATCGACTGGGGTCCCTTCGCTTGGGACACTGACCGATTAGCTGATTGTGCACTTGCTGACAGCCCCACATTTACACAGGGGTCAAAGTGGAAGTCTCTGTGTAGTGGCTGGTGCTTGTAACTGCAAGCTCGGCTCTCATTGAAATCAACGCGAGCCGCTATTTTTGCAGGCACGACTCATATTGATGATTCAATGAGAGCTGTGCTTGCAGTTACAAGCACTGGCCACTACACAGAGGTCGGAGCAGAGACTTCCGCTGTGTCTGCTCCGACTCGTGTAATTGTGGTGCTGTCACAGGGTGCATAATCAGCTGATTGGTCAGGAGCCCAATTGACGGACTCTAGTCAATTAACTATTGATGACCTATCCCGTTGTCAAACAGCTCCCTGGACCCCCTATCACCACACATTTGAGCCCTTTAACAGCAAGTTCTCTTGGAGCCTTCAGATTTGTAGGTTGAAAGGACCAGCAGAATATACTATCCCTTTAACCTGATAAAGACCAAGCGCCGTAAATATATTGTGCTTGGTTTTGGACTTAAATCCTATACCATAGTAAAAATACAGTGCAGGATTAAAGCTTCTTTAATCTAGCAGGAGAAGGTTGGGTCTTTGGCTGGCAGTGACAGCCGGGGACCCAAAGGAGAAGACAAATGTTTTTTAATGCTTCTGCCTTCTTTTCTGCAGTCTACATAGAGCTCAATAAACACTATGTAGAGGATGTAGAGATTATAGAAAGTGTAATTGCATTTGAACCGGTGATCACGTGATCGCCAGGTGCCACCTAGCATGGCAGAGCTGCTGGGTCTTAGCAGATTAGAGGCGGCATGCAGAGCCCTCTCTGCTGGCACGTGCTGCCGTCGGCCACGCACCATGTTAGTGAATATCGGCAGGGGTGCCGTGCCTCCCCTGATGGTATTCACTCAGCTGCCCTGATCCTGGCTGAAACTGTGACTTGACTTCAGTGTGCAGCCGGTATCCTCCTCCCCCCTACCCTGACATCTCCTCCATGGTTCTGCGAAAGCAGGGGAGGAGGCTTCACAGTGTGCACGGGGGATCAGCGCTGCTAGCAGCGCTGACCAGAGGAGCAGTGGTGTTTTGACGAGGAGGAGGGGGGAAGTAAGTGGGTCTCAGGGGGGCCGCTGATATTACTATTGGGGCCACTGTGGGATGTCACTATTACTACTCGGGCCGCTGTGGGATGTCACTATTACTGCTGGGGCGGCTGTGGAATGTCACTATTACTACTGGGGGCTGCTGTGGGATGTCACTATTACCGCTGGGGCCACTGTGCGATGTCACTATTACCGCTGGGGCTGCTGTGGGATGTCACTATTACCGCTGGGGCCACTGTGGGATGTCACTATTACCGATGGGGCCGCTGTGGGATGTCACTATTACCGATGGGGCCACTGTGGGATGTCACTATTACCGCTGTGGCCACTGTGGGATGTCACTATTACCGCTGGGGCCACTGTGGGATGTCACTATTACCGATGGGGCCGCTGTGGGATGTCACTATTACCGATGGGGCCACTGTGGGATGTCACTATTACCGCTGGGGCCACTGTGGGATGTCACTATTACTACTCGGGCCGCTGTGGGATGTCACTATTACTGCTGGGGCGGCTGTGGAATGTCACTATTACTACTGGGGGCTGCTGTGGGATGTCACTATTACCGCTGGGGCCACTGTGCAATGTCACTATTACTGCTGAGGCCGCTGTGGGATGTCACTATTACCACTGGGGCCACTGTGGGATGTCACTATTACCGATGGGGCCACTGTGGGATGTCACTATTACCGCTGGGGCCACTGTGGGATGTCACTATTACCGCTGGGGCCACTGTGGGATGTCACTATTACCGCTGGGGCCACTGTGAGATGTCACTATTACCGCTGGGGCCACTGTGAGATGTCACTATTACCGATGGGGCCGCTGTGGGATGTCACTATTATCGATGGGGCCACTGTGGGGGGGGGGGGTCACTATTGCCGCTAGGGCCTCTGTGACGGGGGGGGTCACTGTTACCACTGGGGCCGCTGTTGGGGTTTCACTATTAGTGCTGGGGTATGTTAACACACAGCGGAAGTGCTGCAGAATGTCCTCAGCGGACATTTCCGTGGCGAATTCTGCAGCATTTCCGCATCCAAAAAACAGTCAAGAATTGCACGCTGTCTATTTTTAAGTGGCCCTGTCCTTTTATAACGACTGAGGTAAAAATCATACGTCATGATAAGCCCCGCCCCCTGACATCTTGGCACTTTGTGATAAATGAGTGGGTTTTGGGTTGCAGTTTGGGCACTCGGTCTCTAAAAGGTTCGCCATCACTGTAATAGGGGTATGTTTTCCCTGTAGCTGAAGCTGCTGTGGATGCTCATCCTACGGATGCCCCAGTTACAATGGAAAAGTGGGAAAGAAAAAAATAACTGACAGTATGAATGTCCCCCGGAGGTCTTCTATGACATCAAAACTGCAAAGATTTTTCAAAAAGTTACAGGAATAAGTTTAAAAAAATTACAGAACAAAATGCCATAAACTGACATGTTTTAATCCATGTTGTGTGGAATTTCTTAAAATCTGCTTCACTACAATATTTGATTGTTGTGGCCAAAGTGCGTTAAAAATGTTACATGTGAATGGGACTGTATTTGCTCTATCAGCACTTTGTATTGGCAACTATCTACTGGACAAATATTGGGGAAGAAGAACTGTTGTAATCAGTATACACCCTCTAGCATTGATGTGAACTGATGGGTGACAATAATTCTCTCAGAGAACTTAGATGATCTGATATGATCACATTTATGTAAGGCCTCATGCTCATGGCCGTGATGGACTCCACCAGTGGAGTGGAGTCAGTCACGGTGCCCCCAAAGACCCCCTACTCACCACGGGCATGTGCAGCGGCTGTGGGCGATGATGCGGCCGGCAGTGGACGGGGATGCGTAATCACATGATACTTCTGCTGTACTACAGCAGAAGTATAGCGTGACGGCCAGCTTCCATTGACTACAATGGAAACCGGCCGCGGGTATTCCCACAGTAATTTGAGCATGCAGTGGTTTATTTCACGCTGTAGAATTCCGAAGTGTGTACATTGAGCTATTAGTTTCATTAGCCCTAATATAGAGGGAAAAAAAGACACCCACACATAAAAAATATATTAAAGAATGGTTAAAGGGAACCTGTCACCAGGTTTATGCTGTTGGAACCATGAATACGGAATAGGCATGCACAGTGCCCCCGTGTATGTGTTATACACAAAAGGGGAGAGAGCTGTTAGCCAACATGCCGTGGTCGGAGAGAGCCCGGCGCAGCCCACCTCTTTGACTCCGAGCTCTGTTCCAAGTCAAACTTCAAAGTGTCTTTATTCTGAAATGCCACAATGTTTTGGAATAGCACATACATGGCACTATCGGGTGCCCCTGTCCCGGGTTGATGCTGACTGTGATTCCGAAAACATAAATCTGGTAACAGGTTCCCTTTAATGATTAGCTACATTTGAACTCAAAGGATTCTATTGAGTAACTTTATGCCATTATGAATACTCCATGTTATCTACTGAATGTCCTGCAGTTTGAACTAAATGACATGCAAGTTAGAGTAAAAGGTGATGATAAATCATTATGTTGCAATTTAATATTCAAAGCCCAATTATACTTAGGGAGATCAACTGTATATATGAAGATTATTTGGAAAAAATGCAGTAAATGGAATATTGCATTTTTGAAAGCGGTAAATATAATTTAACCTTTTTTTTATTTCTATTGCTTTTTCTATAGTGTATTTTACTGAGCTACTACTTGACAACATGAATCAGATCTTTGGACAAGAAACGTTTGCTGTAAGACATCTAAACAAGTTTCTAGTTATACATATAAAAAAAGTTTTAAAGCGACCCTCTGGTCCTGGAGATAAAATTTGTCCAGAGACTGAGAAGGAATTATACTGCCTGGCTTTCTTACTGTTCCACCACTGATCCACCTATTCCTAAGGCCCCATATTATTCTTTCAAGTATGCTGCAGTGCTCCTGAATAGCTAAGCACTATCTATAATTGGCTGAGCAGTCAGCCAATAGCTAAGCACTAGCTGCAATTGGCTGACTGCTCAGCCAATCAGCACAGTACTTTCAGGAGGTGGGGATTTGTAAATCCCCACCTGCTGAAAGTGCTGGATAGCAGTGTCGGGGAGCCAGCAGGAGGATGCGTCTGAGTGGCGGAGAGGTGAGTAATTTTTTAATTATTTTTTTACCACTTATTGATGCTTTTCAGGGAAGGGTTTATATTTCAAACCACTGCTTTCAATGGGACCGGTCCCCGCGGGGATGAAGGAAACTGCTACCACAGCTGTCACAGCTGTAACATCTGTGGCAGAAGTCCGCGGCATTCTCCATATCTTTTCAATGGGGCCAGCGCTGCTGCCGCTGGCTCCATTGAAAAGACTGGCGATATCCCAGTCCTATTTTGGCGGGTTTTTTTGCGCTGTGAGGCGACAGTTTTCACGTGCTCTCGCAGCGCAAGAAAGAAAATATCGCCAATGCGTGTCAGCCCTTAATCAGACACTGCATGCTGCTTTCCAATTGGCCAACCCAGTTCATGTGAGCAGCACTATGCAATCAGAGCAGCACATAATATCTTAGACTATGGATGCTCCACCAGTGCTCTGTGTGCATCAGGTAGTCTAAGATTCGCCATGGTCATCTTAGAAAAATAGAGGGTCCCAAGGAACAGGTCCATAAAGACTTGGTGTGATGAATAGGATGTGCAGGAACCCAAGTGGCTAGCATTTTGACCTAACCTCAACCCCAGCAAACATTTGGCATGGATTAAAACGCCATTTGTGAGTCGGACCATCTCATTCACCATCCGTGCCTGACTTCACAAATGTTCTTCCTGAGTACAGAATTCCAACTAATCCATTCTAAAATTTTGTGGAAAGCTTTGTAGAAGTGTACAGTCTGTTATAGCTGCACAATGGGGTCCAAATCTATATACTTACATCAATAGTTTTGTCTCACAAGCTCATGTAAGGTGATGGTCGGATGTCCACGTAATTTTTGGTGGAACAGTATATCTATGGCTAATCTCTATGGGAGCCTGGAACAAACTAACATATAAGGCTGCCCTGGAGACGAATGGGTCGGATAACGTATGCAGGAATCCACAGTAGAATCTCACCCTGTGCCTAGCCGGCGTCCGCGCGTACCTGTTTTTATCTGTACTGCGAATGGTCTGGACAGCTTGCCATCGGACATCTGCAGTAAAGATTTTTTTCAAATTTTTTTTTTTCCTAGCCGCTCTCAGAAATTGCAATTCGATTCCGCAAGTGTGCAGAAAGAAGCACTTTTCCATAGCATGTACTGAACGGTAGTTGAAGTCCACACTGCGGATTCCGCAATGCAAATCTGTTCGTGTGTAGGCGGCCTAAATAATGCCACATATGCATCAGAACTTGGGGTTGTACAAAAACAGCAGTTAAAATGAAATTATCATTTTGATTTATCAGTGTGGTCAGCTAGAGCTTTCTGCCTCTCTTCACTTCCTCTTTCCACTGAAATAATACAACTGTTTCACACGCTGGGTTTTCCACAACACTTTGTATCCTTGTTTTTACAAAATCATTGCATCGCTGTGAATGAGAGGCAGCCTTGACCAAGTCACGGCTGCAACTCCCTTTTTAACACCCGTTCAGATGGCTGAGGCTGTGGCGCATATACGGGAGTGAGGGAGGGGGGAGTTTATGTCTCTGCTAAACTCCACTCACTTCCGACCCCCTCTCTGCCCCTTGCCGGCTTACACCAAGGGAAGGGGTGGAAGCTTAGCAGAACTAGTCCCTTCACCTCTCCACCTCTCCACTCCAGCCTATGGGAGCTACTGGCAAGGGGGAGGGGGTGGGACTTTAGCGCACTAGTTCCTGCCCGATGCCACCCCTCCCATTGCTGGCAGCCAGCAAGGGGTGGAGAGGGGGCAGAAATGGGGAGGGAGTTTAGCAGAGATACTGCTAAACTCCCCCCCACCTCCCTTTTCTGGCAGCTCTCATAGGAGTCTATGAGACCGTCCGGCATATTCCAGCCAGAGGATAGTTCCAGAACTATCTTTTCCAGCCGACGTAAAAACGTCCGGCTGGAATGCGCACCAATATCTTTGTGGGCCGGCTGTTTTTATGCACTAGAAATTCGGGCATATATGTGAATAGGGTTGGTTCTGCAGCATATTCATGGATTTCTGCAAGCCCCATTCAGATGGGGCCCGGAAATGTTTTCCTGTTGTGGTTGTCTGTATTGCTAACTGCTGTTTGGTGTGCATTGGTATGAGTATTTCAGGTTGCAGATCCTGCATATCCAGTTTGGATGTGACCGCTGGATTCACATCTACACTACTTAGTACTGCGGTATAATTATAAATTAGAATCAGAGATGGAGCCTGCAGAGTGAAAAGGGTAAAAAATGCATGACAAAGGTGACATAATGGTCAAAAATAGTGTTATCCCTCATGTAGACACATGGCAGCCTATTCTGAGAAGTCGCCTGAAATGACAAGTACACTTCAAAAGTGTATGCAGTAAAAGTAAAGTTTTTTTGTCCAGGCCACCGACCGCTTGACCGTTGATGGTTGTGTGTTTTGTTTTAGTGGAGAGACCACAGTGTTTCAGACATCTGCTTCCTCTTAATCTGAGATCTTTATTTGCATATTGAGTATTTGTATGTGACACTACATGCAAAAATGTCTTTATAGTTTCCAGTTTTCCAGTAGCTTAATAGCTGTCCAAAGCTAACACTGAGTCACAAGCCACATCAAAGTATAGAACATGCGGCCATCATCTATATGTAAATATTCTCAAACACAATCAGGCTGATACCTATCGAACTAGATTACTTTATGTATTGTGATGCCTAATTTATCTGCTTAAGTTAATGTTTGTTTTTTTTATGTCCTATTGCTTATCCAGTACAAATGGTTAGTGACATAGCAAGGTCAGGTGGTACCCGGGGTGGAAATGTTTTTTGTCACCCCCCCCCCCCCCCCTCACTCTCCACTCTAATTTTAAAATTATTTACTTAACATTGTGGCATAAACACTTAAATCCTTTGTCTCTTAACTTTGTTCTTTTTAAATCGCATCAACATCAATTCCTTTCGCTACTTTGTTTTCAATTGACAAGATGGCTAAGCCAGAAAGCCGAGCCTGACTAGTAGTGGACCTAAGAGCCCTTGATTAATTTTAGTTTTGAAAAAACTCCTCATACATGATGCTACTAAAACACATAACCTTAATAATAATCTAAAGGCTAAAGTGATAGTCACAGCTTACCTCCTCCCACTCCCTGCACAGGTCACAGTGCATGCTGAAATAATCTCCGGTAGAAATTATTAGGTCAGCTTCTGTCCATCGTGTGAAAGGCCCATGAGTTCTGCAGTAAAGCATCTCTCTAAATGCTGTGAACTGCAATAAAGACAAGATGGCCGCCCCATAGTCGTGTACAAACAATAGAATAAAAAAAAATCTATAATTGAGAAAATAAAAATAGAAAAAAAGGGAAAAATTGAATATGTTTCACTACTAGGGATGAGCGAGTATACTCGCTAAGGCACTACTCGCTCGAGTAATGTGCCTTAGCTGAGTATCTCCCGGCTCGTCCCTAAAGATTCGGGGGCTGGCGCGGGACGGGGAGCTACGGGGGAGCGCGGGCAGGAACGGAGGGGAGATCTCTCTCTCCCTCTCTCCCGCCTGCTCTCCCCTGCTCCCCGCCGCAACTCACCTGTCAGCTGCGGCGGCCCCCGAATCTTTAGGGACGAGCAGGGAGATACTCGGCTAAGGCACATTACTCGAGCGAGTAGTGTCTTAGCGAGTATACTCGCTCATCCCTATTCACTGCCTGTTTTCCTTTGAAAAGACTACAGATGATAAATTTCCTTTATGGCTTCCCTGAAACATCAATTTTTGGGCGATTGTCACAGTCTATGCCTACAGTATATGAGACTTAACCCCTTAGTGATGAAGCCTGTTTGCGCCTTAGTGACGGAGCCAAATTTTGAAAATCTGACATGTTACTTTAACATAGCATAACTCCGTAAAGGTTTTGCATATCCCAGTGATTCTGATATTGTTTTTTCTTCACATATTGTATCTCATTTAGGCGGTAAAAATAGAATTTGTATATATTTATTAAAAGTGCCAAAATTGGCAACATTTTGGAAAATTGTTATTTTTTCACCTTTTGAACTGTAATATCTCAAATATGTGCAAACATACCGTTCAAATTTTTGCTAAGATGTATATTTCCATCTGTTTACTTTATTCTGGATGCACATTTGAAAAACATTTTTTTAACCATTTAGGAGACGTACAAATTTAACATCACTTATCAACACTTTGAGGAACACTTTATTTTCCGGCACCAAGCCAAGATTGTAAAGGCTCATGAGTGTCAGAATGATAGATACCCCCACAAATGACCCCATTTTAAAACTACACCCCTTAATGTATTCACTGAGGGGTGTCATGAGTATTTTGACCCCACCATTTTTTTCAGGAATAATGCAATTTAGAGGAGATAAAATAAAATGTCATATTTTTGCAAATATGTCATTTTAAAGACATTTTTTTTTTATTGTGCACATTAAAATGAGAATTTTACACCCCAAAATGGATCCCCCTGTTTGTCCTGTGTTCAGAAACATACCCATTGTGGCCCTAAGATTATGTCTTTATGCACAACAGGGCCCAAAATGAAAGGAGCAACCGATGGCTTTGAGATCAGACATTTTGCTCGAAGGTGTTTTAGGCCCCATAGCCCACTTGTAGACCCCTTGAGCGGCCAAAACCATAGAGAACCCCTACAAGTGACCCTATTTGAAAACTAGACCCCTTACTGAATTCATCTAGGGGCATAGGCGTACCGGCAGGGGTTGCCGGGGTCACAACAGCGACCCGGTCTCTGCGCTTGAGGGGACCCAGAGGCCGCCCTCCAGCATATACAGGTCACTTTCACTTTGCACTATCGGTGGCTGCTTGCTAAGTTAGTGCGGTCAGGCCGACAGCACAAGCCAGAGAGGAGAGTAGGAGAAGGGAGGGGGTAGGACTTGGAGAGAGGACAGGGGAAGAGGAGGGGGGGGGGGGGGAGCAGAGAGGACACAGACACAGACTTACTGGCACACGGGCACAGCACAACAAGCCATCGAGTAGCCCAGGGATGATGTCATCTCCCTGCTGCTACACCAGCTCTTCTCAGCAGAGAAGTAGTCCGGGCACCAGGGTATGTATTTATCTATCTGTCTGTCTGTATGTCTATCTCTCTATCCATCTCCTATCTATCCATCTCCTATCTATCTATCCATCCATCCATCCATCTATGACTCTCCCTCATATCTATGTATCTATCTATCTCTCTCTCTTAGGCCGCATGCCCACCCACTTGCACGCACGGATTTCACTGCTATATCCTGCAGTGAAATCCGTACATTCCTACGGACATGGAGAGGAAAAATACATTATACTCACCTCTCCGGACGCTGCGGGGCTCCCCTATGTGCAGGCAGGATCTTCTTTCTTCCGGTCGGCGGACGTGCTCGGCACACCAGCAGCGTGCCGCACGTACGCGCACCAATATTTTTAAAAATGTCCTGTTCTCCCGCGTATCCGCGGCACAGCGCAAAAACAACTGCGGCTGTGTCACGGATACAAACGGCTTCCATAGGCTTCAGTGGAAGCCGCGGGAGCCGTCCGTGTGGCAGATCCGCAGGAAAATGGAGCATGCTGCGATTTCTTCCTGTGCGTGCAACACGCACTCCGGGAAGGAATCCCATCTGCATGCTTTTAGCTGCCCTACCGATGCCAATGCATCCCTATGGGCAGCAAGATGCATGGATCTAGGGGGCCACGTGCGGATTTTATAACTAAAATCCACATGTGGACATTGGCCCTCAGGCATAGATATGGGGCGAGGGGGAAAAAGGGCCTGGGGGGGGGCCCGAGCTGAACTTTTGCACTCGGGCCCCTCAGCCTTTAGGTACGCCCCTGTCTAGGGGTATACTGCGTATTTTGACCCCACAGTTTTTGAATGAATCTAAGCAAAGCAGAAGGAAAAAAAACTACGATTTACATTTTTTTGGCAATCGTGTCATTTTAAAAACTGCTTTTTTTTGCACATCACACATATGAATAAAGACTTTAACCTCAAAACAAATACCCCTGTTTGTCCTGTGTTCAGAGACATACCCATTGTGGCCCTAATCTTATGTCCGTATGCACAACGGGGCCAAAACCGAAAGGAGCATTAACCCCTTGAGTGGCACGCCCGGAAAATTTCCGGGACGAGCTCCACTGCTCATAGCAACATAGCCCGGAAGATTTCCGGGCTATGTATCACTATGGGAGCTGCAGAGCACAATGCCACAAGCTGTGACAGTGTGCTCTGCCTGCACAGACCCTCAGAGATCAAAGCAAGGGCTTTGAAAAACCAGCAGAAGATATTGCCGATATGTCAGCAATCTCCTGTTTTGTTTACAGGTTGCCATAGAGACCATCGGCTTGTCAGAAGCAAGCCGATGGTCTCTGTGGCAGGGAGAGCTGGTTGTTAGCTGTCAGAGGACAGCTAGGTACTAGCTCTTACAGCAGAAATCAGAGAAAACCTCCGATCTCTGCTGTGTTAACCCTTTACATGCTGCAGTCTATGTGACTGCAGCATGTAAAGGGCTGTCACTGCAGCATGTAAAGGGCTGTCACCATCGGACCCCTGGAATGTGATCAGGGGTTCCTGATGGGTCCCCGTGGAAGTCCCCTAAAGGGACAAAAAAAAAAATTAAAAAAAAAAAAAGTTAAAAAATTATAAAAAAAATAATAAAAACACTTGTCTCCCTTTACTTTGTAAAAAAAATCAAAAATACAATCACACATGTGGTATCCATGCGTCGTAATGACCCAGAGAAGGAAGTTAATGCATTATTTAACCCCTTAATGACATGGCCCCTTTTTTTCTTTTTTCCCCATTTCTTTTTTTCCTCCCCCCTGTTTAAAAAAATCACAACTTGTCCCGCAAAAAGCAAGCCCTCATATGGCCATGTCAATGGAAAAATGAAAAAGTTATAGCTCTTGAGACGCAACTGCAAAATTAGTTGAAATTCAATGATTAGACCATTTTAAAAAACCTGCCCTGGTGGGCACGACAGGGTGGTAGGAAACCCGCCACTCAAGGGGTTAAAGTTCAACTGTTTTTAACTTGGATAACGGCGATCACGTGGCTAGGGACCGCTCACCGTGGCCCTCGGTCACTGCTCCAGGCTCTTGGCTACCTTCAGTTGCCAGGAGCACAGAGGTGTTAAATTTCCTGGGCCCTCCACAGCTTCTCTGCTTGCATTTGCCATTTTGCCAACAGGCACATGAGCCGAAGTTGGGGAGAGGTCCGCGGATAAAAATCCCGTCGGGGGACATCACTGGAGTCGTTAGGTAAGTAATTTCACCTCCTCTCATGGATCAAATCCATAACCAGAGGTGAAATTTTTACTTCTTTTACTTTTACGTGATTTCTGTTATCCATTGGATAGCGGCAATCACGTGACCAGGTACCACATACCACGGCACCCCAATGAAATCTCCAGGCTCTCAGCTACGTTTGGTAGCCAGGAGCTGGGAGATTTTAAATTACCTGGGCAATCTGCAACTTTTGCGCATGCGTCCACCATTTTGGCAGGGGGCGCATATGCAGAAGCCAGGGTAAGGTCCGCAGATAAATCTGAAATGATCTGTGAGGGGAGATAAAACTGAAACTTTAACTTTTTTTTTTCTTCTTTTTAACAGTGATCATGTGACCGGGAACCCCATACAGCGGTCCCTGGTGATATCTCACTGCTCCTGGCTACACATGCTGTTCGAGAGCAGAGGGATTTTAAATCTCCCAGGTCGCGAGCCCTTCTGTGCACGCGCTCAACGTTTTCATCGGGCAAGCATGCGCAGAAGATGACGTAAGGTCCTGGAAGGACCAGATTGCCGCGGGACATCGCAGAGGACGGGGGTGAGTATTTTCACCTCCCCTCATGAATCCGATTCATGAGGGGAGGTGAAACTTTAACTTTATTTAACTTTTTAAAACTTTTCAGTGATCGCCCTTATCCATTGGATAGTGGCAATCATGGGACCGGTCACCGTGGTCCCGGTGATATCTCCTTCCCGGTTACCTTCAGTAGCTGGGAAGCAGAAGTTTTCAAATGTCCCTCGACGATCCGGCCTTCTGCGCATGCGTCGCCATTTTTCCTTTATTGTGCATGCGCAGATGACTGTCAAGGTCCTTTTCGGACCAGATTGTCGCAGGACATCACGGAGGACGTGGGTGGTACTTTCAGTGCCCCTCATGGATGCGATCCATGAGGGGAGCTGAAACTAACTTTTTTTCACTTTTTATTTACTTTCATGCGATTGGTGCTATCCAATGCATGATCGGGGGTCAGATATCCTGGCCCCCCCATTACAGCTTCAAGTTGTCAGCTACCTCTGGCAGCCATCTGCATGGAGCTTTCACGTTCTCAGCCCATGGGGCTTTAATCCTCAGAGAAAGCATATTTTTGTTTCCCTGAGGACTAAAGCTCAATTAGCTACTGTGTTTCCTTGATTATAGGACCAACCCCAATAATAAGACCGGTTTTCAAGGAAGGTTTGAAATATAAGCCCTCCCCTGAAAATAAGAGCTAGCTAACCTGCATAAAAAAAAAAATCAATCAATGCTCACCTGCTCTGCAGCATCCCGATGCCTCGTGATGGTCTCCAGCGGCACTGCGGCAAACTGCATTGTCCTCCGCTCTGACATACCCGCCTCCAGCAAATACCGCACCTCCAGCAAAGCAAGTGGTGTGATTGGATCGAGCGCCAGCCAATCACAGCCAGCGCTCGATGAGCCAATCTCAGCCATTCAGTGATCTCATTCACTGACACTGCAGCGCCGCAAGAGACCATTGCAAAGCATCCGGACGCCACAGACCAGGTGAATATAAGCCCCACCCCCAAAAAATGAGACACTTTGCCTCTTTTGGGGCAAAAGTTTATATAAGACTTTCTTAATTTCGGGCAAACTCGGTAGGACGTAAAAAGGCAATGGGGCCGTCACTAAGGGGTTAAACACACAGCAGGTGTGCAGGGGACAGGCACATACATCACATTTAAAAATCAGAAATGGATCCAATTCCTGTGTTACTTTTTGCTCCAAAATTAAGTACTAGTTAATATTGTAATACAATGTAAATTTCTGAGGGACTTGCTTAATTATTGAATTCTGTCTGTATAAAGCCACCACTAGGGGGAACTAACTATAGATTTATAAAACAAATTGAACTCAGTCAGAGCTGTATAAATCAATATAGTGAGTAGTTTGCTCAGGACGGCAACGTTTTAAAATGGGTGAAGTGTAAAGGGGTTGGAAAAGTTAACCCACTGAACTAAGAAGGTTATCATGGTTAAATATAGTAAAATGTACATTTGCATAGAGTTAGCTACAGTAGTTAGTATGTGTATGTTACGGATTACAGATGTGGTCCCCCTGGGCTAACCAACCAGCCTGGCTTTTGGACCGATCCGGGTGAATGGCAACAGCAGGAGGAGTACCTACAGAGCGGTAACTAGCCCTAGGGTAAGCAGGGAGATAGAAGGGGCCCTGCCTACAAGCAGGGTAATCGTCCCGGTAAGAGCAGCCCCACGCTGGTACCTTGGCACTGACTAACCCTGACAGAAAGCAGGGATGAAGCACCAAAAGACAGAAATGAAGACACTGCATAGAACTAACTTACTGCAGAGACAAGAATGAAACACAGACAGAAAGGAAATGGACACACATACAGATACAGAGCACAAGGCAAAGGAACAAATGAGGTAAGCAGGTAAAGGTCAAAGTAGACTTGAAAAATCAAGAGACAGAAGACCTAGCAGTGGCGTGACACAGAGGAAACCACACCAATACTGAGGCAACCAAAAAGTGCATCAGCTCAGCTTAAAGAGCCAGAGGACTGGTTAACCCTGGATGAAAACAGACAGAAAGGGTCCATACACACAGAAATAGCAGAATGATACTTGCTGCTGCCCACAACCGTGAGAGGACAGCAGACATGAGTAGCAGACCTTACAGTATATATGCTAGAAAATTATAGGAATGTATTTGTAATTGAGGAAGGTTATGCTACTGATGAGTGTTAGAGTATGATGTCCTGACAAGCCTTTATATGTAAAGTCTAATACTGTATATATACATGTCTAATATCGTAGAGTGTAATATGTGTATCTTCATATGAAGAGTGTAATATGTAGACGCCATCCCATAATAGATAGATACTGGAATGAGGAGTGACCGATTGCAGGGAATTGTTATACAGATGGGTAAGGGTCCTTTTACACAAGACAATAATAATTCAGATTCTTCCTGGATCGCGGGAATCTGAACAAGTATCGTTCAGTATCAATGCATGCAGCGACTAAATGACGAATGAGAATTCATTTACTTATCTGCATTAGAGATGAGCGAACACCAAAATGTTCGGGTGTTCGTTATTCGGAACGAACTTCCCGCGATGCTCGAGGGTTCGTTTCGAACAACGAACCCCATTGAAGTCAATGGGCGACCAGAGCATTTTTGTATTTCGCCGATGCTCGCTAAGGTTTTCATGTGTGAAAATCTGGGCAATTCAACAAAGTGATGGGAACGACACAGCAACGGATAGGGCAGGCGAGGGGCTACATGTTGGGCTGCATCTCAAGTTCACAGGTCCCACTATTAAGCCACAATAGCGGCAAGAGTGCCCCCCCCCCCTCCCAACAACTTTTACTTCTGAAAAGCCCTCATTAGCATGGCATACCTTTGCTAAGCACCACACTAGCTACAACAAAGCACAATCACTGCCTGGATGACACTCCGCTGCCACTTCTCCTGGGTTACATGCTGCCCAACCGCCCCCCCTCCCCCGCCACAGCGCACACCAAAGTGTCCCTGGGCAGCCTTCAGCTGCCCTCATGCCACACCACGCTCATGTCTATTTAGAATTGCGTCTGCCATGACGAAGGACCGCAGGCACACACTGCAGAGGTTGGCACGGCTAGGCAGCGACCCTCTTTAAAAGTGGCGGAGCGATAGCCCACAATACTGTACAGAAGCAATGACAAATAGAATCCTGTGCCACCGCCATCAGGAGCTGCACACGTGGGCATAGCAATGGGGAACCTATGTGCCACACACTATTCATTCTGTCAAGGTGTCTGCATGCCCCAGTCAGACCGGGCTTTTTAATTCATAGACACAGGCAGGTACAACTCCCTATTGTGAAGTCCCTGTCGACCCACAGCATGGGTGGCTCCCTGGAACCCACCGGCGGTACACAGAAATATCCCATTGCATTGCCCAACACAGCTGAGGTAGTAATGTCGTGCTTAATGCAGGTGGGCTTCGGCCCACACTGCATGCCCCAGTCTGACTGGGGTTCTTTATAAGTGTACAGATGTAGTAAAAACTCCGTGTGCACCTACAGCATGGGTGGGTGCCAGGAAGCCACCGGCGTTACATAGAAATATCCCATATCCCATTGCATTGCCCAACACAGCTGAGGTAGTAATGTTGTGCTTAACCCTTTCCAATCCAATTTGTATATGGTTTTCCTAGGGGGCTTACTCTTTTTCTGCTGTTATACAACGGCGCTATATGCTGGCTAAAGCCAGTACTGCATGAGCTGACACGTAGGATAGGCTCCGACAGCAGAGAGGCTGGCAATATACAGTAAGAGAACCCCGACGGACGTCTACCAACAACGGAGCTGTACAGCCTTAAACCCTAATGTCTTCACAGGTCACACAGTGGACTGGAAAGGGTTAATGCAGGTGGGTTTCGGCCCACACTGCATGCCCCAGTCAGACTGGGGTTCTTTACAAGTGGACACATGTAGGTTAAACTCCCTGTGGACCCACTGCCTGGGTGGGTGCCAGGAAGCCACCGGCGGTACATAGAAATATCCCATTGCATTGCCCAACACAGCTGAGGTAGTAATGTCGTGCGTAATACAGGTGGGCTTCGGCCCACACTGCATGCCCCAGTCAGACGGGTTCTTTAGAAGTGTACAGATGTATTAAAAACTCAGTGTGCATCTACAGCATGGGTGGCTCCCTGGAACCCACCGGCGGTACATAAAAATATCCCATTGCATTGCCCAACACAGCTGAGGTAACGTCAGCTGTAATGCAGGTGGGCTAAAAATTAATTTGATTACACTGTAGGCGAGGGCCCACAAAAATTGCTGTATCAACAGTACTAATGTACATCCCAAAAATTGGCCATGGCCAGCCAAGAGGGCAGGTGAAACCCATTAATCGCTTTGGTTAATGTGGCTTAAGTGGTAACTAGGCCTGGAGGCAGCCCAGTGTAACGAAAAATTGGTTCAAGTTAAAGTTCCAATGCTTTTAAGCGCATTGAAACTTATAAAAATTGTTCTGAAAAATTATTTGAGTGAGCCTTGTGGCCCTAAGAAAAATTGCCCGTTCAGCGTGATTACGTGAGGTTTCAGGAGGAGGAGCAGGAGGAGGAGGAGGAATATTAGACACAGATTGATGAAGCAGAAATGTCCCCGTTTTGGATGGTGAGAGAGAACGTAGCTTCCATCCGCGGGTGCAGCCTACGTATTGCTTACGTATCGCTGCTGTCCGCTGGTGGAGAACAGAAGTCTGGGGAAATCCAGCCTTTGTTCATCTTGATGAGTGTTAGCCTGTCGGCACTGTCGGTTGACAAGCGGCTACGCTTATCTGTGATGATTCCCCCAGCCGCACTAAACACCCTCTCCGACAAGACGCTAGCCGCAGGACAAGCAAGCACCTCCAGGGCATACAGCGCTAGTTCAGGCCACGTGTCCAGCTTCGACACCCAGTAGTTGTAGGGGGCAGAGGCGTCACCAAGGATGGTCGTGCGATCCGCTACGTACTCCCTCACCATCCTTTTACAGTGTTCCCGCCGACTCAGCCGTGACTGGGGAGCGGTGACACAGTCTTGGTGGGGAGCCATAAAGCTGGCCAGGCCCTTAAAGACTGTTGCACTGCCTGGGATGTACATGCTGCTCGATCTACGCACATCCCCTGCTACCTTGCCCTCGGTACTGCGCCTTCTGCCACTAGCGCTGTCGGCTGGGAATTTTACCATCAGCTTGTCCGCAAGGGTCCTGTGGTATAGCAACACTCTCGAACCCCTTTCCTCTTCGGGAATCAGAGTGGGCAGGTTCTCCTTATACCGTGGATCGAGCAGTGTGTACACCCAGTAATCCGTCGTGGCCAGAATGCGTGCAACGCGAGGGTCACGAGAAAGGCATCCTAACATGAAGTCAGCCATGTGTGCCAGGGTACCTGTACGCAACACATGGCTGTCTTCACTAGGAAGATCACTATCAGGATCCTCCTCCTCCTCCTCCTCCTCCTCAGGCCATACACGCTGAAAGGATGACAGGCAATCAGCCGGTGTACCGTCAGCAGCGGGCCAAGCTGTCTCTTCCCCCTCCTCCTCATCCTCCTCATGCTCCTCCTCCTCCTCCTGTACGCGCTGAGAAATAGACAGGAGGGTGCCCTGACTATCCAGCGGCATACTGTCTTCCCCCGCCCCCGTTTCCGAGCGCAAAGCAGCTGCCTTTATGGTTTGCAGGGAATTTCTCAAGATGCATAGCAGAGGAATGGTGACGCTAATGATTGTAGCATCGCCGCTCACCACCTGGGTAGACTCCTTAAAATTACCAAGGACATGGCAGATGTCTGCCAACCAGGCCCACTCTTCTGAAAGGAATTGAGGAGGCTGACTCCCACTGCGCCGCCCATGTTGGAGTTGGTATTCGACTATAGCTCTACGTTGTTCATAGAGCCTGGCCAACATGTGGAGCGTAGAGTTCCACCGTGTGGGCACGTCGCACAGCAGTCGGTGCACTGGCAGCTTAAAGTGATGTTGCAGGGTGCGCAGGGTGGCAGCGTCCGTGTGGGACTTGCGGAAATGTGCGCAGAGCCGGCGCGCCTTTACGAGCAGGTCTGACAAGCGTGGGTAGCTTTTCAGAAACCGCTGAACCACCAAATTAAAGACGTGGGCCAGGCATGGCACGTGCGTGAGGCTGCCGAGCTGCAGAGCCGCCACCAGGTTACGGCCGTTGTCACACACGACCATGCCCGGTTGGAGGCTCAGCGGCGCAAGCCAGCGGTCGGTCTGCTGTGTCAGACCCTGCAGCAGTTCGTGGGCCGTGTGCCTCTTATCGCCTAAGCTGAGTAGTTTCAGCACGGCCTGCTGACGCTTGCCCACCGCTGTGCTGCCACACCGCGCGACACCGACTGCTGGCGACATGCTGCTGCTAACACATCTTGATTGCGAGACAGAGGAGGAGGAGGAGGGTGCTTTAGTGGAGGAAGCATACACCTCCGCAGATACCAGCACCGAGCTGGGGCCCGCAATTCTGGGGGTGGGTAGGACGTGAGCGGTCCCAGGCTCTGACTCTGTCCCAGCCTCCACTAAATTCACCCAATGTGCCGTCAGGGAGATGTAGTGGCCCTGCCCGCCTGTGCTTGTCCACGTGTCCGTAGTTAAGTGGACCGTGGCAGTAACCGCGTTGGTGAGGGCGCGCACAATGTTGCGGGAGACGTGGTCGTGCAGGGCTGGGACGGCACATCGGGAAAAGTAGTGGCGACTGGGAACTGAGTAGCGCGGGGCCGCTGCCTCCATGATACTTTTGAAGGACTCAGTTTCCACAACCCTATACGGCAGCATCTCAAGGCTGATGAATTTTGCTATGCGGACGGTTAACGTTTGAGCGTGCGGGTGCGTGGCGGCGTACTTGCGCTTGCGCTCGAACACTTGCGCAAGCGACGGCTGAACGGTGCGCTGAACTACACTGCTGGATGGGGCCGAGGACAGCGGAGATGAGGGTGTGGGTGCAGGCCATGAGGCGGTAGTGCCTGTGTCCTGAGAGGGGGGTTGCATCTCAGTGGCAGGTTGGGGCACAGGGGGAGAGGCAGGGGTGCAAACCGGAGGCGGTGAACGGCCTTCGTCCCACCTTGTGGGGTGCTTGGCCATCATATGTCTGCACATGGTGGTGGTGGTGAGGCTGTTGGTGTTGGCTCCCCGGCTGAGCTTTGCGCAACAAAGGTTGCACACCACTGTTCGTCGGTCGTCAGGCGTCTCTGTGAAAAACTGCCAGACCTTAGAGCACCTCGGCCTCTGCAGGGTGGCATGGCGCGAGGGGGCGCTTTGGGAAACACTTGGTGGATTATTCGGTCTGGCCCTGCCTCTACCCCTGGCCACCGCACTGCCTCTTGCAACCTGCCCTGCTGATGCCCTTGACTCCCCCTCTGAAGACCTGTCCTCCTGAGTAAGCGTTGCACACCAGGTGGGGTCAGTCACCTCATCGTCCTGCTGCTCTTCCTCCGAATCCTCTGTGCGCTGCTCCCTCGGACTTACTGCCCTTACTACTACCTCACTGCAAGACAACTGTGTCTGATCGTCATCGTCCTCCTCACCCACAGAAAGTTGTTCAGACAGTTGGCGGAAGTCCCCAGCCTCTTCCCCCGGACCCCGGGAACTTTCGAATGGTTGGGCATCAGTGACGATAAACTCCTCTGGTGGGAGAGGAACCGCTGCTGCCCAATCTAAGCAGGGGCCCGAGAACAGTTCCTGGGAGTGTTCCCGCTCCTGAGCAGGTGTTATTGTAGTGGAGTGAGGAGGCTGGGAGGAAGGAGGAGCAGCAGACAGAGGATTCGGATTGGCAGCAGTGGACGGCGCAGAACTGCGGGTAGACGATAGATTGCTCGAAGCACTTTCTGCCATCCAGGACAGGACCTGCTCACACTGCTCATTTTCTAATAACCGTCTCCCGCGTGGACCCATTAATTGGGCGATGAATGTGGGGACGCCAGAAACGTGCCTCTCTCTTAATCGCGCAGCAGTCGGCTGCGACACACCAGGATCAGGAGCTCGGGCTGTGCCCACACCCTGACTTGGCCCTCCGCGTCCTCGGCCGCGTCCACGTCCTCTAGGCCTACCCCTACCCCTCAGCATGCTGTATTACCAGTGATTTGATTTCACAGGCAGGAAATAAATTGGCGCAAGACTGCAGGCCAAATATAATTTTTGCCCTTTTTGGAAAACGAAAGGCCCCACTGCCTCTAGTGAATGAATTATCTAAGTTTAATAACTGTGCTGTGTCCCTGCTAATGTGTCACAGAACGTGAGGGTAGCAGAGTTATTATAACTCTTGGAGAGCAGGTATTTTTTTCCCAATTAAGGAAAGCAAATGGCGAAGCCAGCAGTAAAGCGTAGCTGGGTGCGTCTGATTTAGCAATGTTGTTCACGCAGCTCACACGTGTCCACCGCCCTTAGGACGGACAGAGGCTGGACAAATAGATTTGTTTTCAGTTTTTTTCCACCAAAAGGCAGCACTGCGTATATTCAATGAACATGAGAAGTTTAATAACTGTGCTGTGTCCCTGCTTATGTGTCACAGAACGTGAGGGTAGCAGAGTTATTATAACTCTTGGAGAGCAGGTATTTTTTTCCCAATTAAGGAAAGCAAATGGCGAAGCCAGCAGTAAAGCGTAGCTGGGTGCGTCTGATTTAGCAATGTTGTTCACGCAGCTCACACGTCTCCACCGCCCTTAGGACGGACAGAGGCTGAACAAATAGATTTGTTTTCAGTTTTTTTCCACCAAAAGGCAGCACTGCGTATATTCAATGAACATGAGAAGTTTAATAACTGTGCTGTGTCCCTGCTTATGTGTCACAGAACGTGAGGGTAGCAGAGTTATTATAACTCTTGGAGAGCAGGTATTTTTTTCCCAATTAAGGAAAGCAAATGGCGAAGCCAGCAGTAAAGCGTAGCTGGGTGCGTCTGATTTAGCAATGTTGTTCACGCAGCTCACACGTGTCCACCGCCCGTAAGGACGGACAGAGGCTGGACAAATAGATTTGTTTTCAGTTTTTTGGCACCAAAAGGCAGCACTGCGTATATTCAATGAATAACAACTGTGTTGTCGCCCTGCCTATACAATTCTTTCCCTGCAGTATCAATGGAGGGTGCAATGGTCTGCAGAGGCGATTTTGAGAAGCAAAAAAAAATGCAGCACAGCTAACAGCAGCCTGGACAGTACTGCACACGGATAAATATGGCCCTAGAAAGGACCGTTGAGGTTCTTGAAGGCTACACTCACTCCTAACACTCTCCCTGCCTATGCAGCACTTCTGTCCCTAATGCCAGGTGCAACGGTCTGCAGAGGCGATTTTGAGAAAAAAAAATTTGCCACTGCTAACAGCAGCCAACACACAGCTATCAGTGGCCCTAATAAGGACCTTTGGGGGGTCTTGAAGCCTACACTAACTACCAATTCTTTCCCTACAGCAGCTCCGGTACAAACAGCACTGTCCCTCATCTAACTCACACCGCATCTGAGGCGAACCGCAGGAGGGGCCGACTTTTATGTTCGGGTGACACCTGATCTTCCCAGCCACTCACAGCAGGGGGGTGGTATAGGGCTTAAACGTTGCAGGGGGAAGTTGTAATGCCTTCCCTGTCTTTCAATTGGCCAGAAAAGCGCGCTAACGTCTCAGGGAAGGAAGTGAAAATAACCAGAACACCGCATGGTGTTCGTTACGAATAACGAACATCCCGAACACCCTAATATTCGCACGAATATCAAGCTCGGAAGAACACGTTCGCTCATCTCTAATCTGCATGCATAAAAACTAAACTACGATCATCTATGTACCACTACCTCTTTACTGGCTTGCTTCACCTCCAATCACTGAGCCATGCTAATCCTTATCCAAGATTGCTCCTGTGTAAAGGCACAGAAGCTATTGTCACTAGGATGGCCATTAGGAGTATCTGCACCTGACGATCGTCCTGTGTAAAAGGGTCCTAAAGCGACCCTCTGGGCCTGTAGAAATAAGGATGGCTGCACCAGCTTCTCTGACTGCCTGATGTACACTGTGCATTAGTATGCATCATTAGTCTAACATACTACACCTGCTTTGATTGACAGTGCTGTCCACATGGGCAGTGTCAGACCATCATGTAGTATCTTAGATCAGTGCTCCCCAACTCCAGTCCTCAGGGACCCCCAACAGGTCATATTTTCAGGATTTCCTCAGTATTGCACAGGTGATGAAATCATTGTCGGTGCCTCAGACATTGCCACAGGTGTTCTTACTAAAGGATATCCTGAAAGCATGACCTGTTGGTGGTCCCTGAGGACTGGAGTTGGGAAATACTGTCTTAGATTACCAGTGCATGCATGTTATGCACACTGTGCACCAGGTAGTCAGAAAAGTAGTCCGGCCATCTTTGATTGTTTTGCCTGGAAGGTCACTTTAGGGTACCTTTACACAGCCCAATAGTTGCCGGAGTAATTGCTCAAGGAACAATTTCGGGCAAGTCGCCCCGTGTACATACGACCCCCGCCAGAGCATCGAGCGAGAAGTCAGTCAGTTATCACTATCATTCCGTTTCAGAAAGCCAATGACTACAGAGTGGCTTTATGCTCAGCGCACATAGGAGGCAGTCAATCTGAGCAACTCCTGGTTACTGTGAATGGAGGCGGCAGCTGATCCCTGCCCTGCTCTCCTCCATTCACTTAAACAACTATCGCTCCTGTGTAAAGCACAAGAGTGTTAGTCACAGGTACTGCACATACCGCTTATGTGCCCGACAATTGTACTGTGTAAAGGTACCTTCACCCTCTAGCTTGACTCATAACGTGATGTGATATCATGATGCCATAAGGGTGGTTTATTTACACTTTAAATTACTTTACAATGGGTTTCTAATAGGTTTAGATAACTTTCTGCACCCTGCTATCACAAGGAAGGTAAGAATGTCATGTCGTTCCAACATATCTTCTAAGGGCTTTTACCCACTAGCGTTTTGTAACGCTGCAATATCACTGCGTTTTTTTTTCAATTGGACTTCCTAATGTTAAAATCGCATCGCACAAAAATCGCAAGTTTGTGCTTTTGCGATTTTAACATTAGAAAGTCCCACTGAAAAAACGCAGCAATACCCTACTGGGTAAAAAGCCCATAGACTGCAACAGCTGCTGAGTAAAGTTATTTTTCATACCCGTGCTCCACCTCTTATTTGCACCTGCATATGGGGATTATCCACAAGTGAAATGTAACAGGGTGATCTCTAACATTATTCATACTGTTCAAATATGTTTATTATATCTTGTTATGTTTCTTTAAATCAGTGCAGAAGTGGGTGCTGCAGGAAGCAGAGCATGAAGTTTTGCCGGTGCCATGTTGATGGTGCAGTTGGCGCTACTGAGTTAATGCAAGAAGACATGGGAGCTCCAGCCTGTGTTGTGTAGAAGGAGCAGTGTGAAGAAACTGCTACCACATGCTACATTACAGGACTGATGACAAGGATCCGGTTTTCTAATATATTAGGCATGGAAGAGAATTCCGGTTATGTTTTGCTTATTGATTCTCAAGGGCCACCTGCTACCTGATTACCACATTGGTTTTGGTTGTTGATGCAGAGTTATCTGGTAGAAGCGGTCCAGACTCATTTTTAATGACTCTAGGGAAGCTGGAATGGAACTATGTTATATTTGTTGTCTCTCAGCTCTCCCTCCAAAATGAAAAATGACTAAATATATTTTAAAAAGTTCCTCTGTTGCACTAAGGTGTTATTTACATGAGTCTGTTTCTAGTGCATGTGCTGCCCTAGTCTGCAATGTACTAGACAGACAGAACATAAGGACATCACAACATGTCCGATTCTGAGTGGAACAGGTTGCCACTGCAGGTGGCGAGTTTTCCTTTAATGGAAGTGTTCAAACAAAGGCTGGACAAATATCTGTCTGGGATGATTTAGTGATCCTGCACTGAGCAGGGGGTTGAACCCGATGACCCTGGAGGTCCCTTCCAACTCTACCAGTCTATGATTTTATGTTCACACAGACAATAGGACATGCAATATGTGTGGCTCCATGCACTGTGTCCATGATTTGTCTGGTGAATTTTGTGTCCAGCTCTGCAAACAGATGGGCTTACTCATGTGAATTCAGCCTAAAGGGTGGCTTCAGACGATCGTATTTGCGCACGTGCCCAAAATTGGCGCATGCATGGCGCAGAGAATAGAACCCAGTTCATCCTCACCGCACTTTTTTGTGCATGCATTTTGCTCACGCAAAAAAAAAAAGCTACATGCTCTATTGCACACCAAAGGCTCCACATATGGGTACGTATGTATGCGCTTACCTGCGAAAACTGGCACCTCATTTAGCTTAATAGCCATTTAGATATGTCACAAATTGCACAACGCACAAATCTCTCACGATTTTCTTGGCTGTGTGAAAGAGGCCTAAAAGTACAGTGAAAATTGCAGTCGCATGACGGGACAAAACAAGACCATTCATTTCAATGGTTTCATTTACACTACTGCTAATAGGACTGCCCTATCTTCTCTGCATATATATAACAGTATGCAGGAGAGAAGTCCAATATCAGACCTCTCTTCTGCACACTGTAATATACATATATAAAATACATATGTATATTAGACGCTGTGTATATATATATATGTATATATATATATATATATATATATATATATATAAAAAAATTTTAAACTCTGGTTTATTAAAAAAAAAATGCTAATAAAATCATCATGACGGATCATTTTTACGTGTTTCCAAGGAATCCACAAAGCGCTTTCCTACCCAAAATACACAAGGGCTGGGGAGTGTGTGGGCAGATTGGATTGGAAAGGGTTAAAATATTTGTAAGCTTCAGAAGAAAAATGAAGAAAAATTTTTAAAAGATAAAATTGCAGATGTTTTATATATAAAAATACGTGCAATGTAAAAAATGCCTTCAAAAGGAGTCCGTGGCCTTTAATTTTGTGCAGTTTTCCAACTTCATTTTTTGAGAAAGGTTAACAAAAAAATTCTATATAACCGGTAAATGACAAAAATGTAATCTCTTTCTTGCTGTTAGACTGGTGCTGCCCTCTGCTGACCGCATCCAGGAAATGTCTGACTATGGTCACCGCAGTAAATGCTCATCACCCCAGCAGTGGCAATAGATACAGCAGAGCAGTACATGTGCTGGAGTTGCTCAGTCAGTCGCAGGAAGGAAGCAGCAGCTTTGCACGGCACATAAGAGCGATTATGCAGGCGTTACGCAGCAGGATAGCAGCGTGCAAAGTAAGGGCTTGTCTTATCATTGCTAGATTTCAGGTTATGCCAAGTTTGAAAAAGTAGCATTCTGTGCAGCATTTTTTTGCTGTATGCCCTACCGGTTTATATATAAAGCGCAAAATTTGTTTGTTTGTGTTGTATACAAATCCACACTGCTGGGCCAGATTTGAAATTTTCATGAGTGTTCTTCAGCACCAGGGGCGAATACTGGCGTAATTAAAATTCAAAAACTCACTGACTTCTCCTGTAATTTTTGTTGCCCAGAGCAACCAATCACATCTCAGCTTTCATTTTTTATGCTGCTGAGGTAAAATGAAAGCTGTACTGTGATTGGTTGCTATGGGCAGCACAGAATTTCTTTTGTACAGCTTTCATAACACTGCAGTGCTGGGTTCATTTTTGTGGCCACTTTGTATATTCCAGGACAGCCAATTTTTAATAACCAATCTTGACCTGGGTATAACGGAGTCATCTCCGCTGTAGCCATTCCCCCTTCAGAACCTCCCTCACCCCACTTACCTAAAGTAACCACTGACACCATTTCATTTTTGGATAATTTTGGCCACAGCAGCCATATTTATTGACAAACAACATTAACATAAAACAAAATTTATAACCCTCTGGAAAAACTGGGGAGAGATCCTTGGAGCCCTGTACCACTCTGTCGCCTCACCACCGGGAAATAGTTGTAACTGCCACCTGTCGCATAATAACCGGCTCGGGCGACTCTATTTCCAAACACATGCCTCCTGCCGCAAACCAACCGACTCGGGAGGCTCACCAACTTGCCTCTAGTCTCCGACCTCCTGACACAGAGGAAGACTAGCCATACCCTGGATAGCCACACCCACCAACTTTGCAGGGCACCGACCTGGTAAAGCAAAGAGACGACAGACCCATCAATTAAAGAATCAAAGGGGAAGTTAGCTATTGAGCCCCTGCCATGCCCCCCCCCCCTCACACCATACTTTTCTGCTGACTCCAAGGACCCCTCCCCTCACCGCCACAGCCAGCACGGCTTGACCCCCTCAAGCCTCCGCCGCCCTCCACAACACTGGAGCTCTTTAAAGCCCTCTTGAATTCCTTTTGAGCACAAATCCATCCCTATGACATTTCCATGATCCCCGTCTGATCTCCAATAATTACCTGTGCCTGCCTCCAAATCTAAATACCTAACTGCCACCCTGCCCTTGCGACCTATGCAACAAGAAAATCCCCGTTTAGCTTTATCCTGGCCTTATTCACCGACCTCACTCCCCTCCAACTCCTCCTAGGGCCTCCCTCCGACCATACAATTACCTGGCCCCGGTATGATGTTAGCAGCCAGCACCTGTCATACCTTATATACCTCGAGAGGTGCCTGAATGGTCTCCTGCCTAAATCGTTCTCCCCCTTGTGCAAAAACTAGTATATCTGGCACTCTATCCAGACTCACCATCCTCTCCACTTCTTCTAACACCCTGCACCACCACACCCCTCTCAAGCCCATCTACCTAATGACTGCCTCGCTTCTTTCAAACCTTAACTGCCTCCCTTCTGGTCTAACTGCTGCTCTTACTGCCCCCCACAAAACGTAGGAGTGCCCCCAATATCCACACTAATGCAGGCTGATGACCTTTAACAAAAATAGAAACACAGAATAATTCGTTACCCCGCGAACACCACCTATCCTCACTACTCCTGTAGTCTTCCCGCACTCGTACGGGGCACATCCGCACACCCTTTAACCAATGCACACTCTCTGTCCATGATCCCCTTGATCCATTTTTGACCGCTGAATGAAAAATTCTAGCCTCCCGTCCACCAATCTAACATCCTCCACCTGTAAACCACCTTTTTCTAGGCGAAACTAACTCCCCTATGCTTAGTGCCCCAAAAAGCACCACTGAGAATGCTGCCTGAAATAACATTCTCTCAAAAGGATCCACACATATGGTATCCAACATTGACCCCATACTATCCAGCCAGCTTAAAGATACTGGTCTCCCCAAATCATGCCGCACCTTCTCCCTCCTAAATCCTCTCACTGCCTGCTTAACTAAAAAATTCTTTGCAACATTCCTCAAGCCCCTCAACTAACCCCCACCCCTAAAGAATGCCACTCTGGCCATAAACCGATACTACTGATCACTACTCCTTCAAAACCGTACCAAGCCAACTCAACAAGGCCCTCCCCCCCACCCCGTCATCCTCAGTGTCCACAGCCTCACACTAATATCCAGGCCTCCCACTCATGCCATGCCAAATCGTATGCCGCCCTAATACTCTGAGCCAGTGACCCTCATCAGGTGTCCAACTGCTCGCTTACAACTTCCAGAGCTGAATCGTGCAGGTCTACTCCTCCATGTCAGCTTCTGAAGCCGGCATCCTGAACTGCTCCCACTGGAAACTAGAGAGCATTGGCAAGAGAATTTTCCATCCCCAGGACGTGCACTGCCACTATCCGCACATTCAATGATAATGTTTCTAGCACCAGATGGTGCAGCAAAGTCACCACTGGGGAAGATGACGCTGTAAGTGTGTTAACTAACTGAATCACTTCCAGGTTATCACCATGAAACCTCACCTTCCTGCTCCAGAAGTGAGCACCCCAAAGCACTATAGCCCCCACTTTTGGAAAAAAGATCCAATAACACCAGCTTCCGTACCAAGCCAGCCTGTTTCCAAGCCTCGGGCCACTCCTCTGTCCTTGGAAATATGCACCGAACCCAGCACTGCCCGTATATAACTCCAAATCAGCATTCTCACTTATTCCGTAAATTCTTACCGATCTGCTATTATACCTTTCCAGGAAGGAGGCCCACACAGCCAGGTCACCTTTGTGACCTTTTCCCAATCTAATGAAATGATGCGGGGCCTTCACACCAGCCGTGGCTGCTGCCACTCTCCTACATAAGACAGCCCATGGGCAATATCCTGCACGCAAAGTAAAGTTTTCCCAGCCACGACTGCAGCCCTTGCAAGGAAATTTTCTTTTCCCTAGGGCCTTTGCCACCTCCTTCTTTAAATCCTACAACTTTCCCTGAGCAATCGGCAAACCCAATGCCTAGGTGTCAATGGTTATGCCCAAAAACTTGAACATGTAGCGGGTTCCTCCCTCTTATCCGGGCCAGTGGTACCCTAAAACGCTGAGCAGTCCATTAAAACATAGCCACCAAAGACGCACATCGGCGACCCGTTCGCCCCAAGCACAAAATCATCCAGGTAACGGATACCCGACTGGGTCTCGCACACCCACTCTGAGAATGAGCTAAACGCTTCAAGAAATATGCGCATGAGATGAAACGTCACATGGGCAAACAATGATCAGCCAAATAACTTCCTTCCCAAAATATTCCAATATCCTAGTGCTCTCTCCGGCACCACCAGTAGCAAGCGAGAGGCCAATGTGATATGTACCTTTTCCAGTAAAGCCCTGTGTCCATATATCCGCACCCAACGCCATGCAGTGTCAAAGGACGTATAAACCACCGAACAAATGTCAGGGTCTCTGCCATCATTTACGGACGCCCTTTTGGGGTAGGACTAGTGATGAATTTAACCAAAGCTTGTTTGGTTCCTTTCTTTATGTCTACTCCCAGCCGGGACACCACCAAATCCTGTTAAGGGGGGTTTCTGAACAGACCCGACATATAGCCTAAGCTAACCTCCTTACCCAGTTTCTCTAACACCTCACTCGGGTACTCAAGTGCCGAGCACAGAATTTCTGTGGAAAAACGGGACTTTATATGCAGGGGGTGGAATAATATATCCCTCGCTAAAAACACTTAAACAAGAACGCCTTTTTCTCCCTGTCCAGATATGTATTCAGAAACGGCACGATATCTGCCAATTTCAGCAGAGTCCTCTCTTTTTTTCAAAATCCATGCCCCCCCCTTTTTTTGAAGCATTTTGATGCTCCGTGCGACCCTGCGCTATAATGGAAGCAGGCATGCTTAAACTTGCATGCTGCACCAAACCTACACTGGCCTTCATTGAACTGCCAACAAAAGCCAAGTTTGTTTCCCTGCCCACCTGTCCCCCTTGACCCCTTGCCACGGATGTGGATTCTGAGCCAGAAGACCCTGCTCCCCCCCTGCAAGGGCAGCCCAAAACGCACTGGGGACGTTACTCTCAGCCCCAACCCAATGTTCTCTTGATCTCATCAAATCAATGGATGGACCGCTTTCCTCTGCCTGAATTGCTCATCATAGCACAGCCAGGTCTGACCCCTATAAACCCAATAAGCTTCCCAGATCGACTTCAAGTAGCAGAAAGAGGCTGGAACAATTTTCTGGCGCCTTTTCATCTATGACGCTAGCCAAAATGGCAAAACCCTGTAAGCAGTTTGTGAATATCCACCTGTCCTTTTCCTCCTTTTTGTACTCTGTCTGTTTTCCCCTGTCCAACTGAATTTTTAAGGGCAAGAGGGAGAATATCTCAACGTATTTATCGCTCCAAATTTTTTTCCCCGTACCTCCTTCTTCAAATTAGCCGCCAAAGGCCACTCGAAGCAAACATATACCTCGCCAGTTGCCCTATCATCCAGGCAGATCCCGTCCCCGCCATTCTCCGTCTGGACCGCTACTGCGACTCCTACCCCACTGGCGGAGCTTTTGCCTGGGACACTCTTCCAGCTAGACAACCCGCCATCTGGCAGGTTTAATGCCGTAACCAGCACTGGGGTGGGCCAAGTTTCTATCACACCCACCACCTGCTCTATCCCAGTCCCTCCAGACAAGCTTCTTACAGAAAAACTCTTGCTGTTGGATGACACGCTCCCCGGCGTGCTTCGCACCACCGCAGGTGACAATGTTTGCCCTAACTTCTGGCACCGTAAGAACTCCCACATACACCCCACTAAGGCCCTCATCTGCTCACCAATGTCTGGCGCACCCGTAAGCGCCTCCCCTCACCTGCAAATTCCCCCCAACTACCTCCCGCCGACGCCAAGTGACTAAGCACATTACACATACCAAGCATAGATGGTATCTTACTTGGCTACGCAAGAGCTGTGAACCCACCAGCCGCCGATCCATCTTCAAGCCGATCCATACGGTCCTCATCGCTACTGTCCCTCTGCGCTAACCTGCTTCTCCCTGGCTGCGACTGTTCCGCTGTATTCACAGGCGCTGCTGACCTTCTGGGTGCCGAACTGCAGCGGGCCACCGCTGTCGCTGCTGTCTGCCGCCCGCTGACCTTTTCTCCAAGCCTGCCTCCATCGCTGTCTCCCTCTATACAGTTGCCGCCAGCTCCCGCTAGATCAGCCACGTGGCAGGTGGAGGGGGGGAGGGCTTTTGACCCCTGGAACTCCCTCCACCTTATCTCTTCTCTCCGACAACTGTCCGGTGCTAGGTACCGCCCCCCCTACAGCACGGCGCCCAGTAGCGGACGCAGCGCATGGAATTTCTTCCAGACCTGCCCCCCTGCTTGGTGGACTTGCGATGTGGCACCTGCAGGAAGGTGTATGCCTGGGGCTCAGCCACGCCAGTGTCCTCCGCGGCCTCCTCTTTCTCACCACTCCTGTAGCCGGCTCGTCCTGCAGTGCTTCCCAGGTCAGCCGCTGCAGCCACTTCTGGCCATGTTTCTCCGCTGCCGCCTAGATCTTCACCAGCACAGCCTCCATCTTTGATAGCTAGCAGCCGACCTCTTCAGGCTCTTACTTCTTCTTTCTTCCTCCCTCTTCCACCAGACTTCAGGAACCTCTGCTGCTGCTGGACCCACTAACTACAATCTTCTTTCTGCAGTTTTCCCTCAATCTTCTCTCTTCTTCCCTATTCTTCCATGGCTCTGTTCTTCTTTCTCCTGGCTCTTTTCCACTGGTCTGGCTCCTCCTCTCTTCCTCTCACACTTTCCTGTAAAATCTCCACCCCCGTAGCTCCCAGCATTTCCCTGGATTAGTTAACCCCTTCCCTCCCCCATTAACCCTGTCATGCTGCCTACGCTTAGTGCCCTCTGTGCTCAGCTTTGTCATTTCTTTACGCTTATAACACCGTGCCACGCACGAGTATTTCACCTAGTTTTATATAAAATGTGACCCAAGCCAAGGAATTTGAGTCATATCATTATATGAATCATAATTAGTGCATATGACCCTTCTTCTTCATACCGAAAAATTAATACAGAACTCAGATCAGATATACAGACCAGAGACCCCCTATACCAGTGATGGCGAACCTTTTAGAGCCCAAGTGCCTAAACTGCAACCCAAAACCCACATATTTACTGCAAAGTGCCAACATGTCAGGGGGCGGGGCTTATCACTACATATGATTTTACCCCCGTCGTTCTTAAAAGGACAGGGCCGCTTCAAAATAGACAGGGTGCAGATTTTGACTGCTTTTTGGATGCGGAAATACTGCAGAATGTCCTCAGCGGAAATTTCTGTTGCAAATTCTGCAGCATTTCCGCATCCAAAAAGCAGTCAAAATCTGCACACTGTCTATTTTGAAACAGCCCTGCCCATTTCTGCCACAAGTAAACATACCCCAGCGGTAATAGTGACCCCTACCACCGACCCCAGTGATAATAGTAACACCTAACCCAGCAATAATAATGACCCCCACCCCAGCGGCCCCCGGCGTAATAGCGACACCCCCCAGCATAAGAGCAACGTCCCACAGTGGCCCCCAAGCATAAGAGCGACATCCCACAGCGGCCCCCCAAGCATAAAAGCGACATCCCACAGCGGCCCCCAGCGTAATAGCGACATCCCACAGCGGCCCCCAGCGTAATAGCGACATCCCTAGCGGCCCCCAGCGTAATAGTGACATCCTTAGCGGCCCCCAGCGTAATAGCGACATCCCATAGCAGCCCCCAGCATAAAAGCGACATCCCATAGCGGCCCCCAGCATAATAGCGACACCCCCCAGCATAATACAATAAGAAAAATAGCCGGCAGCATGCATGGATGTGAATAGCACAAAGACTTTTATTGCCCCATCACATATGTGTCTTTGTGCTATTCACATCCATGCATGCTGCCGGCTATTTTTCTTATTGGATTATCACGTGAAATCTGTCTGGTTTGGACTCCGGCCTGGCTTTACATCTTACCAGCCTGATCCTGAAGTGGGATTATCTGAAGTGCTGCTAGTGGAACTTTCGCGTATTCCTGGACCCCCCAGCATAATAGCGACATCCCACAGCGGCCCACAGCCAAATAGTGACATCCCATTGTGTCCCCCAGTGCAAAAGTGACATCCCATAGCGACCCACAGCCTAAAAGTGACATCCCATAGTGTCCCCCAGTGCAATAGTGACATCCCATAGCGGCCCACAGCCTAATACTGACATCCCATAGTGTCCCCCAGTGCAATAGTGGCATCCCATAGCGGCCTACCCCACTCACTCACCTCAGTTGTGGTGCGCTCTCCTCTTGCGCCTCAGCCTCTGCCGCCGCAGCTCCCTGCGCCGCTGGCCAGGCCCTGCACTGCCTGTGCCAGCGCTCCCAGCCTCGGGCCCGCAGCTCTCAGGCTCGCCGCAGTCGTCCGCCCCCTGCCAATCAAAAGCTGGGGGAGTGAACCAGTTGTCTGAGAGGTGTATTATGTCGCCACCCCTTACTTCTGGTGGCGACATAATACTCCAGTGCCGTCCAATCCCAGCTGCACACTGACATCACGGTGTGCGCCGGGATTGGCGCTGTTAGCAGAGCAGCTGAGTGAATGCCGGCAGGGGAGCTGCGGTCCCTGACGGTATTCACAATTGGTGGGCGGCCGATGGTGGCGCGTGAAAGTAGGGAGGGCTCTGCGTCCCGCCTCTGGCACGCGTGCCATAGGTTCGCCACCACTGCTCTATACTAATACAGACCCAGACCATCGAAATCACCCTTGTCAAACATAAGGTCCACCACAACTAACAACCACTTGTCTGTGAGAATGTATGTATGTGAGTGTTTCTGATGCGCTGCCCCTGGTGATATCATTGCTCTGCCCCTGGTTATGTCATCATAGGTCCTACAACATATATAAAACACAGAGCCTGACCGACACACGAACACAGTTAGGACTCTTGGAAGGAGATGGCAAAAATAACACACTGAGAATACAACTAAGCCGTTTTTATCTCAGACACAACTCAGCGGTCCTGACAGAACACACCGACCTACCGCCATCACGGAGATAAGGTGCGCTGAAGGACCTGCAGTAACATCACTGCTGTGGGAGGAGCCATTGTGCAGTTTGGTAGAAAGTACTGAATACTGGATAAGCTGACAGCAGCCACCAGGACCTCTGATGACGTCACCGTCATGTGATCGCCTGTGTGGATGGAGTGAGAGATCACATGACCAGAGGCTGATCGCTGTATCCTGCAGTCTGCTTAGCTGGTGATGTCTGGAAATCGACATGGATGTACCATGTAGTAGAGCTGTGTGTGTGTAATATGTGTGACTCAGGAGGCATATAGTAGAGCTGTGTGTGATGTGCTGTGTGTGTATTGTGTGGGGGTCAGGATGCATATAGTGGAGCTGTGTGTGTGATGTGTGGATCATAATGGATGTGCCATGTAGCAGAGGTGTGTGGCGTATTGAGCCACCAGAAACACTGGTACTACAATTTCCTAATAATTACTAGTCGTTTTATGTGGCCCACCTGCGGTGCATCAAAATAACAGGAATTATACTCACCCAGCTCTAGTCCGGCGGCAGCAACCGAGTCTGCAACTGCTGACCTTGGCACAGATGCCAGCGGCGCAGTACAGAGTCTGGCCTGTAGGGATGCTGCCTGGCTAGAGGCCAGTAGGGGGGCGGGGGGTTCTATTGGCCTCTTGTCGGGAAGCATCCCTGGGACTGCTATGGGGGCCACTATTGCTACTGGGCTCACTATGAGGTCACTGTCACTATTGGGGTCACCTTGTAGGTGACAGTTACTACTGGGGCCACTGTGAGGGACACTATTACTAGTAGAGCCACTAGGGGGTTCACTCACAACTGTTGCCACTATGGAGGTCACTGTCACTACTGGGGTCACCTTGGAGGTGACTGGGGCCCCTGTGGGGGGCACTAATACTACTGGAGCCCCTGTGGGGGTCACTTACTACTGTGGCCACTAGGGAGGTCACTCTTATAGCTTGTTCTCACAGGCGTAAGCATATTTGTGCATGCAAAAAAGAGTGCAGGCTGGCTCATTGAAACAGTGCGCAAATATGCGGTGAATACGCAGGTTTCCTGTATATTTGCCCCCTCCCATTTACTTCAATGGCCTACTGCAAACATGAGCACCAAAATATGTCATTTTTTCCACGTGATTGCACATTGGGTGAAAAAAATCTGTTCATGTAAACAAGTCCTTATGCCAATTTCATTCAGGCGATCATATCACCGCAAGAAAATTATGGCAATATCGCAATTTTGCTCATGAGCTGTCTGAGCGTCAGTGCTTTTGTTTTCTTACAAAAACATTGCTGCCGCTCGCGATTTTCTTGTGTGATTTTCTCGCGAGAAAAACAATAGAACTTTCTAATGTTAGAAAAGCAACGCACAAAGAAGGTGGGTGTGTCCGCAAAAATGCCCCAAAGGTACTGGAAATCGTCTATGGGGGGTGCACAAATGTGCGAGCAAGGAAATGCGCAATTCTGCTGGAAAAAGAACACGGAACATATTTGTGTCCCACACGCAAATAAACATGCCTTGCGGGCAGACAAAGTGTAGGATACGCACAAAAAAGACTAATTCGCACCACAAGTACTTTGCGCTGAGGCACGCTCAATTGCGCAAACATGATTCACAGCCCAATATCGCACTCGCCCGTGTGAAGTTAGCCTAAGGGCTCCCACCCACTAGCGTTTTTTTACTGCGAAATTCGCAGCGTTTTTTTTTTTTCTGCAGGGGTCTTTGGGCTATGGGAGTTGTAAAGCTAAAATCGCGATTGCGCAAAATCGCGATTTCGCGGTAAATCGCGATTTTGCGCGATCGCGATTTTAGCTTTACAAGTCCCATAGACCCCCTGTAGAAAAAAAAAACGTGCGAATTTCGCAGTGAAAAAAACACTAGTGGGTGGGAGCCCTTAGAGACAAGATAATACTACATAATGTTGTCATAATTCACTTTGAATTTTAAATAAGGGCATAACCGCCATTGATCTGCGTATATATGTTTTTGAGCCCGATATAATTTATTTCTTTGACCCATAACAGCAGAGGGTCACAAGTGGAGGAGGAATGGGCTATGAATTCTTCATTCACTAGGTACAGTGACTACTTCCACGAAAGCTAGGTGGCCACTACTAAGACTTTGCTTTACATGATGCTTGTCTGCCATCTTCTGGACATTTCTTGTACTGCAATTGTTAGATACAGTGCTTATTTATCTACATCTCTACAGGGCTTTCAAAATACTGACGGTTGAATCCCACAACAGGTAACCGCACCTGCAGAGACACAGATAGTGTAGTCGGATCCTGCGCTCCAGCTAGCAAATACGGAAATAGTTTGTAGCAAAGGTGGAGTCACAGATTTGTTGTGAAAATTTCTCCTGCGCAATGTATTTGCACAGTGAAGGAGTGTCTTTTGTGCCCATGCCTGCGCAAATACTGAAGGGGAATCACCTCCACACTAATTTTAAAAGCTAGTTAGCTTTTACGAGGTCCTGTGTTTTGTACATATATATGTACTGTGAGGTACTGAGGGGCGTAGTGGTGGACAGTCGCTACGTCGCCCCTAGGTTCCGGTACTATACATAAGAGGACTGGAGGAGGGTCACGTCCCGCTCTCAGGGACGTAAGAAACCAGGAGCGTAATGTGGTCTCTTGCTGGAGATCTGTTCTTTAAAAATAATCGGGCCTGTTTTTTTTTGGAATGGATGGCAGGTTGGTAGTGGGGCCGTCCATTCCACCTCCTCCACTCCAGGGTGTGGACGAGCTCAATCAGCCCAGGTACTGAGGCTGAGCCAATTCTAGTGTGCACATAAATAGCAGGTGCATGGACACAGGGGAGCTAAGATGGCTGCTGGACCCTGGCAGCCTGTGTGACCGGCTGGAGAGAGAAACCCTGCTGTGTGCTGCACCTGCTAAGTGCGACCGGATCAGGTCGGGATGGCCTGATAGCGGGATTGTGGACTGTTATTTGTTTTGCCTGAAGCTAAGGTTTGGACTTTTATGTTGCTGTTTTGCCTGAAGCTAAGGTTGGACGTTATGTTGCTGTTATAAAATAAACGCAGGTCATGCCTGCTTTGGACTGCATCCGCTGGTGTTCCGTCTCTAAATATCACGAAACCTGCACGCTACCAAGCTATTACCCCACAGTACATAGACTCCTATGGGCGCCCGAATGCGAGCAAAAGTAGAGTATGTTGCGAATGCAAAATAGATGTGCAAATAAGAACTGTGAGAATAAACCCGTTGATATCAATGGGTTCTATTCGCTACGAATTGCACGCGCAAAAATTGCCCATGTAAATACACAGGCAACACTGGCGTATTTGCATCTGCAAAATTTGCGCTCGGAATATGCAGAGTATAGAACCCATTGATTTCAATGGGTTTGTCTCCATGTCCCTTTTTTGTGTGCGCATTTACCCACCAAAAGAAGTCTATGGAGGAAGAAGTGTGCAATGTGCAATAGGATGCGCAATACTCTGCGCAATTTCATGAGAAAAACAAACACATCTGGAGCTCATTAGGCTAAATAGCCATTAAAATCGTGGTGTGTTTGTTTGCTGGGCGCAAATGAATATGCCATGCAAGTGCAAAAAGTGCCGTAAAAAATACTGATACACGCTCAAAAAACACTTGTTCATAGCATAAATACATTGCATGCAGCAGCACATATGCCGCACTAAGGGCTTCTTCACATGGGCATATTTGCGCACTTCTTTGCCGAATAGAAGTCTATGTGCGGTGTGCAATATGCAACTACACGATGTGCAATATGAAATATAGCAGTTTATAGTTTTTTTTTATATTTTGCTACTTTTGTACAATGAAAACACTTAATAAAAAGTAATTTGTTTTTATGTTGTCAAATTCTGGGATCCTTTTTTATTTCTCCATCAACATTTTGGTAGGTGAGATTAACAACATTCTGGCATTCCTTTTTTTCCAGTGTTTACATAGTGAGTTATACAGCATCTAATCTTATAGTTTTAGTGCCCTAACAATGTTGTGTTTTTTTTATTTCTTTATTTTTTTCAATAAAGCATTTTAAATTGGGAAGAAAGTTTATTTAACTTTTTTGCACTTCTTTTTTAAGTCCCACTAGGAGACTTGACAATGCAAATTGGTTGCTGGTTTAATGCTCAGCAATATTTCTGTATAGCAGTGTATTATACCCCTCTTGACCTATGCCTGTCAGCATAGAGGAAGCACCTAATAAGTGTACCAATATGGCATACCTGGGAGCCTCCGTTAGCTCCTGACTGCCATGATAACCCACAGCCATTTCCCTCCGTCTAACCACTTAGATTCTGCTGCTGTTGATCTTTACATCCAAGGAGTAAAGTGACTGTGATCCAGACAGCTACTATAATATACAACTATCAGCCATTGCTTATGGTGTGGACTCAAAAGCTGTATATTTTGGTGTATGTATGGCAGGTCGCACAAGCCCCCTGGCAGCAGTGCTGTATATACATACATGCTATATGTCACTAAGGGAATCATTTTATTACAAAAACCACAGAACAAGAAAATGACAAGTGCTAATTATGTAAACTGCAAGGTCGGTTCTTTCCAGCATTTATTGTACATTATATTTACAAACGTCTTAAACATTCTTCTGTGACATCTTCCCATAAGGTTATCCTGTGTGTCTCTCCCTGTGATCCTTTCTGTCATCAGCTCTGGCTTCGTAAATCAAAATGAACAGTTCCTTGAAAAATCCTCATATACCATCTGACGATTGCTCAAAGTACATCACATCCTGAAAAATAAAGAACGCATTATTAACTAGTGCTTATTTCTAAATATGTACATACGATATTATGACCAGAGAGTTATGGAAACTTTATGAAAGTTGGATGAAAGTAACTCCAAATGAAGGATAATGAATGAATAATTAAAAATTGGATGAAGTAGGTGTATACGTATGAAGATCATGGGGGGCTTTATCATGCAACATGCTACATTGTTTTAGTTTATAAGTCATAAAGTGTATTATGAAAGAAGGTCCTTTTTGTCCAAAGATTGTCGAAGACCTGATATGCCAAATCATAGAGGTCGAACTCCATACACCCAAATGTCTGACTTTGAGGGAGGTTGGATAATTGGCTTGTTCAAACTTTGTGGTATCCTATTGTAAAATCTCCTAAAAGGACTGTCCATAGTGCAATGTCAGTACAGAGAGTGGTTACTCAGTGGACACGGGAAGGCTCCCAATACTTGTGACCTGGCACAGGTCCACAGAAAAGGGCAACGCTACCTGAAGACCGCCAAATAGACAGGTGCCTGCAGCACAGATCTCAGCACTGGTTGGGGTCAGAGTCACCCCATGAACAATTGTAAACCAATTGATGAAGCTGGGTTTCATTCTCGGACCCCCATGCAGTGTGTTCAGTTAATCCAATTTCACTGCCAGCAACGACTAACCTGATGTACTGCTTAGATGCAACTAGACACATGAACGGAGAACAGTGGCCCTTAGCGACGAGTCCCAATTCTGTCTGGGGCAAAGTGATAATCATCAATGTATCTTTCAGCGTTTTGGAGAAAGGGTCCACCCTGCTGTGATTTCAGAGCACCATACAGGTTTAACCCTGGGGTCACAGCTTGAGGCCAATCGATTATGACAGCAGGACTGAGTTGGTGGTTGTGGAAGGCACAATGACTGCCCGACAGTATGTGGACACAGTGGTACACTCTTGTTGTCATAATGTTCATGACCACCATCCAACAGCATAATGCCCATCCACATACTGCAGCCATCACAAGACACGAATTGCAAGGTGTCAAAACCATGACCGTATTTACGCAGGTATTTTGCGCGTTAAAAAGTTACACAAAAAACACAACCATGCGATCCATTGGATTTAAATTGCTTCATTCAGACTAATGCGTTTTTACACGCAAAATATTTGTGCAAGAAAAAAATAGGACGCAGTCGATTTTTTTTCGGCCGTCTTGAAAAGATAGGTCTTACCCTATTTTTTGTTCTGATACGCAGCAAGCTCCCTGTTATGTCCATCCTTCCTTCCATGCTCAAAATATGAACGCACACACATAGCCAGATGCAATAACAATAGAATGTATGAGGTATTAGTTCGTATATTGGCCAAGATGCTTAAGCCCGCGAGCACACATCAAGGGTCCTCGTTGTCTCACAGGTCCCTACTCTAATGAGACAACTATCCCCAGGAAATCTACCTGCAAGCAGGCAGATTGTCTTGATAGGGACGCCCCCGTACTGGAACCTAAGGACCTAACTCGCCCAGAGGTAACATAGTAACATAGTATGTAAGGCCGAATGAAGACATTGTCCATCTAGTCCAGCCTGTCTATCCTACTGTGTTGATCCAGAGGAAGGCAAAAAACCCCAGGGCCAGAAGCCAATTAGCCCTTTTGGGGGAAAAATTCCTTCCCGACTCCCTAATGGCAATCAGACTGTTCCCTGGATCAACCCCTAATAGTTCCTACCTGCCTGTATACCAGGATTGACCCTTAACCTAATATTTATATCCTGTAATATACTTCTTCTCCAGAAAGACATCAAGTCCCCTTTTAAACTCCTCTATCGATTTTGCCATCACCACTTCCTCCGGTAGAGAGTTCCACAGTCTAACTGCTCTTACAGTAAAGAACCCCTTTCTATGTTGGTGATGAAACCTACTTTCCTCTAATCGTAGCGGATGTCCTCTTGTTACCGTCGTGGTCCTGGGTGTAAACAGATCGCGGGAGAGATCCATGTGTTGTCCCCTCATGTACTTATACATGGTTATTTGGTCGCCTCTTAACCTTCTTTTTTCTAGAGTAAATAGTCCCAATTTGGATAGCCTCTGTGGGTATTCCAGTCCCGTCATTCCATGTATTAGTTTAGTTGCCCTTCTTTGAACCCCTTCAAGCACTGTGACATCTTTCCTGAGCACCGGTGTCCAGAATTGTACGCAGTATTCCATGTGAGGCCTGACAAGTGCCTTATATAATGGAAGGATAATGTTCTCGTCCTTCGCCCCTATACCTCTTTTAATGCACCCCAAGACTTTATTTGCCTTTGCAGCAGCTGACTGGCATTGGTTACTCCAGTTTAGTCTATTATCCACTAATACCCCTAGATCCTTTTCCATATCACTTTTCCCCAGCGGTACCCCATTAAGTGAATATTTGTGACATCCGTTCCTCCTGCCCATGTGCATAGTCTTACATTTTTCAACATTGAACTTCATTTGCCATTTTTCTGCCCAAGCCCCCATCTTATCCAGGTCCGTTTGTAGCCGCACATTGTCCTCCGTTGCATTAATTATATTGTATAATTTTGTGTCATCTGCAAATATTGATATTTTGCTGTGCAGCCCCTCTATCAGGTCATTAATAAATATGTTGAACAGAGTGGGGCCTAATACTGAACCCTGTGGCACCCCGCTAGCGACTGTGGTCCAATCAGAGTACGAACCATTTATTACCACCCTCTGCTTTCTATCGTTGAGCCAATTTTTTACCCACTTACACACGTTTTCGCCCAGTCCGAGCTGCCTCATTTTGTATATTAGCCTATTATGTGGCACGGTGTCAAAGGCTTTAGAGAAGTCCAGATATACAAGATCAATAGATTCTCCCTGGTCCAGCTTAGAGCTTACTTCATCGTAGAAACTGATCAGATTTGTCTGACATGAGCGACCCTTCATGAATCCATGCTGGTGAGGAGTTATTCCCTTAATCTCCTTGAGGTACTCATCGATGGCGTCTCTCAGAATCCCCTCGAAAATTTTTCCCGTTACTGAAGTGAGACTTACTGGCCTGTAGTTACCAGGCTCACTTTTGCTCCCTTTTTTGTAAATTGGAACCACGTTGGCAATGCGCCAGTCCAATGGTACTACTCCGGTCTTGATAGTGTCTAGAAATATTAGGTATAGCGGCCTAGCTATCTCGTCACTTAGTTCCTTTAGTATCCTTGGGTGTAATCCATCTGGGCCCGGTGATTTATCAATTTTAGTTTTCTTTAGACGCTTCCGCACCTCCTCCTGCGTTAGGTATGAGATATTTTGTAAGGGGTTCGTTTTATTCCCCTGCATCTCGTGTGGCATTTCCTTTTCTTTGGTGAACACACTTGAGAAGAAGCTGTTTAGTAGATTTGCTTTCCCTTCGTCATCATCAATGATTTCTCCTGCATTGTTTTTTAAAGGGCCAGCGCTCTCCCTGCAAATCCTTTTGCTCTTTATGTAGTTGAAAAATAGCTTCGGGTTGTTTCTGCTCTCTTTTGCGATCCGTCTTTCTGCTTCCTCCTTGGCAGTTTTGATCGTATCTTTGCATATTTTGTTTTTTTCCCTGTATGATTTTAGCGCTTCTTCGCTGCCTTCTTGCTTTAGTAGTTTGAACGCTTTCTTCTTTTCGTTTATTGCCCCTCGTACAGTCTTGTCGAGCCACATTGGTTTCCTTTTAGTTGAGTTTCTTTTATTTTTAAAGGGAATGAACTGCTCACATGAGGTGATTAGGATCCTTTTGAACTTTTCCCATTTTTCCTCCGTACTGATATTTTTGAGGATGTTGTCCCAATTAATGTTACCGATAGCAGTTCTAAGCTCATCAAATTTTGCTTTACTAAAATTTAGTTTCTTTGTCTCTCCCTGATAAGGCTTCCTATTGATTGACAGTTGGAAGTTGATTATATTGTGGTCGCTGTTCCCCAAGTGCCCCTCAACCTGTACCCCCTTTATTCGGTCCGGTTTGTTAGTTAGCACTAGGTCCAGAATGGCCCTCCCTCTTGTTGGTTCCTGCACAAGTTGGTTCAGGTAATTGTCTTTAATTACTCTCAAGAACTTATCACCCCTGTGAGATTTGCAGGTTTCGTTCTCCCATGTTATATCTGGGTAATTAAAGTCCCCCATGATAATTACTTCGTTTCGTTTTGACACCTCTTCTATCTGCCTTAGTAGTAGGTCTTCAGTTTCTTCTGTTGCTTTTGGTGGTCGATAGAAGACCCCTATCAGGATTTTGTTATTTTTTCCTCCCTGTATTTCTACCCACAGAGATTCCACCTGTTCGTCTCCTACCCCTATATCCTCCCGTAGCCTCGGCTTCAAGTTCGATTTAACGTACAGACATACCCCTCCCCCTTTCTGGTTCCTTCGGTCTCTTCTGAAGAGATTGTACCCCTGCAAATTCACCGCCCAATCGCACTTATCATCAAGCCATGTTTCAGTAATTCCGACTATGTCATAACTTTCATCAGTCATTCTTGCTTCAAGCTCGCCCACTTTACCGATCAGACTTCGTGCATTCGTGATCATACAATTTATATCATTTTTTTTGTTTTTTAAATTTGTTTTGTTGCTATTCGTACTTATGGCTGATCTATCAGTTCTAACTGTACTAACCCCACCCCCTGCTCGTCCCCCATTCCCTTTGCTTGGACCCAGATCGCTAATTACACTGGCTACCTCACTATTTCTCATTTTGCCCTCCCCCCCAGTCCCTAGTTTAAACACTCCTCCAGCCTTCTAGCCATCTTTTCCCCCAGCACAGCTGCACCCTCCCCATTTAGATGCAGCCCGTCCCTACGGTAGAGCCTGTAGCCGACCGCAAAGTCAGCCCAGTTCTCCAGGAACCCAAATCCCTCCTTCTTACACCAACTCCGGAGCCACTTGTTTACCTCCCTAAGGTCCTGCTGCCTTTCTAGTGTGGCTTTAGGTACAGGTAGTATTTCCGAGAAAACTACCCTGGAGGTCCTTGCCCTGAGCTTGGACCCTAAGTCCCTGAAATCATTTTTGAGGGCCCTCCATTGACCTCTAACTTGTTCATTGGTGCCAACGTGCACCATGACTGCTGGATCCTCACCAGCCCCTCCCAGTAATCTGTCAATCCGATCCGCGATGTGTCGAACTCGAGCGCCAGGAAGACAACACACCGTTCGACGATCCCGGTCTTTATGGCAGATTGCCCTCTCTGTCCCCCTAATAATTGAGTCCCCCACCACTAGAACCTGTCTAGCCTGCCCTGCGCTCCCCGTCCCCGTCTCACTGGAGCAGTCATCCCCCTGGCGTTCAGAGGGCGTGTCGTGCTGCAGCGGTGCTGGCTCTGTAATGGCATCCCCCTCATCTGCCAATCGTGCAAACTTGTTGGGTTGTGCCAGTTCAGGACTAGCCTCCCTGGTTCTCTTCCCTCTATCCCTCCTTCTTTCTGTCACCCAGCTGACTGCCTGCTCCCCCTGCACTTCCGTACTACCGTCCGCCCCCTCCTCTGCCCCAGCGAGTGCCTGCTCAGTGAGCACCAAACTCCTTTCCATGATGTCAATGGCTCTCAGTGTTGCCAGTTGCCCATTTAGATCCAGAATTTGGGCTTCTAAATGTTCGACGTGCACGCATCTTGCGCAACAGTATGCACCCTTGATCGGCTGATCAAGGACCGCATACATTGCACAAGTAGCACACTGGATGACATTGCCAGGCATGGAGCTCATCCTAATGGGGATCTACAATTTACTTGTGGAAGTAGTGAAGATAGACTTGTTCACACTCCGCTCACGCGCTGCTGCAACCGCTCAACCGCTGACCCGCTGCTGCAACCGCTGACCCGCTGCTGCAACCGCTGACCCGCTGCTGCAACCTCTCACACCCTGCTGCAACCTCTCACACCCTGCTGCAACCGCTCACCCGCTGCTGCAACCGCTCACCCGCTGCTGCAACCGCTCACCCGCTGCTGCAACCGCTCACCCGCTGCTGCAACCGCTCACCCGCTGCTGCAACCGCTGCCGCAACCGCTGACCCGCTGCCGCAACCGCTGACCCGCTGCCGCAACCGCTGACCCGCTGCCGTAACCCCTCACCCGCTGCTGTAACCCCTCACCCGCTGCTGTAACCCCTCACCCGCTGCTGCAACCCCTCACCCGCTGCTGCAACCCCTCACCCGCTGCACCCGCTACTGCGACCACTCACCCGCTGCTGCGACCACTCAACTGCTCACACTCTGCTGCAACCGCTCACTCGCTGCCGCTCTCGCGCAAACGCTTACCCGCTGACACGCGCTCACAAAAATTTTTTTTTTTTTTTTTTTCTTTCCCCCTCTCACAAACACTTAGACCCCCAGACACACACACACACAAGACACAACTAACCAGATACACAGAAGACACAACTAACCAGATACACAGAAGACACAACTAACCAGATACACAGAAGACACACAGCTCACAAACACACACAGAGGTAGAGGTAGATACTTATCAGCACACTCTGCCCTCCTGTCTCAGTTGCTTCGTTCTGGTCCCCTCCGCTACTGCCGGTCTCTGATTGCTGCCCCCGCACCTGCACCTGCTTCTGCTCCGGCGGCCGCTCACTCCACCTGTCACTCTGCCCTCCTGCTGCTGCTCCGAGACCCGCTGCTGCTCCGCTCCGCTTCTGCACTCCTCCTGCCGGCTCCTGTCACCTTGGGGCGCCGGTATCGGCTGGTCCGTTGTCTCCCTCAGACCCCCCGCTCGTGCCTCTGCCTCGGCGCGCTGCTACTGGCGTCTGACGTCACTTCCGGTCAGCTCTCCGGGACTGTCCCATCATCTCTCCGGGACTGTCCCATCATCTCTCCGGGACTGTCCCATCAGGTGGTAAATAATCCACAGTAGGACAGGACACAGTTCACACCTACACAGCAACACACTATGAATTGCATGCAACACTGAACAGGACAGTTTACACCAAATGTTTGGCCACCTGTACAGACCCAACAGAACACATCGCTGTTCACACCACAGAACAGGACTCCACTCAGAACTCTCATGCATACAGATATCAAACCATAGCTAGTCCAAATGCCCTCACACCAAGGGGAAAGAATCAGCCACCATGCTGACATAAAGGGAATCATGTCAGGAATCACCCGTCTGACATCAGAGGTCTGGAGGCCTCACCTTTGAAAGGGGCAGGGAGAACAAGGTCCACATAAGATGCAGATGGGGACAACTGTCCTCAGGGAAGGTGAGAGAAATACTTCAGACCAGCATGCATAACACCCAGTTCTGATTGAAGGCATACCAGCTTTCTTATGCAGATGAACTGATATATATATATATATTCAGCAGACCAGTAGAGATTGGCTGGCTGTAGAAACTCCACACCAGCTCAATTATCCCACACCTGTGAAGGTGTGCTCCTGGAAACCTGTAGAACCACAGGTTCCAGAACGCACACCCTGACACTCCCAATGACTTCTATGGAAACTGGAAAAAAGGGAGGGGGAGGGAGTAACCCTACGTACAACGTTGGGAAAAAAAGAGGCAGCTTGCCCTAATTAGGCATTAACTGGCATTCCAAGCATTTTATTCCGATTGTTGCTTGCCATCGCTTTGTCGTGTTTTTTAACATGCACTCAGCAGCGCCACGCGTGAATGGCTTGAAATACGCTAATTAAGATCAGGACTCGATTGTGGCAAAACTTCATTCATGCGAATATACAGTGTGGACTGGAAAACATATAAACACATAAGGTCTTGGGAGGGAGCCCTTAGGCAGCGTAGGCGTGCCAAAAAAATCATGCCTATTAGAACCAATGGTTTCCTATGGAAATATGTAGATAAAGGAATTTTAGCTGCTCCCAAAAAGCGCTCCGCCAAAAAAAGGACCTCAGCGACTGAAATTCAGTAACTCAAATCCTCTTCTGCATGAAAAGAAACGACCTGACCTATCTTTCGTGCGCCCTGTGCAGCAGTGTCCATAGACTCCTATGGGAGACACTTCAAGCCGGCCAGCAAATGGAGAATGAGGAATTCCCTGCAGTGGGGAGAGAAGAGTTACCCTGCAGGAGGTAATTACACTGACTGTCATTATGCCTTTTAGCCCTTAAACTACCCAATAGCTGCACAAATGTTAATGGGTAGTTTGAGGGCTAAAAGGCATAATGACAGTCAGTGTAATTACCTCCTGCAGGGTAACCCTTCTCTCCCCACTGCAGGGAATTCCTCCACGACAAAGCGGGGCTGGAGGGGTTCCCTTGGGGAAAGCCCCATAGCAGAGGAGAGAGGGGAGCTAGAGAGGGAGTGGGGCTAGCAGGGAGAGAGAAAGCAGGGTTGGAGGGGACTCTCTGAGGGAATCCCCATTAGCAAGGAGAGAGGGGGTGGGGCTAGAGAGGGGGCAGGGCTAGAGGGGACTCTCCATAGCAAGGACAGTAAGGGGGTGGGGCATACCTCTAGCCCCGCACTCTCTCTCCCAGCTACAGAGGATTCCCTCAGGGAGTTCCCTCTAGCCCTACAGGTACTAACAGAAGCTAACAGTAGGATATTTAAAAGTTGCTGTTCAGTACTTTGGGGCTGCTTCTATGACATTCCAATTTTCCCGCACAATAGAGGATCGCAAGTGTTTCCCCTTTGATTTCAATGGGAAACCCTGCATCGCACTCGCATGCATATCACACAGCATACGAGTGCAGTGCGATGTCTTTAAGGTCCCAATGAAATCAATGAGCAATACATTTCTCAGAACGTGAAAAAATAGGACATGCAGCATCGCTGTGAGGGAAATCATCGCTCATGCGTATGACTTCATTCAAAAGAATGGAGTTCATATTCACGGGAGCTTTGAGGTCGTGTATCTTTATAGATGAGGGACGCCTTTTCAACCTAAATTCTATTAAAAATGGGAAAAAGGTTTTTAATGTTACATTTTCACACAGGGAGTTCCAACAAATAGTTTGCACGCACTCAGAAGCCTCCAGCCAGAGACGAATTGCCTATAGGCTCTACAGGAATGGATCCTGGTACGCTGGTGAGGCCATGGGATAGTCTGCTCAAGCAGGGCTGGAATCATTACACTGCGATGGAGTCAGTAGAGTTGATCCAAGATAAAGCACTTGCTACGGGCCCCGCTCTCCCACTGACTGAGGGGGAACAGGGAGCATCTGCAGGCTGGCTGTAGGGGGCATCTTTCACAGAAGGCAGCATGTAGGTGGCGCTAGCTTCTGTGTTATCATCAGGCGGCTGCGGCATCTCTTCTAATATAAATATCCTCTCTGCTTCCTCTGCGCTCATCTCATCCAGGCTCAACAAGGAGCAAATGAATGATATCTTAAAGCACAGATCTGGCATCAAGTGATACTTGTATTGGCCCCTCTGCTAGTAATTTGCATCCACCTTCAATGTGAAGCCACATTTTTTTTTCCTAGGCCATCTGCATTGTGAATTGCATTGCAAGAGAATTGAAATAATGTGTTGCCCAGTTGGTATCTCACCCCTGTATGTCTTCACTCGCTGTATCTTGGGGCACATGCTCTTTTTTATAGCACTGTGCAAAAACTTTAGTCGATTTGGAAAAAATGCTGCAAAGTAAGAATGCTTTCAAAAATAGAAGTGTTAATAGTTTATTTTTAGCAATTAGCAAAATCAAAGCGAATGAACAAAAAAGAAATCCAAATCACATCAATATGCATTTTGTTAATTGACAAAAAACTATTAACTTAGGAGAAATGTAGAAGAATGTAAATGAATGTATTACGATGAACGATAGAGCTATATAAATAATGAACAACAGCTATTCCAGTCAATAATAAACTTTAAATCCATCTCTTCGCATTTTGCTATACTAGGAATGTGTATTTATTGTGCATAGACTGCCATCTTGTGGCCAACAAGGAGATTAAGCCAATAAAGAACCATTTTTTTTATTATTAGCTATGTTATATTTATTGGAGTTTTATGCATCAAAAAGGAGACAGTCTGAAGGTCAGGGCACACAACACAGACAGGGCTCAGCATGGTGCAAATAGACCAGGATTTGGGGCAGGCAAGGCAAATGGTCAATGAAGCAAGCTGAGGCCAGGAGTGGAGAATGCAGAGTAGTCAGCGTACAGCCAGAGTCAGTAACCAGAACATCAGAACAAGTAGCACCTTCAGCAATATCTGTAGCCTTTCCTGTTATATACAGTGTAGATGTAATTAGTCTAATTGTATATTTGTGATATCAGATAGATATTTTTAATAGGAAAAGATCTTGTAAATGTTAGCAGTGATTTACTGCTATTTAATGAAACTCTTAAAGAGACCCTTTGGTCCTGGACAAAGATGGCCGAACCACTTCTCTGACTACCTGCTGCACACTGTGCATTAGTATGCATCATTACTCTAAGACACTACACCAGCTTTGATTGACCAGTGCTGCCCATGTGAGCCACACTGACCAATCAGAGCAGCACAAGACTTCTGATTCATACGAATGCACACTGTGCATCAGGCAGCGGTCATCTTTGCCTGTCCCAGACCAGAGGTTCACGTTAAGGCCGAATTCACACAGGTGTATTTGCGTGTGTAATATGCAGAAAATAGAACCCATTGCTTTCAATGGGTTCATTCACATGTATTTTTCTTGCACATTTCAGCCCTGCAAAAAACCCGCAGCATGCTCTATTTTCCTGCACATTTGAGCACCAAGAGTTCCCTAGAGCTCATTAGGGTAATTAGCGATTCAAATCGGTCCATCTTTGTTTGAAACGTGCAAATGAACATGCATTATGGGCACAAACAGTACAGTAAAATATACGGATACACGTGCAAAAAAGCATTGTTTGGTGCACAAAAAGGTTGTGCTGAGATGCAAGCAAAAGCGCATACGCCTGGGTGAAGGGGGCTTAAAACATGCCGATTTTGTGATGGATTTGTTTTGTTCAAGTCCCCTCTTGGGAGTAAGAAAAATGTAAAAAAAAAGTTTAATAACACTTTTAAAAATGTTTAAAAACTCAAATAGTAAAAGTTTAAAATATTTTAATTATGAAAAATCTTCAATAAAAATATAATCAAGAAAAGAATGTTACAAAGTGTGTAATCAATGGTTTGATTGACAAATCTTTGAATCTTACATGCCATTGTTTTATTACTACGGATGACATAAGTCCATAATTATAAATGATATGATAAAGGACGTCTATTTACAAAAATCGTGAGGGAGCGCTTCTGAAATGTACGATCCATAGTGCCGTGGTAATGTCAGTGAGGGGGACTGTAAGCAGATGTGACAGTGAATGAGTATGACTAATGCTAAAGTACAATGGCAGTGACTCAGCGAACAGTGTTACTGAGCAGCTGCATCAAGAATTGGCATAATGCAAGTGAGACAAACAAGTGTTTAGACGGTGGGCGCTGAAAAACAGATTACATACAAAATGATAGATAATTGTTTTCCTCCCAGCTAAATCTTAGGTCGGGTTCACATCTGCGCTGGAATCTCAGTTCCGAGATACCATCACATATCCGACACAAAATAACAGAAGAAATTACGCTGCATGCAACACTTTTTCTTCTGGTAAAAAGCTGGGCAGCTGAGCAGAATGCAAATGGACCCGATTGTAGTCAATGGGGTCCATTTGACGCTGTTCGGTTCCATCGTAAGACGGATTTCCCTGATGCAGATGTGAAAGTAGCCTTACTGTGTCTTACAGTCCACCGCTTCTGATGCAAAACAGGTACAATAAGAACTAATCTAAAACAGTAAGATGATATTCACCACTAAAGGCCCATTTACACCAGCCGATGATCACTAAAAAAAAAATTGCTGATCGGTGTGTGTAAATGTGCGCCCATCGTCCGCTTTCCGGGCACTGCTAGCTGATCGTTAAATTCAGTCCAACCTAAAAATCGGCCTTCACTTTTATCAGTAGTTCTCCACGGGGAGTGCTGATAGCATTGTTTCCCCATGGAGAAGAAAGGATCTGAGCACAGATAATAGCCTCGGGCTATTAACTGCATTCAGTGAAGGCTTCATTTGCATACATAATTGGTATTTAAGTAGCTGAGTAGATACTTAATACTTTATGCAAAATGATCGCTCAAAGCTGTCACTCAAACTGTCGTTTGAGCGATCTTTGAGCGATCATCGGCCCGTGTAAACCAGCCTTAAGGGACTCCAAAATTGACTGTCAATTTGCATGACTATCAGTGGTGGAGCTAAAGGCTCATGGGCCCAGCTGCAAAAGTTCAGCATGCCCCACTCCCTCACAATTTCCCTTCATGGCTGCTGAAAAAACTCTGCAAAGAATTTTACGATGCGTCACTGTGTTTTTTAAGTGACCAATTGATGCAGCAACGATGTTAGGGGTATGCTTAAACCCCATTCCCTCCAAAAAAAGAAAAAATATATATAAAGATACACACATAGACAGATAACAGTGCGGGCTGAGATACAGCAGCTCTGCTCTAGTAGAGCTCTAAATAATGCAGTCACTATGTAATCGTCAGATACCAGTTCTACGCAGTGATAGTGATTACAGTGCAGTTACCTCCAGTGATCACAGATGATGCCTCCTTTTTGCAAAAATGATTTGACTCAGCGTACTCTCCTCATCCTGTGCCACCCTCTCACTGCCTTCCCATAGTAATAATAATGCTTGCATTTGTACCCCAAACTGTACTAGTGCCCCCTGTTGTGCCCTGCAAAGCAACAGTGCTTCAATATAGTAAGTGAACATTCACACATAGCAGAATTGAGGAAAATCACCATCAAAATCTGTGTAAATTTCCATTCCAAAATCCGCTGTAAACGTACCTTTATATTTATCCTCTAGTACCACCACAAGTATTAATTCTGAGTCTGAGTCCCCCTCCTGGTTAGGGTGACCTCCCTTTTGCGCCACCTCAGTGCTAACCAATTACAGAGCAGTAGCCTGAGTTTGTCTGTTTACAATGTAATCTCTCTCTCCAACCATAATCATGGCCACATAAGAGAACAACATGAAACCACTGATTTCCATAGGAGTTTCAGTGGTTTTGTTTTCCCTATCAGGATTTTTTGGTTGCGAATACTACAGTTCTTCCCTGCATGTAGTGAATACATCACAGGGAGAATATCAGGCTGCCACTATCTTCCCGCGGTTATTTTCAAACCCCTGTGCTCTGGCGCAGAGTTTGAAAAGCTGGCAAAGGAGAAGAAATTGTTCAGGCATAGTTGCGCCTACTGCAATGTGTTTTCGCCCTTAGTGTAGTGTGATCTAGCAGTATATTACTTAGTGTGTGATTATTTAATGTGTAAGGCTACATTCACACGGGCGAGCATGATAGTGTCCGCGTATATGTAAGCGTAAAAAAAAAAAGGTTCCCGCTGTGTTCCAGACCTCGTCCCAGTGATCCCCCAGTGTTCTTTCATCCCCCAGCCCATAACATTATTTCTTGTGCTACTTTGGGTGTATAATAAATGATTATATCTATAGTAGGGCCCTCAGGAGGTTTACTGTGGAGGAGGCTTATGCAATCATGGCGTCTGAGTCAGACTCAGCTAGTCAGGATGAGCCAACCTTTCTGGCATTATCCTCCTTATCATCAAGTGAATCTGAACCCCCAAGAAGGCGCCCTAGGACTTCTACTTCAGAGGATCCAGATTCATCTGATGCTCAGTGGATTACACCAAAAACGTTCCCACCTCAGATCCCTGATTTTACTCGGAACTCGGATGCAATTTAATATAGCAGGGCTCAGAGGGAGGAGATGTTTAAAGTTTTTTTTCCGATGATTTTATTGCCCGTTTTAATCAAATCAATTTATATTTTTATAGAATTTTATCTGAGATCACAAACGTTTGGGGATCATATTATGTATGGAGCTGGAAAAGAAGCCAAGCATTAGGGCCTGCTGGAGCATGGATATCTTATACCACGCCTCAATGTTCCGCATGGCGATGTCAAGGATGCGTTTTGAAACGATCATAAAATTGCTGCATTATTATAATGACAATACGCAGAGCCCACCCAGCGATGAAATACAATCAGGCTGATAAGAGAGCATTTTATGTTTAATCAACGTTTATTGGATTTTGTAGAAAATAACAGTGCAGGTCACGCAGGACCAAACTACGACAATAACAGAACGCAGAAACATTAACAATCATGGGAAAAAGGAGTAAATGGTCCATCGGACTGCCCATAATCTCCACAGCAATGTATGGTAGGCAGAATATATGGGGGAAAAAGAGATAAACATAGCCAAAAAAAAACCACCATAAGCAAAAAAAAAAGTCTTAACATAGTTTTCTTTTTTTTTTAAATGTTTTTTATTGGTATTTATATTAACATTGAAATAACATTGTGATTGCAGACATCTGGGTATAATGAGATGTAAAGTCGATACAGTGTTACATAGAAATTAGTCTAGGGATACAAATTTGCTTGATAAGTTTAACTCTAACCTGAAATGTCCTAATTGATTTGTTGAAATCTCTATGAACATATAAAACAAGTAATAACACGTATCTTTGTACACAATTTTAATGAGCCCTGGGGTTTGGTGAAGGGGGTTTTCAATATAGTTTTCAATAGCATGGCCATTGCTGGGAGCTGTACATAGAAAGATTCCTTACATAATAGCTTAGAACAGCAAGGGACCTGGACATATCCCATAGAGTCCTGCAAAGTGACCAATATAATGGACAGAAAAGGAACAAAAAAGAAATTAGAATGCTAAGAGAAAGGGGAAAGAAGAAGAAAGAGGGAAAGGGAAAAAAAGTGTTGTCATTACAGTTTTCATTACACTATATGGTGTTGGCAGATCCTGTCAAAATGTAAAAGTCATATAACTGGAGAGTGCAGCCCGGTTTCTGAGCGAGAGAGGGCTCGGGCAGAGACCAGGACAGTGGATGACCCATTCATTATTCCCAGTGTGACAAACATCTCACATACCAACAGTTTCACTTAACTCCTGGGAATTCTGAGGAGCTATCCAAGAAGACCAAGCAATATACCAGGCAGGACAATGAGTCTCTCCAAGTTCTGGATTTCTTCTAGCTTGGGAAGCCATTAAGACCACCTGCACACAGGTGGAATTGTATTGCAGAATCCGGAGTGGGCGTCCGCCTCCGTATCCCACAGCAAATGCTGCCCATAGCATGCTGCCCATGAGTGGAAATCGGTTGTGATTTTCTGCTTGCGGAGAAGAAATCACAGCATGCTGCAGCTTCTGCGCGGACAGCTTTCATTGAAGTCAATGGAAGCCATCTGCCAGGAACCCTTCCGCAATCATTATTGCAGAAAGGTCGCGGGATCTGCGTAATCACCTAGCAACGAAGCGGCATAATCTGCACTGCGCATGCACACTGGCGCACCAGTTGCACATTTGCAATACAGATCCGGACAGGTATGCGAAGTTCACTGTCCGGGCACATGGTCGGATTCTGCTGCGGGATCCTGCATGCGGAATCCGACCCGGCCATATGCAGACAGCCTAAGACATGAAGGTGGATTTCCAGAAAGCCAGACACAGGATCTAGCAGCATTAAAAAAGTGCATAATAATATTTCATTCATGGTACGAAAGCAATGAAAGGTCTGATAGGCGCAAGAAACATATGTTTGACTTGATTTGGTTCTAGAAAAACTTGTCAGAAATATTAGAGAGGCAAAAAACATGGATTCCATCACTGCGAAGACGAGTCTTCTGAATAAGAGCTACCTGTATTCATTTGCTCCATTGGAGACAGAGGAGAGATGAGCTTTTCTCTGGAAAGTTTAAACCCTACACATTTAGAGAGGGAAATGCAAGAACGTCCATGTCAAAGTCACGGTCAGAGAACAGAGGGGGAACGGAAAAAAAAAACTAAATAAAATGAAAAGACGAAATGCGAAGGCTGAAAAAAAAGGGAGGATGAGAGTAGAGGGAGGTAGGAAGAAAAAAAACCTGAAAGATGGCGCAGATCACGAGAAACTGGAACCTGCACACTATGCTATAAATGGCTAGTCCAGATACAGTAGATTAACAAAACGGGGAGAAATTTCACTAAGGCAGATCCAGGATGACCAGAGATGATCTTCTAGCCAATCCATGAGCCACCATGTCTAACTGGAACCAGAATCCACCCTCAAAATCACCGCAGGGCAAATAGAAATAGGAGGAAACTTACAAACCCATATTATAAGGATGAGTGAGAGACAATTTAGCCAGCACTCCTAGCAAAAGGACGGGGCAAACACAATCCACAAACTATAAAAAAAGTAAGTCCCAGAATAGAGATACATTGGGGGACAGCAGATAGGGAGTGTAAACAGTCACAGAATCTAAGAACACTAATGTTAGTTGGTACTAGAAGTTTGCAAATGGAATAAAAAATGATACATTCTGTCATTCTTCCGAAAACCTCAAGGAAGACTGGTGGTAAATGGGGGGTCTTGAGGGGAATTGTCAACGAGGACATTGAGTACAGGTAGCTGCGGAGAAGCAGGAAGAGGGAAATCCAGCCAATCCAGAAGGTGTAAATCAGTCAAACCCAGGAATTAAGGCAGCCCTGCAACTCAACCCGGAGAATGTAGGATAATAGGTTGTGCCGTTTCTAAGGACCACAAAATGAAGGGAATAGCATATATAATGGCCCCAGCACCAGAGTAATCTTAGGGTGTGCCACAGACTGAGAAGTTAGACATGAGGGTCTCTCACTATTTAGAACCATTGGTGAGAGTGCTCTAGTGTTAGGCATGCGCTCCTGCTCTATTCTGGGAAAGGCAGGCCAGTCCTCTGCTAACAGTGAAAGGGATTATTCTTCCTTATGGCTAGAGACCCTCCCTCCAGTAGCGGTGTACGCTCAGCAGGTTGGGATAGCAGCACATGCTCCTGCATGGCAGGAGGAAGATCTGTTCCCAGCCAGACAGTCAATGCTGCAGCTGCTTCCTCGAGTGAAGTGCTCAGTTGGGATGGCACCTGTAAATGGCGTGGTGGTGCCTCGGTAACTCCAGGATCCTGCTATGATGAGGCCTTCAGGGAGAGCAAAAACTTGGAGATGCGGGACTCTGTTGATGCCAAGGTAAATCCTCTCCATGCAGAATGCTTCCCCATCTGCTCCATTGCTTTCAAGCTGCACTTAGCAAATGGCAGGATCATTGCAGGCAGGAGTAGGGTACGGAGCACTAATTTAGAGCGTCTTCATTGCTCCATGTTCAAGCCACGCCCAGTAATAGAACATTTTAATGCTAAGTTTGCCCAGGTATACACCACTGATAAAAACATTTTTGTAGATGAATCCCTGGTACATTCGAATGAGAGGCTTTGATTCCACCAGTACCTGCCCAGTAAAAGGTCATGGTCAAGCGTGAAAATGTATAAGCTGTGCAAGAGTACATCAGGGTACACCCATAAGTTCTGGATTTGTGAAGGGAAGGACACCAGAATTGAGCACTCAGCAGAGCCCCCACCCCCCTCCTGGGAATTACAATAAAAATTGTATGGGAATTGGTGCAACCACTACTGGACCAGGGTTACCACCTCTGTCAAGATACTTTTTACACCAGTTTATCCCTATTCCAGAGCTTCACTGACAGAAAAACTATGGCATGTGGCACTGTTAGCAAAAAAAAAAACAGAAAACCTCCCAAGTCGCTGCTTGGGCAAATGCTCATGAGAGGTGAGAGTGGGCACTATGCAGTGACAATGTATTGTGTGTCATTGGCACTATAGATGCCAGAGTACTTCGTCAATGCAGGACTCGACACATCATAGGTGCATAAGGTACAAGTCCATTGCATCTTTCTCATCTCCCATACACTTTCATTGGTACCTAACGCCACTATCACAAAGTGCCTTGTCTTCCTGTTACAACAGTATGTATACACATAACATCACTTTGCATACAAATGCAATTAACCAGCTTACTGACTCAACTTCATATGCTGTCATTTACTAATGCAGTAAATACAGACATGATGTCAGCATGCCCATATAACTACAGTCCTCTTTGAGGAGGTAATACCCAGTCCATAACCATCAAACCATCATTGTTTGTACTGGTCTCACATGTGCGGCAGCTTTGTCTTTATCCAAGCTCAGGTCCATGATTCTGTCTATTTCCGGGACCGCATGCTGCCTCTCCTTCCATGCAGCTTGCTTTAATCCTCCTTGCACCGGGGTCATCAGGGTCTGTTGGTCTTCCACCTTCACTCTTGATCATTAGGGCCTTTTCATACACACCCATGCTGCTTCCCAGCATGGGGACAGTGCTACAATTGCCGTCACCTGCTTATGCCACCTCAACCAGTCGCCACCTGCTTATGCCACCCAGGCTGCCCAGTCCTCCTGCTGCTTTAGTCCTTCTTGCTCCAACAGGCTGCTATGAAGCAGCTCTAATTGCTTTTTATGGCCAAGATGTCTGCCACAACCTCTTCTGGGCAGGTTTTAACCTCGTAATACTTTGTTCCAGACATGGGGCTAGATCTTCATAGTGGTGATGTGCTAGCCATCTGACCACTGCATCCCTGGGGTGCAGAGCCTCCTCCTATTCAGCCACAGCTGTGGCTTCAACCAAATGGCACCTACAGTGCCTGACATCTATATTATAAATAATATGATGTGTAATGTTATTGGGATTGTAAGGGTGCAGCAAGGCACTTGTTGATGGACAGTAGCATGTGACATTAGAGCTGTAAGTGACACGGAAGAAAGACCATGGGTTTATTGTCGGGAGAGAAACCTCTGGATATATATGGCATCAACAATGTCATGCGTCCTTGTGTGAAAAGGGAAGCTGCTCCTAAAGAGTATGTGAGGTCTGGGCTACAGGCGAGTAAGATATATGCAATGAGTTGTACTGCAATTGAATAAGAAGGCCTGTGCTGAGGACATTTAGGATGTAGGGGGTTCTGTATTTAGGGATGCAACTCCTATGGAATGAGAAGGGTCATTCTAAAGAAAGTGACGCAAATGTCGGTCATGGTTAAACAAGGCCTGTTGAACAAATGCCTTGCTGCTGCCAAAGAGAAGACCTTAGAGTTACTGTAAACTACATATTGGTCTGCAGTGGGTAATTCAATACTGTCACTTTAAAAAAGGTTGTGCCACGAGTTATAAGGTAATGTTTAAGTATTTTAAGTATCACAAATTTTCATGTGGAGTGAAATAAAGTTCAGGCCAATGTTGTTAAGTAAAGTTATTTTAGATGAAAATGTGCTGCTTCCCCTCCTCCGTCAGTCATTTTATACTCCCCTGTCTTCAATGAAGTCCGTGCGTGGTCTGAAAATAGGACCTTTTTCAGGCAGCTCTCACATAGGCTGAGTTTCAAACTACCTGAGTTCTTCCCCAAAAGACAGCACAGGAACGAGGAGTATATGAAAATACACCCCCGTCTCCTAATCACCTCCTCGAACAGCACCATTAACCCCTTAAGGACCTGACACTTTTTAGGGATTTTACCCATGTGGTGGTTTTACTGCCCTATTTTTTTTCCTTTAGCTACCAAAATTATTTTTGCATCTTTTTTTCCATGACATATAGGAGGATTTTTTAAATATCTATTTCACTGACTTTTTTACCAGTTTTTTTTTTCATTTTATTGGGGGGAAAAGCTTAAAAAAATGATTATTTTACATTTATGGTTGTTTTTTTTTTTAAAATTAGTACATGTACGCTAAAATAAAGTACGGGAATGGGTTCCTCTATTCGTTTCAGACGTTTTGATATATAATATGTATAGCTTTGGATTACAGGGCGCTTTGGTTTGGTTGGCGTCGGTTTTGGGTTATTTTCTTTCTTATGTATACATTGTTGTTTTATTCTGTAATTTTGTTTTACTGATGTATGTAATTGTGTTTTTTTACTATCTATGTCCCCCATGACGTCATATAAGACCTCTAGGGGACATTCACTTGTTTGTTTGTTTTTTTTATTTGACACTTTCCCACTGTAGCTAGGGCATCCATAGGGGCCCCGGTTACAGGGAAAAACAACCCCTGTAGTGACATTAGTCACTGTCAGAGCTATCCAGGGTCTAGTGTGACCCTGCAACTCTGCCATAGCAGGGAATTCAGGCAGTCACGTTACCCCCCGAGGTCCCGTAATGAAAGTTAAACTTTTACTTTCACTTTTGAGTACACAGCGCTCATTGAGGGCTGTGTACTCAGGGAAGAAAAAGGCAGAAAGGGTTAAAAAACCCTGCTGCTTTCTCCTCTGGGTTATCAGCTGTTACTAACAGCTGGCAACCCTTCCTGTCTGATTGATTGCACAGACAGAAGGCTTAAATCCCTGCCGTAATTTTACTATCGGCGAGGCTTTAAGCCCAGGACCAGGCACCGTATATTTACTGTGCCTGGTCTTTAATGGGTTAATGATGCTATTCGGAGGTGTAAGGTTCCCTTTAACACTTAAACTAAGATGAAATCCGTTGCATTTCCTTATTCATATATTCTTATATGTTTATATAGTAACGTGCCAATTGGTTCAAAGAATATTATCTGCATGAGATAACAATAAATGATGGAAATTCTGGCCACATTGCTTGCATGCATGCTCTGTACATGGCTGGGGAATGTGTTGCTGCTATAGAAGGTACAAGAAAGCAGACAAGAAGTCTGGTCATTTCTTTAAGAAAACATGTATTAATTCCATAATATTATTACACTTTTATATTACACATTACAGAAAATGTTTATTCTCACTGGTCCCTGGCCTCATAATTCCCAATAACAGGCACACACTTAACTAGTTAGAAGCCAATTAACCTACCAGTATGAGGTTGAACGGAGGGAGGAAAACAGAACCCTTGATGGAAACCCCTGCAAACATTAGGAGAATATACAAGGTTCATATACATAATACTCTGTGTGGATTGCAAGCAAAAGCTCCAGCACCGCAAGGTAAGAATGCTAAGCACTGTGCCACTGTGGATAAGGTAATGCTTTTCACCCCCTAGGCTTTCCCTCCCTCTCAGTCAGCTGGGATACTGTAAGAATTACTCTGAAAGCATGATCAGAAGGCTTAATTAAATACAGATATCCATGGGAGCCCAGCTAATTATCCAGCTCTGCTATGTATAACAGACGCATTTACTGTACTTACTATAAGAAAGCAGGTGCCAATCAAAGCAGCTTTCAGCTTCACGTCAAGGTCTGCTGGAAACTCTATTCCAAAGTTATCAGCATTAGTGAACACCTCGTTTACAAATCCAGACCAGTATTTGGAAATCTTCCCAATCATTGACTTTTCTTGTAATGTTTTCACCTACAGAATAATTAAACAGAAAGTAAAGATATTGTCAAGAGGCATTTCTTCCTTCATCTTCTCAATCACATCAAGGATATTCAGTAACTGTGTCAGTGTTCTACAACTAGAGCTCTCCTACGTACTTACTGATTAGCAAAAAGAGCACATAAAATGCGCAATTCAGTATATACTAAGTAGCCAAAAGTATGGAAGTATGACGATATTACTGGTAAATATAAGTCCTTGAGTTAATTTCTTCTGTAATGTAAAAATTCATATTCAATTTATATTATGTTTCCATGGTATATGCTGGTTGATAACCAATATGGTCATTATGAAAGCCTCTTCAGGTAAAGGGGTAACTTGAAACTCTTGGGCTCCCGGTAAATCTATAACAGGGTTCCCCACCTACTATGAAACTTAAACAGTATTAGTGTTTTTTTATATACCAAAGACACTTTTGGACCCTCTCAGGCATCGATGTACTTCTTATAGGCTGTGCCCCTGAACTCAGGGGTTGTGACCCCCTATTCTCATTTGCAAACTGTACAGTCTTTTAGTGATGCAGTACGTTCCCTGGATTTTATGTGAAGGTAGGAAAAATTCCAGTTGAAGAGACCGTAGAACTAAAATGTCCGATATTGTCACCAAGATGTTCTAAAAACACAGAAGGTGAAAATATATATATATTTTAATTGGCAGAAAAGGAGAAATGAATTATATTTAATAACAATTTTTGCATCTCACTGGGAGGTGTTCTTAAATATGAATAGTAAACTCTTTTAGACTCTTTCAAGGAACTTACCATCACTACTTCTTCAGAATGCAAGTTCCATAGTTTCACTGCTCTAACAATAAAGAACCTCATTCTATGAGGATGTAGAAACTTTCTTTCTTCTAAATGTAGTAGATTTATAATCTTGGCTATAAATATGGGCATCGCTACAAAATTCTCTATATTGTCCATTCATATATTTGTTCCTATAGAAGTTATTAGGTCATTTCTAAGCTGTCAATTTCCAAAGTCAGCCTAAAGGTCCAGATGAGATGGCTGCGTGGGAGAGCGGTCAGTAATTTGTGATCTCTAATGGGACTAGGTCACATGTCTTGGCAGGAAAAAATGTTCAGGCCTGCTCGAGTACACTATACCATGTTCGAGAACACTGCTGGTCCAAGTGCTGTATGTGAGCTACAAGTAGGTCAGGCCTGCTCAACTTGTGGGATAGCAAGGCTGTTTGTAGAGGCCTGGGGGCCAATTAGGGGGAGGGAGAACTGTGCAGCTGATACTCAGTTAGTCATTCAGTTCCTTCCCATTTTTGCCTTTGATTGTACCGTTGCGTACCATGAAAGGTTTTTGGGCCATCTTGACCTGTGAGAATAGGCCTCAGATATGGCCTTTCATATCTTTTGGTTCGAGTTGTTTGCAACGCTCATTCCAGTCCATTTCCTTGTCTTTCCTTGCCGCTCGCTGAAAATCAGTATTTAGTTGCCGAACTCTGTCTTTGTGGCCGGCCGCCTTTCCTGCTTTTCTTTTATCAGCTATTCTGATAGAACTTTGCACAGGTAACAGATGCCATAGTTCTTAGGTGTAGCATTTCTTCACCACTTATATGAACGTTGAGAATGAGCTTGTCATATCAACTGTGTAGTTTAATATTGAGAAATTGTATTAAACATCTTTCCCCATAAAATCTTAAAATGATGAGGAAGGCCCAATGCACACGGCGGGTCGGATTCCACATGCTGAATCCTGCAGCTGAATCCAACCCTGTGCCCGGTCGGTGACCCCTGTGTACCTGGCTGGATTCTTCATAATCTGTATTGCGGATGTGCCAGCCGGTGCACCAGCGCACATGCACAGTACAGATTATTTCATGCTGTTGCTAGGTGATGACACGGATTCTGTGACCTTTCCACAATGATGATTGCCAAAGGGCCACGGATTGGACAGCTTCCATTGACTTCAATGGAAGCCGCCCGTGCGGAATCGCACTGAAATGGAACATGCTGCGATTTTACCTCCGTAAGCAAAAAAATCACAATTGATTTCCAGTGTTTTTGCAAAACTGGAGTGGTTCTCCTTAAAGCGGCCCACTATTCCAGGAGACAAAATTTGTCCTGGGACTAGAGAGGGGAGTAATATAACTTGCCATTCTGCATTTGTGGTTATGCACTGCTGATACGACGGTTTCCAAGATGGCCTCAGCCCTCCTCTCGCTACTGAATCACAATAGTCCAAGACAAGTCACACTGGTGCATTGGGTAGTCAGGGAAGTGCCACAGGCCTCTTGGAAGACTAAAGAATGGCCTGGGAAATTGGAAGACTGTGGCACATCAGCATAAATGAGGGGTGACAGGTAATATTCTCACCCCCTCTTTAGTTCCTGGTCGATTGGAGGGTGGCTTTGAAATAATGCTCAAACTGTGATAAACCTGTGACAAACAGGTGTGTGGACTCAGTCGGCATCCAATGAAATTGGCCCTTGAGTGTGTGTGAGTAATGTGGGTAACTGCAAGTGGTCTACAGTAGTATGGAATATAATGCTGTGTGAGCCGCACATTGGGTTAGCCTTTGAATAGGCAACATTTCCATTGAAGGTGTTGTCAGCAAAATAATACAATGACTCCCTGTTTGATGCACTGTAAATATCCTTGGCATGTACATGATGCTGTGTGAGTCGCACATTGGGTAAGCCTTTGAATTCTGCAGCCAGCCGTAGGTTTGTTTTTCAGCAGCTAAGTTTTAGGTCAGAAATATTCTTTATTCTTATCTTTCTGTTCAGTCAAAATGCGGTTGTGATTGTTCTCCTAGTGCACCACACACAGCACAATAAAGCCTTCACTCTTATTTTTTGTGGCAGGATACCAGAACCTTCCTAAAGGTAACATATTACTGGCAGCTCTGAGCTCATCATATCGTAATCTCACAGAAAGGGAATATTTAATGTGTTTTTTAGTAAAATCTTCAAAGCTCAAAGCAGACGTCTTTGCCTTGTAGGCTGCTTTTAGTTTCAGATTTTCCTCACTACACCTGCAAAGCATGCTGGCTTCGGTGCCAACAAAAAGAACTTCAGAAACAAAGAGCCGTTAGATAATTAGATGCAAAACCATGAGCTGGTGAATGTATACGAAGGGTTCAAGAAAAGTCCTGCCTGTCAATGGTAAGTTTATAGGAATTGTTAGGTCTACAGATTGGCATAAAATAAGGCTAGGCATAAATGGTAAATAATTTGTCTATTTTCCTTTGCTGAAGGTAACAGCATAATATACTGTGTTAATATGCTGCAACTCGACAGTAATACTAAAGGATTAGATGGCCTTTTTAGAAGACATTCCATTGTAATAAATGGTACATGATATGTCTAAATTAAGTGAGCAGTAAACACGAAGTACAATGCTTCGGTATGTAAATGTTTCCGGGCATTATCAGAAATAGATATACAGTATATATGTGTCACATTAATCAGAGGAAGCTTTATATTCAGTATACTCATTTAAAGGGGCTTAAGCACTTATAAAACCAGACTCAGTCCTATGTGAGAGCACGTGGGTGTGATCATTCCTTAAAGCGAACTTGTTACCATCCAATTTTGTCTCATCTTAAAGAGGACCTGTCATGTTCTCATGCTAACGAGGCCGGCTGCATAGCTTTGCAGTTGTGGCCATGCTGACTGAAACTATGTCTTTCTTTTGCTCATACTCACCCTGTTCTCTTCTATTGGTTCTTCTTGCATTTGGCTCCTGACACTGAATGTGTCAAGTGGGCAAGTTCCACTGCTGACGGTCAATCAAGGCTGATGTCATCAATTGACAGTGCGCAGTGGGGATCGTCAATTTGACACATTCACAGCCACTGGAGCCAAATCTAAGAGGCCATATAAGGAAACGGGGGTATCAACAAAAGGAAGACACCATCAGAGTCAGCAGAGCTGCAGCTGTAAAGCTATGCAGCCAGCCGTGCTGGAGATGACAGGTCCTTTATAAAGTGAATTATCATTATTTATCAGAATGTGTTTTTTAGGTCCAACATTCTGTGCTTTTTAATATGTCTTTAGAGTAGTCAGAGCACATACGCCCACTGTCTTAAAGGTCTAGCACACATCCTGCAAATCTACCCCCCTCTGTCCAACTCTGCCTATATCTAGGGCCTTCCCCCTAAGGAAGATGTCTAGGCTTTAGGTCTTCTGATTCTAGTTACAAGTGTCAGTTATTTGTTCTGAGTTCTTGGTCCTGATTCTAATTTCTCTTGACTACTCTGCATTCTCCATCCCTGACCCCGGCTACATTTATAGGGAATACTCTCTCTGCCGGCTGCCTGCCCTGACTCGAACTGTTTATCATTTAGCACCTGCTCTGCCAGTCCTGACTGCTTGCCTCATACCCATAATGAAGTTTATGCCTCCTGCCCTGACCTTGGCAAAGTCTTCTAGATTTGTTTCTGTTCATATGCTCAGTTACTGCTTAGCCTCTGTTTATATAATGGGGGTATAATTTGGTTATTCAGTTGCTCCTTTTATATGACTTCCTAAATTGGATTACAATATATAGATGTATATTCTCTGGTCGATGGTGACCTATAGTGGCAACATACCGTATATGTGTCTGTTTTGTCTTTTCTTTTGCATTAGCTTTAATGCTGATTGGCTGTGGTCACATTAGTGTTGGCAGTCTCCTACGTGAGGAAGTGATTATGGCAGAGTACGAGAAACCTCGGAGGAGGAAAGAGCAAATTGAGAGGTCCCTCATCTCTGTGATTTTCTGTATCAGACCCCAGGACGAAGTGGAGTGATACGTAGTACCCAGGCCTATTCCAGAATGGATCAAGGCGCTGATTAACCCTGTTCTATGAGCATGATCCGCTTAGAGACTGAACTTCGTGTTAGGTTGTGACAACCTAGAACTGATTGTTTACAGCCCAGTGGGATTATTGTACCTTTTAGACACAACGAGAATCTCACCAGATTGTTGAGCATCATGCAGTACTTGTTCAATTCCAGTTAAGTGAAACACTGAATGATACGTGCATGAGTCTGTGATAACTTCTATTCTGGCTGAAACTGAACTCATGATTCTTGTTCAACGTTCAGTCATTGGCTTGCATTTAAACTGAATGATGTCGTTCAGTTTTGCTAGTTTGAACAATTATTTGAATGATAATTAGAGATGAGCGAGTATACTCGCTAAGGACAATTACTCGATCGAGCATTGTCCTTAGCGAGTATCTCCCCGCTTGGGAGAAAAGCTTCGGCTGCCGGTGCGGGTGACAGGTGAGTTGCGGCAGTCAGCAGGGGGGAACGGGGGGAGAGAGGGAGAGAGAGATCTCCCCTCCGTTCCTCCCCGCTCTCCCCCGCCACTCCCCGCCCGCCGCCGGCAGCCGAATCTTTGCTCCCAAGAGGGCAGGTACTCACTTAGGGCAATGCTCGATCGAGCAATTGCCCTTAGCAAGTATACTCGCTCATCTCTAATGATAATCCTTTGTCTAAACACAGCACATCACAGCTTCGCCAGCACCTCCAACCGTAAGTGCGTAACACACATCTGCAGGGGCTACTAACATGGGAGTGTCCTGTTCCTAACCACCAAACTGTTCGCTGACTTGGTGCCCCTCCTTGTGAGATGAAAGTCATTATTGGTAATGAAACTTCTAGGCATAAATTCCTCCCTCATTACGAGGAGATTAGGTAAGAGTAGTGTGTAATACCAGTTTGTTGTTGGAGAATAAACCTTTATTGAAGCAAGATGGTGTACAATGCTATGTTCTTTTTATGGAAAGTACCTGCTTTTAGCCATGTGATCGGCAATATTATGTGACCCATCCACTAACAGCTCTCTTACAGGGGTCACCCAAGGAACAGTTGCTTGCCGCCAACCAGTACCCTTAGGCAGGGCACTTATTGACCACCTATCCTGTTCCACCAATACCTCTGAAAGCCCCTGCTACGTCCACCCCATTGAACCAGGGGTCCTTCATTCACACGCTCAGTTACTGCATAGCGTGTGTTCGCATGCTCAATTGCTGCATCCTGGTCTATCTGTAGAGTCAACCGCCACATTACTAATACTGTTTAATAGGTAGTGCAAACTTAGGGTCCTTTTACACAGGCTGATAAATCGTTCAGATTCCTGCATTCAATGGGAATGCATGCATATCATTCGTCATGCAGATTATGCATGCATGAAAATGAAACAATGATCGGCCCGTGTAAACAGGCAGCCAATTATCTCTGAATAGCTGCCTGTTTACTGTGAATGGAGGCGCGCGGGGGAAAACAATCTCCTGCCCGCTTCACCCCATTCACTAAGTGATGCGTGTAACTGTGTAAAAGCACAGGAACGATCATCACTGGGACGACCTAGCGGGCATCTGTGCCACCACATCCTGTGTACAAGTGCCCGTAGACTGGACAGTCTTTAAATGCCCGTGATCTACAAGAGTGGCTCTGCTGAATGATAAATCTGTTGAACTTTAAGACTGTCCAGTTTAACTTTATACCATCTTTTAGTTGGTGTAGTTTATGACAAAAATTGCACCAACCTTTTTTTGGGCAAGTTATGCTGCAATTTGGCACATGTTCCTTTTTCCACAAAGCCACGCCCCTTTGTCAGACGTGCCAAAAAACAAAGGGCCTGACATGTCTAAAACGCATCATAAGGCCGGCTTCACACATAGCACTTTTTGGAAAACATTCTTGCAGTTTTTGATGCAGTGTTTTGCGCCAAAGCCAGTGGGAAGGAGCAGTACAGACTAGAGATGAAGGAACTTACTCGTTTCGAGTAATTACTCGATTGAGCACCGCCATTTTCGAGTACTTCAGTACTCGGGTGAAAAGATTCGGGGGGCGCCGGGGGGCGGAGAGAGGCGTGGCGGCGCGGGGGGTAGCAGCGGGGAACAGGGGGGAGCCCTCTCTCTCTCCCTCTCCCCCCCACTCCCCGCTGCAACCCCCCACTCACCCATGGCGCCCCCCGAATTTTTTCGTCTGAGTACGGAAGTACTCGAAAATCGCGGTATTCGGGCAAAAAAGGGGCGTGACCGAGCACGTTCGCTCATCTCTAGTACAGACCTTTCATTCGGAGTTCTCACTCTTTTTTAATCCACTTCTGGCTTTATCAAGAACTGCAAAAATGTTTTCCAAAAAAGGCTGTGTGTAAAACAATCCTAAATGTGATACAAATTGTGCCAAAAATTCTTAATAGTAAATTTGCCCAAAAATGCTTAAATAATACTCGCCAGCTATCTGTAAATTCCTGGGCAGCTTTTAAAAATAGGGAATCTTTTTTGGTAATTTCAATGAAGAAAAAAGCATCTGACCATAATGTTTTAAAGCCATTCTCACACACAGCGTCGGTAAAATGCCGCAATTTTACTGGCATTTTTTATTACTGCATTCAGCGTTTTTAATGCACCCTATCATTCTAATGAGTGATGAGGTGTGTTAAAAAGTGGTCCAAAATAGAGCAGATAGCGCTAGAAAATTGCGGCGTTAGAAAACGTCACGTTGGAGTGCAAGTCTGAGAGGTCCCATTAAAATCAATGGGAGTGTTGTATCACCATTAGTGCGGCGTTCAAAATGTAAAAAGTCTATGTGCTAGAGTGGCTTTAGGCTGGAGGAGCTTATAGAAAATACTGTGATTGTAATTAACACCATTTGACAATTCACATTAAATACTGCTCATATCCGTAATCTGACACGTGGACATAGAGCACTTACATTAAACTTCAGCCGTGACAGCAATGCATACAAGTGCAGAAAGTAATACTTTCTAACATAGTTTGTTGGCAGAATGTGTAACTGAACTACATATCAATATTAAGTGTATCAGTCTAACTTTACTTAAACAAGGAGTTAAGGTGACCTGTGTAGTGCTGGGTCTCCCTTTATAGATAGTAGCAATAAGTGATTGCTTTAGGCTAAAATCAGGCGTAAGCGGCTCAATGCAATAAAATAGTATCATAGACAAGAAATGCGCTGGACCCATGCTGTTGTTTGCGTTACATTTTACATCCCCATTATTTCCTTCAGACATAATAGTACAGTGAACCATAAACCAGTTAATACTCTTGGACTCAAATGAAGAAATACAAGGTAATGGGTAGAACAACATTAATATTCTCACTATGGGGCACGCAGCCCACAGAGTGTAGTCTAATCTGGTCATTGCACTTTATTGTGGATAATAAAATATATGATTGCATTGGAAGTGGTTATTAACAGGAAAATGGTGGAAAGGTTAACTTATAGTGACAGCGCTACAATTGTTCCTTTGACACTGCAGTTACCTTTTCATCTATGGGCACAGAAAGGATGTGCCAACCAATTCCTGTAGCTTTACCATGTATAATATTCACACTGATATATGATCCAAATATGTTTAAGTTTGCCACTAATTCTGGGTAAAGAAAAATGTTGTATAGTTAAATTGAAGAGGTGACTGTATGTGGTCTTTGATCCACAATTGTGGTTATATAGATGTTTTTTGTTTGTTTACACTCGTATGTTCATAGAGAAGTTGTAATTTAGCATTTCCAGATCAAGCGATGCCTTCTGCTGGCGGCCGTGACTCTCATAGTCCTGGCTACGACTTGCCTTTTCTACAATGCTTGTTCCATCTGGTTGCCATAGAAACAAGCATTTCTCCATTTGGTAGGACTGGGAGCCTAAAAGTGATGTCAACCTCACCACCTCATCTATTGATTAAGGTACCTCCATTGTATGGCTCTGGTTCCTGATTAGTGATCCTTAGCCTGACGCTGAACTTGACTTGGATGGCACTTATGCCTCACTCCTTGGATGTTGCTTGGTACCTGTTGTCCTACTATTGTTTCTGACTTCTGCCCCATCCTTTGACTATATGTCCATCTCATCCTCCAACTTTTCACACCCTGAATGCTTTCTTGGTGACCACCCTTGGCTACACTACAGTTCCTCCAGCACACATGCCTCCAATCAGTGACCATGGACCACAGTCGAATCTAGCAAAGTCTACACTTCCATGTGGAAGAAAGAAAAAACATGGGTAGAACATACAAACTCTGTGAAGATGTTGTCCTTGGTTGGATTTGAGCCCTGGACCACAGCACAACAAGTCAACAGTTCTCACCACTGAGCCACTGTACTTTATAGAAACACTGCATACATGGAACACAAGTTAAAGTGGTTGTCCCATCTTGAAACCCCTCATGTAAATGAGACCTGCTAGCAATTGTGGGTCTGGAAGCTGTGGAAAACCCACATTTTCCCAGCATTAGCTCTTGAAAGCGAAATCTACTAAGGCATAGTGCTTATTCAAGTCAAGTGTGTAGCTACTAGTACAAAGGTTATAGACGTAAATGTAGCCCTAAGGTAAGAGTACCTAAGGGGGCCCAAAGGCCCATCTGTTGCAATAGAAGATACCAGTATTATAAATGGCACATGAGATTTACAGACGTTTTATGTTGATCTTCTGATGGGCAGCCATGTATCAGATGGTTAGGCTGAGTCCGGTAGAGTAGGAGCTGCTCTTTCGAATATCTCACTATTCTACCTAACTAGAGAAGGGGGAAGAAGGGTCCTGAGCAAGAGAGCCTTCATTATGCCTATTATGGCATATAGTCAGGGGTTGTCCTAATAAGACAATGGGGCATTGTGCACAGTGGGAATGGAATGTTGCTGTATAGTAGCAGTAGCACTAAGAGAATGATGTATCTTCACCAATTTTATGCATTATATTGACAATAGGATCTAAAAATTAATATTTAGTGAGTCATACCTCAAAATTGACATCACCTAAGCAACGAAATGTTAAATATGGACCAACAATCTTCAATACATCTTCCTTACTCTCATTTTGAACTGTGAACTTTGGCAAAAGAGGATCCCATTTCTGGACAATGAAGCCAACAGTTGTCCCAGGAGGAGCTTGTACTTCAAGCTAAAAAGAAAAAAAAAGTTCAATTAACCATATTGCAGAATGATGTCTAAATTCATCTAGAACAGTAACTTTCAATACCCTTGACATTACCAGGGGGCTGTCACTTAGAGCTGATTGTCAAAGCAAACCGCTCAGCAATATCTTTCTTCAGCAATATGTCCATTATAAAACAAAGAAAGCTGTAATTTCCACTCTGTGTGTCAAAAACCATCACAAATGTTGTAAAGTGTTTAATTGTGCACAAAAATACATTACTTAAAGCTCCATGCATCTGAATGAAACGAGCGAAGTAGCTGTGTACATGCTATTGTATACCATATGTACATATATTTACTTTTTTATTTCAAGAACTTTTTCATTTCATTCTTCAAATAAGATATATATTTGTACAAAGAACAAGGCAGATTAGTGATGGCTGTTTAAATAGTAAGAAGAAACTTTCTGACAATGTAAAAATAAATGGAAGTTTCAAGACATCTGAAAAAAAAGAATAGCAGGAGTGAAACTATAGAGAGTGCAGAGACTGTTCTTTTAACCAAGCCCTGGAGCTTGACAAGGCCTAAAACTTCCCTCTGCCCATGTGAGAAGAATAGCATTACAAACGGCATGGGAGTCCTGCTACAGGTGTGCTAGTAATGCCACAGAGTTTCAAGTTACACCTTTGGAATGGAGCACTCGCTGGATTAAAAGTCTTTTTGGGAATAGAAGGAATGTTGATGATGAAATAAATGAAGAAATTTGCAATGTCCAAATCTACTAGTACGAGTTTCAGGTGTCACTGTGAGAAGGTACAGGTCCATAAAATGGAAGAATCTGTCTCAAAATGTCCGCTCCGGCTACAATGTGCTCTTTTGAACCTGGCTACTCTTCTTTCAATTGAGTATCCTGGTTCACAGGGGGGAGGGGAAGGCATAGGTGATCTAGGTATTGCAGATCAGCTATTTTTAAATTGTTTGCAACAAGATTCTGATCTTTTTGAAATAGAATATCAGCATGATTGTCTAGTAGTGATGCAACAAGAAAATGTAAGTTTTAAGAGGTTACTGAAGCCCCTGTTAACAATGCATATTTTGAGTTGTTTTTTATAGATGGTACCAAGGTGATGGACGACTCCACATCGGATATACACAACAAGATGTCCTAAAAGCAGAATGCCTCCGCATGTTTCAGGACAAGAAGCGGTACTGAAGGCCCTCACTGAGGCGTGTAGAGTGGTAGAAGGTAAGATGGCAACCTTTTACACTGACTCCCGGTATGCATTTGGCATAGCTCATGATTACGGCCCAACATGGAAGGCCAGACAGCTTGTTACCTCAGCAGGACAGCCAATTAAAAATGGTGCAGCGGTGCAGAGTCTCACGGAGGCCCTACTTACTTCTACCTGACAAAGTAGAGAGCTCACACCAATTCCTGCACCAGAGAGACAAGAGGCAACGCCATCACAGACCACAAAGCAAAGGCAGCGGCCCTCAAGCCATGGAAGAAAAGAAGAAAAGAAGAATTTAACAATAACTTTGGACTTTGACTAAACCTTGGACTTTGATATGAACTTGGACTTTGATAAAAACTTTGGACTTTGATATGCTAAAGACTTTACAGTTACAAGCCAGCAAGAAAGAAAAAGACAAATGGACTAAATATGGGAGCAGCAGAAATGGGACGGTGTATGGCAAACAGTCAACAGCACTTGCCCAGCACGGTCCCTGTGCCCCATGATGGCCCAGCTGATGCACAGAAAGACACACCTATCAAAGCAGCAATGATGTCGACGCTTGAACGAGGACGGGTGACCCCTGGGTTTTCTGTAGCTGCTGCATCATTATTTGTCCAATTTTGCATGATCTTTGCCGTAAGCAACAGGGCAGAAGTCAATTTGCCACACAACATTTGCCTAGACCACTCTACCCATTTCAGGGATTGCAAATTGGCTACATTCAGCTCCCACTTGTTGGGAAGTATGAATATGTGCTTGTTGTTGATTTCTTTTCAGGTTGGAGACCTACCCTGTTACCAAAGTAAATAAGCAGGTAACCGTACAGAAGCTCATGAATGAGGTAATCCGCAGATATGGGGTACCAGAAGTGATTGAGTCAAACAAAGGTACAAATGTCACAGGTGAAATAATGCAATACATCATGTCTGCTTTGGGTATATTCCAGGCTTTTCACACACCCTACCGTCCACGGAGTAGTGGGAAAGTAGATCCATGGGCAATGAAGGAAACGGGCAAATCTTGAATTGAGTGTCTTCCATTAGTTTTTCTTTTTCTCCGGAGGATACATGCCACAGTAGCCAAGTTTGGGAAATGATTCTCTTGTTAATTTTGTCATAGGTCTCTTCAAGGAATTGTCAATAACGCATTCTGTGGTCTCTGCTTCTCTCTCAGGTCCTACAGACGAGCGTCACAATCTGAAACCAGGTGGCAGGTTTGATCCACATGTGTGTATATATGGATGCGGTCGGAGTGCCAAGGGGGGTGCCGGATGGGTTTGAGGCCAGGGATCAGGTTGGGGCCGGATTTGAGTCCCTGTTTGGAATAGTAACCATCAATAAGAATGTTTGTATATATATTACAACCAGCAGGGGTTCGTGAGCTATACAAGAGATGCACTTTAGGGGCTTGCTGATCAGTTGGGCCCCACGGCCACCATGGCTTTCCGGAACCGAGTGGCTCTGGATATGATGCTAGCCGAGAAAGGTGGTGTTTGTAAAATGATTGGTGAAACTTGCTGTACGAATATTCCAGATAATACAGGCTCCACAGGTAAAGTGACTATTGCAATAAAGAAATTGGCCACATTGTCAGAAGAGCTGAAGCGTAATTCTGGGATAACTAACTCCTGGGATGAGTGGTTTGCATGGACCTGACAATGGAAACAATTCTTAATGCAGATAGGAATAGGGATTCTGGTTACTCTTATCATACTCCTGCTACTTTCTGTCTGTATTGTACCCTGCATAAGACGCTCCTGTGCTAAGCTTACAGATCAGATGGTGCCTGTTGCTCCCGTGTATGTTGATGCAGAAGCCCCAGGCGATGGCTATATGCCTATAATACAACAAAGCGATTTGTCCCCTTATGGATCTGTCTCAGCAGAAACAGGGGTGACCACTCTAGTCTCCCAGCCATTAGAATAGAGTAGCATGTGTGTTGTAGATCCCTTCTGTGTCTATTAGGTCTTCGCGTTTAGTTAGCTAGGATTAATTGTCGGGGAAGGGATTAGCCCTTGGACAGCTGACCAACAATGATAGGTAGGGCATAGATCATAAACTAGAGATAGGGAAAGCAAACCTTACCCCGCCCAGTAGAAGTTATAAGGTATTGTTTATTTTGAGACAGTTTCTAGGGGGGTTTGAGAAGGTACAGGTCCATAAAATGGAAGAATCTGTCTCAAAATGGCCGCTAGATACAAAATGGAGCATTACAAGATGTAAATAAGCTTGTGCGTAGTGAAACAATAATTCAAGCAGAAATAACTTTACAGCAGAATATTCGGTGCAATGTCTAATGATTTGTTTTTATTCTTCCGAGAGCCAAGCCTGAAAAAATCGTTATCAGAAGAGACTCCCCCACGCCCTGAGCTCTGGGAAAAGAACGAATCGTGCTAATAAGATGCTGCGACCATCCAAACTCACAAGGGAGGAATAATCATTTGAAGGACATTTCACATATTTATTCTCACTGCGCTGATTGTTGAACAAAGCACAATTCTTGATGTTTTTCTAACCCAATAAGATTAACCCCATGACTAATGATGTATTCCTTTCCTGTATTAGAACTATACTCAGTCAATAAACGCTCAGTGTACGCGCCTTAAGCAGAGTGGGCTGTATACTTGCCGCGGCTCATCTCTACGTATCTGTGGGAACTAATTACTATAAATCATATAGTTTTTGGCCTCCCTGATGCATCAAGGTACAAACTAATTTGGAACCCAAGGCTTGAAAGGTTAATGTGACCGGTCATGTGTAACGGTCCTTAACAACTGGACGGACTGGACTACTATGGGTCAAGTGGCAATGTTGCAGTTTGTACGTTGACGTATCAGCAACACACCAATCCCACTGGATTTTTTGTGATCGAGTCATGGCTTCAGCAACCTCCAACTGCAATGTGATCATACTAATTTGCGTTATGTTGCGATGTCAGAACCTATGTATGTGCAACCAGCCAAACAGGAGGGAGTGAGCAGCATAAAATGGTGGTTATCACGGTGGCATAGTTGCTTCTCTCTCACACAAACGGAGGTATGCAGTCTGAAAAATAATAAATTGTCTTTTGCGTGCTACCCACAAAGTCAGACAGGATAAGGTGTTAATTCTCAGTTCGTGACGGCAGTCCGTATACAGACCAAGGTCTGTGTTGGACAAAATAATAATAAAAATGAGAAAAATAAAACGTTTCTTTCCCCTGAAGTCTAGTGTGGTACCTCAGTGCGGATGTTTGGTGGTGGAAAGGGACTAAAGGAGGCAGAATGAACAGTGAAAACCATTTATTTCTTTAGAGAAAAGGAGTCTTTGAGCTTCTTCTATACAATCAGCATTACTTTACTTTGAGGTAGACTTTACTTTCCATTACATTGATTCTTACAAGTGCAGACTGAACTTGTCTAGGTGAAGTGTGGTTGACCAACAATCAATTGACTTTTTTTTTTAAGTGACATTTGCATTATATTACTTCAGAGTCCACATTCAATTATGTAGTGTACAGTCCTGTACACTATATATGTAATCTATCAATCTATTCGCATACAATGCAGAATTTTTCATTTACATTTCTAGCCCAATATTAACAGATTCCATGAGACACCTCCCAGGATCAAAGTGATCACAAAACCCTTAAATGAATACTTTCAGGTGTGTAGTTTCCAAAATGGTGCCTCTTCATGGGGGGGGGTTTATGGCACCTCATGGCCCCCGCAAACCCGAAATGGTGTATGGAGAAAGTCCTAATAAAAATGAGGCCTCAAAATCTACAAGGTGCTTCTTCATTTCTGAAGCCTGTGTTTGAGTCATATTGTACACGAGGGCCGCACTTATGATTTTTCTAAATATTGAAGAATCGGGGTAATAAATACTCAGTTATGTTCCTCTGTTAACTCCAACTGTGCTACAGAAAAATTGTCTAAAGTAAAATTTTTAATTTTCGCCTCCACTTTGCTTTAATTCCGGTGAAATACCTAAAAGGTTAACAAATTTCTTAGATCCCATTATGAATACTTCCAGGGGTATAGTTGTGGCAATGTTTCTGTGGGGGGTGGGGATCGGCAGCAATATAGAGGCTCACTCAGTCCATGTAAGTGTCCGGATAACTTTATTTTCTTGAGTTCAGCATTGTAACTGAAAACCCAGTGATAATCCACAGCCAATGGGAGCACATATGCTGTGTGCAATAAAGAAAACAAACGCTTGCCTGTCAAGACGCTTACCAGACGGTAGTTTTCTCACTTACTACTAACGTGCAGCAATTGTGAACAAACAGCAGAAGCCCACTAGTGTAGATGTGCTCACTCCAGGCTCTGACTTTCAGCAGCAGTGCTTCCCCGCCTTCAGCCTCCTCTCAGCTGCCCTCTCCAGAAGTAGCTCCAGCTCTCTATGGCCACCTGCAGACGGCCGGGTCGGATCCCCTGCGAGAATTCTCGCAGTGGGATCCAACCCGCGCCCCTGCAGGGACCAGTGTGGCTCTCACCTTCTCCCGCAGCTCCAGCTCTGTGATGTGCCGGCTGCCGGCCCGCCGTTGCATGCGTAGAGCAGAGCAAAGGTGCCGGGAGTGACATTTCTGTGCGGGCCTCTGCGACTTTCAGCAGCAGCGCTGCTCTGGCTTTCCGCCGCAGCTTTGCTCCAGTGTAGCTTTGCCTCACTGAATATGTCTGGACATTTTAGCTCCTCCAGACACACCTGCACAGCTATCCCTGCTTATTAGCACACCTTTCAGTACACAGAAGGGCTGTTTACAGCCCCCTGCAGGCCATTCTGTGTACTGCCTTACACAGTGTATAGACTTGAACGAAGTGGCCGACACTACAAAGGCTAATGATAGAGGGATCATAGTTAGTGGCATTACAGAATTACAGGTGCATTTAAAATCGATTAATAAATAAACCTTCACTATACTTCCTCTATAAGTATCTATGCTGGATCTTCTTATATTTTATTCTAAATACGAAAGTGCTCGTGATATATATGCCAACAATTCCCAGTACTTCTAAGACTGGCAGATGTTGAGGCCGGTCATGTAGAGCTATGGTACTGACAGGCTGAATAGCTTCCTGCTGTGCTTGTTGCGACATACAGACAGAACAAAGAGTCTGAGCAGGAGAAAATCTGAAAAACTATATATAGATATACAGACTGACACACACTATATATATATAGTCTGAATGACTACAATAGAATCCAATGCTTTGGATGGTCGCAATTTTGCAGGATTTTTTGACACGCCTCAACAGCTGCGTATATATGGCCGTGTGAAGAAGTCTCATGAATAATCTCATGGTGCATCATAAATTTTCATCATGGGTCGGAACGTCTTAATGGTTCACATTTTTTCAGTTTACATTCACATTTTATATAGGAATATGGTCATAGTGATAATCCTGTGCACTGTGGGTTTTGCGGGTTTTCCTCATTACATTGTTTACATCTAGATAAGCCTAATTTGCTAGAATCAAAGGTCATGAATACATTCGCTAATTTCTTTCACTATTATGTAGGAACTATCCTTACATGAAACATATATTGAAGCTATTTGTATCCTGGCTATGACAGTTTAGAAATGTTTAACAGAAAACATGTACAACTCATCACAAAAAAGCAGTAATAATAAGAAGCGATCAACACAAAGTCACTAACCTCTTGCAAGTAGCAGGGAAAGCAGCAAGTAATGCACCTCAAGGGTCTAATAACTGTGATTACTTCCCGGCCAGCGTTATTAGCAATGTGCATGGTAAAAGGCCGCAATGGTCCACACAAGTTTTTATTGAGGTAGATATTTTCCTCTCTTGCAAAATAAAGTCTTTGTCCAAAGTTGTCTTTTATTTCATACTTGTTGCTCTTCTCAGTTCCAAGAAAACCTAGAGAAGCAAAAACAGACAAGATATGAAGCTCACATACATCAAGTGAATGACAAAGGCATGAAAGGTCTGGATTCTCTCTGATTGCTATTATTTACATTGCTGTATTATGTATGATCAAAGCAATAGTCTTCATTATAGAGCAGGACCCCCACATGCAGGTGGATTCAGAGACAGAGCAGAAGTTGCAGTTAACTATAGCATTCCATACTTGGTAGCTAAATTAGAGTACAGTCATTTTACCTTGGCACACTTTAATTCGGCGGACTGTTTAAAATACTTGGCAATGCAAACTATAATACTTGACAATACAGACTCTGGAATCTTGGCAACACTATATCAGTTTGCCGGCACTTGCCTAATCAAGTCTTAGTCTGTTTGAATATGCAGTATTCTCTCTATATATTCAAAGTCTTGTAGTTACTTCTCAGGCCTTGGTCACACGAATTCATGAATGGGTGTGAGTGAGACCTGCCTCTGATTGGCTCAGCGCTGAGCCAATCAGGGGCAGCTTTGAGTCACACCCCCTTCACACCCACTGCAGGCCGGCCGCGCTGAACTCCGGCTGCCGGGACAAGGTGAGTATATATATTTTTTTTATTTTAACACATTTCTGGATGAATTGCAGGGAAGGGCTTATATATTTAAGCCCTTCCCGACAATTCATCCAGCGCTGTCCGGCAGCCCATTGCTTTCAATGGAGCCGGCTGTATTGCCGGTTCCATTGAATTCAATGGGCAAACATCGTTCTTCTCTGCCACAGCTGTTACAGCTGTGGCAGAGAAGAATGATTTGTCTAGTATATGTTCTCAATGGGGTCGGCGCTGCTGCCGCCGGCCCCATTGAGCGCATATAGAGAAGAGAACAGGAATCGTAGATCGCAGATAGGTGCGATCTGCGATTTCTGTTCTATAATTTATCGGACGAGCGCATAAAAAGCGCTCATGTGTCCGATACCATTGCAAAGCAATGGTTTTAAAAAATCGCCGGACACATGCGCATGCGCAAATCGCGCGAAAAATCGCCCGTCTGACTGAGGCCTCAGGTTTACTCAGTGGACACTCTCAATAGATCTCTAAGTATGCACCAACAGTGTTTTAATTAGGCACTTCTACTCTCTCAGCACTACAGAGGGTCCATGACCAGAGCTCCCGCAGCTACAGTTGTCCAACTAACCAGGAACCTTTTGGTCTGACCAGGAGGCTCCAGGGAATTTCACAGCTTTTGCACTCAAGCTGCACCCAACCTTTTCACAACAGGTTTCTAGGGTTTCTCTTGTGGCTCAAAACTCAGGCCACATGCAGTCTTGTACTGCCTTCATGCTGCTCACTCCCTAACAACAATTTTAATACCTTGCCACACCTTTTACAACAAAACGGGCACCACCCTGCAGGGCAATATGTGCTCTACCATTCATCTATTACACGCATATGCCCCCACCAGAATGGTACCCAGTGATGTTCAATCTCCAATGGCTCCAGTGACTGGGATCTAGACCACACATGCAAGGTCCATAGGGGCCACAACAGAGACTGTTACAATATCCTAACTGCATAGTCACCCACAATCATCAGCAACAGTCATAACAATAACCATCACATTTTTCCTCAGTAAACATTAACACATACATAAATCACTTGCATGATGCATACTAGATATGCACAACTTACATGTACCTCAACAGCTATGCCATAATCATCATTAACTAAAGTTTTTCCTAAAGTAAACCCTAGCATTTCTATCACTTTCTTACATAAACATTAGTGTCTATGCCACTTTCCTAAATGAGCATTAACATTCTACCTCATCCCTCTAAATGAACTCTAGCAGCAAGTATAGTATTTACCCAACTTCACTGGGTTAACTTATGCCCCTTACACATGGCCATAGTAGTATGGTTCTACTATAGTTCCGAAGCAGAATTAGGACATATGTAGTATGCATATATGAAACTATCCTCATTGTTTCCTTTTCTGTTGACGGACAATGTTCCAAGAACTGTTTTTACACGTGATGCTTCTTGGATATCCAGTGCAAATGTTATAAATGACCAATATAGATTATTATAGGATGTGTCATTCCCTCCATTCAGAAGTAAAAGTAGATTGTATCAGTGACTTTATTATGAGATCAGCAAATGATTTAATACATTTTAATGTAATTCTTAAATTTATAATTTAATTACACTGCTCAACAGCATTTTGCATCTGGTGTGCAATATATCACTTCTTATGGATTTTTGGCTGTAGAATCCGAATTTACCATGAGAAATGATGTATCACTTAAGGTTTTTATGTAATTTAGATTTTTTCATTTTTTTTAAAAAGGTTTTTGTGTTTGTGCTCATTTTCTGGTGAATTATTTATATAAAATTAAATCAGTGACTAAGCTAAACTCTTTATTTGAATGTAATACACAGTGGATGAAGTTCTAAAAATGGTCACTAGAGGGCAGAACAATGTAGTTGAGCAGGAAGGTTACCGACATGAGCCTATCTGTACTGCTGCCCTATAGTGTTTGCTGTAATCTGCATGAAGCACTTCTCCTCATTCTTACCTCACCATATCAGTATTTTTTGAGTTTCATTCACAAATACATTACCAGAAAAACACTATTGAGTTCTTAAGGTTATTTTTTTTTGTATTCAAAACCAGACAGTATTTGTCAATACTGTATTATTGTCTATGTAATAGTGCTATGTATCTCAGGAATTTGACGTGATAGATAGAATATGATTCTTCCACTAAATTCAGCACCCCAAAATAAGTTAAATCAACCTGTTTCCAAACCAGATACAGAATTTTTTTTTTTTTGGGGGGGGGGGGATTTGTTGACCAGTGTTATTTTCCCTCTATATTTCCATTAGGTGAACAGTATTTATATGCTTTTACTTTTTCAATTACATTTTGAAGGGTATCTGACACCAGGTGTATGCTGTTCTATCTATCTAGTGACAGAGACATTTATTCCGGTGAAAGGTTGTGTACTTCATTTAGGTTAGTAGTTTTCATAAAATCAGCTTTTATCAGCTGCAGTTGGAAATGAGCATGTAACCCTCTCCATTCTGTGCATACGTCCTGTAGTCTTCAATAATCAAGAGCTGCAGCCGCCGCTTATTCTTCCTATTTATTATATAGGGAGAAAGCTGTCAATCGGCAATGAGAAGGCCGGGTTAACTGGCTGTTCATGAGTACAAGGATTCACTCTGCAGCTGATTTTATGAAATCTACAGTACTGAATCAAATAAAGTAAGTCACGCATTGCTGAAATCATGGTCTCCGTCACTAGTATATGCTGCTCTTAGATAGGGCAACATAAACCTGGTGATAGATGCCAATGCGTTAAATTTTGAAGAAAATCCATCTATCTATGAAATTTATTCTGAAGTGTAATTGCTTTACCCTTATGATTTAGGACATGCTGTTTCTCTATCATTTTGTAATTTAGCTCGGCACTATTGGTTAATTTTTTTAAGCAATATTTAAATTCTAAACAAGTAGCTAAGGCAAAAACAACAAATGTGAGTGATGAGTGGAGCATTACGAAAAGCCTGAGGGATGTTTCACAGTTCCTATCATGGAGAATCCATCAGTGAATATTATATTAAATACAAAATATGCATCCCACAGTGATCGACCAAGCTTGATTTTTTTTTTACCAACCTCCTCAATACCTGGTTCTGTTTTTGTGCAAGGAAACCATTAAATAACCCAGTCTTTGTAAAGAAAAAAACTGAAGGCATCAAAGTTTGTATAGCCGTAGGCATGATTATCTGCGTGGAGTCAGTTACAAGCTGGGCCCGTTCTCCTGTGGGGTCCTTCCGCTACATTGTTTAATACTTGTCTCCTACTAAGACACAAGTCTTAATTGAATCTTAGACAAAATGCCCTTTTGTTAAATCTCACTCTCGTCATGTACATTATCTCTTTCATATTCCTTCCTGAAGTCTGCCAGCTAATTGGTGGCACTTTTCTGTAAATACAACTAGCATTATGACAAAAGTGAAATATTATAAAAATGCCCACGTAAACGGTGCCAATGCTTTGTGATATGCAGAGATGCGCAGTGATCCAAAGTGCTCTCATTTAAAGTCAATTTAACTTTCTCTGGGGTGCCAAGCTTGAAGTCATTTTAATACTATAAGGAACTGTATATGAAAATGGATGTGAGGGAGAGTGGATTGTGTACACATATAATGATTATGCATTTTACATGATTAACGTATCTCTAGACATTTGGAGCATGTATGTCACATAATGGATTTTACTTTCTAAACAAGATTTGAAACTTTGCTTTGAGGCCCCTATGAATATTATATTAGGGTACTGTAAGGCCCAATGCACACGGGCTAGAGATGAGCGAACACCAAAATGTTCGGGTGTTCGTTATTCGGAACGAACTTCCCGCGATGCTCGAGGGTTCGTTTCGAACAACGAACCCCATTGAAGTCAATGGGCGACCAGAGCATTTTTGTATTTCGCCGATGCTCGCTAAGGTTTTCATGTGTGAAAATCTGGGCAATTCAAGAAAGTGATGGGAATGACACAGTGACGGATAGGGCAGGCGAGGGGCTACATGGTGGGCTGCATCTCAAGTTCACAGGTCCCACTATTAAGCCACAATAGCGGCAAGAGTGCCCCCCCCCCCCCACTGTCAGCATAAAGATCGTCCTCCTCTGGCACAGCTGTAACAGCTGTAGCAGAGAAGAACGATGTTTGCCCATTGAATTCAATGGAGCGGCAATACAGCATGTTCCACTGAATGCAATGGGCTGCCCGCGATCGCAGGATGAATGGTCGGAAAGGGGTTAAATATATAACCCCTTTCCTGCAATTCATCCAGAAATGTGTTACACTAAAAATATATACCGGCGTATAAGGCGACGGGGCGTATAAGACGACCCCCCAACTGTCACCTTATACGCCGGCAATACAGTGGAGCAAAGAATAAAAAGCATTACTTACGTTTTTAGATGATCTGCGGCGCTCCTGCAGGCTGTCACTCCCTCCTGGTCCACGGCAGAGTATTGCTTTCTCTATGAAAGGCTTTAAATCCCTGCCTCCAGAAAGACACGTGCCTTCAGCCAATCACAGCCAATGACAATGATGTCATTGAATGGCTGTGATTGGCTGTGTTTCTGGAGGCGGGGATTTCAAGCCTTGAAATCCCCGCCTCCAGAAACACAGCCAATCACAGCCATTCAATGACATCATTGTCATTGGCTGTGATTGGCTGAAGGCACGTGTCTTTCTGGAGGCAGGGATTTAAAGTCTTTCGTGGAGAAAGCAATACTCTGCCGTGGACCAGGAGGGAGTGACAGCCTGCAGGAGCGCCGCAGATCATCTAAAAACGTAAGTAATGCTTTTTATTCTTTGCTCCACTGTATTACCGGCGTATAAGGTGACAGTTGGGGGGTCGTCTTATACGCCCCGTCGCCTTATACGCCGGTATATATTTTTAGTGTAACACATTTCTGGATGAATTGCAGGAAAGGGGTTATATATTTAACCCCTTTCCGACCATTCATCCTGCGATCGCCGGCAGCCCATTGCATTCAGTGGAACATGCTGTATTGCCGCTCCATTGAATTCAATGGGCAAACATCGTTCTTCTCTGCTACAGCTGTTACAGCTGTGCCAGAGAAGAAGGATTTGTCTTCTATATGTTCTCAATGGGGTCAGCGCTGCTGCCGCTGGCCCCATTGAGCGCATATAGAATGCATCCATAGCGAACCGCGGGAGGGGCAGACTTTCATATCAGGCGGACACCTGATCTCCCCAGCCACTCACAGCAGGGGGGTGGTATAGGGCTTAAACGTTGCAGGGGGAAGTTGTAATGCCTTCCCTGTCTTTATATTGGCCAAAAAAAAGCGCTAACGTCTCAGGGAAGAAAGTTTAAGTAACCCGGACACCGCATGGTGTTCGTTACGGATAACGAACATACCGAACACCCTAATATTCGCACGAATATCAAGCTCGGAAGAACACGTTCGCTCATCTCTAACACGGGCGTATTTGCACGGCAGGATCCGGAGCGAGCGTTCTCCTCCAGATCCCGCGGCAAATACTGCCCATAGACATGCTGTGCAAGATGCTTCTACATGCCCATGAGCGGAAATCAACTGCGATTTTCAGCTCGCAAGGGGAAAATCTCAGCATGTTCTATTCTAGTGCAAGCTTCGCAGAGACAGCTTCCACTGCAGTCAATGGAAGCCGTCTGACCCGGCAGCGAGTCGCCATGGTTCCGCATCATTGCCAGCGCGACTGCGAATCATTCTCTGCACTGAGCATGTGCAGTGGCGCAACAGCCGGCACATTCGCAGAGCAGAGAGAGAAGACAACAGGTACGCGGGTCACTGCCGGGGCACCGAGTTTGATTCCGCTGCGAGATCTCGCAGTCGGAATCCAACTCAGCCATGTGCATTCAGCGTAATATGAGAGAAATACAAATTGAACAGCGAACCAGACTTTAGTTAATAATAATAATAGCAATCACCTGCATTTACACATTGCATGCATGTTACGCAGCACTTTACATCAATTAAAGGAGATGTCCCGAGGCAGCAAGTGGGTCTATACACTTCTGTATGGCCATAATAATGCACTTTGTAATGTACATTGTGCATTAATTATGAGCCATACAGAAGTTATAAAAAGTTTTATACTTACCTGCTCCGTTGCTAGCGTCCTCGTCTCCATGGTGCCGACTAATTTTCGCCCTCCGATGGCCAAATTAGCCGCGCTTGCGCAGTCCGGGTCTTCTCCTCTTCTCTATGGGGCTCCGTGTAGCTCCGTGTAGCTCCGCCCCGTCACGTGCCGATTCCAGCCAATCAGGAGGCTGGAATCGGCAATGGACCGCACAGAAGCCCTGCGGTCCATGAAGACAGAGGATCCCGGCGGCCATCTTCAGCAGGTGAGTATGAAGACGCCGGACCGCCGGGATTCAGGTAAGCGCTGTGCGGGTGGTTTTTTTAACCCCTGCATCGGGGTTGTCTCGCGCCGAACGGGGGGGGGGGTTTAAAAAAAAAAAACCCGTTTCGGCGCGGGACATCTCCTTTAATATTGGTTTTTATCCCCATTGGGGCTCACAATCTGTAGTTGCACTTAGGTGAATTAATTTGTGGTCATTGATACCGCTCATTGGTTATGTAGCAACGTTTCAGATCTATGGTCCTCCATAGGAGTTACATTAGATGTAGCATGTCTTGGTGGGATCTTGAAAATAGGTCATCGATAATATAATTTCCAGAAAAGCCCTTTAAAAACTCTGTTAGATTGTCAGGGCTTATACTCCTCACCACAAGAATATGATGTACATTTCTTTATTAGACTTAAGCTCATTAAAAATGAAAATTATAGGTGCACATACCTTTATATATTTATTTAGTCTGGGGTATCTATTTACCAACAAGTATTTGTATTCCAAGTTTTCTGACTTTTACCATTATTTTAAGGCTCCTCTGTAATTTTCAAGATTATTTTTGTACCATTTGACATGAAAGAATATTTACGTTGCTTACCTCCCAAGAGTTCCACCTCCTGGTGAATAATTATGTGCTGCATCTATAAAATATATAAAATCAGTTGTGAATTTAATATATTAATGATGTATACCTCAATGTATTGGTACTAGAGATGAGCGAGCATACTCGTCCGAGCTTGATACTCGTTCGAGTATTAGGGTGTTCGAGATGCTCGTTACTCGTGACGAGTACCACGCGATGTTCGAGTTACTTTCATTTTCTTCCCTGAGAAATTTGCGCGCTTTTCTGGCCAATAGAAAGACAGGGAAGGCATTACAACTTCCCCCTGCAACGTTCAAGCCCTATACCACCCCCCTGCAGTGAGTGGCTGGCGAGATTAGGTGTCACCCGAGTATTAAAATCTGCTGGCCCGCGGCTCGCCACAGATGCGTTCTCACTTAGCTGAGGGAAAGTGCTGTTGATGCCGGGGCTGCTATAGGGAGAGTGTTAGGAGTGATTTTAGGCTTCAAGAACCCCAACGGTCCTTCTTCTCTATATGCGCTCAATGGGGCCGGCGGCAGCAGCGCCGACCCCATTGAGAACATATAGAAGACAAATCATTCTTCTCTGCCACAGCTGGAACAGCTGTGGCAGAGAAGAACGATGTTTGCCCATTGAATTCAATGGAGCCGGCAATACAGCCGACTCCATTGAAATCAATGGGCTGCCGCCGATTGCGGGATGAATTGTCGGGAAGGGCTTAAATATACAAGCCCTTCCCTGCAATTCATCCAGAAAAGTGTTAAACTAAAAAATATATATATACTGACCTGCTACCGGCAGCCGGAGTTCCGCACGGCCGTCCTGCAGTGGGTGTGAAGGGGGTGTGAGTCAGACCTGCCCCCTGATTGGCTCAGCGCTGAGCCAATCAGAGGCAGGTCTCACTCACACCCATTCAGTGGGTGTGAAGGGGGTGTGAGTCAGACCTGCCCCCTGATTGGCTCAGCGCTGAGCCAATCAGGGGGCAGGTCTGACTCACACCCCCTTCACACCCACTGCAGGACGGCTGCGCGGAACTCTGGCTGCCGGGAGCAGGTCAGTATATATATATTTTTTAGTTTAACACTTTTCTGGATGAATTGCAGGGAAGGGCTTATATATTTAAGCCCTTCCCGACAATTCATCCCACACTCGCCCACAGCGCATTGCTTTCAATGGAGCTGGCTGTATTGCCGGCTCCATTGAATGCAATGCGCTGGACAGCTCCGCCCGATTTTCGGGCGATTTTCGGGCATCGGTCACGCAATTTGCGGATGCTCATCCGTCATGCGATCCGCAAATCGCGCGAAAAAACGCCCGTCTGACTAAGGCCTTAGTCAGACGGGCGTTTTTCGCGCGATTTGCGCATGCGTCCGGCGAATTTTTTATCGGACACATGAGTGCTTTTTATGCGCTCGTCCGATAAATTATAGAACAGAAATCGCAGATCGCACCTATCTGCGATCTGCGATTCCTGTTCTCCTCTCTATATGCGCTCAATGGGGCCGGCGGCAGCAGCACCGACCCCATTGAGAACATATAGAAGACAAATCATTCTTCTCTGCCACAGCTGTAACAGCTGTGGCAGAGAAGAACGATGTTAGCCCATTGAATTCAATGGAGCCAGCAATACAGCCGACTCCATTGAAAGCAATGGGCTGCCGACGATCGCGGGATGAATTGTCGGGAAGGGCTTAAGTATATAAGCCCTTCCCTGCAATTCATCCCGTGATCGTCGGCAGCCCATTGCTTTCAATGGAGTCGGCTGTATTGCTGGCTCCATTGAATTCAATGGACTAACATCGTTCTTCTCTGCCACAGCCGTTACTGCTGCGGCAGAGAAGAACGATCTTTATGCTGACAGTGCGGGGGGGGGGGGGGCCCACTCTTGCCGCTATTGTGGCTTAATAGTGGGACCTGTGAACTTGAGATGCAGCCCAACATGTAGCCCCTCGCCTGCCCTATCCGTTGCTGTGTCGTTCCCATCACTTTCTTGAATTGCCCCGATTTTCACAAATGAATACCTCAGCGAGCATCGGCGATATACAAAAATGCTCGGGTCGCCCATTGACTTCAATGGGGTTCGTTACTCGAAACGAACCCTCGAGCATCGCGGAAATTTCGTCGCGAGTAACGAGCACCCGAGCATTTTGGTGCTCGCTCATCTCTAATTGGTACATCATATACTTGTTGCATTCCATGTACTCCATCCACAAGAAAATCTCCTATGTCTTTTATACTTTAAGGGGGTGAACTCATGAACACAACCCTATCAAGCTATGTGGATATGGTAAAGGTGTAAATGAGTGTAAAGCAATAATTCTTAATTCTAATCTTCAAGTATCCTGAAACATGTCATGATTCCATGATTTGACGATATCGTATAGGCAGAACACCTGTGACTATTTCTGAGGTCCTATGCAATACTAAGGAAGTCCTGAAAACATGGCCTGCTTGTCACGGGTACTTGAGGACTGGAGTTGAGAAACGCTGGTGTAGAGTTCCTGGTGAAAACACAAAAGTTAAAGGGGTTGTCCAAAATAAAACATTTCTATAAAAATAGCTCTCCTGTGGCCAAAACATAACAAATAGATGATACCTCTCTCTGCTCCCCTCTGATCTCTGTCATTGGCTGCAGTGGCAGGTTTAGGGAACGTCAGGGTATAACTGCAGCATATAAGCAATTTCTCTACAGGAGAGACCCAGAGCAAGGAACTTGCAGGAACCGAGGAGAGGTGAGTATCAGCTCTTTGTTGTGTCTTGGCTGTGGGGGAGCTGTTTTTAGAGAAGTTTTATCTCAGATAATCCCATTAACATTTTTTTCCCCCAATGATTCACCAGGTTTTCTCAACTCCAGTCCTCAAGTACCTCTGACATGCAGGCCATGTTTTCAGAATTTCCTTAGTATTTCTCAGGATCTCAGCAACAGCCACAGGTGTTCTGTCTATAGACATCCTCAAATCATGAAATCATGACATGTATCGGGATACTTGGAGACTAAAATTAAGAATCACTGTTCTACACTCATAATGGGTTTTGGCCATGGGGGAGCTATTTTAGGAGGAAGGTTTTATTTCAGACAACTCCTTTGATGCTGGTAAAAATACAAATCAAGCATAGTGATTTACATAAGATAAATGGTTGTATTAGTTTATATAAACACTATAATTCTATAAAACAATGATTAACTGCATTTTGCTCTAGAGTTTTTTGCTCCAGTGCAGCTCCTGTCAAAATAGGTATAGGAGATGCCTGTTTTGGTAAATTCCTTCTTTTGTGTTTGATTTAAAATGTATTTCATGCTACATTTGAGGTAATGAGAAGGCATAAAAGAGAAAACCGGAACACCTGATACAAGAGTATCAAGATTGGGACCAGAGAGATAAATGTGAACATAAAGCTTAGAAAATATTAGCATAGTATAGTAAACGTGTGATAAAACCTATCTTACTGTATGTAAAGATTTGCATGAAATATGTTACCTTGCTCAAATGTTGTAGACCAGGTGGCACCAAGAATCTAGGCTCTGGAGGTTTAGTATCTGGAGAAGATTTCCATGATGAAAAATCTATCTTCTCATTATCCGGAGGCTGGGGCGTACCAGGTAGAATGTTCTGAGCTTCTTTATTTTCCTGTGATTTGTCAGCTACAAAAAAGTGAATGACAGCTATGTGTACTGAATTTTCTTGATATACCATATATTTTGTATACCTTTTATATAAAGAGATGCTTTTTGAAAGTGAAAAACTATGACTAGCATGCAAAAAAAGTGACTTACATAGTGGAATGTTGGCATTCAAACTTTAACCCCTTAATGATGCGGCCCTCTTTTTTTTCCTCATTTTCATGTTTTCCTCCCCCCTTTTAAAAAATCGTAACTCCTTAATTTATCCATCAACATCGCTGTATGAGGGCTTGGTTTTTGTGAGATGAGTTGTATTTTTCAGTGGTGCTATTTAATATACTGTATAATATACTAAAAAACTTTTAAAAAACTCCAAGTGGAGTAAAATGAAAAAACCCCGAAATTCCGCCATCTTTCAGTGCGTCTTGTTTCTTCGGCACACAAACTGCAACAAAAACGACATGATAATTTTATTCTATGGCTATATTTTTTTACTGTACTACTTTATTTTTTTTCGAAGACATTAACTTTTTAAAATTATTTTCTGCCACCATCTTCTGCGCGCAATAACTTTAAAAAAATTTTTGTTGACGTAGTTGTGTGGGGGGGGGGGGTCATTTTTTTGTGAGATGTCCTGTAGTTTACATTGGTACCATTTTGGAACACATACGGCTTTTTGATCGCTTTTTATTGCATTTTTTCTGGGAGACAAGGTGACTAAAAAAGTCAATTTCTGGCATTCTTTATTTTCTTCGGACGACGTTCACCATGCAGGGTAAATAATGTGCTACTTTGATAGATCGGACTTTTATGGACGTGGTAATACCAAGTTTGTATTTTTGTTTTATGATTTGGATTTTTTTTTTTATTATAGATATGGCAAAAGGGGGGTGATTTAAACTTTTATTATTTTCTTTTTTTTTACAATTAATAAAACTTCTTTTTTTACTTTTTTTTTTATTCCCCCAAGGGACCACAACTAACAATGCTTTGATCGCTCCTGCAGTATGATGTAATGCCATAGCATTACATCATACTGCAATCTGACAGGCAGTCTATCAAGCCACCCTATGGGGACTTTCAGGAGGATCCCGGCTGCCATGACACCCGCACGGCTCCCTGCAATCTCACCGCGGGGGGCCGTACGAGACCCCTGAACATCGTTCGGGGAATTTAAAGGGTTAATAGCTGCGATCGGCCGCGCGGCTGATTGCAGCTATTGCCCTCGGGTGTCAGCTGTCACCCGCGCTGTATGAAGAGAGGTTGCCCCGCAATCTCTGCTGCCAACCAGATACTGCCTACATTACAAGAAAAGAGACTGCTGTTATACTGTTAAAGTTCTTTGTTAAGTAAATTTGTTAAGCATCACTACGTACAGTTGGCCTATATATTTGCTGCTCCTCCTAAGGATAGGTCATAGTTTTTGCCCAGAGAACCTCTTTAGACGGGACAAGTGTCGGGCAAACGATGCCCGACACTCATCCCCGCACATACTAGCTCTTGTGCTGCTGCATGGGAGCTAGTATCGTTAGCTCTCAGCAGGGAGATTTCTCTCCTCTCGCTCCCCCGCCCCGCTCCATTGACATAACATAGCAGCTGTTCAGTACTGAATGGCCACTATTTACACTGAACAATGAGCGATCAGCTCATTGTCCATTGTTTATGCTGCCTATTCTGCAGCACTGTACAGAATTGATTTATGGACAATAGCTAGATAAGCTTAAAGGGGTTTTCCGAGGAAAATACTAATGATGACCTATCCTCAGAATAGGTCATCAATAGTTGACCAGCGGGAGACCCCCACTCAGGACCCTGACCGATCAGCTGACTGTGTGCCCACTGACAGCACCGCAAATAAACAGGGGTCAGAGCAGAAGCAGATGCTCTGACCCCAGTGTAGTGACCGGCACTTGCAAGCGCAGCTCTTATTGAAATCAGTGGAACCCCAGCCTGCAGTTTCAAGCACCAGCCAATACACAGGGGTCAGAGACTACCAGTCATTGAAATCAACACTCCTAACTCTCCTTTACATTGGCCAATCAGAATCTATTGGGGATAAATAACTGTTCTTATGATCATTCTTTACCCATTCACTTGCTGTCACATAGGGAGATGTGTACGGTTGAGAACAATGGATTTTTCTGGTTGCATAAAAGATACAATCAACTGATGAACAAGCATTTGCTCATTCGTCACCTGATAGCTTCCCTGCTTATATGGGGCAATGATCAAAAGAATGAGCATTCTAAAGCCCCATTTACAAGGAACGATTATTGTTCAGATAATCGTTCAATGAATGAAACTGAATGATAATTGTTCAGTTTAAACATGAGGGAACAACTGAACAACTAATGGGAATTGCTCACTTCTTCTTGATCATTCAGTTTCAACCGGCATAAAAATCATTGCCCGATCAGGCACTTATCATGCTTTTTATACAGTGCTCGTTCAGTGTTTCACATAGGAATGTGAAACACTGAACAAGAAGTGCCCAAGGACTGCTTAGTCCTCAGCAAGAATTGTGCAGTCTAAACAGGCTGCCCAAGCACAGACAAGCTGGTGATGACGTCACTAGCTCATTCCATCGGCAAACGAGAATAGTGAGATTCTGGGCCTGTGTATATGTGACATCTGTCTGGGATGATTTAGTGAATCTGAGCAGGGGATCAGAGCCGATGACCCTGGAGGTCCCTTCCAACTCTACCATTCTATGATTCTATGATCTAGGAAGATATTAGATCCCATAGGAAGCTTTTTAAGGGCAGATAATAGGACCCTAAGCAAAAGAAACAATACTGCCTTACTGTCCCTCCATATTAAGAGCTTCTAGCTATTATGGATTTGAGGTGGACATCTTTTAAGACTGTGCATATGCACAAGCAATGCCAACTGTCAATAAATACACGTGCAATTTGTACATATAAACCTGGTGAAGCAGTGGTCATTTTTAGTGTCCTATTTCTCTAGGCTACTTTGTCCTTTAATACACTTGACAGCTGTATTATTTCTGGAAAGGTTGTGCTGTTTTTTTCCCTTTATGTTAGAAGTGGAGTATCAATTCTGTTATCATTTGCTTCCATTACTCTGATAACAACTGCTGCTTTCTACTAATCAGGATAGATAATTGCTGTCCTGACATTCTTAATGCCACTGAGTGAAATGCCTTTTGTGATGTCTTTTTTTTTCTCCAGCTTAGCTATTCTGAAAATGAGTGAATTCAGTAAATGCCTTTTACTGCACATAGTCTCTTATGTGTTAATTAGACATAATGGAACAGCAAACTTCAGTGTCTGACATCACAAGAGAGTCTAGCTGCTACATATCACTTCTTCCTTCCACTGTTCCATTTTATTGTTTAGTGCCAGACCACCCTGAAAAAGTTTCCTAAACCTCTTTGAGTTGCTACTTAAAAATGTATAAGTATGCTGTAAATAATTCATATACTGATCTCCACTCAGTTGTGCAGCTTCTGTGTCTCATTGCTCTGTTCCTTTGTGTTCTAGATGTGAGGTAATTAAATTATCGGAACTGAATTGTTACATAGTAGCTACATTTCCTGTTTTTGAAGTTCATTAACTGTATGTATCTGTCTATGGCATCCCTGTATCCAATATTCTTTTTAAACATATGGATGCTCTTGAATCCCATTTGGTGAACGTGCTATATGTATAGAGGGAATAGTATGGGCAGTTATCATAGGAACTGCTTTTTTTTAGCAAGACAGAAACATCCAGTAGCATCTGCTTGTGGCTGTTTATCCCTTGTGTTGTAGTCTTTTTGCTTGCAACTGCAGTAGTAAGTAGATATTGGCATTTTGTGTGGGTTTAATGGCTTATGTACACCTTTGTATTCTTTTTTTTTAATTCAAAGTGGTTTTTGAAATAAAGATTTTTGTCTTTTGTAATAGGATTTCATGAAATTTTTCGGAGTGTTTGATTTCTGTGCTTTTCAAGGCATGGCAGACTGGAGGACTGATTATTAGCAAATTCTGTCAGTCAGAGTAAATGGATGGGTTGTTTCTCAGCCCGTGCCCTAGTTAGTCCCCCTGTTGTAAATGTGCATTCACTGCCTTTCCACTGAACTATTACAGAGGACTGTAGTGCCAGGGGATAGTGGAGGATATCAGAAGGACAGAGAGCAGAGAAAGCTACTCTTACAAAGGGCTGTAATTTACTCCAGGTGAATATTCTGCTTTTATCAGTAGAGAGGTGGAATGGGACCAGCAGCTATACAGAGAGAGAATGAGATAGCTGTGTAGTATTGAGTGGGTGTGATTATGCTACACAGCCTCTGAAAGACAAGAAAGGAGGGGAGAGCTGTTTATGCATATTCATGAAATAGACCAGCTGACTAGTGATGGAAATGTAGAGCCACAAATTTGAATGTAGAGGATAATGCAAACTAATTATGAAACTTTCTAAATGCATTAAAAGGGAAAACTCAATGCAACAAATAATTGCATCATTTTTAAAATATAAGTGTATTGATTTTTCATGCACTAAGCTTTCCATCACCTTCTAATCCCTTCCCTCCATATGACGTAAGGGTACGTCATTGCTGCGGTGTACTTCCCGCAACTGGACGTACCCTTACGTCATGTGGATAGCACGAGATCAGAAGCGATCTCACGCTATACAGCAGCAGGAGCCGGCTGTCAGTGGTAGCTGGCCTCCCACTGCAACAGCTGGGGTTTATCGGTGCTGTGCCTCCTGCTGTTAACCCCTTCCCTGCCGTGATCTATGTAGATCACAGCATGGGAAGGGTTCACAGAGGGAGCGTGCTCTCTCTGTGACGTTGCCAGGCTTTCACGATATAATGACAGAGACCCCGGCTGGTTGCCATGGCAACAGGATGCCAGATACTGGCGTCCCGTATTGCTAGTGCCTCTGATCGCTGTAATAAGCAATAAGGCATTGCAGGAGAGAAGTCCTGCAATGCCTTATCATAGCGATCAGAGCTGGTATGGTGTAAGTCCCCCAGAGGGACACAATTGGTGTAAATAAAAATATCAAAATAATGTACAAAAAATAAAAATGTAAAAAAAAATGTAAAAGAAAACGTTTTGGGGGCTTTTTTTCATATTAGCATAAAAAAAATAAAAAATCCCACATATTTGGCATCGTCATGTCTGTAACGACACATACAATAAGTTACACATGCTTTTTATCCAGCGCGGCAAAAAGCGTTTAAAAAAACGCTAAAAAACTGAGGCAAAATGCTGATGTTTTAGTATTTTGCTTCCCAAAAACGCTATAAAAGTGATAAAAAAACCATATGTACCCCAAAATGGTACCAATAAAAACTACAGCTTGTCTTGCAAAAAATAAGCCCTCATAGAGCTCCGTCCAAGGAAAAATAAAAAGTTATAGGACTTTGAATGCAGCGATTTAGAAAAAAAAAAGATTTCCAAAAAAGGGTTATTATTGCAGAAAAGTGGAAAAACCTAAAAAAAAATATAAGAATGTTGGTATCCTTGTAATCGTGCAATCATAAAACAATTAATAAAAGTTTTACAATATAGTGTATGTACCCAAAAATGGCACTGATAAAAACTATGGTTTGCCAAGCAAAAAGCAAGCCCTTATACGGCCAATTTGACCGAAAAATAAAAAAGTTATGGCTTTTAAAATATGGAGATTAAAATCCGCCCCAAAAATCGTTGCGTCCTTAAGACCAAAATAGGCCATGTCCTTAAGGGGTTAAGAAGATGAATTTTAGTGTATGTTCAGCAAATATAAACTTTAAAAGATGATATAATTATTTACAATACTACAAACACATCGACTTGCAATGTTTTGATTCTTTATATCTATATATCTAGCTTTAATGTGATTAGCAAATAAGATCATAATGTATATAGTGTAATTCATTAATGTCTGCATTCTTTTAATTTATTTTATTAGGACAGGACTATACATGAGAGTGTTCAGCAAAGTAACATGAAGCCTCTGGGCCAATGTCAAAAATATGTAACATGGCCATGCACCTATGTACCCTTTATAATGCTGAAATGTTCTTATGTGATAGCGGAACATTGGGCTCTTTCAGACATAAGGTCCTGGGTGTGACTGCTACTTCATGTAATAGAACATGCCAGATGTACATCTTATTGTTTCTCCTATGTCTGCAGCCTTCTAAAATTGAAGGCACATAGAGGTATAGTATGAAACCATAGCTGGCTATAGGAACCATATTGTGAATCCCTGCAACATGGATACATAATACGGCCATGCAAGGGAGGTCTTACTGTGCACAAACCTAAACCTTGTGTTAGCTTAATTTACATAGAAAAAAAATGTTAGTATTCTTCAAACACATTTGGCGTAGATACTTCATATTGTATTCAATGCAGTCACTAACAACAACATATTGTATGATCCATCCCCAACCATTGCATAGCAAAGTCACATCACCTTCAAGTTAAACAGATGACAAGGATTGGGGTAATCAATTTGTTTGCAGCCTCCAGCAACCAACTAGAAACAATATACAGTACCAGTGTGAGGTTACTATATTCACCATAGGTCTAGGGAAGTAGCTAGTAGGGAGGGGAGGGCAAAGGGCTGGTGGACCCCAGACACTTACATAGTCAGAGAAAAACCCTTCTCAACTGCTGATGCCGATACAGTTGTAATTATGGTAGAGTAGGAAGACATAGTCTCCTTGCCCTACCATTCTCTGTCCTAAAGGTTTTAACGTAGACTCCATTAAGAGTCAAGCAGATGAGACTGTGTATTAGACTGTGTATATTTGATTAATCAGTTTCATGTTAATAAACTAATTCTACTGTCCATTTTGGACCATCTTTAGATCGCTGTAATACACATATATTTAAGCCTTACTATCTCAGTTACAATACTGAAACCCTGTCCACACCGGACCTGGATCACAAGAGGATTCTACGGTAACCAAGTCTGCTATGTCTAAGACCTACAAAAAGCCTAGAAATTGCAGCCATAATACAGACACTAAAGACTATCTAAATAATATCACTTCCCAAGTATTATATTAAAACATACCATGGTGCATGAATGTGAATTTTCTTTCCTATTGTCAATGAATACAGTATCTGCTCACAATGGCGTGTCATGTATAAGAAAACAAATAAGGTAACGATATAAATATGAAATGAATAAAATAAGAGGCGATCATAAATAAACATCTCTCTTTTGCGGGTCTGATACTACTTTTCATTACGCTACCCTGATACATTGTGTGACTGCATAATCAATGTCTGCTTAAAATCAAGCACCATTGTTTATTGACTTACTTTGAGAAGCCATGGAAGTGCCTAAGTCACCTCTTCAAAGACAGCTAGGTTAAAAGCAATACCTTCTTCTCTCTGCCGAATGGAAGGCAGATCTCAGCAGGTAGAGTAACTTCAGAGGCTTCCTACCTGGTGTTATGTTCCACAAGAACAGGTAGGGAGCGACTTTTCCATCTCATGTTGCAAACTCATGTATATTATGACTACAGCTCACAGAACAAGGGAATCAATTAGCAGAAATATTCACGGGATGTAGGTTATCAATGTGCACTATATACTGTACACACGGAAATACGATTTAGTGCACAATTGGACTGTTTAGCTTATGATAGCTTGCACTTAATTATACAGTCATGCATAATATAGGAGTTCACAGGGTGGGATTGCCATAGATAGCTCTCATGTTTTGTAATGTAGAAACACATGGCTGTGAAATAAGACCTGGAAGCAGTTTGCCATCCGCAGGAGCTTTTCTTTTACAGTATACCAGATCGGTGATTGATTGGATTTATTCATAGATAATAACATACGATGAAAATAATCGCATTGAATTTCCATGGTTAACAATTATTACTCTCATGTGCCACTCAATGTCAAGGAGCACATTGCTTATCCTTGACTAAACCCTCTTTTTCTTTAACTCAATCCAGTTATATACCTTAATATTCATTGATTCTCTTCTTCTACTTGATTTCTATTCATCAATTATTTAAATGTTTATCTGTTTAAAATTGTTACTAATTCATAGAGTCGCGCTCCCTTTTTAATCATCATTTCAGACAGGAAAACAGCTTTTTGGTGAACAACAAAAAATGTTAATAAAAGCAAAAGCTGATGTAAAAAATGTATTTCATGGCATTCTCCCAGCGGTTCTTTTACTATGGGATGGGCATTGGAATTTACCATCATACACAACTGGAGTGCAGCATATAGAATTGATGTAAAAGGGGTTGTGTAATGACAATTAGGGCTAATCAGGAAGGGGGCACTTGTGATGCCTTATATTGCCCCCTCATGGAAGTTAGTTAAAACTGGAGTTCTGCATGGTCTTTACTATTTTGTGTAAGAGCATGCTCTGCACACCATTGTGTTTTTTTTTTGCTTTTTTATCCAATTAAAGTGACTTCTCAGCCAGACAACCCATTTTAAAAGGAAGATGCCCCATAGCATATTTCTATCCAGTCCATGTGTAGAAAAGCAATTCAATGCCAGATATGAACTAGCATAGATTTGTGCTATAATTTATGCCAGTATCTGGTTTAATTCATAGTAAATTTATCAGACTTCAGTGGTCCTGCCACTCCAATGAAGTAGGAATGATGAGCAACAAAACTGGTAACACGGCGCAAGTACCCGAAGATCAATACGACGAGAGCAATAAAAATGTGAAACAGGCACTACAATACGCAATAATAGTAAAGATTGGATGTAAGAAAAGTGGAGTAAGAGGAAAGCAGAGAGTATAGAGAGAAAAAAAAACATGTGAAGGATACATGTAAATGTATCGAACACAATACCTGAGAAATACATGAAAATAGCATTAAAAACTTGATACTAAAGGCATAGAAATGTAAAAACAAAATGTGAAAAAAGTAACAATAATTATTAATAAAATGATAAGATAAAATGAACAAAAGTTACTGATGAGATTAAATGGTATGATGGCTGTAGTAGTGCAGTACACAGGAGGGCCTTTAGAGGGCCAGAGACAGGACTTCTATTGCGAGAGTTAACTAAGCGGTGGAGCAGAAACAAGATAAAAAGCCAGTTCCTACCAAGGAGAGGCGGAGAGTGTCTGGCTGAGGGCCAGGTAGACAGCTCAGTGGAGCTGCAGGGCTGTTAGCCCGAGTGTGTGGCTGAATAGGCCAGAGGTGGACAGGGAGACGCCCTTCACCTCAACACCTAGCGGAAGTGTGTGTCTGGGAGGACCAGACTTCGCTGAGATGGCTGCTGGACCCAGGCAGCCTGTGTGACCGACTTGGAGATAGAAGCCCTGCGGTGCGCGGCACCTGCAAAGTGCGACCTGACAAGGCTGGGACGGTCTGATAACCGTATGTTGAACTCTAATTTTGTTTGCCTAAAGCTAAGGCTGGACTTTTGTTTGCTGGTATACAAATAAACGCAGGTCAAGCCTGCTATTGGACTGTATCCATTGGTTTCCGCCTTTGACTGACACAGACCCCCACTCTACCAAGCTAATCGCCCACATGGCATAGAATGGCAGTAAAATCATAGCAAAGGCAAAGCATGAGGACAAAATCAACATTACGTAACAATAGAATACTGTAAAACAGTAGGCCAAAGCACTGCCCATTTTTTAGAAAAGTGTCGAGAGTGGCAGAAAAAGGCAAAATATTAATAACACATTTTGAAAAAAGTGCAACGTTTTATGCTACAATTTAGGCAAAGTTCCTCCCCAATATTTTTGTGGGGAAATTTTAATTTTGGTCACATTATATAAGTAATATTGCATTTCCTGTGTGCACTGTATGTGGCATTATTATTTTTGAAGGCATTATGTGTGCTTCACTATTTTCATGGACACTAAAGTTATGGCACTAATGTTTTCCTTTGCGGGTATTAGACAATACAGCCGATACAGTAATGATAACAACTGAAGCTGCAGCAGAGATGCCACAGACACAATATGGGAAGCAGAAACAGTAGTGGGGGTAGCAGAAAGATGGCAGTGCTAAGGCTGGTAGCAATATGGATAGTTTATGTAGATATAGAAGATGGGGATGGGGTGTAGAAAGAGGGGTTAAAAATATCTGGGCAGCAAACTTTGCAGTGGACACAAAACTAAAAGAAAATGTAATTGCTGTTTGGCCAGGATGAAGAAGAAAAGGAAAGGAAATGACTAAGGCTGCCTGTCCATGGGCATTTTTGTATTGCAGCCCCCCTGTCCACGAGTGAAGAATCATAGCGATTCTCCGCTCGCGGCCGTAAAATCACAGCATGCTGCGAATTGCTGCGATTCTCCTCTTGTTCTCTTCTCGTTCATTTTATGCAGACATAAAAAGGATTTTTTTTGCATGTGCATTTCGCACGCCGCCTGTGAGAGACACTGTTAAAGTGTATGGGAGATTGGTACTGCGTATTACACACGCAAAAACTGAGAGCACGATATGCAGTAACCATACACTCATATGAGAGAGGCCTAATGCCAGGTTGATGAAGAGGCCAAAGTAGCCTTGAAAGCTTGCTGTAACATCATTTATTTTTGTTAGCCATTAAAAAATATATTTTCTGCAAGATTATTTTTTTCTCCTACTGAGAACAGTAATATTTTATCACAGCAGATTCCATGATAAAAACACATTTTTGATGCCTTTGCAGGTTTCCTTACTGAAATACACCTACGGTATAGTCTCACAGGAGCTTGTTAGTAGGTAGTTGAAGATGCTGCCATACTACATCCACTCTTGCTCTGGTTTGTGTGTACTGAACTGTATGCAAATAACGGACAATTTGGCAGCAGCACTTGAACGTACCTCAAAAAGAGAGGGGAGATATACTACAGGTGAGTGACGCAGGCTCAAAAGAGATGGATCTGGATCCGTGATCCATATATGCAAGCGCAGTCCTTTATAATTTAGAGCCGCTGCTCTAAATTATAAAGGACTGCGTACTGAACTGTGGTACCGCTTATTACTGCTTATGGACTGCAGAGGTCCTAGTGACCATTACTAGGACCATCATCTTATGTTGATGTTGCACTTTGCCATGTGCTAACCACATTTATTTGCAGGTACTGCTGAGTCCTAACAGTTAACAGTTATGTTATATTGCATGCCATTGCTACTGGCTCACAGGTGTGAACACTGAGCTTTGTTCTGGACTAAAAGACCATAAGCATTAAAAGGGTTTTGTCATTTCAACTAAACCCTGTCAACCAGCTGAGCCCTGCCTAAAATAAAAAATGATTACATACTCACTTGTTTTGGCTCCCTAAGATGCAGCTGTAAGCTGATGCTGGTATTGACGGCAACTTCCAGGTGGATGCCCCGGTGGAAGTCAAGTGTTTTCTGTGGTCAATCAGACCATACATACATCACCATACATACTTCGGTAAGTTGTGTGCCTTGCAAAGAGACTGCTTTTTGTTCCCTGCAATGCTCTCATTGAGAGACTGCAACCACCAAGTTCTGTGCCTTAGATTAACTCTGTAACCATCAAGCTTATAACAATAGCAATTGTAACTATTATGCTTTGTACCTCCTGTGGAGTGACGTATGCTTAGGTTAACCACCAACCTGGATTGGATCCTGCAAGTAGAGTTAATGGCCACACATAGAAATGACTCTCTTTCAAGTTTACCTAACAGAAACAGAGTTATGGAGAACAGCATGCTTCCTGCCTGAAATTCACTTGTTATGTCACAATAGCTTACCTGACAGAAATAGCTGGGCTATTGTAGTGTCCCAAAACAACATCCTAGTACCCTCCATAAATGTCATACATGTACTGTCTTGCGTAAATGCACTGTGCAAATTTGTTATGTCAATTTTCTGTATGTGTGTTGCACAGCTGCTGCGTCTGAAGGGTTAACTCCCTTAAAAATCAGTGTCTGTCAGCTTTGCTGCTGAATGTTACTTTCTTACTGTGACATATGGTAAAAGTGAAGTTATAAAAGTGAGTGTCTGAGAGCAGGAAGGCTTTTTTGATGATCATCCTTCTACCCATGTTGTTGGAGGACCCACAGTGATGCAGGGAAGCACCTTTAGCTTCCCTGCATTGAAAATGGAGAAGAAGGAGAGGTTCCCTATGAGGAGCTGAGGATCTTCCCTCTTCCCCGATCAGCTGGAGAAACCACAGGGGCGCAGGGAGACATCTCTGGTTTCCTCATGTCTAATAATGGAGGTGAAGGAGAGACAGCCGTACGCGTGGGTAGCAAGCCATTTCCCTACTGTAATGTCCACCTTATGGTTGGGCATTACAATATCATAACAATTACCTGATGGAACTAAGTAGTAATGTCACAGAAACTTACCTTACTGAAACCCATGTGTGGTGTTACAACAGCTTACCTCACAAAAACAAAGTTGTGATGTCACAGGAGCTTACTTTACTAAACCACACTTGTGATGCCACAAAAGCTAACTTGACTGAAACAGTAATGATGCCACAGTAGTTACCACATGGAAACCCACTTGCGATGTTACAACAGTTTGCCTAATAAACACACTTATGATGTCACTGCAGCTCACATGACTGAAACCTACTTGTGATATCACAGCTGCTCACAAGAAAAACACAGTTATGACATCACAGCAGCTTACTTTTCTGAAACCTATATGTGATATCACAACAGCTTACCTCACTGCAACAGAAAAAAGAGGGTGAGATGTGTGTCACACTGCAGAGGGATCAGCCCTATTCTCATTTGCACAAGGAAAGACTAGAAGCAATAGGATGAAACTGAACGGGAGGGGACACAAATTAGATTAAAAAAAAACTTTTTGACAGTGAGGGTGATCAATGAGTGGAACAGGTTACCACGGGAGGTGGTGAGTTTTCCTTCAATGGAAGTGTTCAAACAAAGGCTGGACAAATATCTGTCTGGGATGATTTAGTAAATCCTGCTCTGAGCAGGGGGTTGGACTCGATGACTCTGGAGGTCCCTTCCAACTCTACCATTCTATCATTCTATGTGCAGGTGTCTATGTTATTAAACGAGCGAACGGGCAGTTAGTTTGCTCATTTTACAAGGTTGTGCATAGCACAACACTCTATGCACTCATTTTAGTAATGCAGGTCATCAATACCGTGTTTCCCCAAAAATAGGCCCTACCCCGATAGTAGGATCTATCGGGTTTTCGGGGGAGGCTTGAGATATAAGGCCTCCCCCGAAAATAGGACCTATATCAGATGCCCCCCCCAAAAGAAAACAATACTCACCTGGTCCGCGGCATCCTGATGGTCTCCGTCGGCGCTGTAGTGGCGTGGCGTTCTCCTTCTCTCATGCTGATCTTCTACTAGTGACGGGGGTTTGAATACCCCGTCTCCAGCAAAGCGAGCGCTGTAATTGGCCAATTGAGTGCTGGCGGCCAATCACAGCCGGCGCTCGATGAGCCAATCACAGCCATTCAGTGAATGACATCACTGAATGGCTGTGATTGGCTCATCGAGCGCCGGCTGTGATTGGCTGCCAGAGCCTGATTAGCCAATCACGGTGCTCGCTTTGCTGGAGGCGGGGTATTTAAACCCCCAACACCAGCAGAAGGCAGCTGTGAGGCGAGGAGGCTGCCGCACCACCGCCGAACACCATCGGAACACCGTGGACCAGTTGAGTATAATCTCCCCAACCCCGAAAATAAGACACTGTGCAGCACCAGACTCAGTCACCTGCATTGAACAGCCATTCAACATGGCTGAACTTTGAAGGGGCAGTCAGACCTCCACTGATTGCCCATTGGTGGCCTATCCTAAGGCCAGGATATCAGTGTATATTTTCTGAAACCCCTTTAAACATCTCATATAAGATCAGTGGTGTGTCACTGCAGACCTAGGCAGATATGCTAGTCAGGAGTGTGGAAAAGGAGAATGACAACCCCTATAAAAGCTATAGTAACAGACAAATTGACTATTACCCAGCTTGAGAGGTGTTTCAAATTGCTCACCGAAGTTAAAGTTTCCCGCTGTGTGTAACGATGGCCTCACAACCTTGTGTTGAGTTGATCCGGTGCACGGATTAAATGCTGGCTGGCAATAATGATTAAGAACACACTTATTCCGAAATGCGTAAGCATGGCGGTGACCTGTATCTGTTTGCCTTTTACTGTGTACTAATGGAACTATTGGAATAAAGCTCTTTTGGATTTTATTCTCCCGATCTGGATTTTCTTCTTCTATTACCCAGCTTGCTCATAAAGAAATTTAAGAAACAGAAATGGCTGAATAAGACAACACATGGCAGAAGATGAAGAAGCAGCAAGGATTTCTATCGAAGGTAATTGTCTTTCTGCATGTAGGATAAATGCATTCTGTACATAGCATAAATGGATGTGATATGGAAGCAGATCCATAGCACATCTGCTGATTTGTTTAAAGTTCATAAAAATGAAAAGCACCTTGAAAGAAGTTATGCTGTGTCTGAAATTGTTTAATAAGGGAAATATGCAAAGTACTGACAGCACCCCAGGTAAGTCAATATTGGTATAAGGATGATGCTACGCCATCTGTTGTATTTTACACTGAAGATGTGCTTATGCTACAATGGAGTTGGACCAGCCTGTAGATAAATGCTTTTGTTAGCTCTGTACTTTGCTGTTGGCTGCCTTGTTCATTGCTGCAGAAGTGTTGCCTGTCAAAATGATTTTCTAACGCTTACTTTTCCTATCAGAGTGGTTTAATGGGTTGGAACATGCCGCTTTACTTTTTCATTTTAAAACAGAAAATGAATGGAAATATTGAGCTAATCTAGATTTAGAGCACTCATGACCAACACAGGTTTTCACATTACCTGTCATATTTTATGAGCGAGTTTTATTTTTCCTTTTTAGTTTAATAGCTTTTGGTTCTCTTCCCATCAAGCAAATTACTGCCATAAGACACAAATGACTGGAATAATTCCTATTGTCCCTTCTTATATTATGTATTGATCTTGTTCATTTGTTGTTAAGTTGACAGCAGTGACAGTGAAACACTGCAGTTGCCATCTACAGCTCCGGAATACTTCATGACCGATCTTAGATTAAGCTGCCCACTTATTCCGTGCTCCAAATGACAGACTTCTAATCATTAAAATACATGTTACTGTCTTTTGTTTTAATCAGACAGCTTAAATTAAGGTTAAAGGAACTTTCTGAGGACTAATGTGTAGTTGCAGGAAGTAGCAAGTGAAAGGGTCTTTTTTGGTTGAAGTTAAATACTTAGCTAAAACAGACATCAGAAGAAAACAGCATGCTCAGAGTCATTATTTGACTAAGTATATAACCATTCATCTTTATTACAAACTTTGACAACTATGAAATTGTATTTGGGCACGACAGAATGGCAATCATTCTAATGACTGGATTCAGGTTTCTTCTCTTAATAGCAATGCATTAGGAAGTTTCTGTTTCTGCAGCTACCTAGTATAGTCTATATGATACACCAAAAGGAAGGATATTATCTAAGACTTACGTTCTCCATTGAAGACTAATGTCCACGACATATATAAAGTGAAAAGTTGGGTAACTTTCCAAATGTGTTGCTTTATTTATTTTGTACCTACCCTAAGTTAAAGGGGTTGGCAAGTTTATTAATACTGCTCTGCAATGAAGATAAATGATGTGTATGTGGCACTTACTACACATTTTTTAGGGGTTATCCAGTTGTAAAACTATTGAGTAAGAGATATCAGTAAGAGATATTATTAGATTAGTGGGGGTCTGTCACTCAGGACCTCCTCTGATCAGCTGTTTGCTGAGTCAGTGTGCTCATATGATGAGGAAGAGGAAGCAGACATTTCTGTTCTCACTGCAGTGGCCAAGTTTGCTATTGCAGATATTGCAGGTTAGGTTCCCATTCATATCAATGAAAACTGGGCCTGCAATACCAAGCCTGGCCACTGCAGTTAGAACAGAGCTGTCTGCTCCCTGCAGAAATCAGCTCAATGCACAAGCACACAGGCCCAGTAAACAGTTGGTTGGTGGTAGTCCCTGGCAATGGAACCCCATCAATGTACTTTTGTTGACCTGTCCTGCTGATAGGCCATCAATAGTTTACATCTAACCAACCTCTTTAATTCTTCTGATGTCCTATTTTACATTTTCTTGAAGCTACATCCACTCATGTTTAGCCAACATCCTACATGCTCAAACAGTGCAAAAAAAAGGAGACCAGCTCATACAGTGGGAAACATTTCTGAAAACACTAAACCCTAATTTGACATGCTTCTAAAAATATTAAAGTTATGAAGATCAAAAATGACCATAGCACATAAAAAAATACTCTAAACCCTTTGACCCATTTCTGGTGCCATCCAGCGCCATTTGTCGTAGCAAGTGAAATAGAAACAACACTGTATTTAAAACTCCAAGAAGTCATCACATGGTACAGGTGCAGGGTTCTAATTATCCAATCAGTTTACAAACTCCAGCAAAAGGAAAATACACCCACAAAAACCACACAGAAACAAAGTTTATCGCATAAATTGAATAGTTACATTTCAGATATACTATACGGCCACTTTCACACGGGCTACAAAATCTTGCTGCAAAATCATTGCTAAAAAATGCATGTATGTGAAGCCCATGGTTTACAATGGGTTCTTTCAGGCTACAAAACATATCTCATATGAAAGAACCCATCCAGCTTCAGGCCGCATCCACACGCGCGACACGATATGGACATGAGAAAATCGCAGCAATATCGCAACGGTGGTCCTGCATTTTCTTGCAGCAATAATGCGACTTTGTGTCGCTACAAAGTCGCATAACTTTGTAGCACCACGTGCAAGGATTTTCGGGGGTTGGTGGCTTGAAATATAAGCCCTACCACAAAATAAGCCCTAGCTGCAGTAAAAAGAGCAAAATAAAAAAAAAATACATCACCTAAGAGACGCTGTAATCTCCAGCGTGTCTTTTCCCCTGAAGCTTCCCGACACCTGTTTTTGGTCTTCTGCCAGCCCTTCCTGGATTGGAGAATCAAAATCCCCACCTCCAGGAAGGAGGGCTGGCTGTGATTGGTTCATGAGCGCTGTGGCTCAGCCAATCAGAGCCAGCGCTTGATGAACCAATCACAGCCATTCATTGAATGGCTTTGATTGGTTCCTCGAGCGTTGGCTCTGATTCGCTGAGCATTGCGCTCAGGGACCAATCAGAGGCAAAGCCTCGTGGAGGTGGGGATTTTCGAAGTCCTGACCAGGAAGCTCCGCAGGAGACTTCAAGCAAGTGCCGGGGAGCTTCAGGGGAGACATGCTGGGAGATGACAATGTCTCTTAGGTGATGTGTTCCTTTTTAAAAAAAATTTTATGCAGCTAGGGCTTAGCTTATGGCTTTTACGGTAAGATTTTCATTTTCACTTATTCATAGATTAAGGGCAACATGCTTGCTTGAAACATGTAAGACAGCATATGTCCTTTGTTTCTTCATGTCTGCATGTCTGGATCATCTAATAAAAACTGAAAGCTTTTAATCGAACGCTGTACTTTCTCCATTTTCCTGTGCATCAGTTGTGGTTTCCAGCCAGTCCGTGAGTGGGAGCCAGTGAATTGCAAAGTTGGGACATATCATAGAAGGCTGAAGTATCAGCTCCGCATGGTATAGTTTTTTTTTACATATGAGGTACAACAGGTGAATCATTAGTTTACTATCTTTTCATTGTATGATTTGTCCCAAATTAGCAATATTCTAACTTCAATTCTGTGCAGTGTAATGTGTCCAATGGTGGCTACATACTAATGCAGGTTCCTCAGTGTCCTAAGGGTATGATCAGCGATCTGAACACATAAAAACGCCCCGGCTGGTGTAATTCTGAGGGCACTGTGCTACTGTGTGTAAGACATTTTGCTTGGATGGACACTTGCTGTGTCTAGGCACCCTACTGCTATAGGAAGGTGGCTGTGCATTATATTAGTTTTTGGACAAGAACTGCTCACAGCTAGCAGCCCACTATTAAGTCTGATTAGAGATGCCGATATCATTTTTGCATTTTGCACTATTATAATTCATTCGCTGATTCTAAACAAAACCATACTCAATGAATGAACCATAATGCTTGTGCCAAAACGTCAACTTTTTAAAACTAATCGGGTACGATGATAGAAATCTTAACTTTTCCAATTTTATTGCACAGACACAATGTAATCCTTGCCTGAACCATGCATCAACACAGTGCAAACCCACAGTGGACTGTAAGTCAGCCTTATAATCAAGCCACCTAATGATTGTAGTCTTATATAATTCAAAGGAAAATCAAATGCATATCCTATGGAAAAAAGTTATTAAATTATTTTGCAGGAAACACTGCTTTGAAAATACTTTGATGTGATACTGTACAGCTTCAAAGGCAACATATTTAAAAGCTTGAATTCTTTCTGTGTACACTGTGAGATTTAGAGCTTTAAAAGTATTTTTTACACCAGCTACTAACATGGAAGGGAAGCGGCAAACTGACCTCAGAGAAAAATGTTTGATTTAAATGCCAGCTGTGGCTTAGATCCTGGCTTTGTGTACCCTACTTTTATTTTTTATTTCTTCCCAGTGTGTAGAGATCCTCTTCATTGTTAACTGCAGGGCGCACTGCTGCTCGAAAAAGTAGATGAGTTACTAAAATTACGGAGCAGTTTGTATTAAGCAAAGTTTGTGTATAATGAGGTTTCTAAGAAATAACCATCACATTTTATTTTGAGCAAATCATCCCAGATCTTCATTTCATACCATTTCATTGTCCTGTTGTGGGGCTCCCCTTGTGAGGTGTTTAAAACTTTTATGTGAAACAGAGATATGAACTTGTGGAGGAACACAATGAGCCTAGGAGCTTAGTGGAAGGGCTCAGGGTACATGTGTTCCTGCTGCTAGCTGTCTATGGAATGGCCTGGACTGACTTCCCAGGGTGTTTAGATACAAGGCTAGGGTTAGGGTAAGAAAAAGTAGCTGGATGTCTGTGACGGATTCCTCTGATGGACGACCTTCGTAGGTAATCCATCACCCATGCCCCAATATTGGAAAAACATATTGTCACAGCGTTGATTCCACTGTACGTTCTAGGTTAGTGATGCACCTACCGGCACATGCGTTTTTATTTTCTTTTAGTGTAGGTCGCACGAGACCCTAGCGTAGATAATGCAAATAGTGAATGCTGCTAATACATGCCAGTGCTTGTTGACAATGTTCTTCACGTGTGTGATCTCTGTACTGTATGTGGTGATAAATGGAATACGTGCTGAAGATGTTCTTCTCATAGTATGAGAAGGTCCCCTCTAAACAGATTTTGGAGTCAGGTTTGTTGTGAGGATAAAAGACTCTTAGGATAGCCTCTTACCCTAAACTTGTTAGCCATTTTCCTAACTTGAATATTACTTTTGGCCGATACAGAAACTATACTTTTCACTCTAAACATCTGTGAAAATGGTAATGAGTCCCTTAAGTGTGGTAGGTGGCAACTACCATAGTGTAATAGTGACTTTCTATCTATTGGTTTGGTATTCAGATTGAACTGTGTTGTCACTTAATTGTATTAGTACATCCAAAAAATGGCTATTCGCTGTACAAGATTCAAGAGTAAAGTGGATAGTAGGTAGAGATGAGCGAGCACCCAAATGCTCGGGTCCTCGTTATTCCAGTCGAGCTTTTCGTAAAATTCGAGAGCTCTACTCGAGTAACGAACCCCATTGACTACAATGGGAGACTCGACCATTTTTGTATGTGGGACGCTGGGTCCCGAGCTTTTTTTTTTCCTAGGTTCTCTCCTAGGTTTTTGTCTCTCTCTATCTCTCCCCCAGACAAAAGATTTGCCAATGACGCTCGCTGCGCGGTGGGGAGGGGCCAAAACAGGCATGTCACAGTGGGGAGGAGCCACAAACTAGGGCAGGGGCGAACACGGCTTGATGCTCGTTCGAGTAATGAGCACGATCGAGTACGCTAATACTCGAACGAGCATCAAGCTTGGCAGAGTATGTTCGCTCAACTCTAATAGTAGGCAGTGCGTGATTGATATCAGAGTGAAAACTAGAAAGTTCCTCACTTGAGCCCTTCAACAACATAAAGATATCATCGATATAATGAAAATAGCATGGTACCTTCGTAAACGATGGAACCTGTCCTCAAATTGATTCATGAAGTTAGTACAAAATGTAAGAAGTCAATAATGAACAATTACTCCATTTATGTATAGTCAGGGGATAGAAATAAGACCATGTAGCCTTTATACCTTCTACATAGGGAATGGTGGTATGCAGGCTCTGAATAGCCATGTTCTTGTGCACAGTCTGTAAGATCAACCCTAAATTTCTGTAATTTTTTCCAAAATGTGTAGTGTCATGAATTAAAGAAGTCCCTAGGTGGGCAAAAAGTCTTAGAACCCCATCTAGAAGTTTCACCGCTGGCTGGAAGATAGAATAAATTCCAGCCACTATTGAATAACTAAGGGGTTTGGTCAGAGACTTTTGCACTTTTGGGAGGAAAATGCAGGAACTAGGGACTCGGCTTGTTTCTGAACAATAATGTTTTGCTTAATGCCTTTGTTAAAAATTAGCGTAAGAGATTTTTTAAACTCAGGTAAGGGGTCAGAGGGGAGCATGAGGTGATTTGTTAAGTTGCCTGAGGACCTCCTCCACTTATAATTTAGCAAATTCTATATGACTATTCCTGAACTCTTATCTGCAGGCTTAGTCACTACTGCCTTATCATTATGCAATGTTTCAAGAGTTCTCTGATCTTCAGTAGGGAAGTTATGGAGTCTCCCGAGTCCCTTCCTAGTCTTTTTCTGGAGATCATTTACCTCTTTCCTTACCAGTGAGATGAATGTCTAGATCACCAGAAATTTCTTTGATGGCATGATGTGGTTTGGAGGCTTGAAGCCTATTGTTATTGTAGTGAAGGGAGAAGTAGGTGTTGGGCCTGGATTGGCCCAGTTAGGTATGTGCAATAGCTCTAGAAAAGGCGAATAGCTCTGAAAAAGCATTCCATGTCTTTATTCAGCTCAAAATAGTTTATTTGGTTGGTATGGCAGAACAATAGACCTTTATTGAGGACATGAATTTCTGCATTTGTCAAGGCTCTTTTAGACAGTTTCATTATGTTTGTCTCTTCCAGTAGCATGTGTTCATCTGGTTGAAACTTTGGAGGTTTCTTCCTACTTTGGTGTTTCTTCCCACCAATCGTGGTGTGTTTATTTGCAAGTATCAAACGTGGGTTCTCCCTTCTAAAAAAAAATCATTGCTGGACTCACTCATGGAGGATACAGAGTCAGTAGATGTAGCTGGTTTTATAGTCCTACTGGTCATAAAGAAATTTCCTCCTCTTGTTCTCCTCAATTGTTGTGCGGAACACCTTCACTCAATTGGATTCTGATGTTGTAATATTTGCTGATTCTTTGGTTGGTAAATTCACAAATAATTGCTGTTCAGTTTTGATTATTTCACTCTTGATAGAATTCAACTCTTCATGTGTTCTTTTTGGGGAAAGAAAAGTAATAGCAAAAAAGGCTTTATTTAATGCTTTCTCGACTGTGCGCAAAACGTGGGATCTTAGATAAACAGGCAGGTCTTAGATGAGACCTTACAGAAACCACTAAATGATGCAATACATAAAGCATACTGTAAGAAATAATATTCTTCCTTGGGCTACATGTGTATATTCAACTGTAGTTCCTTACTCGTTATATCTAGAGATGAGCGAGCATACTCGTCCGAGCTTGATGCTTGTTCGAGTATTAGGGTGCTCGAGATGCTCGTTACTCGAGACGAGCACCATGCGGTACTCGTCTCGATTAAACGAGCACTGACCATTGAATTCAATGGAGCCCGCAATACAGCCGGCTCCATTGAAAGCAATGGCCTGCCGGCGAGCGCGGGATGAATTGTCGGGAAGGGCTTAAATATATAAGCCCTTCCCTGCAATTCATCCAGAAATGTGTAAAAAAAAAATATATATATACTCACCTTGTCCCGGCAGAACGATGTTAGCCCATTGAATTCAATGGAGCCGGCAATACAGCCGGCTCCATTAAAAACAATGGGCTGCCGGCGATCGCGGGATGAATTGTCGGGAAGGGGTTAAATATATAAGCCCTTCCCTGCAATTCATCCAGAAATGTGTAAAAATAAAAAATATATATATACTCACCTGGTCCCGGCAGACGGAGTTCAGCGCGGCCAGCGGCAGTCCTTCTGAACTGCTCTGAACAGCTGTGAGTAGTATTCAGCAGCCGGGGATTTAAAATCCCCGCCTGCTGAATGAGCTACCTCTAATTGGTCACAGCCTGACCAATCAGAGGCAGATTTCACTCACACACCCATTCATGAATTTATGAATGGGTGTGTGACTGCTGCCTCTGATTGGCTCAGCGGGACCAATAGCCCGCCAGTATTAATGTTTAAACATTAAACATTTCATGTACCTCATACTGTATTGGAGGATATGGGTTTTACACAAGGAAAGACCGGGAGGGGAGGAGAAGGGCTACTTGCCATCAGTAGCAGATAAGAGTGTGAGGGACTCTGTGGAGAAGAGACATAATCAAGGGGAACAATAGAGAAACAGCTGATAAAAGGAAAAATAGGCTGACAGTGAAACTTGGGTAAAAGGGATGGAGAAATAGTAGGGTATGTTGACCAGTATAGTAAAGCATTAACACATTGAAGAATGTGTCAAAAATTGCACTAGTACTCATCTATTGAAGAGTAAGACAAAATATCATGGGTAACCCCATAAGTACCTGGTAGACTGTATACGCCATATACAGCATATCTATACCACTGCTGGAATACAGGGACCTACTGGACTAACTGTAATGTATTAGTATGTCCTACTAAGAATTAGTTATAGTCATATCTATGCATGGGCATGGAAACATATTCTTATTTTAGACATGGTGTAAAAACCTTTTACACTTACCATCTAGGATTGATAGGGGCTTTCATCATTGCCCTCACTTCTTCACAGTCTGCCAGGTACTTACAGGGAATGCACTGCGCCTGGACAGCATTGTTATATAGGAACAGAGCAAAGGTCTGGAAAAACATTCATAGTGATTACACAATTGTGATAGTTATACACAGATGTGGCATCCCGGAGTAAGACTCTGACATCACAGAAAGAGTTATTTGTACTTTCATAGCATGTATATTATGTATTTGTGTTCTTGGAAGTATTTACCTAATCATAGGCATAGCGTCAGGGGTTGCTGGGGTCGCCATGGTGACCCATCCCCTGCGCTCAGGGGGCCCCAAGGCCGCCCTCCGCCATACCCACATGCACATTCAGTGCATTAATAGCTGGCCATTTTGTCTGCAGCAAGATTTCCATCATGCGGCAGCCAGAACGGCCAGCCTGAGAGGAAGAGAAGGGAGAATCTCACATGGGCCGGCAGGGGAGGAGGGAGGAAGTCACGTGGGATGGCAGGGCACAGTGATCATGTGATCATCTGCTGCTCCCTGATTCCTGCTGAACGGGAAGCTTCTGAGTTTGCCTCTCCTGCTGCTGTCACATGGAGGAGAAGTGGACCGGGCCCTGGGGTAAGTGTATATACATATGTGTGTGTGTGTGTGTGTATCTGTTTGTCTCCCTCCTTCATCTATCTATCTATCTATCTCATATCCTTCTATCTCATATCTATCTATCTATCTATCTATCTATCTATCTATCTATCTATCTATCTCATATCTATCTATCTCATACCTATGTATCTATCTCCTATCTATCTATCTATCTATCTATCTATCTATCTATCTATCTATCTCATATTTATCTATCTATCTATCTCCTATCAATCTATCTACCGTATCTATCTACCGTATCTATCTATCGTATCTATCTACCATATATATCTATCTATCTGCTATTTATCTATATATCCTATATCATATCTATCTACCTATCTATCTCATATCTATCTATCTATCCATCTATCTATCTCCTATCTATCTATCTATCTATCTATCTATCTATCTATCTCCTATCTGTCTATCTACTATCTATCTATCTAGCTCTCTAGCTCTCTCTGGTATAAGTTATACATCTCCCTGGATTTACTGTATTTATTTGCACCTTTTACACACAATTAAAAAATGCATCAAAACCGCATGCGGTTATTAATAGTGTCTGCAGCTCCTTAATAACGTATGTGGTCTTTAAATATTGCATGCAGGTTTTTTATGTGTTTTTCTTTATTGTGGTTCTAAAGTGCAACAAAACATGACCACCTGAGGCCGCTCTCACATGTGTTCAGAAAACGCAGCTTGAAATCGTGGCATTTTAACCGGAGTTTCAAGCAGGCTTTCCGAACACAGGTAACAGTGTTTGACAGCACTTTTTAATGCACCCCATCATTGTGATGGGTGATGAGATGTGTTGAAAACCACGAAAATGCAAAAATAGAGCAGACAGCTCTCGAAAATCACAGCGTTAGAAACACCATGTTTGAGCGCAGATTTGAGTAACCTCATTAAAATTTATGGGAGTGTTGTACCGCGGTTAGTACAGCGCTCGGGACATCACGCTAATAGCAGTAAAAAGCGGTGTGTGAGAGTGGCCTGCGGGGCTACAAACAAATTTTCATGTTCAGGAAATGCATCATGTTTGGAAAGATTACGCCAAAGGGCAGATCATGTATGCAGCACGATCTAGGTATGGGTACGGGGGAGTGTGGGGTGGAGGCCCAGGGGGGGGTGGAGGCCCAGGGGGGGGGTGGGTCCCAAGCTGAACTTTTGCACCCGGGCCCCTGAGCCCTTAGGTACGCCCCTGTACCTAATATATTATGTATTTTATAGATGGTGGTTTAGTTAAATATAGCACAGAAAGGGTTAAACCATCCAGCCTATAGTTGCATACTGTATACCATAGCCAATTTGAGTTAGGCAAGTGAATGGAGCTAAAATTATATACATTCAGGCATACCTCTAGCTTAGAGAGCTCTAGTTACTAATAAGAAGATGAGTTAGCTTACTAGCAGCGACTTATTTTACTCCCAGTCTAGGAGGAGCAGATGTGGAGGCCTACTATTGAGTGGACAATAAGCTTGCTATCCTGACACCTGAATCACTACACGTAGAATGCAAATCTACAGGATTGGCTTAACTGATGGAAAGGCTCCCTAGGGAAAGCTATAGAGTGCACATAGTAACATAGTATATTAGGCTGAATGAAGACAATGTCCATCTAGTAGAGCCTGTTTTAACCCCCCTTGTTGGTCCAGAGGAAGGCAAAAAAAAAGGCCAGCCAATTTAGCCAATTTCCAGGGCCGTGAAATCCTCACACTAGGGCTGTATGAAGGCTTGGCAGACTGCACAGCCGTGATGAAATTACACTAGTTGAGTGTGAAGACAGTTTGAAAGAGCGTAAACCCACCACCAATATTGAAGCTGTGAATTTTGCAGATTTTTTAAGAAATGTGCTTTCTGCTACAGATGTTATATGGCTATGTTTTGATTGCAGGTAAATGTGAGTTTTTACTTTTCTTCTCCTCGCTCTCTGGACTTTATTTAGGGAATGCACTACACCACATCATCTATACCCAGAGAGCAGAGACAAGCCTGAGTGCATCTCATATTCTTTTAGGCTGCCTGTCCTCGGGCGTTGCGATATTCCGCGGCGGATCTCTGCCACTGGAGCCGCCGCTGGGGAGCAGGAGCCAGGTGACGGATCGCATGCTGCGATTTGCCGGTCGCGAGTGGAGAATCGCTATGATTCCCCGCTTGTGGACAGGGCGTCTGCGCTTTCCATAGTAAGGCTATGGAAAGTATGCATTGCATTCGCTGCGGCTGGATTATCGCTGCGGGGAATGCAATACAAAAACGCCTGTGGACAGGCAGCCTTAATTTGATCAGTGTTTAGACCTGCTATCCCTCAGGCAGTCAACCCAATCTCCCTCATGAGGGAATCCCCTTGAGCGTTCTTACTTATATAACTATTGTACTTCTGTAGTTCCTTTGTAACCTAGACAGCATCTATTTTCATTTAGGAGTATACGAGTGGCTCGTAGAAGAGTTAAGGAGGGGGTCCTGATAAAGATTTGCATTCTCTCCAGTGCTTGAAGCTATGCCCATCAGACCAGGCCACCTTCTTCCATTGCTTCATGGTCTAGTTCTGATGCTTACGTGCTAATTGTAGGTGCTTTGGTGCAGTGGATAGGGCATTCTGAGAGAGTCTGGCTACACAACTTATACACAGCAAGCTGTGATGAACTGTAGTTTGACACATTTTTAACATAGCCAGCATTAACTTTTTTTTAGCAACTTCTGCTATAATAGCTCTTCTCTGAGGACAGACCAGACGGGTTTGCCTTCAGACCCCATGAGTGTAAGGGGTATGAGTTTGTATGACCTCACAGTATTTTTCACAGTTATGTACAATGCCTGTTACGTTCTTTCAGTATTTCTGTTTAGCATTGTATTTCTATTATGTGTTTGTATAAATGCGACCTCAAGACGTCTTGGGATCTAGCTGTTTTAATTGTCCCCATAGAATGTAATCGCCTGGGCTGTGATTGGCTGCAGTGAGTCACATAGGTGTGAGGACGTCTGGAGAATACAGGCGCCATAGAGGGGCATACTGGCTCTGTGTATGGCATAGTTCATGCCAGAATTCAGTTGGGTACTGTAACAGGCCGTCTACATCTGTTTGGCCTATGGCCTGTAAGGAAAAGACTAGCAAGTTCTGGGGTTTTCCCAAACCATCAGAATTGACATAGATTCAGCCTCAGATATCCATGACTACCCTTGTGCCTTGCCGCTGCCATTGAGAACACGTGTCTCCGAACTGCAATACTGAGGACTTGATAAAGGGACTTTGTTCAGTTGTTCACATAAGTTTGGAGTTAAGAGTTGCACACACCATTCCTTAAAAATGGTAACCACAAATCTTAGAAATTGTTATGACTACTTACTGGAGTAAGTGGTTTAACATATGAACTTAATTCTGTCCTTTTTGTTTGTGGGACTATTTATTTATGCTCAAGTGCCTCTGATTCTTCAAATGATTATTATAAACCTAATAGGAGACTGTCTTCATGTTTGAGGGTAAGTGGAACGCTTACACTCGTTGTTTCCTAAATGACTTTTTATTATAAGTTTTCAACCTCCGAAAACTTGGAAGTTTGTCATTTTTGTTGGAATAAAATGTCTAGCAGCATCCTAACTGGCTCATTCACTGTGCCTCGCCAGAAGCCACTTTTCCTTATGATGCAGGAGTGCAACCGGGTACACTTCAAGTTGTATGGGCCCATGGCAGAGCTTCAAGTCCTACCAGAACAAACCTCCCGGCAGGAGGGAGTTTCCTCCCCACAACGGGCGGTACCTCAGAGTTATTCTAGGAATCAGGTGAACCCATATTCTTGAATCTACTGGAGGGCCACAACACCACCCTGGGGCCCCTCCTTTCATGAGTATCAATAAGCATTGGGTGGTGGCCATGACCCTGCTGCTGATTTACTGGTTGTGGACAACTTTTGGTAGGTACAAGCCACTTTACCCTACAAGACTTGTCCTTTTGGAGATTCTCTGACCCAGTCATCTAAATATTACACTTTGAATCCTGTCACTTGGATCCTTGCACTTGACTACTCTTCATGTTTCGAAAACATTAACCTCAGGAGCTGACTATTCAACTGATGCCTAAAATATCCCAACCCTTGACAGGTGTCATTGTCATGAGATAATCAATGTTATTCACTTCACCTGCAAGTGGTTCTAATGTTATGACTGATAGGTGTGGGTGTCTATGTGCGTGTGTATATATGTATATATATAATATATACATATATACACACACACACACACACACACATATATATATATATATATATAATATTAGCTGAATATTCATTACATATCGTTACATTATAGTATAATCTGCAGACATCATGAACAATTCAATTTTTCCTTTTGAATGAGTTTGTTGCCTAGAATATGATTATTCTTGTAGCTCAAATTAATTATTAATTATAGGTATAATTATCATTATAAAATCATGTCACCAATCGAGATGGGGAACTAGCATGTCATTTCATGTGGAAAATTAGTAGATGGCAATTCAGAGGCAGGTGTGCAATGTCTTTTCAGCTAAATCATTTAGAACAAAAAGAGAATAAAAGGTCTGACACCAACAATATTCTGTAGGATACTTTTAACAATCTTTTAAATGAAAGACAGTGAATTGAAAAAACGAGGTGACACAGTGTATGTACAGTCATGTTAAAAGGAAAGTTTTTCTTTTATTTTGCAGAGCATTTCAACATATCAATATTTGATCTTCCTTCAAACACTATATAGCGTAGAGATAAAGGTGATGTAATTGATGAAAAAAAGGAAAAAAATGACTTTCCAACAACTAATTAAATAAAAAAATCAAATGTACCATTCCGTTTTGTGAAAACATAACTTAATAACAAAGCAACGTAGTGTGTAAAGCTGAAAAAAAGACATGTCCATCCAGTTCAGACTATTATCTTGCAATGTTGATCCAGAGAAAGGCAAAAAAAAACATGAGCTAGAAACCAATTTTCCTCACTTTATGGAAAAAAATTTCTTCCAGACTCCAATCTGACAATCAGAATAATCCCTGGATCAGTAAGCTTCTGAAGTAATCAGTGACTATAACATGTATTATTGTTACACTCTTTAACTCTTATTGAGTTCACCATCACCACTTCCTCAGGCAGAGAGTTCCATAGTCTCACGGCTCTTACAGTAAAGAACCCCCGACTATATTGGTGTAGAAACCTTCTTTCCTCTAGATGTAGAGGACGCCCCCTTGTTACCATCGCAGTCCTGGGTATAAACAGATCATGGGAGAGATCCTTGTATTGTCCCCTGATATATCTATAGTTACTAGGTAGCCCCTCAGCCATCTTTTTTCTAAACAAAATAACTCCAATGCTGATAACCTCTCTTAGTATTGTAGTCCACCCATTCTATTAATTACCTTAGTTGCTCGACTTTGTACGCACTCAAGCTCTGATATGTCCTTCTTGAGTACCGGTGTCCAAAACTGTACACAATATTCCATGTGTGGTCTGACCAGTGACTTGTAAAGAGGGAGACAATGCTCTCATTGTGCACCCCTATATGTCTTTGGATGCGCACCATGGTCCTTTTACTTTGGCTGCAGCTGCCTGACACTTGCTCCAGTTAAGTTTAGTACCCCTATAATACCAGGTATTACCCTTTTATGAAGAAAACAACCTCCTGTATGCATTTCTAATAAATGTTTACCAGTCGCTATCATTGACTGGAAGAAAGTTTCCCACTTCTGCATGGCCAACATTTTGCAATGTTTGAGGGGTTTCTTGTATGTACAGCTCATTTCAAATCTCTCCACCGGATCTGGATGACATTTAATTCTAGACTTTTCTTTGGCCATTCAAGAAACCTCCATATTTGTTTCAGCTATTGATTGGTCTATTTACTGGTATTTACTGCTATGTGGTTTATTGGATCACTTTCATCTGAGCTTTAGTCTTGCACACGATGGTCTCATAATATCCTCAAGTATCTTGTGGTATGTAAGGAAATTATAGCAGATTCTATGAGTGCCACCGTGGGGAGCCGAGGAGAAAGTAATAGTGACGGCCCAACCCGCAGCTACATGGAAACATTCCCTGTTTTGTTTTAGGCAGCATGCTCATGTATATATGATATATACATATACCATGTGGACGCATATTGGCTCAGGTGTTAGCACTACTGACTTGCAGCTCTGGTATTTTGGGTTCAAATCTGGTCAATGACACCACCTCAATATGTTCTCCCTAGGTTTGAATGGGCTTTCTCTGGGTTCTCCAGTTTCATTCAAAAACATGCTAATAGGTCAATGTTGAATATAGATTTAGAGACTCAATGTGGACAGGTACCTATGTAAGTGATACCAACCTCTGCACATGCTGCAGAATATGTGCTAAATATATAAACCCTTTTTTAAATCATCCTTAGAGTGGTCATCCCATCAGGACAATGCCTGTTTATATGCTCTTTGCCATATGAATATATAATCAAGACAACTCAGCATGTAAAATCTCTGGCAGTACCATTAGAGTAACTAGAATGGCAGCACGCATGTGTGGCTGCTGCTGCCCACACTTTGGAATGCCCTAGTGCCCCACTTTTGGGATTGGTGGGATTCCCAGCAGTCTGACCGCACCAATCTGCAAGTTACCCCCTGTCCTGTGGATAACTTGTAACCATGGCATAACCCTTTTAACAAACACTCACCACATACCGAGGGCGGTGGTCCTAGTCCTTAAAATTGCACAGCTGCACATTTCTAGTGTTGGTTTAGGCCACCTACTCGACCAATTGGGCAGTTGAATGTCTCGAGAGAAGACAGAAAAATTTTTCATCCTGTGTTTTGAAAAAAGGGAGCAAAAAAGCTGATGCTTTATCTGGTCCTGACTAGAGATGAGCGAGCACCAAAATGCTCGAGTGCTTGTTACTTGAGTCGAACTTTCAGTGATGCTCAAGAGTTCGTTTCGAGTAACGAACCCCATTGAAGTCAATGGGCGACTCGAGCATTTTTGTATATGACTGGTGCTCCGATAAGGTTTTCATTTGTGAAAATCTTAGCAAATCACCAAAGTCATGTAAAAAACACAGAAATGGATAGGGCAGGCGAGGAGCAACATGCAGGGCTGCATTTCGGGCTCCAAGGTCTCACTATTAAGCCACAATAGTGGAAAGAGTGAGACCCCCCCCCCTACTGTCAGCATAACAATCGTTCTCCTCTGCCACAGCTGTAAAAGCTGTGGCAGAGAAGAACGATGTTAGCCCATTGAATTCAATGGAGCCGGCAATACAGCAGGTTCCACTGAAAGCAATGGGCTGCCAGCGAGCGCGGGATGAATTTTCGGGAAGGGCTTAAAAATATAAGCCCATACCTGAAAATCATCCTAAAATGTGTAAAAATAAAAAAATAAAAATTATGTCAGCATTAAGATCGTTCTCCTCTGCCATAGCTGTAACAGCTGTGGCAGAGAAGAACGATATTAGCCCATTGAATTCAATGGAGCCGGCAATACAATATATTTTTAAGCCCTTCCCGAAAATTCATCCCGCGCTAGCCGGCAGCCCATTGCTTTCAATGGAGCCGGCTGTATTGCTGGCTCCATTGAATTCAATGGTCAGTGCTCATTTAATCGAGACGAGCACCGCGTGGTGCTCGTCTCGAGTAAGGAGCATCTCGAGCACCCTAATACTCGAACGAGCATCAAGCTCGGACGAGTATGCTCGCTCATCTCTAGTCCTGACACATGACCGTGCTGAGCAGCCGCAGTCACAACACAAAGTGAGACTGTTAAAATACCCTGTAAAATATAAAAGATACCGATGTTTTTTCAGACCTTTTCTGGAAAAACTGTGAAATAAATAGCAGAATTAAAAACAAATAAACACCACTAAACTGTCTGTCCAACAATCATTGCTGTTGGACAAGTTGTCACCCAATTATCCTAAGGTTTCGTTCACATGGGCACTGTTTTAGCGCAGTATAGGTGCGCAAAAAAATCGCGCCAATACTGCGCTAAAAATCGTGTGAATGAGCAGCTGCTCCAGGAGGAGAGAGAGAAAAAGCCCCACAGGGCTACAGGATTTTCCCATAGCAGGAAGAGAGAGAGCTCTGCCTGTCTCTGCTGTGGGTTAATCCCCCATAGCTCTGCTCTCTCTCCCTGCTATGAGGGATTAACCCATAGTCCCACTCTGTCTGACCCTGCTATGGGCTAGTCTCCCATAGCTCTGCTCTCTCTCTCTCTCTGCTATGGAGAATTAACCCATAGCCCCACTCTGTCTCTCCCTACTATGGGGGACTAACCCATAGCCCTGCTCTGTCTCTCCCTGCTATGGGTTAATCCCCCATAGCCCCCCTATGTCTCTCCCTGCTATGGGTTAGTCCCTCTTAGCCCCGCTCTCTCTCCCTGCTATGAGGGATTAATCCATAGGCGTGCTCCGTCTGTCCCTGCTATGGGTTAATCCCCCATAGCTCTGCTCCCTCTCCCTGGTATGGGGGATTAACTCATAGCCCCACTCTGTCTCTCCCTACTATGGGGGATTAACCCATAGCCCCTTCTGTCTCTCCCTGCTATGAGTTAATCCCCCAGAGCCCCACTCTGTCTCTCCCAGCTATGGGTTAGTCCCTCTTAGCCCTGCTCTCTCTCCCTGCTATGGAGGATTAACCCATAGCCCCACTCTGTCTCTCTCTGCTATAGGTTAATTGCCTTAGACCTGCTATCTCTCCCTGCTATGGGGGATTAACCCATGGCCCCATTTTCTCTCTTCCTGCTCTGGAGATCCCCGAGGGATATCCTCATAGTGCAGAGAGAGGGGAGGCTAGAAAAAAGGGGACGGGGCTATAGGGCTTCCTCACACACTCTCGGGGAAGCCCTGTAACCTGGCAGAAATCTGCAGCGTGGACTAACAGGAGTTTACAGTGGGACATTTAAAATGTACTTCTGGACAGACAGTTTTTAAATGTCCTGCTGTAAGCAGCGAAATATTCCCTCAGTCAGCAGAAAGCCTCTTTTCCTGCACTGGTGTTTTCCTAGACTCCTGCTCTTGCACAGCTCGCACTAAAGATAGGTCAGGTCCTATCTATTCTCGCAGCACGGATCTTAGATGTGTTCATTGAAGGCACGCATGTCCTATCTTTGATTGGTGCGAGTATTTAGCGCATCCAAAATTCCTGTATGTGAAAGCTTCTATAGGAAACCATTGGTTCTTATAGAAACGCTCTTTTCACACACCTCTAATGCGCGAAAACAGCGCTTGTGTGAACAAGGCCTAAATGTAATATATAAAAAAGTGTAATAAGGGCATATAAAAATGGCAAGTTAACCAATAATACAATTCAATGACCATATAATGGTGAAATACAAGTTCTAGACAAGCACTCTGCAGAGTATTATCATGCTGCAGAATATACTCCAAATGAGGTGCGCAGGCAGTGACTTGGACTGATTAAAGTACACATTGGTAGATGAGCCCAATTACATTTGGAGGATTCCATGGTTCCCCAGTGGGTCAGTCTGGATTCTATGATGATGAGCTGCCTAGACCCTGATGTAGAGAAGCCGACCCAAACCATAACATTTAAACCCGCATACTTTACAGTTGGTATCGGGTACTTTTGGTGAAATGATGTCTTCATTGTCTGCCACACATGTCTCTTCCTACAGTGGTGAATTATCTCTTGCTTTGCCTTATCTGTAAATACTATTTTGTTCCAGAAGTCATGGTGCCTAAGTGTTCATGAGCAGGCATTACTCTTAGGCTTCATGTCTATGGGCGGGTCGTATTCCACACATGGAAGCCCGCAGGGGAATCCGACCCTGCCCACAGCAGAGGACCGTGCTTACCTGTCTGGGTCTTCATTGCAGATTTGTGCAGAAGCAGCGGCCAGTGCGCTGCCCACATGCACATTAGAGATTTTTTTAAATCAATCTCCTGCTTTTCCGCAGAATCCATGGCCCGTCCGCTATTTAATTGCAGACAGGGTGTGGATCGGACATCTTCCATCGAAGTCAGTGCGGGAACCACAGCAAAACAAATCTGTATGCTTTAATTAAGCTGTGGACGCCCATGTCTTCCTATAGGCGGCTTGAATTGCGGATTGTCCACGCGGGGCAATTCAAACTCGCCTGTGGACATTGGGCCTTAGGCCGTTATTCACACTACGCGGTAATTTAACTGCGTTAAAAAAAATCACGACTATCTGAAGCATTGGTTTCCAATGTATTTATTCGATAAGCGATTTTAAGCAGAGTAAAAACATATCGCCAGGAAAAATAGTACATTAGTGACCGAAACCATCGACCAATTTTATTTGTTGCGGGAAAAGATAGGTCTTGCCCTGTCTTTGGCTGAGATAAGTTGAAGGCTTCCAGAGACTTCTATATGAGCTGAAAAAATTGGAGGGCGAGGGAGTTTAGCTGCATCCAACTCTGGGAAAGGAAGACACCTGCCTCTATTTAAGCATTAATGGCTATGATTGGTTCATCGAGCGCCGGCTCCAATTGGCGGGCCAGCGTTCCTGACCCAATCACAGCAATCTCTTGCTGAAGGCGAGGATTTCAATCCCCATCACCAACAATAGATGGTGTATCAGTGCTGACAAGTGCCCAGCAGCCTCCCAGGAGCTCCGAAGAACAGCGGTGGGGACCCGAACGGCACCTGCTAGGTGAGTATTACTTTATGTTTCAGCATACTTGGCACAGCTGAAAACTCAGCAAAAACACTGGCAAAATGCATGCCAGCGCTGCTAAAACTGCAGTAAACGCAGTGTTAAAAAACACTGCGTTTTTGCTAACACCTGTGTGAGGGAGGCCTTAGCAAGGGCATTTTTCCCTGATTACTTAGTTTGAGGAGTTGGCCAACTCTTGGAAAAGTCCTGGTTGTTCCAAACTTTTTCATTTAAGAATTATGGAGGGCATTGGGCTCTTGGGAACTTTTAATGCAGCAGGATTTTGTTGTAGCCTTCTGTACATCTGTGCCTCCACACAACCCTGTCTCTGAGCTCTACAGGCAGTTCCTTCCTCCTCATGGTTTGGATATGCATTGTGAGCTGTGAAACCTTATGTAGACAGGAGTGTATCTTATACCATTATGTCCAATCAACTGAATTTACCCCAGGTGGTCTCCAATCAAAGTGCAGAAACATCTCAAAGATGAGCAAGAGAAATGGGAGGTCCCCAGAACTAAATTGCAAGTGTCATAGCAAAGGATCTGAATACCAATGATAAAGCAAAATTGTTTTTTTATTTAAAAAGGATTTCTAACATTCTGTTTTCACTTTGTCATTATGGGGTGTTGAGTGTAGAATGATGGGAAAAACGTGAATTGTTTTCTTTAAATTGCATAAAGCCATAGCACAGCAAAAATTAAAAAAAGAGAAAAAGTCTACAGACTTTCTAGACCGACCATACTAACATAACAGGCTGTCTATATTATCAGTGGAGCATTCATTGTTTGAACACTGGTGGTCGGTAGTATAGTCAGATTATAGAAGAGGTTATTTTCTTGGGACCTCTTGTAAATGAAATGAGAAAGGTTAAAGGAGTTGCCTGGGTCTGTACTGCTGATGAGCTATCCTCAGTTGTTGGTAGGGGTCCACCGCTTGGGATCCCTGCCGATCAGCTAATATCAGGCCAGCTGACACTACGAACAGAGTTTTAAGCTTTGTGTATAGTTTAGTATCCCGAGTTGCTATTGAAGGCACAGATCCCATTGAATTTTATGGGAACTGTGAGTGGATAGCTGATAGTATGCCTATGGTATGCCACAAGAGTTTAATGTGTGCTGTGTGACTGATGATAACTGTGTGGTTTAGCATGAGTACTGTGAATAACTGGGTAGCTAGTAGATTGCAAGAGTCTCTGTTATGACCCCTGTGGATGAAATTGGTCCCAATCACAGTAGCCATATTTCTGGTGTTCTTCTGGGCAGGAAAGGTACGCCAGATGTACATAGGGCATGCCTGCCCTCAAGGGTGGTGCTTATTGAGGTATAAGAAATGGGGGTTGGAACACAAATGTGGTTGTGTTGTCTTGCTGGTGAAGTGTACAAGAAGGGTGCAAAGTCCAAGCAGATAGTGGTTGTGGCTTGTAGTCGTGTGCTTTGACTGCAGCTCTGGATGCCTGTGGGGGAAGAGGCTGGGTGCAGCTTAAACATGTGAGATCGCTAGCGATATTCCACCATGAGGGAGCAGGGGGGAGAACTGACAGGTCTCCGAGGTGAGCCTATCTAAAGCCCCCTGTCCATGGCAGTAATTTCGCTGGCCGACGCTTCTCATAGCATTGCTATGGAAAGCGCCGGTACCTGTCCACGAGTAGAGAATCATTGCGATTCTCCGCTTGCGGCGAGCAATTCATTGCCCTGATTCTCCACGGTCAGCCTATCTATTAGATAGGGCTGACCGGCGGAGATTTAGCGGCAGCTCCTGCTCCCGGGTGGTGGCTCCTGCGGCGGAGCTTCGCCGCAGGATACCACATCGCCTGTGGACTGCTGGCCTAATAGATAGGCTCACCGCAGAAAATCGTGGTATGCTGCAATTTGAATCCCGTGAGCAGAGTATCGCCATGATTCTCCACTTGTGGACATCGGGCTGCGCTTTCCATAGTTAGCCTATGGAAAGCGTGTTGTGTGAGGTCCGCGGACGATTTATCGCCGCGAATCTCGCAATGACAACTCGCCCATGGACAGCCAGCCTTAAGCAAACTCCCTCTAGACTCCTGGCAGGAGGCAGAGAATGCCTAAGCAATTGGACCATTGTAAGCAAGAGAGAAAAAGCCTTTTATAGAAGAGGCTGTGAGTGGTAATCAAAGTGATCTGTTGAGAAAGGTCTAAGGAGTATGCAAAGCCAGATGCGTTCTTGAAGAGACTGTGAATATAAAGCCACTGTGTTGTATCCCACATGGCAAGTAAAGCCAACACTATGTCACAACACCAAAGAGATGTAGAGAGATTGCATAATTAGAAGCATTTTGTGAATATACAAAAAGTCAGAGAATATACAAGTGCCTGTGAGCAGTGGTGTAGCTATAGGGGTTGCAGGGGTCACAGTTGTGACTAGGCCCCTTAGCTACGCGGGTCCACGGGTCTCACTCACCACATACTGATGATTACTGTATGCCTTTCCAATGCTAATTTTACATTTCCCGGGATGTGAGTGGCAGCATGTGTGCCACTCACCTCAACGGGTCTACTATCTGTTTACTGCAGCCTGTGCTCCGTCTCTTCACTAATCCTGCATGTTGGGAGCCACATCCACCCCTCCAACCCTCATTCTCTCCAGTACAAGAAGACAAGACATGGAAGTTTAAAAAATGTTTATATATACATGAAACTTCTTCCTGAATGACATGATCATCATCATCATCAACATGCAGAAATATTCTATAAATGGCAAGAATACTCTACATGTAATTGTGCAAATGTAGCAAGAAATTTCTGCAGACAATGTAAATTCTATATGCCAAAAAACGGAACTTTCAGTTCACCCTCTACTGTCAATAACTCATTTGTACATAGTATCAATTAGCTATAACTATAAACGGAGCTGTCTTTGGATGTGTTGAGTGTTTTTGTGTCTAATGTTGGAATAAACTTGTTATGTTTTAAAATTTATCGGTTGCTGGAGACCTGCAAATACTTTTTTCGTTTTGCACAACACCTGTTTACCTAAAGGCCGATCAGCCTATTTACACCTTTACAAAACCTTAACTCTTTGAGGACTGGGAGAGAAAGACAAGACATGGAATTTAGAAAAATGTTTACTTCTACCTGCAACTCCTCCCCGAATATGACACCATTATCATCAATATTTACATGTATGAATACTGCATAAATGGCAAGAAGAAACAACACCTAATTCTGTAACTATAGACATTGTAAATTCTGTATGGCAAAAACCACAACTTTCAGGGAGGAGTCCACCCTCTCCTAGCATCGTTTTTCTATGACTTATTTGTAGTTATAGCTATGGTTCAAAATACAGAAACTGAGCTTTTTGTGTCTAATGTTGGAATAACTTGTTATGTTTTTAAATTTATCGGTTGCTGGAGACCTGCAAATACTTTATTTTTGCCTTCCACAACACCTGTTTACCTTAAGGCTGGCGATCTTATTTACACCTTCGTGAAACAATAACCCCTTAGGACTGGGCCAATTTTGGCCTTGAGGTTTGGCTTTGACTTTGCTTTTTTGCATTCTGTTGAAAATAACTTTTTCACTTTTTGATAGCTGTAACTTATGGGCTTTTGCTTTTTGCAGAAGTTCTAATATATGTAGGTGTCATGTTTTGGTACAAATACTTTAGAGTTAGTTTACATTTATTTTATTTTTGGCAAAATACAGAAAAAGCTATGTTCCTGCAAATGTTTATCATTATTTCATGACATACAATAAACGGTTCATTGTAAATCATGTTAGAAATTTACTGTACATGCTATTATTCTATGGCTTGTTGTATGTGCGTGCTTTTTTCACTAATTTTTAACATATAATAAAAAATCTAACTAGATGCTGGTATTATTGTATCTTGACACCACCAGGAAGTACTGGTGGAGACAAGACAAACTGCCTGGTGACGCCTCCAGATCTCATTGGCTGCAGAGAAGGCTCGACTGCAGGTTGTGACAGGTAAGTATAATTATCCCTTCCCCTGTGAGTACTGCTCCTGTTTAGTCATCAGCGGGCCTCTAATCCCTGCTCCTGGTCTTCTTTACCGCCTGGCCAGGTGTTAATAGTGCTCCCTGCGGCCAGCTTTTAATACTGCTCCCCGCACCCGGCTCACCAGCTGCTCATAGTGCTCCCCAGGGCAGAATCTCCCCTGCTGCCTCCCCGGCTGCACTTTGGTGGGCGCCCCTGTAATCCCAGCTCCTGCACTTTAGTGTCCGCCGCTGTGGTCCACGCTGGTGCTCTTTAATCCCTATGCTTCTGCTCCCCGCCACAGCAGTTTCTCTGACTGCCAGTTCGACGCTGCTGCTCGTTCTCCCCACTCACAGCCAACGTTACATTTCACATCCTGGCTCCTCTCCGCTGCTCCCCGGTTCTCTGTTATGTTCTGCACGGCGGAAATATATCCACGCCAGTGCTGCATGTATAGCTGCTGGCTGTGTATTCATGTTTGGCTGCCGTGGCCAGTTATGGTTAAGGATGATGTTCCTTTTAGCCTTACATTATGAGTTGTAAATAGTTCCATGTTGGAACATGAAATTATTTACAAGTTATAATGTAAAGCTAAAAGGAACATCATCCCTAACCATAACTGGCCACGGCAGCCAACAATGAATACACAGTATGCTGCTAGGACCTTTGCCATATCAGCCTATGGGGAGCTAGGGGTGTGACAGGGGTGTTCCAGCAAAGGATGCACTAAATTTAATAATTGGCCCGCACCCCGTATTATATTTGGTGCATCTAATTCCATCAACACTTATCTAAGACGAGCATGTAAAGCATTAATTGTAGATATAAATCCACCTATGGCTCTAGGTAGGCATTTGATGAGCTGACATGTTGCATCCCGTGACAGAGCTGTTGGGGTAATTTTGGAGAGGCACACAAGGGTATAAGTTTACTCTGTGCTTGAAATGTAAACAGGTTAGATACAATGGTCAACGGAGAATGCTTCACAACACTATGGCTCCTGTCCATGGGCAATTGTGCATTGCGTTACCTGCAGCGATAATCCGTCCGCTGGTAACGCAGTGCACGCTTTCCATAGTGTTGCTATGGAAAGCGCAGCCCCCTGTCCACGAATGGAGAATCATAGCGATTCTCTGCTCGCTGGACTCAAATCGTTGCTTGCCGCGATTCTCCATGGCGAGCCTATATGTCAGATAGGTTCACCGCAGAGAACTGACAGTTCTCTCCCCTGCTCCCGGGTGGCAGAATATTGCTACTGATATTCCGCCTCACCCGTGGACAGGGGGCCTATGAGTGCAGTATTAGGCAGCAATAGTCTGATGTACCTCTGGAGTATTTATAACAATGGGAGAGCCTCAAGGTCTTGGTACATACATATCACCAAGCATCATTGAGCAAAAAAGGACCCTGGCCCCAATCATTGCAAAAGTTTAGGCTGAGTCATGAATATATTAGTCTAGGGGGAGTTGTACGAATAAGGTGTTAGTAACCCATGTGACTACTATGTGGCTATTACATTGTGCATTCTTTAGGAACTAGGCAGGATCAGCTCAGCCTGATTCATTCTACCACTAGTGAACTTTCTTCATAATGCCTAATGGTTACCTTTATACAGTGACATGAATACAGTAGCAAATAGAAACTGTTAAAGAACTAATCCGAAAGTACAGAGCTGCAGATGGGTAAATTATTTTTTTGCTAGTTATGTCTATAATGTATTGATTCTTACTGAGATTTTTCCATTTTTGGCATGCGAGGAGGAGCCTAGTCTGGTGTACCTGTCAACTGATGTGTGTAGGAAGAAGTAATTTGCATGAGCCGGATAAAATGACTGATCGGCAAAACATATACTAGCAGCAAATTAGAGGGGGCACAAAGACATTTCATATAGCGGGTGAACTTCTCAAAGAAGATGGCCTGTATGAATATATGGCAGAACTGAAAATCGATCAAAGGAAGTCTGCTCTGGATATGGGGCTGCTTTTCTGAAAGATGTGGTCTTTTGGAGAGGTCCCACTGTATAAACACAGTGATAGCTGATTTTTGATTGTTGACTGGTATGTTTCTTTAAGGCCTCCGACACACCAGTGTTTTTTCATCTGTGTGTCGCGTGTTAAAAAATGGACAGCATATAGACCTATATTACTTAATGAGCCAGCACACACTACTGAGTTTTTTACATGCAGACACAGACATCGTGAAAAAACTCATTGCGCGCACTATTTTCATTCGGTTTTTTAAATGAGACTTGCCCATTCAAGTCAATGAAGAGAGGAGAAAAACGGACAGGACACCAATGCTATCCATAGACAGTCTGTCAACCATCTGTTTCTCCTATTTTTAAAGATGCATTAAAAAAAAAGAATTGGGCTTTTGTCAGTTTCTTTTTTGCAGACAGAAAAAGCGCAAGGCATACAGAGAAAAAAAAACGGACACACGGACAGAATACAGAGACTACATGTATGAAAAAACATTCGTTTTTAGCGGACGTAACACTGACTTTGTTTTTCAAAGCAAGCGTGCACCTAAAGGGAATGTATTTCACACTGACTGTGAAAGTAATGCAATTCAAGCATTGTCCACTATGTGGCACTGTTGCCTTATCTAAAAACAGTGACCATTTTTCCCACCATTATGTTACAACTCTTACATCTGACATCACTAACTAACAATAAAGTTAAGATGGTTTGACAGTTAACAAAAATAAATAAATGCATTTGTACTTCACTTTACTCTCCTTGTGCCTCTAAATATATACTTAATGATTGCATCCCTTATTATTCCCACATTATCCAACATCCATGAAATTCAATGAAACGAAAGAGGAGATAAAGAACTATATTAGATATGTATTGAATTAATTGTATCAATATAAATACATCTACAATAAAAAATGTAATTAAAAAAATGTTTAAAAAACAATCAAACGCGTAGTCCATATTACAGGCCGTAGATGTAACGCGGCACTCAATGGAACACGGTACATACTTTTTCCCACACATTTCATATGTATGAGAAAATATTAACGTCTCTGTATAAACTCGGAAGCACTGGGATGTACAGAATGGCTCCACAATAGGCTATGAGTAAAAACTACGGACGTGTAACTTATGTTCAAACATCTCGGATGTGTTGCAGGAATTTCTGCAAGAAATAAACTTTCTGCAACTAATTAAGACTTTACAGATCCTACTAAGAAGTATCAGACAGATTTGCTTCCAGTCTCAGAAATGTCTTCCATGTGACAACATCCCCGAATATATACATTTTATTGTTCAGATTCTGGACACAATATTCAAGGCTGAACCTCAGGAGGTCGGGGCAACCGACCGCAGTACGGAAACTATATTCAGCCGGACGCTATTATCACAAACCGGCCATCTGATATCATTGTGATTAACATTATTAACATCATACATTAGACTATCAGGATTCTCGTGCGTTAATACTACGCTCAAGAAAAGATAGGTCAGCATCAGATAGGGGCTCGGGAAAAAATTGTGGCATGTCCTATCTTAGGGTGTTCTTTCAAAACCCCTTGCATCGCTCATTGTTTTCAATGGGGTCAGCTAAGCATTGCATGGTGCACGTGAGTGAAAACAATGGGAAGCACTCTGGGATCCTGCGCCATGGCTAAAATTGCGTTGGAGGATCGCTACTTCCTAAAGTGACACAAAAATCAGTGGAGACATTGCATATTGGCAAGCGCAATATCAAGCCGATATCAAGGCCCGGCATCACACTTGCCCGTGTGAAATTAGCCTAAAATAGTATGCAAGGGTGAAAGAAGGAAAATGTCCATCTAGTTCAGCCAATCCCCACCTCCCCCCTTGTTGATCCAGAGGAAGGCCGCCTTTGCACGTGGAGTGATCGCTGTAGTCCTTCTGCAATAGAAAATCTGCTGCAATTGCACTGAAAAACCGCAGTGGCCAAGTCCATGCCTAATTGGCTGGGTTTTTCTTACAGATCTGCTTGGGAATTTAACTCTTGTATTTCAATTCCACAGCAGAGATTTGCAGCATAAATGTACACAGAATCCGCAGCGTTTTAAAAAATATGGCAGATTATTTGAAATTATCCGCAGCATGTGAAAGAGAGTTAAACAATATCACATATCACATGCTTTGACCGAGAAATGCTGCAGAATCTCTCTTGTGATACCAGCAGTAGAAATTCTGCAGCTTCTCTGGATCTAAATGGGCAACTGACAACACTGAGAGCCATTGACATCATGGAAAGGAGTTTGGTGCTCACTGAGCAGACACTCGCTGGGGTAGAGGCAGGGGCGGATGGTAGTACGGAAGAGCAGGGGGAGCAGGCAGTCAGCTGGGTGACAGAAAGAAGGAGGGATAGAGGGAAGAGAACCAGGGAGGCTAGTCCTGAACTGGCACAACCCAACATGTCTGCAACGTTGGCAGATGAGGGCAATGCCATTACAGAGCCAGCACCGCTGCAGCACGACACGCCCTCTGAATGCCAGGGGGATGACTGCTCCAGTGAGACGGGGACGGGGAGCGCAGGGCAGGCTAGACAGGTTCTAGTGGTGGGGGACTCAATTATTAGGGGGACAGAGAGGGCAATCTGCCATAAAGACCGGGATCGTCGAACGGTGTGTTGTCTTCCTGGCGCTCGAGTTCGACACATCGCGGATCGGATTGACAGATTACTGGGAGGGGCTGGTGAGAATCCAGCAGTCATGGTGCACGTTGGCACCAATGAACAAGTTAGAGGTCAATGGAGGGCCCTCAAAAATGATTTCAGGGACTTAGGGTCCAAGCTCAGGGCAAGGACCTCCAGGGTAGTTTTCTCGGAAATACTACCTGCACCTAAAGCCACACTAGAAAGGCAGCAGGATCTTAGGGAGGTAAACAAGTGGCTCCGGAGTTGGTGTAAGAAGGAGGGATTTGGGTTCCTGGAGAACTGGGCTGACTTTGCTGTCGGCTACAGGCTCTACCATAGGGACGGGCTGCATCTTAATGGGGAGGGTGCAGCTGTGCTGGGGGGAAAGATGGCTAGAAGGCTGGAGGAGTGTTTAAACTAGGGACTGGGGGGGGAGGGTAAAATGAGAAATAGTGGGGTAGCCAGTGTAACTAGCGATCCGGGTCCAAGCAAAGGGAATGGGGGTCGAGCAGGGGGTGGGGTTAGTACAGTTAGAACTGATAGATCAGCCATAAGTACGAATAGCAACAAAACAAATTTAAAAAACAAAAAAATGATATAAATTGTATGACCACGAATGCACGAAGTCTGATCGGTAAAGTAGGTGAGCTTGAAGTGAGAATGACTGATGAAAACTATGATATAGTCGGAATTACTGAAACATGGCTTATGATAAGTGCGATTGGGCGGTGAATTTGCAGGGGTATAATCTCTTCAGAAGAGACCAAAGGAACCAGAAAGGGGGAGGGGTATGTCTGTACGTCAAATCGAACTTGAAGCCGAGGCTACGGGAGGATATAGGGGTAGGAGACGAACAGGTGGAATCTCTGTGGGTAGAAATACAGGGAGGAAAAAATAACAAAATCCTGATAGGGGTCTTCTATCGACCCTCAAAAGCAACAGAAGAAACTGAAAACTTACTACTAAGGCAGATAGAAGAGGTGTCAAAGTGAAACGAAGTAATTATCATGGGGGACTTTAATTACCCAGATATAACATGGGAGAACGAAACCTGCAAATCTCACAGGGGTGATAAGTTCTTGAGAGTAATTAAAGACAATTACCTGAACCAACTTGTGCAAGAACCAACAAGAGGGAGGGCCATTCTGGACCTAGTACTAACCAACAAACTGGAACGTATAAAGGGGGTGCAGGTTGAGGGGCACTTGGAGAACAGCGACCACAATATAATCAACTTCCAGCTGTCAATCAATAGGAAGCCTTATCAGGGAGTGGCAAAGAAACTAAACTTTAGTAAAGCAAAATTTGATGAGCTTAGAACTACTATCGGTAACATTAATTGGGACAACATCCTCAAAAATATCAGTACGGAGGAAAAATGGGAAAAGTTCAAAAGGATCCTAATCGCCTCATGTGAGCAGTTCATTCCCTTTAAAAATAAAAGAAACTCAGCTAAAAGGAAACCAATGTGGCTCGACAAGACGGTATGAGGGGCAATAAACGAAAAGAAGAAAGCGTTCAAACTACTAAAGCAACAAGACAGCGAAGAAGCGCTAAAATCATACAGGGAAAAAAACAAAATATGCAAAGATACGATCAAAACTGCCAAGGAGGAAGCAGAAAGACGGATCGCAAAAGAGAGCAAAAACAACCCGAAGCTATTTTTCAACTACATTAACAGCAAAAGGATTTGCAGGGAGAGTGCTGGCCCTTTAAAAAACAATGCAGGAGAAATCATTGATGATGACGAAGGGAAAGCAAATCTACTAAACAGTTTCTTCTCAAGTGTATTCACCAAAGAAAAGGAAATGCCACATGAGATGCAGGGGAATAAAACGAACCCCTCACAAAATATCTCATACCTAACGCAGGAGGAGGTGCGGAAGCGTCTAAAGAAAACTAAAATTGATAAATCGCCGGGCCCAGATGGATTACACCCAAGGATACTAAAGGAACTAAGTGACGAGATAGCTTGGCCGCTATACCTGATATTTCTAGACACTATCAAGACCGGAGTAGTACCATTGGACTGGCGCATTGCCAACGTGGTTCCAATTTACAAAAAAGGGAGCAAAAGTGAGCCTGGTAACTACAGGCCAGTAAGTCTCACTTCAGTAACGGGAAAAATTTTCGAGGGGATTCTGAGAGACACCATCGATGAGTACCTCAAGGAGATTAAGGGAATAACTCCTCACCAGCATGGATTCATGGAGGGTCACTCATGTCAAACAAATCTGATCAGTTTCTACGATGAAGTAAGCTCTAAGCTGGACCAGGGAGAATCTATTGATCTTGTATATCTGGACTTCTCTAAAGCATTTGACACCGTGCCACATAATAAGCTAATATACAAAATGAGACAGCTCGGACTGGGCGAAAACGTGTGTAAGTGGGTAAAAAATTGGCTCAATGATAGAAAGCAGAGGGTGGTAATAAATGGCTCATACTCTGATTGGACCACAGTCGCTAGCGGGGTGCCACAGGGTTCAGTACTAGGCCCCACTCTGTTCAACATATTTATCAATGACCTGATAGAGGGGCTGCACAGCAAAATATCAATATTTGCAGATGACACAAAATTATACAATATAATTAATGCAACAGAGGACAATGTACGGCTACAAACGGACCTAGATAAGCTGGGGGCTTGGGCAGGAAAATGGCAAATGAAGTTCAATGTTGAAAAATGTAAGACTATGCACATGGGCAGGAGGAACGGATGTCACCAATATTCACTTAATGGGGTACCACTAGGGAAAAGTGATATGGAAAAGGATCTGGGGGTATTAGTGGATAATAGACTAAACTGGAGTAACCAATGCTAGTCAGCTGCTGCAAAGGCAAATAAAGTCTTGGGGTGCATTAAAAGAGGTATAGGGGCGAAGGACGAGAACGTTATCCTTCCATTATATAAGGCACTTGTCAGACCTCACATGGAATACTGCGTACAATTCTGGACACCGGTGCTCAGGAAAGATGTCACGGTACTGGAGGGGGTTCAAAGAAGGGCAACTAAACTAATACATGGAATGACGGGACTGGAATACCCAGAGAGGCTATCCAAATTGGGACTATTTACTCTAGAAAAAAGAAGGTTAAGAGGCGACCAAATAACCATGTATAAGTACATGAGGGGACAACACATGGATCTCTCCCGCAATCTGTTTACACCCAGGACCATGACGGTAACAAGAGGACATCCGCTACGATTAGAGGAAAGTAGGTTTCATCACCAACATAGAAGGGGATTCTTTACTGTAAGAGCAGTTAGACTGTGGAACTCTCTACTGGAGGAAGTGGTGATGGCAAAATCCATAGAGGAGTTTAAAAGGGGAGTTTCTGGAGAGGAAGGACATTATAGGATATAAATCTTAGGTTAATTGTAATCCGGATATACAGGAAGGTAGGAACTATTAGGGGTTGATCCAGGGAACAGTCTGATTGCCATTAGGGAGTCGGGAAGGAATTTTTCCCCCAAAAGGGCTAATTGGCTTCTGGCCTTGGGGTTTTTTGCCTTCCTCTGGATCAACACAGTAGGATAGACAGGCTGGACTAGATGGACATTGTCTTCATTCGGCCTTACATACTATGTTACTATGTTACGTGTGAAGGCAGCCTGCGGGCTCCTTCAGTTGAGCGTGTTTTTGCTTTTTTTTTGTGCACTGGACAATCTTGCCTGCAAAACGCGCTGAACACAACCTATTGATTCCGATGGGTTCACTGTCACTTCTTTTTTTTGTGCACGCGGGCAAAAAAAAAAAAAGGACCTGCTCTATTTTTGCGTATTTATGCACCAAAGATCCCCATAGAGGTCGATGGGAGGTGCGCAACACACACATCTGCACACACGGGTATGCACTTAACGCTGTGCATAACCGTGATCACCGGCACTGTGTTAGGCTAATTAGCCATTTAAAATCAGGGTGGAGTGATTCCCCACCTGTATGAATGAGCGGTGCCTGTGTAACCGCACAGGCATGCATGCAAAATACACTCGTTTTCTGCACATCCGCTATTTTCCTGCCTCTTTTTTCAAACTCCTGCGCTGTGAACTGGCTCCTTTGAACAGCCAGCAAAGGAGAAGAAATATCCCTCGTTTAGGCGCAGCTACGCTCCATACCGCCCAGCGTAGTTGTGCCTACAGCAGTGTAAATAAGCCCTTAGGCTAACTGCACAGGAGCAAGTGCCATTAGGGGCTGTGAATAGAGATGAGCGAGCATACTCGCTAAGGGCAATAAGCGAGCATTGCCCTTAGCGAGTACCTGCCCACTCGAGAGAAAAGGTTCGGGTGCCGGCGCGGGGGATCGGTGAGTTGCGGCAATCAGCAGGGGATAGTAGGGGGGAAAGAGGGAGAGAGATATCTCCCCTCCATTCCTCCCCGCTCTCCCCCGCAGCTCCCTGCCCGCCGCCGGCACCCGAACCTTTTCTCTCGAGCGGGCAGGTACTGGCTAAGGGCAATGCTCGCTCGAGCAATTGCCCTTAGCGAGTATACTCGCTCATCACTAGCTGTGAATACTGTACCCATATCAAGCTCCCCACCATGTGAAATCTCCAGTAATGCAAGGGTGCTCCCTCTGTGATGCCATCAGCCGCCCCCCCCCCCCGCGATGGGTTGCCATGGCAACAGGATGCCAGATATAGGTGTCCTAGCTTGCCATTGCCTATAATCGCTATTAAAAGCAATAAGGCATTGCAGTACAGAAGTCCTGCGATGCCTTATCATAGCAATCATAGCTGCTATGGTGCAAGTCCCCTTCAGGAACATAAGGAGTATTAAAAAAAAACATGTAAAAAATAATTACAAAAAAACTTGTTTTGCTCATTTTCCCCTATTTGTATATAAAAAATGAAAAGTAAAAAAAAAAACATTTGATATCATCGTGCATGCAATCACCTGTACTATAAATTAAACACACTATTTATCCTGCACAGCAAAAACTATTAAAAAAAACAGAGGCATGCTTATTTTATTCATTTTACCTCCCAAAAAATGCAAAAAAAGTGAGCAAAAAAGACATTTGCACCCCAAAAATGGTACAAATAAAAACTACAGCTCATGACGCAAAAAAAAACAAGCCCTCCTAGAGTTATATCCATGGAAAAACAAAAAAGTAATGGGACTTTGTTTGAATGCAGCAATGTAAAAATAATTATGATTTCCAAAAACAAGAGTTTTTATTGTGCAAAAGTGGAAAAACCTAAAAAAAATTGTATTAATATGTTGACAGAAAAAAAAAGGTATGGCTTTTGAAAGGTGGAGATGAAAATCCCCCATAATAGGCCATGTCCTTAAGGGGTTAATCGACTGCATGAGCGCTGACGTCACCACTAAGGTCGTTAGCGTTCGTGCAGAGCATTTAGACCGGTAGGCCTCACCACTTGATTATGAGCTTCTCACTTGCGCCTTGCTCAGGGCATCGTCATAAGTTTTGCGCATGCCCCCACCGGCAAAGTGCTAGACATATGCGCAGGAGCTGGGGGGGGGGGGGGTTGGGCTGGGAAATTTAAAATCTCCTTGCTACCAAAGGTCACCAAGAGCCTGGAGCAGTGACCGGTGGCCTCGTTGAGCTGTCCCCGGTCACGTGTTAAAAAGATAGCGATTACCATTAGTCTGGTTTCACAAGAGTGGATAGGAATTGCGGATTCTACATATGTTTGTTCTGCGGTAATATACAGTTCAATCAAATGCATTGGACTACACAATTCCACTCACATTAGCGGGTTGGAATTATGTAATCTACTAACAGAAAACAGAACGCAGCAGGTTCTATTTTACCGCTGATATCCGCAGCATAGAGCCCATTCTACTCTATGGTCGCAATATACCAACAGCCCATACACAACTACATTGTCTATGGGCTGCGGGTACCCGCGTCATCGCTAAACGATGGCACAGGAACTACGAATGCAAAAAGGTGTACTGCGCATAACTGCCTGTGTGAGTACGCAGTTATACATAGTACATTACGTGGCTGTACACAGCGCCATAGCCAGGCTCACAGCTGGGATCCGATGCGAGCCTCTGCAAATGGATTCCCTACATAGCCATGTCAGCCCAGCATTATTCTGATCACTACCTGTAATACGTAATTTACAAGGAGCCCTGGGAACGCTCGCCTTCCTGCAGTTGCAGGAGCAGCTTGTGGAGCGCCTTCTGTGTAAGACGGCCGCACCTCAGCAAGCTTAGGAAGCCTCACAGAGCGACACTTTTTACACCTCATCTGCACCGCTAAGGTCAAGAAATACCCCCCAAAAAAGCATGGGTGGAGGAGGAACATCCAATTTTATTGCCCCATGTGCCCATCCAAAGCAGGCCTCCATAATTACCCCTGTCTTCGGACAACCACACAGTTTACATTATTACTTTTATATAAGATTTAGGGAATGCCAAAAAGGCTCTCCATCGTTTTGGTCACTCAAAGGATCTACAAGTGTGCAACGGGACAAACAGGGGGATCTATTTCATATGTGTGCTGTGCAAACTTTTTTTTTTTAAATGACAGTTGCCAAAAAACTGAAAATCGGAATGGTTTCCTTCTGCTTTGCTTAGATTCATTCAAAACCCATAAGGGGGCAAAATATGCAGTACACCCCTAGAGGAATTTGTTAAGGGGTCTAGTTTTCAAAATGGGGTCATTTGTGGTCCCCTGTTGTTTGGCCGCTCAAGGGCTCTACAAGGGGGCAATGGGGGCTAAATCACCTTCAAGTAAAATGTCTGTTCTGAAAGCTACGGGCTGCTCCTTACGGTTTGCACCCTGTTGTGCATATGGACATAAGATTTGGGCCACAATGGGTATGTTTCTGAACATGGGACAAACAAGGGGATCCATTTTGAGGTGTTAATTCTCATTTTCATGTGCAGTCTAGAAAAAAAGTGCCTTTAAAATGACATATTTGCAAAAATATGAAATTTTATTTTTTTCTCCTCTAAATTGCATTAACTCCTGAAAAAAATCTCTGGGGTTAAAATACTCCTGACACCCCTCAGTGGATACATTAAGGGGTGTAGTTTTTAAAATGGGGTCATTTGTGGGGGTATCTATAATTCTGACACCTATGAGCCTTTGCAATGTTGGCTTGGTGCAGGAAAACAAAGTGTTCCTCAAAATGTTGATAAGTAATGTTAAGTTCCGCCCCTGCCCCGCCTCCTCTCATTGCAAACAGTGGCGAGGGGCAGAAAGGGGGCAGGAGCTCAGTGCACTGCTCCCGTCCTGTCCCGCCTTCTCCCCTTGCAGAGAGAGGCACCGTATATCAGCCGGGAGTGAAAACCCGACTGATATATGCCCGTCTGAATAAGCCCTAAATTGATACGTCTCCTAAATGGTTAAAAAAATGAAAGTTTTTTTAAATGTGCATCCAGAATAAAGTAAGCAGATGGAAATATATATCTTATCAAAAATGTGTACCGCATGTTTGCACATATTTAAGATATTTCAATTGAAAATGTAAAAAAAATAATTTTTGTACAAAATGTTTCTTATTTTGGCTTATTTAATAAATATACACAAATTCTATCAGTCTATTTTTACCACCTAAATGAAGTACAATATGTGGCGAAAAAACAATGTCAGAATCACTTGGATATGCAAATCCTTAATGGAGTTATGCTATGTTAAAGTGACACATGTCAGATTTCCAAAATTTGGCTCCGTCACTAAGGCGCAAACAGGCTTCATCACAAAGGGGTTATTAAGATATCTTACAGCAGAAAGTTATCACAATCAAGTTAAACTCTGCTACATATATGCACTAACTAGAAACCAAAACACACAATACGGTCATTCGACATCCACTAAAGAGTAAATATCTTTATTATGATAAAATGTATCAAAATGATTTTTCAAAAAAAAGCCATTCCAATAAATGACAGGACGTACACAAACACAGTACCCCAGTTCACCAATGGGGAGATGGAATTGATGTTTATTTACACTTCAGTATATAGCTGCAAGAATATGCTGCCCACAGACCAAGCCATGCGACCCCCACATACATACTGCTTGCCCACATGAACAGATTCCACCACATGCATGTAAGCTAGCAGTATTAGATATTAGTAAAAGCCATCATAAATGTGCTTGCCACATGCAAGTAAAGGCGCCACATGCATCCAGCCGAACAGCTTAAAAAGATTTATTCCTCTATCTTTCCACCTCATGGCAAAGTGTATATACTATAGATTAATACAATGCAGTGGAGACTAAAAGTGCTGCCCACAAACAAATCCAAGTAATCCAATAATCTACATACCAAAAAGATAGGTCTGCTCTTTCTGCATATTGCACAGCAAAAGCTCCCATAGAAGTCTATGGGAGGTGTGCAAATATGCAGGCAAATGCACAATACGCTGCGCAATCTAATATAAAAAAAAGAAAGACTTTTTCTTGCACCCCACTTTGATGCCGTTGAGTGACCTTTGGTGATGATGTTGGTGTCATTAGATTTGTGACATCCTGACCACCGCTGCAAAAATCATAAAGTTGATTGACCTGTCAGGAAAGGTTAAAGTTCCTATGTTAAGTCTAGCGCCGCTGTTGTGCTTCAGTCAACAGCGCCGCTAGAGACAGTCACGGCTCCTTCACACTGGCAGGGGAGAATTACGGCCCGATATCACCCTTGCAATCCATATGGAAACCCCTGGATGCGAGGTGTGTTCATATGGAAAAAGACCTGCATCCCTGCGGGACTGAAGGAATCCCCCACCGCGGCAGGGGATCGTGATGTTTAGTCCATTGTTTTCAATAGGGCCAGCGCTGCTGCTGCCAGTTCCATTGAAAACAATGGGCGATATCACAAAAAGAAAGATATTTATTCCCTGCATAGCATCGCAACGCGGCGCCATGTAGGAAAACATCACAAATGTGAATGAACCCATTTTATGTTTGCGTAGCGAACATTGCGTCCATCCAGTTCCATGAAAAACAGAACACATTGGGACCTAATTAGGCTAAATAGCATTTTAAATCAGGGCGGGGGTGAACAGGCTATCCGTGCGCAAAAAGTACAGTACAACGCCCCAATATAAATGCAAATCTATCTTGTTCACTGCGGAAATACTTTGGCTGAGAAGTGCGCAATTCTGCATATGCTCTTGTGAAGCTGCCTTTATAAGGATACAATCTAGAGATGAGCGAGCATAGTCGGTAAGGCGATATACTCAAGAGAGCATCGCCTTTTTCGAGAACCTGCCGGCTCGTCCCTGAAGATTCGGGGGGGCCGCAGGTGTGACCGGGGGGTTGCAGAGGGGATGGGGAGCGAGAGAGAGAGGGATCTCTCTCACTCTCCTCTCTGCTCCCCCTCGCTGCCCTGCGCTGCCCCGGACCCTGCGGCCTCCAGAATCTTCAGGGACGAACCAGCAGGTACTTGAAAAAGGCGATGCTCTCTCGAGTATATCGCCTTACCGAGTATGCTCGCTCATCTCTAATACAATCACAGACACAGCTAGTTCAAGTAACCCTGCAGTGCAAAATTATGACATAAAGAAGATAGCGCTACATAATATGAACATACCCACTTAGTGAACTGCGCTTCCGCACCGAACACCCCAATGCGAGTTTCGTATTACTTCTTCAAGGGATGTAATAATAAAGTTTCTTTTTGTACATTACACACAAACTTTGAAAAAGGGGATAAAAACTTTCTCACATGTAGATGTTTTCCAGTAGGAACAAGTTTTGCATACAAAAGGAGACTGTGTCTTGTTCATCATAGCTTTTATATTGTGAAATGCAGAAATTCAGAATGCGAGTTATACAATATATTAAATATGTATGTGGTGCAGTGTTTGTAGACAGCTGAATTATTCTGATATGGTCAGACTGTCTCCATCCCTAACACTCTTGATACTACGTTATGTCAGCGTTGTGCCTCTTTAGCATAAAACCAAAATATTTTTCAAAGCGTGTTGTGTATATATTACAGGGTGCGTGCACCTCTCTGCATATTCTTCTATTGGAGATTTTCTAGAGGCATGTCAGATGATAACCTGAGTGGGGATTCGGGCACTGGGACCCAAACACTTACTACAACAAGTAGTAGTAATAGCACTTCTAGCAGCAAGCGATACGAGAGTTCCATAAGTCCAGCAGATCTCAGTGCTATCTTTTTATCAATGTTTCTTTTCACAAGCTTCTATGAATGCCCATTCCATTTTTCCCTCTTACACACTGCAGAACCATGTACATGGAGCCTATCAGAGGCACATAGTCTTTGTATCTCCATGTTACAGAGCCATACCTATTCTGTGTGCTGTGGTTTCATCCGGACGTATTTCTATATAAGTAAGTCTTTCCAGGACTAACGATGAAATAAGTGGTAATCCTGTGAGTATGTCTACAGAGGATGCTGTAAAAAGTACTAGCTGTTGGACATTTGGGGACAGAGGACGAGTGGTGGTGGGAGGAAGAGGTGCTATTACTAACGGAAGTCACAGAGGGTATCCTGTTGTTAAGTAGGGCAACAAATTGTGTGCCTTTTACTAATAGGGGCCACAGAAGGGGAATTTTCAATTGGGACAGCAAGGGAGGGTATTTTAATAATTAGGGCCAAAAAAGACATCCTATTACTAACTGGGGCCACAGAGGGGGGTCCTATTACTGATTAGGGACACTGCAGGGGTCCTGTTACTTATCGGGGTCACAAAGAGGGCCCGATACATATGTGGGGCAGCAGTGAGCATGCTATAAGTTATTGGGTTCACAGTCCACTATTACTTAGTGGGGCTACAGCAGAGGTCCTATTACTGAGTTGGGCAACAGTGGGCACATAGTTACTAAAAGGGGTACTGAGAGGTTCACTAGGGGTTGTGGCAGCAGGATGGGGAGAGTGTGCAGAAGCAAGTTATGACGGAAAAAATCTCAATGGACACAGAGAGAAGAAAATCAAATATGGATGAGTCCAGACAGAGATGGCATCACCTGTAATCACTGGAGGTAACTGCACTGTAATTGTCAGCACTGTGTAGAGCCAGTATAGAAACGTATGTGGTAACTGTATTATTTGGAGGGAGACTAGAGCTAAACCATTGTGTCTAAGGGGGCTGCATTATCAAAGTTGTTTTATATTTTTTTTTATTAATTTCTGTAATTTTTTTCAGTATAGGGGCAAATTCACAGAGTAGAAGCAGCCTCTGTACGACCTTGCTTCTACTCTCACTCCACAAACTTCATAGATCCATATCATGCAGTGAGTTCGGGTCATCTGTAAAATGCACCCTAAATATACTTGTTTGAAACTGGCCATAAAGTTTTTGATTTTGGTACTGTATTTATGTTGTGAGCTGTTCTGGTGCTGTACTAATGGTGAAAACTTAGTGCAGGGGCTGTATTTATGATAAGAGATTGGTTCTGGTGCGGTATATATTGAGATAACTTCTGGTGTTGTATTTACTTACTGAGTTTGGTTCTGGTGCTATATCTATATATTGTTATCACTGAAAAGGCCTTGACACTAAAAGAAAACTTTATTAACTTATAAGAATAAAAAAACACTTCCTAACCCACTAGGGTGCTTAACCTAAACAGACACACAGCTACAGACACAAACATATAACCATTCATCTGAATGAAAGATGAATGTAAGGGTGGACAATAGAATGAAAAAAATTACTGGGTACAGAATACCCCAAGGTGTTACAGGGTATTAATATTAAATGTAGCGATAATGGTATGACGCTACCTATCAAGACAGTTTGGAGTCAAATATGACTGACATAGTAATCAATTGATATAGAATAAATGTGAGTACTATTTGATCATCAACTGTATAACCTCTTGAATTGGGTTGCTGTAAGTATCACATAGGAAGTAATCCTATGATGCCATATTGCTAAACCCACGTATTAGTGTGTATTGCCACCCACTAAGATAGTAGTAATGGTCTATCCAAACCCGTAGTTCACTAATTAGTGTAAAAAGGGTTAATAGTCCAACAGCACCGTAATGTAACGATGTGACTGAACTGGACTAGTTATCGCCAGGAGTCACTAAAAGAGATTTTTTTGGAGCGATGTCCTAAAGGTATCGTCTATCGTCGACGCGTTTCCACAGTGTAATACTTTATTAAGCACTGCTTCATCAGGACGAGGTGATATATATAACGTTAGTTGTAGGTTGAACAGGGAAAGGCAGAGCGCAGAATAACTCTATTTGCGAAAGCTGCGTCTGCCTTGATAACCCTTTACTAAGTGAAGTGCTGGCAAAGCTGGTATTGGTTGTATATAGGAGTGATACAACGGCTGGAAAAATACACTGCTGCAGAGACCAGTGCCTGGTAAGGCTGATACTAGTTGTATATAGGAGTGATACAACGGCTGGAAAAATACACTGCTGCAGAGACCAGCGCCTAGTGAGGCTGATACTAGTTGTATGTAGGAGTGATACAACGGCTGGAAAAATACACTGCTGCAGAGACCAGCGCCTGGTAAGGCTGATACTAGTTGTATATAGGAGTGATACAACGGCTGGAACAATACACTGCTGCAGAGACCAGCGCCTGGTAAGGCTGATACTAGTTGTATATAGGAGTGATACAACGGCTGGAAAAATACACTGCTGCAGAGACCAGCGCCTAGTGAGGCTGATACTAGTTGTATGTAGGAGTGATACAACGGCTGGAAAAATATACACTGCTGCAGAGACCAGCGCCTGGTAAGGCTGATACTAGTTGTATATAGGAGTGATACAACGGCTGGAAAAATACACTGCTGCAGAGACCAGCGCCTGGTAAGGCTGATACTAGTTGTATGTAGGAGTGATACAACGGCTGGAAAAATACACTGCTGCAGAGACCAGCGCCTGGTAAGGCTGATACTAGTTGTATATAGGAGTGGTACAACGGCTGGAAAAATACACTGCTGCAGAGACCAGTGCCTGGTGTTAGATACAACAGAGCGCTTAAAGGAAGCACTTCACTCTAACATGTAAAGTGCTGACAAGGCTGATATTAGTTGTATATAGGAGTGATGCAAGAGCTGGAATAATGCACTGCTGCAGGAACCAGCGCCTGATACTAAATACTGCAGAGCCTTTACAGGCAGCACTTCACACTAACATGTAAAGTGCTGACAGGGCTGATACTAGTAGTATACAGGAATGATACAATGGCTGGAATAATGCACTGCTGAAGAGCCCAGCACCTGATATTGAATACAACAGAGCCCTTACGGGCAGCACTTCACGGGCATTTGACCAACTGTTCTGTGTAATGGGACTTTTAGCTGATAATATTATCACAGATTAGTAGTGGATTTGCTTTTCCATTGTGCCTCAGCCATATCCCCCTACTAGTTCTCTATTCTATTTAACATATTATACCAGACTACTGTGTTTATATGTTTGGACAGTGTTTTTAGAGAAATCTTGATGAAGAACCCTCCATTAAATGTACAATTTGCTCAAAAGCTATGATAGCAATCTATTGGACATCACCTTTAACCCTTTGCAATCCAATTTTGGATTCAGGGTTTCCTAGGGGGCTCTCTTTTTCTGCCATTATACAATGACACCATCTGCTGGCCAGAGCCAGTACTGCGGTATGGGACATGCTGGAGAGGCCCCCCGACAACAGAGTAGTCAGTAATATAAAGTAAGAATGCCCTGCCGGACGTCTTCCGACATCAAAGCTGTACAGCCTTCAACCAGAATGTCTTCAGACGTCAGACAGTGGATTGGAAAAGGTTAAGATACAGCCTATAGATTATAGTAAGTATATTACCTGTTCCCTGCACAGGGCATCAACATATGCAAGAAATCATTCTAGTAACTCAAATGCCAAAGAGTCATCTGATTCTTTGAGCATGGGCAACATTGCACTATTGGGCTTCCTTTAGGTAATGCATATGGCTGCTATGACAGTTTAGTGTCTTTTTACTCTTAAAATTAAGAATCCAGGGACCACTTATGTTGTAGAAACAATATCATCCAAACTAGCCAATTAACTCACACAATACTCCTTTCTTCAAGACCGATGGCAGATGCCCTGGCATGTCTAATAACAACTATATACTATAGATTTTCTGAAGATCTTGTAGAAACATGGATCTTCTGACAACCATGTAGTTTATTTGAGGAGCGTTAGAGTAGCCAACTGCCAAAAGATGGTGGTTAGCTGTTGGATTTGTTTTCTCTAATTTTACTCTAGTCGGGTTGAAGTATTTTAAAGTATTTTAAGAAACTCCAGATAACATGTTTCCTTGGATATGGTTTTAATTAATGCATTTCTTTTGTGATACCTACTACATATGTAATAGATGACACAATCACAATTTATTCCACATATTGGCTATTTAAATGAACAATCTAGAAATCAAGTATCACATGATGTTCAAAGTGTTTATGACAATCTTTATCTTTTCTATAGTAGAAGCCATCAGCATCTACTATAACAACAAAGGGAACGTTCAGGAGAACATTTCTTTAAACGTGGCAACAATTATCCTGCTGCTAAATGAGATAAGTATACTATTGTTCAAAATAACGGCTCTACATTAGATTCATGAAGAAAGAAGATAATATGTTTGTCTCTGAGACCATGACTTGTGCAATGAGGGTGGAAATTGATGTTCATGTTCAGCTTTGCTCTGTCTAGATAGAACATGCATTACATGGCCAGTACTGTGAAAGAGGCTGAGGATAAAGTGTATCCATTATGGAAATATTCATCCATTGTTCCATCATTTTCATTTGTAGTGTAATTACACATAGAGAGATGGGTTTGAATTAACACATACAAACAAATCTAATAATTGAAGGGGACTATATCACCATTTTTTGTTTCAGTTAAAATCAGGTGGAAAAACTATTTTTTCAATTGTTTTTAATTTTCTGATTGTAGATTTTTTTATTCTGTTGTCTATACATGACTATGGGGGTTGCTATATTGCCTGAGCTGCATTTAACAACATTTAGAGCATTTAAAGATGCTTTAGAGCAGCTTCATGGGCCATTCACACCATGGACTGGAGGAAACCCATTCACTTGTATGGGAGACTATTCTAGGCATGTTCTGTGATCTGCACAGGGGTTATTTTGCAAGGAGGAGGAGTAGATAGTCACAGCTAATCACCTATTGTGAATGGTGGATCCTGTGTTATCTACATATAGGTGTTATCTGTCACTGTAATCCTGCTTGTGATGTGACTGCTGCAAAGCTTTCTCTACAGATCAGGAGGTCATGGACCATTATTAGGCAATGTGGTCAGTGTGAAAAATGCAGGATTTTAAGATTTAAAAAAAAAAATATATAGATTGTGACCAAAAATGTAAAAAAAAAAATCACCCAAAATTGTTATAAAATTTGTGTAACACAAAAATGTGACTTATATTATATAAGTAATTTTCTGATGACGTATGCCCTTTAAATAATGATTGCTACGGTTTCGGACATTCACTCCTCTGCCTTCAACACTCCTCTTCCGTTGGCAAACTATAGAAAAATGACTTTAAACAACTTATTTACTGGTGCTGAATAGTGAATTGATAAAGCCGGATCCAAACTCAAAAAAAGACAAGATCAAAGAAGAATCAAAAATAAAGAAGCTGTAAAGTAGATGTATGTATGGGCTTTACAACTGACCTCACTGACCAGGTTAATCATCCGATTAAAAGAATGGTAATGCGCAGAACTCAGTCCATTCACCAAGACACCCTCGCAACACCAACACACACTTCTCATGAGTTACTGTGCAGACCTATGTTGCAGAGAAATGCTTCGAACAGAAATACTGTTTTGAAGCAATACTGCATGTAAACCCATGTCTGTGGTTTTTACATGCAGTATTGTCGCAAATTAGATGGAGGTGCAATATTGACATGTTCTGAATAGCTGGCAGGAAGGATTCATTGATTTGTACTGCCTACACCAAATCCAGACCCTCCCATCAACATAGTGTAAAAGAAACCCTGGTTCATCTGAGCACATGATGCTCAGTGATCCAAATTTGCCAACTGGAGTCATTCCTTTTAGAGATGAGCGAACGTACTCGTCCGAGCTTGATACTCGTTCGAGTATTAGCGTGTTCGAGATGCTCGTTACTCGTGACGAGTACCACGCGATGTTCGGGTTACTTTCACTTTCATCTCTGAGACGTTAGCGCGCTTTTCTGGCCAATAGAAAGACAGGGAAGGCATTACAACTTCCCCCTGCGACGTTCAAGCCCTATACCACCCCCCTGCAGTGAGTGGCTGGCGAGATCAGGTGTCACCCGAATATAAAAATCGGCCCCTCCCACGGCTCGCCACAGATGCATTCTGACATAGAGGAGGGAAAGTGCTGTTGGTGCCGGAGCTGCTATAGGGAGAGTGTTAGGAGTATTTTAGGCTTCAAGAACGCCAACGGTCCTTCTTAGGTCCACATCTAACCGTGTGCAGTAGTGTGGAGGCTGCTTTTTGCAGTGTTGCACTTTTTTTTTTTTGTATATCGGCCGTGCAGAGCATTGCGCCCTGCAGTAATTATACATACTCCAGGGCCAGTAGTGGTGGTGAGGCAGGGACAGAAGACATATTTATTGAATATAGGCAGTGGGCCTTTCCAAAAACATTTGGGAAAAAAAATCTATTTGGGCTGCCTGTGACTGTCCTCAGTGTACTGGGTCTGTGCTGGGTGTAGTTGTCCTAATTCATACGCAGCCAGCTAAGTGTTACAGCACGCTTGCGCAAAATTATTTCCTGGCTCTGTGTTGGCTGTTACATCACCGCTGTATTCCTGTCCACAGTGCAACAGTCTGCAGTTATTTTACATACTCCAGGGCCAGTAGCGGTGAGGCAGGGACAGAAGACATATATTTATTGAATATAGACAGTGGGCCTTTCCAAAAACATTTTGGAAAAAAAATCTATTTGGGCTGCCTGTGACTGTCCTCAGTGTACTGGGTCTGTGCTGGGTGTAGTTGTCCTCCTAATTCATATGCAGCCAGCTAAGTGTTACAGCAGGCTTGCGCAAAATTATTTCCTGGCTCTGCTGTGCGTTCGGTAAGCGAAGTCAGCCTCCAACCACAGGCCAATAAGCGGCACATTTAATTTCAGCGTTCTGTTTCTGCACTACTGGTAATACACCATGCTGAGGGGTAGGGGTAGGCCTAGAGGACGTGGACGCGGGCGAGGACGCGGAGGCCCAAGTCAGAGTGTGGGCACAGGCCGAGCCAGTGCGGCGGCCAGGGGTCGAGGCAGGGCCAGACCGAATAATCCACCAACTGTTTCCCAAAGCGCCCCCTCGCGCCATGCCACCCTGCAGAGGTCAAGGTGCTCTACGGTGTGGCAGTTTTTCACAGAGACGCCTGACGACCGATGAACAGTGGTGTGCAACCTTTGTCGCGCCAAGATCAGCCGGGGAGCCACCACCACCAGCATGCGCAGGCATATGATGGCCAAGCACCCCACAAGGTGGGACGAAGGCCGTTCACCACCTCCGGTTTGCACCACTGCCTCTCCCCCTGTGCCCCAACCTGCCACTGAGATCCAACCCCTCTCTGAGGACACAGGCACTACTGTCTCCTGGCCTGCACCCACACCCTCCCCTCCGCTGTCCTCAGCCCCATCCAGCAATGTCTCTCAGCGCAGCGTCCAGATGTCGCTAGCGCCACTGTTTGAGCGCAAGCGCAAGTACGCCGCCACGCACCCGCACGCTCAAGCGTTAAACGTGCACATTGCCAAATTGATCAGCCTAGAGATGCTGCCGTATAGGCTTGTGGAAACGGAGGCTTTCAAAAACATGATGGCGGCGGCGGCCCCGCGCTACTCGGTTCCCAGTTGCCACTACTTTTCCCGATGTGCCGTCCCAGCCCTGCACGACCACGTCTCCCGCAACATTGTACGCGCCCTCACCAACGCGGTTACTGCCAAGGTCCACTTAACAACGGACACGTGGACAAGCACAGGCGGGCAGGGCCACTATATCTCCCTGACGGCACATTGGGTGAATTTAGTGGAGGCTGGGACAGAGTCAGAGCCTGGGACCGCTCACGTCCTACCCACCCCCAGAATTGCGGGCCCCAGCTCGGTGCTGGTATCTGCGGCGGTGTATGCTTCCTCCACTAAACCACCCTCCTCCTCCTCCTCCTCCAACGCAACCTCTGTCTCGCAATCAAGATGTGTCAGCAGCAGCAGCATGTCGCCAGCAGTCAATGTCGCGCGGCGTGGCAGCACAGCAGTGGGCAAGCGTCAGCAGGCCGTGCTGAAACTACTCAGCTTAGGAGAGAAGAGGCACACGGCCCACAAACTGCTGCAGGGTCTGACAGAGCAGACCGACCGCTGGCTTGTGCCGCTGAGCCTCCAACCGGGCATGGTCGTGTGTGACAACGGCCGTAACCTGGTGGCGGCTCTGCAGCTCGGCAGCCTCACGCACATGCCATGCCTGGCCCATGTCTTTAATTTGGTGGTTCAGCGCTTTCTGAAAAGCTACCCACACTTGTCATACCTGCTCGGAAAGGTGCGCCGAGTCAGCGCACATTTCCGCAACTCCAAGACGGACGCTGCCACCCTGCGGACCCTGCAACATCGGTTTAATCTGCCAGTGCACCGACTGCTGTGCAACGTGCCCACACGGTGGAACTCTACGCTCCACATGTTGGCCAGGCTCTATGAGCAGCGTAGAGCTATAGTGGAATACCAACTCCAACATGGGCGGCGTAGTGGGAGTCAGCCTCCTCAATTCTTTACAGAAGAGTGGGCCTGGTTGGCAGACATCTGCCAGGCCCTTGGATACTTTGAGGAGTCTACCCAGATGGTGAGCGGGGATGCTGCAACCATTAGCGTCACCATTCCTCTGCTATGCCTCTTGAGAAGTTCCCTGCAAAGCATAAAGGCAGACGCTTTGCACTTGGAAACGGAGGCGTGGGAAGACAGTATGTCGCTGGATAGTCAGAGCACCCTCATGTCTATATCTCAGCGCGTTGAGGAGGAGGAGGAGGGGGAGGAGCATGAGGAGGAGGGGGAAGAGACAGCTTGGCCCACTGCTGAGGGTACACATGCTGCTTGCCTGTCATCCTTTCAGCGTGTATGGCCGGAGGAGGAGGAGGAGGATCCTGAAAGTGATCTTCCTAGTGAGGACAGCCATGTGTTGCGTACAGGTACCCTGGCGCACATGGCTGACTTCATGTTAGGATGCCTTTCTCGTGATCCTCGCGTTACACGCATTCTGGCCACTACGGATTACTGGGTGTACACACTGCTCGACCCACGGTATAAGGAGAACCTTTCCACTCTCATTCCTGAAGAGGAAAGGGGTTCGAGAATGATGCTATACCACAGGGCGCTGATGGACAAGCTGATGGTAGACTTCCCAACCGACAGCGCTAGTGGCAGAAGGCGCAGTTCCGAGGGCCAGGTAGCAGGGGAGGCGCAGAGATCAGGCAGCATGTACAGCGCAGGCAGGGGAACATTCTCCAAGGCCTTTGCCAGCTTTATGGCTCCCCAGCAAGACTGTGTCACCGCTCCCCAGTCAAGGCTGAGTCGGCGGGAGCACTGTAAAAGGATGGTGAGGGAGTACGTAGCCGATCGCACGACCGTCTTCGGTGACGCCTCTGCCCCCTACAACTACTGGGTGTCGAAGCTGGACACATGGCCTGAACTCGCGCTGTATGCCCTGCAGGTGCTTGCTTGTCCTGCAGCTAGCGTCTTGTCAGAGAGGGTGTTTAGTGCGGCTGGGGGAATCATCACGGATAAGCGTACCCGCCTGTCAACTGACAGTGCCGACAGGCTTACACTCATCAAGATGAACAAAGCCTGGATTTCCCCAGACTTCTCTTCTTCACCAGCTGACAGCAGCGATACCTAAGCAATACGTAGGCTGCACCCGCGGATGGAAGCATTGTTCTCTATCACCATCAAAAACGTGGACCTTTTAGCTTCATCAATCTGTGTATAATATTCATCCTCCTCCTCCTGCTCCTCCTCCTGAAACCTGACATAATCACGCCGAACGAGCAATTTTTCTTAGGCCCACAAGGCTCAGTCATATAATTTTTGTAAACAATTTTTATACGTTTCAATGCTCATTAAAGCGTTGAAACTTGCACCTGAACCAATTTTTATTTTAACTGGGCTGCCTCCAGGCCTAGTTACCAATTAAGCCACATTAACCAATTCACCAATTTTTTGGGGCCCTCGCCTGCAGTGTAATCCAATTAATTTTTGCCCACCTGCATTACAGCTGACGTTACATCAGCTGTGCTGGGCACTGCAATGGGATATATTTATCTACCGCCGGTGGGTTCCTGGCACCCACCCATGCTGTCAGTCCACACGGAGTTGTAACTACATGTGTCCACTTCTAAAGAAACCCTGTCTGACTGGGGCATGCAGTGTGGGCCGAAGCCCACCTGCATTTAACATGACATTACCTCAGCTGTGATGGGCAATGCTATGGGATATATTTATGTGCCGCCGGTGGCTTCCTGGCACCCACCCATGCTGTCAGTCCACAGGGACTTCACAATAGGGAGTTGTACCTGCCTGTGTCTATGAATTAAAAAGCCCGGTCAGGTTGGGGCATGCAGTGTTGGCCGAAGTCCACCTGCATTTAATCTGACGTTAGCTCTGCTGTCCAGGGTACTGCAATGGGATACATTTATGTACAGCCGGTGGGTTCCAGGGAGCCACCCATGCTGTGGGTGCACACAGAATTCCCATTGCGGAGTTGTACCTGCCTGTAACTATTTATAAAAAAACGCGGTCTGACTGGGGCATGCAGACACCTTGACAGAATGAATAGTGTGTGGCACATAGGTTCCCCATTGCTATGCCCACATGTGCAGCTCCTGATGGCGGTGGCACAGGATTATATTTCTCATTGCTTCTGTACAGCATTGTGGGCTATCGCGCCGCCCCTTTTAAAGAGGGTCGCTGCCCAGCCGTGCCAACCCTCTGCAGTGTGTGCCTGCGGTTCCTCCTCATGGCAGACGCACTTATAAATAGACATGAGGGTGGCGTGGCATGAGTGCAGGTGAAGGCTGCGCAGGGACACTTTGGTGTGTGCAGTGGACACTGCGTCGTGCGGGGGGGTTGGGCAGCATGTAACCCAGGAGAAGTGGCAGCGGAGTGTCATGCAGGCAGTGATTGTGCTTTGTCGGAGGTAGTGTGGTGCTTAGCTAAGGTATGCATTGCTAATGAGGGCTTTTCAGAAGTAAAAGTTGTTGGGAGGGGGGGGGGGGCCCACTCTTGCCGGTATTGTGGCTTAATAGTGGGACCTGGGAACTTGAGATGCAGCCCAACATGTAGCCCCTCGCCTGCCCTGTCCGTTGCTGTGTCGTTCCCATCACTTTCTTGAATTGCCCAGATTTTCACAAATGGAAACCTTAGCGAGCATCGGCGATATACAAAAATGCTCGGGTCGCCCATTGACTTCAATGGGGTTCGTTACTCGAAACGAACCCTCGAGCATCGCGATAATTTCGTCCCGAGTAACGAGCACCCGAGCATTTTGGTGCTCGCTCATCTCTAATTCCGTTATGTTTCTCTTTGGTCTAAAATAAACTTTTGCATGCACGAATACACTCGCCACTATGGAGCGTAATAGCGCCTGAACCAGGTAAAATCCTTTTTTTCAATGTTCGAATTTTGTGCTATTTCATGCCAGTAAAGAAAAAAAAGAAGGAACATAGGTCCTAGCTTAGCTTTCTCGCACCTAGAAAAACTACATGCGAGAGAGATAGGGCAAGTCCTATCTTTTCTTGCTTATAGTATTAACACGCGAGAATCCCACTACTTAAAATCAGTGAAATCAATAGATTGGTTTCATCATGTTTGATGATCATGTCCGCAAATCATAACAAAAGCATGGCCACCTGAAGAAGTCCTTTGACAGCAATGGCACTCAAACTGGTCATCTACTATTCCAGCATATTCGGGTAAGGAATGATGAGTGGTGTATTCAGACACGTTAGTTATAGACACACCAGCGTTGTATTTGTCTATAATTTCCTTGATTGTGTACTGCCTGTTCGTCAGATTGATTTTTGACATCCTCCTCCGACTCCTTTCCTCGATGAGTTTTTTCCTCTTTTCTGGATGTTTTCCCTCAATTACACCATTCCCCTTTTATTCTCAGCACTGTTGCACAAGACAACCTCACAAGTTGGCAGTGTATGAAATACCGGCCCTGATTCATAATTGAAGTTGCTCAGATCATATGATTTTGTTGGAGGTCACATGTCCGATTTCCTTACAGGGAAGCTCCAATCATGAATGGATAGGTCTTCAATAAAGTGGCCATCCAGTGAATAAACATCATTACTATTTTATTTTTTTGTATAATTTTCATTCTGAATAATATGGAAACTATTCCTGTTACCGCTTATGTGATCATCCGGAATATCAAAGTTACATATTTTCTGACTGAGCCGAGCTGATCCTCAAATTAAGGAAAGGTAAGACTATGAGCCACTTGATACCTTGACTTACAAACATTTTTAATCTTTAATTTATTGTGCATGTGAATGAATCGTGGATGCCTCCAAGGCTGCCTGCGGCTATTGATGAAGCCAAGTCAGCTACCATCATATTAGGAAAAAACAACCCTACTGTGCGCACCCTGAGAACATAACTGGTAAAAAGCTTATGTACACACATTTTCTACTGTAATTTTCATTTAACTTTTTACTCTGCACTTCCTTCACTTGAGTCTAATGACGTTTGAAGAGCTCTTTTTTTAAGTTGCAATAATGGTTTTCACTTTATTTTTACCATTTTACACTTCTTGTCATGTACTGGAAATGAAGTAAAGAAGCTCACCAAGCATTTTGCATAAAATTTCAAGAGTTTGTATGCCCAGCGAGACTCATCCTACAGAGGCTTACAGTATACTCTGCTGCTACTTAATTATTCCTTGATCCAATAAACAGAATATAGGTATTTTATACAGTGCCAATACAAAGGTTACTCCCATTTGAGGATGTGTCATCAAGTAACAAGAATTGAGGCACATTGGGGAAGATATCAATACTGTAATAGTGATTTTTTTAAGTCGGTTGAAAGTTGTACAAGTTGTACGAAATTAATAATAATAACACACATGGCATAATTATAATAGCACACAGTATTAAAAAAAAAGAAAACTGTACATTTCAAAAAATTTTAATACACATTATAGATTAAAGGGGTAGCAGAATTACAAGCTAGGAGAGAGGATAATTTGCTGATCTGTGGGGGTTTCACTGCTGAGAAGACCCCCCTCCCCACCCGCTGATCTTGAGAATGGACGACCTATGTCCTGGCTCTGCCCATCACTGCCCTAACTGTAAATTCAGAGTGAATGGAGCACTGGCCAAGCATGCACAGTTGTCGCTCGTTAATCTCAATAGGGCTGACGGAAATACCTGAATGCTTGCTGCTCGGCTATCTCCGGTAGTCACATTGAAAATGAATTGAGTACCAGTGAGCTTGTGCAACCAGTGCTCCATTCAGTCTCCCCCTCACATTGCAAAAAGGAGGACACAGGACCTCGATTCTCAAGATCAATAGCGTTCTTAGCAGTGAGGTCAAACTGATCAGCAAGTTACCCCTTATCCAGGGAATAACTTGTAAATCTGGTACAACCCCTTTGGAAAAATTAAAGTATTAAAGGTATTCGTAAACAGTGCCAAAACACATTGGGACGGATTTACTGAGGCAATTTATGTGCAACAAATATATTAAGGCTAGTTTCACACGGGCGGTCGTGAGTTTGCCGCGAGACACATCGCCTGCGATTTTTGAGTGTTGGCGATGCTTTTTTTTTTTTCAGAATAATCTCGCATCACATCACTGCCGCCCGCGTTAAAATCACAAGAGAAAATTGCGTGTTTTTTTAATGCGGAAGTCAAAAGAACTTTCTAATGTTAAAATCGCATTGCATCGCAATGCTAGTTTGTTGCGTTGTGATATGATAAAAAGGAGGCTCCATAGGGAAACATGGAAGATAAATTTTAAAAAATCAAAAATCGCACATTGCAGAAAGAGAGAACATGCCGCAATTTTTTGTTCTCTCAACATTGCATCAGTGAAAACATCGCTAATGGGTAGGAAACCATTAAAAATCATTGGTTTCGTAATCTGTTTTTTTACTGTGTCTCGTATCAGGCGAAAATAGCGAGATTTTCTCCCCCTTGTGAAACCACACTAAGAGGTGCAATTTTCTTAACAATGGAAAAGCTGGGCTACAGGGCAGTCAGTCCTGATAAGCAGCAGGAACTTGGGAAAGCGGAGTTGCAGCAGTGAGCTCAGCTATAACCAGTTCTCCCATTACACAGCAGCAGAGTGGCCATGACTTGCATTACGGTATTAGCATAAAGATGCTCTGTCTCCTGAGGCCTCGTTCAGACAAGCATGGTCAACATGCTACTACAGTAACGTGTAAAGCATTCTACTGACATGCAGGAATTCTGCAGTGAATGAGCTGCTCCACGGAGCAGCCCATTCACATGTCCGTGCTGTGAGCAGAATGCTGCCGCGGCTCCCATAGGGGCCTCTGGTCAGCACCATGGACAGCATCGCAGCACTGAGCTGACAGGCGAGTCAGCACTCGCTGCCCTATCTTTTTTACTAGTGCAGATTTTGCATTGGAAGAAAAGCTCAGTGTGAGCACTTCCGTAGCAACCTATTGGTTGCTTTAGAAGCGTGGTTTACATGCTGCTGCAGCAGTGTGTAAACCATGCTCATCTGAACTAGACCTGACATGGCAGCTGAAAAGAGGAGAATGGTCAATGCCAGGGTGGGGACAAAGTATTTTGGTACATTAAGCAGATAAGGCAAATGGTCACCAACCCTTCCCGCTGGGAAAACAACACATGTCTACTGCTCATAACCTCATAATACACATGTTTGCTGCTGCAGAACCTCATAATACAAATGTATGCTACAGCAGAACTTCATAATGCATACATGTGCTGCTCCACAAGAACACCATACATGTCCGGTACTGCATACCCTCATAATTTGTGTCAATGAATAAGAGAGAAGTAAGGGATTGTAGCTACTTAGCTCTATTATACCTCAAAATTATGCAGTCACCAAAAAATGGGCAGATACCAGTTCTACACAATGATAGTGATTACATCCCAGTGATGACAGGTGATGTTTTTCCTGACTGGTGCTACTTGCTTTCAATTTTCTTATCTATCTGAGCCCTAGACCAGAATGATGACCTCTTTAAGCCACAATTATTGTCTAGACATTCTCCCTATCCTGCTTCTACTCCAGCCCCTCTCAATGCCGATCTGCACAGTAATAATGCCCCATTTGTGCCCCCACAAAGTAATAGTGACTAGAGATGAGCGAGCGTACTCGGATAAGCACTACTCGCTCGAGTAATTGGCTTTATCCGAGTATCGCTGAGCTCGGGCCTAAAGATTCGGGTGCCGGCACGGAGCGGGGAGCTGCAGGGGAGAGCGGGGAGGAACGGTGGGGAGATCTTTCTCTCCCTCTCTCCCGCCCGCTCTCCCCTGCTCCCCGCTGCGACTCACCTGTCAGCCGCAGCGGCACCCGAATCTTTAGACCCGAGCACAGCGATACTCGGATAAAGCCAATTACTCGAGCGAGTAGTGCTTATCCGAGTACGCTCGCTCATCTCTAATAGTGACCAAATGATGTAATATAATTAGTGATGAGCGAACGTACTCGTCCGAGCTTGATGCTCGGGCGAATATTAGGGTGTTCGGGATGCTCGTTACTCTTAACGAGCACCACGCGGTGTTCGGGTTACTTTCACTTTCCTCTGTGAGACGTTAGCGCGCTTTTCTGGCCAATTGAAAGACAGGGAAGGCATTACAACTTCCCCCTGTGACATTCAAGCCCTATACCACCCCCCTGCTGTGAGTGGCTGGGGAGATCAGATGTCACCCGAGTATAAAAGTCGGCCCCTCCCGCGGCTCGCCTCAGATGCCTTGTGAGTTAGCTGAGGGAAAGTGCTGCTGCTGGTGCTGCTGTAGGGATAGTGTTAGGAGTGAGTGTAGGCTTCAAGAACCCCAACGGTCCTTCTCAGGGCCACATCTATCCGTGTGCAGTACTGTGGAGGGTGCTGTTAGCAGTGTTGCACAATTTTTTTTTTTTCAAAATCGGCTGTCTGCAGAGCATTGCGCCCTGCAGTAATAGTCCAGGGACAGAAGTGGTGGTTAGGCAGGGAGAGTGTTAGGAGTGAGTGTAGGCTTCAAGAACCCCAACGGTCCTTCTTAGGGCCACATTTAACCGTGTGCAGTACTGTGCAGGCTGCTGTTAGCAGTGTTGCATTTTTTTTTTTTTCAAAATCGGCTGTGCAGAGCATTGCGCCCTGCAGTAATACTACAGGGAGAGAATTGTGTAGGCAGGGCCAGAAGATATATATTATTGATTGAATATAGTCAGTGGGCCTTTTCTTTAAAAAAAAAGGGAAAAATTCTATCTGGCCTGCCTCTGTCAGTCCTCAGCGTTCTGTGTATGTGTGTGGTGGGTGGAGATAGTCTAAAAATCATACGCAGCCAGCTACGTTTAACAGCAGTCTTGCGCCAATTTATTTCCTGGCTGGGAAAAATCACCGCTCTGCTGCACTTCATATAACTGCATTTCTGTGGAACAGATTTCTTATCTGATTGAATATAGTCACTGGGCCTTCCCTTTTAAAAAAAAAGGGAAACATTCTATTTGGCCTGCCTCTGACAGTCCTCAGCGTTCTGGGTACGTGTGTGGTGGGTGGAGAACGTAAAGAAATCATACGCAGCCAGCTACGTTTAACAGCAGGCTTGCGCCAATTTATTTCCTGCCTGGGAAAAATCACCGCTCTGCTGCACTTCATATAACACTGCAGTTCTGTGGAACACATCTAATCTTATCTGATTGAATATAGTCACTGGGCCTTCCCTTTAAAAAAAAAAGGGAAACATTCTATTTGGCCTGCAGGCTTGCGCCAATTTATTTCCTGCCTGGGAAATCACTGGTAATACAGCATGCTGAGGGGTAGGGGTAGGCCTAGAGGACGTGGACGTGGCTGAAGACGCGTAGGCCCAAGTGAGGGTGTGGGCACAGGCCGAGCTCCCGATCAAGGTGTATCGCAGCCGACTGCTGCGCGATTAGGAGAGAGGCACGTTTCTGGCGTCCGCACATTCATCGCCCAATTAATGGGTCCACGCGGGAGACCTTTATTAGAAAATGAGCAGTGTGAGCAGGTCCTGTCGTGGATGGCAGAAAGTGCTTCGAGCAAGCTATCATCCACCCACAGTTCTGCGCCGTCCAGTGCTGCAAATCCGAATCCTCTGGCTGCTGCTCCTCCTTCCTCCCAGCCTCCTCACTCCACTACAATGACACATGCTCAGGAGCGGGAAGACTCCCAGGAACTGTTCTCGGGCCCCTGCTCAGATTGGGCAGCAGTGGTTTCTCTCCCACCAGAGGAGTTTATCGTCACTGATGCCCAACCATTGGAAAGTTCCCGGGGTCCGGGGGATGAGGCTGGGGACTTCCGCCAACTGTCTCAAGACCTTTCAGTGGGTGAGGAGGACGATGACGATGAGACACAGTTGTCTTGCAGTGAGGTAGTAGTAAGGGCAGTAAGTGCGAGGGAGGAGCGCACAGAGGATTCGGAGGAAGAGCAGCAGGACGATGAGGTGACTGACCCCACCTGGTGTGCAACGCCTACTCAGGACAGGTCTTCAGAGGGGGAGGCAAGGGCAGCAGCAGGGCAGGTTGCAAGAGGCAGTGTGGTGTCCAGGGGTAGAAGCAGGGCCAGACCGAATAATCCACCAACTGTTTCCCAAAGCGCACCCTCGCGCCATGCCACCCTTCAGAGGCCAAGGTGCTCTAAGGTCTGGCAGTTTTTCACAGAGACGCCTGACGACCGATGAACAGTGGTGTGCAACCTTTGTCGCGCCAAGATCAGCCGGGGAGCCACCACCAACAGCCTCACCACCACCAGCATGCGCAGACATATGATGGCCAAGCACCCCACAAGGTGGGACGAAGGCCGTTCACCGCCTCCGGTTTGCACCGCTGCCTCTCCCCCTGTGCCCCAACCTGCCACTGAGATCCAACCCCCCTCTGAGGACACAGGCACTACCGTCTCCTGGCCTGCACCCACACCCTCACCTCCGGTGTCCTCGGCCCCATCCAGCAATGTCTCGCACCGCACCGTCCAGCCGTCGCTAGCGCAAGTCTTTGAGCGGAAGCGCAAGTACGCCGCCACGCACCCGCACGCTCAAGCGTTAACCGTCCACATAGCGAAATTTATCAGCCTTGAGATGCTGCCGTATAGGGTTGTGGAAACGGAGTCCTTCAAAAGTATGATGGCGGCGGCGGCCCCGCGCTACTCAGTTTCCAGTCGCCACTACTTTTCCCGATGTGCCATCCCAGCCCTGCACGACCACGTCTCCCGCAACATTGTACGTGCCCTCACCAATGCGGTTAGTGGCAAGGTCCACTTAACAACGGACACGTGGACAAGCACAGGCGGGCAGGGCCACTACATCTCCCTGACGGCACATTGGGTGAATTTAGTGGAGGCTGGGACAGAGTCAGAGCCTGGGACCGCTCACGTCCTACCCACCCCCAGAATTGCGGGCCCCAGCTCGGTGGTGGTATGTTCGGCGGTGTATGCTTCCTCCACTAAAGCACCCTCCTCCTCCTCCTCCTCCTCCTCAACCTCTGTCTCGCAATCTAGATGTGTCAGCAGCAGTAGGACGTCGCCAGCAGTCGGTGTCGCGCAGCGTGGCAGCACAGCGGTGGGCAAGCGTCAGCAGGCCGTGCTGAAACTACTCAGCTTAGGAGAGAAGAGGCACACAGCCCACGAACTGCTGCAGGGTCTAACAGGGCAGACCGACCGTTGGCTTGCGCCGCTGAGCCTCCAACCGGGCATGGTCGTGTGTGACAACGGGCGTAACCTGGTGGCGGCTCTGCAGCTCGGCAGCCTCACGCACGTGCCATGCCTGGCCCACGTCGTTAATTTGGTGGTTCAGCGCTTTCTGAAAAGCTACCCACGCTTGTCAGACCTGCTCGTAAAGGTGCGCCGGCTCTGCGCACATTTCCGCAAGTCCCACACGGACGCTGCCACCCTGCGGACACTGCAACATCGGTTTAATCTGCCAGTGCACCGACTGCTGTGCGACGTGCCCACACGGTGGAACTCTACGCTCCACATGTTGGCCAGGCTCTATGAGCAGCGTAGAGCTATAGTGGAATACCAACTCCAACATGGGCGGCGCAGTGGGAGTCAGCCTCCTCAATTATTTTCAGAAGAGTGGGCCTGGTTGGCAGACATCTGCCAGGTCCTTGGAAAGTTTGAGGAGTCTACCCAGGTGGTGAGCGGCGATGCTGCAATCATTAGCGTCACCATTCCTCTGCTATGCCTCTTGAGAAGTTCCCTGCAAAGCATAAAGGCAAATGCTTTGCGCTCGGAAACGGAGGCGGGGGAAGACAGTATGTCGCTGGATAGTCAGAGCACCCTCCTGTCTATATCTCAGCACGTTGAGGAGGAGGAGGAGGAGCATGAGGAGGATGAGGAGGAGGGGGAAGAGACAGCTTGGCCCACTGCTGACGGTACCCATGCTGCTTGCCTGTCATCGTTTCAACGTGTATGGCCTGAGGAGGAGGAGGCGGAGGAGGAGGAGGAGGAGGATCCTGAAAGTGATCTCCCTAGTGAAGACAGCCATGTGTTGCGTACAGGTACCCTGGCACACATAGCTGACTTCATGTTAGGATGCCTTTCTCGTGACCCTCGTGTTGCACGCATTCTGGCCACTACGGATTACTGGGTGTATACACTGCTCGACCCACGGTATAAGGAGAACCTTTCCACTCTCATTCCCGAAGAGGAAAGGGGTTCGAGAGTGTTGCTATACCACAGGACCCTGGCGGACAAGCTGATGGTAAAATTCCCCTCCGACAGCGCTAGTGGCAGAAGGCGCAGTTCCGAGGGCCAGGTAGCAGGGGAGGTGCGGAGATCGAGCAGCATGTTCAGCACAGGCAGTGCAACACTCTTTAAGGCCCTGGACAGCTTTATGGCTCCCCACCAAGACTGTGTCACCGCTCCCCAGTCAAGGCTGAGTCGGTGGGAGCACTGTAAAAGGATGGTGAGGGAGTACATAGCCGATCGCACGACCGTCCTCCGTGACGCCTCTGCCCCCTACAACTACTGGGTGTTGAAGCTGGACACGTGGCCTGAACTCGCGCTGTATGCCCTGGAGGTGCTTGCTTGTCCTGCGGCTAGCGTCTTGTCAGAGAGGGTGTTTAGTGCGGCTGGGGGAATCATCACAGATAAGTGTACACGCCTGTCCACCGACAGTGTCGACAGGCTAACACTCATCAAGATGAACAAAGTGTGGATTTCCCCAGACTTCTCTTCTCCACCAGCGGACAGCAGCGATACCTAAGCAATACGTAGGCTGCACCCGCGGATGGAAGCATCGTTCTGTATCACCATCCAAAACGGTGACATTTCTGCTTCATCAATCTGTGTATAATATTCCTCCTCCTCCTCCTGCTCCTCCTCCTGAAACCTCACGTAATCACGCCGAAAGGGCAATTTTTCTTTGGGCCACAAGGCTCACTCATATAATTTTTCCAAACAATTTTTATACGTTTCAATGCTCTTACAAGCGATGAAACTTAAACTTGAACCAATTTTTCGTTAAACTGGGCTGCCTCCAGGCCTAGTTACCACTTAAGACACATTAACCAAAGCGATTAATGGGTTTCACCTGCCATCTTGGTTGGGCATGGCCAATTTTTTCTGAGGTACATTAGTACTGTTGCTACACCAATTTTTTTGGGCCCTCACCTACAGTGTAATCATAGTAATTTCTATGTTCTTCGCCTGCACTCATCATACAGAAAGGTGTGTGGGGTTGGCCTACACTTTTGCTACATAAATGTAACTGGGGCCTTGTCTATACTGCAGCTACTGAAATGTGAAAGAGACTGTTATCTCCCTAAACTGCTGCAATGGGAATTGTTACTGGGGCTTGTCTTGAGTGCTACTATTACTGAAATGGAACTAAGACTGCGCTCCTCCTATACTGCTGCTTCGGAATTGTTATTGGGGCTTGTCTTGAGTGCTACTATTACTGAAATGGAACTAAGACTGCGCTCCTCCTATACTGCTGCTTCGGAATTGTTACTGGGGCCTGTCTTGAGTGCTACTATTACTGAAATGGAACTAAGACTGCGCTCCCCCTATACTGCTGCTAGTGATATGTTAGTGGGGCCTGTCCCTAATACTACCGCTGAAATGTTAATAAATCTGGGCTCTGCCTATACCGCAGCTAATGGTATGTCACTGGGGTGTGGAAACAGAGGCTTCACAAAGACATGATGGCGGCGAGGCCATTTCGCACCAACGCTGTTACTGTTAAGGTGCATATAACCACGGACACGTGGAGAGGACACATAGTGCCTCCAAAACATCCCCCTCCTCCTCCAACAATAAAAACATTCTTGGCAAATACCTTTGCATTGGTCCGTCTGGTGGCAGTCCAAGAATTTTACCTTTAACGACACTACAAGAGAGCACCACCACCATCCCCCCGCCACGGCCCACTTAATCATGGCCACATTCCGAAAACCAACTACATAAAACCACACTACTAGGTCCGCAGTCACCACCACATTACCACCAACGAGGTTACTGTTAAGGTACATATTACCAGTCTGACTGGGGCATGCAGTGTGGGCCGAAGCCCACCTGCATTAAGCACGACATTACTACCTCAGCTGTGTTGGGCAATGCAATGGGATATTTTTATGTACCGCCGGTGGGTTCCAGGGAGCCACCCATGCTGTAGGTGCACACGGAGTTTAACCTACATGTGTCCACTTCTAAAGAACCCCAGTCTGACTGGGGCATGCAGTGTGGGCCGAAGCCCACCTGCATTAAGCACGACATTACTACCTCAGCTGTGCTGGGCAATGCAATGGGATATTTTTATGTACCTCCGGTGGCTTCCTGGCACCCACCCATGCTGTAGGTGCACACGGAGTTTAACCTACATGTGTCCACTTCTAAAGAACCCCAGTCTGACTGGAGCATGCAGTGTGGGCCGAAGCCCACCTGCATTAAGCACGACATTACTACCTCAGCTGTGTTGGGCAATGCAATGGGATATTTTTATGTACCGCTGGTGGGTTCCAGGGAGCCACCCATGCTGTAGGTGCACACGGAATTCCCATTGAGGAGTTGTACCTGCCTGTGACTATTTATAAAAAAACGCGGTCTGACTGGGGCGTGCAGACACCTTGACAGAATGAATAGTGTGTGGCACATAGGTTCCCCATTGCTATGCCCACGTGTGCAGCTCCAGATGGAGGTGGCACAGGATTGGATTTCTCATTGCTTCTGTACAGCATTGTGGACTATCGGCCCGCCCCTTTTATGGGGGGGTCGCTGCCTAGCCATGCCAACCCTCTGCAGTGTGTGCCTGCTTTTCCTGTGGCAGACGCACTTATAAATAGACATGAGGGTGGCGTGGCATGAGGGCAGCTGAAGGCTGGGCAGGGACAGTTTGGTGTGCGCTGTGGACACAGGGTCGTGGGGGGGGGGGGTTTGGGCAGCATGTAACACAGGAGAAGTGGCAGCGGAGTGTCATGCAGGCAGTGATTGTGCTTTGTTGGAGGTAGTGTGGTGCTTAGCTAAGGTATGCCATGCTAATGAGGGCTTTTCAGAAGTAAAAGTTGTTGGGAGGGGGGGGCACCCACTCTTGCTGCTATTGTGGCTTAATAGTGGGACCTGTGAACTTGAGATGCAGCCCAACATGTAGCCCCTCGCCTGCCCTATCCGTTTCTGTGTCATTCCCATCACTTTCTTGAATTGCCCAGATTTTCACACATGAAAACCTTAGCGAGCATCGGCGAAATACAAAAATGCTCGGGTCGCCCATTGACTTCAATGGGGTTCGTTATTCGAAACGAACCCTCGAGCATCGCGAAAAGTTCGTCCCGAGTAACGAGCACCCGAGCATTTTGGTGCTCGCTCATCTCTAAATATAATAGTGCCTTCTTTGGCCCCTATGATATAATATAGTTCCATAAAGTAATAGTGCACCCTGTGCATTACAGAAGGTACTAATGCTTCCTTTGTGCCACCATAAGGCAATAATGCCCCTTTTATACACCCAAGAGGTAATAGTTCTCCCTTTATACCCTATAGGTTAATAGTACTCCCTAATACAGTAGTGCTTCTCTTTATGCCCCTCAAGTTAATGATGCCCCCTTTATGCCCTTCTAGGTTAAAAGTGCCCCGCTTTATGCCCCAATTATATAATAATGCTCCAATAAGACAATAATGTCCCCTCTATGCTCTGCTAAAGTAACATGTCCCTTTTGTGCCCCCTAAGGTAATACTCTGGGGGACCACCCTGGCTCTGGGCCCACCAGGGGATTCTCATGTGTCCGAGCATGATTGTAACAGAGAGGAAATTGCAGGATACAAAAAGAACATAAGAAATATGTTAACCAAGAAATGTTCAGCTCCAACCGTTAGTAGGATGTAATCTCATGTGTGTGGAAGGACAGCACTAGCATTGATAATATATAGGCTATATCTGTTTCTCTGATGTTGCATTGCTTCTTTTTCATCTGCTTTAGAATTATTGTTGGAACTTACACTATAGGTCAGGCTGATAGAATTCAGCTTAGGTTACATAACTCAAAGAACATTATTTCTTCTGATTACAGAGCAGACACAAAGCAAAGCTTCAGTATAATTACAATGAACATGTACGTGTGAGGGAAGTAGCTGAACATTTTTATATCAGTGCATACATAATGACAGGCCATAATTATTCTCTCTTAGCAATGGGGAAAGTAGAAAGAGAGGGAACAAACTGAGAAAGAAATTGTAAATGTGAAAAAAGTGTCCATTTAGCTTTTTGAATGCTGTGGAACGGAAATATTTCTTCTGAGGCTTTTTCTATTTCCTTCTATTTAATTCTCGAATTTAAAAAGAAAGTGGAATATAAAATCTGTCACATTTAAGACATTTAAAGGGAACCTGTCTGCACCTTTTGAGCCCAATAAACTACTTATAGGGCTCAAAAGTGTGAGAATGGGAAGTCCAAGGAGCTGCTTTTTTCATACTCACTGGGTCCACCATTCCAGCACTGTGCCCCCAAAAATCAGTGCATGCACACAATGTGACTGTTTGCAGAACGATGTGTGTGCATGCCTCATTGATCTCTATGGGAGAATGCATGCACATAAGAGTTTTTCAATCCAAAGGTAGAGCAAATGAGAAGTCATAGAAGTGTAGCCATGACTAACTTCTTGTGCATGTCTTCATGCAGACCAACTTTTAAAAAGCAGTTGATGAAGATGTAGTCAGCCTCATTGTTTCCCATAAAATAACAATTATGGAGCATCTGTTCTGAGAAATGTTCATGGTGCTGTTCCTGTTATTCCTGATATGTATGAGTAAATTGTCAACTAGATGTCACCAATCCCACTGGTAATGAGCGAACATTTTAAAATTTTAGTTTCGTCAGTTGACCGAACGGTTTAATCCAAATTAGTTCACACTAGAGATGAGCGAGTAACCAAATGCTCGGGTCCTCGTTATTCGAGTCGAGCTTTTCGTAAAATTCGAGAGCTCTATCCGAGTAACGAACCCAATTGACTTCAATGGGAGACTCGAGCATTTTTGCATGGGACCCGCCGGTTGCCGAGCTTTTTTTTTGGCAAAGTTAATAAAGAAAAAGCTGGAAAAAAAAACAAGAAGAAGGAAGAAGAAGAAAAAAAGGAAAAAGAAAAAGAAGGCTAAAGAAAATGAACAAGAACAATAAGGAGTAGGAGTAGGAGTAGGAGAAGGAGAAGGAAGAATGAAATAAATATTTTTCCTTCTTTTACCTTCTTCTTTCTTTTAGTCGGTTCAGCCGAGATGATAATGCAGCAAGACGATGATCCAAAGCAAGTAAACCAACTGAGCAGTGGTTGAAACATTTGAAGATTTGTGTACTGAGTTCAGAATCCTAACATTAACCCTATTCACATGCTGTGGCTTGACTTGTAGAAGGTTGTGCAGACAAGGCATCACAGAAATATTCATTAACTAAAACATTTGCTGGGAGGAATCATCCACAATTCCTCCTCAGTGTTTTCAGAATCTTATTTGCAGCTGCAGAAAACATTTAGTGGAGGTTATTGTTCCTAAAACAGATCTACAAGTTATTAAATTCACCTGTTCACTTACTTTTTCTCCCTGCACTTTGGATGCTTATACTATGTACTCAATAAAATACATGAGTGGTACAATTCCTTGTGTGTTATAAGTGAAGATAGATTGTATTTGTCCATAATTGTGACTTCGATAACAATCAGGACATATATTACTAGTAGAGATGAGCGAGCGTACTCGCTAAGGCAAACTACTCGAGCTAGTAGTGCCTTATGCGAGAACCTGCCGGCTCATCTCTAAAGATTCAGGTGCAGGCGGGGGAGAGCAGTGAGTTGCGGAAGTGAGCAGGGGGAGCGGGGGGGGGGGGGGGAGAGAGTGAGAGAGAGATCTCCCCCCCCCCCCGTTCCTCTCCACTCTCCCCCGCCCCCCCCCCCCCTTCCCGCCGGCACCCGAATCTTTTGAGACGAGCGGGCAGGTACTCGCATAAGGCACTACTCGCTCGAGTAGTTTGTCTTAGCGAGTACGCTCGCTCATCTCTAATTACTAGCAATCAATGCTGAAATCCAGATAATTCTAAAGAACCCAGTTATTTTTTTCCCCCCATAACTGTATAGGAACAAATATACACTTATTGTCAAAAAAAATGAATTGTCAGAATCGAATCAAACTTTATCTGTGTTAAGCTTCTTTCCCACGGACATATGTAGGGAGAGATAAAATTGGTGAACTGGCGCACAATCAAACGATTGTGCAGCCGTTCAGACGGCATGGGTCCCAGTGCATATGCGCCGAGAGTACCATGCTGTCGCCCCTTTACCAATCTCTCCTAATCGCAGCCTCAACTCTCTTCTCCTCCCCGCTTGTTCTTTGCAATAGGAGGGGGCAGATGGTCCCATACATGTTCTATTTGCAATAAGTCTGGTGATCAGACAGACTACAGAGGTTTGACAATGTTATGGAGGTATTCCTGTGAGCCCCTTGTGTGCGCAGCCAAGCATTATCCTGCTGGAAAATGCCTCTTGGAAACCACCATGAGAGGAACACATTTGGCTACAGGATGTCCTGAACATATTGCTAAGCTGTCATTGTCCCTCGTACCACTACTAGGGGTTACCGACTGTTGTATGCAATGGCCCCCCACACTATCACAATAGCACTGGGGGCAGTGTGCCACTCTACAGCAAAGGCAGTATTGAGGCGCTCACCCCTAGGCCTCCAGCCACAAACAGGGCCATAGCCCAAACTAGACAATGCAGGTTCACAAGGACAGTCTTGCCGTTAAGCCCAATTTACATGCAATGATTATCGCTCAAAATTCACTCAAAGAATGTCTTTTGAACGATAATTGTTGCATGTAAATGCTACCATCATTTACTTTTTGGCCGAATAATGATTTTTAGTTGAGCTTAAAATCCATCGTTCGGCCGGGCAGCTGATAGCAGGGACTGCACACTGTGTTCTTCACGGGAGCACTAATAACACTGTATACAGTTGCAGTCCCACAGCAGAACAAAAGGGCTGTATTCAGATACCAGACCACCTGCTGTTCTCGGCATACAGTGCACAGAGGCTTATTTACATACAAATGAAGCCAATAAGCTACTAATGGCCATTAGTGCCCATTAGCAGCTTATGCAAAATGATCACTCAGACTGACAATTATCCTATCTTTTGAACAAATTTTAAGCGATCATCTTTGCATGTAAATCAGGCTTTAAACAGTTTTGTTAAATGAGGCTCAAAAAATTTTTATTCTGCCATTGGTGTCACTAGGGGGATTTGAGACAAAATGGCTGCCAACAAGGGCAGAAGAGTATTTTGTGTCCTTGAGTTTCATGTCTACTAGTCTGTTATTAGTGTGGAATGACATTTTTGAACAAAGTTTAGTGAAGATTCCCCAATGGGCCCACAATTCATAATTGGTACTCCTATTTTAAGGAAGACGGTTGCATCAGTAAGTGAAAATGATCTGGCCATTCACCAGTGAGCGTGGAAACAGCGGAGTGTGTCCATCCACGTTTCACACAAAGTCTTCATGAAAACAAAGGTTTGGTACCGTGTTAGCCAGTAGAGCAACATGTGATTGTTCCCAGCAAGAGAACAATCACACAAAGTCTTCAGAAATCTATCATCACCACAAGCAGATAATTGGACATCCCACAGCCCACAGTGTAGAGAATTCTGTGCAAATGTTTGCGATGTTATCCTTGCTGATTGCAATTGATACAAGCCCTGGAACTGAGTGACAAAGCAAGGCGATGTTCTATCTGCGAAAGTATACAATTAGAGATGAGCGAACGTACTCATTAAGGCGATTTCGCAATCAAGCATCGCTATTTTCGAGTACCTGGCTACTCGGGTGAAAAGATTCGGGGGGCGGCGTGGTGGAGCGGAGGGTAGCAGTGGGGAACAGGGGGGAGCTCTCTCTCTCCCTCCCCCACACCCCTCTGCAACCCCCCGCTCACCCCCAGCGCCCCCCGAATCTTTTCACCCGAGTAGTCAGGTACTAGAAAATAGCGATGCTCGATTGTGAAATCGCCCTTAACGAGTACGTTCGCTCATTTCTATATACAATCTCTAATGGAAACCAATGGTTTCATGGAATCTTTAGTGGTTAGTCATAAATCCACCTTTCACCTTTTGGGCTCAGTGAATAAGCATAATATCAAAATCTGGGGAAGGAAAACTCACATGCCTACGTGGAGCATATGTGCAACAGCCCAAGGTGAGTGTGTGTTGCGCTATAACCTGCAGGAAGTCTATGTACCTGGGCATTTTCACAATGAAGTCAGAAGTGAGCTCAGCAGGTGATTACCAAACAGAAGGATTGAGTAAGTTGTGATGGTAGTGTACTTCTTCCTTGGCCCCCACATTTCCCAGACCTTATATCCAGTGGCGTAGCAAGGCCAGGTGGTACCGGGTGTAGAAATTTGTTTTGTAACCACATCCCCACCCCCCAATTTTAAAATGATTAAAAAAAGGAAAAATAAGATACTTACAATTGCCATATGCATATATATTATATTGTATAAATTAGCTCAAACATGCAGGCACCTTCGCAAATTGCCTACCACATGGACCATTCTGTGCAGACTGTGTTGGGACCAGTGATGACATGCAAACAAAGTGACCGGGCTCAGGATGCCCTTAACAGACCAGCAGTAGAGATGATCATCTGATGGTTCGACAAGACTACATGTACTGTCTTTGACCCCTAACATCACGTTCATTTGCAATGGTGTCGTGAATGACGAAACTTGGCTGATACGGAGTAGAACCAGGTTGTCCCCAGCAATGAATCCAAGTTTAGTTTTGGCAATGAGGACGGCCGTGCTCATATCTGGAGACCTAGGGGTGCGCGTCTCAATGCTGCCTTTGCTGTGGATCGGCACATTGCCACCACTGCGGGTGTGATTGTCTAGCGGGACAACAGTTGGTCACCCCTAGTAGTGGTACAAGGGATAATGACAGCTCAGCGATATGTCCAGGACATCCTGCAGCCACTTGTGTTCCTCTCGTAGCAGCTTCCAAGAGGCATTTTCCAGCAGGATAATGCGCAGCCGCACACACAAGGGGGTCTCAGAAATGTCCGCACAACATTGTCACACTTCCGTGGCTGCCCGGTCACCAGATTTATCACCAATGTATGGAATCATCTGGTGGTGGTGGTCGGGGGGGAGGGTAAACTTCTACTGCCTAAGCCTCTAGTTTGTACGATCTAGAGGCTTAGTTACAACAAATGTGGACCAATATGCTGCAGGAGACCATACAAAACCTGTATGTCTCTAGTATCCTGTTGTAACAAGCTAGAGGCGGTACAACAGGGTACTAGAGCCTCCATGCCTGCCTGTATCACATCTTGTATCCAAGCTAGAGGCGGTACAACAGGGTACTAGAGCCTCCATGCCTGCCTGTATCACATCTTGCATGCATGCTAGAGGCAGTGCAACAGGGTACTAGAGCCTCCATGCCCACTCATATGACATCTTGCATCCACACCAGAGGTGGTACAACAGGGTACCAGAGCCACCATGCCCATCCGTATCACATCTCGTATCCAAGCTAGAGGTGGTACAACAGGGTACTAGAGCCTCCCTCCAAGGGGTAAGTTTTCTGCAACAAATTCTCCTTTCACTCTGATATTGTAATCACTTATATAAACATTACAATCAGACAGATAAAGTTTCATTAGATTTTGACAACTTCTTCTAGGGAAGGGATTGTATTTCTGACAACTAGTAGTATAGGCACCCCGGCCAGTTACAGTGGGAAATATAGGCACCCCAGTGAAAGCCTGTACTTCTTTATAATATGCTAGTAAATACATGATGCACCGTAATAGATACACACACAAACACACATGCACACACACACGCACACACACAGACACATACACACGCACACACACGCACATGCACACACACGCACACACACACACATGCACACACACAAACACACACACACACACTAGTCTTACAGATGATGGCTGTATCTATTACGGTGCATCATCTATTCCCTGGCATGTTATAAAGAAGTACAGGCTCATACCGGAGAATACATGCTTCTCTATGCACACCTATGCCGAAGACACAAGCAACCTGAGAACCCCCGCACCTCCAGCACACAGAGCTCCATGGGGAGCACACAGCACCCGGACTGCATCCAGCATCTGTACAGCAGTCCAGGTCATTGTGTCTCCCGTATGACCGAAGATACAAGCAGTGCTACTTAACCCTCCACACCAGGGCCACCACTGCCAGGGAAACCAGCAGGCTGAAGCCGAGTTGTGCCTTCCTGATAGTCACCAGTAGCTGCTGCAGAAGGCAGTGATGGAGAACAGAATTTAATTTTAACACATCTTTGGGTGCTGGACTGGATCTATGATAATAAACAGCCTCAATGATAGTTTAAGGCAAGCTGGCTGAAAAGTAAGGGTGAAGACACACGGGCGGAAATTTCGCGGCTAGATTTCCCGCAGAATTTACGCCCATTCACATTGCCATAGGATTGCATAGGTTCATGCAATCTGATGCAGACAGCTACGATTTGACCACGTGAAAACTTGCACGGTAAACAAATCATGGCAAAGCCGGCACATCACAGAGCAGAGAGAAGACACTGGAGGAGGTGAGCTGCAGAGGTCACTGCAGGGGCACGGGTCACAGAATTCTCGCAGTGGGATCCGACCCGGCCGTCTGCATTCACCCTAAGGCCTCATGTCCACTAGCTTTGGATGCTTATACTATGTACTCAATAAAATACATGGGTGGTACAATTCCTTGTGTGTTATAAGTGAAGATAGATTGTATTTGTCCATAATTGTGACTTCGATAACAATCAGGACATATATTACTAGTAGAGATGAGCGAGCGTACTCGCTTAGACAAACTACTCGAGCTAGTAGTGCCTTATGCGAGAACCTGCCGGCTCATCTCTAAAGATTCAGGTGCTGGTGGGGGAGAGCAGTGAGACGCGGGAGTGAGCAGGGGGAGCGAGGGGGGGGGAGAGAGTGAGAGAGAGATCTTTCCCCCCGTTCCTCCCCGCTCTCCCCCGCCTCCCCCCCCCCCCCCCCGCCGGCACCCGAATCTTTTGAGACGAGCGGGCAGGTACTCGCATAAGGCACTACTCGCTCGAGTAGTTTGTCTTAGCGAGTACGCTCACTCATCTCTAATTACTAGCAATCAATGCTGAAATCCAGATAATTCTAAAGAACCCAGTTATTTTTTCCCCCCATAACTGTATAGGAACAAATATACACTTATTGTCAAAAAAAATGAACTGTCAGAATCGAATCAAACTTTATCTGTGTTAAGCTTCTTTCCCACGGACATATGTAGGGAGAGATAAAATTGGTGAACTGGCGCACAATCAAACGATTGTGCAGCCGTTCAGACGGCATGGGTCCCAGTGCATATGCGCCGAGAGTACCATGCTGTCGCCTCTTTACCAATCTCTCCCCATCGCAGCCTCAACTCTCTTCTCCTCCCCGCTTGTTCTTTGCAATAGGAGGGGGCAGATGGTCCCATACATGTTCTATTTGCAATAAGTCTGGTGATCAGACAGACTACAGAGGTTTGACAATGTTATGGAGGTATGAGCCCCTTGTGTGCGCGGCCAAGCATTATCCTGCTGGAAAATGCCTCTTGGAAACCACCATGAGAGGAACACATTTGGCTGCAAGATGTCCTGAACATATTGCTAAGCTGTCATTGTCCCTCGTACCACTACTAGGGGTTACCGACTGTTGTATGCAATGGCCCCCCACACTATCACAATAGCACTGGGGGCAGTGTGCCACTCTACAGCAAAGGCAGTATTGAGGCGCTCACCCCTAGGCCTCCAGCCACAAACAGGGCCATAGCCCAAATGCAGGTTCACAAGGACAGTCTTGCCGTTAAGCCCAATTTACATGCAATGATTATCGCTCAAAATTCACTCAAAGAATGTCTTTTGAACGATAATTGTTGCATGTAAATGCTACCATCATTTACTTTTTGGCCGAATAATGATTTTTAGTTGAGCTTAAAATCCATCGTTCGGCCGGGCAGCTGATAGCAGGGACTGCACACTGTGTTCTTCACGGGAGCACTAATAACATTGTATACAGTTGCAGTCCCACAGCAGAACAAAAGGGCTGTATTCAGATACCAGACCACCTGCTGTTCTCGGCATACAGTGCACAGAGGCTTATTTACATACAAATGAAGCCAATAAGCTACTAATGGCCATTAGTGCCCATTAGCAGCTTATGCAAAATGATCACTCAGACTGTCAATCATCCTATCTTTTGAACAAATTTTAAGCGATCATCTTTGCATGTAAATCAGGCTTTAAACAGTTTTGTTAAATGAGGCTCAAAAAAATTTTATTCTGCCATTGGTGTCACTAGGGGGATTTGAGACAAAATGGCTGCCAACAAGGGCAGAAGAGCATTTTGTGTCCTTAAGTTTCATGTCTACTAGTCTGTTATTAGTGTGGAATGACATTTTTGAACAAAGTTTAGTGAAGATTCCCCAATGGGCCCACAATTCATAATTGGTACTCCTATTTTAAGGAAGACGGTTGCATCAGTAAGTGAAAATGATCTGGCCATTCACCAGTGAGCGTGGAAACAGCGGAGTGTGTCCATCCACGTTTCACACAAAGTCTTCATGAAAACAAAGGTTTGGTACCGTGTTAGCCAGTAGAGCAACATGTGATTGTTCCCAGCAAGAGAACAATCACACAAAGTCTAGAAATTTGTTTTGTAACCACATCCCCACCCCCCAATTTTAAAATGATTAAAAAAAGGAAAAATAAGATACTTACAATTGCCATATGCATATATATTATATTGTATAAATTAGCTCAAACATGCAGGCACCTTCGCAAATTGCCTACCACATGGACCATTCTGTGCAGACTGTGTTGGGACCAGTGATGACATGCAAACAAAGTGACCGGGCTCAGGATGCCCTTAACAGACCAGCAGTAGAGATGATCATCTGATGGTTCGACAAGACTACATGTACTGTCTTTGACCCCTAACATCACGTTCATTTGCAATGGTGTCGTGAATGACGAAACTTGGCTGATACGGAGTAGAACCAGGTTGTCCCCAGCAATGAATCCAAGTTTAGTTTTGGCAATGAGGACGGCCGTGCTCATATCTGGAGACCTAGGGGTGCGCGTCTCAATGCTGCCTTTGCTGTGGATCGGCACATTGCCACCACTGCGGGTGTGATTGTCTAGCGGGACAACAGTTGGTCACCCCTAGTAGTGGTACAAGGGATAATGACAGCTCAGCGATATGTCCAGGACATCCTGCAGCCACTTGTGTTCCTCTCGTAGCAGCTTCCAAGAGGCATTTTCCAGCAGGATAATGCGCAGCCGCACACACAAGGGGGTCTCAGAAATGTCCGCACAACATTGTCACACTTCCGTGGCTGCCCGGTCACCAGATTTATCACCAATGTATGGAATCATCTGGTGGTGGTGGTCGGGGGGGAGGGTAAACTTCTACTGCCTAAGCCTCTAGTTTGTACGATCTAGAGGCTTAGTTACAACAAATGTGGACCAATATGCTGCAGGAGACCATACAAAACCTGTATGTCTCTAGTATCCTGTTGTAACAAGCTAGAGGCGGTACAACAGGGTACTAGAGCCTCCATGCCTGCCTGTATCACATCTTGTATCCAAGCTAGAGGCGGTACAACAGGGTACTAGAGCCTCCATGCCTGCCTGTATCACATCTTGCATGCATGCTAGAGGCAGTGCAACAGGGTACTAGAGCCTCCATGCCCACTCATATGACATCTTGCATCCACACCAGAGGTGGTACAACAGGGTACCAGAGCCACCATGCCCATCCGTATCACATCTCGTATCCAAGCTAGAGGTGGTACAACAGGGTACTAGAGCCTCCCTCCAAGGGGTAAGTTTTCTGCAACAAATTCTCCTTTCACTCTGATATTGTAATCACTTATATAAACATTACAATCAGACAGATAAAGTTTCATTAGATTTTGACAACTTCTTCTAGGGAAGGGATTGTATTTCTGACAACTAGTAGTATAGGCACCCCGGCCAGTTACAGTGGGAAATATAGGCACCCCAGTGAAAGCCTGTACTTCTTTATAATATGCTAGTAAATACATGATGCACCGTAATAGATACACACACAAACACACATGCACACACACACGCACACACACAGACACATACACACGCACACACACGCACATGCACACACACGCACACACACACACATGCACACACACAAACACACACACACACACTAGTCTTACAGATGATGGCTGTATCTATTACGGTGCATCATCTATTCCCTGGCATGTTATAAAGAAGTACAGGCTCATACCGGAGAATACATGCTTCTCTATGCACACCTATGCCGAAGACACAAGCAACCTGAGAACCCCCGCACCTCCAGCACACAGAGCTCCATGGGGAGCACACAGCACCCGGACTGCATCCAGCATCTGTACAGCAGTCCAGGTCATTGTGTCTCCCGTATGACCGAAGATACAAGCAGTGCTACTTAACCCTCCACACCAGGGCCACCACTGCCAGGGAAACCAGCAGGCTGAAGCCGAGTTGTGCCTTCCTGATAGTCACCAGTAGCTGCTGCAGAAGGCAGTGATGGAGAACAGAATTTAATTTTAACACATCTTTGGGTGCTGGACTGGATCTATGATAATAAACAGCCTCAATGATAGTTTAAGGCAAGCTGGCTGAAAAGTAAGGGTGAAGACACACGGGCGGAAATTTCGCGGCTAGATTTCCCGCAGAATTTACGCCCATTCACATTGCCATAGGATTGCATAGGTTCATGCAATCTGATGCAGACAGCTACGATTTGACCACGTGAAAACTTGCACGGTAAACAAATCATGGCAAAGCCGGCACATCACAGAGCAGAGAGAAGACACTGGAGGAGGTGAGCTGCAGAGGTCACTGCAGGGGCACGGGTCACAGAATTCTCGCAGTGGGATCCGACCCGGCCGTCTGCATTCACCCTAAGGCCTCATGTCCACTAGCTTTGGATGCTTATACTATGTACTCAATAAAATACATGGGTGGTACAATTCCTTGTGTGTTATAAGTGAAGATAGATTGTATTTGTCCATAATTGTGACTTCGATAACAATCAGGACATATATTACTAGTAGAGATGAGCGAGCGTACTCGCTTAGACAAACTACTCGAGCTAGTAGTGCCTTATGCGAGAACCTGCCGGCTCATCTCTAAAGATTCAGGTGCTGGTGGGGGAGAGCAGTGAGACGCGGGAGTGAGCAGGGGGAGCGAGGGGGGGGGGAGAGAGTGAGAGAGAGATCTTTCCCCCCGTTCCTCCCCGCTCTCCCCCGCCTCCCCCCCCCCCCCCCCCCCGCCGGCACCCGAATCTTTTGAGACGAGCGGGCAGGTACTCGCATAAGGCACTACTCGCTCGAGTAGTTTGTCTTAGCGAGTACGCTCACTCATCTCTAATTACTAGCAATCAATGCTGAAATCCAGATAATTCTAAAGAACCCAGTTATTTTTTCCCCCCATAACTGTATAGGAACAAATATACACTTATTGTCAAAAAAAATGAACTGTCAGAATCGAATCAAACTTTATCTGTGTTAAGCTTCTTTCCCACGGACATATGTAGGGAGAGATAAAATTGGTGAACTGGCGCACAATCAAACGATTGTGCAGCCGTTCAGACGGCATGGGTCCCAGTGCATATGCGCCGAGAGTACCATGCTGTCGCCTCTTTACCAATCTCTCCCCATCGCAGCCTCAACTCTCTTCTCCTCCCCGCTTGTTCTTTGCAATAGGAGGGGGCAGATGGTCCCATACATGTTCTATTTGCAATAAGTCTGGTGATCAGACAGACTACAGAGGTTTGACAATGTTATGGAGGTATGAGCCCCTTGTGTGCGCGGCCAAGCATTATCCTGCTGGAAAATGCCTCTTGGAAACCACCATGAGAGGAACACATTTGGCTGCAAGATGTCCTGAACATATTGCTAAGCTGTCATTGTCCCTCGTACCACTACTAGGGGTTACCGACTGTTGTATGCAATGGCCCCCCACACTATCACAATAGCACTGGGGGCAGTGTGCCACTCTACAGCAAAGGCAGTATTGAGGCGCTCACCCCTAGGCCTCCAGCCACAAACAGGGCCATAGCCCAAATGCAGGTTCACAAGGACAGTCTTGCCGTTAAGCCCAATTTACATGCAATGATTATCGCTCAAAATTCACTCAAAGAATGTCTTTTGAACGATAATTGTTGCATGTAAATGCTACCATCATTTACTTTTTGGCCGAATAATGATTTTTAGTTGAGCTTAAAATCCATCGTTCGGCCGGGCAGCTGATAGCAGGGACTGCACACTGTGTTCTTCACGGGAGCACTAATAACATTGTATACAGTTGCAGTCCCACAGCAGAACAAAAGGGCTGTATTCAGATACCAGACCACCTGCTGTTCTCGGCATACAGTGCACAGAGGCTTATTTACATACAAATGAAGCCAATAAGCTACTAATGGCCATTAGTGCCCATTAGCAGCTTATGCAAAATGATCACTCAGACTGTCAATCATCCTATCTTTTGAACAAATTTTAAGCGATCATCTTTGCATGTAAATCAGGCTTTAAACAGTTTTGTTAAATGAGGCTCAAAAAAATTTTATTCTGCCATTGGTGTCACTAGGGGGATTTGAGACAAAATGGCTGCCAACAAGGGCAGAAGAGCATTTTGTGTCCTTAAGTTTCATGTCTACTAGTCTGTTATTAGTGTGGAATGACATTTTTGAACAAAGTTTAGTGAAGATTCCCCAATGGGCCCACAATTCATAATTGGTACTCCTATTTTAAGGAAGACGGTTGCATCAGTAAGTGAAAATGATCTGGCCATTCACCAGTGAGCGTGGAAACAGCGGAGTGTGTCCATCCACGTTTCACACAAAGTCTTCATGAAAACAAAGGTTTGGTACCGTGTTAGCCAGTAGAGCAACATGTGATTGTTCCCAGCAAGAGAACAATCACACAAAGTCTAGAAATTTGTTTTGTAACCACATCCCCACCCCCCAATTTTAAAATGATTAAAAAAAGGAAAAATAAGATACTTACAATTGCCATATGCATATATATTATATTGTATAAATTAGCTCAAACATGCAGGCACCTTCGCAAATTGCCTACCACATGGACCATTCTGTGCAGACTGTGTTGGGACCAGTGATGACATGCAAACAAAGTGACCGGGCTCAGGATGCCCTTAACAGACCAGCAGTAGAGATGATCATCTGATGGTTCGACAAGACTACATGTACTGTCTTTGACCCCTAACATCACGTTCATTTGCAATGGTGTCGTGAATGACGAAACTTGGCTGATACGGAGTAGAACCAGGTTGTCCCCAGCAATGAATCCAAGTTTAGTTTTGGCAATGAGGACGGCCGTGCTCATATCTGGAGACCTAGGGGTGCGCGTCTCAATGCTGCCTTTGCTGTGGATCGGCACATTGCCACCACTGCGGGTGTGATTGTCTAGCGGGACAACAGTTGGTCACTAGAGATGAGCGAACACCAAAATGTTCGGGTGTTCGTTATTCGTAACGAACTTCCCGTGATGCTCGAGGGTTCGTTTCGAACAACGAACCCCATTGAAGTCAATGGGCGACCAGAACATTTTTGTATTTCGCCGATGCTCGCTAAGGTTTTCATGTGTGAAAATCTGGGCAATTCAGGAAAGTGATGGGAATGACACAGTGACGGATAGGGCAGGCGAGGGGCTACATGTTGGGCTGCATCCTAAGTTCACAGGTCCCACTATTAAGCCACAATAGCGGCAAGAGTGGGCCCCCCCCCCTCCCAACAACTTTTACTTCTGAAAAGCGCTCATTAGCATGGCATACCTTTGCTAAGCACCACACTACCTCCAACAAAGCACAATCACTGCCTGCATGACACTCCACTGCCACTTCTCCTGAGTTACATGCTGCCCAACCGCACCCCCTCCCCCCCACAGCGCACACCAAAGTGTCCCTGCGCAGCCTTCAGCTGCCCTCATGCCACACCACGCTCATGTCTATTTAGAATTGCGTCTGCCATGACGAGGGACCGCAGGCATACACTGCAGAGGTTGGCACGGCTAGGCAGCGACCCTCTTTAAAAGTGGCGGAGCGATAGCCCACAATGCTGTACAGAAGCAATGAGAAATAGAATCCTGTGCCACCGCCATCAGGAGCTGCACACGTGGGCATAGCAATGGGGAACCTATGTGCCACACACTATTCATTCTGTCAAGGTGTCTGCATGCCCCAGTCAGACCGGGCTTTTTAATTCATAGACACAGGCAGGTACAACTCCCTATTGTGAAGTCCCTGTCGACCCACAGCATGGGTGGCTCCCTGGAACCCACCGGCGGTACACAGAAATATCCCATTGCATTGCCCAACACAGCTGAGGTAGTAATGTCGTGCTTAATGCAGGTGGGCTTCGGCCCACACTGCATGCCCCAGTCAGACTGGGGTTCTTTACAAGTGGACACATGTAGGTTTAACTCCCTGTGGACCCACTGCCTGGGTGGGTGCCAGGAAGCCACCGGCGGTACATAGAAATATCCCATTGCATTGCCCAACACAGCTGAGGTAGTAATGTCGTGCGTAATACAGGTGGGCTTCGGCCCACACTGCATGCCCCAGTCAGACGGGTTCTTTAGAAGTGTACAGATGTATTAAAAACTCAGTGTGCACCTACAGCATGGGTGGCTCCCTGGAACCCACCGGCGGTACACAAAAATATCCCATTGCATTGCCCAACACAGCTGAGGTAGTAATGTCGTGCGTAATACAGGTGGGCTTCGGCCCACACTGCATGCCCCAGTCAGACTGGGATTCTTTACAAGTGGACACATGTAGGTTTAACTCCCTGTGGACCCACTGCCTGGGTGGGTGCCAGGAAGCCACCGGCGGTACATAGAAATATCCCATTGCATTGCCCAACACAGCTGAGGTAGTAATGTCGTGCGTAATACAGGTGGGCTTCGGCCCACACTGCATGCCCCAGTCAGACGGGTTCTTTAGAAGTGTACAGATGTATTAAAAACTCAGTGTGCACCTACAGCATGGGTGGCTCCCTGGAACCCACCGGCGGTACACAAAAATATCCCATTGCATTGCCCAACACAGCTGAGGTAGTAATGTCGTGCGTAATACAGGTGGGCTTCGGCCCACACTGCATGCCCCAGTCAGACTGGGATTCTTTACAAGTGGACACATGTAGGTTTAACTCCCTGTGGACCCACTGCCTGGGTGGGTGCCAGGAAGCCACCGGCGGTACATAGAAATATCCCATTGCATTGCCCAACACAGCTGAGGTAGTAATGTCGTGCGTAATACAGGTGGGCTTCGGCCCACACTGCATGCCCCAGTCAGACGGGTTCTTTAGAAGTGTACAGATGTATTAAAAACTCAGTGTGCACCTACAGCATGGGTGGCTCCCTGGAACCCACCGGCGGTACACAAAAATATCCCATTGCATTGCCCAACACAGCTGAGGTAGTAATGTCGTGCGTAATACAGGTGGGCTTCGGCCCACACTGCATGCCCCAGTCAGACTGGGATTCTTTACAAGTGGACACATGTAGGTTTAACTCCCTGTGGACCCACTGCCTGGGTGGGTGCCAGGAAGCCACCGGCGGTACATAGAAATATCCCATTGCATTGCCCAACACAGCTGAGGTAGTAATGTCGTGCGTAATACAGGTGGGCTTCGGCCCACACTGCATGCCCCAGTCAGACTGGGGTTCTTTACAAGTGGACAGATGTATTAAAAACTCAGTGTGCACCTACAGCATGGGTGGCTCCCTGGAACCCACCGGCGGTACACAAAAATATCCCATTGCATTGCCCAACACAGCTGAGGTAGTAATGTCGTGCGTAATACAGGTGGGCTTCGGCCCACACTGCATGCCCCAGTCAGACTGGGATTCTTTACAAGTGGACACATGTAGGTTTAACTCCCTGTGGACCCACTGCCTGGGTGGGTGCCAGGAAGCCACCGGCGGTACATAGAAATATCCCATTGCATTGCCCAACACAGCTGAGGTAGTAATGTCGTGCGTAATACAGGTGGGCTTCGGCCCACACTGCATGCCCCAGTCAGACTGGGGTTCTTTACAAGTGGACAGATGTATTAAAAACTCAGTGTGCACCTACAGCATGGGTGGCTCCCTGGAACCCACCGGCGGTACACAAAAATATCCCATTGCATTGCCCAACACAGCTGAGGTAGTAATGTCGTGCGTAATACAGGTGGGCTTCGGCCCACACTGCATGCCCCAGTCAGACTGGGATTCTTTACAAGTGGACACATGTAGGTTTAACTCCCTGTGGACCCACTGCCTGGGTGGGTGCCAGGAAGCCACCGGCGGTACATAGAAATATCCCATTGCATTGCCCAACACAGCTGAGGTAACGTCAGCTGTAATGCAGGTGGGCTAAAAATTAATTTGATTACACTGTAGGCGAGGGCCCACAAAAATTGCTGTATCAACAGTACTAATGTACATCCCAAAAATTGGCCATGGCCAGCCAAGAGGGCAGGTGAAACCCATTAATCGCTTTGGTTAATGTGGCTTAAGTGGTAACTAGGCCTGGAGGCAGCCCAGTGTAACGAAAAATTGGTTCAAGTTAAAGTTCCAATGCTTTTAAGCGCATTGAAACTTATAAAAATTGTTCTGAAAAATTATTTGAGTGAGCCTTGTGGCCCTAAGAAAAATTGCCCGTTCAGCGTGATTACGTGAGGTTTCAGGAGGTGGAGCAGGAGGAGGAGGAGGAGGAATATTAGACACAGATTGATGAAGCAGAAATGTCCCCGTTTTGGATGGTGAGAGAGAACGTAGCTTCCATCCGCGGGTGCAGCCTACGTATTGCTTACGTATCGCTGCTGTCCGCTGGTGGAGAACAGAAGTCTGGGGAAATCCAGCCTTTGTTCATCTTGATGAGTGTTAGCCTGTCGGCACTGTCGGTTGACAAGCGGCTACGCTTATCTGTGATGATTCCCCCAGCCGCACTAAACACCCTCTCCGACAACACGCTAGCCGCAGGACAAGCAAGCACCTCAAGGGCATACAGGGCTAGTTCAGGCCACGTGTCCAGCTTCGACACCCAGTAGTTGTAGGGGGCAGAGGCGTCACCAAGGATGGTCGTGCGATCCGCTACGTACTCCCTCACCATCCTTTTGCAGTGCTCCCGCCGACTCAGCCGTGACTGGGGAGCGGTGACACAGTCTTGGTGGGGAGCCATAAAGCTGGCCAGGCCCTTAAAGACTGTTGCACTGCCTGGGATGTACATGCTGCTCGATCTACGCACATCCCCTGCAACATGGCCCTCGGAACTGCGCCTTCTGCCACTAGCGCTGTCGGCTGGGAATTTTACCATCAGCTTGTCCGCAAGGGTCCTGTGGTATAGCAACACTCTCGAACCCCTTTCCTCTTCGGGAATCAGAGTGGGCAGGTTCTCCTTATACCGTGGATCGAGCAGTGTGTACACCCAGTAATCCGTAGTGGCCAGAATGCGTGCAACGCGAGGGTCACGAGAAAGGCATCCTAACATGAAGTCAGCCATGTGTGCCAGGGTACCTGTACGCAACACATGGCTGTCTTCACTAGGAAGATCACTTTCAGGATCCTCCTCCTCCTCCTCCTCCTCAGGCCATACACGCTGAAAGGATGACAGGCAATCAGCCGGTGTACCGTCAGCAGCGGGCCAAGCTGTCTCTTCCCCCTCCTCCTCATCCTCCTCATGCTCCTCCTCCTCCTCCTGTACGCGCTGAGAAATAGACAGGAGGGTGCCCTGACTATCCAGCGGCATACTGTCTTCCCCCGCCCCCGTTTCCGAGCGCAAAGCAGCTGCCTTTATGGTTTGCAGGGAATTTCTCAAGATGCATAGCAGAGGAATGGTGACGCTAATGATTGTAGCATCGCCGCTCACCACCTGGGTAGACTCCTCAAAATTACCAAGGACATGGCAGATGTCTGCCAACCAGGCCCACTCTTCTGAAAGGAATTGAGGAGGCTGACTCCCACTGCGCCGCCCATGTTGGAGTTGGTATTCGACTATAGCTCTACGCTGTTCATAGAGCCTGGCCAACATGTGGAGCGTAGAGTTCCACCGTGTGGGCACGTCGCACAGCAGTCGGTGCACTGGCAGCTTAAAGTGATGTTGCAGGGTGCGCAGGGTGGCAGCGTCCGTGTGGGACTTGCGGATATGTGCGCAGAGCCGGCGCGCCTTTACGAGCAGGTCTGACAAGCGTGGGTAGCTTTTCAGAAACCGCTGAACCACCAAATTAAAGACGTGGGCCAGGCATGGCACGTGCGTGAGGCTGCCGAGCTGCAGAGCCGCCACCAGGTTACGGCCGTTGTCACACACGACCATGCCCGGTTGGAGGCTCAGCGGCGCAAGCCAGCGGTCGGTCTGCTGTGTCAGACCCTGCAGCAGTTCGTGGGCCGTGTGCCTCTTATCGCCTAAGCTGAGTAGTTTCAGCACGGCCTGCTGACGCTTGCCCACCGCTGTGCTGCCACACCGCGCGACACCGACTGCTGGCGACATGCTGCTGCTAACACATCTTGATTGTGAGACAGAGGAGGAGGAGGAGGAGGAGGGTGCTTTAGTGGAGGAAGCATACACCTCCGCAGATACCAGCACCGAGCTGGGGCCCGCAATTCTGGGGGTGGGTAGGACGTGAGCGGTCCCAGGCTCTGACTCTGTCCCAGCCTCCACTAAATTCACCCAATGTGCCGTCAGGGAGATGTAGTGGCCCTGCCCGCCTGTGCTTGTCCACGTGTCCGTAGTTAAGTGGACCGTGGCAGTAACCGCGTTGGTGAGGGCGCGCACAATGTTGCGGGAGACGTGGTCGTGCAGGGCTGGGACGGCACATCGGGAAAAGTAGTGGCGACTGGGAACTGAGTAGCGCGGGGCCGCCGCCTCCATGATACTTTTGAAGGACTCCGTTTCCACAACCCTATACGGCAGCATCTCAAGGCTGATGAATTTTGCGATGCGGACGGTTAACGTTTGAGCGTGCGGGTGCGTGGCGGCGTACTTGCGCTTGCGCTCGAACACTTGCGCAAGCGACGGCTGAACGGTGCGCTGAACTACACTGCTGGATGGGGCCGAGGACAGCGGAGATGAGGGTGTGGGTGCAGGCCATGAGGCGGTAGTGCCTGTGTCCTGAGAGGGGGGTTGCATCTCAGTGGCAGGTTGGGGCACAGGGGGAGAGGCAGGGGTGCAAACCGGAGGCGGTGAACGGCCTTTGTCCCACCTTGCGGGGTGCTTGGCCATCATATGTCTGCGCATGGTGGTGGTGGTGAGGCTGTTGGTGTTGGCTCCCCGGCTGAGCTTTGCGCGACAAAGGTTGCACACCACTGTTCGTCGGTCGTCAGGCGTCTCTGTGAAAAACTGCCAGACCTTAGAGCACCTCGGCCTCCGCAGGGTGGCATGGCGCGAGGGGGCGCTTTGGGAAACACTTGGTGGATTATTCGGTCTGGCCCTGCCTCTACCCCTGGCCACTGCACTGCCTCTTGCAACCTGCCCTGCTGATGCCCTTGACTCCCCCTCTGAAGACCTGTCCTCCTGAGTAAGCGTTGCACACCAGGTGGGGTCAGTCACCTCATCGTCCTGCTGCTCTTCCTCTGAATCCTCTGTGCGCTGCTCCCTGGGACTTACTGCCCTTACTACTACCTCACTGCAAGACAACTGTGTCTGATCGTCATCGTCCTCCTCACCCACAGAAAGTTGTTGAGACAGTTGGCGGAAGTCCCCAGCCTCTTCCCCCGGACCCCGGGAACTTTCGAATGGTTGGGCATCAGTGACGATAAACTCCTCTGGTGGGAGAGGAACCGCTGCTGCCCAATCTAAGCAGGGGCCCGAGAACAGTTCCTGGGAGTGTTCCCGCTCCTGAGCAGGTGTCATTGTAGTGGAGTGAGGAGGCTGGGAGGAAGGAGGAGCAGCAGACAGAGGATTCGGATTGGCAGCAGTGGACGGCGCAGAACTGCGGGTAGACGATAGGTTGCTCGAAGCACTTTCTGCCATCCAGGACAGGACCTGCTCACACTGCTCATTTTCTAATAACCGTCTCCCGCGTGGACCCATTAATTGGGCGATGAATGTGGGGACGCCAGAAACGTGCCTCTCTCCTAATCGCGCAGCAGACAGCTGCGACACACCTGGATCAGGAGCTTGGCCTGTGCCCACACCCTCACTTGGCCCTCCGCGTCCTCGTCCTCGGCCACGTCCACGTCCACGTCCTCTAGGCTTACCCCTACCCCTCAGCATGCTGTATTACCAGTGATTAGATTTCCCAGGCAGGAAATAAATTGGCGCAAGACTGCAGGCCAAATATAATTTTTGCCCTTTTTGGAAAACGAAAGGCCCCACTGCCTCTAGTGAATGAATTATCTAAGTTTAATAACTGTGCTGTGTCCCTGCTTATGTGTCACAGAACGTGAGGGTAGCAGAGTTATTAACTGTGGCAGAGCAGGTATTTTTTTTCCCAATTAAGGAAAGCAAATGGCGAAGCCAGCAGTAAAGCGTAGCTGGGTGCGTATGATTTAGCAATGTTTTTCACGCAGCTCACACGTCTCCACAGGCGTAAGGACGGACAGAGGCTGGACAAATAGATTTGTTTTCAGTTTTTTCCCACCAACAGGCAGCACTGCGTATATTCAATGAACCTGAGAAGTTTAATAACTGTGCTGTGTCCCTGCTTATGTGTCACAGAACGTGAGGGTAGCAGAGTTATTATAACTCTTGGAGAGCAGGTATTTTTTTTTCCCAATTAAGGAAAGCAAATGGCGAACCCAGCAGTAAAGCGTAGCTGGCTGCGTATGATTTAGCAATGTTTTTCACGCAGCTCACACGTCTCCACAGGCGTAAGGACGGACAGAGGCTGGACAAATAGATTTGTTTTCAGTTTTTTCCCACCAACAGGCAGCACTGCGTATATTCAATGAACCTGAGAAGTTTAATAACTGTGCTGTGTCCCTGCTTATGTGTCACAGAACGTGAGGGTAGCAGAGTTATTATAACTCTTGGAGAGCAGGTATTTTTTTTTCCCAATTAAGGAAAGCAAATGGCGAACCCAGCAGTAAAGCGTAGCTGGCTGCGTATGATTTAGCAATGTTTTTCACGCAGCTCACACGTCTCCACAGGCGTAAGGACGGACAGAGGCTGGACAAATAGATTTGTTTTCAGTTTTTTCCCACCAACAGGCAGCACTGCGTATATTCAATGAACCTGAGAAGTTTAATAACTGTGCTGTGTCCCTGCTTATGTGTCACAGAACGTGAGGGTAGCAGAGTTATTATAACTCTTGGAGAGCAGGTATTTTTTTTTCCCAATTAAGGAAAGCAAATGGCGAACCCAGCAGTAAAGCGTAGCTGGCTGCGTATGATTTAGCAATGTTTTTCACGCAGCTCACACGTCTCCACAGGCGTAAGGACGGACAGAGGCTGGACAAATAGATTTGTTTTCAGTTTTTTCCCACCAACAGGCAGCACTGCGTATATTCAATGAACCTGAGAAGTTTAATAACTGTGCTGTGTCCCTGCTTATGTGTCACAGAACGTGAGGGTAGCAGAGTTATTATAACTCTTGGAGAGCAGGTATTTTTTTTTCCCAATTAAGGAAAGCAAATGGCGAACCCAGCAGTAAAGCGTAGCTGGCTGCGTATGATTTAGCAATGTTTTTCACGCAGCTCACACGTGTCCACCGCCCGTAAGGACGGACAGAGGCTGGACAAATAGATTTGTTTTCAGTTTTTTCCCACCAACAGGCAGCACTGCGTATATTCTATGAATAATAACTGTGTTGTGGCCCTGCCTATACAATTCTTTCCCTGCAGTATCAATGGAGGGTGGAATGCTCTGCAGAGGCGATTTTGAGAAGCCCAAAAAAAATGCAGCACAGCCAACAGCAGCCTGGACAGTACTGCACACGGATAAATATGGCCCTAGAAAGGACCGTTGAGGTTCTTGAAGGCTACACTCACTCCTAACACTCTCCCTGCCTATGCAGCACTTCTGTCCCTAATGCCAGGTGCAACGGTCTGCAGAGGCGATTTTGAGAAAAAAAAAATCCCACTGCTAACAGCAGCCAACACACAGCTATCAGTGGCCCTAATAAGGACCTTTGGGGGGTCTTGAAGCCTACACTAACTACCAATTCTTTCCCTACAGCAGCTCCGGTATAAACAGCACTGTCCCTCATCTAACTCACACCGCATCTGAGGCGAGCCGCGGGAGGGGCCGACTTTTATATTAGGCGGACACCTGATCTCCCCAGCCACTCACTGCAGGGGGGTGGTATAGGGCTTAAACGTTGCAGGGGGAAGTTGTAATGCCTTCCCTGTCTTTCAATTGGCCAGAAAAGCGCGCTAACGTCTCAGGGAAGGAAGTGAAAGTAACCAGAACACCGCATGGTGTTCGTCACGAATAACGAACATCCCGAACACCCTAATATTCGCACGAATATCAAGCTCGGACGAACGCGTTCGCTCATCTCTATTGGTCACCCCTAGTAGTGGTACAAGGGATAATGACAGCTCAGCGATATGTCCAGGACATCCTGCAGCCACTTGTGTTCCTCTCGTAGCAGCTTCCAAGAGGCATTTTCCAGCAGGATAATGCGCAGCCGCACACACAAGGGGGTCTCAGAAATGTCCGCACAACATTGTCACACTTCCGTGGCTGCCCGGTCACCAGATTTATCACCAATGTATGGAATCATCTGGTGGTGGTGGTCGGGGGGGAGGGTAAACTTCTACTGCCTAAGCCTCTAGTTTGTACGATCTAGAGGCTTAGTTACAACAAATGTGGACCAATATGCTGCAGGAGACCATACAAAACCTGTATGTCTCTAGTATCCTGTTGTAACAAGCTAGAGGCGGTACAACAGGGTACTAGAGCCTCCATGCCTGCCTGTATCACATCTTGTATCCAAGCTAGAGGCGGTACAACAGGGTACTAGAGCCTCCATGCCTGCCTGTATCACATCTTGCATGCATGCTAGAGGCAGTGCAACAGGGTACTAGAGCCTCCATGCCCACTCATATGACATCTTGCATCCACACCAGAGGTGGTACAACAGGGTACCAGAGCCACCATGCCCATCCGTATCACATCTCGTATCCAAGCTAGAGGTGGTACAACAGGGTACTAGAGCCTCCCTCCAAGGGGTAAGTTTTCTGCAACAAATTCTCCTTTCACTCTGATATTGTAATCACTTATATAAACATTACAATCAGACAGATAAAGTTTCATTAGATTTTGACAACTTCTTCTAGGGAAGGGATTGTATTTCTGACAACTAGTAGTATAGGCACCCCGGCCAGTTACAGTGGGAAATATAGGCACCCCAGTGAAAGCCTGTACTTCTTTATAATATGCTAGTAAATACATGATGCACCGTAATAGATACACACACAAACACACATGCACACACACACGCACACACACAGACACATACACACGCACACACACGCACATGCACACACACGCACACACACACACATGCACACACACAAACACACACACACACACTAGTCTTACAGATGATGGCTGTATCTATTACGGTGCATCATCTATTCCCTGGCATGTTATAAAGAAGTACAGGCTCATACCGGAGAATACATGCTTCTCTATGCACACCTATGCCGAAGACACAAGCAACCTGAGAACCCCCGCACCTCCAGCACACAGAGCTCCATGGGGAGCACACAGCACCCGGACTGCATCCAGCATCTGTACAGCAGTCCAGGTCATTGTGTCTCCCGTATGACCGAAGATACAAGCAGTGCTACTTAACCCTCCACACCAGGGCCACCACTGCCAGGGAAACCAGCAGGCTGATAGCAATGTGTGCCGATGTCTGCATGCAAAAAAATACCATTTAAAGCAAATCCGCAGGGAATCCGCCGTGGAAATCTGCGGCAGATTCTGCGCGGATTGTATTTTTCTAGTGGACATGAGGCCTAAGACCCTTTTAGTAGATTTGTTTGTATTTCTGTCCATCTTGTTGCTATTGATCTCCGCTTCGTTTTGCTATAATACTAAACACTACCATCTAAACTAGCCTGTGGATATGTATTTTAAAGTACATAACAGTATAGATTGTATTATCTCTTCTTCAGCTTAGAATTTCATTAACCTAGTAAGTAAGACCACACTTTTGCTTATTTTTATTTGAATGAGATCTGTAGAACAATTTAGTGTTTAGCAAAAAAAAAAGGAAAAAAGTTGAAACCCCAAAACTCCGACTGGAGAGAAGCCGTGCTACAGGTCCTAAAAATTGAATCAGATCCAGAAAACTGAGTGAAAATTGTTGTAAACATATTGGGTTATTCAAAAAGGAGGAGCAGATTTGGGGATCTAATCATAAACAAACTACAAAAGACCGGTACACAATCCCCACATCACTAAAAAGAGGACGGTTCAAAGTTTTTGTATGTCATACCGGTAAGTTCAATTTTCAGCCACATACGCTTCACACTTTCATGAGACCTGTGTGGGCGACCAGTGCTTTTCTATTTGCATATGCAACCAAATTCAACAAATTTTTTGTGCCACTCGTAAATTTACTAGTGACGGGGTGGCTGTTTCTGGAATTGATGGTGAAATTCCCATTACACTTGAACAATGGATGCAAACTCAAGCACATAAAACAATTTCTCCTGTTGTATTGCCATTTTTCTGTATTAGCGCAATATCTACACCAGATATATTTAGGTGTTTCAAATTATAAGAAAATCAGGTGAAGTACTTCAAATTACTAGACATGTCACACATATGGTCAGTGTATTGCAGCTAGTTCCTCTTTATTCCATATTGCAGCAGAGTTTATAGTAGCAAATAAAATGAGGGAGCGTCTGACATGCGCAGTAAGGGCTCAGTCAGACAAGCATTGTTTTTTGCGCACCTATGTGCAGCCGGCCCCATTGAAAGCAATGGGATGCAGGCAAAGGTGATGAAAATCATCCCTAGCTGGTGTAAAAAATACAAAAAATATATACATCACCTTCCATCGCTGTCAGGGATCCAGATCCTAAGTAAGTGCAACATAAATTACTTGCATGTATGCTACGGTTTCTTCCTCTTAAAGATCTGGCTATCAGTCTCCAGAGCCTTCTTCTAAGTTGCACATTTCACAATGATCAATGTCATCTTCATTTGTCTGGAAATAACTTTTTTGTTTCATAGCCAGACAGAGACTTATTATGAGTACTATGAGTATTGTTAGTATGTGCAGAACGTTTTCCTGTTAAATGAGGAAGCTGTGTGTAGGATAAAATCTCCGTGTAAGCAATAATATACACATCTGACAATGCTTCCTTCACGTATGAAAATTTACAGGTATATGCAATATGAAATGACAGACTTAAACATACAAAATAGTTTCATATTGGCTCCTCTAACACATATAAACTGTAATCAACAAGAAACAGAGCTGCGGTGTGCCAGAAAATGGAACTTTCTTGTATGTAATAAAAACTTTGAACCTTCCTCTTCTCAGTGATGTGCGGATTGTGTAATTGCCTTATGTAGCTTGTTTGTAATTAATTCCCCCAAATAGCTCATTTTTGAATAACCCTGTAGGCTGGGTTCACACGGGGCGGAATTACTGCGGAATTTCCATGAGGATTTTCCACACAGAAATTCTGCAGACATTTTTAAACCTGAGACTAAGCAGCAAAGTGCACAATATTTGCAAAAATTTTGTTCACATGCTGCCAGCATTTCGTTGCGGACAGTCTGTGTGGAAACTGACATGTGTCGCGGAATTCAAATCCGTGACATGTCAATTGTTTCGCCGTTTTTGCTGCGGGCTCTCTTCTCTCTATGGGGAGAGATTTCCACCATGGAATACAGGTGGAAAAGCCACTTCAAACCCGCGCATAATGACGCAGGTTTTGAAGCTGACTTGTGGAAATCTCGTGAAATTTCCGTGTGGTCCCACAGCAGACATTCTGCAAAATTTCCATCTCCTGACAGATGCGAATCCGCAAATCGCGTGACCGGGGCCGACGATTTGCCGAAAAATCTGCAGCTAGCAGCGTTTTCGGCGAAATGGCCCAGCGCTGCCTGCTATCCTCTGCCACAGCTGTGGCAGAGGAGAACAATGTTCGCCCATTGAATACAGCCGGCTCCATTGAAAGCAATGGGCTGCCGGCGAGCGTGGGATGAATTTTCAGGAAGGGCTTAAAAATATAAGCCCTTCCCTGAAAACCATCCTAAAATGTGTTAAAAAAAAAAAAAAGTATACTCACCTTTTCCCTGCAGACGGAGTTCAGCTGCGTCTGGCCGGCAGTTCTCCTGAACTGCTCTGAGTAGTATTCAGCAGGCGGGGATTTAAAATCCCCGTCTGCTGAATGTGCTGCCTCTGATTGGTCACAGCTCTCACCAATCAGAGGCAGCTCTCACTCACCCATTCATGAATTCATGAATGGGTGAGTGAGTGCTGCCTCTGATTGGCTGAGCGCAGGGACCAATCAGAGGCAGCTCTCAGCTGTCATTCAATAGCTGTCATTCAATAGCTGCCGCCGGCCCCATTGAGCGCATATATAGAACACAAGGAATCGCAGAACGCAGATAGGCGCGTTCTGCGATTCGTTGTGTCCTATAATTTATCGCACACCTGCATAAAAAGCGGACATGTGACCGATCCCATTGCGAATCATTGGGTCTATATATGCGCAGATCACATGCGCATGCGCAAGTCGCGCGAAAAGACGCCCGTCTGACCGAGGCCTTATAGTTTGTCTTATGCCTATTCCTTCAATTAGTTTGGATCAGTTTCAAAGAAAATACAACAAGAAACATGCAGCAAAAAAAAAAAAAATGACAACAAACTACTTTGTGCAGAGAAATTGCCCTAATTTAATTTTCTAAATTCCTCCAATGCATAAAGCCATTGAACTATATTGAAGTCACGGTTTTCATAGTTTCTTTGCGGCAAGAAATTGTAAATGTGCATTAAAAACTATTGCACCATATTAGCGGTAACGGTTCTTCAACTGTAACTAGTTTTATGTCTGTCTATACAGGATGGATGTACTTGTAATGATTAATTGGCATTAATGTATATTAAGACTTCTAGCAACCAGTAAGTCTGAACTGCAGCATTATCTGGAATCTACTGTTACCAGACGCTGACATAATCAGAGATTTCTTTAATTAACTCTGCAATACTACACCTTCCTGGAGAGACGTTAATTAATACTACACTTCATGTTTCAAAAGTAGTTGTACAACAATTGCCAAGCATGTCATCATACATATGTGAGCTCAATGCAGTTTGCCTATTATCAGAGAAATTCAATCAAAAGGCCCTAGTGGCATCAGTTTGAAAATTTGGAAAATCTGATTGGGTGAATTCTCCCCCACAGTAGTATTCTAGGGTTAAAGGGGTTTTCCCAATAAAGACATTTATCACCCATCCACTGGATAGGTAATAAATGTCTGACGATGTGCGATCTAAAAGCTGAGAAACCGAGGGATCATGAGAACAGTGCATCTCCAGTCCCCGTGGGGATGGAATAGTGGGGAACAGCACTACATTAACACTTCTATAGGACTGATGGGAATTGATGAGCTGGGCTATTGGCCTCAATAACGTATAAGTGAATGGAGCAGTGACCACACATGTGCACCACCGTTACGTTCTCCCAGCGGACTAGGGAAAGCACCATTTTCCTGAATATCCCAGTGGTCAGACTGTCGATAGCTGCTAAAAGTCCTTAATTCGATTAAATGAATGAAATAAAGTAAAATTGGAATATTGTATTTCAGCCATCTTTCAAAAGTTCTTTACTGCTAGTGTTCAGTAGGGTTGTCTCACTTTAGAAGTTCACGAAATCAGGAATACCCTTTACGAGCCAGAATGAACAATCAAGATCCACAGCAGTTTTCAATCTGGCAGACACGGGTCTCTATGTATTAGGCCAAATGCAGACGGCCGGGTTGGATTCTGACTGTGAGATTCTCGCAGCGGGATGCAACCCTATGCCCCTGCAGTGACCTGCAGCTTACCTGTCCGGCGTCTTCGCTCTGCTTTGCGGATTTGCCTGCTGGTGCACTGCCGCACATACACAGTGCAGAACCAGTGCATCAGCAATGACGCGGCACCACAAAGCTCGCACTGAAATAGGACATGCTGCGATCTTGTTATCGCGCGAGTTTTCTGCTATCAAAATCGTGACTCTCTGGATTGGATTGCTTAAATCAATGCAATCCTATGGCAGAGTGCAACGGCAGAAATTCTGCTTAATTTCTGCCTGTATGCATTCGGCCTAATGTAGACATATAAATGGATGGCTACCACCTTTCTCTTGCAGTGCTTATTGTTTGCTTCAGTTGGAAATGGCGTTGTCTTCATTAGACTAACCCCTAAGTTCTATGTACATTTATATGACTGCCTGACAATTCCAAACATTTGATAGTCCGTCACTTGTAAAGTGGCCAAACTAATTTTACTGTAGATTAAAAAATATATATATTTGCCTGTGCATATAGATTTCAGCATGTGAACAAAGGCTTTGTCAAAATTGTGACCTGTTTGGAAGACTTTTTTCTTATGACCTGTGGTGGGACATTTGCAGGTGCACACTGTGCCTGATTGGCCCTGTGATTTCTATAAAATTATACTTCTGAAAGGTGAAGTGTAAGTACGTGTAGTAAGGATTCTATAACGACAGTCTAAATGCTTGAGAAGTCGAAATGTACAGAAGGAAGCTAAAAGCCACTGGCATAAGTCATCTCTGTTAAATAGCTATTATAGTACATTATAGAACCTGCCTATTTAAAGCATTCTATTGTCTCCAAGCTGCGCCAAGAAAATAACCTTTTCAAAAACGTCTTGGCTAAAAGCTACATTCATAATATGTGATTCTGTCTTTTCCCAGCCTGTGTTATTTTGCTTTAATTCAACTCGGGCATTTTGTTATATATCTACAAGTGTAGGCTGCAAATATAAAATTACACATACCCACGCTAAAAGGAAGTGCGCAATTACTGCTCTTGCGAAATCCCATTGTGATTGCTTATTGTTTGTAATCTGAGTGAACAAATAACGTAAAATCTAGCATTTGGGGAGAAAGTCAGCACAGATATTCTCATTTCTTTGATATTATTCATCTAATGTACAGAACTCCAAATCATTCACAAGAATGAGCAGTGACATTTAAAAGTTGGTTAAGTACTGCCTAACCCTTGAGCCAAGTTACTTGACATACCATGCTACACACAGACATTCAGATTGAAGTAGTAATATGATATAATTGCCTCTAATTATGCCACTCCAAAGACAGATAGCCCCAGTACATTGCAGAAATTAAATTAAAGTACTATCTGTCTTATTCTCTTCTATAGCATTAACTATTTCAAAAAGAGAACAGAAAAAAGGAGCGTACTTTACAAAAAGGAAGATACGGTAGTTTGTTACCGAGTTAATCATGTTATAAAGAAAGTGGTACTGAAAACAATACACTTCTGGATTGTTTTCAACCCTAAATTTATAACATTGGGTTACAAGTGAAGCTTTGGGTTCCCCTGTACTGAGGCACAGTATACAATATTTAAGGGGCTATTGATGCTGACTGTTTTATTGTTTACTTGATGTTCTGCTGTGTCAGTTATTTAGAATGTGTAATTTGTACGCTACTGTGACTTTAAGAGGGGCGGGAAAGTGGCACTGCTCTGAATGGTAAGGCACAGGAAGTGGGGGTGTCTGTGCAGCTACACTGCGGAGTGAGGAGCAGGGGATACTCCCTGGAATGTGAGAAACTATGGTACACAGAAACGTCTCTATAGGCATGAGCTCCTCAATGGGACAGATGTATTTGGATAAATTCCAAGCTGAGTCCAAGTTTTGAGAGACTTTGGCCTTCTCATTTCGCTCTCTTTCCAGTTGACTGACAACGTTTGTGAGATATGCTATGGCTGCAGATGATTAGTGCTGGTACCCGGGTAAAAGACAGTTTCTAAGAACTGAATAGCTGGACTTATGGTGCCTGATAAATGGGTAGAACCTTTTGGGACTGAATACCCGACAACTGGGTAAAGGTGCTGAGAAATTCTTTAGTGCCTGAGAACTGGATAATTGTTGATTTGTTTCATCTCATTTTAATACAGTTCATACTCATTCATGTCAGAGTGTGGAGATTATCAGTTACCCACAGCACCTCCAGGCTACTGTGACGCCACAGCTTACTACCAAACTAAAGCCTGCACGAAACCGGTCTGGCCGGAGGCAGGAAACAATGGCCTGCTGATGCCTACAACTACATATGTGAATAGAGACGATGATGACCTTGCTGGGTCTAGCGCTCCCAGCTGTGCCTCCCACTCTGTATGCCCGACTCCTCCAGAGAGTAGGGCTGATCCCAAACCAGAACTTTGTGTCCTCTCACACATATACCTATACCGTATATTTATAATAAACTGCCCTGGAATGCTAAAGGCATGTTTACATCCAGGAGATTTATTGCAGAAATTTCTGTAATTGAAAATCAGTATAAATGGATCCACGTCTGGTTTTAGTTCAAAAATTGCATCAAAAACTGAATGAATGTTTCCAATCCTACAAAGTACTCTGCAAACTAATAATGTTGAAAAGCTATTTCATTAACATACATAAGATTCAACCCAAACTGTTTACTTGCCAAACTATGTTTCTTCTTGACATCAGATCTTGAGCATTAAGCCCCATTTACATGAAATGATTATGGCTCAAAATTAGTTCAAAAGATGGCATATAAGGGATAATCGTTGCCTGTAAATGCTGCCATCGTTCACTCTTCGGCTGAACAATGATTTTCAGGTGAGCCTAAAATCCATCATTTAGCCGAAGACAGATAACAGTGACCGCACGCTGTCTTCTGCACAGGAGAGGCTGATTACACTGTATTCTGCCTACAGCCCTTGTGAGAACAATAGAGCTGTGTGCAGAGCTCAGACCACATGCTGTGCTCTACAAACAGGTCTCAGAGGCCCTTTTATACGCAAATGAAGCTGATAAAGTGTTAATGTACATTAGTGTCCATTAACACTTCATGCAAAACGATCACTAAAACTTTTAAGCTTTCTTTGAAAGATTGTCTTTGCGTGTAAATGGGCCTTTAGTCTGCTATCTCACACAGTAGAATGTTGTTTCTTTGGGTAGATGAAAGGGGCACATGAAGGAAAGCACATGACTATTTCAGTAACTATCTGCCTTCTCTTGACTATCAATATCTTCTGCAACTTCTCTTGCCAGCAGCATAACCTCAATAGGCCACAACCTCAATTGCCCTGTAGGATCAGCTCCTTTCTCACAGAACGTAATACACATAGACGTCATTTACATCCAGATGTCGTCACACCACAATCCCTGCTTTCAAGTTACTTTACTCTATTCATATCCGTATCTCTGCTGCTCCATGTCATGTGCCTCACTGCACCCTTACATATTCTGCATCATAGACACATCATATACATCATATCATCCCACTACATCATAAGCATATGACATTCCTATTATCTAGCCATAAACCCTTGCGAGGCCTTGCATTACCCCATAAAGTATAACACTGTTATCACAGTGAGTCCTTCACGCTCAGCCTGGCCAGAGATTTAACTTTACACAACGCTGGTGGTTGTAGTCCGCTCATGCTCACTTGAATGCTCTCTGGCAGGGCCTTGCTCTTCTTCTGCACTGCATTCACAACACAGACCTTTAAGGCCGAATGCACACAGGGGCGGATTTGCATTGCAAAATCTAGAGCAGGCGTCCGCCTCCAGATTCCACAACAAATACTGCCCATAAACATGCTATGGAAAGTCGCTTTTCCATGTCTATGAGTGCAAATCAATTGTGATTTTCCGATAGCAGAAGGAAAATCACAGCATGTTCTATTCCAGCACAGACTCAAAGTGGATGGCTTCCATTGAAGTCAATAGAAGCCGTCTGATCCTTGGCTCTTCCGCAATCATCATTGCAGAAAAGTTGCAGGATCCGCATCATCGCCTAGTAACAACATGGCATAATTTGTACTGCGCATGTGCGCCGTCACACCGGCCGCACATCCGCAATACGGATCTGGAGAGGCATGCAGGGGTCACCGGCTGGGCACAGGGTCAGATTTCGCTGTGGGATCCCATATGCGGAATCTGACCAGGCTGTGTGCATTTGGTCTAACAGTGGTTGTGGCATATCTTTAGCGTCCAGCACTATGGAGAGAGAGGCTTCCTTTCCTCACATGTGCTGTGGGTGTTTCACTCCAAGAATCCAGTTGCTCTGCCATTCTTGTGCCGTTGGTCCACCCATAATGTTCCGGCTCTGCTTTCTATGCTGTTGCTCTGCCTAGTGCTGCATCTGCTTGCAGGACCTGCGTCTGGGGCTGTGGCGCAGCTCCCTGTCTATTTATAGTAGACGGAATTGGCGCTAAACTTTCTTGGGCTTAAGCCTAGGGGTCAGCTTATTCTTGCTCACTTTCCACTATGCAGGGCTAACACGCTAGCTGCATCAGTGTTGCATAGCCATATGGGTGGAGCTCCCCCTCTAATAACCTCCTAGAGGCACCGGACAAATAGCTCTGTGTGCCTCTTGTGTCTCCCCTTCCTGGCTGTGGCTCTGGCTAGTGAAGGGGAACACACACACACTTTGCCACAGTCTCATGGGCCATTCACACAATGAGCAGGAGGGACCCATTAACTTGTATGGGAGACTGCTCTAAAAATGCTCTGTGACCTGTGCAGAGGTCATTGTGCCGGGAGGGGGAGTAAATAGTCACAACTAGAGATGAGCGAACACCAAAATGTTCGGGTGTTCGTTATTCGTAACGAACTTCCCGTGATGCTCGAGGGTTCGTTTCGAACAACGAACCCCATTGAAGTCAATGGGCGACCGGAACATTTTTGTATTTCGCCGATGCTCGCTAAGGTTTTCATGTGTGAAAATCTGGGCAATTCAGGAAAGTGATGGGAATGACACAGTGACGGATAGGGCAGGCGAGGGGCTACATGGTGGGCTGCATCTCAAGTTCACAGGTCCCACTATTAAGCCACAATAGCGGCAAGAGTGCCCCCCCCCCCCCCCCCCCACTGTCAGCATAAAGATCGTCCTCCTCTGGCACAGCTGTAACAGCTGTAGCAGAGAAGAACGATGTTTGCCCATTGAATTCAATGGAACCGGCAATACAGCCGACTCCACTGAATGCAATGGGCTGCCGGCGATCGCAGGATGAATGGTCGGAAAGGGGTTAAATATATAACCCCTTTCCTGCAATTCATCCAGAAATGTGTTACACTAAAAATATATACCGGCGTATAAGGCGACGGGGCGTATAAGACGACCCCCCAACTGTCACCTTATACGCCGGTAATACAGTGGAGCAAAGAATAAAAAGCATTACTTACGTTTTTAGATGATCTGCGGCGCTCCTGCAGGCTGTCACTCCCTCCTGGTCCACGGCAGACAAGCTTTCTTCACGAAAGACTTTAAATCCCTGCCTCCAGAAGCACATGTGCCTTCAGCCAATCACAGCCAATGACAATGATGTCATTGAATGGCTGTGATTGGCTGTGTTTCTGGAGGCGGGGATTTCAAGCCCTGCGTCCAGAAAGCAATGCTCTGCCGGGAACCAGGAGGGAGCGACAGCCTGCAGGAGCGCCGCAGAATGTCAGAAGAAGTGAGTAATGATTTTTATTCTTTGCTCCACTGTATTGCTGGCGTATAAGGTGACAGTTGGGGTGTCGTCTTATACGCCCCGTCGCCTTATATGCCGGTATATATTTTTAGTGTAACACATTTCTGGATGAATTGCAGGAAAGGGGTTATATATTTAACCCCTTTCCGACCATTCATCCTGCGATCGCCGGCAGCCCATTGCATTCAGTGGAGTCGGCTGTATTGCCGGTTCCATTGAATTCAATGGGCAAACATCGTTCTTCTCTGCTACAGCTGTTACAGCTGTGCCAGAGAAGAAGGATTTGTCTTCTATATGTTCTCAATGGGGTCAGCGCTGCTGCCGCTGGCCCCATTGAGCGCATATAGAATGCATCCATAGCGAGCAGCGGGAGGGGCAGATTTCAATACTCGGGTGACACCTTATCTCCCCAGCCACTCACTGCAGGGGGGTGGTATAGGGCTTAAACGTTGCAGGGGGAAGTTGTAATGCCTTCCCTGTCTTTATATTGGCCAAAAAAAAGCGCTAACGTCTCAGGGAAGAAAGTTTAATTTACCAGAACACCGCATGGTGTTCGTTACGAATAACGAACATCCCGAACACCCTAATATTCGCACGAATAGCAAGCTCGGACGAACGCGTTCGCTCATCTCTAGTCACAACTAGAGATGAGCGAGTAGTGCCTTAGCCGAGTATCTCCCCGCTCGTCTCTAAAGATTCGGGGGCCGCCGCGGGTGACAGGTGAGTTGCGGCGGGGAGCAGGGGGGGAGAGAGAGATCTCCCCTCTGTTCCTCCCCGCTCTTCCCCGCCGCTCCCCGGCCCCAGCCGGCCCCCGAATCTTTAGAGGCGAGCGGGGAGATACTCGGCTAAGGCACTACTCGCTCGAGTAAAGTGCCTTAGCGAGTATACTCGCTCATCTCTAGTCACAACCTATACCTATTGTGAATGATGGATCCTGTGTTACCTACATATAAGTGTTACCTTACAGTGTAATCCTGCCTGTGATGTCAGTGGGATGACGGCTGCAAAGCTTTCTTTACAGATCAGTAAGTGACAGACTAGTATTAGGCTCTGTGGTCAGTGTGAAAAATGCAGGGTCTTTTTATATAGATTGTGACTGAAAATCACAAAATTGTAATTTATATAATAGACCCCTTAATGACGCGGCCCCTTTTTCTTTTCCATTTTCGTTTTTTCCTCCCCCCTTCAAAAAAATTGGAACTCCTTTATTTATCCATCAACGTTGCTGTATAAGGGCTTGTTTTTTGCGGGACGAGTTGTATTTTTAAATGGTGCCATTTACTGCAACATATAATTTACTGAAAAACTTTACAAAAATTCTAAGTGGAGTAAAATAAAAAAAAATAAAAAATTCCGCCATCTTTCAATGCGTCTTGTTTCTCCCGCGCACAAGCTGCAAAAAAAAGACATGATATCTTTATTCTATGGGTCAGTACTAGAGATGAGCGAGCACCAAAATGCTCGGGTGCTCGTTACTCGGGACGAAATTTTCGCAATGCTCGAGGGTTCGTTTCGAGTAACGAACCCCATTGAAGTCAATGGGCGACCCGAGCATTTTTGTATATCGCCGATGCTCGCTAAGGTTTTCGTTTGTGAAAATCTGGGCAATTCTACAAAGTGATGGGAACGACACAGCAACGGATAGGGCAGGCGAGGGGCTACATGATGGGCTGCATCTCAAGTTCCCAGGTCCCACTATTAAGCCACAATAGCGGCAAGAGTGCCCCCCCCCCCCCGCACTGTCAGCGTAAAGATCGTTCTCCTCTGCCATAGCTGTAACAGCTGTGGCGGAGAAGAACGATGTTTGCCCATTGAATTCAATGGAGCCAGCAATACAGCAGGTTCCACTGAAAGCAATTGGCTGGGGTTCTTGAAACCTAAAATACTCCTAACACTCTCCCTATAGCAGCTCCAACACAATAGCACTTTCCCTGAACTAATGTCAGAATGCATCTGAGGCGAGCCGCGGGAGGGGCAGATTTCAATACTCGGGTGACACCTAATCTCGCCAGCCACTCACTGCAGGGGGGTGGTATAGGGCTTGAACGTTGCAGGGGGAAGTTGTAATGCCTTCCCTGTCTTTCTATTGGCCAGAAAAGCGCGCAAATTTCTCAGGGAAGAAAGTGAAAGTAACTCGAACATCACGTGGTACTCGTTACGAGTAACGAGCATCTCGAACACCCTAATACTCGAACGAGTATCAAGCTCGGACGAGTATGCTCGCTCATCTCTAGTCAGTACGATTGCTACGATACCAAACTTGTATAGGTTTTTTAACTGTACTGCTCTTTTTGATTTTTCAATTATTTTCTGCCACCATCTTCTGCACGCAATAACTTTTTTTATTTTTCTGTCAACGTAGTTGAGCAAGGGCTCATTTTTTGCAGGATGTCCTGTAGTTTGCGTTAGTACCAATTTGGAATATATGCGACTTTTTGATCACTTTTTATTGCGTTTTTTTCTGGAAGACAGGGTAACTGAAAAAGTGCATTTCTGGCGTTCTTTTTTTTTTTCCGGACGACGTTTACCGTGTGTGGAAAATAATGCACTACTTTCATAGATCGGACTTTTATGGATGCAGCAATATCAAATATGTATTTTTAATTCATGATTTAGATTTTTTAATTATAGAGATGGCAAATGGGGGGTGATTTAAACTCCTATAACTTTTTTTTTTTTACAATTAATAAAACTTTATTCCTCTTATTTTTACTTTACTTTTAAGCCCCTCTGGGGGACTACAAAATGCGATGCTTTGATCGCTCCTCCTCCTATAGCATTACGTCATACTGTCATTTGACAGGCAGTCTATCAAGCCACCCCCGTGGGGTGGCTTGATAGGCAGTCTACTAAGTCTCCCCCTATGATACCTGCACAACTTCCCCGATCTCACCACGGGGGTGGGGGGGGGCGTATGGGACCCCTGAACGAAGTTCAGGGGATTTAAAGGGTTAGTAGCCACGATCGGCCGCACAGCTGATTGCAGCTTTTCCCGCGGGTGTCAACTGTAATAAACAGCTGACGCCCGTGCTGTATGAACAGAGGTCGCCCCGTGACCTCTCTTCATACATACCCCGACGCTCCAGGGAGTACCCTTACGTCCTTGGTCATGAAGGGGTCAATAAGTAATGAGAATGATTTGAACATAATTTTGCTTATTTTAACATACTTTGGAATATCAGTTTCTCAAGCTCCCTTAAAGGTTTATGCTGGACAGTTTATAAAATGGGTTTACACAAATAGGATTTGTCAGTCAATTGTCTAATTTACATTTAAATGAATGGGAAAGGCGATAATTAATCTTTGGACTTCAGTGCTGCAAGGCAACAATACTAACCACAAAGCTGCTGTAATGGCCTATGCTTCATTCCAATTGTGTGTGAAGCTTACAGTTCTGGAGGATAAATTATTTTTCTTGCATACATAATGTATTTTTCGATTGCTTGCATGTACAGCGAGGAGCGCCAGTAGAGAAACAAGGGCAAAAAGTGCTGCACAAATGAGAATATGGTCAGTACAGTGGGCCTAGCAGGTGAAGGAGCAACTGGGTGAGAAACTGTGAGGTAAGGTGACCAGATTTTCCTGTGGGTAAAGCGGGACAGAGAGGTGTGGTCAAGGGGCGGGGCTCCTCCATCATTATAAAATGTACAGGGCAATTTAAAAAAATGGAGCAAATTCTGCAGCATTTCTGCATAAAAAACAGTCAAAATCCATGCAATTGGTGTGAATTTTGACAGAAAATTAGGCGCACGCCCACAACTGATTTCATACTGTGCGGCGCTCCCTCTTATCTCTTCCATAGGCCTGCCGCTGTCAGCGCTCTCTGGCTTCCGATTCCCAGTGCCCTGTAGTAGCCTCACCTGATCAGCATTACCTGACCAGTGGTACCACACCTGACCAGGCCGATGGGAACGGAAAGCCGACGGAAGCATTGCAAACAGTCGGAGGGGAGAGGAGGAGAGAAGGGGGAGGGAGTTTAGCAGTCACGCTGCTAAACTCCCTCCCACCTCCCTTCTTCAGCTGCTGTCATTGGCTCCAATAGGAGCCTATGCAGTGGTTGTATTCCGGCCTGGAAAGATAGTTGCAGGACTATCTTTCCTGCCCGGCGCTATATTGGCTGGCTGGGCACTTTTACGCCGCAGGAATACGCCTATGTGATCTGATGCATTGGAATCCAATGCATCAGATGGTAGCATTTATTGGCCCGCTGTGAAAACGGTGGCAGATATACGCTCGTGTGAATAAGCCCTTATTTTGTGGCCTTGAGCAAATTAGGATTTTCCTCATCACTCTGCTCTCAATACCCCATAATGACAAATTGCAAATAGAATGTTTGAAATCTTTGTACATTTTTAAAAAATGAAAAATTATTTTTTTGTATTGACATAAGTATTTATATCCTGTACTCAGTATATAGTTGAAGCACCTTTAACAGTGATTGCAGCCTCCACTCTCCTTGAGTATGATGTCAAAAGGTTTGCACACCTGGATTTGGGGATTTTCTGCTATTATTCTCTGCAGATCCTCTCAAGCTCTATAAGTTGGATGGAGACCATCTGTGAATGGCCAGTTTCAGGTCTCTCCAGAGATGTATGATTTTGTTCAAGTCAGAGCTCAGGCTGGGCCCCTGAAAGACATAGAATTCAGTGCAAGGCCATTTTTAATACCCTCAAGTATGGAATGCACCTCGGAGCGGGTTCTTCAATCAGTGGAGAATATGAAAGGCCTGAAGCAGGTCAGCAGGGGTGTCCTTAAGGAGGACACCCAGTGTGTGTGTGGTGACATCTGGGGGATGACTGGGTCAGGGGCTGGTATCGTCTCTCCCCAAGGAGAGCATCCAAAAGGGCTGCTATTCCCAATCATTGTTCGACAAACTTGGTAAAAACTCATACATTGATTTGAATGAATGCTGACATCCAATAGGTGGCGCTGCAGAGGTATTGTTCCATTTTCCTTGTTTGGAGGTCTGAAGGAGAGATTTCACATTACTTTCACATTCCATGTCACTAGATAGTTATTTACTGTTATGGTCATCCCTCCCTGTTATTTATCCAAATGCTATTGATCCCAACATGTCTTTGCCTTCTTACCCTCTATTTCTGGCATTTATCTAGTGCATAATAATTTCAGCATGTTCCTGCCCTCCCATGTGAACATGTGTATGTATTAAATATATCTTTAGATTTGTCCCATTATTGCCGAGGAAGGACCCTGTGAGGTCTGAAAGCTCACTATAACATCATGTATTTTTTGTTAGCCATTAAAAGGTATCATATCTACAAGATTACTTGGTTTCTCTTACTGAGAACAATCATTCTATTTTATATATGTGGTGTATGTCATATGATTATATGTAGTAGTGTGTGCAATTTATATGTAGCTTAATCCTTATTCTTCATCTGTGCAGCCCCTTGGAATTAATAAATGGCGGTAGTACTAATACTAGCAGTAATGATAAAAGAACGCCAGAGGAAGCTGTAGAAAAGTATGTAACAGTCATGTCTAAACACATAAGATAGAAAATAAATTAATAAAATTGTGTGATCTAGCAGGAAAATGGAAAATTTAAATGCAAGAAAACCCATTTAATCGCACAATGCAATTTTTTAAAATATTAATGTACAGCGTATATTTCATTTTCTAATATCACCTTTATACAGTTGCACACATTTTCTTCACAATAGGTCCAGTTTTCTATGCACTATTATATATGCTAATACGGACTACACGTTCCTATACTGTGACAAAGCCTCATTTGTTTCATTTATTTCTCTGTTGCTACCTGACCACATTAAAGAGGAGATTCATTCAGATGATGTCAAACTTCCTTCTGAATCTTATTTTAGCTGCCTGCAAATCTATTCAAGTAGTTCTGTATAAACAGAAGAGTATGTTTTTATGTGGGTGAGAACGGAGTAAAACAATGAATACATCAAGTCTAATTAAAACCACTTTTAAATCTCTTAAAACACAATAGTCACAAAAGATAAAAGCATAGTTGTTTATTTTAATAGTTATATAACCAATCAATTCCATTCCCCAACAGCAACTGTAAAAACACATAGCCCTTTAGCAACTGCTTTGTACAGCCACCTGCACTCTGATCTAAACTAAACCTATACAAATGTTCCCATGAGAAGCTTTCTCTTTTCTTAGAATAGATTAGCACATATTACCAGTCAGACTGGAGAAATGCATACATCACAGCATTCTTCCACTGGAAGATTTGATACTAAGTATCTTCTGGGAAAAACCTTTGTTTTGTACAAGCTAACATCACTAATGTTCATATGGTTTAGTAATACCACCACTGCGGCTGCTACTACTCTTGTTACAGTACTCCCACTAACTATATAAAGTTATAACAGTGCTAGTTAGATAAATATTTATGCAATAATTGCATTGAAAAGAAATGATTTTTTCCTTATACAAACTTCAGAACTGAATCTGTAGAAAAATGAATGTGATAATATATCAAGAATAGAGATAATTTCATGGAAGGCCAGAAGAGAATTAAAAGCCAAATTGCCTAATAGAAGCAGATGGACACACCTAGATTTTCATGGTTAAAATAGAGGTAGATTGAAAATTCAGTACAGTATTTAAGTTAAGAGGTAGACAATAACCATATTTTTAAGGAACAGTTAACCTTTAATGACCACCAATAACATTTTTTTCTCTGTAGACTAAGTGCTGAACAGAACATTGCACATTAGAAATTGTTTTTTTTACTACCACTGCTGCCTTGCTGGCCGCTACTTACAGTGCACATATTTGATGTATGTACCAACGGTGACAGCCCTTCTATTGCCTGTATGATCCTGGCAATCACATGCTGGCTGGGAGACTGTGCACAACTCCATTCATCAAGGAACCCCGACAGGTCTTGTGTTAAGCTTATTCTATAGTAAGGACACCTATGGCAATGTCTGAGGGACTGACAATAATGACATCACCTGTCAATACAGAGGAAATCCCAGAAAACACGACATTATGGGTTGCCTTGAGGAATGAAGTTGTGCATCCCTGATCTAGACCAAGCACAGCTCTAGTAATGACAACTGTCACTGGTTCAGGCTGTTTTCCCTGTAGTGATGGCAGTTTCAGTTTTAGAGAAAATGTGCAAAAAAAACCCAATTAAACAATTAAATCCCCCAAAAAGGTATTTCCTGCCAAAAAGGGGAACACATCATTAAAATAAATACAATTAACTCTTAATCTAAAAATGCATAATAAATAAAATGTTATCAATAGATGGAAATGTACACTTGGTTGTGTGCTAGACAGTATTACTTGTTTGAGAGATGAGAGAAAGTTATCAACTATAGCTGTCCGCAGAGTACACTGGGCAGTTTTATGAACCATGGGCTCAGTGCAAAAATGCTCACAACAAAAAACAGATGAATTGAATACATTAAAATAAGCAAAATAAACACGGTCCTAACTGATGTTAACAAACATGAGACTTCTAAAAGTAAATATTTAATAAAAAATAGTCAAATAGTGAATGTGATATAATAATAATAATTCATAAATAAATAAAATAGAAAAATAAATGAAGACAGCAACCTCATGATTCCTTAAGATTTCTTACAACTACATGGCACTGCCTGCAGTTATTGCAATTGCAGTAACACATTCACATTGTTGATCACAAGTTCATCTGTAAATGGGCAGCACACTTTAAGGCCAGTCTCACACAAGTGTTTGTCAAAATGCCGTGTTTTTCAGCGCAACGTTTTACAGTGTTTTGGAATGGTGTTTTGAAATGTGTTCAGCAACGTTTTTAATGAACCCCATCATTGCAATGGCTAATGTGGTGTGCTAAAAAGTGCTGCAGCGCACTAAAATAGGACAAATGCTCATATGAGAAGCCCCATTGATATCAATGGAGGCTCAGTACAGCGGTTTTAGCGGGTGTTTGAAATGCCCACTAAAAACGCTGTAAAGAATGCCTGTGTGAGAGCGGCCTAAGGGTTTTAATATTTTATATATATATATATATATATATATATATATATATATATATATATATATGGTTTTTTTTCTTTTTGTGCAAAATATTACTCTAAAGTGCCAGCCACTCGGTTCTTACATTCTTCAAATTTGCTGTTTCCTGTCTGTTGTACTACTAGTACTACTGATAAAACTGGCGCAAACATATTCCACAGGACTTTGCAAATCAGAGGGTACATGTACAGACAAAATCAGACATTAGAGGTGGTGTTGAGCTAATAAACAATTGGAACGTTAGGAGTGAGGTCCCTGCTTGCAACAGCTTGTAATCTCTGGAGTCTGTCTCTAGATAATAAGATAGAGAACATGAAGTAGAGGTTGGTGATGCCTAATGCAATCCATTGAAGTCTATGTAGATGGCAGGAGGGTGGGGTGAGGGGAGAGAGCAGTTAACTGATAAGTGAATTAGAGGCCTTCTATGCGGTATGAAAATTTTAAAGAAAATTGTTAAAGTGAACAGAAGTGAATGATAATTCCATAGTGTAAACATGGCGATCGGCTAAAAGATAAGTGACAATTCATTCACATTTGTTGTTCCTTTTCTGCAGGCATAAAAATCATTGCTAGTTGTTCCATGTAAAAAGCCATTATTCAGTCATTCACAGACTCTAGAATAAGGGTTGAAGAGGCGGGGTAGTTTTGCATGTCACAAAATGCAGTACGATTGGCTATTGGAAAAACAAAGTGCTTTACGATTGGCTGTTAAAGCATTGGATGGCTGAAATCACATCATGAGACATGACACAGGGACTACATAAAATCCACGAGGAATCATTTGCCCATTTTGTTCGCTCAGAGAGAGCCAGGTGGTGCCGCCATCTGTATTCGCTACTTCGAAGTATACATCAACTATTATGTTTGCATCAATAAGGAATACTTTGTCCAGATATCTGGAAGTCCTGCCCGCTTCTTCGAGGGAGTATTCACAGGAATAAACACCTCTAGTACAAAGGTGGGTTTGCTCACTTGTAAGTTTGTATTATAGCCTTTGGTTCTGTGCCCTTCATCCACATTAGCCTCCTTTACCCAGCCACCCTTTGTCCTATTGAAATGAATAGTGGCCTGTATACTTTTACCCTTCCTCCCGGCTGATGTTCAGTTGTTCAACTCAGAGCACTGTATCACTGGCGCTTGATGTTATACATCACATGCATAGCATCAAGACCCAGTCCAACAATGGCAGGAGCTGATCAAGAGCTGATAGTAACGATGATGGGCTCTGTTTATAGTCTGGTCTTCTATTTAGGACTGGGGTCTGAATACATTTAGCTGGTCTGTTCAAGAGTGTTATAGTAATATGAAGCAGCTGAATATATTTACATTAAAGGGGTTGTAAAACAAGTCAAGAACTGGGGTCCCGTGTACCCCTCTGCCTGTCACTGCAGGGGACAATTCTCCCTTCGCAGTGACATCAGAATGGATGGAGCGCCGGCTGAGCATGCGCAGTCAGTGCTCCATTCATTTCACTGGGATTCATGGAAATACTCTAGAATGAGAAGAATGGGGTATGTGGGACCTATTCTGTGGATAGGGGATAACTTAAAATCTTGGTACAACCTCTTGAGGGCTCAGTCACACGGGCGTTTTTACACATGTTTATCTGCGCATGAAAAAGATTGCAATGCGTGCGTTAAAAAAAATGCGTGACCACGTCCATTGCCACTCATATGTTCTATCTTTTGTGCTTTGAATTTTATACTTATGTAAAATACGCACATGTGACCGCTGCCATTGGAAAGCATTGGTTCTATATAGTGCCATTTTTTTTTAAAGCGCAAACAATCGGACGTTAAAAGGCCCGTGTGACTGAGCTCTGAAGAGGAATTAAAGTCTGTAAGTGTGTTTAGTGGTGGAAAGTAGGATTTCATTGTAATATCTCACAGATCTCAGTGCTTCATTACTACACCGCTGTTTCACAAGTGTTTAATCTTGTTGCTTTTGTTTTCTCAGGGAAGTCATGGAGCGCCATGGTGAAGAGTTCCTCAAGGACTTTGCAGAAAGTCTAGCATACTTTTCCCTGAGAACGCAACCATCCCAGAATACAGCAATCACTTGAAGAAGGCTGAGGAGAATCAGAGGTTAATAGCGGTTGCACAGAAACATTTTCTTCACTTAATTTATCAAGGCAAAAATTCTAAACCTGCGTATTGTATACAAAAAAGAAATGAAGAGGCGGAGAGCAGCAAAAGGTCTGTGGCTGATGTGGATGAGGTTTACCAACCACGACTGTCATACTACGATCTCCTGGCTTTCACCAAGTACCAGGAGGTCCCATGTTCTGCACGGTGTGTTCTGAATACTGCACAAGATGTCACACCAGAGCCCAGTGGTGACTATACAGACAGAGCACGAACAAGCCAGTCAGCCTTGGACAGTGTAAGTACATGACAGCTATACCTCAATGAGCAACCATTCCATAAGTCATTTATTTGCCCAACTAATGTCATTTTCTACAGAGCACAGTAATGAAGATGGAAGACCTCAACACCTGTGAACAGACCACCCACAAATACAATGCCACACCAATCCCTCCTCCATGTTCCACCTTCTGACCCCGCTAAGGAGCTAGGGAAACAACCCAGAGACAAAATGAATTATTGCAAACTGCCAAACAGCTTCTACAAACCACACCGGATGAGTATGATTGTATCGGACAGAACATTGTTCGCAAAGTAAGACACATGGCAGAGCGGCAAAGGATTCATTTCAAGAGGGTTTTGACAGACTTGTCCGCTAAGGCACTTGATGATGACAGTATGGTTGCACATGAAACTGTCTATACCTCCATGGATCAAATGGCTAGATATGTTTTTCTGCCCAATGACAGTGCCTCCTGATCTCCAGGCACTTCTTTCACTTCTGCTTATATTCCTAACTCAGCCCGGTAGGGATACTGGATATAATTACCATATGCTGTAGTACAAATAATCAGCAAACATTTGACATTTCTTTCTTTTGTTTGTGTTTGGTTTGATTCATTAGAAATTAATTGTATTATAGCACTGTACATTCATTGTGTTGGCTTTTTTTCTGCCTCGTAAAAAACATATGCCATGCCATGCCCCTATTGAATCTGACCCATGGCAGGCATTTTAATTAAATCCTATGCCAGTTCCTGAAAGGAGATTTACCAAAATTCTAAATTATTCCCTATCCACAGGATACGTGGCTGGCCAATACTCCATTTATTTGAATGGGGCTGACAGAAATAGCTGCTGCTCGGGTATCTCCATAGTCCAATTAAAAGTGAATGAGGCACTAGTGCAATCTCTTCTTCCTAGGGGGGGGGGGGTGCAGTAATCCCACAGGGAGAAGGACGTGAGACACAGGGCCTCCAATCACGAGAACTGTGGGGGTCTGTGGATTGGAGATAACTTGTAATTCTGATGCAACCCCCTTCATTTTTAAAGCATTTTACCACTAATAGGAATGTAGAAAAAGGGGAATAACTGCATCTGTTTCTTTCCCCATTCATTTCAATGGGGCTGCAAAAAGAATAGAGGAAAGCAAACTGCAAGGTTTCTGTTTTTTTGGAGTAAGAAATAAAGCTGCAGTCTGTGCTTATTTGAAATCAATAGTGGAATGGGGGGGGGGGGGGGGTGAATCCATTTATTTGTGTTTCTCAACCCCACAAATGGAGCACAGAGATGGAAACCCAGAACGAAGTCCTAACGAAGGTGTAAATTCACCCGAAATCAGTGTTCATGGTTTTTTTCCTCTACGCCAAATTGATGGGTTTATTGTAAGGTTTGCTGGACATGCAGAACACAATTATTGAAAAAGGGTTTCAAGAGATCCAAACATAGGACAAGCATTGTATATGCATCATATCATTGCAGACTGATACTACAGCAATGCTATTAAAATATGTTCAGTATTGCTTGTGACAGAAAATGGAATCATCTTAGGAACAGCGAACCTGAAGGGGATGGAGAGGTTTGTAGTACAAATAATCATCTGAACACCACTCTCCATAGTTCCTTTGGAAAGTGTCCACATTTTCACTATCAAGCATTGCAGGTGGGGAGTACTACGGTGACATAAGTAGTTGTGCAAGACATAACAGTCCAGCCCTAGCTTGTCTATTTTTTCTCGAGGCAGATTGATAGAGGAGGGAAAAATATGGAAGTGGTTGGCCATAATGCCAAAAGTGTTTTAGGAAAAGGTTTTAGTAGATGTATCTGCAATGGAAAGGCCTCATCTCTGACGAATACAGAATTCAAATTAGATTTGCCTCGGCATTGCTGGTAAACCTAGTCTGTCTGTTTTCAAAAGGTCCATAATTTTGGTGCGTCTTCCAGAACACTGCCATATGATACTGGTCTATTTTTGCCAACATCCACCATCAGAAATTCATACTTTACATTTATGAGGGCCATTAAGATTATATTTAAAATAGCTCTTGTAATTATAATAGTATGATCCTGAGTTTGCAGGCTGTGAGATCCAAACATTTTGCCATCGAGAGTCCCTCCACACTTGGGAAATTGCCACAAACAATCTCTGTCCTCTTTGGGAATCTTTACTCCTCCACGGTCTTTGGAGGAAAAAAATAGTTATAATAATAAACACAAGAGTAAAAACAAAAGTTTATTGTTGGAGCTGAGAGAACAAAAAAACGGAGGAGGACATTTATCAACTATTTTGCAACAGTTTCTTACATTAGGAAATTTCAAATTTTTGCAAAAGTGGGGATTTGTGCAGAAATTTGTGACTTTTTTGATTGTTTGCCCCGTACTAACATGTTTTTGTATAATTTATGGCGAATCTGGCATTTCTGTGTAGGCACATAGAGGTGAAGTGATGCACTCGATACATGAAGAGACGCGTGTCTCTTCATTTATTAAGTGTATCGTACGCTGTTTAAAATGCTGGTCCAAGTAATTTTTTCCCATAAAATCAAACCTGTTTCAGGCTGGCAAGTGTTCTTTAGACAAGACAAATAACTACAACAACCTAACTTGAAAGAATCCGCTTTCAGGCTTCTCACTATTTCATCACAAGTTTCAGGAATTATGGCACTCAGGCAAGGAACAGAGATGGCAGCTGTGAACTTCAGGTCTTGCAGGGATTTGCCGTTAGCCAAGAAGCGTAAAGTCACCGCCAACCACTGCTCTGCTGTGTTTTGCTTCTCAATTAATGGTGTCACAGATGCCAACAAAGCAGAAAACAACTCCTCAGACATACGCAAGAATTTCTGAAATCCTCTGCGTTGTTGTCACGTATCTCTGTGAAAAGCCCCATATGTGACAAGCTGTTTCCGTGCTGGAGCCACTGTTTGGACCAAAGTCTCCATTGACGCTATGGGCACCATGACTTTTGCTGCCAGAGGACATTTCGCTCAGCTGATCATCACAGTTTTCTTTAGGTAAACAGAAAGTGGACCAAACAGTGAATGTTAGTTCATAGCTCTCGAAATACTGGCCATCCTTATGACTCTACAACTGTAAACAAACATAACAGGTACATTACAATCAAGTTGCAAATGAACATACTGTACATAGGAGTTCCATTCTCAAGATCTGCAGGGGTCTCATTGATGATCACCAAATTGTAGATAGGGTATAACTTCTAATTGTGGTAAACCCCCTTTATCCTGTACATAACACTGGGGAACACAATTTTTGGTGACTGATATGTTAGAGCCTTTTTGGGGTATTTTGGGGGTCATAGATTCTGAAAATGACATTAGTTTTTCTCCATCAGGTCTGCTTATTAAGATATGGCATATGTTCATATAAATATATACATCTATACATATTGTATTGTACATGTAATGACCGCCAATCAAAAGCTGAGTGTAAAATAAATCCCAAGAAGACCAGAACATGAACAAAACAAAAAACTTTCTTCATTGAGGTGTCGCTGAAACTACATTTCTATGATTTTCTGTAATGAGATGTTTCTGGACATTTGGTCTTGAATCTCGATGTTTCAACAGTAGTCTGCCATCATATGCGTATCCCATCGTCTACAGTACTGTTCTTCTATGGTCCTTATTTCCTGGTGAAATCATTCACCCTGTTCATCACATCACCAAGACAATCTGGAAATTGACCCAAAATGACTGCAGGTCCTGCAATTTGCTGCTCAAGTTACAACCAAGTGTTCAGGACCAGAAGTGAGCGTATTCTTCACCGGAATTTACGGCCTTATAGTTCCCAAGGAAATATTTTACAACCGTATAGAACAACGACTGTGACGCGCCTCAAAGCTGTTCACTGAATCTTGGAAACGCCAGTCTTTCATGAGTTCCCGGATTTGTGGTCCATTGAATTTACCTGCTTTTAGCTTCTCTATGCTCACTACAGGAACTTTTCAACGTTTGTAGCCGAAAAACATTCCGTCTCTCTTCAATGTCTTTACAAATTGTTTCATTAAACCAAGTTTGATGTGCAGTGGTGGCAATATGTACTAATTTCTTGAAAAACAATAAAGCATGGGGTGACTGGGCAAAAAGGGCTAAATGAGGATTCATTGAGTTTTTGACTTTGTGAGAAGAAAAAGCAATTCTACAAGCAAGACTCAGAATGGCTCACACCCCTGAAAAGACTGTCTGTATTCATAGAAATGAACACTTCTAACACAATGGTGAGTTTGTTTGTTTGGAAGTTTGTATTATAGACCCCACAGTCTTATATTTATATCAGACCCCAGAGCAGGCTCCTAAATAGAAGACCCCCTGACCAGGCTATATACAGAGCCCATCATTTTTGCTACTTGCTCTTGATTATCTCTGGTCATTGTTGCACTGGGTCCTGATGTTGTGGATGTTATGTATGACAGCATCAAGAGCCAGTGATACAGTGCCCTGAGCTGAACAACAGATCATCAGCCAGGAGGAAGAGTGAAAATATACAGGTTGCTACTTGTTGTTAACTGTTTAGTCGTTCACGACCCTCAGCAACCCTCAATGCGAGTATCTTCCAGTATCAGCTTTGACAGTATGCCTGATTTCTTGAAAAGCAATAAACAATAAAACCCAGGGTGACTGGGTAAAGGAGGTTAAATCTGGTTTGAGTGCACAAACCCAAGGGCTATAATAAAAACTTACAAGCAAACAAAATCACCTTTGTATTAGAAGCATTTGTTCCTGCGAATATTCCCTCAAAGAAGCGGGCAGGACTTCTAGGTGACTGGATGAAGTATTCCTTGTTTGTGATGACCAGAAATATGGAAGCATCCCTTGAAGTAGCAAACACAGGCATAAGCACCACGTGGGTCTCTCTAGCCCAGGGTTCCCCAACTCCTTTCCTCAGGGACCGCCAACAGGTCATGTTTTCAGGATCTCCTCAGTGTTGCACAGGTGATGTAATTATTGTCAGTGTATCAGACATTGCCACAGGTGTTCTTACTATAGGATATCCTGAAAACATGACCTGTTGGTGGTCCCTGAGCACTGGAGTTGGGGACCTCTGCTCTAGCCCATTCTAACAGTGAATTAGTCCTCACATATTTTATGTAGTTTCTATAGCATGCGTCATGACATAATTCCGATAATCCGTTGCTTCAACAGTCAATAGTAGAGCACTCTGTGGGTGTGATAAAAACCTCTTTTGTTCTTCCAACAGTCAACTGCGTACTTGCATGCGCATTCTGCCTCCCCAATACATCCATACATACATTTCCACACCCACCTGAGCTATTCATTGTTCAGTATAAACACTACCCCTGACAGACCAATGATTAACTGAATGAGTGAAACGATTTAAACAATGATCTACAAATGTAAACAGCAAAAGTTCCAAAGCAGACGACTCATTCGCTCTTTTGCTCCCTGAAGCGATTTCTTGTGCCTTGTGAAAGGATGCTTACATCTACTGTAATAAATCACCTCTAGTAATTCTCAGCACTTCTTTTTGGTTTTCCATGCTGACGTAATATCTCTGCATGTTCTTCAGAGAAATAAGGAGAAGAATCTGCTGTATTTTGTGATGTGTAGTGTATAGAAGACATCATAACAGCAGTCTTCACCCACCAGCTCAGGGACAACTGAAAATCAGAGATATAGCCTAGAGGGAAACATAGTGAAAACATAGGATACAAAGCACATAATAGTAGCCAGAAATAGTATTATCCCTTATATACACACATGGCAGCTTGTTCTGAATAGTCATCTGAAAGTCAGGGTACCTGTACACTTTAGCTTTCAAGTGAAGTGCAAAAAAAGCTGAATGCTGATTGGTTTAGTGAGGAAGGGGTGTGGATTGAGATGCAACAACATGTTCCAAAATTGCGCAACATACTCGTCAGAGTAAGCCAACCAACAAGTAGTGCAAAGTTAAACAAAAATGTTCAAATATGTACCAGCCACTGTTTATCATGAGCCACTGTGATAAATTTGGCGTATCTTTATACTGCCTAATCTAAGTTCACACTGTCTACATATTAGACAGGATGTGTAAATTTGCTCTAATATTTTTCCTTTAGGACTGATTATATCATTACATGACTCTTTAATAGGTTTTAAAGAGGTTTTCCATGGAAATGCTATTGATGATTGTTGATTGGCTGAAGTCCACTGCTCGAGATCCCAGCTGATCAGCTGATTGGGCTGTCAGCACCACTAAACACAGAGGTATGGAGCAGAAGCTGTTGCGCAAACCCCTGTGTACTGACTGACACTCGTAACTGCAAGTGCAGCTCCCACTGATGTTAACAAGCAGCAAATAAATGTAATTATACATTACAATTAACTAAAGCAGAAAGTGTATGTTTTTATTATGAAAAATAAGCTAGGTAGGGTGGGATGCAGAGTAGGCATAATAGATGTTCAGCATTGATGAGGAAACCAGATTTATGGGTTTAAAAAAACTACTTAAGAATCTGCTTGAAAACATGTTAGATATTCCCCAAGCGGATTTTGCCCATTGAAAGGGTTAAATCTGTGTGCAGATCCACGGAAAATACTGCTGCAGAATAGCTGCAGATTTCTGCTGCGTTTGTACAGGCGGATTCTGCATGCAAAATGTCCGCCCTGGAATCAAGCATGTGGTCATACCTCTAGGCTTCCAAACAACGTAAATAGTGGGGCAGTATGCCAATGGCTTCTGTACTACCTTAGATTTCAAGTGGAACTATATCCTAAGGATGCAGATTCAGTTGAAAGAAACACACAGGGATATGAGTGGGCCCTATACCTCTCCCAGCCCCGTTAGGGTTGCAACCCCTACAACCATAAGTGTTGGTTTGTATTTTGGGGGTCGTAGGCCGCCTAGGAGCCTCAGTCTCAACTGCTCATATTATAATTTAGAATCATAGAATGATAGAGTTGGAAGGGACCTCCAGGGTTATCAGGTCAGTGCAGGATCACTAAATCATGCCAGACAGATATTTGTCCAGCCTTTGTTTGAACACTTCCATTGAATGAGAACTCCCCACCTCCCATGGTAACCTGTTCCACTCATTGATCACCCTCACTGTCAGAAAGTTTTTTCTAATATCTAATTTGCCGTTGAACTTGTCACATGAACTAAGCCCTACTATTCCCTAGGCATTATTAAAGTTAGTATATCATTTTACAGCACTCCAGTCCTCAAGCACCTCCAACAAGTCCTAATATGGTGATATCCTATAGGGAGAACACCTGTGGCAATTTCGGAGGCATCGACAATATAATCATATCAATAATAAGAAAGTCTTGAAAATATGATCATTTGGGGTTACTTGAGGAATGCACCTGAGCAACATTACTTTAGAGTACAGTACAGCCAAGGGCACCACATCTATGAGGCGAATTGATCACTCAGCTTTTGGCAGCGCCCCTTCCCTACTGCAGAACCACAGCTATCTAGGATTAGTGGGCCACCCATGCTGCCCGCTGGTCCTCTATGGCAGGATTTAAAGTTAATTACATCTGTGTCCATATTATATACAATTACTCTTTTTTTCTTTGTCGTCAGTAAAGCAATATTTTCTTTTGGGGGGAGGAGAGGGGGAACCATTTTGCTATTCGCCTCAGGCAGCAGGAAGGCTAAGGGCACCCCTGAGTACAGCAGATTACTTTGACTGTCTTGCTGCGGCATCTGAAGTTGAGTAAACATTATGCATAATAAATGTAATAGATGCATCACAAGAATAATAAGCTGTCAAAGATCCTTGAAGAAATTGGTATTTGTTATTTGATAACTTTTTTTTAAACAGAATATTTTATTTGTAAATAATAGAGTTTGAGTTACTTTTGTAAGCCTGCGCCCTGACTGACCCTCACTGCGGTGAGGTGCGAGGTAAGATGTGCTACAGCGTCTAATTATAAATGACCACCCCAGTCTGGTTCCATGATAATCGGCTTTCACTAGTGTCTTTGTAAATGCTGGCAAGGATTAGACAATACACCTGCTGCTCTCTGCTTTGTCCTCTGGGTGGCAGGTTTATCATATCGCAGAAAAAGGGCGCGCAGAAGACGGTTTCCTAAGTGCCAGATTAACAAACCCTTGTTTTAGAATTCTTCCTAGAGGTTGCAGTGAAGTGAAGAGTTGCACTTATATTACTGTGTCACGGCTTCCAGCAACGTTACTGTAGATGATGATGTATCTCACAGCTGGACCATTCTGTTGGAGCCATATTTACTTACTTTATGGGGTGCCAGACATGACACCTGCTGATATGCTCTTCGTCTTTGAGCAGGCATACATTGGATGACAACCCATTAATAGGGTGAACTAAGCAAGAGGGTGCCTGAAACTTCTCTCATCTTTTTTTATATTTTCCAGCCTCAGTCCGTCTTTTTTCATACTGGTGGCTTTATTATAAAGACGATCATCTGATGAGTATGCGAGACCGTCATATACATGTATTGGTGTTATCCATCTTTTGTTGACTCACTAGTGAAATAAATACAAAAACACACAATACATTTCTATTGCCTTGAGTCCAAGAGGCACCTGTCACCAATCCAGAATGGTTCCTTTAATGTACCATAAAATTCCAACTTCAAATGAACTGGTTGGAACATGGGGTGGCCACCTGTTCCTAAATTACTTGGGACAGATTCACTCAGCCCTATTTGCTGTTCTACTGTAATTGCAAGTTCTATCACTGACTGTCTTTTCAACTAGCAATGCGGAAAAGCAGATCTGGAAATAGCAAAGCTCCATTTTACAGAGAGCAGCAGTCATCACACTGCTGTATTTGAAAAACTGTCATTAGGGTATAGTCACCCGGGCGTTTTTTTTGTTTTTTTTTAATTGAACTAATTTTTTGTGTAATTTTCCCATGATTTGGTTTGTCTTTTTGTGATTTTTCCTTGGGATTTTCATCTGTTGTGCATCTGATTTTTACTCTTGAAAAAAGCCATATGATGGGCAAAATGATGTAATTAAATGTTCTGCACACTTTTTTATAGTATATGTGATAAAAACAGATCCCATTCGCAGCAGATGAGTACAATCCGTTTACTTATAATCGCACCCATAGACTTGAATGGGTGATTGTCATCCAAAAATCACAACACAATCAGAACTGCTGCAATTTATTTATTTATTTTTTGCTTGGAGTGTTCGTCCAATTAAAAAAACAAATTGCACGTGTGAATAAAACCATGTACAATAATATAATTTATTTCTCTCTGATTTCAGCCGATTTTTTGGGTCCAAAAAATCTGACTGAAAAATTGTTTGTGTGAATTTACTCTAATATTGTGATTGACATCACTGCTGACAAAACTTGTAAATCATTAAAATTTAGATTAAAAATCTTATTATTTGCAGTAGGATTATAACAATATAATGTAATAAGGATTAAAGGGAATCGGTCACCTCCTGTCAGCACCCTAAACTAAGATATGCTGCTTATTGGATAGGTCTCATGGAGTCCAGGGATGTTGTTTACCGGGAAATGGTAATTAGATGCCTTAAGAATAACAGAAAACCTTGCGAAGGTTCTATGCCATGTGTGAAGACTTTAATTTTGTCACTTTCTGTTTCACTTTCAAATTATTCATAATTCCTATTGTAAATTATTAGCGATGAGCGAGTATACTCGCTAAAGCACTACTCGCTCGAGTAATGTGCTTTAGACGAGTATCTCCCTGCTCGACACTGAAGATTCGGGGGCCGCCGCGGAGCGGCGGGGGAGAGCGGGGAGGAACGGAGGGGAGATCTCTCTCTCCCGCTCGCTCTCCCCTGCTCCCCGCCGCGACTCACCTATCAGCCGCGGCGGCCCCCGAATCTTTATGGATGAGCTGGGAGATACTCGTCTAAGGCACATTACTCGAGCGAGTAGTGCTTTAGCGAGTATACTCGCTAATCCCTATAAATTATCCATAATTGCTATAATATAAAGAGAAATTTCCCACCAAATGGATGTGTGGATCATCTTGTGAAGCACAGTACATCGTCTCGTTATTTTCTAGTGTAAAGTTGTCTGGCACTATGAAGAAAGATACGTTTACAGTGCAAGTGGAAAATGGACCCTAGAGACATGGACTTCCGGTTCTTCGGTCTAGGTCGCTGGTTACTAACTCGCTCGTCCTGTCGAGTTTTCTCTACATTGTCCCCATTGGACACTTGTAGAGCCCTTGAGCGGCCAGAACGATAGAGAACCTCCACAAATGACCCCATTTTGAAAACGAGACCCCTTAATGAATTCATTTAGGGGTGAACTGCATATTTTGCACTCGCTGTTCGTTCTTTTTTAGAAGTACAGATTCTGCGCTTCTATAAAGGGTTCACATGAGCACTTCCATAGCAGCCTATTGGTTGCTATTGAAGTGTGGTTTACACGCTCGTCTGACCAAGCCATAATAATGTAAACTGTGTGGTATGTCTGAAGACAGGGTAATTACGGAATGGCTTTTTGGGGGAATTGGCAAGGATGGGGTGTAAAAAGTGGCGCTCTGTGAGGCTTCGTAAGCTTGCGGAGGTGCGGCGGTCTCACACAGAAGACGCTCAACAAGCTGCTCCTGAAACTGCAGGAAGGTGAATGTTCCCGGGGCTTCTTGTAAATTACGTATTACAGGTAGCGTTTTGAATATTGCCGGGCTCACACAGCTGTATGCGGAATACACTTACGGAGGCCCACAGCGGATTCCAGCTGTGAACGCTGCGTACGGCTGTGGAATGTACTGCGCATAACTGCGTACTCACACAGGTCAAGATGGGTTTCATTCAGGTCCCATCCATTGTGTAATTTGCAGGATTTTAAACGGAAACCCTGAAATGACCCTTCGGCAGAGCTGTTAACAAGGTCTATACAGGCCCTATGAGTTATAAAAGTAATTACCAAAAGTATTAAATAAGCACACATGGCCATGGACATTCCTGCAAGAGGTAACAGTAAGAAATTTGCCTATCACCCCACGCAGGGTGCTTTAAAGCAAAATTCTGGCAAAGGGCTCAGTCAGATGAGCAGTTTTTTCCACGCATTTACTTGCGTGAAACGTACACAAAGCACATGTGGCAAAAATTTGCGGGGGTGAAGCAGGCATCACGGTTAAAGAAAATCGCACTTGGGTGAATTCAAAATTTGCACATAAAGTGCAGTGCCATCGCTATCCCCTGCTGCTGCTGTTACAGCTGCAGCAGGGGATACCTTGGATGTGAAACCCCTGGATGCTATCATATTGGTTCTACATCATATGGTTCTACAGCCCCATTGAAAGCAATGGGCTGCCGACAACCCATGCAGTAATTTTCGGGGAAGGGCTTTAAATATAAGCCCATCCCTGAAAATCATCCCTAGAATGTGTAAAAAAAAATATTCTCACCTCTCTGCTGAGCTGCTGCTGGGGCTCAGGGGCGTTAGCCACTTAGTCTTCCTCAACTGCTCTGAAGTTATTTCAGCAGTCAGGCTGTGTCTGATTGGCTTAGCACTCAGCCAATCACAGGCTGCCTTTGATTGGCTGAGCGCAGGAACCAATCACAGGCATTGATTAGCCCATCCCTGAAAATCATCCCTAGAATGTGTAAAAAAAAAAATATCCTCACCTCTCTGCTGAGCTGCTGCTGGGGCTCAGGGGGGTCTAGCCACTTAGTCTTCCTCAACTGCTCTGAAGTTCTTTCAGCAGTCAGGCTGTGTCTGATTGGCTTAGCACTCAGCCAATCACAGGCTGCCTCTGATTGGCTGAGCACAGGAACCAATCACAGGCAGCACTCAGCTGTCATTCAATAAATGGCTGAGCACTGCCTGTGATTGACTGAGCCCTCAATGATCAAAAATGTACTCCAAAATGGTGTGACTAGAAAATACAGGTCATCCCACAAAAAATGAATACTTACACTACTATATTGATGGAAAAATAAAAAAGTTATGTATGTCAGAAGATGGCGGCACAAAATAATTAAAATTTTTTCCAAAGATGTTTTTTTATTGCAAGTAGTATAGCAAAAATAAAATCTATATATGGCTTAAAGGGGTTATCCTCCAGAGAATCGGGTAATGATCTGTCGGGGTCAGACTGCTAGGACCCCCATCGGTCCTGAGCATGGGAGTCCTAATAATCCTGGCATAAATAAAGCATATCATTTTGATGACAGCGCCAGAAATTGCTGAGTCCGAGCGCTTGATGTCATTGAAACAAAGTGATCAATGGTGCATGTGTCTCTTCTGCTCCATTTTTATAGGTATCATCAGGATTCCCATTCTTGGCTCCCAGTTGTCCGACCTCCACCAATTATAAAATTATCATCTATCCTGTGGATAGGGGATAACTTTAGATCTCAATACAACCCCTTTAAGGAACACAATCAATATAAGAACTGTATTCATAAATTTCTTGCACAGACAAGAAAACTGGAACATAAACAGTACTTAAAGAGGTTGTCGAGTTGTAAACTATTCATGGCTTATCTTAAGAATAGGTCAACAATACTAGTTAGACAGGAGTCTGGGCTGTTTGCTGGGTCGGCGCAGTCATGCACTGAGCCAATTTTTGCAGGAAGCAGACAGCTCCGTTCCCACCATCAATAGTTTACAACTGGACAACCCTTTAAACATATGACATAATGTAACAACCACTTTAAAGGTCCATAGGGATAGGTGATAAATGACTGATTTCTGGAACGCCCACCAATCGGCGGTCCTGAGTGCCCATTTCTTCTTCACCAAATGACTGCAGTATGGAAGAGTCTGAATAAAGAATCTCTCAAGCATGCACCTCGCCACTTACAGAAGCACTCAAGTGATGTTTTCAGCTTTTTCTGTCATTTAAAGACCATCTAATATGCTGAGATGCTGGATGGGCTACAATCTAATCTCTAGTCATACTGAAAATATTGATATTTTAGCTTTATTCCCACAAGGCAGATTTTCCGTATGGATTTTATATGGAGAATGCAGAATCAAGTACAGGACAATGTATGTAAACAAGGTTAAACAAAATTCCACAGTTGCTTTTGCACTACTGTATTCTCACAAATTAATTAGTCTTTTCTAAGTTAATTTGAAAATACTACATATAACAAAGGTATTGCTTTGAACAGAGATTCCTATATGTGGTAACCGGAGCACTGTATTAATGTTCCTAATTACGTATATATTTGTAGGATATCTTTCCATGAATACTGGTTTAACCCATAAAATTATAATATTTACAATATGTGGGTAATGCACCATGTAGCATCTAGTAAACTTTCTGTATTAAAAGTGCAAAATTGGGCGGAGCCTGACCTCCGAGAGCAATGGCTGCCTAAGACCTGCGCTCCGGCTATGAGGAGTCTTCACAGGGTCCTATCTGAAGCTTTTTATAGCAAACATGCGGAAAGCGGCAAGGGAGAGGAGCGCTGAACAGCTGAGCACGCCGCGTGCTCAGAAGAACCAAGTCGGGATGCAGCGCTTTTTGAAGGAACGGGACTCCCGATCTCCGCGCCCGCCGGCCAAGATGGCGCCGTCCCACGAGGCTGCTTCATCGGCTCACAGTAAGGAGAGGGGAGGGGAATCCTCATCGGATGATGAGGAAGACAGCGAAGCCATCTCTAAAGGCTTTATGAAACAGCTTTTAGCTAAAGCCCTGCAGCCCCTGATGTCTGACTTAGCTGAAATCAAAGAAGATGTTAAACACCTGGGGCGCAGGGTGGAAGACCTAGAGACATCCACCTCCTCCATCACATCGCACGCCCTGACTGTGGCGCAGGTCCTGAGGGAGCAGCATGAGCACCTTAATCGCGCCCTAATAGCCCAGGAAGATTTGGAAAATCGAAACAGGCGCTGCAACGTCCATATAAAGGGGCTCCCCGAGTCGTTTGCTGCGGAGTCCCTCTTTAAGGTGGGAGCTGATATTTTCGGACTTCTGCTGGGACCCGAGAGGGCGCAACACATGGGCATCGAGCGCATTCATAGGGCTCTCAGACCCCCTCCTTCTGCGAATGATCCACCCAGGGACGTCATTTGTAAGTTGCTCTCTTACCAGGACACTTTTGCCATCCTTAATGCCGCAAGAGAGCACAAAGAGCTGAAGTTTGGGGGTCACTCCCTGCAATTTTTTCAAGACCTTGCACCCTCCACCTTATATAAAAGAAGACTCGTGCGACCACTTCTGGAGGCCCTTAGGGCTAAGGACTTGCGTTACGCCTGGCTATTCCCCTTCGGGTTGGGGATATCCGTGAAGGGGAGAAGGCTCACAATAAGAACCCCAGAAGACCTACACAAAGCCTGGCCCCTTCTGGAGATACCCCCTCTAGACCTGCCGTGCTGGCTGCCGCTTCCGGGGTTTCCGAAATTGCCAAAACTCCTTCCCCCTGACGCATGGCAACAAGCCTCTAACTCAAAATCACCTAAAGGGAAAAAAAAGAAGACAAAGGAGACCCCCAGCAACGTGGACACTTGATGTGATTGAGTGATGCAGCTCATGTCCACCCCTATACAGGCTATACAGGTTGTTCTGACTCGACCTAACTTTACGCTTTTTAAAAAGCGTTCTCCAAAAGTCCTGCTTTCCGGTGACTTCTCTTTAGCAGATCGGTTTGGCTCAACCGTTCCCTTCTGCTGTTGTTTGCATTTATGGTTCGCTTTAATATGCCTTCACGTTGCTTTCTCTCTTTTACAGGCTAGCTCCTCTCCTGACCAGCTTCTGCTGGGATTTGAGATCCTGAACTCTCCCTCCGTATGTCCTCCTTAGAGGATCCTGTTGGACCCCTGGCAGTTCAGGCTGTCCGTAATTGATCGGTCTTTATTTTATAAGGCCCGACCAATCCGCCTCCCCCCCCTCCCTCCCCTCACCTTACTTCCTCACGAATAGACGTCCCAGTCGCAGTGAGGTCCCCTAGTTGTCTCCATCAGGAGAAAACAACTTCGCACTTCCTTTTTACGTGCTTGTGGTTTGTTTTTCCCCCCCTGTTGTTTCTGGTGAGTCTTTCCCCCTTCCCCCGCCAATCCCGAGTGTCTTCAGCCCTCCCGCCCCCCCTCACTCCTCAGTCTCCTGCGCCCAATCAGACTATCCAGAGATTGGGAAGAGAGGGAGACTCGTGTTCTTCTATGACTAACGCATTTGTTTCTCTTTACGTATTACAGAGTTCCTTGGGGACTAGTCCCACCTCACCATGAGTGACTCCCTGAGATGGTCCACGTTCAACGTGAAAGGGTTGAATTCCCCATCCAAAAGACATCACGTGGCGCTGCTGCTGAAAAGGTACGGCACAAAAATTGCTTTTTTGTAGGAAACCCACTTCAGGGGAAATAGACATTTATCCCTACCGGGCAAACATTTCACGCAGGGGTACCACAGCACGCATCCGACATCCGCCTCTAGGGGTGTCTCTATACTTTTCCATCACACTGTAGTTTTTACATGTGAAGCCCAACACTCAGATGGTGAGGGGAGGGTCCTCTTTTTAAGGGGCAAACTCCTAAACCAAAAAGTAACGATAGCTAATTTGTATACTCCAAACGCAGGGCAAGTACCTTGGCTGATTAATCAGCTTGAGATTTTAAAGCAGTTCGCCGATGGCCCAATTCTCTTGGGAGGGGATCTAAACCTGACCCTCAGCCCCATCCTTGACTCCTCGACGGAGAAATCTCACATTTCCCATGCCAAACTCAGAAGACTGTATCGCAGTCTTTCGGAGATGGGTCTGATTGATGTCTGGAGACATATTAACCCCACAACGAAGGACTTTACCTTCTATTCCCAGGTTCATTTTTCTTTCCAACGCCTCGACTACATTTTCGTATCCTCGTCCCTGCTAAAGTCCGTTACCGGCGCCAAAATGGACCCCATTCTTATTTCCGACCACGCTCCGCTCCACATCGATATTGACCTCTCTCCGCCTCCCGCTCGAGAATGGAGATGGAAGTTAAATCCCACGCTCCTAGACTTAGAAGAGGATAGACAGCACTTAAATTCACTTCTAGAGGAATTTTTCCACTTAAACAAATCACAGGAAATTTCAACTCCAGTGACATGGGAAGCCCATAAGGCATACGTAAGGGGCCTTTTGATTGCTCTGAGCTCCAGAGTTAAGAAAAGGCAACAAAAATCGATAGATGAAAAGCTCCAACAGATAGCAAAACTAGAACAAGCCGCAAAAAGCTCACAATGTAAGGCCGCGCTGGACAGGTTTACTACCCTAAGGAAAGATCTAAAAAGAGACTTTGATTCGAGGTACAATAAGAAACACTTATACCTGCAAAAAATAGTATATGTTCAGGGTAACAGGGGCAGTAGATGGACCTCTACCCTTATTAAAAAAGCTCGAAAAAGAAACTTTATTAGCTCTATAAAAACTAGCTCGGGTCGGCAGGTCACCTCTTCGGCAGATATAGCAGAAGAGTTTCAGGCTTTCTATTCCCAACTATATAATATCCACCAACCCCTCACACCGGACGAACGGCAGGTCGCCCTCGCACAGATACACGAGTTCTTGGGTGGGCTGAACCTCCCCAGTCTGGACGACGATGCTGTAACGACCCTGACGGGACCAGTCTCCTCTCAGGAGATAGAGGACCTCCTGAAATCTTCTGCGTCGGGTAAAAGCCCTGGCCCAGATGGGCTACCGGACTCATATTACAAAGCCTTCCAATCCTGTCTGGTCCCCCATTTGACAGAACTATTCAACTCCCTCTTTCGGGGAGAATCCCTTCCCAGGCAGGCGCAGGAGGCGCATATTACTTTGATACATAAGGATAATAAAGACCCGGAGGCGTGCGGAAGTTATAGGCCTATATCCTTAATCAATTTCGATGTTAAACTGTGGGCAAAACGTCTCGCAAAAAGACTAGAAAAATACATCCCATCCCTTGTCGACGCGGGGCAGACTGGTTTCGTCAGGGGCAGAGTGGGAAGAGACAATTCAATAAGACTCCTGCACGCAATTAGATACGCCCAAACACAAAACATCCCACTGGCTCTAGTAGGCTCAGACGCCGAAAAAGCCTTCGACCGGGTTAACTGGTTATACATGCAAACAGTTCTCTCGCATTTCAAAATCCCCCCCACCTTCATTTCCGCCATCTTCTCTCTATATGCTGCTCCTTACGCCAGAATTAAAATAAACGACATTCTTTCGCCCCCCTTCAACATCAGTAATGGCACGCGGCAGGGAAGCCCCCTCTCCCCCTCTCTATTTTTCCTAGCCCTTGAGCCATTCCTGCAGAGGATCCGACTGGATCCCAACATACAGGGTCTAAAGGTGGGCCGGAAGACCCTATCGCTGGCCGCTTACGCAGACGACATTGTCTTTCTAGTTACGAACCCAGAAAGGGGATTACCTCATCTCATCAGTCTCTTAGAGGAATTTGGAACCCTCTCTAACTTCAAAATAAATTTTTCCAAATCAAAGGTTCTAAACGTTTAGATTCCGGCTAGCCGCTGCCAAGCACTGAAAGCAGACTCCCCTTTTTCGTGGGCGGCAGTAGACATAGACTTTTTAGGCATACAGCTCACTAAAAAGGTAGAAGACTTGTTCTCTGCTAACTTTACTCCTCTCCTGCCTAGGATAAAAAACTTGCTGCGCTCTTACGACTTACCTTTCTTGTCCTGGCTGGGGAGAAAAAATATTCTTCAGTCATACGTAATGCCAATTATCCTATATAAACTGCGGCTTCTACCGATACACATCCCCATATCCTTCTTCAAGTCTCTGCATTCAATTATCCTAAACTATGTATGGAGGGGGAAATGGCCGAGACTGGCCCATAGCTTACTAGAAAAAAGGAGGGTGGACGGGGGAGTAGATCTCCCTAATCCGCAAGACCTGTACTTGACTGACCAATTAAATCACTGGATGGAGTTGGTGCTTCCCTTCAAGGACCATTTAGTCCATGAACTCGCGTTAGCCTCGTACGGCCCCACTCTCCTTCAGGATTTGTGGTTCCCTGCACGGGTCCTGCGGAGACGGGGGGCTCCCAGTCCCCTTCTTAGAGGAGTTATGGAGACTTGGCATAAACTAGGAGGCAGGTTGGCCCCCTCCCCTTCTCCCCTCACCCCCTTAAATGCCCTGCACAAGACATTAGATCTTCATCTAGATCCCTGCTCTGCTGGCAGTTGGCAGATCCTCGCGGATAAAAGAATCTCTGACATACAGACGAGAGCTCACATGCCCCACTCAGACATTCTAAAAGAACTATTACCCAGTCATAGGCTTCCCTTTTTAGTGTCAGCACACATAACAGAAGTTATTAAAAAGTTTTTGTCTCAACACAAGTCGACCAGACCATTAACTAGTTTTGAGAAAACTCTTAATGATAACAACTTATCTAAGAGAAAATTAGCTTTCATTCGTAAGTAGAGATGAGCGAACGTACTCGTAATGAGTACTTACGCACCCGAGTACCGCCATTTTCGAGTACTTCAGTACTCGCGCGTAAAGATTCGGGGGGCGCCGGGGGGCGGGGAGAGGCGCGGCGGTGCGGGGGGTAGCAGCGGGGAACAGGGGGGAGCCCTCTCTCTCTCCCTCTCCCCCCCACTCCCCGCTGCAACCCCCCGCGCCGCCACGGCGCCCCCCGAATTTTTTCGCCCGAGTATGGAAGTACTCGAAAATCGCGGTATTCGGGCGAAAAAGGGGCGGGGCCGAGCACGTTCGCTCATCTCTATTTGTAAGCAATTTATTTCTCCCCCGTGTAACTCAAAACCCGTGTTCATCACTTCCTGGGAGAAGGAACTCAAGATCTCTCTCTCGGAGAGCGATACGAGGGCCATACTTAAGAACTCATTTGGCATTTCGCCCTGCGTTACCTCTCAGGAGTCACACTACAAATTACTATCAAGATGGTATAGGACTCCTCAGTGGCTCTCAGATCACAAATTAACATCTCAAGATGCCTGCTGGAGGTGCGACTCTGCAACGGGTTCATACCTACACATATGGTGGGAGTGCCCGGTGCTGGTGCCCTTCTGGAGGGAGGTCGGGTGCGTGCTGAGTAAGCTCACCCCGGGGTTGGTTCTTTCCCCTGAGGTGGTCATTCTGTGGAAGCCGTCAGCCGCCTTTCATCCGCAGAAACACAAATTGATCGCTTTCCTGCTTGATGTCGCTAAGGCGCTCATCCCCCTTCTCTGGCACCAAAAAAAACCCCCTTCTCTGGCTATGTGGAGGGACAGGGTGGATCTCCTCTCGAACCTGGAGGAATTATCCAGTTACTCCAGGGGCTCCCATGAGGGGTTCCTGGAAACTTGGAGCCCGTGGCGCTCTATCAGTGCAACACTGCTCGAGGGGGGGGCGACCATTGAGTCGGACTAAAACGGAGTTTATTCCACCTCCTCTCCTCCATGGTTCCGAAGCACGAGCTCCACTCCCTAGACATAGCGATCTCTCCACACAAAAATCCCTTGTCCGGAGGTTGCGCCCGCAGCCGGATGCAACCCTGACGCTCTGGGATTCCCATCTCACTTAAAGGAAGACTGTGTGCGAGACTGCTTCCCCCCCCCCGACCCCACACCTTTCTTCCATCCCCTCTGTTTGTCCCCTATTGTAGCTGTCAAATTGTTTCTCTTTGTTTCTATAGGTTTGTTTCGGTTGATTTAAGGGAGGATTCCTGATGGGGCAGTTGCCCTGGATGGAGGATTTCTGCCCCCCCGGTGGCCTAGGCCACTTTGTTACTGTTGCAGAGTGTCTCAAAAAATTCTCATAGGGTTACTTGCATCTTCCATCGTATTTTCGCACTCCAATGTAACCATGTTTCTACATTTCACGAGACGTTGTTTACTAATGATTCATTGTTTGTCTAATATTCAAAATGTCATTAAAAATCGATTTAAAAAAAAAAAAAAAAAAGTGCAAAATTGATAAAGGCAGCCACAACATGTGACCATATGAATACTTAAGCTTAACTGGAGAAACCAGTGTCAGGCAGCTGCTGCCAAGGCAAATAGGATCATGGGATGCATCAAAAGAGGTCTAGGGGCACATGACAAAAACATTATTCTTCCTCTTTACAAGTCACTGGTCAGACCATACATGGAATATTGTGGACAGTTTTGAGCACCGGTACTCAAAAAGGATATATCAGAGCTTGGGCGAGTACAAAGGTGGGCAACTAAAATAATAAATGGAATGGGTGGACTACAATACACAGAGAGGTTATCAACATTGGGATTATTTAGTATAGAAAAATGGCTGGGGGCAACCTAATAACTATGTATAACTATATCAGGAGACAATACAGAGATCTCTTCATGATCTGTTTATACCCAGGACTAGAGGAAAGAATGTTTCTACAGGTTCTTTACTGTAAGAGCAGTGAGACAATGGAGCTCTCTGCCTGAGGATGTGGTGATGGCAAACTCACTGAAAGAGTTCAAAAGGGGCCTGGATGTCTTTTTTGAGTGATACAATATTACATGTTATAGTCACTAATCACTTCAGAAGGGTTGTTGATCCTGGGATTATTCTGATTAACAGATTGGAGTCAGGAAGGAATTTCTTCCCTTAAATGGAAAATTGGCTTCTACCTCATTGGTTTTTTTTTGCCTTCCTCTGGATCAACATTGGGAGGTAATAGGCTGAACTGGATGGACATATGTCTTTTTTCGGCCTTACATGCTATGTTACTATGTTACTTTCCATCCGCCTAGAGCTAGGGGCTGCACAATAAACACATATGAGCAATAAATGGCCTTCAAGCCCCCAGTTGCACCTAAGTGTACGTTACATTCTCCCTCTCCCTCTTGCTGTGCTGACACAGTTCTTCTCAGTCACCGTAGCCTGCTGTGCGACATCTAAGAGAGGATGCAACTGGAGGATCAATTGCTAAAGAGAACAGTCTGAATCTGACTACAGAGGAGACTTTGTAGTCAGAATCCACTCCAGCCTGACTGATAAATGGGGTTCTGAGTGAGGAACTCCCCTCTATGATGTTCATACCTAATCGGGCATGTGTTGTGATGAAATAATCCCTTTAACTATATAACAAAGCTATTTGCCACTTTGAAAGAACTTGTCTTTCGCACGGCTGAAATTCAGTATCTCTCATTTTATTTTTATAACTTTGGCAGATTGCTCATGTTATAGCAATGCAAACTGGTATGCCAACAGACATTCTTCAGCGAAAATACATAAAAGGTTCCTCTTGCTTTAATGATCATATTTACAAGAAGAAAACTACATCATTTCCATGTACATTAAAGCTGAAATATTAGATAAGGCTGAATTTATACATCTAAAAATGCCCAAAACAAACTTATTTGCTGCCTGCTGTTCCTATATGCAAATCCATGCTTATTACTGTACATATAGACATGAAATTCACAGCTGCATAAATGCTTTGCAGTTTATGAAATGCTTGAATTAAGTGTGATGAATAGTGTTCCATAGTTTGTTTTATGGTTGTAATATTGGCAAAACCTATAAGAAAACCTTTAGAGATGCAGAACTATAAAATCCATATACATACAAGTTACTATCCACCGCTACAAAATGCTACAAATTCCGTTATTATTTTCTGTTCCTAGGATTTCTAAGGCTGGTTAAAATCCCTTCCAGGTTTGTGGTATTTTTTTTTTTTTTTTTTTTTAGCATTTCAATCAGATTCCGTCTTGTACAAAAATACAGCTATCTGAGGGCAAGCAAATAGCTGTGAGCTACACACATAGAGAGTCACAAGGGTGAGGAGCTATAATTATATTGGAATGCATCCAAAGAGTCTTGTATTCTGTTTATACTTCATGGCTCTTTGAATTTATGTACAATCCAAGCAAACAAATTGATTTTAATGCTAAGACTGTTGACCTTACAAGTTCAGTTTATCGAACATTCGACATATTAAAGCTATCACGCTTAAAATGGGGAAAAGAAATATAGAATTGCGTTTTCTAACCGAATTTGTGCTATTAAGAGGCATTACACACTAAAGCTCAATTTCAGAGAAGATAATTACTTGCTAATAGCTAATTTCTTAAGAATGATTTGCTTATCATAGTAACAGAAGATAAATTATGAGAGATTGTCACTGTTTTACATGACATGAATAATCACAGTTCAACGCCAATATATAAATGCACATAGCAGAAAATCGTAATTAGCAACACCTGACACAGTTTGCAGTCGGCTTATGTACAAGTACTTAAAGTGGAGAAGTTTTTACTAATACCGATATTATGATTGAAGAAAAAGCGCTAAATTGTACCATATGAAAGGGCTGCAGAATTAATCTGAAAAACAATTGCTGATACCCTATGAGTGCGATCGGAAGAAAGCAAAGTGAAAAAGACCAAATAGACTTGTCAGAAGGATTATGACTAGAGATGAGCGAGCATACTCGTCCGAGCTTGATGCTCGTTCGAGTATTAGGGTGCTCGAGATGCTCGTTACTCTAGACGGGCACCACGCGGTACTCGTCTCGATTAAACGAGCACTGACCATTGAATTCAATGGAGCTGGCAATACAAAATATATAAGCCCTTACCTGAAAATCATCCTAAAATGTGTAAAAAAAAAAATAGAAACGGGCCGGAGCTGTCCAGCGCATTGAATTCAATGGAAAAGTGACATAAGTCCGACAATTGGATGTTACAGGACGTGAATAGAGATGAGCGAACACCAAAATGTTCGGGTGTTCGTTATTCGTAACGAACTTCCCGTGATGCTCGAGGGTTCGTTTCGAACAACGAACCCCATTGAAGTCAATGGGCGACCAGAACATTTTTGTATTTCGCCGATGCTCGCTAAGGTTTTCATGTGTGAAAATCTGGGCAATTCAGGAAAGTGATGGGAATGACACAGTGACGGATAGGGCAGGCGAGGGGCTACATGTTGGGCTGCATCTCAAGTTCCCAGGTCCCACTATTAAGCCACAATACCGGCAAGAGTGGGCCCCCCCCCCTCCCAACAACTTTTACTTCTGAAAAGCCCTCATTAGCATGGCATACCTTTGCTAAGCACCACACTACCTCCAACAAAGCACAATCACTGCCTGCATGACACTCCACTGACACTTCTCCTGGGTTACATGCTGCCCAACCGCCCCCCCTCCCCCCCACAGCGCACACCAAAGTGTCCCTGCGCAGCCTTCAGCTGCCCTCATGCCACACCACGCTCATGTCTATTTAGAATTGCGTCTGCCATGACGAGGGACCGCAGGCACACACTGCAGAGGTTGGCACGGCTAGGCAGCGACCCTCTTTAAAAGTGGCGGAGCGATAGCCCACAATGCTGTACAGAAGCAATGAGAAATAGAATCCTGTGCCACCGCCATCAGGAGCTGCACACGTGGGCATAGCAATGGGGAACCTATGTGCCACACACTATTCATTCTGTCAAGGTGTCTGCATGCCCCAGTCAGACCGGGCTTTTTAATTCATAGACACAGGCAGGTACAACTCCCTATTGTGAAGTCCCTGTCGACCCACAGCATGGGTGGCTCCCTGGAACCCACTGGCGGTACACAGAAATATCCCATTGCATTGCCCAACACAGCTGAGGTAGTAATGTCGTGCTTAATGCAGGTGGGCTTCGGCCCACACTGCATGCCCCAGTCTGACTGGGGTTCTTTATAAGTGTACAGATGTAGTAAAAACTCCGTGTGCACCTACAGCATGGGTGGGTGCCAGGAAGCCACCGGCGGTACATAGAAATATCCCATTGCATTGCCCAACACAGCTGAGGTAGTAATGTTGTGCTTAACCCTTTCCAATCCAATTTGTATATGGTTTTCCTAGGGGGCTTACTCTTTTTCTGCTGTTATACAACGGCGCTATATGCTGGCTAAAGCCAGTACTGCATGAGCTGACACGTAGGATAGGCTCCGACAGCAGAGAGGCTGGCAATATACAGTAAGAGAACCCCGACGGACGTCTACCAACAACGGAGCTGTACAGCCTTAAACCCTAATGTCTTCACAGGTCACACAGTGGACTGGAAAGGGTTAATGCAGGTGGGCTTCGGCCCACACTGCATGCCCCAGTCAGACTGGGGTTCTTTACAAGTGGACACATGTAGGTTTAACTCCCTGTGGACCCACTGCCTGGGTGGGTGCCAGGAAGCCACCGGCGGTACATAGAAATATCCCATTGCATTGCCCAACACAGCTGAGGTAGTAATGTCGTGCGTAATACAGGTGGGCTTCGGCCCACACTGCATGCCCCAGTCAGACGGGTTCTTTAGAAGTGTACAGAAGTATTAAAAACTCAGTGTGCACCTACAGCATGGGTGGCTCCCTGGAACCCACCGGCGGTACACAAAAATATCCCATTGCATTGCCCAACACAGCTGAGGTAGTAATGTCGTGCGTAATGCAGGTGGGCTTCGGCCCACACTGCATGCCCCAGTCAGACTGGGGTTCTTTACAAGTGGACACATGTAGGTTTAACTCCCTGTGGACCCACTGCCTGGGTGGGTGCCAGGAAGCCACCGGCGGTACATAGAAATATCCCATTGCATTGCCCAACACAGCTGAGGTAGTAATGTCGTGCGTAATACAGGTGGGCTTCGGCCCACACTGCATGCCCCAGTCAGACGGGTTCTTTAGAAGTGTACAGAAGTATTAAAAACTCAGTGTGCACCTACAGCATGGGTGGCTCCCTGAAACCCACCGGCGGTACACAAAAATATCCCATTGCATTGCCCAACACAGCTGAGGTAACGTCAGCTGTAATGCAGGTGGGCTAAAAATTAATTTGATTACACTGTAGGCGAGGGCCCACAAAAATTGCTGTATCAACAGTACTAATGTACATCCCAAAAATTGGCCATGGCCAGCCAAGAGGGCAGGTGAAACCCATTAATCGCTTTGGTTAATGTGGCTTAAGTGGTAACTAGGCCTGGAGGCAGCCCAGTGTAACGAAAAATTGGTTCAAGTTAAAGTTCCAATGCTTTTAAGCGCATTGAAACTTATAAAAATTGTTCAGAAAAATTATTTGAGTGAGCCTTGTGGCCCTAAGAAAAATTGCCCGTTCAGCGTGATTACGTGAGGTTTCAGGAGGAGGAGCAGGAGGAGGAGGAGGAGGAATATTAGACACAGATTGATGAAGCAGAAATGTCCCCGTTTTGGATGGTGAGAGAGAACGTAGCTTCCATCCGCGGGTGCAGCCTACGTATTGCTTACGTATCGCTGCTGTCCGCTGGTGGAGAACAGAAGTCTGGCGAAATCCAGCCTTTGTTCATCTTGATGAGTGTTAGCCTGTCGGCACTGTCGGTTGACAAGCGGCTACGCTTATCTGTGATGATTCCCCCAGCCGCACTAAACACCCTCTCCGACAACACGCTAGCCGCAGGACAAGCAAGCACCTCAAGGGCATACAGGGCTAGTTCAGGCCACGTGTCCAGCTTCGACACCCAGTAGTTGTAGGGGGCAGAGGCGTCACCAAGGATGGTCGTGCGATCCGCTACGTACTCCCTCACCATCCTTTTGCAGTGCTCCCGCCGACTCAGCCGTGACTGGGGAGCGGTGACACAGTCTTGGTGGGGAGCCATAAAGCTGGCCAGGCCCTTAAAGACTGTTGCACTGCCTGGGATGTACATGCTGCTCGATCTACGCACATCCCCTGCAACATGGCCCTCGGAACTGCGCCTTCTGCCACTAGCGCTGTCGGCTGGGAATTTTACCATCAGCTTGTCCGCAAGGGTCCTGTGGTATAGCAACACTCTCGAACCCCTTTCCTCTTCGGGAATCAGAGTGGGCAGGTTCTCCTTATACCGTGGATCGAGCAGTGTGTACACCCAGTAATCCGTCGTGGCCAGAATGCGTGCAACGCGAGGGTCACGAGAAAGGCATCCTAACATGAAGTCAGCCATGTGTGCCAGGGTACCTGTACGCAACACATGGCTGTCTTCACTAGGAAGATCACTATCAGGATCCTCCTCCTCCTCCTCCTCCTCCTCCTCAGGCCATACACGCTGAAAGGATGACAGGCAATCAGCCGGTGTACCGTCAGCAGCGGGCCAAGCTGTCTCTTCCCCCTCCTCCTCATGCTCCTCCTCCTCCTCCTGTACGCGCTGAGAAATAGACAGGAGGGTGCCCTGACTATCCAGCGGCATACTGTCTTCCCCCGCCCCCGTTTCCGAGCGCAAAGCAGCTGCCTTTATGGTTTGCAGGGAATTTCTCAAGATGCATAGCAGAGGAATGGTGACGCTAATGATTGTAGCATCGCCGCTCACCACCTGGGTAGACTCCTCAAAATTACCAAGGACATGGCAGATGTCTGCCAACCAGGCCCACTCTTCTGAAAGGAATTGAGGAGGCTGACTCCCACTGCGCCGCCCATGTTGGAGTTGGTATTCGACTATAGCTCTACGCTGTTCATAGAGCCTGGCCAACATGTGGAGCGTAGAGTTCCACCGTGTGGGCACGTCGCACAGCAGTCGGTGCACTGGCAGCTTAAAGTGATGTTGCAGGGTGCGCAGGGTGGCAGCGTCCGTGTGGGACTTGCGGATATGTGCGCAGAGCCGGCGCGCCTTTACGAGCAGGTCTGACAAGCGTGGGTAGCTTTTCAGAAACCGCTGAACCACCAAATTAAAGACGTGGGCCAGGCATGGCACGTGCGTGAGGCTGCCGAGCTGCAGAGCCGCCACCAGGTTACGGCCGTTGTCACACACGACCATGCCCGGTTGGAGGCTCAGCGGCGCAAGCCAGCGGTCGGTCTGCTGTGTCAGACCCTGCAGCAGTTCGTGGGCCGTGTGCCTCTTATCGCCTAAGCTGAGTAGTTTCAGCACGGCCTGCTGACGCTTGCCCACCGCTGTGCTGCCACACCGCGCGACACCGACTGCTGGCGACATGCTGCTGCTAACACATCTTGATTGTGAGACAGAGGAGGAGGAGGAGGAGGAGGGTGCTTTAGTGGAGGAAGCATACACCTCCGCAGATACCAGCACCGAGCTGGGGCCCGCAATTCTGGGGGTGGGTAGGACGTGAGCGGTCCCAGGCTCTGACTCTGTCCCAGCCTCCACTAAATTCACCCAATGTGCCGTCAGGGAGATGTAGTGGCCCTGCCCGCCTGTGCTTGTCCACGTGTCCGTAGTTAAGTGGACCGTGGCAGTAACCGCGTTGGTGAGGGCGCGCACAATGTTGCGGGAGACGTGGTCGTGCAGGGCTGGGACGGCACATCGGGAAAAGTAGTGGCGACTGGGAACTGAGTAGCGCGGGGCCGCCGCCTCCATGATACTTTTGAAGGACTCCGTTTCCACAACCCTATACGGCAGCATCTCAAGGCTGATGAATTTTGCGATGCGGACGGTTAACGTTTGAGCGTGCGGGTGCGTGGCGGCGTACTTGCGCTTGCGCTCGAACACTTGCGCAAGCGACGGCTGAACGGTGCGCTGAACTACACTGCTGGATGGGGCCGAGGACAGCGGAGATGAGGGTGTGGGTGCAGGCCATGAGGCGGTAGTGCCTGTGTCCTGAGAGGGGGGTTGCATCTCAGTGGCAGGTTGGGGCACAGGGGGAGAGGCAGGGGTGCAAACCGGAGGCGGTGAACGGCCTTTGTCCCACCTTGCGGGGTGCTTGGCCATCATATGTCTGCGCATGGTGGTGGTGGTGAGGCTGTTGGTGTTGGCTCCCCGGCTGAGCTTTGCGCGACAAAGGTTGCACACCACTGTTCGTCGGTCGTCAGGCGTCTCTGTGAAAAACTGCCAGACCTTAGAGCACCTCGGCCTCCGCAGGGTGGCATGGCGCGAGGGGGCGCTTTGGGAAACACTTGGTGGATTATTCGGTCTGGCCCTGCCTCTACCCCTGGCCACTGCACTGCCTCTTGCAACCTGCCCTGCTGATGCCCTTGACTCCCCCTCTGAAGACCTGTCCTCCTGAGTAAGCGTTGCACACCAGGTGGGGTCAGTCACCTCATCGTCCTGCTGCTCTTCCTCCGAATCCTCTGTGCGCTGCTCCCTGGGACTTACTGCCCTTACTACTACCTCACTGCAAGACAACTGTGTCTGATCGTCATCGTCCTCCTCACCCACAGAAAGTTGTTGAGACAGTTGGCGGAAGTCCCCAGCCTCTTCCCCCGGACCCCGGGAACTTTCGAATGGTTGGGCATCAGTGACGATAAACTCCTCTGGTGGGAGAGGAACCGCTGCTGCCCAATCTAAGCAGGGGCCCGAGAACAGTTCCTGGGAGTGTTCCTGCTCCTGAGCAGGTGTCATTGTAGTGGAGTGAGGAGGCTGGGAGGAAGGAGGAGCAGCAGACAGAGGATTCGGATTGGCAGCAGTGGACGGCGCAGAACTGCGGGTAGACGATAGGTTGCTCGAAGCACTTTCTGCCATCCAGGACAGGACCTGCTCACACTGCTCATTTTCTAATAACCGTCTCCCGCGTGGACCCATTAATTGGGCGATGAATGTGGGGACGCCAGAAACGTGCCTCTCTCCTAATCGCGCAGCAGTCGGCTGCGACACACCTGGATCAGGAGCTTGGCCTGTGCCCAGACCCTGACTTGGCCCTCCGCGTCCTCGGCCGCGTCCACGTCCTCTAGGCCTACCCCTACCCCTCAGCATGCTGTATTACCAGTGATTTGATTTCACAGGCAGGAAATAAATTGGCGCAAGACTGCAGGCCAAATATAATTTTTGCCCTTTTTGGAAAACGAAAGGCCCCACTGCCTCTAGTGAATGAATAATCTAAGTTTAATAACTGTGCTGTGTCCCTGCTTATGTGTCACAGAACGTGAGGGTAGCAGAGTTATTAACTGTGGCAGAGCAGGTATTTTTTTTCCCAATTAAGGAAAGCAAATGGCGAACCCAGCAGTAAAGCGTAGCTGGGTGCGTATGATTTAGCAATGTTTTTCACGCAGCTCACACGTCTCCACAGGCGTAAGGACGGACACAGGCTGGACAAATAGATTTGTTTTCAGTTTTTTCCCACCAACAGGCAGCACTGCGTATATTCAATGAACCTGAGAAGTTTAATAACTGTGCTGTGTCCCTGCTTATGTGTCACAGAACGTGAGGGTAGCAGAGTTATTAACTGTGGCAGAGCAGGTATTTTTTTTCCCAATTAAGGAAAGCAAATGGCGAACCCAGCAGTAAAGCGTAGCTGGGTGCGTATGATTTAGCAATGTTTTTCACGCAGCTCACACGTCTCCACAGGCGTAAGGACGGACACAGGCTGGACAAATAGATTTGTTTTCAGTTTTTTCCCACCAACAGGCAGCACTGCGTATATTCAATGAACCTGAGAAGTTTAATAACTGTGCTGTGTCCCTGCTTATGTGTCACAGAACGTGAGGGTAGCAGAGTTATTAACTGTGGCAGAGCAGGTATTTTTTTTCCCAATTAAGGAAAGCAAATGGCGAACCCAGCAGTAAAGCGTAGCTGGCTGCGTATGATTTAGCAATGTTTTTCACGCAGCTCACACGTCTCCACAGGCGTAAGGACGGACACAGGCTGGACAAATAGATTTGTTTTCAGTTTTTTCCCACCAACAGGCAGCACTGCGTATATTCAATGAACCTGAGAAGTTTAATAACTGTGCTGTGTCCCTGCTTATGTGTCACAGAACGTGAGGGTAGCAGAGTTATTAACTGTGGCAGAGTAGGTATTTTTTTTCCCAATTAAGGAAAGCAAATGGCGAACCCAGCAGTAAAGCGTAGCTGGGTGCGTATGATTTAGCAATGTTTTTCACGCAGCTCACACGTCTCCACAGGCGTAAGGACGGACACAGGCTGGACAAATAGATTTGTTTTCAGTTTTTTCCCACCAACAGGCAGCACTGCGTATATTCAATGAACCTGAGAAGTTTAATAACTGTGCTGTGTCCCTGCTTATGTGTCACAGAACGTGAGGGTAGCAGAGTTATTAACTGTGGCAGAGCAGGTATTTTTTTTCCCAATTAAGGAAAGCAAATGGCGAACCCAGCAGTAAAGCGTAGCTGGCTGCGTATGATTTAGCAATGTTTTTCACGCAGCTCACACGTCTCCACAGGCGTAAGGACGGACAGAGGCTGGACAAATAGATTTGTTTTCAGTTTTTTCCCACCAACAGGCAGCACTGCGTATATTCAATGAACCTGAGAAGTTTAATAACTGTGCTGTGTCCCTGCTTATGTGTCACAGAACGTGAGGGTAGCAGAGTTATTAACTGTGGCAGAGCAGGTATTTTTTTTCCCAATTAAGGAAAGCAAATGGCGAACCCAGCAGTAAAGCGTAGCTGGCTGCGTATGATTTAGCAATGTTTTTCACGCAGCTCACACGTCTCCACAGGCGTAAGGACGGACAGAGGCTGGACAAATAGATTTGTTTTCAGTTTTTTCCCACCAACAGGCAGCACTGCGTATATTCAATGAACCTGAGAAGTTTAATAACTGTGCTGTGTCCCTGCTTATGTGTCACAGAACGTGAGGGTAGCAGAGTTATTATAACTCTTGGAGAGCAGGTATTTTTTTTCCCAATTAAGGAAAGCAAATGGCGAACCCAGCAGTAAAGCGTAGCTGGCTGCGTATGATTTAGCAATGTTTTTCACGCAGCTCACACGTGTCCACCGCCCGTAAGGACGGACAGAGGCTGGACAAATAGATTTGTTTTCAGTTTTTTCCCACCAACAGGCAGCACTGCGTATATTCTATGAATAATAACTGTGTTGTGGCCCTGCCTATACAATTCTTTCCCTGCAGTATCAATGGAGGGTGGAATGCTCTGCAGAGGCGATTTTGAGAAGCCCAAAAAAAATGCAGCACAGCTAACAGCAGCCTGGACAGTACTGCACACGGATAAATATGGCCCTAGAAAGGACCGTTGAGGTTCTTGAAGGCTACACTCACTCCTAACACTCTCCCTGCCTATGCAACACTTCTGTCCCTAATGCCGGGTGCAACGCTCTGCAGAGCCGATTTTGAGAAGAAAAAAAAATCCCACTGCTAACAGCAGCCAACACACAGCTATCAGTGGCCCTAATAAGGACCTTTGGGGGGTCTTGAAGCCTACACTAACTACCAATTCTTTCCCTACAGCAGCTCCGGTATAAACAGCACTGTCCCTCATCTAACTCACACCGCATCTGAGGCGAGCCGCGGGAGGGGCCGACTTTTATATTAGGCGAACACCTGATCTCGCCAGCCACTCACAGCAGGGGGGTGGTATAGGGCTTAAACGTTGCAGGGGGAAGTTGTAATGCCTTCCCTGTCTTTCAATTGGCCAGAAAAGCGCGCTAACGTCTCAGGGAAGGAAGTGAAAGTAACCAGAACACCGCATGGTGTTCGTCACGAATAACGAACATCCCGAACACCCTAATATTCGCACGAATATCAAGCTCGGACGAACGCGTTCGCTCATCTCTAGACGTGAACAATTATAAGTGTTAGTGGTCCGGCATAGACTATTTTCTTGATGTGAACGACGTATACATCACTGAACCTGATCACTGGAGTCTAGGTCCTGTAACATCCAACTGTCGGACTTATGTCACTTTTTCATCTCCTGATTAGGTTGACGTGTATGCAATAGATTCTGATAATCCTGTCAGATTCTGCAAAGAGACCGAATACACTAAATGGCTGAGTCATAACGATACTCAGACTGATCGGTCCATTACTGTTTATGGACAGTGGTATCAATACATTTTTATCGGTTCCACGGGTTTTCCTGGATCTAGATTTATGTGTGTTTGTTCTTCCTTTTAGTTATTTCTTTAATAAAAGTTATATTTTATTATATTTTTCGGTCAAGGGTCCACATAGTCAGTTCTTTCCAAACTAGTTGGACTTCACTGCCTCTGTTAAATTTACTAATTATGACATACACCTATGTGTTCTGCAAGACTTAGGACAGCTTCATATGGGGGTATGCATTTGTGCATGTGCCTTAGCACAACGCTTTTGCATCATGAAGAAGGCGCTTTTGCATGCGTATCGGTGCATTTTACTGTACTTTTTTTGTGTACACAAGGCATAGAATCATAGACTGGTAGAATTGGAAGGGACCTCCAGGGTCATTTGGTCCAACCCCCTGCTCAGTGCAGGATTCACTAAATCATCCCAGACAAATATTTGTCCAGCCTCTATTTGAAGACTTCCATTGAAGGAGAACTCACCACCTACCGTGGTAACCTGTTCCACTTATAGATCACCCTCACTGTCAGAAAGTTTTTTCTAATATCTGATCTGTGTCTCCTCCCTTTGAGATTCTTCCCATTGCTTCTAGTCTTTCCTTGTGCAAATGAGAATAGGGCTGATCCCTCTGCACTGTGACAGCCCTTCAGATATTTGTAGACAGCAATTAAGTCTCCTCTCAGCCTTCTTTTTTGCAAGCTAAACATACCCAGATCCTTTAACCATTCCTCATAGGACATGATTTGCAGACCGCTCACCATCTTGGTAGCTCTTCTCTGAACTTGCTCCAGTTTGTCTATGTCTTTTTTTTAAAGTGGGGTGCCCAGAACTGGACACAGTATTCCAGATGAGGTCTGACTAAGGAAGAGTAGAGGGGGATAATTACCTCACGTGATCTAGACTCTGTGCTTCTCTTAATACATCCCAGAACTGTGTTTGCCTTTTTCGCTGCTTCATCGCATATTGACTCATGTTCAGTCTATGATCTATTAGTATACCCAAGTCTTTTTTACATGTGCTGCTGCTTAGCCCAATTCCTCCTATTCCATATGTGCTTTTTTCATTTTTCTTGCCCAGATGTTGCATTTCTCCTTGTTCAATACCATTCTGTTAGTCGCTGCCCACTGTTCAAGCTTTTCTAGATCTTTTTAAATACTCTCCTCCTTAGTCTTAGCTATCCCTCCTAGCTTTGTGTCATCTGCAAATCTGATCATTTTCCCATCAATTCCCTTCTCCAGATCACTTATAAAAATGTTGATCTACACTGGGCCTAGGACAGAGCCTTGTGGTGCATCACTTGATACATTCTTACACTTGGATGTGCAGCCATTTATGATCACTCTTTGCGTACAATCACTCAGCCAGTTGTTAATCCACCTAACAGTTGCATTGTCAATCCCATATTTGGTCATTTTTTCAATAAGGATGGTAAGAGATATTTTGTCAAATGCTTTACTAAAGTCAAGATATGCAGTATATACCACATTTCCCTGATCAACCCAGTCAGTGATTTTGTCATAGAAGGAAATTAAATTTGTCTGGCATGACTTGTTTGTTACAAACCCATGCTGGTTCTGGTTAATTACTCCACTTTTATCCAAATACTTGCGTACATGCTGTTTAATAATTTGTTTAAAGATCTTTCCCAGTATAGAAGTCAGGCTCACAGGCCTGTAGTTTCTGGATCCACTTTCTTCCCTTTTTTGAAGATAGGGACAATATTTTCCTTTTCTCAATCTTCTGGGACTTCTCCTGTTCTCCGGGAATTATCAAAGATTATGGTGAGTGGTTCAGCAAATACCTCCCTGATTCCCTTAGTATCCTAGCAAGTAATTCATTTGGACCTTGAGACTTGCATTCATATAAGTTAGCTAAGTGTTCCCTCACCATCTCTTTACTTATAGATAGCCTGCATTCTTTTATTCCCCCAATAGCACAGGGAAGATCAGTTGATGTTCCATCTACTTTCTGAGAGAAAACAGATACAAAATAGGAATTTAAAAGTTCGGCCTTCTCAGCATCATTCTTAACCAATTCACCTTTATGTCATTCGACCGAAGCTGCCCTTTAAGGTATTGTCCAGTGAAGTATACTTACCAAAATTGGATTTACATAAGCATTTTTCTTCAGACAACCCCTTTGATAGTTTTGTCCTGTATCAGTGTTATTTTCAATATGAATGGTGCAGCTTGAAGCCCCTGGTCCCCTATTACAAAATCTGTACCTGGGCGCCTATGTATGATTTATAATTATGGAGTGTTATTATATAGCAGAAGGTACATATTTGTCCATCCTTACGCTTCCATGAATTTTGTTAGGCTGGCTGTCCACGGGCAATATTTCATAGCGCTATCTGCGGTGATAAATCGCGCATGAATCACGCTTGAAACACTTTCCATAGGATAACTATGGAAAGCGCATATATACACAAGCGGGAAATCCCTAGCGATTTTCCACTCGCATCTAAAAATCGCGGCATGCCGCAATTTGCCGCAATTCTCTGCGATTAACCTATCATCAAGATAGGCTCATTGCGGTGACCATTAGTGCTTTCCACAGCGGAAAATCACTTGCTATTTTCCGTCGTGGCCGTGGACAGGCGGCCTTTATGACTTTAGTTTCTCACAACACAAATTTGATACATTGTATTGCAGACTGATATAACAAACAATTCCAGTGCTTTTTTCAAAGCTGGTCATCTTGTACCACTCATCACAGGATCTCAAGCCATGATTTAAAGTAATAAAGGACACTTTTGTGCCAATGTCTAGGTGCAGCTACTAGCTCTAACAGGTACTACTTCTTCAGCTAACTTGTCAATATTGAAGGGATTTAGCACTGTTCCATAGAATTACCAAGGGTGCATTGAGACATGGCGGAAAATTCTGCAGCAAAATCCGCAGCATCTCTACATCAAAGCGGGGCATGCACTAGTACATTCGCTGTTTAGGAGCATATTCGCGCATAAACTGTTTTTTGGTGTTTTTTCGGAATATTTAAAATTTGGGCTAGTGCGAGTTCGATAAAGAAAAGCAGGAAGATAGGTCCTCCTCTATCTTTCTCACATGTGGTATTAACTTTGTGCGAGAAAGATAGGGAAAGTCTTATCTTTTCTCACCTGTAGTAAAAATGTGCAGGAATCCCGATAATGGAAACAAAACCATTGAAATCAATTGTCTTGTGCCATTATGCGGCCATGACTTTCATGGCTGTATAATGGGACAAAAACATGCCCATGTGTTTAAGCTCAAAAACTCAATCAAAATCCGTACTATTTCATATACGCAACTGAGTTCAGCCTGTACAAAAGCCTCCTCTCACCTTGGAATACTGTGCACTGTCAACCCACATAGCTACTAAATGCTGCCACTACTGCTGGTCAGGTGCAGAGCGAGCCAGGGATGTCATGCCAATGTGGCGCACTGGCAGTACAGGGCAATCAATTGCTTTGTCAGTAGGGGTTGTAATCCTGTATGGTGTGTTGCACTTATCTATGGCTGACATCCTTCGTATCAGTTCACATGTGCAGACTATGTTTATTAGCAATCACCCCTCCCCAATCTGGACTGGGTTGAGCTAGGTGGCTGTATACTAGTTGGCATTGAACATTTAGCTAACTCATGTTGCAATCTGGCCTTCTGCATTCTACCAGGGTCTAATGGTGATTGAGCCTGCCCTGCAGTTTATCAGATGGTGCATTTTTTTGTGAGTTATGTCTTTGTATATATATATTTTTTTTTTTTTCTCACCTGTGATTTTAATTCAGGTGAAGATTTTGGTGCAGATCTGCTTCTCTGGCCACCACTGATCCAACACACTTCTACCTTCCAGTGGCTTCTAATGAAGCTTGCTCTTTATCTGGGTTATCATAATAATGGTGGTTATCATAAGCCGACTGTAGATCTATACCGCAATATATCTCTACACTCTACACCTGTTCTATCTGTGCAGGTGTAGAATATGACAGGTAACGTTATGTCTTCTTATAGTATTCCTACTATGCCTTTTCTTGAATGATATTTCAAAATATTTCTAGTTATAGGACGTATATTCCATACCGTATCATACAATTGGCTTATTCATTTAATCCCCTCACACTTCAAGGTCTGTATCACAAATTGTTATATGTGCAGTATGTTTGCTTGTATGTTGCTTGTACAAATACTGCTGTTATGCAAATGGACTTCAACAGGCCATCTTTGTTCCATATAATTTTAGCATCAGTATAAAAATGTGACAATGCTGCTTTAGTGACAAGATATCAGTAAGATCTGGTTTAATGCAGGATGACTGTTGGCTAAGAATGAAGTATATTGTCTAGCATTTTCCATTCTTTTGAGGATATATGCAAGAAATGGATGACTACTGGTTAAAGCCTCATGTAGCGGCCAGCATGCATTAAACCACACCTAGCAGAAAAGTTAAAGGGGTTGTCCCACTTCAAGCTGTTTTCAGCTAGCTTCATTCATTGCCCAGTGGCCAGGGATGGTACTGCAAGCTAAGTCTCATTCCCTTCAATAGGATTCAGCCTGCAGTACCAACCTAGGACACTGCACAAGGTACGGAGCTGACTGAAATCAGCTAGAATTGGGATAACCCCTTTAAGCACTGCATATGGCAGCCTGATGGTTCATACAGTGGCTAGCCTGCATGTATATGAGGTGCTGTGTATGGCAGTAAAAGGTCTAGGGTGCTGCATATGGCAGCTCACTATTAAGTGATCACCCGTATTACTGCTCTGTGAGGTTCAGTCCATTTCTTGCTACATGCTCTGTTATTTAGCAAATAAGATACTATTGGTTCTATTGTATTATGTCTCCACCACAATAATGGGTGGAGACCTTGAGTGACAGCTAAAGGGTAGGTAACGCCCCCAAATGTCCTGATTGGCTGCCTGCTGCAAGGTCCTTGCAGCGTGGGCATTGAGTTATGTCTAGGATGGAGGGTTAGGGTTAGTTTCAGTGTTAGGCTTAAATTATTAGGTGTAAATACTTGCATGTGAGAGTGGGCCGGCATTCATATGGATGCATGTTCAGCTAATAATGTAAGACTAACTGTGAAACGAACCATAATCGTAACCCTCCATGCCAGCCAGAACTAAACTGGCGGCTGTGTAACCTCAACTCCCCTGCAGCCCCCCCCCCCCCCCACACGCCGCCACCAAAGTGTTACTAGTGCCACGCCAGCCCATCCAGCCATGCAGAGAGAGCGTCCCAGCCGACCGAGCTGTCAGCACAGAAGGACGATGTGGGGGGGGGGGTGGGGGGGGTAAGTGGCAGGACCTGAGAGCCGGACGATGGGACCAAGCCGTCAGCGGAAAACGGAGACCAGGGTGGTGAGTAAGCACAAGCGACTCGGCAGTGGAGAAGGAAGACCAGAGTAGTGAGTCCCAGGACCTGAGAGGCCGATGATGGAGAGTGAACTGTGCAGCCAATTAGGAACAGGGGGCATCACCTGGCTGTCAAACAGCCTTACCCTTGTTGACACCCACCACGTTCGGTGTCGACAAGATACACCAGTACCAATACTATGATATAACAGCTTGCTTTTTAAACTAAATTGGTGCAGATATAAATTATCAGTCCCCTAATGAGTTCATAATAGGGCTAAATGCTTTGAAGCATTGTTTTGGTACTATCTGTTAGGTCTGTAATAAGGGTTTTGTGGAACTGCTCTTATCAGGGTGATCATCCCAAATTCCTTTATTTAGGGTGTGATAATGATCAGATAGCAATACAGTCTGTTAAATCCTGGTCTATCTTCTTTTATTCCTTAAATTTGCATTTATTTTGCATGATGAGAATTCTTGGATGGCGATGGTCATTTTAAACAAATGACTTGATGGACCTCTATGCCATATGGTAAGACCATTTCCTCCTGCTATGTTTGCTGTCATGCATGTACCTATAACTGGTGACGTTTACTGATACAGGGCATATAGGTCTATAGTGACAACTTGGTATTGTAAAAGTACATAGTATAGATAGTGTTAAATATCTTAGAGAATCCATCTTAAAGAACTATTTGAGCCATATAAGCTAAGTTTATGGGTTCAAAGTAGCAAATCCACTGTGTTGCTCAAACAGCTACTGTAGAGCATTGAGCTTAGAATGGGATGACTACTTAATGCACCACCTAGTGAAAACCATTCACACCCCGACTCAGCAGGTCAGCTACCTTGAGCCAATAAGTTAAGCATGTAGAGCCCAAGGTAGCTGACAGTCACTTTAACATGTAAATCAGCACTTTTTATTTTCACTTAAGAATTAAAAGTTAAGCCCACAGCATGTAATCCAGTATTGAAGAGCCAACAAGAGGTTGGTAGACCTAAGAGCTCACTGAATTTAAAGGGGTTGTCCCGCGCCGAAACGGGTTTTTTTTTTTTTTCAACCCCCCCCCCCCCCCGTTCGGCGCGAGACAACCCCGATGCAGGGGTTAAAAAAGATCACCGGACAGCGCTTACCTGAATCCCCGCGCTCCGGTGACTTCTTACTTACCCGGTGAAGATGGCCGCCGGCATCTTCTCCCTCCGTGGACCGCAGGGCTTCTGTGCGGTCCATTGCCGATTCCAGCCTCCTGATTGGCTGGAATCGGCACGTGACGGGGCGGAGCTACACGGAGCCCCATTGAGAAGATAAGAAGACCCGGACTGCGCAAGCGCGTCTAATTTGGCCATTAGACGGCGAAAATTAGACGGCAACCATGGAGACGAGGACGCCAGCAACGGAGCAGGTAAGTGAAAACTTTTTATAACTTCTGTATGGCTCATAATTAATGCACAATGTACATTACAAAGTGCATTAATATGGCCATACAGAAGTGTATAGACCCACTTGCTGCCGCGGGACAACCCCTTTAATCTAGTATTGGAGACCCCACGAAAAGTCGGTAGACCCAAGTATATTTTACAATCAAGATAAATATCTTGCAGTCTGTATTTACTATACGTGTTGAAGGATTCTTCTGCATTGTCTTCTACTTCCCATGTAAGCACCTAGCTACTTTATTATAGACCTTCCCAATTGGTCATCAGTAGTACTTCATAATTAATTCCCCTCCGTTTCACCCTACGTAAACCTTAGGTGCCATAAAGACAGCATAAGTGAGTTTTCTTATTTCTTACTTCTAACATTTTGCTAAACATCTCACCTGTTAGTAGAATTGCTTTGCTTCAGGCTATTTCTAATGTAACCATTATACTAATTTTCTTCTGTGTTTTAAGTCTCTTATTTCTAGTAAGCATGTAATTAAAAATGATCATTTACATTATTACACCGTGGATATGGTTCACAGATCAATGCAGTTGGTATGTATAGAAAGGTCACATCACAAGCGAAAATCTTGTGCAAGTTTTGTGTTTTGCGAGATGCACAAGACTCACGCAAATATGATCTGATGATGTGAAACATGTGTCTGAGGATCGCAATTTCACAGAAGTGATACGAGGCATTTTTGAATGAAAATCACTTTGCATCCATGTGTAAAACACACGTTGGCAAGCGTGATATCGGGCTGAGTTTCTTGGCCCAATATCGTGCTCCCCCATGTGAATGTGGCCTAAGGGTGCATTCACATGGGTGAACATGATATTGGTCTGAGAAACTTGTATCGATATTTCACTTGTAATCTTGAGATTCTGGATGTAAGCACAATGCATCTATGTACTTGCAATTTTCACGTGTGTGAAAGGTTCTCAAGTACTTCCAATAGATTTCAATGGTAAAATCGCCTATGAAGAGAACAATAGTAATATAAAAAAATTAATTGGCTCATGATATGTGAATTGTGCAATTCGTTGGGCATATTTCAGAGGGAAGATGACAAAATGCGATTACCTATTGACAGTGAGGGGCAAAGAAAAAGAGACAGCTGATACAGTGAGATTTATTACACACTATAATTCAAGATGGAAACAGATGAGACAGATTTTGGAGAAATATTGGGGTATTTTACTAATGGCTCAAACCCTTTCCAGACAGTTGCCTGATCATTCATTGCTTATCCAAGATTTCAGAATTTAAAAGATAAATTAGTCCATAGTTACTTTCCAAAAATAATTCCAGGTACGCACAAATACAGGTTATGTGGATACATTCATTAGATATGGTTGCACCAAAGGGGTTGAATAAATCCCTGAGTTTTTTATATCTCTTATGTCTCACTAATGTTTGGTCTATTTGATATATACAAGACTGACTTGATGTATGGTCAGGACAGGTATGCTAGTTCTATTTATATTCAAGGTTGCGTTCGGACATGTACAGAATAACAGGATGGGAAACCATCTATACCACTGGTGTAACTATAGGGGATGCAGTTGCACCCAGGCTTAGGAGCCTTAGGGGGCCCATAAGGCCTATCTTCTCCATAGAGGAAGCCTAGTACTATGAGTAAAGCATTATAGTTAGGGGTCCTGTTACAGATTTTGCATTGGTGCCCAGGAACTTCAAGTTACGCCTCTGATCTATACCAAGATGGTAGGTAAAATCTAAAGATCTCATGTGTACAGAAATTCACAATCAGTAAGGCAGCACTCCAGAGATCAAGTTGGATATTAAATATTGGTTTTCCAGTCACTCTACTTCAGTGAGAAAGAGGAAATAAGGATGTGGATTGTCTCACCCTGACGTTTCGGGGTCTCCCTTGGTGTAGGGAGCTCTGGTACCTCCACAATCCTGGTAGGCAGAAAAGGAGTTTACAGTACTGGTCCTGGGGACATCCAATCAGGAGAGCATCAATGGGAATCCGGGAATACACGTATAAACTGGAGGAAGAGACAGCAGAAACAGCATAGGTCAAAGCCTTAAAACCCCCAGCGTTCCAGTATGCAAACCAAGATGTAAATGTGAAGAACTTGCTTCACAGGGGTGTCTCTGATGAGTGCACCTCTAATCCAAGATAGCAGTAATAGATAGAAGGTTCACGTTGCAGGCAGGTATATGAATATCAAGTCCTGATGTAGCATCAAACTTTTTTATTCAGGCACACTTACAATCACTGCAATGAGTTTTGGCTCGACCATGAGCCTTTTTCAAGCATCATAAGATCTCTTGTGTGCCATTGTGGGCAAATATGCATGGTATCATGCACATGATCTCATGAGACATAAGCAATGTTACTTTAGATTGGGATGTAAATGACATTGGAATCTCGCGATAAGTCGAGATCGCATGTTGGAGGAATCAATCTACTAACATGTATTTATATATATATATATATGGGGAAGCTATACACATAAAGTGCATCGGAATGTGGTATCCACCATGTTGGTTTGTATTTTTTGCTGCTATTTACTTGTTTGACCCATTGTAATTAATGATAGATGGAGAGGTTTAGGCATGCCACGGTGGCATTTATGGATGAATTTATATATGGTTGGTTGACTTGTATTCAACATGGATTCTGCTAACTGTTTTAAAATTCTTATTTGATTTATACATTGTGTGCAATAAATATGACACTTATATTACTTTTGCTCTGTGTATGTAGTTTTTGGGTTATGCAAGGATTTTGGCTAATGTAACACAAATAAATGCTATGCCACTCAATGTAATGACTAATGCAGATGCACAGATGAAACAGCAGATACAGATGTAACTCTAATAATCGGACACATTTAGTTATTTTCTACTGCTTTTGTATTCCATTTTGGGCAATAATTTGGCTTCATCTGCTTGAAAGATGGACAGAGATCACTGGAACAAGGGAAACTTGTTTGTTCACCACTGAACTGACCCTAGGATGGGAGTGTTATTACAGGTGGTGAGACAGGAGGTTGCTGTAGTAGTGTGCTCACGTCCTCTTCCAAGAATGTGGATGGATGCAGTAAATGTAGGGATAGAAATATAAATGTAAGGAACATTACAGCACATATTCTTGTTGATTATTGTAGATGCAGATTAGTTCAGATTTATGTCACAGCATCTATTGTTACCTAACAATAAAAATACTAATATTAATAATCAGAATTGGTTGACTTATATCAAAGTTGTAAACAAAATATTAACATAAATATTAAATATATTAAATAATATATTTCCCAATACAATAAAATATAGTACTAAAATAGTAAATATTTGTTTCAAATGTCCCCCCTTCCATTAACAAATTTTAGTTAAATTGAAATTTTTCTTAAAGAGAACTTGTCACCAGGTTTGTGCAGCATAGAGATGAGACAGGCTCTCAAATTATAGGGAGATATTTTTTTATTCTGAATTGGTGCTGCATTTCCAAAAACAAAACCTACTTTAAAAAGCCACCAGGAGTGAAGAGAAGAGTCATGGGGTGGCTCTTCAATGGTTTCTCCCCTTCTGGATTGACAGGTGTCTCTCTATGCACACACTAGCCAATCTAGTCAACCCAGCATTGAGTTACCATAACACTTTATCGTATTTCTGGCGGTTTTACAAAGTATGTTTTTTCTAAAAGCCAGCAAGTTTGGTTGCCACTTAGCTTGCACTGAGTTTTAAAGGGTAAATCTGCAGCAATACAGTAATAGCGGAAGTAGCTGCACAACTAAGACACTGCCATTCAGAAGTTTAGGGAAGATCGGTGATAACATAGGTGAGTACTGTAATGAAATCAATGTAGATATATTCCATTTTCCACCCGAAGAAATTCATGGCTCTTTATTATCATCCTCACCATTGCAGGTTACAGTTTAGACCATAGATATTTTATTTTTAGTGTGAGACATGTATAGCTCAGAGAAAAACTTAGTTGCATTGGTTTTTGAAGCGAACTAGGAGATAATTCATCAATATAACAATCGTTTTTTAGAATAAATTATTTTTATGATATTCAAATTCATAAACTACATACAATTACTTCAATAGTATCCTATATAATACTAAATAGGGTCTATATTCAGTATTATGAATATAATAATAAGCATATGTGATGGTTATTTTACAACCATTGACCAACTAGCAGTTCTGACAGGAGTCATGTGACAAGTTCAAGGACTCACATATATGTAAAGGCCCTTTTAGACGGGAAGAATGTTGGGCAAACGATGCCCGACACTTGTTCCCACACATACTAGCTTCCATGCTCCTGCATGGGAGCTAGTATCGTTAGCTCACAGCTGGGAGGCTGGATTTCTCTCCTTTTGCTCCCCCGCCCCTCTCTATTGCCTTAACATAGCAGCCGTTCAGTATTGAACGGCCGCTATTTACACTGAACGATGAGCAATCAGCTCATCATTCATTGTTTATGCTGCATAAACAATGGACAATGAGCTGATCGCTCATTGTTCAGTATAAATAGCAGCCGTTCAGTATTGAACGGCCGTTATGTGAAGGCAATGGAGAGGGGTGAGGGAGCAAAAGGAGAGAAATCTCCTGCAGCCGCCTTACCCTCCCTGCTGCTGCTCTGTGACCGAGCCTGCACTACTAGCTCCCGGGCAGGAGCCCGGGAGCGAGGACACACAGGAACAAGTGTCGAGCATCGTTTGCCCCACATTCGTCCCATCTAAATGGACCCTAACACATTCCAAGACTCATTATCACATATAGCACACTTCATTTTGATCCCTGTGCAGAATTTTGGGGGTTATTATAGATAGCATCAGGCCTATTTATAAAAATATATAAGGATATCATGTAAACTATTTGTTAATGCTTTAATATTACCATAAATGTAACATAGTAACATACATAGTAACATAGTATGCTAGGCGGAAAAAAGACAATTGTCCATCCAGTTCAGCCCATTTCTGCATCACCATTTTGATCCAGAGGAAGGCAAAAAAAAAACCCAATGAGGCAGAAAACAATTACCCAAGCCTTCTAACTGTTTAATGTCTATATCCTGCAATGTCATAGTGCTCTAAAAAGATGTTTAGTCGTCTCTTAAACTCCTCTATCGATTTTGCCATCATCACATCCTCAGGCAGAGAGTTCCCCAGTCTCACTGCTCTTACAGTAAAGAACCCCCCTCTGTGTTGGTGATGAAACCTTCTTTCTTCTAAACATAGAAGATGCCCTCTTGTTATCATCACAATCCTGGGTATAAACAGATGATGGGAGAGATGTATATCTTCATGATACTTTACGATTACCCAATGATATGACAATATGTATTCTACCTGTTTGGGATTTTGTGATTCTGTGCACTACAGTTTATTATTATACATACTTGGACAACACTAACTCACTCAGATGATTTAAACATGTATATTTCCTTTGTCTGTCATCTGTGTTTACATTGGTCCACAGAGGTTGGCTAAACAGCTGCCAACAATCCATTGGTACTTGGATTTAATTCTCATCACTGTGCCCTAAGTACCAAGTCTCCTCATTCACCGCTCACGGTACTTTCCTCCAGTGGTTTCCTCCCTTCCGTACATCCAATGATCATTCCAATAATGATTTATTTGGGGGCACTGACCTATTTGACGGCGAAATCTTTATGTAGAAAACTAAACTTTAACGGACAGATAATGTAACTTTAAGCAATCTTATTCTTACATTTAAAAATAATCATTGCTAATTTAGCTGATTGCATGAAGAAAATTAAAATGTTTAAATGAATTAATTTATTCTGCCATCCTTGAGCAGCCTCAAGCTGCCGAAAAGATTCCTTCTACATTGTCATTTACCTAACTTCTTCTTGTTTTTATTGCGTATGAATTATCAATGCATTATCATCCCATCTCTTTCTATCATACTCTATTTCATTTCCATTGTGTCTCCTACCTCTAATCGCTCCACACATCCATATGTAGTCAGCCATGTATGCTTCTACATTGCATTGTCAATGGCTTATAAATTGGTCAATTCCAGCTACCTAGGAAAATGTTGAAATCATACTTTTCATAACAAAGTATAACTGTATCTGTTTTGCAATCAACTCAATTAGGAATAAATTTGTCCATTTTTGCCAAATAAATTAGATCTAACATATTAGCTTGAGAAGACATCAAAGTGAATTTACTAGGTTCATTAACTTAGCAAATTAACTTACAGAAAATTGTGCTTCTCTGTAATAGATTAAGGCAGTATTCCATTGGGTTTTTCAAACACACACACATATTTTGTCTCACATAAGCAGATAATAGATGCTGAAAAAAAAAAAACACTTACGTTATTGATGTTTTTGCAACATGAATTTCACAACATCCACCGGCCTTGAGAGACATATATACTTTGTGTCAAAAAAAATCTAAAATCCTTACAGATTTCTTTTTATTGTTATTGATTTTAAGAATGCTAAGTAAATACTCGCAAACAAAAAAAATCTGTGTTCTTTAGCTCCAGCAGAGGGACAAATTGTTACCGCTCTTGATGATACTGAATTAATGCTACTCTGATGCTATTTCTCAAAACACAGCCTCTTTGGTGTCCCAGCGTGGCTCCTATCTTTTTCAGAGAATTAGCAGAGTCCATGTGTTTGTTAAATGAGACTTATAGCTAAAATACCAGTTGCTTCTAAATTAAAGTACACCATATAATATCTACAGCCATTGTGTATATGGAACATTTTCTTTATCTACCAGAACCCAAAATATAATAAGATATGAGTTTGTAAAATATTTTCTCTAGAATTTTACTGTTTTATACAAAAAAAAAAACATTCTGGTATATTTATTTGTTTTTTAATCTGAAAAAAAGGATTACTACAAGTGTGCTTTAAAATATAGGTGTCTGAAAGATGTCCTCCAAGACTAAACATCTATGGATGCCTTTAAAACGTATTACCAAAAAATAATACTGAGTTTTAGGTTGCTTGTCATGGCACCGACTGTGCCATGCCTTCCAGGTTGCTGGTAGGGGTCTGGGGTGATACCAGTACGACTGCCCTGGACCATGTAATGCACTAGGCAGCGCTTGCACGGTACCATTCTGTGCTGGACACCTACAGAATAACATCTCCCGCTGGTTGTAGCGCTGATAGGGTAGCTGGGTTTTCTTTCAGCCTAGTCAGCCTATCTGTTTCCATGTGTGTGGTTTTAAACCAACCCTTTGGTGCAAGGCTTGCTGGTTACGTGTCCAGTGTACTGGCCATCTCGTTGTGCCAGTGTGTTCTGTGACTTTGTGCTCAGTGATCCTGCATTCAGTATTCAGTTAGAGTTGACCTCTACTTTGTCCCCTGAAGTCTATGCGGTTTAGCGTTTAGTGCTAGATGTCATCAGTGTGCCTCAGACTGGTACGCGGCATCTCTCCCGCAGTAGGGTCATCCTTTTAGAGGTGGGTGTTCTGCTTGAAGGGCCGGTCTGCTTATTGCCTGATTGGCTGGAATCGGCACACGTGACGGGGCGGAGCTACGTGATGATGCGTAGAAGGGGGCGGAGCCAGAACGCTGCTGCCGGACCGAGCCGAAGGGAAAAGACCCTTCTGCGCAAGCGCGTCTAATCGGGAGATTAGACGCTGGAATTAGATGGAGCCATGGAGACGAGGACGCCAGCGCAGGGAAGGTAAGTGAATAACTTCTGTATGGCTCATATTTAATGCACGATGTATAGTACAAAGTGCATTAATATGGCCATACAGAAGTGCATAACCCCACTTGCGTTCGCGAGACAACCCCTTTAAGTGGTCATCTGTTGTGATAGCTAGTGTTTTGTTCATCGTGATTGGCCGTACGATAAAATCTGGCTGATTGTTGCTAAATTGGATTGGATCATCCAGATCTAATTTTTAGCAAACATCTCCAAAATATTGTCCCTCTGCTTTGAGCAGAAGAGACAGATGAGGTGGTTTAGCACTGCTGCCTTGCAGTGCTGGAACTCTAGGTTTGAATCTGACCTTGATGGGGATTTGAACCAGGAACACCTCTACTGCAAGGCAGCAGTGGTAACCACTGGGCCTCCAACACCATCACTCCACTCTTGTCAAAGGAGGCCAAATTATAGAACCCAATTTTTACTTCTACAGATTTTAATGGAAGTCGGAATAAGGAATTACAGATTCCCAATTATTTTTTAAAATTGTGTCGGTCACTCCTGACCCGAATATTTCAATAATCACTCAACACTAGTTATAGTCCATCTGTGCTAAGGAATGGTGAGTTGTGCATTTGGACACATTATTGGAGCACCAAGGTTATATTCAACTGCAATTTGCTTGACTGTCACATGTTTGCCACAATAATTCTTGACATTCTCCTCTAAGACTTTTCGTCAATGAGTTATTTACACCCACAGGATGACGTTTCTTTGGATGTTTTTTCTCGATCTCACCATTCTCAGTATAAGCTCAACTGTGTTGCACAAGAAAGCCCCATAAGGTTGGCAGTTCTTGAAATACAGGCCCCAACTAGTTTAGCATAGATGACCATGCCTTATACGAAGTCGCACTGATAGCTTGATTTTCCTGATCTAATATGAATTGGCACTAAAACTGATCCCTGGAAATCTTGCCCACTCTAATAAATGTTGCACTCTGAGTTAGGCTACATGCACACGAGTGTGAAGCTCACGTGAGATGCGAGATGCACAAAACACGTACATGAACTCCATTCTTTGGAATCTATTTACTCACACGAACAATTTTTTTCCTTACAGCGATGCTATGCGGTTAAAAATGGCTGCATGTCCTATTTTTTGGCGTTCTTTCGGAACACCTTGTGCATTGTTTTCAATAGGACCTTTAAAGAAATTGTGATGCTTCTCATTGAAAACAATGGGAAACACTTGTGATCTTTTGATGCTCATGAAGCATGTGCCTGAGAATCACAGTTGTGCAGAAGTCAGGCGAGGTGTTTTTGAATGAAAAATGCCTTGCATTCACATGTGAAACGCATGTTGGCAAACGCAAGACCAGGCAAAGTTTCTTGTCCAATATCGCACACTCCTGTGTGAATGTAACCTTAGTCTATCAGGTGAGAGTAAATGTAAGGCCTCGTTCACACAGTGCAGATTTGCAGCAGATTTTCTTTGTGGAAAATCCGTAGCATTTCTGCGCTAAAAATCTGTTTTTCAAATCCACGACTACTGTTTAAGATTTATTGTACATTTTGTTATGGATGATCTGCTTATTTTCCATGCAGAAAATTTGCTGTAGAAATTCCGCAACAAAATCGCAGTTACTGTTGTGCATTTACTGCAGATTTTGGGAACTCCATTGAAGTTTACTGCCTGGAATCTGCAGTGAATTGACATGCTGCAGATTTAAAATCCGAACTGCATGTGAATTTCCGCTTGGGTTTTCGGGCTCAGTCACATAGGCGCATCGGCGCCTGTGTTAGTGCAGGAGGAAGACGGTTGTACCTCAAGATGGACGTCTCTGCAGCTCCGGGAGAAAGAACATGTGACTGGCTTCATTGCCGGTCATGTGTTCTTTCTTCAACGCTGCAGAGAGACGTCCGTCTTGAGGTACGGCCGTCTTCCTCCTTCAGTGAGGGCTCAGTCACATGGGCACATCGGTGCCTGTGTACGGGTGCCGATGCGCCCGTGTGACTGAGCCCTTCTGCCGGCTTTTCCCTGCAGCATGTGGACTTACTCTGCTGCTAGTGTAAGGCCTCCTTCCCACAAATGGATTTCCGCCGCGTAATTAGCGGCGAAAATCCGCTGCGTTGCCCACAGTTATTAGGTTCTATTGAACCTAATAGCTCAGGGCTCACGGTGCGGAATTCCACCGCGGAATTCCGCTCCGTGAAATCTCCCGTCCTCACCCGCGGCATGCTCTATTTGCCGCGTGTGTACGCGCGGACGGCTTCCATTGCAGTCAATGGAAGCCGTCCGTTCACGCTATCCTCCGCTGTAGCACAGCGGAAGATAGCGTGAAAACGCTTCCCCGCCTACCGCCGCCATGTCATATGACGAGGTCGGCGCGTCACGTGACGCGGTGGGCGTGTCATGTGACGCGGCCGGCGTGTCACATGACGCGTCGCCGGTGGGCGGGGAAGCATCATGCGGGAGTGAGGACGCCGGATCCGCTGGTAAGTATGGGGTCTCTGGGGGGCGCCGTGACGGGCTTCGCCGCGGAATATTCCGCGGCGGAGCCCATCACGGCTGTGTGCAGCCGGCCTAAATGCCACGGATTTTCTGTGAACAGAGCCAACCCAGAAAATCTGCAGCAAGTTCGCCTTGTGCAAACAAGCCATGACAGGTTAGTGAGTGGCACTGTGTACCCAGTAGGGATAGTAAATGCCAAAGCTGTCAGTACTCAGTCTATTTTTGCCACAACAATCAGAGCTTAGGCCTCGTTCGCACAAGCGCTGTTTTGCGCAGTATAAGCGCATGAAAAGATCGCGGCTATACTGCACTAAAGATCGCGTAAACGGGTAATTTCCAGCTTTTTTAATTAGTTTGCTCACACGACCGGCAGTGCGTGGTGCATGTTATCCAGCTCCCATAGGAGTCTAAGCAAAGCACACTCTAAAGATAGGTTAGGTCCTACCTTTTTTGCACCACAGACCTTAGATGTGAGTTTGCAGTCGCATGCCCTATCTTTAAGTATTTCGCACGTCTAAAACTACTTCATATGAACGCTTCTATAGGAAACCATTGGTTTTTATAGAACCACTCTTTTCAAGCGCCTCTAATGCGTTAAAACCACGCTCGTGTGAACGAGGCCTTAGGAGAAGATAGGGTAGCCGCAATAGTAATTAAGAAGTCAGCAGGTCCCACGAATATATAGCTGGTGTCTATCTGCATCTAATGATACTGTTTATGACAATTCTTTATGTAGTTGAGAGAGGATTAGCCTAGTTCTTCAGTGAAAAATAAGTCTTAATTACATGTAAATACCAGATCATATGTCTGTGCTGGGATGTATACCAACTTAGAGAATGACACATATGCTTAAAGTTTTACATACTTTTAAATTACATTCATTGCTCTTTCTTCACAGTCAAGAGGAAATGTGAAGATGTGAATGAAGCCTCAAAGTCTTCTCAAGCACTCCGGATTGTGCCGTCTCATTTGCTGTGGTTATAGAAAGATTGTAATGTTTTGTAAATTTTTAACACTGCCCTTTATAAATGTTTCAGGGGCTATTTAAATGAGCAGTTTAATGTGCCCCAGTTTAACCATTTGTAATGGGGTTTTAACTGCCTTGTTTGTGAGAATCAGCCAGGAAAACAGATTACTGTCATCAAGTGCAAATCCTCCGCTCTAGAGTAGATCTAGATTGTATGGCAAAGAGTCAAATACACGATGTACTTTGTGAGTTATCATTGCTAGTGCAGTCTAGAAATATGGAGCCTGACAAAGCTGGTAAAAAGTATCTACTGAGCAATTGCAGAATCTGAATTCCTAATTAATTATGTATATATTTATATAGGAATGCAGTCATTTAACTATGGGGATGGGTCACAGAAGAATTTCTCAGCTCAAATATGGTTATGTGTTGTATGATCAAATCTGATTTGGGTAAAATGAGCCAAATTACTTACAATCCAGATGTTAAATACTGAAGCCATTTAACTGATTATTAATAAGTTTTTATGTTCAATCACATTCAGTCTGACATTCAGACTAGACCCCAGTGTGAAAATTTCTTTATGCTACAGCTTATTAAGAAGGGTCATAAATATTATTTATATTAGTAAGAACTTATTTCATTTTAAAAGGGGTTGTCCGGTTACTATATGAAATGTTAATGTCAGGTACTGATGTGCTAAAATAACAAATTCAGCAGTACTTACCTCCCAGTCTGTGCTGACAGCGGAAGTCAGGTGATCGCTACCTGCCAATCAGAGGCTGCAACATCACCATCTGTTCGCTGGGTACCATGATAACTCTGATGGGCATGAAAGCGGACACCTGACTTGTACTATGAATGCAAACTAGAGATGAGCGAGCATACTCGTCTGAGCTTGATGCTCGTTCGAGTATTAGGGTGCTTGAGATGCTCGTTACTCGAGACGAGCACCACGCGGTACTCGTCTCGATTAAACGAGCACTGACCATTGAATTCAATGGAGCCGGCAATACAGCCGGCTCCATTGAAAGCAATGGTCTGCCGGCGATCGCGGGATGAATTGTCGGGAAGGGCTTAAATATATAAGCCCTTCCCTGCAATTCATCCAGAAATGTGTAAAAATAAAAAAAATATATATACTCACCTTGTCCCGGCAGACGGAGTTCAGCGCGGCCGGCGGCAGTCCTCCTGAACTGCTCTGAACAGCTGTGAGTAGTATTCAGCAGCCGGGGATTTAAAATCCCCACCTGCTGAATGAGCTGCCTCTAATTGGTCACAGCCTGACCAATCAGAGGCAGATCTCACTCACACTCCCATTCATGAATTCATGAATGGGTGAGTGACTGCTGCCTCTCATTGGCTCAGCACAGGGACCAATCTGATGGAGAGGGGCGGGGGAGCGCAGGGAGTGAAATCTCCCGCAGCCTCCCCGCTGTGAGACAGCGATACTAGCTCCCGTGTAGGTGCACGAGAGCGAGTATGTTCAGGGACAAGTGTCGGGCATCATTTGCCCGACATTCATCCCTTCTAAAAAGGCCTTTAGTCATATTGGATTGTTTTGCTTAGAGTTAGACTCTGAGTTTTGTGGGTCACAGAAAACTTTAAATTAAGTACACAGAGAAGTAACACTTCTCCTAGGATAAAACAATTGTTCACATTTAGATTACTCGTAGGACATGTAGTTATTGTAGACATAAGGCCTTGTAGCTTTTAAGGATAATGTCAAACCAGTATACAGAAAGTATACAGAAATATGTATGTCTTAAACTCGAATTTGTAATTTGAAAACTTGTAATTTAATTATTAATGAAGGCTGCATTGATTATTTTCTGTATTAGTACCCACTTCAGTGGACAAGCCAAATAGTTTCCAATAGTGTTGGATCTATTCACGAAGGCCTTTGATGCCCATTTGCTGTTTTCCCATCAGTGTTTCTACTAGTAGACACATATTTCTGGGATTATGCAATAAAATTCCCAAATTGTCCCAATATACCGGGATTGTCCTATCTATTTGTCTTGAAGTCCTCGTTCCATCCATCACGACATATGAAAAAGTTCATTACACCAGAACAGACACTTATGGGCCTATTTCTCCTCATCTGGCAGCCATAGATTATGTATCCAGACACTCTAGGAATGCAAAATGTAATACTTACTGCTTGCTATTTTTGAGTCTTGGACTTAGGGAATATTCTGGAGACTGCAGATTCCTTTCCTAATTCTTCTGTTTATTTTACACTATTTGTTGTAAGCACAAGTTACGCTTAATACATTACTTTGAACTTAATTTAAGAAGTGGCTACATCTATGTTATGTGAATGTCCACGTTGTTGAACGTTTGAGTCTACTAGGAACCTCCCCATAATGATCCCGCAGTTTCATGTCTTGTAAATATAATTATTAGAGATGCTCGTAGCTCTTTAAGGATCTCATGGGACCTGCTCCGTCGAACAGTAAGTTAATTCACATGCTTTGTTTGATGACAGGGTGCATTCCCATGTGTGTTGCCCTCAAATGGATTAGATTGTCACAATGACAGCTCAATCCTGCAATGTGACAGAAAGGTGAGAAAAAAAATAAGTTCTCTGTCACTGGAATCTCTGAACATTGATCTCAGTTACAGTACTGTGCCCTTAAATGTGGGAAACTAACTTCTGCAGTCAGACTCTTGGAAATTCCCAGCACTCTTAATGAGACAGTAGTGGACTTTGGAAAGAAATGTGTCTTTTTACAATTTTCCACATGCAGATCACTAATAATGAATGGTGATCTACTGAACTGCCGCTAATAAATCTCTCTATATAGGAAAATGTAGAAGCAGATATATCACATATATCATGTATTCCTGGCTACCCTGAGGGGTAAAGTATTGTCACAAAGTTTGTATATAATTTTGATGAAGGTACTCATTAAAATTGCTAAAATGGCACTGAATAAATGGAAGGTTCACAACTTTTTGCTTGTGTGCCGCATCAAGACTAGTTAATATCAGCACTTTACTCATGTATTGAGCAAACACAGAAGCTATTTTAAGTATGGTGCAACTATTATATGCAAGGGGTGCTCAATACTGCTTAAGGAAGACAGATATCTAGCACTGTATCCAAGACAGAAAAAACAAAGAGAGCATGACATGCATCGCATCTTCTTCAGAACTTTATTTGGTCCGTAAAACAATCATCCGCTAATGGAAGAAAATTCTGTTCTGAGACTGTAGAAGCTGTTGTTGTTCTTCTATGCCAATGTCCCTCTGAACTGCCAGTTTGGAATGCTGTTTTCAGCTGTCCAAGTTGGCCACCACGACTTACTAGCTATCTAATGGACACACTGTGCATTGGTTTCTGATTAATCAGTACTGATCATGTGAACAGTGCTGGCCAATCGGAGAGAAGGTACAGTGTATTGATTTTATAACACTGCCAATGCAATGTGGTGATTAGATAGTCTAAAAATTGTGTTGGCTATCTTGGATGGCTGAAAACGGAATTTGGAACTGGCGGATCAGACGGTCATGAGCACAGAAGACCAACAGCAAGTAATATTACTGCTCCTTCTGGTCACAAGACAAGGTTTTGTCATATTAATAGCACATTACAGAGCAGTCGGTTAGGTGGAGGCTCCTTCCACAGACATGGCAGAGAGTCACATAAATGAAGTGTTACATGTGATGCAAAACAGCTGTCTGCCATGTGTGTGGAAAGAGACTACTTCTGCTGGACTGCTCTGTGATACGCTTTTAAGATTTACAGACCAACAAACAAGTTGCTAATAAGTTGCAGCGAGTGTTGTGCTGTCTTTCTTTCTTCTTTCTTGGGCACACTTCTCCTTGTGTACACCTTGTCTGATCTGGCAAAGGCTGTCGAACAGTTTTGAGCACAAAATGTTGCATGAATTTTAGACATTTGGAATGTATGAGAAATTTGCCCACAAACCGCATAAGATTATGTGTAACTGTTACCTCTGAGCTGGATGTGGAACACCTTGTTCGCATCGGATGTAATTAGTTATCCTAAAGAGACTGATATGCAATATACTAATGTGGAGAACGCAAAATATAGATGGCAAAATCAACAGTGAGGAAATGGGAAATCTGAACCTAAATTACTAATGGGATCAGAACCTACCTAAACGTGGAGCACTTGCCCTGATGAGAGCGACCCCATGTCAAGAACCGAGGGCAACCCTGACTCTCCCTAGGTGGAAAGCATGGATAAGGTTTGCTACAGAAAATAAGAAAGGGGGCATTATAGAATCAAGCACGCAATGAAAGAGATACCAAATACAAATGTAAAAATAACAATTTCATCAGGAAATAGATGTCACAACACTACAAAATATTCTTTACACCACCTGGTCTTATCTGACAGTGAAATAGGTGCCACTGGCTTGACCAGAAACCCCTTCAGACTAGAAGTATAATCGACGTCCTCCACATAAATGTGTATAGATAGGTGCTGATTGACTGACTGGGGCACACGGCTTCCAGCCGACCAATCCATCCACCCACCTGCAGAGTAGTGCTCATGTTGGCATCCAGCACCCAAATGATGCTGAGAATGTGCAGACATGTTGCTAACATGGGTCGGGGCTGATGCTGTGATAGCACTATTTTCATCACCAGAATTTGTAACGTGACATGTGGAGTACTATAGTTCCATATTGCAAAGTAATATAAATGTCTCTGCTAGAAATATTAGATGAGAATAGTTTAGCAATATGACATGAACTGATATAAAAATAATCTTTATTTATATAGCGCTAACATATTCTGCAGAGCTTACATGAAGTAATCAATTGATGGAAAGAGTAGGAGTGAGGGGCCTGCTCTAACGAGCCTACATACTACAAGTAATGGGGTGATACAGAAGGTAAAGGGGCTGGAGATGTGCACGGTATAGCAAGGTGGAGAGTGGGGGATGCTATACGCATAGACAATTGTCGAATTGGGCCGTATAGTGCTGAATCGGTATGACTGCAGGGGGGCGTTTGATTGCGGCTAGCAGGGACTGCAGTCACTGGCACACGAAGCATGTTATCAGGCGGAGTTCAGAGGGGTTTAGTTTAGGGGATATGGTATGCCTCCCTGAAGAGGTATGTTTTTAGAGCACGCCTGAAATTTTGGGTGTCAGGGATTGCCTGAATAGCTTTTGGTAGCGCGTTTCAGAGGACTGGTACTGCCCTGGAGAAGTCTTGGAGGCAGGAATAAGAGGTTTGAATTAAAGGGGCACTATATCTGATTTCATTAGTTGAGCGGAGGGTGCGAACTGGGTGGTGAATTGAAATGAGGAAAGCAATGTAGGGTGGCGCTGCGCTGTGGAGGGATTTGTGGATGAGAATGGCGAGATTAAATTGTATTCTGTATTTGACAGGCAGCCAGTGCAGTGACCGGCACAGGGCAGAGGCATCTGAGTAGCGGCTGGACAGGGAGATGAGCCTGGCTGCCGCATTCAGGATGGATTGGAGAGGGGAGAGTCTGCCACAGTTCTCCTTATGGATTCATAAGAAAAAAATCTTCATATACTTCTGGATAAAATTGGAGGCACACAGAGGTACAGTATGGGTCTAAGAACTTTATGGACTGTATTATGAATCTGTACAACACAGACCCATAATATGGACTTGGGAATTAGATTGTACTCCAAAAAACTGTGTGTCTTTACATGTTTGCCTCTATCTTAGTGGTAAGTCCATTGGCCACCATGATGATCGTTTCTTCTAAATCCCTTTGTGCAAAGATTATCATCATTGAAGATTTTCTTTAAAGATTGTCCAAGTTATGTATAGTAGGAAACTGGAATGTCCAGTCAAATCTACAAATAATTATATTTTAGGCTGTTCCTTAAAAAACAGATAGCATAAATGTAACTTGGAAGGTATTGAGTTTTGTAGGCTCAGAGGTCTGACTATTAACGGTTATAAATAGGAAATTTATTGGCAAACCAATCAGAATTCCAGAAATAGAAAACAGTGAAATGATGATAATAAATATTCAATGCCGTATCTACACTGGTATTAATATTTGCTTTACTTTGATTATAAGTAGTGATATCGTGGTGCTTAATCACAGGAATAAGATGCTAATTCATGTGTTAGTTATTCTTTTCATAGAAACAATGGCTTATAATGAGACTCAGTATTCTCTGTTATTTAAAAGCAGTGCTGATTTGACTCTTAAAATATTATAGATCATAATTTGCTATGCAAGTTTCCTATTTTTCAAAGTAATTATTAGAAAAAAATCACTGAATTTAAATATTTAACACAGAAACTCATCCAATGACAATAATTCTATCAATTATTCTATAAATCCCATCCTATCTCATGATATGTGGCCGGATATTGGTTTGGAGACCTGGATGATGTTCACTAGGGTCATGTGCAGCATGAACAGATGATATACGGTAGTGGTGGTTGAATGTCATCTTGCTATTTACAGCTGTATTAAATTGAATGGATACGGCAAAAAGATACTGTTGCATACGTTTTTTCACAATGGGAGTCAGTATCCGATGTAGGCACCTGAATAAACATACAGTTATGTGCAAGCAAACAAACCCAAAGATGTGGCAGCATTCTGCTAACATATGCGCACACGCTGAATATATGGAATATTTTAATTTATGTTACTGCTATATTTAAAGGGGTTGTCCCGAGGCAGCAAGTGGGTCTATACACTTCTGTATGGCCATAATAATGCACTTTGTAATGTACATTGTGCATTAATTATGAGCCATACAGAAGTTATAAAAAGTTTTATACTTACCTGCTCCGTTGCTGGCGTCCTCGTCTCCATGGTGCCGACTAATTTTCGCCCTCCGATGGCCAAATTAGCCGCGCTTGCGCAGTCCGGGTCTTCTCCTCTTCTCTATGGGGCTCCGTGTAGCTCCGTGTAGCTCCGCCCCGTCACGTGCCGATTCCAGCCAATCAGGAGGCTGGAATCGGCAATGGACCGCACAGAAGCCCTGCGGTCCATGAAGACAGAGGATCCCGGCGGCCATCTTCAGCAGGTGAGTATGAAGACGCCGGACCGCCGGGATTCAGGTAAGCGCTGTGCGGGTGGTTTTTTTAACCCCTGCATCGGGGTTGTCTCGCGCCGAACGGGGGGGGGGGGGTTAAAAAAAAAAAAAAACGTTTCGGCGCGGGACATCTCCTTTAATATATTTCTAAACTTGAAGGTTCTTAGCACACATTTTGGTCAAATTGTGCAAACCCACCTACCAAAATAGGACAACCTCATACAGCTGGATCCCTAAGCTTGCCAAATCATTTCAAAGTAGGCCAGAACCAACACTATTCTGCTCTAATTTAAAAACAGTCTTGGACGGAAGGGAGAAGTGACGACCAAGATGGAGGCATAGAAGGAGAATTGCTGAGCAAGACCTTCCGTGATCCAGTGGTGCATTCTTCTATATGCTCTGCATGAGCACAAATGACCTTAGCGGTGACGTCAACGGTGAAGTAAATGCATCTTTTCTGCCCCCTACAGCTCCATAGTCTGTGTGAGATTACAACTTCTTCACCACCTAGCATCATCTCACTAGATCCCCCACCACTTTAGCTTCATTGCCCCATGGGTCCCTGACTGCTTTTTTCTTCCTGCTGCAGCAATGATGATGTCCCAAGAATGTGATGTCTGCAGCGAATCAATGGCCAAAGTGAGCCTGTGATTGACTTCAGTAGTCACATGTCCTAGGTGTCGATGACTCCTTACTTCAGGCAGCGGAGAGCAGCAGGTGACTGCACATAGGTAGTATGAGAGCGGCAGGAGACCAAGTGAATTGAGTAAAGCTTCTTTTATGTTATTCCACCACAGTGAGCAGCTTTGCAATAATAATTTTCCCTGTATAATGCCTTTAACGCATTTAACAGATTCTCAAAAATAAAATACTCTAAAAAAGGACAGCTAGAGAATTTATAGTATAAATATAGTGTCACTTATACTGTAAATCCAGATTTACGTTAGAAGGCTGTCATTGTCCCCATTGTGTTTTATTTTTAATGGAAACCAAGCCTCAAGTCGGAAACCAATGGTTTAAATACTGTTGATAAAGGGGTTGTACTAAAATGTAAAATTATCCCCTATCCAACGGAAAGGGGATAACTTTATGATTAGTAGGGGTATGACTGCTGATCCTGAGAATGGGTTTCCTGATGACCCCCATGAAAGAACCAAAAGGACACGCATGCCCCTCACTGCTCCATTCATTTCAATGACAGTGATAAAAATTGCCGGGTTCGAGTGTTGGCAATCCCGAAGCTATAATTTATATTATTAGAGCAGTAGCATACATGTGCATCCTCATTTATGCGGGAACCATCAGGATCCACATTCTCCAGATCGGTGGGGATCTCAGCAGTAAGACCCAACGATCATACAGTTATCCCCTACGCTATGGATAGGGGTTAACGTTAGATTTTGGTACAACCGCTTTAAGCGGTTATAAAACCATGTACCGCTGTGAATAAGTGTAAGACTTACTATATGTTTGCTGCATACTTTTTGTCAAGCAGTCATAGCCTATATGACGTTTTGCAAAATTATAGACTTTGTACTTCTTGGGGGTTTACTGGCGGCTTGGCTTTGCAGCAATGAGAACATTGGACAACATCTGACCACAGCAATATTAGTATGGGCTTTGTATGCTCTTCCTGTGCTTGCATGGGGTTTGTGTTAATTGGTTTTATGTGAAATAGGTTTACACTGTGTGTGAGATAGGAATATGAAATTGGGAGGGAGATATGAGTGTGTACATTCCCCATACAGCACCAATGCAAACTCTAGTTCAATGTGAAATCTCATTTGGGATACCGGCATCTGTTCATTATAGTGAACATAGGTAAACCAAAGGAGTCAAATGATAGTCCAAAGGTATTACATCCTAGTAGGGGTTTCGAACATGCTGTAATTGAGCGTTGGTTTGCTTCGGTGTTGCTGAAAACATACTATCACTCCATCACAAGTGAACTGTCCTCGCTGTGTGTGGAGGGTCTGACATACATTTCAGTTTACTTATTTTAAGCATTTAATGCCACACAGATCTCAAAGGGTGACAACATCAAACCACCGGGCTCTTTCTTGTTACATAGTAATAAAAGCTAAAACAGGGCGGACTAAAAAAAATGGCTGTTTCATAAGTCTGTTGCATTGCTTGGTAACAGATTTTCAGAGCAGTTCAAAGAGTCTACTTTCCATCTGTGTTTGGTGAAGGGTGCAAAATCCTTGAGGCCATCTGCAAACTGTGCTTCATCTCTAACACTTGGAATAACAAAGGTGTTTTTTTTTCAAAGCTCCATTCTCCCCTCCTGGAGTGAGACTGTAGATATAGTTCAGGGAAGTTTGGAAACTTCAGAGTCGATATTCTGCTTTCCTTCAGGGAGATCTTTTGAGGATGTCAGGACTGTGCCCTACATAACATGGGTTACTGCTATCAGAGGACGGCAGTTAACAAACCCTACACAGAAATGCTTTCTTCTGGAGACTGAAGAATCTGCAGACCACTCATATTCACTTCATTTCACTCAAGTGTTATAAAGGCGAAAGAAAGTAGATGGTGCTCTACACCTGCATTACACTCAATCCCAGTATCAAAGCCAACTTTCTGTCCAGGGCAAAAATGTGACATTTCTACTTTTGAAACAGAAAATGAAGAATGAAGATGAATAAAAACACTGAATGAACCTGTCAGAATGTTCATAAGTGACCAATTCACTAATAGAGGCAACTATCACAGTGCACACACTTTAGCACTGATCTTCCATGCAGTAATGGCAACTATGAATTATTCTTGATGAATAGGACCAGATCAAAATTAACCACATTTAGGATTTGTAGAGACTTTTTTTGTCTACATATTCAAAGAGCCATAAGATTTTTTTTCCGCTGATGTAAAGGGCTTGTTTTTTGTGAGCCAAGTTTTTTTTAAAAATACCTTAGCATCCAGTGCCCTTATTATAAAGTGAATGAGGATGCTATAAATGTATATAGACAATGCTGCTATACTGTACACATGACTACAGTCACAAAGACATACACAAGTAATATGTGCATATAATGATGGCCACAGTGCTCTAGATCACAGCATTATTAACAGCGCCAGCCCTGGGTTTGATGATACCCTGTGCAGAATTTTTTTTAGTGCCCCTGAAAAAAACGATATGTATATATATATATATATATATATATATATATATATATATATATATATATATATATATATATATATATATATATACATTGTACTGCTATTCAGTCTGCCTGTATTCTGCTTGTGCAGAAAGTATCATGATAGCAGAGTACCCACACTAGAACAGGTCAGTGAATAAATATAGCTCCAGATTTAACACATCATAAATACAGCACCTGAATCAAGCTCATAACATAAATACAGCACCAGAACAAAATTAATAACATAAAAAAACAGCATGAACCAACATCAGTACATAGATACTATACCAGAACAAAGTTTATAACATAAATACAGCACCAGAACCAAGCTCAGTACATAAAAGAAGTAGTATAACTAAGCAATTGAGTTGTGAGGGTACTGATGGGCTAAGAGTAATGCCTTGAAACATCAGAGGGGAATTTACAGAAGCAAGGGAATGATTAGTCTTGTAGCTCCAAAAGATGCTGCCACACAAAGGAAAAAAATCAACTGGTGAGACAAACCTAAGGGGGGTCACCTAGCCTACATCTGCCTGGTGCCCCACCCCATACAAGCTGGGGCTGCTCTCTATGCGACTCTACTGCATGGGTTGCACATTGTGAAGGCTAGCCATGATTACTAATAGTGCCATCACAGCCAAAAGAGTGTTCTTATAAACAATGCTAGAAGAGTGCCCTATACACAGTAGTGGCAACAGAATACCTCATAAACATTGCCCAGTGATTGCTAACTATTTACAATAGTGCCAGCAATAAAATGACCTACACTGATGAGGTAGCTCATTCCACATCTCCTCTTAGTAGATTACGAGAATGTCTCAAGTCCACCAGAATGAAAATTGGATTTTGCAGAGCAGATCTAGGTTCTGGCACACAGAGGAGTACCCCTCTCTATGATGTCCATGTGCCATAATATGGTAATAGGGAATTTAGATAAGGATTGTCTTCATGACTGCTGACGGTCTATCATTTGTTTGATAATATTACTGTCTATTCATAGAAGGGGAACCATGTAGAGGGTCCAACAGCCTACAGCAAAGAGTGATAATTACTAGAGATGAGCGAGCATACTCGTCCGAGCTTGATGCTCGTTCGAGTATTAGGGTGCTCGAGATGCTCGTTACTCGAGACGAGCACCACACGGTACTTGTCTCGATTAAACGAGCACTGACCATTGAATTCAATGGAGCCGACAATACAGCCGGCTCCATTGAAAGCAATGGGCTGCCGGTGATCGCGGGATGAATTGTCGGGAAGGGCTTAAATATATAAGCCCTTCCCTGCAATTCATCCAGAAATGTGTAAAAATAAAAAATATATATACTCACCTTGTCCCGGCAGACGGAGTTCAGTGCGGCTGGCCTGCAGTGGGTGTGAAGGGGGTGTGAGTCAGACATGCCCCTGATTGGCTCAGCGCTGAGCCAATCAGAGGCAGATCTCACTCACACCCATTCATGAATTCATGAATGGGTGAGTGAGTGTTGCCTCTGATTGGCTCAGCGCAGCTCTCAGCTGAATGACAGCAGTTCAGCACCACAGTGCAGGGGACAGCAGGAGAAGACGCTGAAGGGAGGTGAGTATCTACTTTTTTTGTTTTTTAAATCACTTTTAATTCATTTCCAGGGAATGGCTTATATATAAAGTCCTTCCCTGAAAAAGAATTCAGGTGTACCAGCGGACCATTGTCTTCAATGGAGTCGCCGGCAGCAGCAGCGGCTCCATTGAAGAGAATGCCTGCATTTTTATTCTTTTTTACACTAAAATCTTTCTTTTTCAGGTAAGGGCTTATATTTTTAAGCCCTTCCCGAAAATTCATCCTGCGCTCGCCGGCAGCCCATTGCTTTCAATGGAGCAGGCTGTATTGCCAGCTCCATTGAATTCAATGGGCTAACATCGTTCTTCTCTGCCACAGCTGTTACAGCTGTGGCAGAGGAAAACGATCGTTATGCTGACAGTGCGGGGGGGGGGGGTGTCTCACTCTTGCCGCTATTGTGGCTTAATAGTGAGACCTCAGAGCCCGAAATGCAGCCCTGCATGTTGCTCCTCGCCTGCTCTATCCATTTCTGTGTTTTTTACATGACTTTGGTGATTTGCTAAGATTTTCACAAATGAAAACCTTAGCGGAGCACAAGTCATATACAAAAATGCTCGAGTCGCCCATTGACTTCAATGGGGTTCGTTACTCGAAACGAACTCTCGAGCATCACTGAAAGTTTGACTCGAGTAACGAGCACTCGAGCATTTTGGTGTTTGCTCATCTCTAATAATTACCTTTTTACTGCTAGAGGCCATTTTTCACAATTTGAGATTCATGAAAAAAGTTTCTTTTATTTCACAACTTGGAGTCACCTAAGGCTATACAGGGATTGGATGATTGTCATGTGCTATTATCCAATTCCTATATCCTATCAGCTTGTCTCCTACTTCCTTCAGATCCCTATTTCGAAAACAAGAGGTGCAGCTACAGTATCCCTGCAGCACTATGTAGCTCAGCCCTTGGTCCGATTTTAAAGCCAAGCTTTTTCTAACTCTCTGTTTGGCACTTCAGGAGATACAGTATTTAATTGAATCTATTATATCCTTTCCCATGAGCCTCATGTGGTGTAGAGTGTTACGGCAGCAGGATGCAGTCCTAAGCTCTCACTCACGACCTGAAGGTTGCGGATTCAATCCCTGAATGGTTCAGGCAGCCGGCTCAAGGTTGACTCACCCTTCCATTCTTCCGAGGTTGGTAAAATGAGTAGCCAGCTTGCTGGGGGATAAAAGATGACTGGGAAAGGCAATAGCAAACCACCCCGCAAAAACAGTCTGCCAAGAAAACGTTACGATGTGACATCACCCTAGGAGTCAGTCATAACTTGGTGCTTGCACCAGGGGGCTTTACCTTTACCTACTATATCCTTTAATTCCATAAAATCAGGCTTTCTGATATTAGCTGACATTTGCAATTCTAAGCAAATAATCGATTTAGCACTGTTTCAAATCCTGTAATTTATTTACTAATATCAAAATGAAGAAGAGGGAATTTGTCGCAGTGCTTATTTAAAAAAAAAAAGCAAACATAAAATTATTTTTACTTGTCTTGCCAGGTTTAAAAAAGAGTGACATGGGTGGACATCTTTGCAGATGGCAATGCCAGGATATAATTTGAGCTACAGGCAAAGTACTTCAGCTGGTGGGAATTCTAATATTTAAAAGTAATCATTCAAAATTATACAAAATGGATTTAAAATTACACAAATGAATATGTGTGCTTCAGGGATTTATTCCGTATGACTTTTGTTTGACAGGTGTTGAAGCCCGAAATAAAGAAAGACGTTTTCAATATATCATCATGTATAATATAGTTATGAACGCGGCTGCTGGCTAAGCAGTTACTAAGTAATAGGTGAAAAGTGCACTAAAAAAATATAGTTTATAAGAGGTCCGTGTAAATCTAATGCCGCATTTAGACTGAAAGATTATCGTTCAGAAAACCGATCAAAACTGATCAAAAATAATCATTCAGTTCAAACACAACCAACGACTGAACAATGAACAAAAATCGTGTGCTTCTAGTTGGACATTCAGTTTCGGCTGAATTGGCGCCGGCTCATGCAGTTTAAACACTGATCGTTTAGGGTTTCATATAGGAATGTGAAACTGACAGTGCCAAAGCACCAAACTAATGTTAAGAAGTAGAAAGCTCTACGTCTGAGGAGGACCTCCATGTGCAGTCAATAAACAAAGAAAGTAAGGAATAATGAATCCTTGATACTAAAGAAAGTGAATATTTATTGACAAACAGTACAGAGTACAACGCGTTTCAGAGCCAAAAAATGCTCCTTTCTCAAGGACAAATCCAAAGCTGGCTCTGTTTCAGTGAAACAGAGCCAGCTTTGGATTTGTCCTTGAAAAAGGACGAGCTGGTGATGATGTCATCAGCTTATTTGCTCAGGTAAACAAGAATCGTGAGAAAGGGCATAAGATATAGATATATACACAAGGTCAGGCAAGTAGAATGGATGAGATTGATATCTATTGTTCTACGCATAATTTAGAAGGAAATCTTTAGTTATTGAGGGGATTTTCTCTGGGTGGACTTTAACCCTATGAGGACCAAGGAACGCTTTTGTCCTATAGTTTTAAACTGCCCAGAAATTCAATTGCATCATTTACAGTCCTGAAACGGTTAAAGAGAACCTATCAGGCACTTTTTTTCTGCCCTCACTGAGGGCAGCATAAAGTAGTTACAGGTATACAGTATTGATTTGAGCACTTATGGGCTAATGTATGATAGATTCTGAGCACTTAGTGAAGTCGCAGTACCCAATGAGAGATCAGTCCAACTTATTCATGAGGTGCAGCAACTCAGCTCACCTACCTGATTGACACTTTTTTTGCTATTACACTAAACATGGCGCTTCACTTTGTAAGTGCCAAATGTTGTCCCATTAATGATAGATCATTGGAATCAGTGTGTGTGTCCCTTCTTTATGCTGTCCTTAACTAGGGCATCATAACATACTTGATAGGTTCCCTTTAATAATAATGCCTAATCCTAAAATGGAGCAACAATACTTGATTGCAGGGAGTCCAACTAGTTAGCAGAATGAAGGTACTGAGCTGCAGTACCGGGCATGACCACTTTTAAATGTGTGATGCTGTACCTGTTTAAAAACAATAGAGGGCGTTATTAAATTCCCAGAAAAACCCTTTAAATAAATAAAAATAATAGAAAATACAATTACAGATGTAGTAGAGTTTAACTTGAGATTTGACACGTTATAATAACTTTCTGTGCCACAGTTTAGTTATCTTTTTTAGTTGCCTTACAATGGGTTTGTTGTGTTAAGATAATAGAACAATAGCTTTTTAATGTAAGAAAATTAGCAGTCAGTAAATACTATATCGTCCCTTACAGTCGCGTTGTGTCTTTGTTTTGTTTATGATATTACATATTATGTACATTGTAGTAATGACTGATACAACCATTGCATACATTGTAGACACGTTTTTCTTGGAAAAAGGCAGGAGAATAACTTTATTTTAGCAATATGAGTTAAAAAAATGCATTTTAGTGGGATTTGCATTTGACTTTTTTTAATCCACAAGGAGATTTTTAATTTTAAACCATGTATCTATATGCCAGTACATTATTTTGTGTGCTAATAAAACACAGACAGTTGGTAGGACAGATCTAAGTATGTCCTAACAACAGGAAATATGGTCAGAAGGTAATGGGGTCCTTCAACGGACCTTGGACTGTCTACCAATATAAAGTACAAGGTGATATACCAGGCCTCATTCATGTTAATTTGATACAGGTGTTTACATGTTGTTTGCATGGAAAAATGTACAAAGTCAAGGTTACTTTAGAGTAACCGAGGAATAAAATATGGATACACATAGAGGAGCGTTAGATTCTCCTCAGGCTGCATGTACCGATGTCCCACTGCAGAATGTGCCATCCCTCCCACTCTCCTCATTTAGGACCTAAAGAATGCTCGCACCACATTTCATGCTTGTACAAAACTAAGAAGTTACATTACTTAGGGGTGCACTTACTTTTGCAATTAACATCGAATAATCAGGTTGTGACCCCTTTGCTTTTCCTATTTAGGACCTAAAGAATGGTCATGCCAAATTTCATGTTTGTATGACACCGTAAAGTTAGAGAATTAGATTAGGTACATTACACAGGGGTGCCAATACTTTTGCACTTAGAATTGAATAATCAAGTTGTAACCACTTTACTTTTTCTACTTAAGACCTAAAGAATGGTCGTGCCAAATTTCATGCTTGTACGACACTGAAAAGTTATATTACATAGGGGTTGCAATACGTTTGCACTTAGCATTGATTAATGGAGTTGTGACCCCTTTACTTTTCCTATTTAGGACCCAAAAATTCTGCCAAATTTCTTGTTTGCTAAAGATGAGCGAGTATACTCGCTAAGGCACATTACTCGAGCGAGTAGTGCCTTAGCCAAGTATCTCCCCGCTCGTCTCTAAAGATTTGGGGGCCAGCAGGGGGTGGGGAGCAGCGGGGGAGAGCAATGTGCTCGAGTAATGTGCCTTAGCGAGTATACTCGCTCATCTCTAATGTTTGCATGACACCGGGAAGTTAGAGAATTAGATTTTGTACATTATACAGGGGTGCTAATACTTTTGCACTTAGCAGTGAATTTTCGAGTTGTGACCCCTTTATTTTTCCTATTTAGGACCTAAAGAATGCTTCTACCAAATTTCATGTTTGTATGACACCAAAAAGTTAGAGAATTAGTGGTGAGTCAGTCAGTTAGTCAGTGAGTCAGTCAGTGAGAGCTTTCACCTTTATATATATAGATGGGGACTGATTGCCTGCGATCAAAGTGAAGTCCCATCTCAGTCTCTTTCCTTGAATGCTCCAATCAGCGATCTTATCATTCAGAAGGGTGCACTGCAGAAATATGAAGCTAACCTGATTTCTGTAGTTAGAGCAGAGCTGCAGTTTACAGCTCCTGATCGCATGAGTGCCAGAATGCTCATCATGATGTGGCAGCTGCATGAGCATAATCATCACTGGTCCTCAAGGTCATCGCTTCATCCTCGCTACAAAAACTAAGTGCAATTTATAGTGGTGGCTGCAGTAAGCCAAAGTTTTTATCCTTTAATTCTATGACTATGCAGGGGATTTGCAGCCCTCTATCAAAAAACAGACCTCTGTCTGCTATAATGATATGTATAAAAGAATCAATTAGCACAGATTGCTGGACCTAAACAACAAAATAATGTTTGCAGTGAACGGAGGTGGGAAAAGATCTGCGGTCTGCTCCGCCTCTCTCTCTGAACCACTATTGTTCCTATATGCAAACACGACAGCCATAGACGTTGGAGCCGCTCTTGGGCACTTACATGTCCGACAGGCATACTGTGTGGAGGTATCTTTACGCACTCTGTGCTGCTAGATTGTGCCTCTCTAGAGAACCATATTATGGCAGAATCCCATCCTGGAAATGTTACATTCAGCATCTGCTTTCCATAGCTCCCAGTGCATACACTAAATGCATCCATGGGGCCCTGTATATGCCAAAAGAGTGTCCTTTTGATATACGCTGGTCCAGTATTCTGATGTGGTTTCCTATACAGGTGGATACAGTAAAAAAATATAACTCATAGTATATATTTTTTTTACAATGCAAGTCAATGGACAATATATGTTCCTATATGCATATACAGTGGTATATACAGCATTGCAACATTCTGTCAGAGGTATACACCAGTAACTAATATAACACCAATTAAAAGAAAATGACATATGAACAGAGCCTAATACAGTAAAATACTCTTTATATGTTCTGAGGCATAAAGAGGTATAGCATAGCTTAATATATGCCTATGAGTGCTATGATGCAGCTCTGTACAACTTGGAGCTTTTATGGTGCCACCATGTAGCTGTGTGCATGTGGCCAGATGGTTTTGCTAGTGGTCTATTAACATTTCACAGTTATTCTCTGAATTCTATTGAATGCTTATAAGCCCCTCATTACAGGTCTCCCAAGAAATTATGTAAATACAGTTGGACTTGCGAGAACTCAACCAGTAAAACCCTCTTTCAGGTTGAACTTTGCAAAAAGTTTAGTGTGACTAGAATCCAAACTGAGCTTTTAGCAAAGTTCTACCCAAGACTGTGTTCTGCTGGCTCTGTTCTAGTCCTGAACACTGTCTAACACTGTCTAAGGGCTTCATCACATGGGTGTGATTTAGTCCTGTTATGCGGCCATGGCCACATAATGGGATGAAACCATTGATTTCAATGGTTTCACTTTCATTAGCGGTATTCTTGCCCGCTAATACTACGTGCGAGAAAAGATAGAGCAGGAGCTATCTTCTGCTGGTGTTTTTTTTTAAACTCACGCACTATGGCATGGAGTTGGAACAGCTCGAGAAGAAAAAAAGAACCCCATTCATGCGCAACTATGCTCTGTAGAGGTGAGCGTAGTTGTGCACACGGCCATGTATTTTTGCCCTTAGAGCCATAAAAGCCCTATATAACAGTGTATGCATGACTTTTATGGCTCTTAGACAGTGCTATACACCAGTTTTAGGGGGTTTGCTAAACTTCCAGTTCAGTTCGAACTAATTTGGACTGAACCAAACTTTTTGCAAAAGTACAGGGAATGCCATTAATACTGCGTATGGGTTACGGGTACCCACGTCATCGCTGAGCCACGGTGCGGGAAATACAAGCAAAGAAAAAATCATATACAGTGCATGACCACCTGCATGCCTCCATCGTCTTATGCAATACAGTTACTTGCCGTATGTGGGTTTACCAGCAGGGCTCACAGCCGGAATCCGCTGTGGGCCTCCTACATGCGGAATGCGACCTGTTTATGTAAGCCTGCCCTTACCACGGAGCAATTTTTTGTAGAAAAATATTTGGTGCCATGTGGCACACTTAAAACCATTCCTACTTTCTCCTTATCCAAATCCATTCCACCGGAGGCCACGGTCCTAGTCTAGCGAAGCACAAAAAGTGGCTAAAACACTTAAAAAATGTGACAATTGACATGTGCACTACATTTTAGTAAATATGCCCATTGAGGCAAGCCATTGGATTCAAGTCCTGCAGTAGCATAACACATTTTGAGTCCCATCCTCTCAGTATAGAGATGAAAGCTGTACTATACTGAAACATGATGCCCAATCCCTTTTATGACTCCTTTAGGCATACTAGTACAATATGAAATAAAAAATGATTGCATCCAAGACCATTTTCAACATATTTTTGATGATATGTTGAGACCAATATGTCTAGTACATACAACAGACTCACTTTAAAAATGTCGTATTTCATTTTTTTATCATTATTTAAGCAAATAATGATTTTATTGTAGCAGAATTTAGATCATGAAAAGGATAATGATTATTTTTGTGCTGTTTTCCGTATAGCTTTTAGCGGTAAAATCCTGTTATTGATTTATTGATGAATACTCCCTGCGGTATTATGAATTTACACTTATTGTTGCCAATTAAAAATAAATCTTTAGCTTTTTACTCCTACTCATTTTCTGGGCTTTATTAGAAAATATATGCTTTCTACATCTCAAATCAGGGAATGAAAAGGTAAAAAAAAAAGCGAGAAAAAGAAAAAGGAATAACTTTGGAGACTATCAGTATATTTTAGCACGGCAGTGAAGCTCAGAGCTAATTTCAGAATCAAAGAATAATCACATACAATTCTGAGCAATCAGCCACCGATTTTTCCATAAAGGCTTTGCATTAAGTTCTTTTTTGGCAAAGGAAGGTAAAAAAAGAAAATGCAAGAATGTCATTTAGATGAAGTATATAAGCAAAATAGTCATACTCAAGTATATAATTACCATTGCTTGCTCCCTCATGCAAACTGGCACTTTGAAAACCTAAAAAAAAAGGGAAGGTATTTTTATACATTAGTAGCAGCACAGAAATGGTATTATTAGTCTTGAACACATTGTAACAGGTTTGATTTGCCAGAAGGTGTTGAAGTACTGAAGCTGATGGAAAACTTCAGCAACTATTCAGGTAGCAGGGAGAATATTTCCAATTGGCAATTGTTACCAGTGCATTTGGCAAGATCATACTGATAGCAGAAATTTATCATGCATAATAATCCTAAACTGTATTTTCCAGCTGATTAAATTTTTGTTGTCTTCCCATAAATATGATATCATTTCCTTGCGCTGAACATATTGTATTTGGCACAAAAAAATATTTTTCTAATAGTAATATAAAGTTGTTCGAAAAAGTAAGAAAAAACACTTTGGAATTACCTGGATTTCTGCATCAATGATGAATAAAAGGGGGTTTTATTGTTATTTAAGTCACAATTATACAGTATACTGTAATGCTACATGCGGTAGCAGTGAATACTCTTGTTCCCACAATCCAATTTATACAGGATAATCCAGTGATGGACTGGGCTGCACCTTTCTATCCACTCACGGATATGTGGGTTTAAGGTTGGGGAATCTCTAGGTTTGTGGTGACTGGATTAGGCAGCATTAGTGGTAATAGTAGAATAGAGACAAAAGTGCAATCAACAAGCAAAGGCTGGCAGTGTGAGGTCAACAGAGGTACCAGAGGTAGTTGGAATAAACCAAGGCCAGTAACCAAGCTACAAGTTAGATAAGTAAAACTAAGTCTCAGCAAGCCTGGAGTTAATCAGAAGAATGGTGAGGGTCAATCCAGAGGTCAGTAATAGTAGTCAATCATAAATAGCGGAGGCAAACACAACTACAAGAGCTAGAAAACCAATACACAAGCAAGTTCTGAAGACCAGAAGGTGAATTTTAAAGCTTCTGCTCATGACATTATCTTTGGGCGTTGGCTGACTCTACAAGTTGGTGCCACAGAGCCTCGGAGTCGGACCAGAGTCGGGAGGAGATGGGGTGGTGGAAGAGCCAGCTTGGATCTTGGATGGATCTGTAACATAGACAAACATGAGCTAACTAAACTAATCATGCTTAAACAGTTGTATCATCCCTGTCTTTAGTTGAGCACATTGAGGAAACATCCACAGTGCAGGGAGATAAAGTAAGGGTACCTTTACGTTAAGCAACCCTCTTTCAAATAAGTCACTCAGAAAAGTTGATGAACTGTAAGAAGGAAAATTGTTATTTGCTTTTATACAGACATATTGTTCATTAGTTGTTTGCTGACAAATTGTTTGCATGGGGAATTCAAATATGAGTGACTGCAACTTCACACCAGATGACTTTTGATCAACCAGCGACTATTTTTTAGGCCTCATTCACACAAGCGTTTTTACACGGCTAGTTTAGCCACGTAAAAAATACGTGACCATCTGAAGCAATGGAATCCAATGCAATCATTCAGATGAGCAATGTTCAGCTGCATAAAAACGTCGTGAACTCGTGATCGATGAGCTAGAACATCGGTGACCGAATATGGCGGAAAAGATAGGTCTTGCCCTAAACTTCTATGGAGCCTCCGATTTATTGCTTCGCAACACACAAACTTGCGATGTTCATGTAATGCGATGCGTTTTTAACATTAGAAACTCCTATTGTCATCTAAAGAAAATCACTAACGGCAGCGATGTGAGGTTATTTTCAGGAAAAAGCATCGCTAATGCTCAAACATCGCATAAACAAAAATGTGATACTGACGTAATTTTCTCTTTCAGCGAAAGGACTTTTCCAAGATCTAATTGATCAAATTGGCAAAAGGTGTTTCATGTAAGGAGGTGAGATTGGAAGCATGGCTTTCACAGGTGCTTTGCCGATTAATCACATCCCTACACAGTGGGCGAGTAGTTCCCGTGCCGTATGCAGCATAAATGATGGATGATGAGCAGATCACTGATCGCTTAGTGTAAATAGCAGCCGTTCAATACTGAACGGCCGCTATGCGATATCAATAGAGAGAGGCAGGGGAGAGCGAGGAGAGAAATCTCCTGCAGCCGCACCGCTGTGAGGCAGCGATACTAGCTCCTGTGCAGCAGCACAAGAGAGAGTATGTGCGGGGACACGTGTCGGGCATTGTTTGCCTGACACTCGCCCCGTGTAAATGGGTCTTTAGAAGCTTACAGCTGCTGCCCCGCTGCAACCACCAAGATGTAGCTTAGCTTCAATACCTTTGATTTAACCCTTTACATTTCTTGTCAATGCAGACAGCCGCATCTAGAGGGTTTGGAGTGGAGAAGGTCTCCTTCCTTCTCCCCATCAGCACTTCCATGATCTCATCATGGAGTGCTAATGGCTGCCATAGTAAATGGAGGTCAAATCACTGTACTGTCAGTAGTGATAGTGCTGACACTGCTTGTGGGACAAACTAATGTGGTAAAATAAAAGTAATAATAAAAAAAAAATTTGACATGTAAAACCTTTCCCCGAAAAAATAAATACAAAAATCGCCATTTTTCCAATACAATGCTATATATTGCAAAAATGCAAATAAAAAGACCCCACATATTTGATATTGATGCGTTCAAAATGATCAATACTATTAAATTATTTTATTATTTATTCAATAATAAAACAAAAAGAAAAACAATGGCAAAACCGCTGATTTTGACCATCCTGCCTCACAAAAACTGAAATTAAAGTGATCAAAAAGTTGCATGTACCCCAAAATGGTCCAAATAAAAATGTCAACCCATCCCACCAAAACCAAGCCATCGTGCAGCTTCTATAGATGGAAATATGAAAAAGTTGCAATTCTGTGAATCAAGCAAAGTGATTTTTTTTCCTATGAAAAATGCTTTATTCTACCCAAGTAGTAAAATCTAATAAAAACCAAAATACATTTCATATGGCCAGACTCATAATGACCCACAGAGTTAAACCGCACAGACAACAGCATGCAAAAAAAATTAAATGTCAGATTTGCTTTTTTTTGTACACCTCAACTCCCCAAACCCTCAATGAAAAATGATTTAAATCCCACATGTACCCCAAAATGGTACCAATGAACATGTCTACTCGTCCCTCAAGAAATCAAATAGCTCCACAGATGAAAATATAAAAAAGTTATGTCTCTGAATATGATGTTAAAAAAATCTGTAAAAAATGCTATTATTGTGCAAAAAGTAGTACAATTTTTTTTTTATTTAGTATTGCTGCTACTGCACTGACATTCTAGGTACTGCAGCTGCCACACAATGGAATATAGTAGCTGGCTACATGCTATCTGACTCTTGAGTTCAAGGAGACACTATGCACTAAGCTCTTAAGCTCCACCCAGCAGCGGCTGCAAATAGCACATATTTTAATATATACTATACATAATGCTATACATAATCAGTATATAATTATTAACCTATTTTGATTAAAAAATGCTATTCCAGGCTAGATATTCACCTTTAGGCCTTATTCACACGACTGCATATACACAGCTATTTAGCCGCATCAAAAAATTGGACAAAAGTCGTGACTATTCAAAGCATTGAATTCCAATTAAAGATGAGCGAGCACCAAAATGCTCGGGTGCTCGTTACTCGGGACGAAATTTTCGCGATGCTCGAGGGTTCGTTTTGAGTAACGAACCCCATTGAAGTCAATGGGCGACCCGAGCATTTTTGTATATCGCCGATGCTCGCTAAGGTTTCCATTTGTGAAAATCTGGGCAATTCAAGAAAGTGATGGGAACGACACAGCAACGGATAGGGCAGGCGAGGGGCTACATGTTGGGCTGCATCTCAAGTTCCCAGGTCCCACTATTAAGCCACAATAGCGGCAAGAGTGGGCCCCCCTCCCAACAACTTTTACTTCTGAAAAGCCCTCATTAGCAATGCATACCTTAGCTAAGCACCACACTACATCCAACAAAGCACAATCACTGCCTGCATGACACTCTGCTGCCACTTCTCCTGGGTTACATGCTGCCCAACCCCCCCCCCCCCCCTGCACGACCCAGTGTCCACAGCGCACAGCAAATTGTCCCTGCGCAGCCTTCAGCTGCCCTCATGCCACACCACCCTCATGTCTATTTATAAGTGCATCTGCCATGAGGAGGAACCGCAGGCACACACTGCAGAGGGTTGGCACGGCTAGGCAGCGACCCTCTTTAAAAGGGGCGGGGCGATAGCCCACAATGCTGTACAGAAGCAATGAGAAATATAATCCTGTGCAACCGCCATCAGGAGCTGCACACGTGGGCATAGCAATGGGGAACCTATGTGCCACACACTATTCATTCTGTCAAGGTGTCTGCATGCCCCAGTCAGACCGCGGTTTTTTATAAATAGTCACAGGCAGGTACAACTCCGCAATGGGAATTCTGTGTTCACCCACAGCATGGGTGGCTCCCTGGAACCCACCGGCTGTACATAAATGTATCCCATTGCAGTGCCCATCACAGCTGAGGTAACGTCCGATTAAATGCAGGTGGGCTTCGGCCCACACTGCATGCCCCAGTCAGACTGGGGTTCTTTAGAAGTGGACACATGCAGTTACAACTCCGTGTGGACCGACAGCATGGGTGGCTCCCTGAAACCCACCGGCGGTACATAAATATATCCCATTGCAGTGCCCAGCACAGCTGATGTAACGTCAGCTTTAATGCAGGTGGGCAAAAAATTAATTGGATTACACTATAGGGGAGGGTCCCAAAAAATTGGTGTACCAACAGTACTAATGTACCTCAGAAAAATTGCCCATGCCCAACCAAGAGGGCAGGTGAAACCCATTAATCGCTTTGGTTAATGTGGCTTAATTTGTAACTAGGCCTGGAGGCAGCCCAGTTAAAATAAAAATTGGTTGAGGTGCAAGTTTCAACGCTTTAATGAGCATTGAAACGTATAAAAATTGTTTACAAAAATTATATGACTGAGCCTTGTGGGCCTAAGAAAAATTGCCCGTTCGGCGTGATTACGTCAGGTTTCAGGAGGAGGAGGAGGAATATTATACACAGATAGATGAAGCGAAAAGGTCCCCGTTTTGGATGGTGATAGAGAACGATGCTTCCATCCGCGGGTGCAGCCTACGTATTGCTTAGGTATCGCTGCTGTCCGCTGGTGGAGAAGAGAAGTCTGGGGAAATCCAGGCTTTGTTCATCTTGATGAGTGTAAGCCTGTCGGCACTGGAGGTTGACAGGCGGGTACGCTTATCTGTGATGATTCCCCCAGCTGCACTAAACACCCTCTCTGACAAGACGCTAGCCGCAGAACAAGCAAGCACCTCCAGGGCATACAGCGCGAGTTCAGGCCACGTGTCCAGCTTCGACACCCAGTAGTTGTAGGGGGCAGAGGCGTCACGGAGGACGGTCGTGCGATCGGCTACGTACTACCTCACCATCCTTTTACAGTGCTCCCGCCGACTCAGCCTTGACTGGGGAGCGGTGACACAGTCTTGCTGGGGAGCTAGAAAGCTGTCAAAGGCCTTAGAGAGTATTGGCCTGTCTGTGCTGTACATGCTGCCTGAACTCTGCGCCTCCCCTGCTACCTTGCCCTCGGAACTGCGCCTTCGGCCACTGGCGCTGTCGGGTGGGAATTTTACCATCAGTTTGACCGCCAGGGTCCTGTGGTAAAGCATCACTCTTGAACCCCTTTCCTCTTCGGGTATGAGAGTGGAAAGGTTCTCCTTATACCGTGGGTCGAGCAGTGTGTACACCCAGTAATCCGTAGTGGCCAGAATGCATGTAACGAGAGGGTTACGAGAAAGGCATCCTAACATGAAGTCAGCCATGTGTGCCAGGGTACCTGTACGCAACACATGGCTGTCCTCACTAGGAAGATCACTTTCAGGATCCTCCTCCTCCTCCTCAGGCCATACACGCTGAAAGGATGACAGACAAGCAGCATGGGTACCCTCAGCAGTGGGCCAAGCTGTCTCTTCCCCCTCCTCCTCATCCTCCTCCTCCTCCTCCTCCTCCTCCTCAACGCGCTGAGATATAGACAGAAGGGTGCTATGACTATCCGGTGACATACTGTCTTCCCCCGCCTCTGTTTCCGAGCGCAAAGCGTCTGCCTTTATACTTTGCAGGGAACTTCTCAAGAGGCATAGCAGAGGAATGGTGACGCTAATGATTGCAGCATCGCCACTCACCATCTGGGTAGACTCCTCAAAGTTTCCAAGGACCTGGCAGATGGCTGCCAACCAGGCCCACTCTCCTGTAAAGAATTGAGGAGGCTGACTCCCACTGCACCGCCCATGTTGGAGTTGGTATTCCACTATAGCTCTACGCTGCTCATAGAGCCTGGCCAACATGTGGAGCGTAGAGTTCCACCGTGTGGGCACATCGCACAGCAGTCGGTGCACTGGCAGATGAAATCGATGTTGCAGGGTGCGCAGGGTGGCAGCGTCCGTGTGGGACTTGCGGAAATGTGCGCAGAGCCGGCGCACCTTTCCCAGCAGGTATGACAAGCGTGGGTAGCTTTTCAGAAAGCGCTGAACCACCAAATTAAAGACGTGGGCCAGGCATGGCACGTGCGTGAGGCTGCCGAGCTGTAGAGCCGCCACCAGGTTACGGCCGTTGTCACACACGACCATGCCCGGTTGGAGGCTCAGCGGCGCAAGCCAGCGGTCAGTCTGCTCTGTCAGACCCTGCAGCACTTTGTGGGCCGTGTGCCTCTTCTCTCCTAAGCTGAGTAGTTTCAGCACGGCCTGCTGACGCTTGCCCACCGCTGTGATGCCACGACGCGCGACACCGACTGCTGGCGACGTGCTGCTGCTGACACATCTTGATTGCGAGACAGAGGTTGCGTAGGAGGAGGAGGAGGGTGGTTTAGTGGAGGAAGCATACACCGCCGCAGATACCACCACCGAGCTGGGGCCCACAATTCTGGGGGTGGGTAGGACGTGAGCGGTCCCAGGCTCTGACTCTGTCTCAGCCTCCACTAAATTCACCCAATGTGCCGTCAGGGAGATATAGTGGCCCTGCCCACCTGTGCTTGTCCACGTGTCCGTTGTTAAGTGGACCTTGCCAGTAACCGCGTTGGTGAGGGCGCGTACAATGTTGCGGGAGACGTGGTCGTGCAGGGCTGGGATGGCACATCGGGAAAAGTAGTGGCGACTGGGAACTGAGTAGCGCGGGGCCGCGGCCGCCATCATCCCTTTGAAAGCCTCCGTTTCCACAACCCTATTCGGCAGCATCTCCAGGCTGATAAATTTGGCTATGTGCACGTTTAACGCTTGAGCGTGCGGGTGCGTGGCGGCGTACTTGCGCTTGCGCTCCAAAACTTGCGCTAGCGACGGCTGGACGGTGCGCTTAGAGACATTGGTGGATGGGGCCGAGCACAGCGGAGGTGAGGGTGTGGGTGCAGGCCAGGAGACGGTAGTGCCTGTGTCCTGAGAGGGGGGTTGGATCTCAGTGGCAGGTTGGGGCACAGGGGGAGAGGCAGCGGTGCAAACCAGAGGCGGTGAACGGCCTTCGTCCCACCTTGTGGGGTACTTGGCCATCATATGTCTGCGCATGCTGGTGGTCGTGAGGCTGGTGGTGGTGGCTCCCCGGCTGATCTTGGCGCGACAAAGGTTGCACACCACTGTTCGTCGGTCGTCTGCACTCTCAGTGAAAAACTGCCAGACCTTTGAGCACCTCGGCCTCTGCAGGGTGGCATGGCGCGAGGGGGCGCTTTGGGAAACAGTTGGTGGATTATTCGGTCTGGCCCTGCCTCTACCCCTGGCCACCGCACTGCCTCTTCCAACCTGCCCTGCTGCTGCACTTGCCTCCCCCTCTGAAGACCTGTCATCAGTAGGCGTAGCAAACCAGGTGGGGTCAGTCACCTCATCGTCCTGCTGCTCTTCCTCCGAATCCTCTGTGCGCTCCTCCCTCGGACTTACTCCAATTACTACTACCTGAGTGATAGACAACTGTGTCTCATCATCATCGTCCTCCTCACCCACTGAAAGCTCTTGAGACAGTCGCCGAAAGTCCCCAGCCTCATCCCCCGGACCCCGGGAACTTTCCAAAGGTTGGGCATCGGTCACGACAAACTCCTCCAGTGGGAGAGAATTCGGAACCATTGCTGCCCATTCTGGGCAGGGGCCCGAGAACAGTTCCTAGGAGTCTGCCTGCTCCTCAGAATGTGTCATTGTAATGGAGTGAGGAGGCTGGGAGGAAGGAGGAGCAGCAGCCAGAGGATTCAGAGTTGCAGCAGTGGACGGCGCAGAATTCTGGGTGGTCGATAGATTGCTGGATGCACTTTCTGCCATCCACGACAGGACCTGCTCACACTGCTCATTTTCTAATAAAGGTCTACCGCGTGGACCCATTAATTGTGAGATGAATGTGGGGACGCCAGAAACGTGCCTCTCTCCTAATCCCACAGCAGTCGGCTGCGATACACCTGGATCAGGAGCTCGGCCTGTGCCCACACCCTGACTTGGGCCTCCGCGTCCTCGCCCGCGTCCATGTCCTCTAGGCCTACCCCTACCCCTCAGCATGCTGTATTACCAGTAGTGCAGAAACAGAACGCTGTAATTAAATATGCCGCTTATTGGCCTGTGGTTGGAGGCTGACTTCCCTTACGGAACGCACAGCAGATCCAGGAAACAATTTTGCGCCAGCCTGCTGTAACGCTTAGCTGCGTATTAATTAGGACTACTACCCCCAGCAGATAGATACTGTAGGCAGCGTATAATATTATGTATACTGTTTCCCTCTGGCGGGATGACGGCGCTGATGTAACAGAGACAGCAGATCCAGGAAACAATTTTGCGCAAGCCTGCTGTAACGCTTAGCTGCGTATTAATTAGGAATACTTGCCCCAGCAGATAGATACTGTAGGCAGCGTATAATATTATGTATACTGTTTCCCTCTGGCGGGATGACGGCGCTGATGTAACAGAGACAGCAGATCCAGGAAACAATTTTGCGCAAGCCTGCTGTAACGCTTAGTTGCGTATTAATTAGGACTACTACCCCTAGCAGATAGATACTGTAGGCAGCGTATAATATTATGTATACTGTTTCCCTCTGGCGGGATGACGGCGCTGATGTAACAAAGACAGCAGATCCAGGAAACAATTTTGCGCCAGCCTGCTGTAACGCTTAGCTGCGTATTAATTAGGACTACTACCCCCAGCAGATAGATACTGTAGGTAGCGTATAATATTATGTATACTGTTTCCCTCTGGCGGGATGACGGCGCTGATGTAACAGAGACAGCAGATCCAGGAAACAATTTTGCGCAAGCCTGCTGTAACGCTTAGCTGCGTATTAATTAGGACTTCTACCCCCAGCAGATAGATACTGTAGGCAGCATATAGTATTATGTATACTGTTTCCCTCTGGCGGGATGATGGCGATCATGTAACAGAGACAGCAGATCCAGGAAACAATTTTGCGCAAACCTGCTGTAACGCTTAGCTGCGTATTAATTAGGACTACTACCCCCAGCAGACACGCAGTAAACTGAAGACGGTCACAGGCAGCCCAAATATAGTATTTTTCCCCAATTTTTGGGAAAAAGCCCACTGCCTATATAGCCTGAATATCTCTTTCCCTGCCTCACCAGTACTGGCCCTATACTCTGTATAATGACTGCAGACTGAGGACGCAATGCTCTGCACGGCCGATTTACAAAAAAAAAAAAAATGTGCAACACTGCAAAAAGCAGCCTCAACAGTACTGCACACGGTCAGATGTGGCCCTAAGAAGGACCGTTGGGGTTCTTGAAGCCTAAAATCACTCCTAACACTCTCCCTATAGCAGCTCCGGCATCAGCAGCACTGTCCCTGATCTCTGTCAGAATGCATCTGTGGCGAGCCGCTGGAGGGGCCGATTTATATACTCGGGTGACACCTGATCTCGCCAGCCACTCACTGCAGGGGGGTGGTATAGGGCTTGAACGTCGCAGGGGGAAGTTGTAATGCCTTCCCTGTCTTTCTATTGGCCAGAAAAGCGCACTAACGTCTCAGAGATGAAAGTGAAAGTAACTCGAACATCGCGTGGTACTCGTCTCTAGTAACGAGCATCTCAAACACGCTAATACTCGAACGAGTATCAAGCTCGGACGAGTACGTTCGCTCATCTCTAATTCCAATGTATTCTTTCAGATGAACGATTTTTGGCCGTGTAAAAAAATCGCATCTGGAAAAATAGTCCATCAGCGACCATTTTCGGTCATCGATTTTATACGCTACGTCTAAAGATAGCTCTTGCCCTATCTTTTGCTGAGATATGCTGGAAGCCTCCATAGACTCGTTTGGAAGCTGAAAAAAGGGAGGAGGAAGGAGCTGGGAAAAGAAGACATCTGGCTCTATTTAAGCATTAGCAGTCATTCTGAGGATTTCTGCCGATCGATATTTTTTTGCCGACATGCAGCAGCCTCCAGTGTGAATGGCCAAGAATTTTCAAATTAAGATCGGGACTATACAGCGACAATTCTTCATTCATGTGATTTTATGGCACGTACAAGAGAACGTAAAAAACACATACGGTCATGTGAAAGAGGCCTAAAAGGTTTTTCAATATTGATGGTTTTTCCTTAGGATAAACTATAAATATCACATCTGTGTAGGTCCAGCTTCTGACACCCTCAACGATCAGCTGACTGGAATACCGTGGCACTTAAGGAGATCGCTGTAGTCCTTTCATTTACCAGGCACAACTCCATACATTTTGTAGTGGTTGATTCTGGTACTGTAGCCATTCACATGGGACTGAGTTGCAATAATCTGCAGTACCAGGCCCTTTTATATTTCTACAGTAAACAATTAAAAGGTCAATCAAATTAATTGTACCTGCATAAGAAACATTATAGTAACTACTACATTACATGCCAATCTAGTGCATATTTCTAATGACTAGGTAGCAATGACACCAGGAATCCTGATAATCATTTTGATGGAAAATGTCCTGCAGATAATTAAAACAATGCTCATTAGTGATTTAAAAAAAATTGTAAAACAGGTTTTCATGCAACTTCCTTCTTACTGAAAATTCCAAACAGTATATAAAATTCTTATTTTTGAGTCTGCCCCCAATCTGTGAATTTGTCCTGCAGATCTGACGATCTTCAATAAGAACAAATACACTGCAGTTGTCAGCTTTTCCAAGTTTATAAAAAATCTAAATAAAAAATACATAAACAAGTGGCTGTGTTATAAAATAACAAAATAGACCTTACTGACCTCTCTTCTCCATCCAGGAAACTCTGCACTGGATCCTACGACGATGCCGGTCTCTGTTGACAGAAGAAGTCATCTGACTGCTGCAGCCAATCAGAGATCGGAGCATCACCATTCAGGAAGAGAAGAGAGGTGAATGTGACTTATTTTATAACATCATCACTAGAGATGAGCAAGCATGCTCGGAACTACTCGTTATTCGAGCGAGAGAGAGAGAATGCTCGACACCCGGTGGGTCCATTGAAAAATGTTTGAGTCTCCCATTGACTTCAATGGGGTTCGTTACTCGAACAGAGCTCTCGAGCATTACAAAAAGCTTGGCTCCAATAACGAGCACCCGAGCATTTTGGTGCTCGCTCATCTCTAGTCGCCACTTGTTTATTTATTTATTTTTTAGTTGGCCAACCCTTTTAGCAAATCACATCCTCCGGCAGTAATCAGCATGAATAATTATTTTACTAAGAGAAAAACAAATTTAACAGATGTCTTAAGGATAGAACACAAAAAATAGTTGGCATTGCTGCATTACGCCTAATGCTCTGATTAGCTGAATATGGCAGAAGCAATGTTAAAGCTAAAATGAACCGAGACTTTGTTTTCTAGACATTGAAACACCAAGATACAATGTGACAACACAAGAGTGGCAGATTGACAGTAATCTCTGAACTTTGGCTTGGACTAGCGGCGATATGGTGCCAACATGATGGTGACATCACTGAATCTTAGGATTTGAGCCGGCCGGTCAACTGGCTGACAAAAGCTAATAGTGGAGCCAAAATTAATTTGTTTGATTGACAGCTTTGGTGGGAGAAGGGGAATGTTCACTGTCTGCTCTATAGTGGTTACAGTGGCCCGCCTGGACACCCATCATTAACTAATTTACTGCTCAATGTCATCACTCTTAAAGGTAAATATGGATATAGTGCAGTATATGTATCCATAGACTGGCACTCTTAAATACATTTACTGTTATAAAAGGATTTATGTATCCTATGTTTATTTGTAAATGAACTAGGCTGCGTTATGTTTCCTTCTATATGATAAATAGCAGGGTGACCTAAATTACCTAATATAATTATAAAGCAATTAGAAACTTTACCAGGCGTCGACCCATTATATTTTACTTTGGAGACAGGAGAAAACAGCCCAGCTTGGCGCTTACCTTAATGGGCATTTTTTTCCAGGCAGGAAAATCAGCCCTAGTTCTTTTTTTCTAATTTTTTTTTGGACACGACAATTCCCTCGATGAAATATGTGAGAGGGAGTTGATGCAGTCATTGGAAATTTTAATGTCACGTTTCAAGCATTTCTTTTAGTAAAGACTTCAAATTTGGGTTGAAAACTTGAGGATATTTACAAAGTCTCTCTTAATTTAGCTGTGCAAGTTCTTTAACAGGAGACTAATAGAAACAGAGCGATATTACATATTTAGTACCTTATTTCCATAAATGGCTTTGCAATCAACTGTTTAGAAGTTGCTTTCCCTTGGGAAATAATACATTTGTATTGCATCAATTAAGAAACATGTCAGCATATCCATGTAAGCTGATAGGGTAGTTCATTAGCAGAATGCGGCTTGATGTTAAACAAAGCTCCTATCAATATCCAGCATAATTAACACAATTGTATGAGCTGTTTATGGCTTCATCACCAGTGGGCAACTGAAAAAAAGGCAATTTGCACCGTTTTATAACTCCTGCCGTGTAAACCGCAAGAGACTGCCAGCTTGCCATAGACGGTGACCCTTGACCCAATCACTTTCTTTATTCAATATTACTACTTTTGCTCAGTTAATGAACTTTGTACATGGTTAAAAAGATGTCAGCACAGTGAAATCATAAGACCTGCTGTGAAAATCTCCATTGTTTCTAGAGGTCTAATTGACCTTTCACATCCCCGAAAAGCAGAGAAATCAATATGCTTACTTAGTGACTCTCTTGTATTATTAACATGTTAAATATTGCTCCCCAGTCTTTGGCACCTAAACAACCTAACATGTACAGAAATGACTTCTCATTAATAATCATAATATTAATCACTGTTGCCCAGAACTAGAATCTGGCTGCGAAATCTCTCTGTGGAAATTGCTATAATCTTTCAAACTACAGGAACAAGTATTTTTTTCCGGTATAATTACTGCTGTCTTCATATTGAAAAATATCCCATTAAATGGCAGATTTTAGTTACATAAATTGTGTTGATTAATTTTTAATTTCTAACATTTATATGGCATTGCATAAGTAAAGACCTTTGATAATTCTGAATGGCTATCAAAGTCATTATTAAAATAACCTACATCTGTTCAAAGACTCATTTAGCTACGAACAAGGCAAACTATTCATTAGCAACTTCTGTTACCGACCCCCAAAACAATTAAATTCAGTACAGTTCCACTTTATCACAAAGTTCATTTTCTCTTTTGTCAAGCAGAATTTTTTTGTATTAAAGAAGCAGGAAGAGTAAAAAAAAAACTAGCGAGAGGCGATGACCAAGACTTATAGCCTACGTACTGATGTCCATGCCTATAAAGGATGGTTTGTTTAGAGAGGGGATTGTATGACTGCAGACGTAATAAACCTATTTCAGACAGTAGTAAATATACTTTATTAATGCATGACTCACAATAATTGTATAAATCTTAATTTTTGTACTTGGGATGTAGTGAGACATGAAATCAACTTCGGAGCAAGTGATGTCACAAAGAGAAACATTATGAGGCTGACTGTGTTAGATATTTACTGAGATGGTGCTCAAGATTGAAATGGTTGTGGTACAATTACCTTCAGGATACCCGATAAATCACTGCTACTCCGCTCTGGCAAGTGACATAATAAATAGCAGCATACATCATAACTGGAGGCTAGTGTGGCTTTGGCATCCACCATAGTGGTAATATTCCAGGACAAGTAATGGAGATTACACGATTGGGTCTTTTTCAAAACTTAATTTATGAGCAAAGATGGGAAATATTTCTTTTAGCAAGTGGGATTTTATACTCTGTCCTGGTCATTAAATGAATAGGGATGGAACATACAGAACATCTTCATGGCATGTTGTGGCACTGTGTCAGCACTTTACAAATAGTTTTGCAACTCTTGGCCTGGGCATAAGGACAGTTAAAGGGTCTTTTAAGGTAATTCCACCCATATGGCAGACCATTTCTAATATTTTTATACACTTGGATTACCCATGAAAGATTTTTAAGAGATTAACATAACATACTACAGCTATTCAATTTCATGATGAACACGAATGTCCAAAAAGTAATAGCTGGTGGAGGTTCTAAAGTTTTAACTTTTCACACTGTACAATTTTTAGTGGAGTAATGGCGACAAAAGCTTTATATCGAGGTTTCAGAAAGACAGACATGAATGCATTCCGTAGAGACAGGGATTGATACATTTCATAGAGGTAGACATGTATGCATTTCATTGCCTTTGACATAACAGTCACAGATATTTAATACTTGAGTCCTGAGTCAAGTAGAAAACTTTCCAACTAAGGCATGATATAAATTCTAGCAAGTGCAAATTAAATTGACCTTATAGGGGTGTTATAAGGCTCAAATGATTCTTGGCAAGCCAATTCAGTGTAAGTTAAGGCTCAGAAGCAGCATGTTCCTTGTCTGAAAATTGACACATTATTTTCAATAAAGGTTGTAATAGTGCCTGACACCCCTGTTAGATTTTCCCCCTTTCTTTAAAGAGTACCTGCCCTTTTTACTTCGAAGCACTCCTGCTCCATTGGCTGTCTCTGGCTTTTTTTGGTAGCTGAAGACGGCCCTACATAGCACTTATATAGCACTATATGGGGCAGTCTTCATCTGCTGAAAGGAGCTGAAAATGGCTTACGGAACAAGAGCACTCTGACACGAAAGCACAGGTACTCTTTAGGTTGCCATCCTGGCAACACAATTTTGCAACAGGCAATTTAACAGTAGGATGACTAGACAAACAAAGTTCACAGTCCTCATATCCTGTGGGGTCTAACATTCCTGGCAGCATCAATAGGGTAATGTCTACTTTGTAAATCACCATAGGACTATAGCTGACATTCACCACATGCCCTCTCTGACATACACCTCCTGGCACTGAAGCTTCAGTTGCACCATTAGCCAGTGGAGTATCTGCTCTCACAGATTCTGACCCTTGCTCAGAGACAACACCATCTTTTCTTCTATTAGCCTGTTTTCCAGGTCGTATCTGGTACAAGTCCCAGTTGAGCACTAGCCACATTGCTAGACCTGCATACCTCACAGCAGCAAAGTTTAACTCATCCTCTTAATCCTAGTCCTCACGAATAAGAAACCTCCCACCTAGTCCTTGAGGTCTCCACATTGCCGAAGCCCAAATGCCCCTAGGGCCCATTATCACAGTGTCATATATATTTCTCTGCCTACCTTAAGGTCATTGAGGTCAAGGTCACTGGTCAAGGTCATTGGATCAAACACGGTCTCTCTGCCGGTGGTGTTCTTCAGTGGAAAAATTCTTTAGCCTTTCCCTCTCCTCATTCTCCACAATCAGTCATTGTATTTTCACTTTTTTTTTTATCACTTTCTGACATTTTTCCTTTGCTTTCATCCTTGACATGGTATATTCCATGTACCATGCTGACACTTCTCTGACCATTGATAATCCTATTTCCACAGCTATCGGTTGCTCCACAATTGCCACTGTAGCTTCATAGCTACTCTGCTGCTCTCCCTCTGCTTGCACTTCACCCTGCATGCCTATCCTACGGCCAACCACACCATATGTAAGTGGAGACCCAGAAGCAGTGGGTTTCTCTGGCAAGTCTTTTTATGGGCTTACCTAGAGAGGAGGATACAGAACTCAGTAGCAGTCATCATTCTACATTGGAGTTGTATTTCCTAGGAAAACCTTGTGCAGTGCGTATTTGCAAGTTTAATTAGTTAACATACAACAGTTGCATGACAAGTAATAAAAAAATGCAAAGTTGCATGCAGATCTAGCAAAAACTTAGGTTAGTTGACTGAAAAGGAAATTTGGTTTGCCACACTACAAAACTTTGTGTGTAGTTCAAGTGTAAGTGGCACAGTATGGCAGCTTGCTATTTCCATTTTCCAAAATGGTATTTGAAATCTGATTTAATTTTTTCCTTGAACTAGTTTTGATAATCCGTCCTCATTGAGCTTTGCTACTTGCATTTCCATGCCCTTATCACAGATGCAGCATACTATGTGTGTATTTGACTACAGAGGAATGCTTCCCTGTAACACCAAGTTCCACCTGCCACATCTAAGCAAAGCAACACTGGTCTAGTTATAGGGTGTGCAAAGCCAGCAGTCACACCTGAGAACTAGTGCCTGAGGGGGGCCACATAAGAAGACACCAGTATTATAAACAGCAAATGGTAGGTAGAAGGCTCTGTTACAGATTATGCATTTGGGTTCAGTAGCTCCATGTCATGCTTCTGAATGGCAATAAGTGACTTATGTGTAGCAAGTCAAACAGGGATATAGTCATTGGCTACTTTACAGAGTACCAGATTTATAAGGTGGCTATACACATTAGATTGCTGTCAGTTGAACATTTGTCCGATAGCTTTCTTGCCCAACTCTTCTGTACACATTGAAGCTTGGCCGAGTCTGTCTTCTGAATACAGAAAAGGGAGATAGCTGCTGCCAGGCTTCTCTGGCAGTGGCTTATCTCCTCAGAATAAAAGGATCAGTCAGTTAAAATGCAACTGCCTGATCCATATCTCCTCTGACATTTGCTACTGTCACAGAGCCGGGAGGCACCCACACACAATAGCACATTGGAAACGGCATGAACTTCAGCAGCAACATTGAAAATGACGGCACCGGGTATGTTAGATACTCTGTGTCTCTAGTAGGTCTTTGCGTTTAACCAAAGAGTTTAAAAGCAAAATGCATTAGGGCCCTTTTACATGGGCGGAATTATTCCACTAGGATACATCGCAAGATGCAGTTAAAGTCGCCGCTGTGGAATTCTGCATCAAAATCCACAGGTCTAACTGCGAAATGATGTGAATTTGCAGGCATATTTAAAGGGGTTGTCCCGCGCCGAAACGGCTTTTTTTTTTCAATAGGCCCCCCGTTCGGCGCGAGACAAACACAAGGGATGGGTTAAAAAAAAAAAAGTTTAGTACTAACCCGAATCCCCGCTCTGCGGCGACTTCTTACTTACCTTACCAAGATGACCGCCGGGATCTTCACCCACAATGCACCGCGGGTCTTCTCCCATGGTGCACCGTGGGCTCTGTGCGGTCCATTGCCGATTCCAGCCTCCTGATTGGCTGGAATCGGCACACGTGACAGGGCGGAGCTACGCGATGACACGTAGAAGGGGGCGGAGCCAGAACGCTGCTCGTGCCAAGACCCAAGAGAAGGGAGAAGACCCTTCTGCGCAAGCGCGTCTAATCGGGAGATTAGACGCTGAAATTAGACGGCACCATGGAGACGGGGACGCCAGCAACAGAGCAGGTAAGTGAATAACTTCTGTATGGCTCATATTTAATGCACGATGTATATTACAAAGTGCATTAATATGGCCATACAGAAGTGCTTACCCCCACTTGATTTCTCGGGACAACCCCTTTAAGCCATTTTCAATTCCGCATCAAAATCCGCAGGCAACGCTGTGGATTTCTGCGCAGAAATTATGAGATGTTACAGTGCAGATTGCAGGCTAATTCTGTCCATGAGAAAGGGGCCTTAGTAGTCAACAAAACTAAGGTTATGTTACTGCTTGCTAATGCAGCACAAATAAGACTTCTGCCTAATGTGGAAGTAGGGAAATAGTGATGTGGATTTTGTCCCTAATTATGATGGAGATGTGTCAAAATTCCTCAACTGATATTATGGGCCACGGATTTCAAAATCTAGCCTAGAATTTTCCGCAGATTTTCTATGCTGTTTTGAATGGGTTTTGTTCAAACCCATTAACCCTTTAAGGACCAAGTGTGGTAAATTTATGGCGATTTGTCCTGGGCTTTAAACCAAAAGATTTCCAGCACCAGATGTAATCAGTAGAAAAGGATTGTCCTTTAGTCAATTGTGGCAAAACATCCAAACATAGAAACACACAGCTTGGCTGGTCCACGCACTTCAGCTGTAAGCCTTAGGCCAGTCTCACACAAGCGTATTCTGGAAGCGTGCAGGCTGCGAGACAAATGCACGTGGCACGCAGCCATATGCAATGACATTTTGTACTGCCTGTGTGCCGCCCATAGTCATGTACTATCTTTGATATGTATGCGTGCATAATATGTAGCAAGATAGAACGTGCGCATATTTTGCGCAAGTCATGTGAGCGGCAACATGGCTGCCTATGGCAGATTGGTACAGCGTATTACGTGTGCAAGTCCCGCACGTGATACGCCTTAACAATACGCTCGTGTGAGCCTGGCATTAATCATAATCTAGAAGCAATTGGCTGAAACTGAAAGGGAGATACACAGATTAGATATTAGAATTGACTTTCTGACAGTGAGGGTGATCAATGAGTGGAACAGGTTGCCACAGGAGGTGGTGACTTCTCCTTCAATGGAAGTGTTCAAACAAAAGCTGGACAAGTATCTGTCTGGGATGACTTAGTGAATCTTGCACTGAGCAGGGGGTTGGACCAGATGACCCTGGAGGTCCCTTTCAACTCTACCATTTTATAATTCTATGATCTACAGGTGTATACAGTAAACACAGACTTTTAATGCTCTCCTCAATCACATGATCAGGTCAAAAGATCACATGATCCACACATATATTCACATGAATGTCTGTTCTGTTATACCAGGACAGCAAACGGTCAGCCAGAATGAGAACCACTCTTAAAGAGCATATAAAGAGGGGTTGCACTCTTGGCACAACCGTTTTAAGATATCACTTAATGCTTGCTGGTTTGCTTCAATCTATTTTATTTTTATAAGACTGCTTTATATGAAACCTGTAAAAAAAACATAAGGGCAATAAAAACATACATAAAAAGTGCTACCATCTATTTTTGTTTCGGCTAAAGTTACTGTTCAAGAATATGCACTTCATAACCTAGACAGAGGAAATGTGTCTTAGTTAAGTCTGTGATGCAGAAGCCCTCAGAGCTTTGATTAGCCCACCAATTATCTATTTATACAGATGTTCAGCGAAACTGGATTTAATCTTCTTCTTCTGCCCTCTGACTCACCTTTGCCTTAAGAATTCTCTGCAATGTAGCTTTGAATTGCATTTGCAAACTATATTATATTCAATAGAATATCTCTTTTCACATTGTCTCTAGAGAATTTATGGTAATTTTCTACTCTGAAAGCTAAAACATCAACTTGAATGTAACGCAGACAAACTCCTTACAATTGAAATCTTGTGAAAAATAGTCTATTATTTAAAAAATAAAAAATACACCCAGTTTTCTCTGCCATAAAGGCGTTCTCAAACAATGTAGAAAAATAAAGTTATTATAGTTGAATAGAGAATTAATGAAGCAAGCGCTGAGAAGATAATTATTAAATGTTATGTCTAACCTTATTAGTTTTTACTTCTTTTGCCTTGTGATTGCATTCTCGTGGGCAAATTAATACACACAATAGGTCTCATGCATAAAACTCTTCTAAAACAAAGTGTTGCCCATAGCAATTACATCCCAACTTTGATTTTCAATCTTGCTATGGAAACTTGAAAGCTCGAACAAGAATCTCAATATTCTTAATATAACTTAGCAATTCTGCTAAACCAATGGCTTGGGAGTCTGGTTCTCACCCCTTCCCCTTCTATGTGGTCCACAAATGTTGATAGCAGCAAACACTAATGTGTACAACTGGCAGCAGGGATGTGAAAGCATTTTTTTGGTATAAGTGTCAAAAACCATAACACAAGCTACAATAAAAGAGTCTACGTAGAAAGATACGGTACTTACCAATAGATCAAAACAGCACTTTTAACCCAAAAAGAACAAATTATGTAAAGGGAGTGAAGATGTGTGATAGCTGGTAACAGCCGCTTCTTAGAGCCTTCCACATAGTTAACACATCTTGACCTATATTTAAAGGGGACATGCTATGGCTCAAAGAAGTGTGAAACCCCACAAAGTGTCAGCTATTGCAAAAGTTGTTTTCATCTATTGGTGAGTCCTACGTCTTTATACTTGGATGCTGTTATTTGTATGACAGAGAATGGAATTGCGCCATAAACTTTTTTTTGATGCAAGCAAAAGCTTGTTGAATTTTGTTTAAAGGGGTTTTACAATTTTACAGTGGGGGGGACAAGGCATATATTTAAAAAAATGCAAATAATAATACTCAACTCCCGTTGTGTGCTGCTCCATTGCCATCGCTGGCTGCTGCATCAGTCTCTATTTACTTTGGGTTGCAGCAGTCACATCAGTTATTTACCCATGTGACTGCCACAGCCAATAGAAGGCCAGCAGTGATGTCCCATAAACCAGCCTTGGGGCTTCTACATTAGAAGTCTAAGTGACAGGTTTATGGGACATCACTGGGCCTTCTGGCCAAGTGATGTCACCTAGCACTGGGCCGTTGAAATGGTGGCCTGGTACTATGGTGAATCTATTACTTTTATATAGTTTTTGGGCACTCTCAAACTGGGCGCAATCTCTTCAATTGCATTGTAGAGACATATCTAGTGGTCAACAAGTGGAAAAAGAGGTCCATTGCACACAAGTAGCCTCTGAGAGCCTTTTTATGGGCTAAGGGTGAAACCACTTTTAGGACCTCAGGTGGAAAGACAATTCATCTAATCACACCACAACTCTAATCATTTGTATATCTGTCTGAGATGGAACTGTATGCTGAGTTTTGCATAACTAATTCAGTCATCTTTTAAATACATAGGGTAATATTTATAAAGCTGTTTGATTCAGTCACCAGCCAATATCAGTATATGTACAAATGTGAAGTTCATTAGGGTGCAAGGAGTGTGTAGTGGATACTGTGGCCATGTTCTGATGGAGAATGTCGAAGCGGGGTAAAGGAGGAGGTGTTACATTAGGGGATGTGATAGGCCTCCTTATGTATTTACTCAGATATACAATATATTATCCTAAACATATTTTATCTCGGCTAGAGAATTGTATAAAAATCTATATTATATTTGAAATAATTAGATTTATTTCAATGAAATTTGCTCATGAAAGCATTTTTTGTTAAAATGTAATTTAATAATTTGGTGAGGCTAAGTTAAAATTAACGAACCCTGTTGTGATATTAAAAAGGCTTGTTTTACTTGATCATTTTATTTAATTTATTCTTTTCAGAATTCCATGGAATTTCTGTAATATTGGTAATGGTGTACAATACACTATCCATTGATTTTACCTTCTAATTTGATTCTCTTGTTTGAAAGAATCAGAAATTCAGTTTATAGAAGGACTTATTCTGTCAGTCCTTTCTGCCAATTTAATCTTTAGTTTTGCCTTTTGAAATACTGCAGGTGCCCATATCCTGCTGGTTGGCCAAGTGCAAACCTCCCACTGGGATTTTTACTCAGCCAGGTGTCATGGCTGCTACACACTGAATGACAAACACTAAGTAGAACCTGTCACATGAATATTTGCATTATGGGTTTTGCTTAAGAGTCAACGTGTTAAAGGATGGCATTGAAGACCTTATAATAGTGACTAAGCATTTACTATACTTCAGCATCTCTTAGACTAACTTGCAACACACTAGTCATACCGGCCTCCTGCAGGTAAGCCTAATAACTCTATAACTCTAGTGCCTATATCTCTGCACACCTTTTACCATAAAGCAAGTATTGTCTTTGATTGTCCATCAAGCCTAATCCACTCTCAGTGTGATACTAGTTAGCATAATTGCTCTAAAGAAACCAAAAAAGCATTATGTTTCTCTGTCTCTCTTTGGTTCTTTTTTCGTAAATGATGTCGGCCATTTTGATGGAAAGGTCACTGTATTTATGAAGCTAATCCAACATTTATGGATTTGTTCCTTCTCCCCCTCCCCCATGAAAAAAATATTTCAGCCTTGCGTGTTTTCATCCTTTTGTGTTACACGAAAGTCCTGTCCAAAGCTCGAAGAAATCTTTGTAATAACCACCATTAGCATTATATCAAATCAAAAGAGACTCTTGGCTAATATTGAAATTGTTACAATTTGGAACTTTTAGCACTTCGTCTCCTGCTGTTTTAAATTATGTAATTTACTGTACATATTCACACATGCTACTTTTATGTGTCATTAACTGTAACAGAAAGTTAGGAGCTTCTGCTACAGTATGTTCTCAAGGTATTATTTTTTTCTATTGGTGGAACATAAGAATGCATTCTGTCAACTATATTAAAGAGTTAGAAAAATGTTCATTGTGATCAGATTTCTAAAGGAACTCCCTGTGGACATAAAAAGACCATATTTTTTAAATCATGGATTTAACTGTTATCTATACCCATAGCATTGAAATGAAAAACTTGGGAAGAATTTTGTATTGTTTAGGGTCCTTACGAAACAACAGGTCTTCGCAGCAGTCTGCTCTTTATACTGTAAATGTAAAACCTTATGACTATTCTAGCTTAGCTCTTGTAGCACGTGAAATGAGAGCATAAGGCTGCATCCGCACGGGCTACAAAATCTAGCTGCAAAGCATGGCTCATGTGAAAGAGCCCATTGGAAACTATGGACTTCACATTGTAGCGATGATTTTGTAGCGAGATATTGTAGCCCGTGCGGATATAGCCTAAGGTAGATAGTGACATAGAATAAAAAAGGGAGGAGAGTAGATAGGAAATGAGGATGCTGGTATAATAGAAGAGAATATAAAGCATTGTTTAAAGGGGTTTTCTGGGACTTGAATGTTGCTGATATATTCGAAGGATAAGTCAGTGAGGCGATTCTCTGGTTTCAGGACAAACTTTTGTCCCAGAACTGGAGGAGGAAGGGTGTATATTACTTGCAGTTGTTTTTCTCTGCCATCTCTCCAATCCTTAGGTTTAGAGTCCTGCTTTTGGCCATCCAAGATGGTTAGACTACCAATGCACAATATGTGCTCTCTGACTGGCTAGAGTTGTTCACATGACCAGCACTGGCTATACAGAGAGCAGTGCACAAGATAGTTAGAAAACTCCTGCAGCCAACTTAGCTCAAAATGGGGCATGGAAATTTTGGGTTGGAGGGGTGGCAAAAAAGAACAACTGCAGGTAACATAGCTCCATCCCCTTTCTATTGCAGACAGATTTTTGTCCCAAAACCGGACGTTGGGACAAATGGTGGGTATATAAATCCCGTCACCCCCTACCGATCAGCTACTTGAAGGGGTGCAGTAATCAGGTGGGCACTGTGGTCACTTTATTGTACACATCACTGTAGATTATATAGTTGTTGATCCTGGTATTGCAGCTCAATTGCATTCACTTGAGTGAGACTGAGCTGCAGAAAGGACATGTGGCCAATCAACATGACGTCACAAGTTGAGGAGGAGGCATTTATTTAACAGACCACTTCACTATTAGCATTCTGAGGTTCAACACTCTTTGCATATTTAAATACAGCCAAAGACCTACAAAAGGTTAAGGCCCTTTGGTCTAAATAATACTAAATATCTAATATTAAGATTCTTGATGATCAGGCTTTGTATGGTGTCACCTTCAGCAAAAGCTGCTGATGTTTACTGTGTGACTTTATATCCTTGGCATATGCCTTAGACCAGCCATATACATATTTTTAAATCAGTCATAAAACGAATACAGCTTTCCACAGTTAGAACATTCTAGTAGTCAAATTTAGTGTTCATAGTTTGATGGTCTGTTGTTTTGCTGCCTTTGTAACTAAAAGAAAAAAACATAATACAAGGACAATGAATCAGAACACAAAAATGTACATCAGATTTGCTTGGAAGATGTTTTGGAATGGTCTACTCATAGTCCAAACTTCCAGATCTGAATGTTAAATCAGATAAGGTTTTAGGTTGACTTAGTTAAAGCACTCATCTAAATCATAGTAATGCTATGGCAGGACCTAAAATGACTATCATGTTCACAAAAAGCTATCAATGTGTCTGATAGCCTACTGTGACCAAAAGAAGAAGTCAAATCTATAGACACTTACATACAAGGCATCAATACATGTTTATGAGAGAAGAAAGCATTGGTCCATCCTAGTCAAAAAAACAGAAATACAGTTAGTACCCCGCTGACAGCTATGTACTTCAAAATGGTGCCAACATACAAAGTATCCCCACAAAAATCAAGCCTTCACATGTAAAATAAAATGGAAAAATAAAAAAGATGCAGCTTTTAAAATGCAACAATAAAAAGAAAAATACAGTGCATTCCCATCTTGGCTTTTTATGGTCGAGATGGAAAAAGCTGACTTTTCGTTTCAGTCACCTGTTGGAAACAGGCAACCGTTTCAGCCAACACAGTTTCTGTAGCTCTCATTGAAGTGAATGGTAACTACAGAACCAGTGTAGCTCATTGTGCTATGCTGCTTCCATAACTCCTTGATTTACCGTGTGGCTGGTTACAATAGCAGCGGTTTCCCATCTTGTGAGGGTATATGTATATATTGCCATATGTTTTTTATGCTTTTATACCTGTATGCAAGTTCTATTCAAAGTTAAAATGAGAAAAACTTATATGTCGCCTTACATCAGATATTCCAAAAGTTTGCAAGGCCGAGAGAGATGTGTCCAGAAATTCTGAGATGATACAGAACCGAACACGAAGGCCGCGTGCTTGGCTGTTTTCCCAGAGGCGCCGTATCAAGATAACGACTGTTTAACTACGTATATAACTTTCACTGTCTCATCCGGAAATCCGGACTTTACATATATGGTTATGCGGTGAATTTGAGCCAATGAGACCATCACCCATTCCTAGTGATGAGACCAATGGGTATAAGATCCCATGTAATCTGTAATAAAGGGCGCAGTCATGTCCCCGTGTGAGGAACTATACCAGACCTCCGTGTGTGGTGTCTCTTCTTTACCGCCGGCAGCGGGGCAGTGGGGTGGGCCTGATTGGTGCTGTACGCAGAAATTTCCCTGACAATCTCGGCTATGAAAATCTAAGAGTCGAATACTGCTTTAAGCCCCCAAAGAGCTGCACCCCTAGGTGGATTTGTATCTTGTATAATTATTTTGTTTTTTAGTCCAGAATTCTGGGCTGTGTAAAAGGACGGCATAGCGGGTATAGTTCCCATTCACTTGAATGAAAACTGTGCGTGCAGTACCATCCCGAGCTACTGCAGCATGTATGGCGCTGTGCGTTTCTGGCAATACATCAACTCCATACACTAGAGCATCAGCCTGTTGATCAGCTGATTAGCAAGCATTCTGAAATGTGGACCACCCAATCCACTACCCTAAGGATGGGTCATCAATAGTTCAGTCCAGCAAACCAATTTAATTTCCTAATATATCTTTATAGCTGTTTTTCTGATCCAAATCTCCTATATAGGCATGTTTATAATCCTTTTGCTGCTGGGCAAATTGTCACACTTTTTGCATACAGTACACAAATAAAATCAGAATTATATATTTTTAAAAATCACATTACAGTAGATATCTAGCACATTGTGGAAATGCCTTCCAGAACCTTACAATCATGAGCACCTTCATACAATTTGCATCAGTGCCTAACATTTTATGAAAGATAGAGAGAAACTTCAAGTTTGTGGCTGAAACTCTAACCCAAGCAAAGCCTGAGAAACATGACATCTGCTAAAAATAAAAGTTCCCAATGTGCAGGTTTCAGAAATGCCACTTGCATCTATACACCTGTACATATCTTCATATATACATCCGAACTACATTTACCAAAAACATCTCAGTCACTGAGCTAATAAATGTCCTGATTAGGTGGCAGAGAAACACTATGCATGCAAGTGATCATCTAACTCTTTACAAAAAATAAATTGTGGGAAATGCATGGAATGCTTCGACCTTTCTGATCTCTTTACTGAGCAAACAGGTTGTTGGAATTTGCTTGCTTAATTCCTACTGCAACCACAGTAAGGGCTCAGTCATATGGGCGTTTTGACGAACAATTTCTTTTGCACATAACTGATGCGTTCAAAAATTTGCATGACTAAAGCAGGCGGCACGCAGAAAAAAACATACCTAGCTGCATTTCTCTGCTCAAAAAGTGTGCTGCCCGCTATCCCCTGCTGTGGCTGTGACAGCTGCAGCAGGGGATTCCTTGGATGTAAAACCCCTGGATGCTGTCACATCCAGGGGTTTCACCTTTGGTCAATGGGGCCGGCAGCAATAGTGGTGGCCCCATTGACATACAGAGAACGTCACGATCCTCTGCCACAGCTGTGACAGCTGTGGCAGAGGATTTCTTCATCTCCGCTGGGAGTCCCCTTGTCACTGAACACTGTGACTCCCCACAGGTTTTTTAGGATTTGCGTGAATTTTGAAATGTGGTACTAGAGATAATTATATATCTTGTTGATATGAGTCTTAATTAGAGATGAGCGAAGCTACTCGGCCACGCCCCTTTTTTGCCCGAGCGCCGCGATTTTCGAGTACTTCCGTACTCGGGTGAAAAGATTCGGGGGGCGCCGTGGGTGAGTGGGGGGTTGCAGCGGGGAGTGGGTGGGAGAGGGAGAGAGAGAGGGCTCCCCCCTGTTTCCCGCTGCTACCCCCGCCCCCCGGCTCCCCCCGAATCTTTTCACGCGAATGCGGAAGTACTCGAAAATCGCGGTGTTCGATCGAGTAATTACTCGAAACGAGTATATTCGCTCATCTCTAGTCTTAATCCCAAACCTTGTATACTGGGTATTGTTGATGAGCTTTCTGGGCATACACTTTTGGGAATTGAAAGTATTGTATTAGGGGCAGAAGTTGACTACTGCCTGTTGGATGCAGCCTGCCCCCTGACAGTAGGAGATTTTGTCACAAAAATAAGTCAAGTTATATCTTTGCAAAGGAGATGTCCAAAAAGAGGAGTCCAAATTGTATTTTATCTCAGGACCAACTAGACCCTCATACAGCCTTCTCCAGGTTTAAGCACAGTACTGCTCTTCTTCAACACGTGCTCCCATACCAGACTGTCTAATCCTGCAGCCCTAGTGGAATCCCTAGAGCAATCCACATGGTATAATGATACACTTCAGCTATCACTGTCCAGGATGCAGCCTACCTCCCAGACAGCACCTCATTATTAGTCCCCAGATTACTATTTGAATATAAGCAACTCACCATCCACACAGGCCCACATGTCATCCTCAATTCAACCTCCGATTAACTCCCCCCCCCCACACACTCTGAGGTTAACCAGATTCTGACCTATAACATACGCAGAACAACATTACTTCAGGCCAGCACTTCAGTTGATTTATTGCTTACTCCCCAAACCGCTTTTATGAGTTCTGATCTGCCATCTCCTACCAGTGTTGCAAGATCTCCACATCCCATGCTTAGCTAGCACCAAGTTCCTCCTGGGCTTAGATGGGTCTAGTGTCATTTAAAATCTTTAGGGCTTTAACATTCTAGCGGGCCTGGAGGGGTTGCTCATGAGCTATCAAGGATACAATGCCAAATCAGAAGACTAGTTCAATAAAAACATTAAAATTATACAGTCTAATTGCAGTGCAGTATATAGGAGAATATATGACAAGTGAGTAACTTGACATGATAGTCAGATTTCACACAAAATGACAACCCCTAATTGCGATATTCCATATTTCAAGCTTTCTTAATTAACCAATATATTTCACCATCTTTTTAAACAGTTCTTCACAAATAACCTAGCAATGTTCACATAAGGAACAAACTCAAAACTAATGCTTAAAGGCCTGTCTAAATGGATTTTTATAGTGGTCAAGTTTATTCCCTAAATCCATTCGTATCAGCCTAGGGGGAAGTCAACAGTATAGCTAGGATAATGTCACTGTATGGTACAGATCTTTGCTGCAAGTGGCCCAGTAGCAGTTCGATGTGACCAGCATGGAAACAGCAAAATCCTCTGGTAGGTGGCACCATAAAATCACTATATCTCTCTAAGAAATCTGGTGGTGCAGCTACAGGCGTTTTTGTCTTTGGTGTGTGCACACTTACTGGAAGAGTCCAGCCCTTGCCTTGTTCCTGATAGGAGACTCTAACAGTCCACAATATCTTTGTACAGTGAGAACTTAACTGCTGAAGCTGGTCTAGTGTTGCAGAGTATCCCTCTCTCGCACTCTGGTACCCTTTGTTCAGCAGCTGTTTCACCCAGTAAATGCTGAAAGCCAACAACAAAGAGAGGATCCAACCTCTCTAACCTGTACCAACGCCATGTCTCTCAGTCTTACTTCACCAAAACTGCTGCCTGACCTGTGCTACACCCACTTCCTGTCTGTGTGTCCATTGAGTTATCATTACTCACAGAACAGATGACAGCTGCGGTAGCGGATCCAGCTGCCGGCACCCAGTAATTGCTTTTCAGGAAAGGGCTTTAAATATAAGCCCTTCCCTGAAAAACAAAAAAAAGGTGATAAAAATAAAAAAAATCTATACTCACCTTTCTTCAGCTGCCAGGGTTCAGCCGCGTCCAGACGGCTCTTCTCCTGCACTGCTGTGAGAATTATTCAGCAGGCGGGGATTTGAAAATCCCCGCCTGCTGAATTGGCTGCCTCTGGTTGGCTGAGCACTGTGACTAATCAGAGGCAGCTCTCAACTATTGAATGACAGCTGATAGCTGTCTCTGATTGGTCCCTGCACTCAGCCACTCAGAGGCAGCAGTATTTTGAATCCCCGCCTGCTGAATACTCCTCGCAGCAGTGCAGAAGAAGAGCCAGCTGGACACGGCTAAGCCCGAGCAGCTGAAGAAAGGTGAGTATAGATTTTTTTAAATTTTTATCACCATTTTTATATTTAAAGCCCTTCCCTGAAAAACAATTACTGGGTGCCAGCAGCTTGATCCGCTACCGCAGCTGTCATCTGTGACAGCTGTGGTAGGGAATTCTTTTTTCCCTGCAGGAAAGAATGCCTTTGCTGCATCTGTGACAGCTGTGGTAGAGAATTCTTTTTTCCCTGCAGGAAAGAATGCCTTTGCTGCATCTGTCACAGATATGGCAGGTGCAGCAGGGAATTCCTTATTCCCTATGGGGATGAAGAAAACATCTGCCGCGTGTGGCAGATGCGTTCTTCAGCCCCGCGGGACCTGGCAGCGGCGGACAGGTACGTTTTTTGGTTTTTTTTACACTAAAATTCCTGTTTTTCAGGGAAGAGCTTATATGTAAAGCTCTTCCCTCAAAAACAATGAAGCCGCGGCTCCATTGAAGACAATACATGCATTCCCTATTGTGCACGCATGTCCTATCTTTACAGGCACGCACCTGTAAAACATGGACATGTGAACACACCATAGGGAGTGCACGCACAAAAACACGCTCGTCTGAAGCCACCCTGATTCTTTTGCTAAGAAACCATATTATTCCGCAACACCTTTTACATTTTTGTATGGTTCTCTATGAAAATTGATATGTATTTATTGTAGCTTGTATGTTACAAAACAAGGTGTGAGTCTGTATATGGGCAAAAATATCTGCAAATGTGACATCGGTAATGGCAGCAGAGTCCTGTCGTATCATGTCTTTCTACACATGGGCCTTCAGTAAACCCCACAAGCAAACTCAAATGGTGCTGGGTATAAAAATCTGGCGTCAATGGATTTTCAAAATTAATTGGTCACTGAAATAACTTTCAATTTCCCACATGCTTGCCCTAGATGTGTGGCACATTGTGCCAATTTGTTAAACCATAATCTGTTAACTGATTCTTCACTAACTTGTGAATACAGGATTTTGTGCGTGACTTCCTTCATTATACTTATTCTGGAGTGCCCTTTGACTCGTGTTAAATGCCCGATTGCCGGTATTGATGAACCATAAACACAGGCTGTTCAACTGACTACATGATTGTAGCACAGAGTCAAACACCTGTGTTGGCGGTCATGTCTTAATGTCACAGGTGTAGTCCACTTTGTTGAGAGATGTGATGGTCCAATAGACATAGGGGGAGATTTATGAAACTATCTAAAACAAAAACTGTCTTTGTTGCCTTTAGCAACCAATCACAGCTCCACTTCTATTCCTCATGGTAGTCTTGAAAAACGAAACTTGCTCTGTGATTGGTTGCAATAAGCAATAAAGACAATTTTTGTTTTAAACAGTTTTTACAAATCTGCTACTAATCTTTGTCTTTGTCAATTTTCAAAAGGAACCATAAAGAAACTAAAAGGTTATTGAGGAATGTTTGGTTTTCCCAGTGAGAGAATCAACCTGTACAATATAGTTTAGTAAAGTTACTTTAAAAAAAAAAACACAAAACAAATCAAAAACAGAATTTTTGAAGGAAGAGGAAGAGGAGGAGGAAGCTGCTTTGATAAACTAAGTAAATAATTATGTTAAGCATCAGGGATTTGCTAGCACAATGTCTGGTGTGGGGGTCGCTAACTAATCAACTAATCATAATTATCATTACATTTTAATGTTTGTGTTTCTTTTAGCAGAACACTTATAATGTATTTTAAATGCCAAACGTAACAGTTCAATTTCTGGCCACAAATAACAATGGAAAGGGACATCTGATTCTCTCCAAAGTCATGCCAAATGAAATCCTTGATTGTTTTTTTTTATCTTCATAAAACAGAAGGTGCCAGTAGGAATTAGAAGAACTTTGCACTAACAGATGCTGTTTAGTACATCTTCTTTTGGATTGCCAAGCACTGAAGACACATCATTAAAACTATGTCTAGAATGTCTGAAGAGCCAAAAATGTATTTTATTAATTTTCAGACTTTAATTACTTTCATTACTGTTAATATGCAAACACATATTTTAAATGTCACATCAAGTAAAAAAGAGCCACTCCAGGAAATAGTGTTGTGCCAGCTGATACAAAACTAATGCAAGTTCATTTTAGATAGTGTTTTTCCTATTTTTTTTCTTTATCAATTCGATTACATGTCCTATTAATAAATATAATGTATAGCACTCTAATAATTAGCTATTAGGAAGCCAGATATACACGGTGTAGAGGCATAGGGTTGGGGTATCTTTGAGGTGTGCTTATGTCTGTCTCCTGTGAATTGTCTTTTGTGTATTTGTGTGTACAAACTTTGTAGTGGCAAGATCGTCTTCTCTAACTTTGTGTGTGTGGCATTATAGGAGTTTTAGAAAAGTTGGGAGGCGGAGTCTAGAGTAGGAGAGAGAGCACAGAGATGTAGTCGGTGGATGTGTCAGCGGGAGGTTGACACTCGTTTTGCTTCTGCCTGCAAAGGGCCTATCTTATTTGCCGTGGGACTGAAGCTCAGAGTTGATGATTCCTGCTCTGCCAGTTGGAGGAAGTAACTAGCAAGTAAGAAAAGACAGAGGTGTGTGTTTTCCCACCGTGTCAGGAGGATACCCGCCGGGATAATTTATCAGATGACTGAGACTAAGGAGGACTAGATATCGGGAAGGAAAGTGACTCCTGGGAATGTGTGTGTGTAATAGAGTTGAATTGGAAGGAGATTTACGGAAGTGTTATGCCTAAGATTATCAATGTACTTTATGCCTGGAAAATCTAAATTGGATTATGTGAGTAAAGAACAACGTGTACCTCTGATTTTTGGCATAGACTCTTTTATTTAAACTAAGTGATCGATCACTTGAGAAGAAGTACTGGCGTCACGTGACATATTACTTGAGAACTATTACCACCGTTAATTTCATTCCTGGTTTTGCACTGCACGCAACCGAGCTCGTCCATGTTTCGCCATTGTCGGGAAAGATCACAAAGCCACCAGTGACAGCCATCTTAGTTCCCCGTAGCAACCCCCACAACGGCAAGCCTCCGCTCGGATGCTGCAAAGGCTACAGCAAAATTAAGATTATTGTCTGCAAGCCAGATAGCCTAGAACAGTGAGGGGTTTAATGCGAGCAACCGTAGTGGTCTATGGCATGGAAATGTGTTACAGTCAGTATCCCTGGAGATCTAAGGCAGAAAAAAGCCAATGTCAGTATACCTGCTGGCCTAAGGAAGTAAAAGCATTGATGTTAAAGACGTTTTCCAGGGAAATACTATTGATGACCTATCCTCAGGATAGGGTGGCTGCTGTCATTTTCTCTACACACTGGGGTAGGGACCAGAGGCTGCTGCTCCGACCTCTGTGTAGTGGTTGATGTTTGCAACTGCAGGCACATCTCTCATTAAAATTAATCAGAGTTGCTCTGAATCCAAGTGTGTTGCGGTAATAACAGCTGCCACTTGATCAACTGATCTGATGGGGTCCCAAATGGCGTACCACAGCCGATCAACTACTAATGACTATTTCTCTGGAAAACCACTTTAATATTACTGGTTTTCTAGGGCAGTGAAAGGGTTAATGTCAGAATAAGTAGTGGTATTCCTGGTGATTTAGAGTAGTGAAGCCTCTAATGTAATAATTAGAGATGAGCGAACGTACTCGTTTCGAGTAATTACTCGCCCGAATACCGCCATTTTCGAGTACTTCAGTACTCGGGTGAAAAGATTCGGGGGGCGCCGGGGGGCGGGGAGAGGCGTGGCGGTGCAGGGTGTAGCAGCGGGGAACAGGGGGGAGCCCTCTCTCTCTCCCTCTCCCCCCCACTCCCCACTGCTACCCCCCGTGCCGCCACGGCGCCCCCCGAATTTTTTCGCCCGAGTACGGAAGTACTCGAAAATCGCGGTATTCGGGCGAAAAAGGGGCGTAGCCGAGCACGTTCGCTCATCTCTAGTAATAATCCCTGTTGGTCTAAGGCAGTAAAGGAATTAATCTTAATAACCCTGGGGGTCTAGAGCTGTAAAGGACTAAATGTTATTATATGCTGTGGTCTAGGGTAGTGAAGAGGTTAATTTCAGAATCAATACTGAATGTCATAATGAAAAAGTTCAGTCATCACATCAGGTCATCATGATGTGAGGCTTAAACACATTTAGGTTATACAGCAAGTCAGATATTGAAAACCAAAGAAATATATCTCTTCATGGCCCAAAAAAGCAAAAGTAAGGTTTTGGTTTGACCTACTTAAACTCCTTACTTGCACCCCACTGAAATCCTAGTAGGCTCCTAAGCAGAAGGTTAATGCTTAAAAGTTCTCTAAAGTGATTGAACTAAAGCAATTATACACAAACAGTGGGCCAATTTTCTTCTATCGCTATGTAAAAGACAGACCTCCAGTTTTTGGAATTGTATGATTGCACTTTTTTCTAAAGGTTGACAACCAGATATTAAAGGTTTTGTCTCATTAGAAGAGCCCCTGGTCATATGCCCTATTAGGCTGCCTTCACACATGCAGTAAATGCTGCGAAATTGCTGCAAGGTTCCGCAGCGTTTACAGTAATATCCATGTGGAGAATATTTCAGAAACTTTTTGAAAAATGCTGTGGATATAATGCTGTGGATACAAACGCTGCTGATATTTATGCTGTGGGTTTCTGTTGTGTAATTTAACCAGCGGAATTCCTGCAGAACTGCTATGGGTATTCTGTTACGGAATGCTGACAGAGATTCCGCCAAGTGAGAAGGTGGAATTAAGGTGTGTAGAAGTCATAGACCCTACCTGCTCAGGGCCCTCCTTTGTGTGCCAGCATAGAAAATTGTTCTGTAGCACCCTGGCACATCCATGAATGTTATGGACAGCAACTCATTAAATAGCTGGCATACAATGTTACTTGCTACTATTGTGGAAATATGTGGTTGGCCACAGCTACCCTTTCCTTCAATGCTTTATAAATATATAGAATATACTTGCAGCTTCTATTCATCATTGTTAACACCCATAATGCTGAAATAACTCCCTAGATCTTGAAAATTCTTTCTAAACATATGTATAAAAACAAGAAAGTTTAGCATTCATGCAGGGATTTACGTGGAAGAGTGAAACTAACAACAATCTTTTAGTGCACCTGTGTGCACTTCATCAAGATACCTTGACATACCGCAATATGGCTCAGGAAAAGCGATTTGAAAGCCAAACGTCTGAGGAATTCAGGTGTAGGTGTTTTCTCTTGCCAGCATTGCTAACTTTTCAAGAAACAATTTGGAACAAGACTAACACATCAAGTCATATAGTCTTTCATACGTTACTAAATAGTACACCTGGACCCGTTAAAAATCACTTTTACATACCGTGTCATTCATGTAAGTAATCAGTTCACAACCAGCAAATATACATAGTCCATATATATCCCTTTTCATTTCATTTCATTTGCAGCATGCTTGTTGCTGAAGATTTTGCAGCAAATTTGCTCCAGTATTAATACTATATGCAAACTGTGCTCATGCCAAACACAGCTTTCTTTTGCCATATATCTAGTGTGACAACTTGGGAGTTACTCGCTCACAGGGACCGCCATCTTCTCCACCTAAAATGGTTGGCACCACTCTCACAGAGATTCTAGAAACCCAGATCACTTCAAAACTCTGACTTCCGCTAGTTTTACTGCACACAGCAAAGGTTCACAGTATTTACACACTATACATGCACTGGAATCCAACACAACATCTGACCTTTCAAACAACAGTGTCCCTGGGGGTGTCAATGGGGCCTCCTCCCTTGTCAGACTCGTGACGGACACAGTCTGGTCTGCACCGAACCTCAGGCTTACAGTTCCTGTAGCTGCCTCAGCAGCCTCTTTCCTCCCTGAGTGTGGCAGGAACCAGTGCTTTTATGTTTTTCCTGCCACACCCTCAGGTGTTCTCTCTCATTTTTAGTACACAGAAGGTCTGTTTACTGCTCTTGGCAGGCTATTGTGTGTACTACCTTGCCACACTAGCCAGGATGTGATACCTTTGTTCAACTGTAATTAAAATCATATTTGACTATGCCTTCCAGTGCATTTCCTGTGCTGGACTTAGTACAATGTCGTTGGGCACACGGTGCACTGAATGCATGAAGAGGTGCACGCCTTTACATGTATTTAGCACATCTACCTCAGCTCTGTGTGTCTAGACATAAATGTATGCCAGGTCCCACCAATCGTACATATCTAGTATAATTTATCCCAGTTTTTAGCTTACATTATACATCAATCTGTCAGTCCAAACGCAATAAAAATGCTTGAAATTCATGGCATTTTTTACAAGCAAAAAAACCTCCCAAAAAACATCAAAACAAAGTGTGTTTGAAGGAGACCTAAAAGTGCCACATAGAGGAGGGCTACCTTCCTTTTTCCTCAGGAACCAGCTTCCTCTAAGACTGACTCTGTTCTAAGTGATACAGATATAAGAACACCAGGTGTGACTGCCATAATATGCTACACAGTTATTGTAGCACGCCTACACTATATGTTTTGCACAGCAGTCATTGCACAGAATAGCTTGCTGAATGACCCTTCAGCCCATTAAAATTAAACAAACAGATGTGTCATGTAGAATATTTGTTTGTAGACGTATTGTGGATGTACTGCAACCAGAAATATTGGGTGTAATTTGTAAAGGATAAATGTACATTTTTTCTCACCATGCTTGCTGAGGGGGCGAGCTCTTCCTTATGTGGTATGACAGCAATGTCAATCAGTCCCCCCCTCAACCTATTGCTTCACCACCTACCCTCATACAGCATGCAGACTCACACTTATACTGAGGGAGAGATAACTGCCCTCTCCTCCCCATATTCCATGTCTACCACTTTTTTACATTAGATGAATTTTTCACTGACTAAGGAACTTTTTGAACCTTTAGTCCTCCTTCCCACGGGTGACACTGCATCGCTGCGAGAAAATTGCAGCGATATCGCATTGCTGCACCGTGCGATATAGCTGCGATTTTCTCGCAGCAATACCGTGATTTTGTAGCGCTACAAAGTCGCATGTGATGCTACAAAATCGCGCAAGTTGGTAGCATCACGTGCGAGGATTTTCGATGGGCTTGAAATATAAGGCCTATCCTGAAAATAAGCTGTAACTAAAGGAGAAAAAAAAAAGTATACATCACCTCTTCCGCTCTGTCCGGGGCGCCGCTGCAGCTTCTCCCCAGGTCCTGGCACTGATCTTCTTCTCCATCTTCTGGCCGGGGATTAAAAATTACCCGGCTGCTGGAAGCGCTGACACTTAGCCAATCACAGCCAGTGCTTGAAGAATGGCTGTAAATGGTTCAATCACTGCCATTCATCAAGCAATTGCTGTGATTGGCTAAGTGTCAGCCAATCACAGCCAGCGCTTTCAGGAGGCAGGGATTTTTGAATCCCTGGCCAAAAGAGAAGAAGAAGATCAGTGCCGGGACCTGGGGAGAAGCTGCGGCTGGGCTGGCAGCTCGTCTTAGGTGATATATGTGTGGGTTTTTTTTCCAGCAGTTAGAGCTTAGATTATAGCTTTGACAGTAGCATTTGATACTGTCAAAGTTGCCTTGCATCGCATGCAAACTGCATTTTCATGCGATGCGATACAACAGAGAGGAAGGCTCCATAGGGAAACATGGGCTACAAAACCTCGCGTGTCGCGGGCATATAGCCGGACCTGCGAGGTTTGTGTGTCGTTTTGTAGCATGCTACAAAACACCGCATGTGTGAGGGAACCCATAGGAAACCATGGGCTTCACATAAATGCGATTTGTAGCAAAATCGCGCGACTTTGTCGCCCATGTGAAGGAGGCCTTAAAGAGAAGCCTTAGGCAAGATAAAGGGATTGACAGCCTACTGGGAAGTAAAGAAAATGCCACTTTCCAAGTTTCATATTTCACATAATACTGAATTAGTCAAAAATATTAATAGGTATGCTTTAACTGATTAGGGACATCCTATGGATGATTCTATTCAGTGACATTTCTATCATGACTTAAAAGTTTGCATTTTAAAGTATATCTAACCTTTAACAGGACTTTTCAGAATAAGCTCATTTGTGTGTACATGATAAGTAGCACGATTTCACTATTTCTGGCCATTATATGATTAAGAAATTGCATTTGCCACCGGTTTTTCGCCTCTGCAGGCTTAATCGCTAATTCTCACTTTTTATGAGCTGGTGGGTGGACACTAATTGCTATGATGTCTCGTATATGTGGCACACGCACAGAGGAGGAGATTGTGTTCTCTATCATCCTATGGATGATTCTATTCAGTGACATTTCTATCATGACTTAAAAGTTTGCATTTTAAAGTATATCTAACCTTTAACAGGACTTTTCAGAATAAGCTCATTTGTTTTTACATGAGAAGTAGCACGATTTCACTATTTCTGGCCATTATATGATTAAGAAATTGCATTTGCCACCGGTTTTTCGCCTCTGCAGACTTAATCGCTAATTCTCACTTTTTATGAGCTGGTGGGTGGACACTAATTGCTATGATGTCTCGTATATGCGGCACACGCACAGAGGAGGAGATTGTGTTCTCTATCTCCCATATAAAGAAGAGAAGCTGCATCATAAAGGACATTATAGAGCAGTACTGAGCAGTGTGGATGTGATTCTAGTAGCTGTGAGACAGCAAAACACTTACTATTAGCTGCAGAGGTATACTGATGTGTTTCTTTGCTTCTATATCACTGCACTACTCCTGCTTTCTCCCCCTCCGCTCTCTATACATGTCTATGAGCTTTTTATCTGACTTGTTTTTAAGATGGATTTTAGCAGTATTTCAGTGAGTGAACAGTTTAAGAGCTATGGGGAGAATGATAAGTGGATAAAAAGCATTTTTTTCTGATAAGACTTCTACTATTAAAGCAGTTTTCCAGGGACAATACTATTGATGACCTATCCTCCGAAAAATGGTAATAGGAGGCATCACGCCCATTAATTTCAATTTTATTGAAGCCGGCTATTACTCTTCCGGTCCTGATCAACAATGACAAAGTCCAATAAACTGCATCTACAGCAGGCCAGGTGATCAGCTGATCGGCAGGGATCCCAAGCAGCAGACCCCTACTTATCAGCTATTGATGATCTATTCTGAGGATAAGTCATCAATTGTAAAAGTCTCAGAATGCTCCTTTAATCTTTCCAAGGTTCCTGTGTTCTTAGAAACTATTTGTCTACAACAACCAGAATTTATTACAGAAGGGCTTTTAGAGTTCTCCCAAGAACGCACTTGCTCTGAATATGGAAATTCTATATCAGATCTTCCAAGAGAACTATAGACTTACCAAATACAACCTCATAAAATAGCAGCTGCAGGAGTCCCGACTCTGAGTACACTGAATGTTTACTATAATGTATATATTACACAAACTACTGTTATTTGAGTCTGATTCAATATAAATCAATTTAATATCAGGAGAGTAGTATTTTAAGCTGTACTGCGGACTGTGATTGGTATTCCCTTAAGATCACTAAACAGCTATCACAGTGGCAAAATATAGTATATAGGAAAAATGTTTAGGTAATGCTAGTAATGAACAAGTGTAAAAGGTTACATATTCTTGCTTAATAAGAAGGGCTGTGTTAGACAAGCATTTTTTATTTTTTTTTGCACAACCATGTACACTAAAAAAAAGCACTCTACGCATGTTAAAAATAAGGCCTTCCCTGAAAATCATCCCTAGCTGGTGTAAAAAAAACATCACCTCTCAGCCGGTGTGCAGCTCCGGCGCGTCTTGTTTGGTCTCCAGCACTGCTCTAAAAGCTCCTTCTCCTGCTGGGGATTTAAAAATCCCCACCTCCTGAAAGGGCTGTGTCTGATTGGCTGAGTGCTCAACCAATCAGAGGCAGCGCTCAGCCATTCATTGGGTGTCATTAAACATGAGTTATAAGTGTTTCAAATAGATAAGATCATTTGTAATAACATATATACAGTCCATCTTTCCCTCACACTGTAAGTAGACTGTCTGTAAGTTAGCAAAAAGTAGGGGACAAAAGGAAGGATGTATGACTGCAGGATCACACTATATAGAGGTTTTTTTTGTTTATTACTGTGGGAACATATAGGCATGCTTCTTTTATGTGCATTAGAACAATAAAAAATGGTTGCAAAGATGATGTAAGCAGCCCCGAGATTATCCATCAATAGATTCTATTATTTTCTATGAGACTCAAACTATTGTAAACTGCATCAAGTCTTATATGATGAGTATTATTGAACTAAAATACTATACCATATACACTCTTATTACTGCTATTTGACACTGTAGTGCATGGCGTCTCCTGCGGCTTTCTACACCGTGTACCTCCATAGGATGCTCCATTGGGTGCCATATGTCAAATCAATACTTCCAGGAAAAATGCTTCTGTAATATGGGACATGATGAAGCATGTCCCTTTTTTTTTCAATTCACAGCGTAAGGCCCCATGCACCTACATGGGTGCTCCATTATGGCGCTGTTGTTGTTGGGTGCCTGTATGTTGCCCCATCTACAATGGATGAAGAGTTACATTTACTAATATTTACTAATATCTATATTGTTTGTTATGTTCTTCATGTAATGTTGATCTCTTGCACTCTAGCTATTTTCAAGCATTAATACTCTATATCAATAAATAGAAAGTTTGGGGAATTTATTAGAAAGTTAATATTATTTGCAGTTTCTTAGTTCTGTTACAGGGTATGCCACTGAACAGGTAAACTCCTGTATAAACATATGCAAGATCATTATAATGAAAAACAAGGCATTTAAATGCAAGCAGAACTGGAAGGTTACAGTGTGTGAAAAAATGTGCCAGATGGCAGTGTCCAAGACTGATTGATTATGTCACATTTTGATGATACTTTGCTGGGGCTCTTTGCTGTGTTAGCAGACTTTGTGAGGCTTTTGCCAGTGACCTTGTTTAGCTGAACGTGATAGGAGGTTAGGAAGCTATTGCTCATTTGAAGCAAGTAATCAGAGTTTTATTATGCAGATTTTGTTGTCAGGTGATCCTATACTTCCAATGTACATATAGGGCACAATCCTTAAATGGAAGCTTATGGAGAAAGTGACTAAAATGACTTTTGTATTAGTAGTAAAATACGTTTTATGAAATAAAAAGTTATAAAATAATTACAGAAAAATAACTCATTGTGCTTTCAAGAGAAACATCCTTCATCACATAGACCTTTGATGATGGAGAGCAAATGTTGAATATTCAAGGGGTTCACAATGTTTTGTTTCTTTGTGATATGTTTTCTAGACGTGATCAAACATGGCATTAGTACTGATTGAAAAGCTAAGACAACCCCAACCACTGGTACCCACCTTCTCCATTTTTAGTTGGCCCCTCTGTTGTGGAGTTTCTTAACCAACAGCAGTCAGGCACACAAGTTGTAAACTATTGATGGCCTTTTTTCAGGTAGGTCATTAATAGAAGTTCAGTGGAGGTTTCACATCAGGGCCCCCTGCTGATCAGCTGTTTTAAGGGCCAGTGTGCTCCTGCACTAGGCAGATTTCTGCAGGAAGCAGACAGCTCCATTCCCACTGTAGCGGCCAGGTATTGCATTGCAGGCATTAAAATGAATGAGAACTTTGCTGCAATATCAAACCTGACCACTGCAGTGAGAGCAGAGCTGTCTGCTTGCTGCAGAAATTAGCTTAGTGCAACAGCCAAAAATCAGGCGATCGTCTGGGATCATGTGTGACAGACCCCCGCCGATGTATTATTAATGACTCATCCTGAGGATAGGCCATCAATAGTTTACAACTGCACACCCCTTTTAATCTCCAAAACATTTCAACATTGCATCCATGGTCAACTAATATACCAAGACAATCTGGCACATTACATGTGCTATTCTGGTCCATTAAAACACAAAAGAATAGGACATGCAGTGATTTTTTTTCGCAGAGACCATTAGCATGAATAACCTCATAGACTATTATGGAACTGTATGCCGTCTATGGAATGCATGGGCAGCACACAGGCAAAATATATAGTAATATGCATAAGCTCTAAGGTTTCCTTCACATACACTTTTTCATTGGTGCTTCTTGAGCAGAAAGCATGCATGCAAGTAAAGCCAGCAAGTTTTCTTACTGGCGCATGCGTTTTTCAGCTTTTTTAGTTGCACTTTCCTTTATTCATCAATTTGTCCATGCACCAACCCTACAGCTTGTTGCCATTGCTGAACCAAAAAATGTACAACAAAGCAAAAAAACACCACCATAAAGACACTTTGTTTCTGGTGTATTCGTAGTGGATGTATCTCCCTATTAGCCTACAGCTGATTTCTAGCTGCGGCATTTTTTTTGGTGAGAAAAGCCTTGGAAAAACTAAACTAAAAATGTGGCATTTTCCAAAAAAACATTGAGCGTGATACTCTTAACCGGTATGGTTTGACTGGTTCTATCACACACTATCCTTAACCCTTAGTCTCCCTCCCTTCTTTCCAAATCCTATAAGAAATGATATTTTGCAAGCTAACCTTGCTCATGGCTGTGAACCTATAAAGTACGATCTTTGACATAACCGATAAAGAATGTCAAGAGAAGATGACCAAATTGTACCACACCTGGTGATAAAGTGGTACTTTCTATTTAAAACAATAATAATCTTTTGCCGTTTCCCCCTTGTAAAAATATCGATGTACTGTAATATACGCGTGAATTAATAAGACCGCGCTCGTAATTTTATCTTTAGCTCGATTTGATCATTTTACCCATCAATGATTATATCCATTGGGTACTAGTGAAATGTTAATATATTCATAATAATTATCATTTTATAAAAATCGTATTGCATCCATAAGTAGCTAGTGTGAAATTAACTTGGAATGGCTATGTGCTTTTAACAAAAGGCTGTTTCATATTAGTGGGATATTAATATAATTGAACAGTTTAAACTAATGTAATAAGGGGCACACGCACGCATTAATACTAAAATATTATGCTCTCTCGTGAGTAGCTGGGGTTGATTTATATGTTTAGATAATTATGTTCTGTAGTATTAGTAATTCACAGTTAAATTGAATTGCAGGACGGGAAAACAAATTGAAAATATGGTCATATTTCTTGCTTTCCCTGTACGAGAAACAAGAACGTATTGATGTAAGTTATAAAATGTAGCACAGGAGTTAAATTCCCCAGGCTGCAATTTGATCAAATCATATTAAACATGTAGCTCAGGCTATGTTACGGCTTTGCCATTGGATGGCAGTAACATTCTGCATCAATCACCCTTTGTGGTACAAAATAAAATGAATAATATCAGACTGCTAAAGCTGCCCTTGTATGTCAAGAAACAAGCAGTGCGTGTACTGAGAGATACATGAAATATGAATGGAAGTATCAGCTGTATTACATCTTTGGACAGTTTTAGAAGATACAATTATGTATTAATCCTTTGTTCACAGTAATTAGTATAAGCCTTTACTGTCATATATTTTCTGCAAGGTATAACGTTGGTTTGGAGTCACTTTAATACTTCTGTCAGGGAATTGTGTTACTAGCAATAGTTGGAAGTTGGAATAGTAAGTAAGTGAACCTTAGGAATTGCCTGGATTTCTGCTTTAAATTAGTGAAATATGGCCTGACTGTTATTCGACGTACAGGCAAACGCAATCTAACGTAAACAGTAACATACAAATTGTTGCACCATCCCTTTCTTTTTCTGAGCATATTATATAAACATTACACTGCAGGAAGAAAAAGTAGATGAAACTTTGTATTAATGATTTCCAAAGATAATTGACAAAAAGTGTTTAAGAAGATGATATTGGAAATGTGGATTTCACTGTTGCTTTGTCCATTAAATAAAGGCACACGAAGCCTGGTTACTGCCAAATCTGTTCTTCTCAAGAAAGTTTGATTAGTGTAAGGCCTCATGTCCATGGGCAAAAGAGGATTTTAAATCCGCAGCAGATCACCTGCATGCGGATCCGCACCCCATGGGGGTGCATTGACCACCCGCGGGTAGATAAATACCCGCAGATGGTCAATAAAAGGGAATTAAAAAAAATATGGAGCATGAAAAAAAATGGACATGCACCATTTAGGTGCGGGTCTCCCGTGGGGACGGCTCCCGCAGGCTTCTATCGCAGCCTATGGAAGCCGTCCGGAGACCTAAAATCAGAATATACTCACCTGCTCCGGATCTTCCCTTCTTCGCAGCTTGATCTTCTCTCCGTCGTGGCCAGATCTTTTTTCTTCGGGCCGGCGCATGCGCCCGGCAAGCAACTGGCGTGCCGTGCACATCCGCCAGGCCGAAGAAAGAAGATCCGGCCTCGACGGAGAGAAGATCAAGCCGCGAAGAAGGGAAGATCCAGAGCGAGCGGAGAGGTGAGTAATTGCTATTTTCAGCCCTCATGTCCGCGGGGCAGGAGGAACCAGCTAAGGATTCTCCATGGAGAATCCGTAGCGAGCCTGATTTTCCCCGTGGACATGAGGCCTAAGTCACATCCCAATGCAAACAACTTTCAGAAGATATGTTATAGAGTTGCATGAAGCTGGAAAAGGCTACAAGATCATTGCTAAATACCTGGATGTACATAAATCCAGTGTTAGGAAAATTATCTACGAATGTAAAAAATTAAGGACTCCATAGCAGTGGGTGTCCTGTTAAGATCACTCCAAGAGTGCAGAGGGCAGTCCTGAAAGAGATGAGAACAAACTGTAGGGTAACAAGAAAAGGTCTACTGAAGATTTTATGGACTACAAAAAGCTGTGTTCTGCTATTGGAAAAACATTGAACTAGGATTATGTTCATGGAAGGACATTGTGAAGGAAGATGGAGATGTGCACGGAATGGCGAGATGGAGCGTGAGGGATGCTATACACGTAGACAATGGTCAGACTTAAGCCATGTGGTGTCTGAATCGGTATAACTGCCGGGGGCGGTTGATGGCGGCTAGCAGGGATTGTAATCAGTAGGACAGGGAGCATGTTAGCAGGTGGAGTACAGAGAGGTTTAGTTTAGGGAATATGGTATGCCTCCCTGAAGAGGTATGCATTTTTAGCGCATGCCTGAAGTTTTGTGTGTCGTGGATTGCCCGGATAGTTTTGTGTAGCGCATTCCAGAGGACTGGTGCTGCTCTGGAAAAGTCTTGGAGGCGGGAGAGAGAGGTTCAAATTAAAGGGACACTTAATCTGATTTCATTAGTGGAGCAGAGAGTGTGGGCTGGTTGGTGGATTTAGATGAGGGAGGCAATGTAAGGCGGCATGGTGCTAAGGAGAGTTTTATGGATGAAGGTAGTGAGTTTGAATCAAATTCTGTATTTGACGGGCAGCCAGTGCAGTGACTGGCACAGGGCAGAGGCAACCGAGTAGCGGCTGGACAGGGAGATGACCCTGGCTGCTGCATTTAGGATGGATATCAGAGAGGAGAGTCTGGCACAGGGGAGGCTTATCAGCAGTGATTTGCAATAATTATAATCAAGCCGTGAGTAGAATAGGGCAACAGTGAGTGTTTTTTGCGTGTCCATAGGGAGGAAGGAGCAGATTACTGCAATGTTATGCATTGAGCATAGTGGAAGCAGCATCATGGTTTAGGGGCTAATGTGCTGCTTTAGGGCTCGGTCACATGAGCGGAGATCCGCGTGTATTAACGCACAGAAAAAAAAACGCACCACGTGCGGATAAAAATACGTCCACTGCCACCCATAAGTTCTTTCTTTGGTAGGTGTGGATTTTTGTCCGCACCTGCGGTGCGTTTTTTTTTCCGCATGGAATTACGCGTGATCTCCGCTCGTGTGACCGAGCCCTTAGGATTTGGATGCCTTGTGATCATTGAGGGAACAAGGAATTCTAAGATGGATCAAAACATTTTACAGGAGAATATAAGACCACCAGCAGTCCATGACCTCATGCAGAAGAGAAGTTGAATGATGCAACAAGACAATAACCCAAAGGACACAACCAAATCAGCTACAGAATGGTTGAAAAGAAAGAGCTGTCTCTTAGAATAGCCCAAATCAGACTTCTGACCCTAACCCTACTGAGATACTGTGGCACAACCCAAGTGGGCTGTGCATAGAAGGCATTCCAGAAATATAGATGATCAGAAACACATTTGCAGAGAGGAATGGACCAAAATTCCTTCTCAGTGCTGCACCAATCGTATTTGCAGCTACAAGAAATATTTGTTGGAGGTAATAGCTGTTAAATGGAGATCTACAAGTTATTAAATTCAAGGCTTCTCTTACTTTTCTCTGTGTATTGCAAATATTTACTCCAGCTGCTCTATAAAAGACATGGACTTTACAACTTGTTGTGTATTATTAGTTTAGGTACCGTGTTTCCCCCAAAATAAGACACTGTCTTATATTATTTTTTGCCCCAAAAGAGGCACAGTGTCTTATTTTTGGGTGAGGGGGGAGGATGGCCTTATCGTCTGCTATTTCAGCTTTGCTGGTGAAGGGGCTTTGAATACCCCACCTCCAGCAAAGCGAGCGCTGTGATTGGCTAATCTACGTTTGCCGCAGTGCCACCGGGGACTATCTGGACACCGCGGACCAGGTGAGTATTGATTTTTTTAATGTCGGGGGCATGTTAGGTCGGTCCTATTTTCGGGGGAGGCCTTATATTTCGAGCCTTCGCCAAAAACCTGGAATGTCTTACTATCGGGGTAGAGCCTACTTTCGGGAAACACGGTAGATTGTGTTTGTCCATAATTGTGACTTAGATAACAATCCAAATGCTTGTAGCACTCCCTACGCTGTCTCACAAGTCTCTCATGAGAGTGCTGACACAACAGAATTACTATCCAATCAATGTAGTGTTCTCAAAAAGAACTGTGCAAAGTTAATAATTACTTGACAATGATAGTGCCCACACAGTGCTACCAATGTCACATTACATGAATCATGAAGTATTTTATTACTGTAATGCGACTCAAACACACACTGGATCTTAGTACCCACACTGGAAAGCAAAATTCAGTGTTTGTGCACACAAAGTTTACAATAATGCTAATACTACAATTTTGCATACATTTACATTTATACTCTTTATAAATTGAAGCCATCAGTTCATTGCATTGTGTCCATCATTTCTAACCCTCAATTTGGTGAAACAACCTTTGAACAAATATATGGCAAGCATTTAGGTAAATGAATGGGAGGCACACTTAAGGCCCATTTGAACACAATGATTATCGCTCAAAAGCCATCTTTTGAGCGATAGTTGTGTGTAATTGCACTGACATCGTGCAGTTTTCGTTATGCTGACGCTCATCGCTGTCTTTCAGTGTGCTGAAAAACGACGATGAGCCTTATCAGGGATTCACAGCGGGATACAGCTGATACTATTGTTTCAGCTGCATCCCGTCCCTGATAACAGGCTGGGTATGAAGAACAGAGCAGTCCAGCTCTTTTTTCCATATCTGGCACAGAGCGCTCGGCTGTATAACAGCCGGGCGCTCAATGTAGAGAACAGCTGGATGCAGAAGACAAGCTGGGACACCCCGCTTGTCTTCTGCATCCTCCGCTCTGAGCAGTTAGCTGTATAACAGCCAGGCGCTGGAGCAGGGGAACAGCTGTATGCAGAAGACAAGTTGGGACACCTTGCTTGTCTTCTGCATCCTGCGCTTCGAGCGCTCGGCTGTATAACAGCTGGGTGCTCGGAGTGGAGAACAGCTGGATGCAGAAGACAAGTGGGGTCACCCCGCTTGTCTTCTGCATCTTGCGCTGGCACCGCAAGGTGATTGCTCATCTCGAGCAATCATCTTGCGCTGTAAATGACACAATGATGATCGCTCAAAAGTCGCCTGTGCAACATCTTTTGAGCGATTATCGTTGTGTCTGAATTGGCCTTTACACAGAGGTTGTAGAAAAAGGGAGAGATACTACTTTGGCCCCCTGTATATGGGCAGAAATTTTGCAGTGGGATTTCCCGCAGAATTTCCGCCCGTGCCCGCCTGCATAGGATTGCATTAGATAACGCAATCCTAGGCAGACGGCCGTGATTTTTCTGCGTGAAAACACACGCGGAAAACAAATTGCGGCATGTTCTATTTCTGCACACGGAAATGTCAGTGGAGACGGGTCGGCAGCCGGCGCATAGCAGAGAAAGAAGACGCCTGAAGCGGGTAAGCCGCAGACCTCTGCAGGGGCACAGGACTGCATCCCGCTGCAAGAATTCTCGCAGCGGGATCCGACCCGGCCATCTGCAGGCGGCCTTTGACTACTGGAGGATGAAAGAAAAAAGTTTGGTACCACATTAGCCAGTCAATGGTTCTAAGTAAGAGAAACAAAGTAATCTGGTAGAGATGATATATTTTAATGGTTAACAAAAATAAATGATGTTACAACAAGCTTTCAAAACTGTTTGGCCTGGGATTGTTTTCCTGCTGGAAAGATCAATGCTGCCCAAACTTCAGCCTCCTCATAGAAGGCATGACATTTTCTCCTAGGATTTCCTGATGGTTGATTGACTTCATCATGCCCTTCACAAACTGCAGGTTTCCAGTGTGAAAGGAAGCAAAGCAGTCCCAGAGCATTGCCAAGAATTATCCTTCTTCCTCCAGACAAACGACTGATCCATAGGCACAAAAAGTTTCAGTTTTGTTTCAGTGCTCCACAGGACAGAACCCCAAAACGTATGTGGTTTATTTATATGTTTTATGCATATTGGAGCCAGCTTTTCTTGTAGGTCAGCAGAGATGTACATATTGGATTTTGCACATGGAGACCATCAGAATTTAGTACGCTCCTTACTGTGAAAACAGAAACCTCGGCGCCTGCTGCCACCAAAACTTCCTGCAGGTCTTGTGCAGTTGCTTGAGGGTTTTTGACCAACTGTGTTCTTAGGAATCTGGTAGTAGGCATTGACAGCTTCCTCTTTCTGACACATTCTGGTAGTGTAGTCAGTGTTTCTTTAACTTTGAACTTATGAACTGTGCATCCAATTGTATTTCTAGGATCATTCAGTTCCTTAGCTATCTTATTGTATCCTTTTCTTGTTTGTACAATACAAGGATGTCTTCTCTTAACTTTCTTGACATCACAATCAACAAAGCCCTAGCCAGTCAAGGGATTTGATGTGTCTCAAGGACACCTGATGCAACTAATAAAGCCCTTGATTAACATGGTTCAACATACGATTCGTAAATGTGTGTTCTCATGAGGGATTTTTTTAAAGGTATTAGATAATTCTGAGACTGCAGTAATCATTAAAAGTGCCATTTTGTGTTGAATTTGGAAAATCCACTTGTTATATTAGTTGTGCTGAGCTACTTAAATTGTTCTTGTTTCTTTGTTTTGTTGTTTTTTTCCAAACAGCTGAAACTTTGTGTATTTGGCAAATAAACATAATTGGCAATGGAGATGATCAATTTTGATCGAAACTACAAGATTAAAAAAAAAAAAGCTTGAATTTTTGTTTAGTCCTTTAGGACCTACAATAAGTAATTCTTGTTCTTTATTTCTTATGCAGTACAAAATACAGAGACTGATATTGTCAGTGACTCTTCTGCAGCAGCAGTAGCACATATTGTGGAAATGCCACCAGCAAAGGCTGTGTAAAAGAAAAGCCTGATCATTTTTTTTTTGCTAGAAACAACACCCCTTTTATGAATTGGGTTGAACTGCAATACCAGACAAGTTCAATGACAAATAGTTATTATGGTCAGCAGCACAATCATCCATCCACAGCAAGTGGCTTGACCAAGACCACACACGCTGCTCGAAACGTTTTTTAGTGGACCTAATAAAGATGCATCTGTAGATGTGATTTCCTACCAAGAAGATTCCTGAATGCTGTTTGCATTACACTTGTCTTGACAGTTCAATTACAAGGATGCTTCTGTTACAGAAGGCTCTTGTTTTTCAAACCTCGTACAAACCCATTAAAGGGGTTGTCCTAATTGTAGCTGTTTTTATGCTGGAAGCAGATATTTGTGTACATAGTGCAGTAGCTCAGGTTGGTACTGCCTACTGAATCCCATTCACTTCTATAGGACTCAGTCCACAGTACCAACTCAGGCCACTGTACAATGTATGGAGCTGTCTGCTTCCTGCAGCAAAACAGATAGAAATGGAACAACACATTTAAGCATCTTACATTTCTGAGGAGATGACTAGAGATGAGCGAGCACCAAAATGCTCAGGTGCTCGTTACTCGGGACGAAATTATCGCGATGCTCGAGGGTTCGTTTCGAGTAACGAACCCATTGAAGTCAATGGGCGACCCGAGCATTTTTGTATTTCGCCGATGCTCGCTAAGGTTTTCATGTGTGAAAATCTGGGCAATTCAAGAAAGTGATGGGAACGACACAGCAACGGATAGGGCAGGCGAGGGGCTACATGTTGGGCTGCATCTCAAGTTCACAGGTCCCACTATTAAGCCACAATACCGGCAAGAGTGCCCCCCCCCCTCCCAACAACTTTTACTTCTGAAAAGCCCTCATTAGCAATGCATACCTTAGCTAAGCACCACACTACCTCCAACAAAGCACAATCACTGCCTGCATCACACTCCGCTGCCACTTCTCCTGGGTTACATGCTGACCAACCCCCCCGCACGACCCAGTGTCCACAGCGCACACAAAAGTGTCCCTGCGCAGCCTTCAGCTGCCCTCATGCCACGCCACCCTCATGTCTATTTATAAGTGCGTCTGCCATGACGAGGAACCGCAGGCACACACTGCAGAGGGTTGGCACGGCTAGGCAGCGACCCTCTTTAAAAGGGGCGGGGCGATAGCCCACAATGCTGTACAGAAGCAATGAGAAATATAATCCTGTGCCACCGCCATCAGGAGCTGCACACGTGGGCATAGCAATGGGGAACCTATGTGCCACACACTATTCATTCTGTCAAGGTGTCTGCATGCCCCAGTCAGACCGCGGTTTTTAATTCATAGACACAGGCAAGTACAACTCCCTATTGTGAAGTCCCTGTGGACCGACAGCATGGGTGGGTGCCAGGAAGCCACCGGCGGTACATAAAAATATCCCATTGCATTGCCCAACACAGCTGAGGTAGTAATGTCGTGCTTAATGCAGGTGGGCTTCGGCCCACACTGCATGCCCCAGTCTGACTGGGGTTCTTTAGATGTGGTTTCAGATGCATTTATAATTCTCTGTGGACCCACAGCATGGGTGGGTGCCAGGAAGCCACCGGCGGTACATAAATATATCCCATTGCATTGCCCAACACAGCTGAGGTAGTAATGTTGAGCTTAATGCAGGTGGGCTTCGGCCCACACTGCATGCCCCAGTCAGACTGGGGTTCTTTAGAAGTGGAAACAGATGCATTTATAATTCTCTGTGGACCGACAGCATGGGTGGCTCCCTGGAACCCACCGGCGGTACATAAAAATATCCCATTGGATTGCCCAACACAGCTGAGGTAGTAATGTCGTGCTTAATGCAGGTGGGCTTCGGCCCACACTGCATGCCCCAGTCTGACTGGGGTTCTTTAGATGTGGTTTCAGATGCATTTATAATTCTCTGTGGACCCACAGCATGGGTGGGTGCCAGGAAGCCACCGGCGGTACATAAATATATCCCATTGCATTGCCCAACACAGCGGATGTAACGTCAGCTGTAATGCAGGTGGGCTAAAAATTCATTTGATTACACTGTAGGCGAGGGCCCACAAAAATTGCTGTATCAACAGTACTAATGTACATCCAAAAAATTGGCCATGGCCAACCAAGAGGGCAGGTGAAACCCAATAATCGCTTTGGTTAATGTGGCTTAAGTGGTAACTAGGCCTGGAGGCAGCCCAGTTGAAAGAAAAATTGGTTCAAGTTAAAGTTTCAACGCTTTTAAGAACATTGAAACGTATAAAAATTGTTTAGAAAAATTATATGAGTGAGCCTTGTGGCCCTAAGAAAAATTGCCCGTTCGGCGTGATTACGTGAGGTTTCAGGAGGAGGAGCAGGAGGAGGAGGAGGAGGAATATTATACACAGATTGATGAAGCAGAAATGTCCCCGTTTTGGATGGTGAGAGAGAATGATGCTTCCATCCGCGGGTGCAGCCTACATATTGCTTAGGTATCGCTGCTGTCCGCTGGTGGAGAAGAGAAGTCTGGGGAAATCCAGGCTTTGTTCATCTTGATGAGTGTAAGCCTGTCGGCACTGTCGGTTGACAGGTGGGTACGCTTATCCGTGATGATTCCCCCAGCCACACTAAACACACTCTCTGACAAGACGCTAGCCGCAGGACAAGCAAGCACCTCCAGGGCATACAGCGCGAGTTCAGGCCACGTGTCCAGCTTCGACACCCAGTAGTTGTAGGTGGCAGAGGCGTCACCGAGGACAGTCGTGTGATCGGCTACGTACTCCCTCACCATCCTTTTACAGTGCTCCCGCCGACTCAGCCTTGACTGGGGAGCGGTGACACAGTCTTGCTGGGGAGCCATAAAGCTGTCAAAGGCCTTGGAGAATGTTCCCCTGCCTGCGCTGTACATGCTGCCTGATCTCTGCGCCTCCCCTGCTACCTGGCCCTCGGAACTGCGCCTTCTGCCACCAGCGCTGTCAGATGGGAAGTTTACCATCAGTTTGTCCACCAGCGCCCTGTGGTATAGCATCATTCTCGAACCCCTTTCCTCTTCGGGAATGAGAGTGCAAAGGCTCTCCTTATACCGTGGATCGAGCAGTGTGTACACCCAGTAATCCGTAGTGGCCAGAATGCGTGTAACGCGAGGGTCACGAGAAAGGCATCCTAACATGAAGTCAGCCATGTGTGCCAGGGTACCTGTACGCAACACATGGCTGTCTTCACTAGGAAGATCACTTTCAGGATCCTCCTCCTCCTCTTCCTCCTCCTCAGGCCATACACGCTGAAAGGATGACAGGCAAGCAGCATGGGTACCGTCAGCAGTGGGCCAAGCTGTCTCTTCCCCCTCCTCCTCATCCTCCTCATGCTCCTCCTCCTCCTCCTGAACGCGCTGAGATATAGACAGGAGGGTGCTCTGACTATCCAGCGACATACTGTCTTCCCCCGGCTCTGTTTCCGAGCGCAAAGCGTCTGCCTTTATGCTTTGCAGGGAACTTCTCAAGATGCATAGCAGAGGAATGGTGACGCTAATGATTGCAGCATCGCCGCTCACCACCTGGGTAGACTCCTCAAATTTTCCAAGGACCTGGCAGATGGCTGCCAACCAGGCCAACTCTTCTGTAAAGAATTGAGGAGGCTGACTCCCACTGCGCCGCGCAAGTTGGAGTTGGTATTCCACTATAGCTCTACGCTGCTCATAGAGTCTGGCCAACATGTGGAGCGTAGAGTTCCACTGTGTGGGCACGTCGCACAGCAGTCGGTGCACTGGCAGATTAAACCGATGTTGCAGGGTCCGCAGGGTGGCAGCGTGCGTGTGTGATTTGCGGAAATGTGCGCAGATCCGGCGCACCTTTCCGAGCAGGTATGACAAGTGGGGGTAGCTTTTCAGAAAGCGCTGAACCACCAAATTAAACACATGGGCCAGGCATGGCACGTGCGTGAGGCTGCCGAGCTGCAGAGCCGCCACCAGGTTACGGCCGTTGTCACACACGACCATGCCCGGTTGGAGGCTCAGCGGCGCAAGCCAGCGGTCGGTCTGCTCTGTCAGACCCTGCAGCAGTTCGTGGGCCGTGTGCCTCTTCTCTCCTAAGCTGAGTAGTTTCAGCACGGCCTGCTGACGCTTGCCCACCGCTGTGCTGCCACGCCGCGTGACACCGACTGCTGGCGACGTGCTGCTGCTGACACATCTTGATTGCGAGACAGAGGTTGCGTAGGAGGAGGAGGAGGGTGGTTTAGTGGAGGAAGCATACACCCCCGCAGATACCACCACCGAGCTGGGGCACGCAATTCGGGGGGTGGGTAGGATGTGAGCGGTCCCAGGCTCTGACTCTGTCCCAGCCTCCACTAAATTCACCCAATGTGCCGTCAGGGAGATATAGTGGCCCTGCCCGCCTGTGCTTGTCCACGTGTCTGTTGTTAAGTGGACCTTGGCAGTAACCGCGTTGGTGAGGGCGCGTATAATGTTGCGGGAGACGTGGTCGTGCAGGCCTGGGACGGCACATCGGGAAAAGTAGTGGCGACTGGGAACCGAGTAGCGCGGGGCCGCCGCCGCCATCATGCTTTTGAAAGCCTCCGTTTCCACAAGCCTATACGGCAGCATCTCTAGGCTGATCAATTTTGCAATGTGCACGTTTAACGCTTGAGCGTGCGTGTGCGTGGCGTCGTACTTGCGCTTGCGCTCAAACTGTGGCGCTAGCGACGTCTGGACGCTATGCTGAGAGACATTGCTGGATGGGGCCGAGGACAGCGGAGGTGAGGGTGTGGGTGCAGGCCAGGAGACGGTACTGCCTGTGTCCTCAGAGGGGGGTTGGATCTCAGTGGCAGGTTGGGGCACAGGGGGAGAGGCAGTGGTGCAAACCGGAGGCGGTGAACGGGCATCGTCCCACCTTGTGGGGTGCTTGGCCATCATATGCCTGCGCATGCTGTTGGTGGTGCCTCCCCAGCTGATCTTGGCGCGAGAAAGGTTGCACACCACTGTTCGTCGGTCGTCAGGCGTCTCTGTGAAAAACTGCCACACCGTAGAGCACCTTGACATGTGCAGGGTGGCATGGCGCGAGGGGGCGCTTTGGGAAACAGTTGGTGGATTATTCGGTCTGGCCCTGCCTCTACCCCTGGCCACCGCACTGGCTCGGCCTGTGCCCACACCCTGACTTGGGCCTCCGCGTCCTCGCCCGCGTCCACGTCCTATAGGCCTACCCCTACCCCTCAGCATGGTGTATTACCAGTGATTTGATTTCCCAGGCAGGAAATAAATTGGCGCAAGCCTGCTGTTAAACGTAGCTGGCTGCGTATGATTTGTTTACTATCTCCACCCACCACACACGTACACAGAACGCTGAGGACTGACAGAGGCAGGGCACATAGAATTTTTCCCTTTTTTTTTACAAGAAAAGGCCCACTGACTATATTCAATCAGATAAGAAATCTGTTCCACAGAAATGCAGTTATATGAAGTGCAGCAGAGCAGTGATTTTTCCCAGGAAGGCAGGAAATAAATTGGCGCAAGCCTGCTGTTAAACGTAGCTGGCTGCGTATGAATTTTTTACTATCTCCACCCACCACACACGTACACAGAACGCTGAGGACTGACAGAGGCAGGGCACATAGAATTTTTCCCTTTTTTTAAAAAGAAAAGGCCCACTGACTATATTCAATCAATAATATATGTCTTCTGGCCCTGCCTACACAATTCTGTCCCTGTAGTATTACTGCAGGGCGCCATGCTCTGCACAGCCGATTTTGAAAAAAAAAAAATGCAACACTGCTAACAGCAGCCTGCACAGTACTGCACACGGATAGATGTGGCCCTGAGAAGGACCGTTGGGGTTCTTGAAGCCTACACTCACTCCTAACACTCTCCCTGCCTAACCACCACTTCTGTCCCTGGACTATTACTGCAGGGCGCAATGCTCTGCAGACAGCCGATTTTGAAAAAAAAAATTGTGCAACACTGCTAACAGCAGCCTGCACAGTACTGCACACGGATAGATGTGGCCCTGAGAAGGACCGTTGGGGTTCTTGAAGCCTACATTCACTCCAAACACTCTCCCTACAGCAGCTCCGGCACCAGCATCACTGTCCCTCAGCTAACTCACAAGGCATCTGAGGCGAGCCGCGGGAGGGGCCGACTTTTATACTCGGGTGACATCTGATCTCCCCAGCCACTCACAGCAGGGGGGTGGTATAGGGCTTGAACGTCACAGGGGGAAGTTGTAATGCCTTCCCTGTCTTTCAATTGGCCAGAAAAGCGCGCTAACGTCTCAGAGAGGAAACTGAAAGTAACCGGAACATCGCGTGGTACTCGTTACGAGTAACGAGCATCCCGAACACGCTAATATTCGCCCGAGCATCAAGCTCGGACGAGTACGTTCGCTCATCTCTAGAGATGACTCCTGGACAAAGTGCTTACAGGTACATACTTTATTTCTCTGTTGCATGAAGAGCACTTGATAGCATTTTTCTTTACTGGAATTGTAAGATTTAGTCAACTCCTTATTAATGTTTCTTGTTGACATGCTGAGCCAACTTGAGGGATTCCTCTATTGCTGTTTTGTTACAGTCTGGAGCCATCATCAACCAATAGTTAATGGATACCATTAATATCCAAAAGCTGTTCTAATGGTGTGCTTTTCCATCAAATTATTAAAGGATTTTCCAGGGAAATATTATAATCAATAATAATCAATTGATCACCTATCCCAAGGATAGGCCATCAATAATTATTGATGGCCTATCCTTGGGATAGGTGATCAATAGTTGATCTGAGTTGAGTCTGCCATTTAGGACCCCGAATGATCAACTGATGGGAAGCCTGCTGTCTGCACCGCTACACATAGGAGTACGGAGTTGAAGCTGCTGCTCTGACCCCTATGTAGTGACTGGCACTTGTAAATGCAAGTGCAGCTCCTATTGAATTTAATGATAGCTACAGATGCAGTTACAAGTGCTAGCTACTACCCAGGCAGTAGCTTTCATTCAGACCTGTATGTAATGTTGTGCTGATAGCGGGTGACCAATCACCTGATTGTCCAGGGCCCCGAGTGATGTACCCTAGGTGATCAACTATTAACGCATTATTTAATCTTCAGTTTCAATAGAATACCACCATACAATCTGCACAATAATACCACCACAAAATCCAAATAAATGATAATCTCATGCAGTAATATTCAAATGATATCTTCATGCACTACCTAAACAAAACATGTACAATACCCAAAGAAAAGTATTAAGATGCTAACTTCTCAAGCATCAGCAACTTGTAGTTGCTGTGACTTATCCTAAGGAGGATGGTGGAGTCCTTTAGATGGCGGAAGCCATAGTGTGTTGGTGCCTTTTACCTTCCTTATAATCTGCTCCTGATCACATCACTATAACTTCAAGTGGGGCTCCCATGCATTGGATCTCAGCTTGTTTTAGTGGGATTAGTGTGGATTATTAGGTTGTTAAAAGATGAGTCTTAAAGGCTTTTTAACCCCTTAATGACACGGCCTATTTTGGCGTTGAGGACCAAGCGATTTTTTGGTATTTTTCCATCTCCATTTTTCAAAAGCCATAACTTTTTTATTTTTCCGTGGACGCGGCCGTATAAGGGCTTGTTTTTTGCGTGGCGATCTGTAGTTTTTATCGGTGCCACTTTTGGGTATATAGACAATATCGTAAAATTTTTTTTTTTTTTTTTTAATGATAACAGGGAGAGAAAACGCATCAATTCTGCCATAGATTTTTTTTTTTTTTTTACAGCGTTAATCATGCAGCATAAATGACACACTAAATTTTTTCTGCGGGTCGGTATGGTAACAACGATACCAAAATTGTTATATTTTTTTTAGGTTTTTACACTTTTTTGCAATAAAACCCCCTTTTTTTGGAAATCTTTTTTTTTTCTCTATAGCTGCATTCAAAGTCATGTAACTTTTTTATTTTTCTATGTACGGAGCTCTTTAAGGGCTTATTTTTTGCGAGACGAGCTGTAGTTTTTATTGGTACCATTTTGGGAAATGTACGGCTTTTTTGATCACTTTTATTGCATTTTTTGTGAGGCAAAATGCTAAAAAATTGGCATTTTGCCTCTGTTTTTTAGCGTTTTTTTTTACGCTTTTTGTCGTACAAAATAAAAAGCGTGTTCAGCTTTTTGTACACGTCGTTATGGACGCGTCAATATCCAATATGTGGGGTTTTAGTTTTTTTTCCCTTTTTTTATGCTAATATTAGAAAAAGCATAAAAAAGGGGTTTTTTACATTTTTTTTTTTACATTTTTCTTTTTTTTACACTTTTCTTTTCTTTTTTTTATACTATTTGAGTCCCTCTGAGGGACTTACATCACTGTGCCTATGATCGCTGTCATAAGGCATGGCAAAGCTACTGCTCTGCCATGCCTTATCGCTTGTACAGCGTTTATAGGCACAGGCAATACAGGACGCCAGTGTCTGGCGTCCTGTTGCCATGGTGACAGGCCGGGCTCTCGCGATAACATCGCGAGTTCCGGCCGGAGACACACAGGGAACGCGATCCCTCTGTGAACTCTTTCCCTGCCGCGATCTACTTAGATCGCGGCAGGGAAGGGGTTAACAGCGGCGGGCGCATCTCCGATGTCCCCCCGCTGTTGGAGCGGGACGCCGGCTGTGACTGACAGCCGGCTCCCGCTGCTGGATAGCGCGGGATCTTATGTGATCCCGTGCTATCTCCAGGACGTACCAGGTACGTCATGTTGCGGGAAGTACCAGGCTGCCATGACGTACCAGGTACGTCCAGGAGTGGGAAGGGGTTAAAGAACGATTTATAGACTGCTCCTCCATTGGATATGCATAGTCCAGTCCTTGTTCCTGGAGGAAAATGTGATGTCTTGTAGTCATTGTCTTTTGAAGGCTAGACATGGTAGAAAAACAGCTGAGAGAGCATCTTAATCAGGCATTTCAATGTGTAATAAACGTGATATGCAGGAGAACCGCTTTGACTTTTATTATACAAATAAGTACATACATTGGTGGTAGTAGGGGGGATAAAATAAATATAAAACTAATAATAATACTCACCTCTCCAACAACATGCTGCTCCTCTGCCACCACTCCCATCCACCAGTTGGTGTGTTTATTTTGTCTGCAGCATTTACCAGGGTTGTTTACCAACATGACCACTGCAGCTAATAGGAGTCCTTGACAGCAGATGTCATCAATAATGTTCCATAAATAGGCTTGGACTTCTAAATTAGAAGTCTATATGACCTGTTTTTGGCAAAGGAGCTAAAAAAATGAAGTCTGACAACCCCTTTAAGTAAGAAAGAATTTACATTGCACAAAACTACAGTTCCCTTTGAGCTGTGAGCTCCGGAAATGATAGTGTTAAAAAATATCACAACCTAAAAGCAGATATACCTCTATTTAGGCTTGTTAACATTAATAACACGTTGTTTTAAGCCATTGTTTTCCAGACTACTCAGTTTAGAGGGAGCACTAGTCAAAACTCAATAAACAATTATACATGTTCCTTCTAGTAAGCTTGGTCATAGGTAGGCAGAACCCCTTATACTCGTTTGTACCACATCAAAATGTCCTGAAAATGGTGCAATATCAATCATGGTGGAATTCAATTGAATTAAAAGCACCAAAATTATCCCAAACTCTGTTTGTTGAGCAGGAAAAGAACATTTTAGTTTTGGACAAATAGAGCTCATTTTTTTCTTTTTTTTTTTTTTTAAATCAGATTTTTATTGAATTTTCATAGATGTTCCATACAAAAATGTTGCATTTAGAAAGCTGACATAGCGATAGTTACTCATTTTAAAGTTAAAACTATCAGCAGTTTTACAATTATAATCAGGTTGATGGACATCATTTTCTAAGAATCCGCTTAATTCAAACAAGTGTCTATAACTCGTGCACTTGATAATAGTTGTACCAGTAAGCTGTCGGTACACAAACTAGGAATGTAGAACTCAGTTTACATTACAGTTCACAGAAACAGGGGGGGGGGGATTGGAATGTGAGGGGTAGGTAAAAAGATGGGGGTGTGGGGAAGAGGGAATAGGGGGGGGGGGCTGGTAGGTAGGCACAGGAAGCAATCCCTGAACATATATCCGAAGAGTCTTACCTCCTCCGGAACAGCGGGGCATTAAATCTGTCAATGTTCCCAGGCCTAGGTTAAACGCTGAACGTCCGAGGTCTCAAGGTCTCCTTGAGTTCGATGTTTTTATGGGAGTTGTCCCATCCAGAGCAATTCCCTCCGAGGGTGGGATCATGGTGTTTTAATAATAATCTTTTGGGGGGATCTCTTGCTTTAGGGATTATGTCTCAGGTTTCTCCATGGGGACCAGATCTGGAGGAACTTGTCGTGAGTGCCTGTAGACCAGCTCAGGAGTTCTTCCATGTTGCATAACATATCCGCTTTCTCTCTCCATTGGGATATGGTAGGGGGTGTCTTCTGCAGCCAGTGTAGCGGTATTAGGGCTTTGGCCGTGTCCAGAAGAAAGGCTATCAATTTGTTTTTTAAAGGGTGGAAGACATGTGAGGGTTTCCAAAGGAAGATCATTTCTGCTCCTAAGGATAAGGTTGGTTGGATCAACTTGAGGACTCCCTCGACCCCTCTCCAGTAAGGTATAATATCTGGGCAATCCCACCAGATGTGGGAGTAGGATCTGATACCAGAGTCGCATCTCTAACACCTGTTGTGGGGTGCCAGTTTATAGCTGAAAAGCCATTGTAGAGATTTGTACCATCTGACAAGCAACTTGTAATGGCTTTCTTGCATGAGAATGCATGGAGAGAGGCCGTAGGCCATCCTCATGATAAGGGTGGTGTCTGCGTTTGAGAGTGATATTCCTAATTCTTTTTCCCACGATGTGAGAAAGGTGGGTTTGGCAGATAGCGGAGGTGCGATGAAATGTTTTCTCAGGTATGAGATTTTCAGTGTTTTAGGGTTTTTTTCAGTGAGAATTTTTTCGAATAAAGTTTTAGGACGAGTGGACCTATATTTTGCCTGGAATTCGCTGAGCGTTTTGTGGATGTGCTCTTTCTGCAGGAAGAAGCAGGTTTGGTGTGGAAGCAAACTCTGTCTTATTTCTTCAGGGGGTTTATGACTCAGAGCTTGCAGGTCTTCTATCTGACTATTATGAGCCCCTCTCCAGATGCTGATTATCACTGGGTCTTGTGGAAGCCCCATCAGTTTGTATAAGGTCTGAAGTGGCGTTTTTGGCGAGGGTTTGGGAGCTAGAGACTCACTTAGCCCGTCTCACATGGGCCTTTAAGCAATAGGTTGAAGTCTTTTGCCCTATATGCCTTCTTACTTGGAAACCAGAGATCATCCAAATAGTGATCCCCGTGGACTCCCTCAGCGAGGGCGTGCAGCAGTGGGTCTTTCGATAGGTTAGTTAGATCTGTCCAGTATCTGAGTTGAACAGCTCTATAGAAGTCTTGAATAGATGGGAGATCTAAGCCGCCCTCAGTTTTCCTCTTAATCATCAAACTATATGCCAATCTAGGCCTCTTCTGTCTCCACACAAATCTGGAGAAGGCCATACGTATTGTTTTGAAGAAGGACGTGGGTAAATGTATCGGGAGCATACAAATTTTGTAAATTATTATAGGAAGCACATAGGACTTTAACACATTTTTCCTGCCAAACCAGGATAGTGCTGGCAAGTCGTAGGAGTGTAAAAGAGCTTTGATCTGGTCGATCAGGGGTAGAAAGTTTTGACCATATATATTCTCTATTTTCTTGGTGAGTTTGACACCTAGATAGTCAACCAAGGCCTCCGACTACGACAGGGGTGAACTGGACCTTAATAAGTTACAGTGTTTCTTGGGGATTGAGATATTTAGTATTGTTGATTTGGAGAAATTTATCTTGAAGTTCGAAAAGGTACCGAAATCATTTAAGAGGGAGATAAGTCTGGGCAAACTTCTCACCGGGTCGGTTACAACAAACATTATATCGTCCGCGAAAGCTGCTGTGGAGAGTGTGTGTTTGCCAAGGCTTAGTCCTTTTATTACGGGGTCTTGCCTCACCCATTGGAGTAAAGGTTCCATTGCAAGTATAAATAAAGTGGAGGAGAGGGGACAGCCTTGGCGGGTGCCATTGTGGATGTCAAAAGGGGGGGATAGGGTGTCATTGATCTTCAGTCTAGCGTGCGGTTCTGTATATAGAGACAATATTGCGGAGATGAAGGGGGTGGGAAAGTTAAAGTTTGAGAGAACTCTCTCCATGTAGGTCCAGTCCACCCTGTCAAAAGCCTTTTCGCTGTCGGTGCTAACAAGGGCCAGTGGGGTGTTATACTTTTGGGCATATTTTATTGCGTGTAAAAGGCGTATGGAGTTATCTTTCCCTTCTCTGCCCTTCACGAATCCTGTTTGCTCAGGGTTGACCAGGGTGGGTATGAGGTCCTCCATTCTTTTGGCAAGTAGTTTGGCCCATATTTTTACATCAAGGTTAATCAGAGAAATAGGTCTGTAGCTGCCACAAAGGTTTGGGTCTTTATTGTCCTTGTGGATTAAAGTAACATGTGCTTCCTGGGCCTGTTTAGGGAGCTTTTCTCCCTTGAGAAGTGCATTAAGCATATCTGTTAGATGTGGGACTAGCTGCTTTTTAAAGGCTCTGTAGTACGCTATTGAGAGCCCATCGGGCCCGGGGCTTTTCCCCTGAGGGCAGGAGTCGATTATCCCCTCTACTTCTTTGGTTGTAATTGGTTTAAGAAGAGTAATGGTATCTTCCTCGTCGAGTTTTGTGCGATTCAGGAATTTTAGGAAGGAGTCAATTTGGCTTTTGATTTTATGTCTAACAGGGAAGGTCTCGCTATCCTTGAGATTGTAGAGCCTGGAATAGAAGTGCTGGAATTCCTTCGCTATCTCAACGGTTGTGGAAACTACCGCTCCTGAGTGAGTTTTTATCGATTGGATGTAGTTTCTAGATCTAACCTTTTTGAGTAGGGCTGTCGTCAGTTTGCTACCTCTGTTGCCGTGCGCATATATTCGTTGTTTAAGAAAGAGGTGTTTTTTATTAAATTTGTCATTGAGACAGCAACGCAGGTCTTTCCTCACTGTAGTTAGTTCGTCTAGATTTGCTTTGGACTGTGATAGTTTTGTAACTTGTTCTAGTTTAGCTATACGAGAAAGGTAATTGTCTATTTCCTTTTGTTTCTGTTTTTTAATTCTGGATCCTAGCGCTATTAGGTGGCCTCTCATGTACGCTTTATGAGTTTCCCAAATTAGAGGAAGTTTGGGATTGTCTTTTCGATTTAGTTTGAAAAATTCGTCTATCAGGAGCCCTAACCGGGATCTCTCATCTGTAGGGTCAAGTAGAGAGTCATTTAAGCGCCATATCCACTCACGAGGGGGCTCATTATTTAAGTGGAAGTCAGCATGGACAGGGGCATGGTCTGAAAGTGTTATGGAGTCTATTTTGGTTTCCTTGAGCTTTGGTAATAGGCCTGAGGAGGCAAAGATATGGTCCAATCTTTGGAATGTAGCATGTACTTGCGAGTAGAAGCTAAAGTCTTTAGCAGAGGGTCGTGACGCTCTCCATACATCTGCTACTTCTAACTCGTGCAGGACTCTGCTGAGTCTCTTTAGTTTGGCCTGGGAGATCTAATAACGAGCCGAGGAAGAATCCAGCAGGGGGTTCATGGTGACGTTTAGGTCCCCACCCAGGATAATGTGCCCTTCAGCAAATTGTTTGAGGATTTCGAGTTGTTTTATTATCCAGGGGATTTGTTCTGTATTGGGGGCGTATAGGTTTGCAATTGTTATTTTGATATTTCCGATTCTACCCTTAAGAATGAGTGTCCTACCCTCTCCAGGAGAGGGTAGAGCTCATTTTTTTCAAACAGATGTAACTCAGGTTCTATTGTGGCTACTGTGTAGCTTTTGGTGTCCTTTTTAAGCCCAGAATCTTGCAAAAACTTGGCTGTAGCCACAATAAAAGCCTTTTGCAGATACATTGGGAATACTGAATTTACAGCTGTCATTTCGGTCTGTGTACAAATCAGAAGGGGGCAATGGAGAGAAGCAGGCGGTAGATAAGAATAAAGAAGAAGTAAAACTATAAAAACTAAATTTGGTGCTTGGTCATAATTTGATTGACCCATTGCATAGAATTAACATAAGATTTATACTACATGGTCATAAAATAATAAAACTAAATTTGGTGTTTGGTCATAATTTGATTAAACCGTTGCATAGAATTAACATAAGATTTATACTACATGGTAAAGGCCCTAATAATAAATCTCCAAAACAATGGTAAAATTGCTTATTCCCATTGCCTCCAGCAAAAATTAATACGCGTTATTCAATTAATTATATGTATCTGAAATTGGTTCCTATCAACAAACTTGAACTTGTTCTACAAAATACAAGGTATCATACAGCTATACTGACAAAAAAATAAAATCACTCATGGGAAATGATTTACATGAAAAGCAATTCAAAATCTACAATACAAAAGAGACATTTTCAGGAAGCTTATCCCCATTTTAATGTGGCTGTTAGAGGGCTAATGGGGAATTCTAAAAGAAAAAGTGTACAAGTAGTCAATATACAGTATTTTTGTGGTACAGATTAAGCAAAGTTTAACTTAATTTTTAACACGTTATCAAATTATTAGGATAAATAATATTGACTTTTCCTTGCCTTTGGATAAGTTAGCTTGTTGCAGAAAGTTATCACATTCCAGCTAAACATTGTAATATTTGTACAAAACTCACAGAAGGCAACCATATTTACAAAGCGACCACCTCCCAGCAGTATGCAGAACAGGCATAATGCTATATGGAGGAGCTTGCAGACGTGCAAAATATTAATAAACAACCCCACACACCTATCACATATATCACACAGATATGTGTAGTGCATCATATAGGCTTACATTCTATCTCCACACCCCCTCTCCCCAGTGACCAAGCCTATTTGCGCCTCAATGACCACTTTTTCCGTTTTTTTCGTCATATTCAAGGAACCATAACTTTTTAATTTTTCCTTTGACATAGCCATAAGAGGACTTGTTTTTGCAGGACAAGTTGTATATTTTAATGGCATCATTTTTAGGTATGTATAATGAATTATATAAATGTTATTAATTGTTTTAGGGGTTTGGATTTGTACGATTCCGGTGATACCAAGTGTGACAAGTCGGGGTTCACTCGCCTCTGGATCGCTGTCCACACGGTTGGAAAGTGGCGCACCTTGCTCAAAAATATGCTCAGCAGTCTGAAGGTTCCATTAAATCTGGCTCCTGCCAGCCTTTATTCACAGTACATCAAACAGGTATCTCATACACAGTCCAAATAAGCATTAGGGTTCACAACCTATAGGGTCCTGTCACTATCCCCTCCTGGGGCATCTGGAGGGCGTCTTCCTCCGACAGACAGCGTGAAAGCCCCAACTGGTCCAATACAAAGTCCATAAACACCCCACCTGGGTGTGAGGTTAGGGTTGTCGTCCCTGTCAACCTCAGGGCCTTTGCTGGTCCTCACTGGACCCCAGCTTGCAGCCTGTCCTGCACTGCCAAGCTGTAACTTCCTCTTTTGCTTCTGGCAGGAACTGGCTTATATGCAACCAATTCCTGCTAAACCCATCAAGTGTTAACCCTCTCTTTTCCTTTCTAGGTATCAGGCTGCCTATTTAGCACCCTCTATAGCCTATTCTGATACTGCACCACTACATTTCCCCCCTCCTTAATAAATTCCGTAGACTGTATCACACTTACTTTTGGCCCTTCACATTTTCTTCCATGTGTACATCATTTGCAGTAGGAACTTCATTCTGGTCCTCACCTACAGCAGTACTGGCTTTTCCCTTATCCTGCACCTGAACTGAAACAGCAACCTTCTCAGCTTCCATATTGAATACTTCACATTGTACATCACTCATCTGTCCAACTGTTGCAGGAGCCATTTCTTCAGTCTGCACTTCAGTAGTGTCATATGCACTTGTTTCCATCTGTGTGCCCTGTATCACAGAGATACTTCCATTTGTTTGCACGACTTTCTTATCTTGGACAGGAGTAATTTCTGGGGCTTTTTCCCCAGTCTCTGCTACCTTAGTGGCCTTCTCTGCTTCAGCAGTTTCACCTTCTGCCTTCTCTTTGGTCACTTGAACTTCAGAGGATTGCTCACCCTCCATCTGTAGCTCAGCTCTCACTTTCTCAATGACTTTCACCATTTTTATCTCCTTTTTAGAATTCAACAGGATATTATTTTTCACTTGCCTGAACTGGGCCCTAGACCTCTCTAGTCTCTGGACCTTCTTTTCAGCAACACAACTATTTGACTCCACGACTTTCATCTTTGCGCTTTACTTCTGGGCAAACTTTTGAAACCACAACTTTTCTTTTGACACCACTTTCTGTGAGCATGTCAAGGATAGCGCTTCAGTATTTTCCTCCCGAGCCCTTTCTTCCAATTCTAACTGGGACCGTGCTTCAGCCCAACTGGTGACCTTTGCTTCCTGCTGTCTCAGACCATCTCGTAGACTTCCTACTAGCTCTCTCATTTGACTGTCTTCTTTTTCTCTAAGTTTCAGGATTGCTTGAACCGGTAAGTTCACTTGAACCAAATCTGCCTCTCTTTTTGCCAAAGCCATTTCAAGTCTATTGTTGTGTTCACGTATAGTAGCATTGGAACGTCCAAGTGCAGTCCGCTTCCCTTGTTCATGCCCTTCAGCAGAGACCCAGCATGCAGGGTTCTCATCAAGTTTCTCTTCCTGAACTGACACCAGCGTCTGAAGTGTTGCAATCTGCTCTGACAGATTCCTCTTTTTTTCTGCATATTCCTCTAACTGCTTGAGGAACACATCTCTCTCATCTTGCATTGTCTTTAGGTGTGTGCACTAAGACCAAGCCTCTGCTGCATCTCTTCTTGCACCAGCCTCTGAGACTCTTCAGTCTGAGCTTCCAGCTCCTCCTGCAGTCTGCTCACCTTCTCCGACAGCACTGTCTGCACTCTGTCACCTTCAGTGCTCTTAACTTGTAGCTCTTGAAACTGCATCTCTACTGCATTGATCTTGCATTCAAATCATGTTTGTCTTCCAACAACACCTTTACCTTTTGGGTCAGCTCAATGCACTCACTTTTCCATGTTTCTTTCACTTTTCCAGTTTGCTCCAACTGCTTGAACAGTTTCCCCACAACTACAACATGACTCTGTTCCAGCTCCTGGATCTGGGTTTCCTGTAGTTTAGCTTTCTCATCCAAGCTCATCTGTAGCTGGGACACCGGGTCTCTCATTCAGTGCTTCCTGGTTTTCCTTGTAACTCAGTCTGTCTTTCAAGATCTCTGCTTGCTTCCCTGCCTGCCTGCAAGCAGCTTTCTCCATCTCCAGTTTTTCCTTAAGCTGACTGATTTGGGACTCCAATTCACCATTTTTCTTTGCTAACTACATTTTCAACTCTGAAACTTGATTCTGCAAACCTGCAGTTTGATTCCATGCATCTATAGAAGCTCTTTCTAACTTGCAACATGTCTTTTCCAACTCTTGGGTTTTCATTTGCAGTTTCCTACAGTCCTGTTTATAATGTGTAGATTTCACTTCCAGACATACTCTGCGATCAGCCTCATCTCTGGCTACATCTCTCAGGTCTTGCATTTCTTCATGGGCTTTTGAAAGACATCCTTACTACTTCTTTTTCTCACTTCTCATTTCTTCTAAGCTTTATTCACACTGGACAGTTTTCTGTTCCAGTGACAACCTTTGTTCAGTTTCAGCTTCAGCTAATCTCCTAAGGTGCTCCATCTCCTGTAAGAGAGCTACATTCTGTGCTTTTAACTGATCAGCTTCCTGGAAAGCACTTTCCTAATCTATAAGGATTCTTTCTGTCTGCTCCTCTGCTAACAGCCTTTGCCACTTGGCCTCTTCTCCAAGCAGGCAAAAATTGGCCCTTTCTTTTTCCAACTGCACATCATATCTTTTATTAGCAGTTTGCTTCCTCAAGAAACTTTATGTAAGCTTGCATTGGTGCAAATTCTTTCTGAATTCTAAGGAAGCCTTGGTAGTCTGTCTCACCCTGGACTTCAGAATTTGCACTGACTATCTCCTTGCTTGAAGCAGTTGTTTTCCTCTTCTTTTTTGCACCTTTAATACTACTTGTCAACTCTCTGTTAAGTTCACTTTCACTACTCCTCTCTATCACTATAGGCATAGTTGTACTAGCTCCCCCATGGGTGTTGGCTGCACTGCCTGTAAAAACCTGTTTACATGGTGGCTTTATGTGGGGCACATTTCTATCCACATCATACCCAGAAAACATTGCATAATCCACCACAAACATTACAAGGTTAGGGGAATTTTTCTGCAACATATAAACCACAATACAGTTTTTTAACTTCTTTTTACCCAGTGTACATACTGCAGTCTTCCCGGCACCCTCCTGCAAGGAAAACATTTCGTTATGCAACAATTTAACTACATTGGCATCAATTTTTCCACTTTCAAGTCCATATCACACAGAGCCCACAGTCTTTTCAGTGGCCTCACCACTCTATGGATTATTATCACAGCCTTTTGGTGGAGACACCTCCTGCTGTGCCCTTAAAGCTCTGCAGTTAGCTTCCAACACAGACCAGTGGTGTTTACTGGCCACTTTGCCACTGGACATCCGTACATACAAAAGTCCATTTGTAGACACTAGAGATGAGCGAACGTACTCGTCCGAGGGTGTTCGAGATGCTCGTTACTAGAGACGAGCACCACGCAATGTTCGAGTTACTTTCACTTTCATCTCTGAGACATTAGCGCGCTTTTCTGGCCAATAGAAAGACAGGGAAGGCATTACAACTTCCTCCTGTGATGTTCCAGCCCTATACCACCCCCCTGCAGTGAGTGGCTGGGGAGATCAGGTGTCACCCGAGTATTTAAACTGGCCCGCCCGCGGCTCGCCACAGATGCATTCTGACAGAGATCAGGGAAAGGGCTGCTGATGCTGCTGCTGCTATAGGGAGAGCATTAGAAGTTATTTTAGGCTTGAAGAACCCCAACGGTCCTTCTTAGGGCCACATCTTACCGTGTGCAGTACTGTTGAGGCTGCTTTTAGCAGTGTTGCACATTTTTTTTTTTTGTATATCGGGCGTGCAGAGCATTGCGTCCTCAGTCTGCAGTCATTGTACATAGCATAGGGCCAGTACTGGTGAGGCAGGGACAGTGGGAAAGGTGAAAGAGATATACTGTCTATATAGGCAGTGGGCTTTTTCAAACAAATTTGGGAAAAATACTATATTTGGGCTGCCTGTGACCGTCTTCAGTGTACTGCATGTCTGCTGGGGGTAGTAGTCCTAATTAATACGCAGCTAAGTGTTACAGCAGGCTTGCGCAAAATTGTTTCCTGGCTCTGCGTTGCCCGTTACATCACCGCCGTCATCCCGTCCACAGGGAAACAGTATACATATATACGCTGCCTACAGTATCTGTCTGCTGTCTCAGCTCAGCCTTTAAAAAAATAGAAGCAAAATTTTGCCCACTTGACTGCTTCAGCGCTGTGAATTCCACTAGCTGAGTCATACGCACCTACGTCTCACTACAGGCGTGCGCTAAATTGTTTCCTGGCTCTGCTGTGCATTCCGTAAGCGAAGTCAGCCTCCAACCACAGGCCAATAAGCAGCACATTTAATTACAGTGTTCTGTTTCTGCACTACTGGTAATACACCATGCTGAGGGGTAGGGGTAGGCCTAGAGGACGTGGACGCGGCCGAGGACGCGGAGGCCCAAGTCAGGGTGTGGGCACAGACCGAGCTCCTGATCCAGGTGTATCGCAGCCGACTGCTGCGGGATTAGGAGAGAGGCATGTTTCTGGTGTCCCCAGATTCATCTCACGATTAATCGGTCCACGCGGTAGACCTTTATTAGAAAATGAGCAGTGTGAGCAGGTCCTGTCGTGGATGGCAGAAAGTGCATCCAGCAATCTATCGACCACCCAGAGTTCTGCGCCGTCCACTGCTGCAACTCTGAATCCTCTGGCTGCTGCTCCTCCTTCCTCCCAGCCTCCTCACTCCATTACAATGACACATTCTGAGGAGCAGGCAGACTCCCAGGAACTGTTCTCGGGCCCCTGCCCAGAATGGGCAGCAATGGTTCCTATCCCACCGGAGGAGTTTGTCGTGACCGATGCCCAACCTTTGGAAAGTTCCCGGGGTCCGGGGGATGAGGCTGGGGACTTCCGGCTACTGTCTCAAGAGCTTTCAGTGGGTGAGGAGGACGACGACGATGAGACACAGTTGTCTATCACTCAGGTAGTAGTAATTGCAGTAAGTCCGAGGGAGGAGCGCACAGAGGATTCGGAGGAAGAGCAGCAGGAGGGCAGGTTGGAAGAGGCAGTGCGGTGGCCGGGGGTAGAGGCAGGGCCAGACCGAATAATCCACCAACTGTTTCACAAAGCGCCCCCTCGCGCCATGCCACCCTGCAGAGGCCGAGGTGCTCAAAGGTCTGGCAGTTTTTCACTGAGAGTGCAGACGACCGACGAACAGTGGTGTGCAACCTTTGTCACGCCAAGATCAGCCGGGGAGCCACCACCACCAGCCTCACCACCACCAGCATGTGCAGGCATATGATGGCCAAGCACCCCACAAGGTGGGACGAAGGCCGTTCACTGCCTCCGGTTTGCACCACAGCCTCTCCCCCTGTGCCCCAACCTGCCACTGAGATCCAACCCCCCTCTCAGGACACAGGCACGACCGTCTCCCGGCCTGCACCCACACCCTCACCTCCGCTGTCCTCGGCCCCATCCACCAATGTCTCTCAGCGCACCGTCCAGAAGTCGCTAGCACAAGTGCTTGAGCGCAAGCGCAAGTACGCTGCCACGCACCCGCACGCTCAAGCGTTAAATGTGCACATAGCCAAATTGATCAGCCTGGAGATGCTGCCGTATAGGCTTGTGGAAATGGAAGCTTTCAAAAATATGATGGCGGCGGCAGCCCCGCGCTACTCAGTTCCCAGTCGCCACTACTTTCTCCCTCGGACTTACTGCCCTTACTACTACCTCACTGATAGACAACTGTGTCTCATCGTCATCGTCCTCCTCACCCACTGAAAGGTCTTGAGACAGTTGCCGGAAGTCCCCAGCCTCATCCCCCGGACCCCGGGAACTTTCCAATGGTTGGGCATCAGTCACGATAAACTCCTCTGGTGGGAGAGGAACCACTGCTGCCCAATCTGAGCAGGGGCCCGAGAACAGTTCCTGGGAGTCTACCTGCTCCTCAGAATGTGTCATTGTAATGGAGTGAGGAGGCTGGGAGGAAGGAGGAGCAGCAGCCAGAGGATTCTGAGTTGCAGCAGTGGATGGCGCAGAACTCTGGGTGGACGATAGATTGCTGGATGCACTTTCTACCATCCACGACAGGACCTGCTCACACTGCTCATTTTCTAATAAAGGTCTACCGCGTGGACCCATTAATTGTGCGATGAATGTGGGGACGCCAGAAACGTGCCTCTCTCCTAATCCCGCAGCAGTCGGCTGCGATACACCTGGATCAGGAGCTCGGCCTGTGCCCACACCCTGACTTGGGCCTCCGCGTCCTTAGCCGCGTCCACGTCCTCTAGGCCTACCCCTACCCCTCAGCATGCTGTATTACCAGTAATGCAGAAACAGAACGCTGTAATTAAACGTGCCGCTTATTGGCCTGTGGTTGGAGGCTGACTTCGCTTACGGAACGCCAGGAAATAGTTTTGCGCAAGCCTGCTGTAACACTTAGCTGGCTGCGTATGAATTTGGAGGACTACTACACCCAGCAGAGACCCAGAACACTGAGGACAGTCACAGGCAGCCCAAATAGATTTTTTTCCCCAAATGTTTTTGCAAAGGCCCACTGCCTATATTCAATCAATATGTCTTCTGTCCCTGCCTAACCACCACTTCTCGCCCTGGAGTATGTCAAAGAACTGCAGAGTGTTGCACTGTGGACTGCAATACAGCGGTGATTTAACAGCCCAGACAGAGCCAGGAAATAATTTTGCGCAAGCCTGCTGTAACACTTAGCTGGCTGCGTATGAATTTGGAGGACTATTACACCCAGCAGAGACCCAGAACACTGAGGACAGTCACAGGCAGCCCAAATAGATTTTTTTCCCCAAATGTTTTTGCAAAGGCCCACTGCCTATATTCAATCAATATGTCTTCTGTCCCTGCCTAACCACCACTTCTGGCCCTGGAGTATTACTGCAGGGCGAAATGCTCTGCACAGCCGATATACCAAAAAAAAAAAGTGCAACACTGCAAAAAGCAGCCTCCACGGTACTGCACACGGTTAGATGTGGCCCTAAGAAGGACCGTTGGGATTCTTGAAGCCTAAAATACTCCTAACGCTCTCCCTATGGCAGCTCCACCAAGACAGCACTTTCCCTCCTCTATGTCAGAACAAATCTGTGGCGAGCCGCGGGAGGGGCCGATTTTTATACTCGGGTGACACCTGATCTCGCCAGCCACTCACTGCAGGGGGGTGGTATAGGGCTTGAACGTCGCAGGGGGGAAGTTGTAATGCCTTCCCTGTCTTTCTATTGGCCAGAAAAGCGCGCTAACATCTCAGAGATGAAAGTGAAAGTAACCCGAACATCGCGTGGTACTCGTCACGAGTAACGAGCATCTCGAACACGCTAATACTCGAACGAGTATCAAGCTCGGACGAGTACGTTCGCTCATCTCTAGTTTATACGTTTCAATTCTCAATTCAATAAAGCGTTGAAACTTGCACCTGAACCAATTTTTATTTTAACTGGGCCGCCTACAGGCCTAGTTACAAATTAAGCCACATTAACCAAAGCGATTAATGGATTTCACCTGCCCTCTTGGTTGGGCATGGGCAATTTTTCTGAAGTACATTTGTACTGTTGGTACACCAATTTTTTGGAGCCCTCGCCTACATTGTAATCCTCGTAATTTTTAGCCCACCTGCATTAAAGCTGACGTTACCTCAGCTATGCTGGGTACTGCAATGGGATATATTTATGTACCGCCGGTGGCTTCCTGGGACCCACCCATGCTGTCGGTCCACACGGAGTTGTAACTGCATGTGTACACTTCTAAAGAACCCCAGTCTGACTGGGGCATGCAGTGTGGGCCGAAGCCCACCTGCATTAAACCTGACGTTACCTCAGCTTTGTTGGGCAATGCAATGGGATTTGCTTATGTACCGCCGGTGGGTTCCAGGGAGCCACCCATGCTGTGGGTCCACAGGGACTTCACATTAGGGATTTGTACCTGCCAGTGTCTATGTATTAAAAACCCCGGTCAGACTGGGGCATGCAGTGTGGGCCGAAGACCACCTGCATTTAATCGGACGTTACCTCAGCTGTGATGGGCAATGCAATGGGATATATTTATGTACCACCGGTGGCTTCCTGGGACCCACCCATGCTGTCGGTCCACACGGAGTTGTAACTGCATGTGTCCACTTCTAAAGAACCCCAGTCTGACTGGGGCATGCAGTGTGGGCCGAAGCCTACCTGCATTAAACCTGACGTTACCTCAGCTGTGATGGGCAATGCAATGGGATATATTTATGTACCACCGGTGGCTTCCTTGGACCCACCCATGCTGTCGGTCCACACGGAGTTGTAACTGCATGTGTCCACTTCTAAAGAACCCCAGTCAGACTGTGGCATGCAGTGTGGGCCGAAGACCACCTGCATTAAATCTGACGTTACCTCAGCTGTGCTGGGCACTGCAATGGGATATATTTATGTACCGCCTGTGGCTTCCAGGGACCCACCCATGCTGTCGGTTCACACAGAGTTGTAACTGCATGTGTCCACTTCTAAAGAACCCCAGTCTGACTGGGGCATGCAGTGTGGGCCGAAGCCCACCTGCATTAAACCTGACGTTACCTCAGCTGTGATGGCCAATGCAATGGGATTTATTTATGTACAGCCGGTGGGTTCCAGGGAGCCACCTGGAATTCCCATTGCGTAGTTGTACCTGCCTGTGACTATTTATAAAAAACCACGGTCTGACTGGGGCATGCAGACACCTTGACAGAATGAATAGTGTGTGGACATGGGTTCCCCATGGCTATGCCCACGTGTGCAGCTCCTGATGGAGGTGGCACAGGATTGGATTTCTCATTGCTTCTGTACAGCATTATGGGCTATCGCCCGGCCCCTTTTAAAGAGGGTCGCTGCCTGGCCGTGCCAACCCTCTGCAGTGTGTGCCTGCGGTTCCTCCTCATGGCAGACGTACTTATAAATAGACATGAGGGTGGTGTGGCTATGAGGCCAGCGTGTGGCATGAGGGCAGCTGAAGGCTGCGCAGGGAAACTTTGGTGTGCGCTGTGGACACTGGGTCGTGCGGGGTGGTTGGGCAGCATGTTACCCAGGAGAAGTGGCAGCGGAGTGTCATGCAGGCAGTGATTGTGCTTTGTTGGAGGTAGTGTGGTGCTTAGTTAAGGTATGCCTTGCTAATGAGGGTTTTTCAGAAGTAAAAATTGCTGGGAGGGGGGGGGGGCACTCTTGCCGCTATTGTGGCTTAATAGTGGGACTGGGAACTTAAGATGCAGCCCAACATGTAGCCCCTCGTCTGCCCTATCCGTTGCTGTGTCGTTCCCATCACTTTCTTGAATTGCCCAGATTTTCACAAATGAAAACCTTAGTGAGCATCAGCGATATACAAATATGCTCGAGTCGCCCATTGATTTCAATGGGGTTCATTACTCGAAACGAACCCTCGAGCATCGCGAAAATTTCGTCTCGAGTAACGAGCACCCGAGCATTTTGGTGCTCGCTCATCTCTAGTAGACACCCCCAGCATGGCTCTTTTTGGTTGCCTACTGCAACGACCACCATCTTGACTGCACAGTCCAACATAAACAACTAAACAAGTTCACCAACTTGCCTCTCTTGCTCCCACAGCAACTGCAATTCTTTGGCCTCCTGGCCCTTTAAATGCTGTTCCAGCAGCAACTGCACACTTGGCGTCCTGGCCCTTTAAACTGCATCCAGCAGACGTTCGTCACCCCTAAGGCAACCGCATCTTCAGCCTCCTGCCTCTTTATCTGCTGCTTGCAACTTTTTGTCGCCTCACGGCAACCAACACATATTCAGCCTCCTGGCTCTTTACATGCGTTGCTTTGTGCGCCACTCCACTTTGTGCCCGCATCTTCCGCCATATGTGACAAGTCGGGGTTCACTCGCCTATGGATCGCCATACACACGGTTAGGAAGTGGCGCACCTTGCACGAAAATATGCACAGCAGTCTGAAGGTTCCGTTAAATCTGGCTTCTGACAGCCTTTATTCACAGTACATCAGACAGGTATCTCATACACAGTCCAAATAAGCATTAGGATTCACAACCCACAGGGTCCGGTCACTAACCCCTCCTGGAGCATCTGGAGGGCTTCTTCCTCCATCAGACAGGGTGACAGACCCAGCTGGTCCAATACAAAGTCCATAAACACCCCACCTGGGTGTGAGGTTAGGGCTATCGTCCCTGTCAAGCTCAGGGCATTTGCTGTTCCTCACTGGACCCCAGCTTGCAGCCTGTCCTGCACTGCCAAGCTCAAACTTCCCCTTTTACTTCTGGAAAGAACTGGCTTATATGCAACTAATGCCTTCTACACCCATCAAGTGTTAACCTTCTCTTTTCCTTTCCAGGAATCAGACTGCCTATTTAGCAGCCTCTATAGGCCATTCTGATACTGCACCACTACACAAGTTTATACAATATTTCATGTTTTGCTATTTTTGTACACAAAAAACACTTTAAATAGAAAAAGATTTGCTTTTCTGTCGCCACATTCTAAGAGCCATAGCAATTTTATTTTTCCATCAACATAGCATCTATGATGATTCTTCTAATACATACTATACTTTAGTGTAGTAGTGCATTAGAAAGCCTGTGAAGCTCAGCCAGAGGCTGAGCCTCATAGGCCACCATAGCTGGTAGACGTGGAGGCTGTATTCAATGGCCCCCAATCATATTGCGGGGGTCCGATGGGTGATTAGGGCCATGGTCGGGCTGACCGCGGCATGTAACGGGTTAGAGCAAGTGCCTGGCTGTCATCTGACAACCGATCACCCACTCCCCCTAGCATGGGAGAACCACACCAGGTTTCTCATGCAGCCGCCATCAAAAGACATGACTACAGAACAAAAATACAAGGCAATCACACAAATCACTGATACCTTGGCTCACCCAACATTTTAAAGGCAGACGGATTCCAGCAAAAATGCATGCTGCCGGGAAGTGGTGCTTTTATCTGTCCTTGTGTCTCTTTATCAGTATATTAATAAGTATGGATAGCTTGTATGATTTTTAAATAGACTTGTCCCCTTTTTCTGTGATTTGTTTGTAATCTTAGACATCTAAAGGATTGTTGAGCCATGCTGTCTGGATAGCCACCCACAGGTCTGTGGTATTTGTAATTGCAAGATCTCGGATTATGATTGGATCTCATCCCATAAATGCTCAATTGGGCTCATGGCTGGCGAACATGCAGGCTGCATGGTTCATAGGAACTCTCTTAGGAATGCTCCTCAAACCAGTTTTGGACAACTTGGGTCCAATGCCATGGTATATTATCCTGCTGGAATCTCCCATCATTGTGGGGCTACATGAAGTCCATGAAGGGCTGTAAATGGTTACCAAGCAGTGAAACAAAGTTGGCACTGGTCGATGACATGTTAAGGTGGACTAGTGGGCCCGACACACATCAATATAGAACCACCACCAGCCTGCACAGTGCCTTGTTGACAACTGGGTTCTATGATTTCATGGGGTCTGTACCACACATGAACACTACCATCGGCCTGAAACAATTGGTACCATGACTCATCCAACCACACTACATGTTTCCAGTCCTCTAGGGTCCAGTTAACAACTTCATGAATCTGGATGAGCTATCGTGTTCAGTGTTGTGGTGTTAAGAGGGGGCACTCTACTGGGTCTTCTTCTGCTACATACCATAGTAGCTGAAGAACACTGAACTAACCCGCAGAATACATGTGTGGGGCTTCCTGCATTGAATATGGATTTGATTTTTGTCAGAGTCACTAATCTGTTTTCACCAACAATACTAGCCAGATGCCTCCATACCATAATTTGGCTCCCATGGGCAGACAACGGTGCTCTCCACTGTGGGTGGTAATGGTTTCTAGAATTTTTCCTGGTGCCCATTTGACACTGTGAAATGAGGAATGTTAAATGCTTGCATAGCTTCAAAAATGGAAAATCCATTGTGTCTGGTACCCACTATTATGCCTCGTTCAAATCAAGTTGTTTTGCTATGGGCATGCTGGCCAGTGTTGAAACTCACTCGCAAAAGCACGGCTCACAGTCACAACTTATACAGTAGTGGGCATTCCCATGCCATCAACTAAGGTTAAACCAATTCATAATTTCTTTAAATACTGTTATCCCATGCCTTTTGTCATGTCAGATTCTAAGGTGTAGGACAACCTTAATAGTATGGGCATTACTAATAGGCTGTAGGCCTGCATGGTGCACTACACATATCTATGTGACTAACACCTTTTAATTGCCTTATTTATGTGCAACCATAATACAAAGCAGCTCCCCATCCCAAGATGTGGTAGGTGTGTGAGTGGTCATTCATCAGTATTTTGCACCTTCGTATTCTCCATGTAGCATTTTGCCTGTTCTGCATTCTTGTTGTGAAGTGGTGTTTATACATGCCCTTGTATCTCTGTATCACTATATCAGTAAGCATGGCAGACTTCTGTGATTTTTTAAAATAGATGTTTCCGTTTTTCTGTGCTTTGGTTACATCTGTATAAGCGTAATGCACCTCCTTTGGTCATATATTTGCTGAATTGCTTGTTCTGCTATAGTTAAACTCGGTCGTAACCTGGAGCCTAAAGACTTGAAGAACTGAACTATCCAACATGCTCTGACAGCCCTGGAACTACAGGTTAGTTACTATGTTAATCATGGGGTATGTAGAAATGTGATAGAGAGAGGAGAGATGTTATGTTGAAAGCCATATTTGTACTTTAATCATAGTTATTATAAACTGTTGAAAGCATGTGCTTCTAAATAGAAACTTTACGGATCATCTCGCATGCTAACAATGTGTAAGTATGTTTATATACAATGATTCATTCTGAGCATAAATCAAGCGACACATTTGTATCCATTATGTAAATAACATAAGGAATTCCAATAGTGTATCAATGTTGTAGAGCAGATGGTATTGTAAGATTTACCACCCCATTACATTTGATGGGATTGAATTCATTTGCTTTTCTGGGTGTTCAGTGTCCTTCGTGAGGCAGCCGGCATGCCAATGTGTCTTTTTATAACAATTCCACAAGCTGGTTAACAAATATAACTCCTACTTGGAAATACAATATATATCTGAAGAATCAGAAGAGAACATTTTTGTGTTCTATAAATTGAATTAATATTATCTTTCATCTGGACTGCAAGCTTTATTGAGCAAGAATCTGTTCCTTTGATGTTTTTTCCCCAAATTTCAATAGATTTGATAAAATACTTTGAGTGCAAGTGTTCAATATGTTTATTCTTAAGGAGTGATATATAAGTCTTCTTATGCAGGAGTTTATGTCTTGATTAAGTGTAAATAATCATTTTTTTTCTTAATTATATAGTCATTTTGAGAAAAGTATTATGCAGGACAAACCGGAGGTCTTTTCTGTTATGTTAACTTTAAATTTGGGCACATAATACAAAACTTTTTATTGAAATGTAACCATTGGGATACTTGGGACTAAGATCTCCAGACTTCCGCTTTTTATAGCAGCCAATCAGCTTTTTATAGCAGCTTTTGGCACTGAGAGCCCAATTAATAGAATACTATTTATTCTTCTGGTTGACATATTCAGTAAATGTTAAGATCATATGGACTTAGCTTCTCAATTTCTTCAATATTTCTTAAAGGGAACCTGTCACCAGGTTTATGCTGCCAAACAATGGGTAGCATGAACCTGGGATAGATATGTCTTTTTCGCCCAGGTATGTTTTCTTCTGAAACAAGCTTCTTTACAGAAAAAAACATTCTTAGAAGTTTGACTTGGAGCTGGGTTCTCAAGTCATAGAGACAGAAGCAATCAGCATCAAAGGTGTATTTTGCAGCAATAAGGGTGAGAGCTCCTTTCCCGGATTGTGTATAGGGAGAGGGCTGTCAGTCCTGCAGCAGAATCAGACCCAGAGACCCTATACTCACCTCCCTGGATCCATCGTGAGTGTCTCACCTGGCGAGCCAGCGCGCATGCGCAGTGCAGCGCATGATGTCCCGGCGCTGGGCTGTGATGCGGATTCCAGCGGAAGTATCGGAGGACCAACGGCTTCCATTGCACGATTTTCCACATAGAATAGAACATGCTGTGATTCTCCCTTGAGAGCGGAAAATCACAGTTTATTTCCGCTCGTGGGCAGGGGATAATCGTTTACCACAGCATGTCTATGGACGGACATTGCTGCGGGTGTCTGACCGCGAATAATCCGTGGGCATTCGGCCTAAAAAAGCCATACTCATTAGATAGAAATACAGTGATGTCTGAACAACTGTTGAACAATCACCTTGCGAACAATAGTTTTGCAGATACAGTCGTGCATATTTTAGTCCATATTGGCTTTTACAATTGTTCAAACTGTCCATCTATGTTCATTTATAATGGATAATGGATGGACAATTATTTTGGGAATGTTTTGGTTAATAAAACTTTTGTCTATTGGATGAAGATTTCAAATGCAGCTGACTTCTTTCCAGGTGATGACAATCTGTCAAGGACAAACTGTCAAAGAAATGAACAGCACTCTAGGGTGAGTAAAAAGCTGGATGCTCACCATCTCCTTACCCAATCGAGCTGTAAAACTAACAAAAACAGAGAGGTAACAGTTCGATGTGGTGTTTATTCCAACCTTTTATATTGTATAAGTGCATATGCAATGTTTCATCTAAACATAGCTTTTTTCAAGCATGACTAACACTGTGTGTATGCACTCATTTATACCCAAAGTGACATCATCAAATCATGGCTAGACAGTGACATCATAACACATACATATATCATAATGTGTTGTGACAACCATGACAGTTTGTCTTATAATCATGATTAAAGCAATTTAATCCATCCCTCTGTACAAAGCACCCGGTCCTGATGGATTTTTCAATGATTATTTCAGAAAATCTTTAAATTAGTTACTAGCTTACTTGCAATCTATTACATTTAGCAGAGGAAAATAGAGAATTGCTAACAAAGAAATGCTAACAGTGTTAATTGTTACAATCCCTGAACTAGGAAAATATCTGGATAGTCACTAAAGTTTCAGACCCATATCCTTGCTGAATGGAGGTGTTAAGATACAGTGGGGGGAAAAAGTATTTAGTCAGATACCAATTGTACAAGTTCTCCCACTTAAAAAGATGAGAGGCCTGTAATTGACATCATAGGTAGACCTCAGCTATGAGAGACAACATGAGAAAACACATCCAGAAAATCACATTGTCTGATTTTTAATGAATTTATTTGCAAATTATGGAGGAAAACAAGTATTTGGTCAATAACAAAAGTTCATCTCAATACTTTGTTATATATCCTTTATTGGCAATGACAGAGGTCAAACATTTTCTGTAAGTCCTCACAAGGTTGGCACACACTGTGGCTGGTATGTTGGCCCATTTCTCCATGCAGATCTCCTCAAGAGCAGTGATGTTTTGGGGCTGTCGCTGGGCACACGGACTTTAAACTCCCTCCAAAGGTTTTCTATAGGGTTGAAATCTGGAGACTAGCTAGGCCACTCCAGGACCTTGAAGTGCTTCTTACGAAGCCACTCCTTCGTTGCCCTGGCGGTGTGCTTGGGATCATTGTCATGCTGAAAGACCCAGCCACATGTCATCTTCAGTGCCCTTGCTGATGGAAGGTGGTGTGCACTCAAAATCTCACAATACATGGCCCCATTCATTCTTTCATGTATATGAATCAGTCATGCTGGTCCCTTTGCAGAGAAACAGCCCCAAAGCATGATGCTGCCACCCCCATGCTTCACAGTAGGTATGGTGTTCTTTGGATGCAACTCAGCATTCTTTCTCCTCCAAACATGAGTTGTTTTTCTGCCAAACAGTTCTACTTTGGTTTCATCTGACCATATGACATTCTCCCAATACTCTTGTGGATCATCCAAATGCTCTCTAGCAAACTTCAGTCGGCCCTGGACATGTACTGGCTTAAGCAGGGGGACACGTCTGGCACTGCAGGATCTGAGTCCCTGGCGGCGTAGTGTGTTACTGATGGTAGCCTTTGTTACGTTGGTCCCAGCTCTCTGCAGGTCATTCACTAGGTTCCCCCATGTGGTTCTGGGATTTTTGCTCACCGTTCTTGTGATCATTTTGACTCCACGGGGTGAGATCTTGTGTGGAGCCCTAGATCGAGGGAGATTATCAGTGGTCTTGTATCTCTTCCATTTTCTAATTATTGCTCCCACAGTTGATTTCTTCACACCAAGCTGCTTGCCTATTGCAGATTCAGTCTTTCCAGTCTGGTGTAGGGTTACAATTTTGTTTCTGGTGTCCTTCGACAGCTCTTTGGTCTTCACCATAGTGGAGTTTGGAGTGTGACTGCTTAAGGTTGTGGACAGGTGTCTTCTATACTGATAACAAGTTCAAACAGGTGCCACTACTACAGGTAATGAGTGGAGGACAGAGGAGCCTCTTAAAGAAGAAGTTACAGGTCTGTGAGACCCAGAAATCTTGCTTGTTTGTAGGTGACCAAATACTTATTTTTCACCATAATTTGCAAATAAATTTCTTAAAAATCAGACAATGTTATTTTCTGGATGTGTTTTCTCATGTTGTCTCTCATAGTTGAGTTCTACCTATGATGTCAATTACAGGCCTCTCTTATCTTTTTAAGCGGGAGAACTTGTACAATTGGTATCTGACTACATACTTTTTTTCCCCACTGTATATGCCAAAATTCTTGTAACTAGACTAATGACAAAAGTTGCTCAAAAGACATCTTTTGAGCAATAATCATTGTGTGCATTTACACAGCAAGATGGTCGTTCAGAATTCGCTCAAACACCAGTGTGAGTGACAGTTTTGAGCGTTCACTTTGCATAAGTGAAGTGTGTAAATGAAGGCTCACGCTGTATGCAGAAGACAAGCGGGACCGTTATCTTCCGCATACAGCTGTTGTCTTCTCAGAGTGCTCAGCTGGTATATAGATGAGCCCTCCGAGCGCGGTATGCAGAACACAGCTGGAGCGCTGTCTTCTGTATTCAGCTGCTGTGTTCACAGAGTGCTCATCTGGTATACAGTTGAGTGCTCTGAGCGGTGTATACAGAAGACAGCTGGAGCTCTGTCTTCTGCATACTCCTGCTGTTTTCACGGAGCGCACAGCTGGTATACAGCTGAGCGCTCCAAGGGGATTATGCAGAACACAGCTGGAGCGCTGTCTTCTTCATACTCCAGCTGTGTTCTCCAAGCGGGATACCAGCTGAAACAATAGTATCAGCGGTATCCTGCTGAGAACTCAGCGCGTGGCACTGATAAGGCTCCTCATTCTCTTTCAGCTTGCTGAAAGCCAGCTATGAACAACTCATTAATGAAAGCTACACGATGTCTGTGCAATTAGACCCAACGATTTTCACTCAAAAGACTGCTTTGAGCAATTTTTGAACGAGAATCGTTACGTCTAAATGGGCCTCAAGGTAAGCACCCAATGATACAAGATGATTATTATCTGTCTTATAGTTCTGTGAGAAATAGAAGATTCCATCCACGTTTCTAACAACTTGACATGGAGAAGACATTCAAAAGAGTGAGTTGGTGATATCCTTGTTCTACATTGACTAAATTTGGTATCACTCATCACATATGTTCTGTACTTATATGCTGCAGCAAGAATTTATAAATGGCACACTTTCTCAGAAATGTACTCTCTCTGATGTCCAGCAACAAAGCTGCCCCCTCCAACCACTTTTTTTTATTCTATCTCTACAACCATTAGCAGAAGCAATCAGCATCAAATGTGTAATTGTGGGCCACACAGAGCACAAAATTGCTCTATTGGCCAATGAAGTCACCTAATTAATACTAACCCTCTTCAATCAGTCAAGGTGGCTTTCAACATTCTCAAGTCAATCTAGAACAAATGCCAGATACTTCCACTTTACATTTGGAATGAGAAAAAAAACAAATTGCCTTTTTCATTATGACTCAATACAGAAAAGCTGAGGATCTGGGTTTATCTAATTTGCAAGAATATCATTGGGTCTGTGTCCTAGAGCAACTAGTTCACTAGTGAGCAACATACTTAGACAAAATTTGGGTTGAAGTTGAATGACTAATCAGCATTAACAACTAATTGACAAGTTGTCCCTTTGTGGGACAAAATCTCTTCTCCATCATATTTCTCTGCAACACAAGCATCTGATAGAGCTTGGAAATATCTCTAAGGGCACAGTCAGACAAGCGTTTTTCACGCATGTATAGTTGCATAAAAAAACGCAGAACGCATGCTTAAAAAATGCGTGACTGAAGCTTCAGGTGCTTTTATTCGCACCGGTTGTGTGATCACGCGATTGTAAAATTCGAACATAGAGTGCGGCCCCATTAAAAGCAATGGGAGAGGATCACTATCACCTGCTGTGGCTGTGACAGCTGCAGCAGAGGATTCCTTGAATGTGAAACCCTTGTTGTCAAACGGACCAGCGGCAGCAGCGCCGACCCCATTGAAAACATAGGGAGAAGATCGCACTTCTCTGACACAGCTGTGACAGCTGTGGCAGAGGATTCCTTCCTCCCCGCGGGGAGTCCCCTCATCACTGAACACTGTGACAGCATTGAAAGCAAAGGAATAAAGGCAACCACCACAGGTATTTTTGGGATGGCTTGAAATACTAACCAATACCTTGAAAATTAGCCCTAGCTGAAATAAAACCTAGGGAAAAAAAATACATCACCCAGAAGCATTTCCCGGGTCCCTGGCATTCTTCTTCATTTTCTTCTGGCTGTGATTGATCAAAGCACTCAGCCAATCAGAGGCAGAACTTCCAGGAGGTGGGGATTTGTGAATCCTTGGACAGAATAAAATGAAGAAGAGTGTCGGGGACCCAGGGAGAACATAGTGATTGAAATTGCCTTTCAATATCATAACTCTTATATCTTCTATGTCATGTCCATGACTAGAGAAATGCTCGGCCACAGTTAAAGGGGTTGTCCCGCGCCGAAACGGCTTTTTTTTTTTGTTTAATAGGCCCCCTGTTCGGCGCGAGACAAACACAAGGGATGGGTTAAAAAAAAAACTTTAGTACTTACCCGAATCCCCGCTCTGCGGCGACTTCTTACTTACCTTACCAAGATGGCCTCCGGGATCTTCACCCACGATGCACCGCGGGTCTTCTCCCATGGTGCACCGTGGGCTCTGTGCGGTCCATTGCCGATTCCAGCCTCCTGATTGGCTGGAATCGGCACACGTGATGGGGCGGAGCTACACGATGACGCGTAGAAGGGGGCGGAGCCAGAATGCCGCTCGTGCCGAGACCCAAGAGAAGGGAGAAGACCCTTCTGCGCAAGCGCGTATAATCGGGAGATTAGATGCTGAAATTAGACGGCACCATGGAGACGGGGATGCCAGCAACGGAGCAGGTAAGTGAATAACTTCTGTATGGCTCATATTTAATGCACGATGTATATTACAAAGTGCATTAATATGGCCATACAGAAGTGCTTACCCCCACTTGCTTTCTCGGGACAACCCCTTTAATTCTGTATTTCTCTGTTTAATCGTGTGGCAATGAGACCTCATCCTCGCTTTAAGTTTTTGTCCTGTTTCGCCAACATAAAGGCCAGCAACAGGACATTTACTACAATTTGAAGTCACAAAGCCAACACTCTTCCCTGTGTGTCCTCGCTCCCGTGCTCCTGCACGGCAGCTACTATCGCTAGCTTGCTCACGGAGCTACCAGCAGGGGGGCGGGAGATTTCTCTCCTCTCTCACCCCCACCCCTCTCCATTGACATAACACAGTGGCCGTTTAATACTGAATCGCAGCTAGTTACCTTAAACGAGGAGCGATCAGCCCATCGTTTATGCAGCATAAACGATGGATGATTAGCTGATCACTCCTCGTCCAGTTTAAATAGCGACCTTCAGTACTGAACGGCCGCTGTGTTATGTCAATGGAGTGGAGCGGGGGGGGGCGAGAGGAAAGAAATCTCCTGCTGCCTCCCCGCTGAGAGCTAACAATACTAGCTCCCATGCATTGTTTGCCCGACATTCGTCCCGTGTAAACCCAGCATAACTCAGGGACCATAAAACCTTCACTCCCTTATCAGTGACTACTGATCAGTGATTTTACTCTACTGAATAACATCGTACTAAACTTTTTAAAATTTATTTCTAAAGCATTTTTGTGTTCATCCCATCAAGAAACCAATGTGAAAACTTATCTTCAATGGTACTATACTCCCTCCAGACTCCACTGAATCTTCCTCTTTTGCCCAAAAATCTATTGGATAACCTGTGGGCATGCAGGAATGCTTTCTCAGAATCTGTGGATTTGTAATCTAATCCAGTCTCTTTAGCAAGCAACTAAAACTATCAAAAATATACTGACTAAAAACAGCTCTCTCAATTGATCTAGCTCTACTGTTCTACTCCATTGATAGTTTTTCTCCCAATAGAGGACTGTAATTCCCCACCTTTTAATGTCCACAGAAGCAAACAATATAATCACACATTGGTGAAGTTATTTCTTTATTTAATATCACGTGTGCATAGAAACAGATTTTGCTACATAGCTTCATGCATATATTAGCTTCATGCATATATTGACTTGCGGGAAATCTAGATTGAAATTAAACACATGATGCAAAAGCGCAAAATCTTTGGTTAGTTGATTGATTGTTATGATCCTGAACTAAACTTAGTTTTTGTAAATGTACTTTTGATTATTCAATACAACTTTCATTTGCACAATTTCCCTATTGAGGCCTTGGTCAGATGAGCATGTTATTTTGTGTGCCTATGTGCGCACAATACAATTGAATCTATTAGAACCATTGGCTTCCTATGAAGTGATCACATGTTCGTTTTTTAGAGCACAAAATACTCACACCTGCAAAAGATAGGACATGCGTGCCTAGAATGCGTGCCTGTAAGGTCCGTGCTGCGCATTAAAGATAGAACCGCACAAAAGGTGCGAGCTGCGCTTAATTACATTCTGTGAACACACTATTTTGAGCACATGTAAAAAAAAGCATGGAGCTTCCGTCACGTGCATTTTGCGCATATGTGCAATGCATTTTTTCCGTGCACATAGGCTCATAAAATAACACACTCGTCTGACCGAGGCTTTAAACTGTCATTTCATCCTATGTCATCTGTACAATGCGACATTTCTCTTTTGTTTTTACATTTTTGCGAATTAATGAAAACTTGAGAATTAAAAAACATTGATATTGCATACAATAATCTGATTCTATTGGCTAGACAAATTGAGAGAAATTATTTACATATGGTAGTATTTTGGATTGGTAGTTTGTTTTTTTGAACCTAACTTGTCTCAAAACTGGAAGATTTGGTTTCATTGCTATTAACCCAAATCTTTCTAGTCCATATAATAAAAATGCAATGACACCCTCCATCAAAGCTTAGGCTTCCAAAAGCGGAGGAAAAATTACAGCATGCTGTATTTGTTGTGGACTCCATGCGGACGGCCTCTATTGAGGTCAACGGAGGCTGTCCAACCCATAGCCCATAGGCAATTAGCAATGGCGTGGGAAGTACAAAAATTTTTTAAAAAATCTGTACTGTGCATGACCAATGGCGAGCCGCTGCGGTTATACACAATACAGATAATGCAGGTACGCAGGGTCGCCAGCCGGGGTCACAGCCGGATTCCGCTGCGGGATCCCGCATGCAGAATCCGGATTGCCCCTGTGCAGCCGGCCTTAGAGTTTTATAATGTTGTAATAAAATAAAAACGTTGCATGTCCTGCTCAATGCTGGTAAGATTTAATATTTACTGAACAGTTCTTGCTGGCAAAATATGCTGTGTTCTGTATTGTATGTTCAGTGAGTCCTCAAGGTGATTTTACCGCATGCCAAACTAAATGCTACTGTATATTACAAGTGCTAGTACATAATAAATATGTGTGTTATCTGTGATCTTGATGGTAGTAATTGTCACAACAGGCTGCTGTGTTACTTAGATCCTCACAACAAGATTCTCTTCAAGTGCTGCACTCTGTAGATAAATACAATAATAATTAGATTAGTTTTTAGAAGAATGGAAAAGGAAAGTTTACTTTACTTTATTAGCAATGTTACGCAAAATGATGTTACTAATAAGTATCACAGCTCCATATTATATATAGCAATACACTTAGCTCATGACAATAAATTAAAGCATATGTCCAGTAAATCTACTAAAAAAAACTCTTAGGATATGATTATGAGAGTGCAAACTCATTTAATAATCGGAATTATAAGACCAGTGCTCTGTGCTGCTTATAAGCTTTATTCACTTTTCATTCAGCATGCTCCCTTCGCCTCAATATAGGACAGAGTAGGCAAAAACTTGAGTAAGTGAATATTTTGACTTCTTCTTTGCGGAGGCAGAGATATAGCTAAAAGAACTTGAATAAACTACTAGTGCTGAGCGAAAGTTTCAAAAGTTCGGTTCGTCTAATTTGATAAATTTCAGCAAAAAGTTTGTTTTAATTCAAATTAGTTCAAAATGAACCATAACCAATACCCCTGAAATGATGTACAACACTGTCTAGGAGCCATAAAAACCCTTTGTAACACTTTTAACTACTTTTCAATTGTTTTTAAGACAAAGGTAAAGAAGAAAAAGAAGAAACAACGGTGAAAAGAAAAAAAGGAAACATTTCTTCTTCTCCTTCGTCATCTTCTTCGCCAATGACTCCTCTCAGCCATAACATGTCTCTGCAGAATTTGACACGCAGAAATCTTTAGTTCCTTCCTTTTATATCACCTTCCCTACATTTTCCAAACCTCTACAATAGCCATAGTAAACCAGATAGTAATTTCCCACATAGTACCTTCCACACAGTAAAAGTGCCCTGTTTTCTGCTCTCATCAACAATAATGCTCTCTCCTCTGCCACATTAATTAAAACATGCCCCCTTTTCTGCCCTTATAAGTAATAATGACCACTTTCTGTGCCCATAATAATGCTGCGTTTTCTGTACCTGTAGGTAAACTGCCCCATAGATAAAAATCCTGCTATTGCTGCCTCTGTAGCTTATAATGTTTCCTTTCCTGCCCCATAATTTATATTGCCTGCCTTCTAAACCTATGATAAATAATGCTACTCTTTCTGAGCAGACGTGTTTTGAGGTGTGGCACCTCTTCATCAATGATAAGCTGGATGGGAATACTCTGTCGTAGCACATAAATAATACAATAGAAAATACAATAAAATGAGCAAAGAAAAACAAGGCGAAAGGCAGAAAAATGAAAATATGTCAAAACAAATTAGAAAAGAAGAAAGAAAATAAGGAGAGGATAAAAATTCTAAGAAATTGCATATTATGTAAAGCTGAGAAGCATAAAACGAATATAACAAATTATAATACATGTAAATACGATAATCAATAGAGCAACCGATGAATGTGGCAGGACAAGCAACTTAAAAGGAAGGCATAGAAATGAATAGAATAAAATATATAATGATTAGAGATGAGCGAGCACCAAAACGCGTAGGTTTTCGTTGTTCGAGTCGAACTTTCCGCGATGCTCGAGAGATCGTTTCGAGTAACGAACCACATTGAAATCAATGGACAACTCGAGCATTTTTGTATGGGACCGCTGCTCCGCATAGGTGATGACTTGTCAAACACCAGGAAACATCAGAAAGTCAAGGAAACACCACAGAAATGGATAGGGAATGGTAGGGGAAGCATGCATGGCTGCATCTGAGGCTTCCAGGTCCCACTATTATGCCAAAATGGGGGCAAGAGCCTGGCGTGAACCCCCTAACAAATTTACTTTGGACAAACCCTCATTAGCAAGGCACATGCGCTGGCACATCTTAGCTAAGCACCACACTACCTGCAACCAAGGACAACCACTGCCTCTTCTCCGGGGTTACATGCTGGCATTGCTGTCCACCCCCCCCCCCCCCCCCCCCCCGCGCGCGCACGACCCTGTGTCCACAGCGCACCTAAAATTTTCCATGCACAGTGTTCAGCTGGCCTCATGCCACGCGCTCGCTTCATAGCCACACCACCCTCATGTCTATTTATAGGTGCGTAATGGATGAGGAGGAAGCGGAGGCACACACTGCAGAGGGTTGGCAGGGCTAGGCAGCGACCTTCTTTGAAAGTGTGGGCGATAGCCCACAATGCTGTTGAGAATTGATGATAAATTGACGTACGAACATCATTCCAATCCCATGCCACCTCCATCACAAAATTGTCAGGAGCCGCAAACATGGGCATAAAGGGGACTCAGGTGCCAGCACTTCTACATTTCTCCACAATGCAGCATTACTCTGTGTGGGAAGCACGTGAGCGGGCCCAGGGTCAGGCTCGGTCCCAGCCTCCACCTTGTGTGACCCAAGGTGTGGCGAGTTACATAGCAATGGGAAATCCATGTGTCCCCACACAATTCATTCTATGTAGGTGTCAGATAGCTCAACACTGCAATGGGAAGTCTTTGAATTCCTTGGGCTCGCCTATGCTGTCAGTGCACAAAGATGGTATTACACAGGAAGAAATCAGAGTGCCCAAACATGGCAGAGTTTCACCCCGCCAAGGACCTCGGCCTCGGCCCACATTTCTGCCCAAGTCAGTCAGTGAATTTGTGCCAGATAGGTAAAACACTGCGATGAGAAGTCTTTGTGCACCCACAGCATAGGCAGACCCTGTAACATTTCTGTAGCAAAAGTATAGGCGAACCCCTGTAACATTTCTGTAGCAAGAGTACAGGCAAACCCCTCAAACCATTCAGTAGAAAAGGTATAGGCAGACCCCAGTAACATTTCTGTAGCCAAAGTATAGGCGGACCCCAGTAACATTTCTGTAGCAAAAGTATAGGCAAACCCCTGTAACATTTCTGTAGCAAGAGTATAGGCGAAGCCCTCAAACCAGTAATACACATGATGAGGAGTAGCCCTAAGAAGGACTATTGGGGTTCTTGTAGACAGGATCCTACGCCAACACTATCCCCTTATAATCAGCAGTACTTTCCCTAACCTCTGCCAGCATGCGTCTGAGGCGAGCCGCGGGTGGGACCAGTTTAAGTACTCGGCGGTCACCTGATTGGCCCAGCCACTCACTACTGTGGGAGGGGGAGAGGACTGGCACGTCACAGCAGGAAATGGTAATGCCTTCTCCGCATGTTTATTGGCTAGAAAATGGCGCTAAACATGCGGGGAAGGAAATGGAATTGACTCGAGTACCGTGTGGTGTTCGTCTCGAGTAACGAGCATCTCGAGCACACTAATGCTGGAACGAGCATCAAGCTCGGACGAGTGTGCTCGCTCATCTCTAATAATGATAATAAAATACATGTTCCTGAGACACCAAAAATATACATAACAAAAATCCTACAAAGAAAGTAACATAACGGATAAGAAGATTGATGATGTGTAAAACAGGCATGATGGTTCAGAAGCAAAAATTACATGGTAGGAAAAAAAGTACAAAAATAATAACATTTAAAAAAAAAGGCCTAGTGGGCAAGCTGGAAAGGAAGGGGTTTATCCACGGCTGAACAAGGCTAACAGCAGGTGTGTGGAGAGGGAGAAGTAAATGAGGGTGAACTGAAGTGAATAGGAATAGGTTAAACCAGGGCTGGAGAAAGGGAAGACAGAAGGGGGAACTAATTGGAGTGGAACTGGGCTGGAGAGGGCTGCTAACAATGTGGAAAAGGATAGGACAAGGAAGTGAAAGCTCAAAGACGAAGTAGGGAGAAGAACTTCACTTGCCAGCAGGACTGCGGGGGAAAACACGCACTGTCATGGAAGAGGGAAGGCAGGATGAAACTGGAGGAAAGCAAGAGAAGAAGAGCAGAACAAAGCTGTTTGGGTGGAAGGGGGTTGTGTATCAAGTGAGTATAGAGCTGTCTTTGTTGTTGTTTTTTTAACTTATAGAAAATGGAGCCAAACTTCTTCTCACTGAATCTGCTGAATCAGTTAGTACCAGTGTTTGGGGCCCCCTCAGCCCACTGAAGAGCAGGCAACCAGGGGCCTCTCTGAACATAAGGGGGGACATGGGGCCCAGATTAGGTGCTCCTTTTGCATTATTGCTAATCTGGCCCTGTGTATATGTATATTTTTAATTGCATGTTCATTCTCAACCTCATTTTCTTCAACTTTTCTGAACAAAATGCTTAGGAATTTACTTGTTTATTTTCTCATCCATGAATCCTGTCCTTTCCCTCTTTATATGTATACACAGGTGCAGAAAACACTATAAACAATGTTGTATAGCTACATTATTACATTTAAAGACTTTTTCACGTTATCTTCTTGTTCTAAGAAGGGACATTCTGGACCAATGAATCATTTATTATAAATAATAAACAGCAACAGCAGTTATGCTTCTCCACCATGTGGTATTAGCCACTTAGGCTGGGTTCACACAGGGCGGATTTGCTGCGGTTTTTACCGCGGCTTGCCATTGCATATCTGCACTGCGGCAAAACCGCTGCGTTTGCAGTACAATGCAGTAGAAATGTGTTTGGGCAAAAAGCTGTTCTCACAGGACGGATTTTTTCTGCACTGCCGCAGTGCAGAAATGCAACTGTGGCGCAGTTTTTCAAAACGCAGATTGTCCATTCTTTTGACTTTTCCGCAGCGCTTTTTTGTCCATAGACCTCTATGGACGCAGCAAAATCCGCACCAAAATACGCTGCAAAAGCAAAAAAGCGCTGCGGAAATAAACAAAAATAACCTTTGAAGCGGTTTTGTCGCAGAAGCAGTTCTTCTGCGGCAAAACCGCAATGGAAAAAACGCAGCAAAACCGCAACAAATCCGCCCTGTGTGAACCCAGCCTTCCTGAGTTTCTTGTGGTTATAACTCATAACATTTAATTTTATCCATCTGTTTACTATGTTCTTTGGGTCTACATTAGTTCTAGCCAGGAGTAAAAAGTCATCAGAAAATGAAAGCTATACAATGATTCTTTCCTCTCCAACCACCTTTCTGTCACTTTTACTGTACTTCAGTGTCACTGCTTGTCTTCTCTTTAGTAATGCAGTAAAGAAAAGGTATTATCTTCAATACAATGGGATAAACACAGATATCAGAGGTCCTATATGAAAGTACTGTGAGCACGCCCATTAATCTCCAACTACTGAGAAGACACCTGGAATTCAATCTGGAATCTTCATCAGGCATTATCTAGTCAAATATCTGTATTTGGGTATAACAAAGTGGATTTCTGTCCCAGAGAAACCTTGGAGTTAGCAGCACCCAATATTGAAGAGGACATTGTATTCAACTCAGCTTAGGGAAGAACAGGTGACGTCAGCCTATGGAAATCTTGATGATTGCTGTTATAGATGTTTGTGTTGTGTTTACGGTGCATGGCAGTAGGCTTTCACTCTGATGGCTATAGAAGCAATGTGCATAGTTAGTACCAGACAAGCATAATGTTACCGTAACTTTCTGTGTCTTGGCCAGATCTCAGGTGATGTCAGTACAGCACTCTGGACTACATGATGCACTGAGCAGTGCATGCATACTGTCATTCAGCACAGGCCACTAGGGGAGTAACAGTATTATTGTACCTTGATGCCACCAGGAAGCTAGGGGTTTGACAGGAGAAACGCACCTGTCAAACCCCTAGCTCCCAATTTGGTGACTTGTCCAAGGTCTTAGCAGGACAAGTGTATTGACTGTTGGCTGTCATGGTCGCTTAGGGTTAGGGATGTTTCACCTGTTAGCTTTACATTGTTTGTTCAAAATTCTTCCATGTTAAATGTGTAACATGGAAGTATTTACAGTTAAAAATGTAAGGCAAACAGGTGAAACATCCCTAACCCTAAGCGTCCATGGCAGTCAACAGTCAATACACACTAAGCAGCAAGACATCTAGCACTGTCGTGGATCTGCTGCCGCTGGCGCCGATGGCAGAGGAAAGAGTGTCTCCTGGAATGGAATTTTGCAGCGGCAACTGGCACCGAAAACACTACAGTACTGTGAAGCGGGGAGAGCAGCCAGTTTTTTAAGTTGGGGCCAATACTGCACGAGCGGCCAGCACAGCACCGGGAATAAAGCTACAGCACCTGTGAGCACAGCTCCAGGGAGCCTACAGCAGGAGGAGTGAGCACAGCACCAGGGATGAAAGGACACCAAATGGGAGCAGAGGGCCACCGATGCTACAGCAGTACCGGGGGAACCAGGGATCAAAGTACAGCAGTTAGGAGCAGAGCTCTGTGGAGCACACTTACCGGCCTGGAGGCCGGGGCAGAAGAGTTATACTGGCCTGGCAGGACCTGCAGCCAACCCGTATTTTGAAAACAAATCATTTACAGGAGGCGCCATCCCCCTGTCACTCTTCTCTAGACCAGGACTTCCTGGTGGCGTCAAGATACAATAATACCGGGAGCACTGATAGGCTGATTGGGTTGTCTTTTAACCCAGTCAGTCTGTCAGTGGTTAAAGTATGGTATACAGACTTTTGTTTAAAGGGTGCCAGTGATGCTGTGTGTATACTGGCCAGACTGTGACAGAGGAATCTTTAGTGTAGTCTTCAATATCATAAAGTTTATTTATAGGGCTTTTTCAGATGTGGGGGGCCCGGTGCGGAGCATGTAAGTTTGCTATTAAAACTAAATGCTTTTTTGGAACAGACAAAAAAACAGAATATAAAATAAATTCTTTTATCAATTGTGATACTAAGAATGTTGTCTATAATATCATATGCACACAGTGCATCAAAGTTTACACAGGCTATACCATAAGGAAACTGAGAAACAGGATTATGGAATATATTAGGGATATTAATAATAAAAATAATAATAGCTCAGGTGAGGTTAAACACTTTTTGGACTGTCATAATGGTGATCTTGATTCATTCATCTTCCAAGGCATAGAAGCGGTGAAAGGTATAAATAGAGGAGGTAATATGAAGAAGAAAGTCCTAAAAAGAGAGACATTCTGGATCTTCAAGTTAGATACAAGGTACCCTAGACGAATGAATTATAAAACTGATTTATTATATATATACTAAAATCTAGAATATGAATAAAGGGAAGAGAAAGAAGAAGGAAGGAAAGGTAAAAAAAAATATCTGTTGCGTTTTTGCTGAGGTATTATGATCTTATCTTCTCCTTATAGAGGGATGTTGTTGTGGACTAGCCCAGTACAACAATGTTTTATATTATATCAAATTTGGAAAGAAACCTTTCTATATAAATTTTTAGAACATGGCAAGTCCAAAGCCTACAAAGTTTTATCCCCATAGGGAGCATGTTTTACGTCCCTGGGGATTAAAACTCAGCAAAGCAGAATGTAAAAAGTCGACGAGGTGGTCACTAAGGGGTTAAAACCATTGTATTTCCTTATTGTAGTCACTAGCTTTGACAAAGGCAGAAGATGCTGCCTTAAAGCGTTGCTGCGGACAAGGCGTTTTATCTATGTGTCTTGTGTTCTAAGTATGAATTTCCAAGAAAGAAAGAAGTTGTGTGAAGAAGCTAGCAGCCAATCCTCTTTCTTGATATTTAGTTATAGGGGTTAGTTAGCTTAGTACTTTGGGTCTATTTAGTATCAGAGGTTAAGTATAGTTTCTGTCAGTCAGTCTTGGACGGCTCCTGATCTCTCTCCCATAGTAGGGGTGCCCTTTTCAGGGTGGGTACCTTTCTTGAAGCACAGATCCAATTCAGGTGGTTCTGACTACTTTGTCAGTGACGTCCTCCATACTGCATTATATCTAGTTCAGTTATTCTTAGTCCATAAAGACCTGTATTACTAGTCATCAATTTTACTCTGTCTTTGTATCCAACATTTGTCACCTTCAGTTGTGCACACCAGTCGATTCAGACATAACCTATAAAATTTTATTTTACATATTTTATTTGCAACATTTTTGATGAGAAGCTAGTTTAGCTTAAGTCTACAGCTTTGGACTCAATTTCCCATGTAAGCATACTACTGTGTGCTCCTCTAACCCAGGAGACAGAGTTCTTGCTACCCTGCATTTTACAGGATGTATGCAAGAGCAATTGTAATAACTCATGCCATGTTTATGAGTGTTAAAATACTATGCCAAATTATACTAACATACAATTTAAGATTAGTGGCTTTTTAAAACAGGAAATATGTAGTTTATTGTTTATCGGCCTTTTTTTCCTCAAAAGTAGAACGGGCTTCCTATATGCTATTATTTTCTTTATATGTTCTCATACTGTGGTATTGAATTTGTTAAATCTATCAATTTACCAGTAAAGATCTATCCACAAGTAGTAACATTGTTTTTATTATGGTATTTGAACATTTATAACAAGTCTTTAAAAACCAATAGTACTTACATTAATCTCAATAGGAATCTTCAGTGGTTGCTAAGAAACTGCACAGCCTTCACAATGTACTTATAGATATTTCAGCAAGCAAGCTCAGAGTCAACGTTTTGCCTCATACTGGGTGATCCTGTTGTTTAGTTTTTTTTAAGCAATTTATTTGCATGCAGGTAAAATGTGCTGAATGTCATTAAATTTAACATTAGGACATCCTATGAAATCACAAGTTGTGAGCTTTTTTGGAAAGGCTCCCCTGACACCAAGGACCTTTGTCATAAACCAAACAAACATATGGTTAGTTTTCAAAAGCTCTATAAAATAAAGCAGAAGCTTTGAACACATGCTTGGTGAATTAATCAAGCTCTATAAACACATTTGCTACTTCATAGTTAACATTTGCATGCAACTAAACCATCATAAATGATGTATGTTTGATTGTAGCTGCTTCATAGTTCTAAAAAACTCTATAAAGTGTATCTCTGACCTTCCTAGTCTTGGACTCAATATGTTTATAGAACAGCTAAGACATCAATTAGAATATGTAATTCTTGGAAATATTGCAATTTGTCCATGATTAAATGATAGTATGCCATGGTATTTCTGATTATTAGGATATTTTACTTGCATTACATACAGCCTTATGGAAGTCAACTAAACCTCACCATAACTCATATCTCTTACCTTTTATGACACTGATGATACAGTAGTAACAGCTCAATTTGCCTTTCATCTAAGAAAGATCTAAAACAAAGGACAATGTAAAAAAGACAACATAAACAGAATTGGACACCCTTTGGGCATCCATCATCAGTAGTGCTTTTCACTCAAGAGTTTTGTTCTTGAAATCAGAAGCTCCTGCTCTCAAGAGTGCCTACCGAAGAGCTAATTGATCATTGATTTATCATGTGGACTTCAACAACAGTCTACAGGAGTTCTGTGGTCCCTCAAATTACAAGCTCGTCAGGTTATAGCATTTTCATCATACAAGGGTCTTTCCAGGAAATTTGTAACCTGAAACCACATTCAACATGCAATGACAATTCAGATCAGTGGCACATCAAAACCCAGCAAATCAGTATGGACATTTCAAGGGTAAAACTCCTGTACTACTAAAGTGCATGCAGTGATTGGGTGTCTAGTAGATTCTGTCTTCAGCACAATATGGTACTATATTTTCTGCACCTCTCCTTATTAATGCCATCCTGAGATGCTCCTTTGGACCCCAGGTGAAAGTGCTTTATATATTCCTGCAGCTGTTTTTGACTTTTATATGTAGGAACATGATTTCTCTACATTAGTTATCTGCTTATTTTGCTTTTATATGGCTCTTTTTCTTCATTTGAGTTGATATTCTGGCTCTTTGGAGCTGTTTACTAGTTTTCCATAGAATATGGTCTCAAGTTACATTTTATAATTTGAGTGGACCTGTGACTTTAACCCTCTCCAATCCACTGTCTGACATCTAAAAACATTATGATTTAAGCTCCGATGTTGGAAGACGTCCGTCTGGGTTCTCTTACTGTATATTGCCAGCCTCTCTGCTGTCGGAGCCTATCCAATATGTCACCTCATGCAGTACTGGCTTAAGCCAGCAGATAGTGCAGTTGTATAATGGCAGAAAAAGAGTAAGCCCCCTAGGAAAACCAGAATACAAATTGGATTGTAAAAGGTTAGTAGTCTAATGGCCCTTTAACACTGGTCGACAGTCGGGTAAACAGAGCAGGTGCAGAGCATTTACACTGACAGACTTCACCGCTGGATTGCGTGTTTCTCACTCAGCGCTTCATCTTCTATGTGAAGCGCTGAGTGGGGAATGTTTACACTGAACAACGAACCCGTGACCCAGTGATAGTTTATGCTGACTGAAAGTGTGCAATAGGAACCTGTGAACAAATAGTGAGCAACTTTTTTTGCATTTACACTGCATGATTATTGCTAAAATTTGTTTGTTTGACCGAATCTTGAGAGATAATCATCCCGTATGAATAGCCAAATGGTATTCTGACCAGATGATCGTCAGATAAGACTATGAGTAAAGAGAAAGTATATTTAAAGGTAAAAAAAATTGAATTCTGTGGCTGATTTTGAGCTGTGAACTCTGTGATAGGGATGAAAGTTAGAACATTGATGTGTTGAGAAAATATTTCTATATTATTTGTTTCCAAGCAGCAGCACTAAGGAAGAGATAGAGATTTACCATTAAAAAAAGAAAAATGTGGATTTCCACAAACCAATTTGATTATTATTTCCAATGGTGTTTTATAATCTGTATTTTAAAAACAGTCTGCCATTGTTATGAAAATCAGGTCTAAATCCGTTGACTTCCTGGTGAGCCAGTAGTAGATTTGTGTTTATAGACAGCAGCCAATCTGAGGAGGCAGATCTACAGGGAGTTGGGGGTGGGAGGTGAGAACAGCAGTTTGTCTTAACCAATGATTAGGCAGGGGGTGTGTCTCAGACTATCTCATACTCCCATAGATGTTGCAGCTAAGATGTAGATACAGATCATAACTCTGCTCCTGTAGAGTAAAAAGAGAAACATCTGGTAATTACCATCTGCAGTTCTTGACTTCCATATACTTTTTGATCTCATGACTGGACCTTTGAACCTTTTGTATCAGATTATGGAAAATCTAAAAAATCTAAAAAATAAATATGGTGCATTAATAGAATATATTAACATTACAAGAAGAAAGCATGTAAAGAACACAGACAACAAACCCCCCTTTTTCAACTTTTAGCCTTGTACATCTGCATCCTGGAGCACGATCCAAAAACTGAACATTTCCAAGGTATTGCACAAGCACTGTTATGACCCATTATAAGTATTTTCAATTGAATTTTCTCATGGGTTTGCTACATGTAATTCCTTTTACACTTTCCTAAAGCAGACCCCATTTATTGCTTCAATTTATCCCATTTCCACTAATGCAGCTTCTTCTTTTAATGAAAAAATATTAAACACTTTCTTAGAAAATCAATGTTGCCATGTCACAGCACATCTATTTGTAGATGAACTTTAATGCTTTCTTTTTTCTTACACAGCAGGTACACCGGGTTAAATGTAACCAGTCAGTTCCAAGCATTTTAGGACCCAATGGATAAATTGCAGCCACCATAATAACTAAAATGTGAGTACATTGAAAAGGTCAACTACTACATTGATCTGTGAACCTGATTAACCTTATAATTATAAGCCATCTTTTGTACATTTTGCAGATACCGAGTGTTGAAAAGTGTTTTATTGTGTAGTCTACACAATTAATGGGTTTATAACATATAAACCTTTGTGCCTCCAAAACTAAAAGCTGTGATGTTGAAACCATGCTGGGAACAGGAAAAAAATCCATAATTGTTTATTTTATTGTGAATTAAAAGGTTTTCCATATATCTCTGATTACCAATATTAATAAGCGATTCGCAATATTGAAACACCTAATTGAATGTATGAGTAAATAAACTATAATTTTCTAGCAAGCAAGTAAAAGTCCAATCAAGCAACTGAAAGTAAAAGTTTATTGTATTTATATAAAAGGAATCAGAACATTTTGCAAAAATTCATCTACTATGATATTTTCATGATTATAACATTAAATTTCCAACCTATACCCCAAATGCTAATATCTCATCCAACAGTCTACAATAGTTTTAATCAAAACAATAAAGACATAAAGATAATAAAAGTTTAAAAGCTTCAAGTTCAGATTCTGAAGTAGTATTTGTTCCTGCAACAACACAATGCTTAAACTAAACAAAACACGAAAATCAAATGTAGCTAGATTTCTCTTAACGCTCCTCTATTGATTTTAAAAAGTGGAACATCTATGTGACATGTAACACATTGAAGTTACAAGACTCAGCTTGTCTACACCATTGATTTCAGGCACTTACAGTCCATATTAAGTGGGTTTTAAGGTATTTTATGCTTGATCTCAAACACCATAAAATGTTCAAACTCACCATGTAAAAACCATCAAGTACAAGTTTGTGTAATACTGAAGATCAAACTACTTAGGCCCAGACATCCGATTTCATTTTTCACTGGCCATATTCCGACAATGCTTTTGATTTCCCAAAGCATGGTTGTTGAAAAGCCTCGAAACAAAATGGCAGATGAGGTGGAAAATTTGATAAAAGCTCTTTGTTGTTACCTATGAAACATATTAGGTACAACTGTTTCTACACGCTAATTGTTCTTGCCTTACTACCTGAGGGCATGTTCATGTACTTTTCTAGATTTAGAGCAATTCCAAGAGGAACAATTTATAATTTAATATTCCCTCTCTTCTCTTTTCACAGTTTTTATACCAATTTTAAAGTAAATGAAAGGAATTTCTAGTGAGACAGAAAGTGAATGAGAAGCAGCTATGGATTAGAAAATATATCCAGTCTTTATAGCAATTATGTAATATTTACCCATATATATTTAGTTACATTCAATTATAACAGTTTTATATATGAATTTGTGAAGGAAACATTCAATCTTCCTAATGTTATTGTCTAATGCCAAAAGTTTCAATCACATGCAGTCGTTAGATTGTGTGGTAATGTTGTCAAGGAAATGTACTATGCACAAAGCTTCTTCTACAAAGCTGCTATGAAAAAGGGAGTTCAGATATCACATGGTTGCCTGTGCAATATTAGCAACCCATTTCTTCACCGCGTCTCCCATCACAAAAATCAAGCTTCTGTCAAGAGACAAGGATGCCAGGAACATTGGAGCTATTAGTTCTTAGGTCAGCATGGCTGGCTGCATAGCTTTGACGCCGCAGTCCCATTGACTCTGTTGTAGCTTTTCTTTTCTCTCTATTCAATGCTATTTCCTTGTACCAAATCATATTAGATTTGTCTCCCAGCACTTTGAACCTGTAAAATGTGCAGTCTCCACCATTCCCTGTCAATAAGTGATGTCAGATTTGACTGACAGAGAGTGGTGTAGACCGGACACTTGACAGATCCAAAGAATCGGCAGCAGACTCTAACAATATGAGAGAACATAGGAGAGTTGAGAGAAGAGGAAAGTTATGATAGAGTTTGCGGGGCAATGGTGCAATGTGACCAATGTGACCCTTCTGATATGTCCGACATGTCTGCTATGACAACAACTAGAGATGAGCGAATGTACTCGTCCGAGCTTGATACTCGTTCGAGTATTAGCGTGTTCGAGATGCTCGTTACTAGAGGCGAGTACCACGCGATGTTCGAGTTACTTTCACTTTCATCTCTGAGACGTTAGCGCGCTTTTCTGGCCAATAGAAAGACAGGGAAGGCATTACAACTTCCCCCTGTGACGTTCAAGCCCTATACCACCCCCCTGCAGTGAGTGGCTGGCGAGATCAGGTGTCACCCGAGTATATAAATCGGCCGCTCCCACGGCTCGCCACAGATGCATTCTGACAGAGATCAGGGAAAGTGCTGCTGATGCTGGAGCTGCTATAGGGAGAGTGTTAGGAGTGATTTTAGGCTTCAAGAACCCCAACGGTCCGTCTTAGGGCCACATCTGACCGTGTGCAGTACTGTTGAGGCTGCTTTTAGCAGTGTTGCACAATTTATTTTTTTTTGTATATCGGCCGTGCAGAGCATTGCGTCTGCAGTCTGCAGTCATTGTACAGAGTATAGGGCCAGTACTGGTGAGGCAGGGAAAGAGATATTCAAGCTATATAGGCAGTGGGCTTTTTCCAAAAAATTGGGGAAAAATACTATATTTGGGCTGCCTGTGAGCGTCTTCAGTTTACTGCGTGTCTGCTGGGGGTAGTAGTCCTAATTAATACGCAGCTAAGTGTTACAGCGGGCTTGCGCAAAATTGTTTCCTGGATCTGCTGTCTCTGTTACATGATCGCTGTCATCCCGCCAGAGGGAAACAGTATACATAATATTATACGCTGCCTACAGTATCTATCTGCTGGGGGTAGTAGTCCTAATTAATACGCAGCTAAGCGTTACAGCAGGCTTGCGCAAAATTGTTTCCTGGATGTGCTGTCTCTGTTACATGATCGCCGTCATCCCGGCAGAGGGAAAGAGTATACATAATATTATACGCTGCCTACAGTATCTGTCTGCTGTATCAGCTCAGCATTTAAAAAAAATAGAAGCAAAATACTTAAGGCCTACTACTGGCCTTTGGCCACTTGACTGCTTCTGCGCTGTGAATTCCACTAGCTCAGTCATACGCACCTACGTCTCACTACAGGCGTGCACAAAATTGTTTCCTGGCTCTGCTGTGCGTTCCGTAAGGGAAGTCAGCCTCCAACCACAGGCCAATAAGCGGCACATTTAATTACAGCGTTCTGTTTCTGCACTACTGGTAATACAGCATGCTGAGAGGTAGGGGTCGGCCTAGAGGTTGTGGACGCGGGCGAGGACGCGGAGGCCCAAGTCAGGGTGTGGGCACAGGCCGAGCTCCTGATCCATGTGTATCGCAGCCGACTGCTGCGGGATTAGGAGAGAGGCACGTTTCTGGCGTCCCCACATTCATCTCACAATGAATGGGTCCACGCGGTAGACCTTTATTAGAAAATGCAGTGTGAGCAGGTCCTGTCGTGGATGGCAGAAAGTGCATCCAGCAATCTATCGACCACCCAGAATTCTGCGCCGTCCACTGCTGCAACTCTCAATCCTCTGGCTGCTGCTCCACCTTCCTCCCAGCCTCCTCACTCCATTACAATGACACATTCTGAGGAGCAGGCAGACTCCCAGGAACTGTTCCCGGGCCCCTGCCCAGAATGGCCAGCAATGGTTCATCTCCCACCGGAGGAGTTTGTCGTGACCGATGCCCAACCTTTGGAAAGTTCCCAGGGTCCGGGGGATGAGGCTGGGGATTTCCGGCAACTGTCTCAAGAGCTTTCAGTGGGTGAGGAGGACGATGACGATGAGACACAGTTGTCTATCACTCAGGTAGTAGTAATTGGAGTAAGTACGAGGGAGGAGCGCACAGAGGATTGGGAGGAAGAGCAGCAGGACGATGAGGTGACTGACCCCACCTGGTTTGCTACGCCTACTGAGGACAGGTCTTCAGAGGGAGAGGCAAGTGCAGCAGCAGGGCAGGTTGGAAGAGGCAGTGCGGTGGCCAGGGGTAGAGGCAGGGCCAGACCGAATAATCCACCAACTGTTTCCCAAAGCGCCCCCTCGCGCCATGCCACCCTGCAGAGGCCGAGGTGCTCAAAGGTCTGGCAGTTTTTCATTGAGTGTGCAGACGACCGACGAACAGTGGTGTGCAACCTTTGTCGCGCCAAGATCAGCCGGGGAGCCACCACCACCAGCATGTGCAGACATATGATGGCCAAGCACCCCACAAGGTGGGACGAAGGCCGATCACCGCCTCCGGTTTGCACCGCTGCCTCTCCCCCTGTTCCCCAACCTGCCACTGAGATCCAACCCCCCTCTGAGGACACAGGCACTACCGTCTCCTGGCCTGCACCCACACCCTCACCTCCGCTGTGCTCGGCCCCATCCACCAATGTCTCTCAGCGCACCGTCCAGCCGTCGCTAGCGCAAGTGTTGGAGCGCAAGCGCAAGTACGCCGCCACGCACCCGCACGCTCAAGCGTTAAACGTGCACATAGCCAAATTGATCAGCCTGGAGATGCTGCCGTATAGGGTTGTGGAAACGGAGGCTTTCAAAGCTATGATGGCTGCGGCGGCCCCGCGCTACTCAGTTCCCAGTCGCCACTACTTTTCACGATGTGCCGTCCCAGCCCTGCACGACCACGTCTCCCACAACATTGTACGCGCCCTCACCAACGCGGTTACTGCCAAGGTCCACTTAACAACGGACACGTGGACAAGCACAGGCGGGCAGGGCCACTATATCTCCCTGACGGCACATTGGGTGAATTTAGTGGAGGCTGGGACAGAGTCAGAGCCTAGGACCGCTCACGACCTACCCACCCCCAGAATTGCGGGCCCCAGCACGGTGGTGGTATCTGCGGCGGTGTATGCTTCCTCCACTAAACCACCCTCCTCCTCCTCCTATGCAACCTCTGTCTCGCAATCAAGATGTGTCAGCAGCAGCAGCACGTCGCCAGCAGTCGGTGTCGCGCGGTGTGGCAGCACAGCGGTGGGCAAGCGTCAGTAGGCCGTGCTGAAACTACTCAGCTTAGGAGAGAAGAGGCACACGGCCCACGAACTGCTGCAGGGTCTGACAGAGCAGACCGACCGCTGGCTTGCGCCGCTGAGCCTCCAACCGGGCATGGTCGTGTGTGACAACGGCCGTAACCTGGTGGCGGCTCTGCAGCTCGGCAGCCTCACGCACGTGCCATGCCTGGCCCACGTCTTTAATTTGGTGGTTCAGCGCTTTCTGAAAAGCTACCCACGCTTGTCAAACCTGCTCGGAAAGGTGCGCCGGCTCTGCGCACATTTCCGCAAGTCCCACACGGACGCTGCCACCCTGCGCACCCTGCAACATCGCTTTCATCTGCCAGTGCACCGACTGCTGTGCGACGTGCCCACACGGTGGAACTCTATGCTCCACATGTTGGCCAGGCTCTATGAGCAGCGTAGAGCTATAGTGGAATACCAACTCCAACATGGGCAGCGCAGTGGGAGTCAGCCTCCTCAATTCTTTACAGAAGAGTGGGCCTGGTTGGCAGATATCTGCCAAGTCCTTGGAAACTTTGAGCAGTCTACCCAGATGGTTAGCGGCGATGCTGCAATCATTAGCGTCACCATTCCTCTGCTATGCCTCTTGAGAAGTTCCCTGCAAAGCATAAAGGCAGACGCTTTGCGCTCAGAAACAGAGGCGGGGGAAGACAGTATGTCGCTGGATAGTCAGAGCACCCTCCTGTCTATATCTCAGCGCGTTGAGGAGGAGGAGGAGGAGCATGAGGAGGATGAGGAGGAGAGAAGAGACAGCTTGGCCCACTGCTGAGGGTACCCATGCTGCTTGCCTGTCATCCTTTCAGCGTGTATGGCCTGAGGAAGAGGAGGAGGAGGATCCTGAAAGTGATCTTCCTAGTGAGGACAGCCATGTGTTGCGTACAGGTACCCTGGCACACATGGCTGACTTCATGTTAGGATGCCTTTCTCGTGACCCTCGCGTTACACGCATTCTGGCCACTACGGATTACTGAGTGTACACACTGCTCGACCCACGGTATAAGGAGAACCTTTCCACTCTCATACCCGAAGAGGAAAGGGGTTCGAGAGTGATGCTATACCACAGGACCCTGGCGGACAAGCTGATGGTAAAATTCCCATCCGACAGCACTAGTGGCAGAAGGCGCAGTTCCGAGGGCAAGGTAGCAGGGGAGGCGCGGAAATCAGGCAGCATGTACAGCACAGGCAGGGGAACACTCTCTAAGGCCTCTGACAGCTTTCTGGCTCCCCCGGAAGACTGTGTCACCGCTCCCCAGTCAAGGCTGAGTCGGCGGGAGCACTGTAAAAGGATGGTGAGGGAGTACGTAGCCGATCGCACAACCGTCCTCCGTGACGCCTCTGCCCCCTACAACTACTGGGTGTCGAAGCTGGACACGTGGCCTGAACTCGCGCTGTATGCCCTGGAGGTGCTTGCTTGTCCTGCGGCTAGCGTCTTGTCAGAGAGGGTGTTTAGTGTTTGTTCTCTATCACCATCAAAAACGTGGACCTTTTAGCTTCATCAATCTGTGTATAATATTCATCCTCCTCCTCCTGCTCCTCCTCCTGAAACCTGACGTAATCACGCCGAACGGGCAATTTTTCTTAGGCCCACAAGGCTCAGTCATATAATTTTTGTAAACAATTTTTATACGTTTCAATGCTCATTAAAGCGTTGAAACTTTCACCTGAACCAATTTTTATTTTAACTGGGCTGCCTCCAGGCCTAGTTACAAATTAAGCCACATTAACCAAAGCGATTAATGGGTTTCACCTGCCCTCTTGGTTGGGCATGGGCAATTTTTCTGAGGTACATTAGTACTGTTGGTACACCAATTTTTTGGGGCCCTCGCCTACAGTGTAATCCAATTAATTTTTTGCCCACCTGCATTAAAGCTGACGTTACATCAGCTGTGCTGGGCACTGCAATGGGCTATATTTACGTACCGCCGGTGGGTTCCAGGGAGCCATCCATGCTGTGGGTCCACAGGGAATTGTAACTGCATGTGTCTACTTCTAAAGAACCCCAGTCTGACTGAGGCATGCAGTGTGGGCCGAAGCCCACCTGCATTTAATCGGACGTTACCTCTACTGTGATGGGCACTGCAATGGGATACATTTATGTACAGCCGGTGGGTTCCAGGGAGCCACCCATGCTGTGGGTGCACACGGAATTCCCATTGCGGAGTTGTACCTGCCTGTGACTACTTATAAAAAAATGCGGTCTGACTGGGGCATGCAGACACCTTGACAGAATGAATAGTGTGTGGCACATAGGTTCCCCATTGCTATGCCCACGTGTGCAGCTCCTGATGGCGGTGGCACAGGATTATATTTCTCATTGCTTCTGTACAGCATTGTGGGCTATCGCCCCGCCCCTTTTAAAGAGGGTCGCTGCCTAGCTGTGCCAACCGTCTGCAGTGTGTGCCTCCGGTTCCCCCTCATGGCAGACGCACTTATAAATAGACATGAGGGTGGTGTGGCATGAGGGCAGCTGAAGGCTGCGCAGGGACACTTTGGTGTGAGCTGTGGACACTGCGTCGTGCGGGGGGGGGGGGGAGGGGTTGGCAGCATGTTACCCAGGAGAAGTGGCAGCGGAGTGTCATGCAGGCAGTGATTGTGCTTTGTTGGAGGTAGTGTGGTGCTTAGCTGAGGTATGCATTGCTAATGAGGGCTTTTCAGAAGTAAAAGTTGTTGGGAGGGGGGGGGCACTCTTGCCGCTATTGTGGCTTACTAGTGGGACCTGGGAACTTGAGATGCAGCCCAACATGTAGCCCCTCGCCTGCCCTATCCGTTGCTGTGTCGTTCCTATCACTTTCTTGAATTGCCTAGATTTTCACAAATGAAAACCTTAGCGAGCATCGGCGATATACAAAAATGCTCGGGTCGCCCATTGACTTCAATGGGGTTCGTTACTCGAAACGAACCCCCGAGCATCGCGATAATTTCATCCCGAGTAACGAGCACCCAAGCATTTTGGTGCTCGCTCATCTCTAGCAACAACTGTAAAGTCAGAAAAAAGGCTTTTCCCCCAGATGTCAACAGTTGATGCATATTTGGCACATCTTTTCATAAAATGTATTACACAAACAGAACCTTAGTAAAAGCATAGTATACAAATTACTTGTGCAAGGAACAAGAGTGTCTAGTACTCATGTTAGCTATGTAAAAAAGTTGTACACATATAGCAGAAATATTAAAACTATTTTGCATAAATGTTTGAAGAAAATCTAAGCCAGTCTTCTGCAGAAAAAGAGTGAGTCACATAGATCACCTGTTAGTTGACTGAAAGTGAATAACATTAACTCATGTAGGGAATGACTCTGCGGGCATCTCTATAGTCAACTACTCTATAAATATAAAAGAGAGTCATGTATTCTATGAATTTAAAAGAGATTGGGAAAAATGAACTTTATGGAAAGAAATAATATTAATTCTGGCCTTGTTGGGGTTGTTCAAGATAATTTTAAAACACAGGTTCCATATGCTAAAACACAATAAACACTTATACTAACCTCTATTGGGTCTCTTCATCTCTGACCAACCAATTCGGATCTCCCCTGTAACACAATGTTTACAGGCTGTTGTAGCATGTTTAATGATATCACAGGCTGCTGCAGCCAATCACAGTCCTCAGTACTGAAGCTCTAACGCCCGTAATTGGCTGCAGCAGCCTATGATGTACTGTACACAGGCTAAATGCAGCCTGTAAACACACCCAGCACAGAGGACCAAGCTATGCTGCACGAAATGTGGGGAACCAGGAGAGGTGAGTATAAGCTTGTATATTAATTATTAGGGCTGGTAACAATCTAGAAATGAAATGGTTGTATTTATAAAGGATAGTTCAGGACATGGCTGTTTTAGTAAATAGTTCTATTCCCCTCTTATATGGCAACATAAAAATGATTGATTTTTAAAAATGTTTTTATTGTGAAAAAGTAGTAAAACATTAAAAAAAATATTAGAAATTTGGCATTATTTATGGTAAATGGTAAATGGGACAAAACTTATAGAGTGAAAAATTGAATTGCTGTTTTTTATTCCATTTCATTGATTCCGATTGATTTATCCAAGAAAGAGTTAGTAAAAGTTAATCAATAACTTATATTTACCCATAAAAATGGTGACAATGAAAATTAAAATTTATTAACATGAAAAATAAAAATCTAGAGCTTTCCGAATTGCTACATCCTTAAAGAGGTCTTCTGGGAAAGGGAAAAAAATGCTATTTTGCCCACCCAGCTCGTGATAACCCCATCCTAGAATGTAACTATTAAGGGTTGCATGCAGCTCGATACCTAAGAGAGAGCACGCATGGGGCAGGGCTGAAGTGTATTACTACACTGTTTGTTCCTGTCAGGCATTATTCACACAAGTGTTTTTACGTGACTGTTTAGCTGCGTTTATACGTTATCCAAAATTCGTGACCATCTGAAGCATGGGTTCCTAATGTATTTGTGTCAGTTCAGGAGGGTGAAGGGAAAATGTATTTTTTCTCATCCATTCTCCCCAGGTCCAATTTATTTGGAGCTGGGGAGAATGGATGAGAAAAAAAAATAAATGGGTTAAAGGGCCATTCTGGTGAATTTTGTTTTCATTCATTATGTAAAAAACCCCAAGTATAGATAAGTGAGCTAATGTTACCTTGGATAGTTATTTCTTTATATCTGCAAATCCTGGAGTCCTTTTCCTCCCTTGTAATATGATATCAGTTCTGACGAGCTGAGATTTACTTGGGTTTATGTATTATCAAACTATTCAGTTTCTCAGACAGCATAATTCCTGAGTGATGGACCACAGATTGTCTGTGTCGCGCTAAGAGGCACAGACAATCCTATCACAGTTACTGATGATAACAAAACAGCTTCTTTCTCCGAATTATAATAGAGGAGCTCACAGCTCAGCTTCCTGACTGTACACTATATAGACAAAAGTATTTGGACACTGCATGTTTTTCAGAAAAAGTGCTTAATGACTCTATTTAGTAGGGTGTCAGCCCTCCCTTTGCTTGTATTACAACGCGACACGTCGAGGCATACTTTCCACAAGTGCAAGCGCGATGTGCTGATGCATCATGGGAGTGTTAGCACAGACCAGTGAAAGCAGAAAGCTCAGTATCAAGATTGCGCCAGACAGAAAGCTGCACAGCATGGAAGTGACTGCAATATGCAGGGAGATATAAAGCATGTGAAAGGCAATCAGCCAAGGGGTGTGGGGGAGGGTTGTGGGGGGGGGGGGGCAAAAATGGAAAAATCTGTGTTCACCGGAGTGGCCCTTTAGGTGCTGATATGTCAAATTAATACATCCCTAAAAGAGACAAATATATTTTCACAGGACTGTATATTTGGAATGGCTCTTTATATCTTGATATAACAACAACTGAACTTATTGTATAACTGATCTCAGTGTTTTTTTACTGTTCTAAACTACATATTGTTTTCTGATTACACAAGGCTATAGCGTTTATTGACATAAATTAATTCTTTTCATTAGCCTCTATTGTTAATACTAAGGCTTCTAGACCTGTGATTGTTGACTAAGAGTAACAAAGTTCAGAGCACAGAACATAGCAAAGTCTTATTAGCGAACGTATTTTCTGTAAAAAGGATATATTTAAGAGTTTATTGTATCCTGATATTATAAGGTGTCACGCGAGTGACCTGGTCACTCTATCCATTTTACATTTGAGATGCACTTTAATGTATGCTTATACTAAGTGTAGTGCTTTGGACTCATATTGAATTCTATTTGCTTTTCAATATCTTTCTCCATTGCTCCAAATGACAGCAACCAATCACTGACTTCAGGTGTCATCAGGGTAAGCAGAGACAACCAGATATGTTCACTTGTGGGACTCCTGCTGTGCCTGTGATTTCTGTCATCAAAATGCGTTAGCCAAAGGTAGAGAAGTTATGCCTCATCAATGTTGACTGATGGCTGGTGACAACATAAGATACAACATAAGTAGTTTCCCGGTACAAATAATATATACACAACGATTCATTTCCTTATTGAGGAAGTATATGTAAGATAGCAATGTTTTTATATTTGAGTTACAAAATTTAACAGGCAGAATAAAAAATTGTAAGAATCAGAGACTAATAGAAAAGTGTGTATATATATATATATATATATATATATATATATATATATATATATCTTGAAATTTTTATATATGTCTTTACATTGTAAAGCAGTCAAAACTCAGTGTTATTTTTTTAGAATTAACCCTTAACTGACTTGGCATAGTCAAAAAAACACCTCGCTGCATCTAATTATGAGTGTAACTTTTGAACCAGGCAATGTGTCTCTATGTGCTTCCACGTAATATCAATTTACTGCAGGTATGCTCATATACACTGGTGTACCACTAGGGGTTGTAATTGTGAACCAGCCCCTTAGCCAGGGGGGCCCATGAGCTCCCTCGGTATACTGTGCCAACACCACGGGCTGACTATGGCTGGAGCTCAGGGAAGGACTGTTACCTGGGGCAGCGAGCAGCCAATTCAATGCCGCAGACTCCCCTAGCATGTGGTCCTCAAAACCTCTTAAAGACTGCAGTTGTGATTTGCCGTAACTGCAGTCTGTCAGAGTGCTGCCAGCCGCATGATTGGTCCAGCCAGTAGTGTCTGATAGTGAAGGAGGGGAGCATGCTGAAGTAACCTAGTTATATTCTTGTTTTATGTATAACTGGTATAAGTGATACTGTATAACTTAAACCAGCTGTTCGTATATAATCATATACAGGAGATACCCAGGTTATACCAGCATGGTACGTCACTATTTACAGGAGATGTACATCCCCCTATATATAGTGATATGAACCATGCTGGTGTAACCTGGGTATCTTCTGTATATAATTATATATGTACAGCTGGTATAAATTAAACATCCTGTATATAGTGATTTGGACCATGCTGGTATAATTTGGGTATCTTCTGTATATAATTATATACTGTATGTTCGACCGATAGAAGTTACACATTTCCTGTATATAGTGATATGGATAATGCTGGTATAACCTGGCGATCTCCTGTATATAATTGCACACTTTACACATATTTAAAAAACACATGAAAAACATGCATGCAGTTTAAAAAAAAACAAAAAACTGCATATCTTGTTTAAAACAACATGTAGTTTTTAATAGTTTATGCAGTTTCTTAAAAACGCATGTGGTTATTGAATACAGCATGCAGGTTTTTTTTGTTTTTTTGTTTTAAATCTTGCAACAAATGCAACAAAAAAACAGAATCAGGAATGTTCACAGTGCTTCAATTTTGTATGCAATGACCACTGTAAAAAATAAGCAACTGTGCCAAGTGTAATAGTTAATGTACAGGGCCCCTTTATCAAGCCTAACAAACAGAAGACATGGACTTAGTTATATATTAGACTCAGAAGCTGATACCATGTGACCTCATGGTGCTCCGAGGCGTCTGTGGACACAGTAAGATGTTATGCGTCCCACTTGCGTTCCAACCAGGCGCTATAGCGTAACGCAGCGTCAATGAACACGTAGAACATTTTGTCTTCTATTCTGTCTCCATCTGTTTAATAAATCATTTGGAATGATGACCAGTTTCTACCGCTTGTGACTATCATCTGCTATCCAAGAGTTTGGGGGGAGTTGGATGCAATCCATACCCCTCCAGTGAAGTAAGTTTTCCCTGATTATCCTCTGTTGATACCAAGTAAGCCCAAGACCTGACTTTTTCCAGGGCACATTCAGTGGTCCTGTGTTTTTGTATATTGTTTAATACGGAGGCACACCGTCTGTGGATTGGTTCTTTGCTGCTCTCCTGGTTGCCATCCTTCCAGCAGGATTCATCCTTGAGGATACACTCTTGGCTTGGACCCAGGGTATGGAGACCTGTCACTGACAGGCTCCATGACAGGTGAGTCCTAGCTTTCTCCTCTTTATTTTTTCACTGTTTACCAATTCCTCCTAGGAGCGCTAGCCAATTGGTTTATCTCTGCAAGTGTAATAGTCAGTTCTTCACAGTATAGTAAATGATAAGGCTGATTCTTTTAAGGTCTATCAATTCTTTTGGATAGAAGGCTGTCAGTTTTTTGTGCAGATTAATACATATTATTTAGTTTTTTCTAGACAGCTAGAAATATTGTTGATTTGGTGGAACCAGTATGTAGCATCATCATCCTGACAGTGCGCTAAATCTTCTAATTACATAGCGCTCCCACTGCCATTACCTTTGAGCGGTGGCAGTGCTACGCAAATAGTGTAAGTGCATTGAATCGTGCTAAGCTGCAACTCACTATCGAAGTAACCTGCTAACTCAAGATGTGTTAGCGGTATTAGATTGGTGTTTAGTTTTAAAATATTAGACCCTAAGGGCTTGTTTACACGAGCGCTGTGGGCACGTATGAGAGGAATACACAGAAAACGCTTGTATAGGAACCAATGGTTTCCTATAGAAGCATTCGCATGAAAGAATTTTAGACAAACTAAATTTGCGCACCTAAAAAAAATAGAACATTCAACTGCAAGGTCTAAGCTCCGAGGTGCATGAAAAGTTAGGACCTGACCCATCTTTGGTGCGTGCTTTCCATAGACTGCTATGGGAGCTGGAAAGCACGCACCACGCACCTCAGATCGTGTCAATGGGATAATTCAAGTAGCTGGGATTCACCTGTTCACACGATCTTTAGTGTAGTATAGCTGAGCTATTTACTATTTAGCTATTTCCTGAGCTAAACAGCGCTCGTCTGAATAAGCCCTAGTACAATGCCTAAATAAACTTTACAAAATGGAATGTTTTTTTTACTTCTGAGAGTGTTGTTGATTGGGATATCTTAAAGTGTTCGAAAAATATATGATTATATCACAATTCCTCTCTGTTTTATTGAAAAACCTTTAAAAAATCACAAATTTTGTCAATTTAAGGCTAAAACCATCATTCACAAGACTGGGGACATTCTGGACCATCAAAAGGAGTTACGATTGTAGAAATAGAGAAGTGAGCTAAAGGCTACAGACGTTTCTCCACCCTGTAAATAAATACTGAACTGCAATGAATGATTCCAACTAAACTAGTGATATTCTATTAATTTATAATAGCCCTTTTACATGAGACGATTATTGTTCAGAATGGTTCAGATTTCCATGCTCCTATGAGAATTTGATGAATCGTCCTGTGCAAATGCATGCCACGACTGAACAACTGGCATGAATTGTTCAGTCATTCAGTTTCTACGTGCCAAAAACTGACGTGTCGTTCAGCATAAACAGCTGTCATTCACTTTTGAAGGATTGTCTGCTTACAGTGAATAGAGGCGGACGGGAGGAGAGCGCTCCCCGTCCGTTCCGCTTCCATTCTGGCAGCGCTGTGAGCAATGCCAGCAATAATGGCTGCTGTGTAACAGCACAGGAACGTGCATCACTAGGAAGAGTTCTGGGCATGGTTTGCCTGATAGCTCGTAGAAGAAAGGTTGAGCGATATGTCTCAGCAATCATACCGTATGTACTGTACTTTCTCTCAGTTCCTGATTGGACGTTCATGGGGGAATTCAGTGGGTTTTATTATTTGGACATCTTTTAGAACTCCTAATGAAAGACATTTTTATAAGAGCTTCTATTTAAAGGGCACCTGTCATGTGACGGAGTGCTGCAAGTTAGCAAGCATGTTATGGTGACTTGTTAATCAGATAGATGACACACAGCTTTCTCTTGAACTATTTCCTACCTGCTATAAAAAGGATGTAGCAACCAGCAAAACACTCTGCTCAAATAGGATATGGGGCATTGATCATGCAGGAGTTCCCCCTTAGGGCGCCCACCCACTTGCGTTTTTTTCCCCTGCGAAATTCGCAGCATTTTTTTCTCTGCAGGGGTCTATGGGACTTGTAATGTTAAAATCGCGATCGCGCAAAATCGCAATTTACCGCGAAATCGCGATTTTGCGCGATCGCGATTTTAACATTACAAGTCCCATAGACCCCTGCAGAGAAAAAAATGCTGCGAATTTCGCAGGGAAAAAAAATCGCCAGTGGGTGGGCGCCCTTAGGGCTCAGTCACACGGGCGTTTTTTTGTCTGATTTGCAGATACACCTGCGATCTGCAAATATATATACCCAATGCATTGCAATGGGATCGGTCACATGGCCGTTTTTTATGCGGCTGTGCCGAAAATTATATGACACAACGATTCGCAGAACGCGTGTAACTGCGTTCTGCGCAAATTGTTGTTCTTGTATATGCGCTCAATGGGGCCGGCGGCAGCAGCGCTGACCCTATTGAGAACATATACTAAAGATCGTTCTCCTCTGGCACAGCTGTAGCAGCTGTCGCAGAGAAGAACGATGTTCTCCCATTGAATTCAACGGAGCCGGCAATAAAGCCGACTCCATTGAAAGCAATGGGCTGCCGGCAAGCGCTATATTCATTTTCGGGGAAGGGCTTCAAATATAAGCCCTTCCCTAAAAAACCATCCAAAAAAGTGTAAATATATATATATATATATATATATATATATATATATATATATACTCACCTTTTTGCAGCTGCCGGAGATCAGCCACATCCAGCCGGCTCTTCTCCTGAACTGCTTTCTGTAGTATTCAGCAGGCGGGGATTTAAAATCCCCACCTGCTGAATGGGCTGCCTCTGATTGGTCACATCCCTCAGCCAATCAGAGGCAGCTCTCACTCACCCATTCATGAATTCATGAATGGGTGAGTGAGTGCTGCCTCTGATTGGCTGAGCACTGTGACCAATCAGAGGCAGCTCTCAGCCAGATGTGGCAGGTGCAGCAGGGTATTCTCTTCCTTGCGGGGATGAAGGAAACATCTTCCGCATGAGGCAGATGTGTTCTTCATCCTCACGGGGACACGGTAGCGGTGGGCAGGTAAATATTTTTTTTTTATTTTCTTGTTTTTAAGGGAAGGACTTATATGGGGTGCTGGCAGACCATTGCCTTCAATAGAGCCGCCGACAGTAGCCGCGGCTCCATTGAAGGCAATGCATGGACTTTCATACACGCGTGTTTTTGCGCGTACATAGGTGCGCACCTATGTACGCACAAAAACACGCTCGTGTGAAGCCACCCTGAATGCTGTCTTCACAGACTTCCAACTACTAAATTTAATTGCTAAGGAAGTTTTATAAGTGTTTACTAAGTTTTCTATGTTTTAGGCAGATCCCCAACATCTGAAACATAATTTTTAGAGATGAGCAAACGTACTCGTCCGAGCTTGATACTCGTTCGAGTATTAGCGTGTTCGAGATGCTCGTTATTCGAAACGAGCACCACGCGATGTTCGAGTTACTTTCACTTTCATCCCTGAGACATTAGCGCACTTTTCTGGCCAATAGAAAGACAGGGAAGGCATTACAACTTCCCCCTGCGACGTTCAAGCCCTATACCACCCCCCTGCAGTGAGTGGCTGGCGAGATCAGGTGTCACCCGAGTATATAAATCGTCCCCTCCCGCGGCTCGCCACAGATGCATTCTGACATAGTTCAGGGAAAGTGATGTCTTGCTGGAGTTGCTATAGGGAGAGTGTTAGGAGTTATTTTAGGCTTCAAGGGGCCACATCTAACCGTGTGCAGTAGTGTGGAGGCTGCTTTTTGCAGTGTTGCACTTTTTTTTGTATATCGGCAGTGCAGAGCATTGTGTCCTGCAGTAATTTTACATTGTCCAGGGCCAGTAGTGGTGAGGCAGGGACAGAAGACATATTTAGTGTATATAGGCAGTGGGCCTTTCCAAAAACATTTGGGAAAAAAAATCTATTTGGGCTACCTGTGACTGTCCTCAGTATACTGGGTCTCTGCTGGGGGTAGTTGTCCTAATTCATACGCAGCCAGCTAAGTGTTACAGCAGGCTTGCGCAAAATTCTTTCCTGGCTCTGCTGTGTGTTCCGTAAGCGAAGTCAGCCTCCAACCACAGGCCAATAAGCGGCACATTTAATTACAGCATTCTGTTTCTGCACTACTGGTAATACAGCATGCTGAGGGGTAGGAATAGGCCTAGAGGACGTGGACGCGGGCGAGGACGCGGAGGCCCAAGTCAGGGTGTGGGCACAGGCCGAGCCAGTGCAGTGGCCAGGGGTAGAGGCAGGGCCAGACCGAATAATCCACCAACTGTTTTCGAAAGCGCCCCCTCGCGCCATGCCACCCTGCAGAGGCCAAGGTGCTCTAAGGTCTGGCAGTTTTTCACAGAGACGCCTGACGACCGACGAACAGTGGTGTGCAACCTTTGTCGCGCCAAGATCAGCTGGGGAGCCACCACCACCAGCATGCGCAGGCATATGATGGCCAAGCACCCCACAAGGTGGGACGAAGGCCGATCACCGCCTCCAGTTTGCACCACTGCCTCTCCCCCTGTGCCCCAACCTGCCACTGAGATCCAACCCCCCTCTGAGGACACAGGCACGAGTGCCTACCGGCCTGCACCCACACCCTCACCTCCGCTGTCCTCGGCCCCATCCAGCAATGTCTCTCAGCGCAGCATCCAGACGTCGCTAGCGCAACTGTTTGAGCGCAAGCGCAAGTACGCCACCACGCACCCGAACGCTCAAGCGTTAAACGTGCACATAGCCAAATTGATCAGCCTGGAGATGCTGCCGTATAGGCTTGTGGAAATGGCGGCTTTCAAAAGCATGATGGCGGCGGCGGCCCCGCGCTACTCGGTTCCCAGTCGCCACTACTTTTCCCGATGTGACGTCCCAGCCCTGCACGACCACGTCTCCCGCAACATTGTACGCGCCCTCACCAAAGCGGTTACTGCCAAGATCCACTTAACAACGGACACGTGGACAAGCACAGGCGGGCAGGGCCACTATATCTCCCTGACGGCACATTGGGTGAATTTAGTGGAGGCTGGGACAGAGTCAGAGCCTGGGACCGCTCACGTCCTACCCACCCCCAGAATTGCGGGCCCCAGCTCGGTGCTGGTATCTGCGGCGGTGTATGCTTCCTCCACTAAACCACCCTCCTCCTCCTCCTCCTCCTCCAACGCAACCTGTCTCTCGCAATCAAGATGTGTCAGCAGCAGCAGCACGGCGCCAGCAGTCGGTGTCGCGCGGCGTGGCAGCACAGCGGTGGGCAAGCGTCAGCAGGCCGTGCTGAAACTACTCAGCTTAGGAGAGAAGAAGCACACGGCCCACGAACTGCTGCAGGGTCTGACAGAGCAGACTGACCGCTGGCTTGCGCCGCTGAGCCTCCCACCGGGCATGGTCGTGTGTGACAACGGCCGTAACCTGGTGGCGGCTCTGCAGCTCGGCAGCCTCACGCACGTGCCATGCCTGGCCCATGTCTTTAATTTGGTGGTTCAGCGCTTTCTGCAAAGCTACCCACACTTGCTACCCACACCTGTCATACCTGCTCGGAAAGGTGCGCCGGGTCAGCGCACATTTCCGCAAGTCCAAGACGGACGCTGCCACCCTGCGGACCCTGCAACATCGGTTTAATCTGCCAGTGCACCGACTGCTGTGCGACGTGCCCACACAGTGGAACGCTACACTCCACATGTTGGCCAGACTCTATGAGCAGCGTAGAGCTATAGTGGAATACCAACTCCAACATGGGCGGCGTAGTGGGAGTCAGCCTCCTCAATTCTTTACAGAAGACTGGGCCTGGTTGGCAGCCATCTGCCAGGTCCTTGGAAACTTTGAGGAGTCTACCCAGATGGTGAGCGGGGATGCTGCAATCATTAGCGTCACCATTCCTCTGCTATGCCTCTTGAGAAGTTCCCTGCAAAGCATAAAGGCAGACGCTTTGCACTCGGAAACGGAGGCGGGGGAAGACAGTATGTCGCTGGAAAGTCAGAGCACCCTCATGTCTATATCTCAGCGCGTTGAGGAGGAGGGGGAGGAGCATGAGGAGGAGGGGGAAGAGACAGCTTGGCCCACTGCTGAGGGTACCCATGCTGCTTGCCTGTCATCCTTTCAGCGTGTATGGCCTGAGGAGGAGGAGGAGGATCCTGAAAGTGATCTTCCTAGTGAGGACAGCCATGTGTTGCGTACAGGTACCCTGGCACACATGGCTGACTTCATGTTAGGATGGCTTTCTCGAGACCCTCACGTTACACGCATTCTGGCCACTACGGATTACTGGGTGTACACACTGCTCGACCCACGGTATAAGGAGAACCTTTCCACTCTCATACCCGAAGAGGAAAGGGGTTCGAGAGTAATGCTATACCACAGGACCCTGGCGGACAAACTGATGGTAACATTCCCATCCGACAGCGCTAGTGGCAGAAGGTGCAGTTCCGAGGGCTAGGTAGCAGGGGAGGCGCAGAGATCAGGCAGCATGTACAGCGCAGGCAGGGGAACATTCTCCAAGGCCTTTGCCAGCTTTATGGCTCCCCAGCAAGACTGTGTCACCGCTCCCCAGTCAAGGCTGCGTCGGCGGGAGCACTGTAAAAGGATGGTGAGGGAGTACGTAGCCGATCGCACGACCGTCCTCGGTGACGCCTCTGCCCCCTACAACTACTGGGTGTTGAAGCTGGACACGTGGCCTGAACTCGCGCTGTATGCCCTGGAGGTGCTTGCTTGTCCTGCGGCTAGCGTCTTGTCAGAGAGGGTGTTTAGTGCGGCTGGGGGAATCATCACGGATAAGCGTACCCGCCTGTCAACCGACAGTGCCGACAGGCTTACACTCATCAAGATGAACAAAGCCTGGATTTCCCCAGACTTCTCTTCTCCACCAGCGGACAGCAACGATACCTAAGCAATACGTAGGCTGCACCCGCGGATGGAAGCATCGTTCTCTATCACCATCAAAAACGGGGACCTTTTTGGTTCATCAATCTGTGTATTCTATTCATCTTCCTCCTCCTGCTCCTCCTCCTGAAACCTCACGTAATCACGCCGAACGGGCAATTTTTCTTAGGCCCACAAGGCTCAGTCATATAATTTTTGTAAACAATTTTTATACGTTTCAATGCTCATTAAAGCGTTGAAACTTGCACCTGAACCAATTTTTGTTTTAACTGGGCTGCCTCCAGGCCTAGTTACCAATTAAGCCACATTAACCAAAGCGATTAATGGGTTTCACCTGCCCTCTTGGTTGGGCATGGGCAATTTTTCTGAGGTACATTAGTACTGTTGGTACACCAATTTTTTTGGGCCCTCGCCTACAGTGTAATCCAATTAATTTTTTGCCCACCTGCATTAAAGCTGACATTACATCAGCTGTGTTGGGCACTGCAATGGGATATATTTATGTACCCCCAGTGGCTTCCTGGGACCCACCCATGCTGTCGGTCCACATGGACTTCCCATTAGGGAGATGTACGTGCCTGTGTATACTTTTAAAAAACTCGAGCCTGACTGGGTATGCAGTTTGGGCCGAAGCCCACCTGCATTTAATCGGACGTTAGCTCTGCTGTCCAGGGCACTGCAATGGGATACATTTATGTACAGCGGGTGGGTTTCAGGGAGCCACCCATGCTGTGGGTGCACACGGAATTCCCATTGCGGAGTTGTACCTGCCTGTGACTATTTATAAAAAACCGCAGTCTGACTGGGGCATGCAGACACCTTGACAGAATGAATAGTGTGTGGCACATAGGTTCCCCATTGCTATGCCCACGTGTGCAGCTCCTGATGGCGGTGGCACAGGATTATATTTCTCATTGCTTCTGTACAGCATTGTGGGCTATCGTCCTGCCCCTTTTAAAGAGGGTCGCTGCCTAGCCGTGCCAACCCTCTGCAGTGTGTGCCTGCGGTTCCTCCTCATGGCAGACGCACTTATAAATAGACATGAGTGTGGCGTGGCATGAGGGCAGCTGAAGGCTGCGCAGGGACACTTTGGTGTGTGCTGTGGACACTGGGTCGTGCGGGGGGGGGGGGGTTGGGCAGCATGTAACCTAGGAGAAGTGGCAGCGGAGTGTCATGCAGGCAGTGATTGTGCTTTGTTGGAGGTAGTGTGGTGCTTAGCTAAGGTATGCATTGCTAATGAGGGCTTTTCAGAAGTAAAAATTGTTGGGAGGGGGGGCCCACTCTTGCCGCTATTGTGCCTTAATAGTGGGACCTGGGAACTTGAGATGCAGCCCAACATGTAGCCCCTCGCCTGCCCTATCCGTTGCTGTGTCGTTCCCATCACTTTCTTGAATTGCCCAGATTTTCACAAATAGAAACCTTAGCGAGCATCGGCGATATACAAAAATGCTTGGGTCGCCCATTCACTTCAATGGGGTTTGTTATTCGAAACGAACCCTCGAGCATCACGAAATTTTCGTCCCGAGTAACGAGCACCCGAGCATTTTGGTGCTCGCTCATCTCTAATAATTTCATTCTTCAGACATATTGAGGAATTACAGCATGCACTTAAATCCTTTATTTCTACATTGAAGCAAACGTTCAAGGGAAACAAAGTTATAGAATGAAAAATTGAAGACATTTATGACTATTTAGTAGAGTGGGGAAATGCAGATACCTTTACATGTCAGGGACAGTCAAATTTTAATAACTGAGAACAATGCTAGGGCCACACAATCATTATTTTACTTAAAGGCAATGTGTCATCATAAAATGACCTATTGTATAACTCAAGTTTTCATGGTAAGCATATTTTTAAATAATTTTTGGTGATTTAATTTTCTATATTTTTTAAAATACTAAAATCCTGCAGTTTTCATACTGATCACTAAGTTTATAATAGATAAACAGTTCTGTTCTGCAAAGAAAAATTTTCAGCAGTTATCAAATTAATAATGACCACTTGTCCGTCCGTGAGTGAGTGAGTGAGTTACATGCTCTGCCCCTGATAACATGACATTGAAATCATCAAAGGTCCTTCTTCTCTATTCAGTGAGTTACATGTTCTGCCCCTGATCACTTGAAGGTGACATCATCACAGGTCCTATTTCATAGCAACTGAGAACCGGGGGCTTGTGGGGGATGCATTATTCATTCAGTTGAGATGACCTCCGGATGAAGGACCTTTGATGACATCACCGTCATGTAATCAGGGGTGCAGTATGTAACTCACTCACTCCAGATGTACAGAGGTGGAGCATGACAGTGCTTCATCTGGAGTGAGTAAGTCACATGCTCTGCCCTGATCACATGACAGCTAATGTAATCAAAGGTCCTGTAAGCACATGGCTGCTGTCCAGCTAGGTATTCATTAGTGTTCCATACCAACTGAGACCTTGGGGGTTTGTAGGGGATGGAATACTAACAAACACCAACAGCAGCTGGACCTATGATGATGTCATCGTCATGTGATCAGTCACCTGTGTGGGAGCAGTCTGGGGTCACATGAGTTCAGTGTGTGCAGGACTCTGCTGTGCTCCTTTCATCCCTGTTGTTTGAAGAATGTATGTAGCAGGGCTGTATGTGATGTACATGTAGCAGTGCTTTGTGGCACATCAGAAATATTGATACTATATAATTTCCTAATAATTATTAGTCTTGTTATCACAAGCATGATTACAATGAAAGGTGACACGGAGAGACAACAGATTATTCATAATTCACAATAGGTGACAATCACAGTTTATCATCTCCCCCTCTACAGAATATCCTCTGCACATGTCACACAGCATACCTGCAAGAGTTTCCCATATAAGTCAATGGGTCAATTTCTATCCATTGTGGGAATGGCTGATGATTTTTGCTGAAAAGCATATTTCTCAAAGCTGATGTAAAGCATATATCTGCAGCTCAGGCAAGATGGCAACCCTTATAGCCATGTACAGACAATTAGTGTTGAGCGAACTGATACAGTCAAATTGTGTTTCGGGTCCACTTTTTAAAAAAGTTCAGTTCAGCACAAACCCGAACCTTGAACGCTTTGACTTGGCTGAATGCACTAAAACTTCTTCTCTTACTATTTCACTCAATTTCCTTGCAGAGCTAGGGTCCAGGTTCAAATCTGAACAAGGACAACATCTGCATAGAATTTGGATGCTAGTCTTGTGCTTGTATGAGTATATTTCTCATAATAATCATCACCTTTTTTATATAGAGCATACATTTGTGGAGAAGGAGGGAAATAGTTTCCTTGGTCAGATTTAAACCTAGGACCCCAGCATTGCAAGGCAGCAGTGCTAGTCACTGGTGAGAGGAGAAAAACCTTTATGGTTCATAGACAAAGTTATATCACTTTTAGGATGAAGTTCCGGTTCAGTTCAAACTAATTCAGACTGAGCCAAACATCATTTTAGATAAATAAAGCAAATGGCAGTTTTGTTAGTTATTACCCTAATTATCATATAAGTACTGATTATTTGAAAGTTAGTGACCATTTAGGGGCCTTTAACACAGCCTATTGATTGAGCTATTCAAACTGCATGCCTCAGTCTAGTTTCCATCAATTCAGTGGTGCTACAGTATCAACAAAACAATACACGTGTTGCAGCCGTTCTGAGGTTCCCACCTTGTCTTCAGGCCAGAACAGGGTTTAGCAGCATTCCTACCTCTCCTGGAGCTGAGAGGTGTGGAGGTTGCAAGATTAATGTCAGTCAGCACCTGGTGCTAAGTAGCTCTGCTCCTATTTAAGCAGTGCTAACTGTCACTCCTGTGCTGGTCAATGATTCCCTGCAGTTCTATGTTGGACAGCGACAGTGCAACACACAGAGGTGGAAGCTCTGCATCTTAAAGCTAAGTGCTTTGCTGTTTTGGTTTGGTTTTTGTTTTCCTTTTGGTTTTGTGCTAGGGCCCCCAGTGAGGGACTGGTCAGTGGCCCAGGTTCGAGTGCAGGCTCGCACTTATCAGCGCGGTCGGTCTGCCGAGTAGGCAGGGCCCTGTCCCGGGTTAGGGGACGATAGGGAGAGCATTCCCCTGTAGTTTTTGTTTCCTTTTGCACAGTTGTGCCTTTGTTTTATGTTATTGAGGTTGCACGTTCTTAAGACGCAACAGATTGACCAGCCCTTACCTACTCAGGGAGATTCTGTGCTGTTACTATGAATCCCCTTGAGGTTTTGTCGCACCAGCTTGGCACGCTGGCTGCTGAGCTTGCTGAGATAAAACAGCGACAAACTGCGCTGCAGGTTCCCAGCAAGGAACCAAAAATTTAGCTACCCGACCGTTTTTCTGGTGATAGGCAGAAATTTGGATCCTTTCGGGATGCCTGTAAGCTCTATTTCAGACTGCGTCCTGTGTCTTCAGGGGACGATGCCCAGAGGGTGGGCATTGTCATGTCCAGACTGCAGGGAGCGCCACAGGCATGGGCTTTTTCATTGCCCCCAATGTCTGAGGCCTTGGACTCGGTGGATGACTTTTTTGCTGCATTGGGTCTTATCTATGACGACCCAGACAAGATATCGGTGGCTGAAGGGAATATCAGACGTTTACGTCAGGGAGACTCCTCTGTCGAAGATTATTGTGCTGGGTTTCGACGTTGGGCAGCAGAAACCCAGTGGAATGACCCTGCTTTAAAGAGCCAGTTCCATTGGGGTCTATTTAATAAAATCAAGAGTATACTGGTAGGTTATCCAGTACCCCGCAGTCTTGATGAGGCCATGTTTTTGGCTATCAAAGCGAGGAGACGGATCAGGGAGAGACATCAGGAACTCTCCTTAGATTCTGGCTTCTTATCAGATGTGGAGGAGCCCATGCAGTTGGGGTCTCTGGCTGCCAGGGCTAGGAATGGGAACAAAGTACAGTGTAAAGGTCGTTGCTTTTCCTGTAACCGCATTGGTCGCATGGCTCAGTGTTGTCCCCGTCATAATTGCCAGCCAGGACTTGATGACCGGGAGATTACTGAGGGGGCCCCTCTAGGCCATCAAATTGCCTGGATAGCACCCTCCAGACTGGTGCTTCCTGCTGAGATCCTGTCTGATAGTGTGGGCAGCCCCATAAGAGTCCTTCTGGATTGTCGAGCTAGTATTAATTTAATACATCGGGAGACGGTCAGACGTTTAGGCTTAGAGATGAAGGCTCTGGAGTTTCCCATTCCCGTATCCGCCATTGATGCTGCTTCACTATCGCAGAGAAGTCTGAGGTTTTGTGTGCCTAACATCCGTTTAAAAATTGGGCTGTTCCACAGGGAGATTATAACATTATATGTCATGGAATCCCTCCCTTCGCAAGTAGTCTTGGGGCTGCCTTGGCTATGTCTACACAACCCGGTAGTAGACTGGGAGAAGGGGGACATTGTTGAATGGAGCCCTGGTTGTCTGTCTGGTTGCGTTTCTGTTCATATAGCTTCTACTCAGACAGAAGAGCTGCCGGAAGTGATCACCGACCTCTCTGAGGGGCTTCCCCCAGTGGAGGCAGACAAATTACCACCGCACAGACAGGGAGATTGTGCTATTAAACTTCTCCCTGACTACGAGTTCCCCAGGAGCCACATACGCCCTCCTGAGAGACTGACGCTCAAAGCTTATACCCAAGAGGGTTTTAAGATGGATCCTGAGAGGGTTCAGAAATTGAAGAAGTGTGTTGCTACGGCTCCGGCACTGGGGCAGCCGGATTCTTCTGGGCCTATTATGGCCGAGGTCCAGAGAGAGTTACGGCGAGCAGTTCAGCGGAGAAAGCGAGTTGCTAACAGTCACCGCCCAGTGGGAGACTTGGTTTGGTTGTCTACCAGAAATATAAAACGCAAACAACCAGCCGCTAAGCTGGGCCCACGATTTAAAATAATTGAGAAGATTAACGCGGTGGCCTTCTGGTTAGAAATTCCCAGGGCGATGAAAATTAACAATGTTTTCCACAAATCTCAGCTCAAAAGATTCATCGATCCTGGGAATGACCCTCCACCCCCGGCTCCTGTGCTAGCAGATGGGGAGGAGCAGTTGGTAATAAGTCACATTTTGGACTCCCGTTGAGTCAAAAAATTTCACAGATCAAACCCTGGTCGTCCTGATCTTAAGGGTCCTGGGGCCCCTCCTAGAAGGGGAGGTACTGTTGCAGCCGTTCTGAGGTTCCCACCTTGTCTTCAGGCCAGAACAGGGTTTAGCAGCATTCCTACCTCTCCTGTAGCTGAGAGGTGTGGAGTAGAGATGAGCGAGCGTACTCGGAAAAGCACTACTCGCTCGAGTAATTTGCTTTATCCGAGTATCGCTGTGCTCGTCCCTGAAGATTCGGGTGCCGGCACGGAGCGGGGAGCTGCAGGGGAGAGCGGGGAGGAACGGAGGGGAGATCTTTCTCTCCCTCTCTCCCGCCCGCTCTCCCCTGCTCCCCGCTGCGACTCACCTGTCAGCCGCAGCGGCACCCGAATCTTCAGGGACGAGCACAGCGATACTCGGATAAAGCAAATTACTTGAGCAAGTAGTGCTTTTCCGAGTACGCTCGCTCATCTCTAGTGTGGAGGTTGCAAGATTAATGTCAGTCAGCACCTGCTGCTAAGTAGCTCTGCTCCTATTTAAGCAGTGCTAACTGTCACTCCTGTGCTGGTCAATGATTCACTGCAGTTCTATGTTGGACAGCGACAGTGCAACACACAGAGGTGGAAGCTCTACATCTTAAAGCTAAGTGCTTTGCTGTTTTGGTTTGGTTTTTGTTTCCTTTTGCACAGTTTTGCCTTTGTTTTATGTTATTGAGGTTTCGCGTTCTTAAGACGCAACAACACGGTTGTCCAAAAGTATGAAGACAACTGAATAAATGGAGAACAATGGTTGAGAATGGCATCCTGTGTGTGGCATGTTGGTAAGGGGAATGGGGCAAACTTGTGAGGGGCAGTATACAACATGGTCACCACTTTGAAAACCTCCAAGTCAATATTTTCAAATGGGAATGCGTGCATGTGACATATTTATCTAATCTAACTTGATGAGGAATCCAAATATGTGCGTAAATGTTACATACATTTATTCCTGCCAAAGTTATTATCAATTTTATTTTTGTTACAGACATGGATATGGTCTGATCTCCAGGGAGTACAGCAGATTTCAACAGTCAGCACCTTAAAGGGGTTGTCCCGCGCCGAAACGGGTTTTTTTCTTTCTTTCAAACACCCCCCCCCCCCCCCCGTTCGGCGCGAGACAACCCCGATGCAGGGGTTAAAAAAGAACACCGGAGAGTGCTTACCTGAATCCCCACGCTCCGGTGACTTCTTACTTACCTGATGAAGATGGCCGCGGGGATCTTCTCACTCGGTGGACCGCAGGGCTTCTGTGCGGTCCATTGCCGATTCCAGCCTCCTGATTGGCTGGAATCGGCACGTGACGGGGCGGAGCTACACGGAGCTACACGGAGCCCCATTCAGAAAAGCAGAAGACTCGGACTGCGCAAGCGCGGCTAATTTGGCCATTAGACGGTGAAAATTAGTCGGCTCCATGGAAACGAGGACGCTAGCAACGGAGCAGGTAAGTGAAAAACTTCTTATAACTTCTGTATGGCTCATAATTAATGCACGATGTACATTACAAAGTGCATTAATATGGCCATACAGAAGTGTATAGACCCACTTGCTGCTGCGGGACAACCCCTTTAACAGACAACCCATCCAGCATGGCACAGTTGGCTAAATTGCTTGCCAGATTTCACCAAACAGGTTCTGTGTTGGACCTGCCAAAAAGTGGACATAACAAAACTGCCACAGATTAAACAACATTAATGTCCATCCTGGCATCATTCTGCAAGAGCCCATATCATAGCATCCAGCGTTTGTCACAAGAAACCAAGATGAGTCGAACCACTATCATTTGTAAACTGGTTACGTGCAAAAGGCACCCATACAAGATCCAGTTGCTTCATCATCTCAATGAAGATGACCCCAGATACCATGTTGAATTTGCAGAAAGGGTGTCAAAGAATTGCAATGGTACTGTTCATTGATGCAACAAACTTCTACGTGAATGGCGACTATTGGTCCGACACAAACCCACACTGGATAGATTTCTCCAAGATCATTATAGCACATAATGTAATGGTGTGGTGCCGTGGGTGGGGTACAAAGGTAGTGTGCACATTCTTCATCATTGGTAACCTTAGTGCTGTCAAGTATCTGCAATTGTTACGTGATGAGGTTTTCCCGCCACTGTGCTACAAAGATGGTACATTCTCAGTGATCTTCCAGCAGGATGGTGCCCACCTTATGGATGCGATGTCTGTGAGTTTTTGCATCAGCAGTTCTGGGGAAGTAGATTGGTGATCATGGACTGATGGGGTGGCCCACAGACTCACCAGATCTCACTCCCTTAGACTTCTACCTGTGAGGTGATGTCAAGTCCAGGGTTTATGCAGTGAAAATCCAGGGTGTGGTGCACTTGCAATAAGTGGATTCTGGATGCCTATGCAAGCATGCCTTGAGCATATCCTGTAGTGGATCGTCATTGTGTTCCATGTCACTGAAAAAGTGTTAATAACTTTCAGGAATAAAAATACATAACATGTATGCACATATTTAGATTCCTCATCCAATTCTCTACACATGTTACATGCACCCCCACCCCCATTTTAAAATACCAACTTGGTTCCACTATATTGGACACCGCCCCTCTCAATTTTTTCTTCTTTCTCTTAGCAACATGCCACGCACAGAATGGCATTCCCAACCACTATTTTCCACTTATTCAAATGTCTCCATACCTTTGGAAGACCCTGCATACATAAACACTGTATGCTCCTGTCTTTTATAGTATCTGCAGCCATTTAGCAAGGGGATTTCATAAGCAATCAAATTTTATCCCTGTAAGTGAAACCTTATTAATATGAATCAGATTGTACATCAGTGAAGTCAAGGTTATCTAGAAGATGGACAGTCTGTGCTCTACTGTGTTGTTAAGTGAACAAAGGTTCTATTCAGGACCATGAAAATGGAATTTTCTGGATTTGTTTAACTGCTACAGAACATTTTTTGGAATCTGAATTCCGGCACACTTACATGCTACATGGATAAAGCTTTAACATCTAGTTTGAATGTTTTGCTTGTCTTCTCACTTCATTAGTGAATTCATTGATCAAAAACATGTGGAGGCTGTCGTTGATACTTGAAAGGCAGTGAGGTCAAGAAAAGAACATCATTAATGTCCACATGTGTGACTTGATCAATAATGCCCATTGTTGGCAAAAGCTGCATCACAAAAATTAATTGTGACTCCTTTTTTCATCTGGTTTCAAAATCCGGAGCATTTTTGCTATAAATATTCTCCCCTGTTCAGCAGCATTGTCCCGTACTCCATCTCCGGCACTGATCCCTGTTTATTTGTTTAAAATTTAAAGATGTTATCTTTCGCTTGCATTGGCATTTTACGTAAATGAGGCTCCTGCTGCTCCAGCACACTTTGAATAGAAATAAACAACTTGGACTTTGCTTACAACTTTAGCCAAAGTAAATGTGTACATATGTCCCCTAATTGCCATGTCTTCATCTGCGTACATTCAAAATTGACATTTTCACAGTTTGCCTCCTATCTCTGTCATGTGCATTACCCTTGTATTTGTGCATCCATACATAGAATATATAATTGCACTGGGTGCAGAAACTTTTTCAAAGGGCCTCATTGTCAGATTGTATGGTGACCGGAGAAGCGGTTGACTGTGAGTGGCCTACAGAGCAAGAACGTCGTAGTATGTCACTCCCCAAGCCAGTCAGTCACACAGTGTAAAAGTATATATAGGGTGATGGTAGGGTGCACTAGGGCCTGTCACTGCTCTATAGTGTAGGTGTTTGTGATGTGGTGCAACTTCAAATAATAGTCCAGAGAGTCATGGGAAGAACAGAAAAACTCATGTTTACTTGTTTGATAAGCTTGATTGTTACAGACATTAAAAAGGGAGATAGAGTTCCTTAGCAAACAGTTTAAAGAGGCAATACTAGTTGATTCCTTCTTAAATCTCTCCTTGATCTCTTTACTGCCCTATGAAGTATCCTCACAGCCATAGAGTCTCTAGCCTCTTTTTAGGAAGCCTTTCCATCAGTGGTGCTATTTCCTGGCCTTGGCCTGACTCTTTGGAATAGGTCTAGCCGGCTGCAGAAGCTAGCTTTGCCTTGAACCTGTGCTTATCTATTCAGGAGTAGGCTTGAAACCAAAGGCGTAACTTGAAGCTGCTGGGCCCAAGTGCAAAATTTGTAACTGGGCCCCCAACTATAAAGCTGCATTGATAGTATTGGTTTGCAATATGGGAAGAGAGACTTTATGAGCCCCCTAGGCTCTTGGTCTTGGAGAAAAGTGAGATCTATTATAGAAAGATATTGAACGAACTGTTTCTCTAACCAGTAGAACTCTTGCTCAGCAAAATATGCACTTGGCTGTATATAAACTAAGCTCCACCCACTAGCCTAGCTCTGATTGGCTAAATGTGCATCACTGCAAACTGGGCTGATCTGATTAATGCTTATTGTGGTACGTGGGCCACAATCAACCACCAGCTGCAAAATAAAATACAGTAGAAAAAATATACACGATTAATAAAATAAACATAAGTCCCATATAAAAAGAACACATTTCTTGTTGTCCTGAAGTCCAATTCCCAGGTAGCACAATTGTACCACCCATTTTAGAGTTTTATGGTGTATCAATAGTACACTGACAGCAGCATTTAAATGTCACTATTAGGACTTGGGTGTCCCAATGGGCCCCATCACAATAACATTGCAGGGGTGCCATCCAGGCGTCATGGCAGCCTGGGGACTTCTGAAAGTCCCAGGGCTGCACGATTGCTTCCCTATTAAAATACAGTATAATGCAATACTATAGTATTGCCGCTTGTCATGTGAAGGTAGCAGAGACACCAAGATGGATTACAGGAAGTGGAGTGGTAAGTCTTTGCTTGCTTCTGTCTCATGTTGCCTGGAGATGTCTATAGAGATGAAAAAAAGAAGGAAAGAGCTTCTGTAGGGAAAGACAGGCACAGAGACTCTCTCAAATGTGGCTGCAGCTACTAGTAAGTGATTTACTATCTCACTGGAATCATATTTACGTTGCTCAGTGTTACTGTATTATTGCCTCTATGATGTTGTTATTTTGGGTATTCAACACAGAGATAGAGAAGATGAGAATCTGCTCTCCTCTGTCTGCTGTGTATGGCGTCTTCCCAGCAATTAGTCTGCTGCTCATACAGTAATTTTGCATAAACATAAAGAACTAGATGGTGGCTATTGATAACACTAGACTTCAATTGTAATGTATGGACAAACTGGGTATTGAAAAGGGGGAGTTGTTATGTGCCATAATAGTGCAACTGGATAGGGGGAAAACAGACAACTCCTCTAATGGCTGCTTATGGAAAAATGACAGCATGCTCTTGAAATTACCCCTTCCCTAATGGAATTGGAGTCACATGGATTCCTGTTCTCTCAATAGTTGGAGGTCCCAGAGGTAGAGCATTTGGGCATGCAGGTGGGGGGAAAAAACTCTAAATGTTATTTTCGACAACCAGGATTTGTCTTCTAGACTTCAAAATATGTATTATCACTAATTTATATTCAAGAGAATATAAAATTGTTAATGACAGGTTAGCAAATTATTTTAAAAAAAACACCTTTTTCACAGGTGTTTTCAGAAATGCAGTCATAGAAGTCCCTAGACATACATCTGTGAATAACACATTTAGCCAGGACACAATAAAAAATTAAACCACATAAGATCCCAAAACTATGATAAAAAACTCAATTTACCTCTTGTCAATGTCAGAATTTCACCACTAACAACAAATTTAGAGATTGCAAACCCGGTGATTGTCTTCACTGATCATTAGAGATGAGCGAGCACCAAAATGCTTGGGTGCTCGTTACTCGGGACGAAATTTTCGCGATGCTCGAGGGTTCGTTTCGAGTAACAACCCCATTGAAGTCAATGGGCGACCCGAGCATTTTTGTATATCGCCGATGCTCGCTAAGGTTTCCATTTGTGAAAATCTGGGCAATTCAAGAAAGTGATGGGAACGACACAGCAACGGATAGGGCAGGCGAGGGGCTACATGTTGGGCTGTATCTCAAGTTCCCAGGTCCCACTATTAAGCCACAATAGCGGCAAGAGTGGCCCCCCCCCCCCCCCCGCACTGTCAGCATAGAGATCGTTCTCCTCTGCCATAGCTGTAACAGCTGTGGCAGAGAAGAACGATGTTAGCCCATTGAATTCAATGGAGCCGGCAATACAGCAGGTTCCACTGAAAGCAATGGGCTGCCGGCGTGCGCGGGATGAATTGCTTTCTGGACGCAGGGCTTGAAATCCCCACCTCCAGAAAACACACGTGCCTTCAGCCAATCACAGCCATTCAATGACATCATTGTCATTGGCTGTGATTGGCTGAAGGCACGTGTGTTTTCTGGAGGCGGGGATTTCAAGCCCTGCGTCCAGAAAGCAATGCTCTGCCGGGGACCAGGAGGGAGCGACAGCCTGCAGCAGCGCCGCAGAACGCCGGGGGAAGTGAGTAATGATTTTTATTCTTTGCTCCGCTGTATTCCCGGCGTATAAGGTGACAGTTGGGGGGTCGTCTTATACGCCCCGTCGCCTTATACGCCGGTATATACGGTATATATTTTTATTGTAACACATTTCTGTATGAATTGCAGGGAAGGGCTTATATATTTAAGCCCTTCCCGACAATTCATCCCACGATCGCTGGCAGCCCATTGCTTTCAGTGGAACCTGCTGTATTGCCGGCTCCATTGAATTCAATGGGCAAACATCGTTCTTCTCTGCTACAGCTGTTACAGCTGTGGCAGAGAAGAATGATTTGTCTTCTATATGTTCTCAATGTGGTCGGCGCTGCTGCCGCCGGCCACATTGAGCGCATATAGAGAAGAGAACACGAAACGCAGATCGCACATAGGTGCGATCTGCGATTTCTATGGCCTAAGAAGGACCGTTGGGGTTCTTGAAGCCTAAAATACTCCTAACGCTCTCCCTATAGCAGCTCCAGCATCAGCAGCACTGTCCCTGATCTCTGTCAGAATGCATCTGTGGCGAGCCGCGGGCGGGCAGATTTTAATACTCGAGTGACACCTAATCTCGCCAGCCACTCACTGCAGGGGGGTGGTATAGGGCTTGAACGTCGCAGGGGGAAGTTGTAATGCCTTCCCTGTCTTTCTATTGGCCAGAAAAGCGCGCAAATTTCTCAGGGAAGAAAATGAAAGTGACTCGAACATCGCGTGATACTTGTTACGAGTAACGAGCATCTCGAACACCCTAATACTCGAACGAGTATCAAGCTCGGACGAGTATGCTCGCTCATCTCTACTGATCATTCAAATATAATTTCACATAAGCAATGGCTAATTAAGAACAAGGAAAAGAGAACTAAACTTAGCTGAATCAACTTTCTGGAATAAGTAAAGTATACCTGGCATCTCAAATTGAAGATATTAATTTCTTTCTTCAGTCTGGGAGCTATTACAGGGGCTCTTATTAAAATACTTTCATGTCATAATTTTCAAAGTAAATTACAACTTAGCTACTACATGTCATACTCCTCACTTCCATTTAAATCATTGAGTTATTTGACATGTTTTACAAGTGTTTCCTCTTCACTTCTTTGCAGAAAGATTAGCTAACCGAGCATTTCAGAAGAGAAATTAAAAACGGATGTCCATTTCTCAGTTTTCATTTAAATTCACTTTGTTTCTTCCAAATTTCATTGTAAGTGAAAACAGGCAGATACATCGATGTAGAAGTATAGGTGTTATTGTTGTCTTGCAGTAGTATTAACCCTTTCCAATCCAATTTGTATCCTGGTTTTCCTAGGGGGCTTACTCTTTTTCTGCCGTAATCCAACGGCTCTATCTGCTGGCTAAAGTCAGTACTGCATGAGGTGACACGTTGGATAGGCTCCAACAGCAGAGAGGCTGGCAATATACAGTAAGAGAACCCCAATGGATGTCTTCCAACATCGGAGCTGTACAGCCTTAAATCATAATGTCTTCAGAGGTCAGACAGTGGATGGGAAAGGGATAATAACAATATTAACAACAATATCATTATTATCACATTTTGTATTTACTTCAACACTAAACAGTTTTTTTGTTGATCAACACCAAAAAATTCCAATGCCATTCTACAGTATCTCAATGTTGTAACACAATGAACCTTGAAAAAGTTCAGGAATTGATTTCATTATTATTATTGTTTAATTAAAATGTATGCAGTTCAAGCAATGTTCTACGGAATAGGATCTGAAGACCATTAAAAATCTAAACAAATGTACTCTTTTTATAGAATACAACCCTTTTGAAACTGACTTATAATCACTAACTCCAGCTCGCTTTTCTAAAGAGCAATGCACACAAAGTGCAGAACATATTTTCTTTCCACGGGAGGTAGTTATGACAAATTAGAAGCCGAAATATTTTCGGATGGTGTAAAGATCCCAGCTGTCACTTGGGACATAGTGATCAGATTTCTTATAACCAAGGACCCCATGGTGCATTTGAGAGTTCCATATGGTCATCCAAATGTTTCAGCTAAATCCACCTAAAACGTATGATATAAAATTTTACAAGCAGAAAATAAAACTCTTCCTGTCAAGACACTGTACTGCAGATTTGCAGATTTCAGAAAGCTTAAAAGACTCAGTGCTTACATATAATTAAGTAGCTGCGGAAGACTTGGCTGCCTAGACTGCAGGACTGTAAAAAAAAAGTATTGTGTGTGTTTGACTCGATTTTGTGGTTAAATACTGTAAATATTTTAAGTGTCTTTCTGCCTGGTTATTTTGTAAAGTGCTGTTTTGTTTCCATTTTTCTAAACTCTGTCTACCCTAAATTATTAATACCCTAACTTTGGACAAAACACTTCCATTGACATAAGTGATGTCTGCATGAGCCATGCACATTAAATGACCAATGCATAATTTATTAATTTATAAATGTATGTGTCCATGAAAGTATTTGTCATATGTAACTGTCAAGCATACATCTGTCTCCCAAAACAGAGCAACTCCGAACAACATCTGCCTTAAAATATCAATTCTGCTCTACAAGACATAGAAAAATAAGGGTCATTTTCTACTAAATCACCTTCATCGTTATTTTCACATAAAATATGCAAATATTTCTACTAAAAAAATGACATAGGTAAACATAGAACGTCTGGCACCACTTTTAATTGAAACAGTTGTCTGGGAATGAAAAAAATAAATAAAAAATAATTTTATTTAAAAAAAATTAAATATACTGACCCGTGCATTCCTCGTAATTCTACTGCCATTTTACTCTCAAGAGTCACTGTCTAAGAGGCCCAGGCCAGTGTAAACACTTAATCCAGCATGACATGGGGCCAATTTGACATCAGATTTGTGTGGACTTGTGTGAGCATTGTCCCTATCTTAAAGCAAACGCACATGCATTACTAGTTGAGTCATGTTTGTATTTTAAGTAGGCTTGGCACAGATAAAGGGAATCCTAGAAAATCCTTTTAAGTAAGAAATAAAAATACAAGACACGCGGTATATAATATAAATATCGTTATATGACAAAGATACATTTCATTGCCAGGTTTTGGTAAGGAGGGTAGCAAAGAACTTGTGTAAAAAATATTTTTGGATATCAAGTCTAGAAAATGTATTCTTGTGTGCAGAAAAGCCTGTTTTATAACTTAGGGGCGTCTGGATGCCCCATGAAACTTGTATAGTGAAAAATTTGGGACAATAGCTATATAAGAATGGGGGGGGGGGTGCACATACTGTAACCCCCAAGACAATTTAATTACTATTGAATCTGCTTGGATGGGCCATGATGGTATCTCCATATACCTCTCTTTTCACTAAAAGGCATACAGAGGCTTTCTTTTATTCTATAAAGAGAAAAGTGGTATATTGTATTGGATGCTTAATGTATGAAGATCTTCTCCTCTACAGGACTAGCTTATATAGGAAAGTAATGTCATATATAGAATGTGATCTACAATGAGGTCCTCTATAGCAGCACATATAAGCCATACATCTTCATACTAGGGAGTCATACAACTGTTACAAGTTTAAAAATGTCTTTGCTTTGTACATAAGGGGATGGTTAACAGGGTGAATTTGGTGTGAATTTTGGCCTGTATTCCACACCAAATCTGTGTTCCATTATTTTGAATGCAAATTCAGATTTTACCACTGCGGATTTGAAATATTTATTTTAGTAAAAAAAAGAAGTAACACATCACTTCTTAAATTCCGCACGTGTGCTTTGCCTATGCGCAAGGGCTAAATCTGCATGCAAATATGCGGCAAAAATATATGACTAAGGGCCCATTTACACGGAGCGATGATCACTAAAAAATCGCTAAAAGGTGATCGTTTTAGCGATAATCATTGCGTCTAAATGTGCGCCCATCATGCACTTTTCGTGCACTTCTAGCTGATCATTAAATTGAGTCCAACCTAAAAAATCGTTGGTCAGCCTTATCAGCAGTTCTCCACGGGGAGTGCTGATAGCATTGTTTCCCATCGGAGAACAAAGGATCTGAATGCAGATAAGAGCACTCAGGCTATTAACTGCTTTCAGCTAAGGCTCCATTTGCACACTTAATTACTATTAAGTAGCTGAGTAGCTACTTAAAAGTTTATGCAAAATGATCACTCAAAGCTGGCACTCAAACTGTCATTTGAGCGATCCTTGAGAGATCATCGGGCCATGTAAATGGGCCTTTAGTCATGAATTACTGCTGCAGTTTTAGAAGCAGAATCGACAAGGAAAAATTCTTAACAGATTTCATCATGTGAACATACTCTAAGGGCTTAGTCACACGGGCACATCGGCACCCATAAACGGACGCTCATGCGCCCGTGGGACTGAGCCCTTACTGCAGGAAGAAGACGGCCGTACCTTAAGACGGACGACTCCCCGCAGCGCTGAAGAAAAAAAAACATGTCCGGGAATGAAACTGGTCACATGTTCTTTCTTCCGATGCTGCAGAGAGACGTCCGTCCTGAAGTGCGGCCGTCTGCTACCTGCAGTAACACGGGCGCCGATGCGCCCCTGTGACTGAGCCCTAAAGATGTCTTCTGACATTCTTAATACATAATATCAATATAGTTTATATAAAAATAAATATTTGTATTAAATACTTTAAATATTTTGTATATACCAATGTCATCTTGCCGTGTTCTGTAAAGTGAGGTACAAAAAGAGGCTAGAAATGTTAACATAGAATTCAAGGCAGGGATACATATCTCCAAATATAGATCATTATACAGTTGGATTCCTTTAATTATAATAGAATAATAGCAATTATTATTTTTGTGCGTTAAATATTTAATTCGGTTAAAACCGGTACCAAGTGCTAAGTTGGACAACTTCTTGTATTCGAATTTTCCACTCATGACAAGTTTATCGACTAATACCAGCAGTGCAGAATGGGAGATGATACATTGAACAGATTCCCAATGCTTCTGTGTGGCTTGTGATTGTGACAGCATCCTCCTTACTTGAAGAATCAGTTTTACAGAAGGTTGTATTTGGTCATATGAGAACAATCCGTTGGCAGACAAACATTTTACAGCCGACTTGAGAAGCTTATTCTGCCTTATTGCTCTGCATACATTACACACAATTATATTGACTTAAAAAGTAAAACACGGAAAGTAAACAGGAATGAAATGTATTCCATAAGGTTAGAGCCCAGGAGGAAGTGAGCTGCTGGCTAGAATGCAGGTATCTATTGTTAGTGGATGTTCTGTTGTTCTTTGTCGATAACTTCATTTTTTATGTTTGTATTTCACCTTGTATAATACACAAAGGTTTAATTAACTGAGGATTAATAGAGGTAGTTTATAATTAAACTGAAGTATGAACTGATGTCATCATCTCAGTATGATGATATACTTTTTCATGCCAAAGCACCTGTTGTTTTGGAAGAAAACAGCTGATATCATTATCTACTCAGTCTGATAGTCCTGTATCCTGCTGCTTAAAAAATTATTGCAAGGATTACCTGAGATGGGGCATCTATTTTTCATACATTAAAAAGTCTAAAAATTAGCTTTTTTATGAAATAATCATTTAGGACTTTTGAAAGAGATACACAATTTAAAACCTGCTTAAAATCTAAATGTGGAAATAAAGTATTTGCCACATATTTTTATGGTCTATTTAGAAATGTTTAGATCTTTAGCATTGGCAACGTAAAAATACCATGCAGGATTTTTTACAGGAAAAAGGAAAAGTAACTGCAAAGTATACGGAACATACATAATATAGCTAAATGCTAGCGGCATCATTGCAGAATTTCATAGAATCTAATATTGGAAAAAAAGTCTCATTATGGAAGCAGATGGTAATACTGAAATATACATATGTACAATGAGGACATATATGCAACATATTAATACTTGTAATTAAAAGTATGAGCAAACTTAGTAAATCTTTGTATCTAAGATTTTCTGAGCTCAGTCCCTGAAGAGGTGGACATTGGCTGTTATAGTGTTACCCTTTAACCCTTTGCAATTCCATTTAGGATTCAGGGTTTCCTAGGGGGCTCTCTCTTTCTGCCATTATACAATGGCGCCATCTGCTGGCTGGAGTACTGCGGTATGGAAAATGCTGGAGAGGCCCCCCGACAACAGAGTGGCCAGTAATATACAGTAAGAATACCCTGCCGGACGTCTTCCGACATCGAAGCTATACAGCCTTCAATCAGAATGTCTTCAGACGTCAGACAGTGGATTGGAAAGGGTTAATAGAATACAGAGAGAAGGGGAGATCCTACTCCCCTATATCTAGCTATCATACACACCGAGGCAGCAGCAGGAGCGACCCCTCATAAACCCATGCTGATATGGTGTTATAGAGCTATTTTAATTGAGGTACTCCAGGCTATCATTTCTTAGAAACCCTTCAAATATTTTTTTTCACAATAGAAGTTAGACTTACAGACTGATAATTTCCAGGTTCGCTTTTTGACCCCTTTGTGAATATCTGCACCATATTTGCTATGTGCCTATAGTAACATAACATGTAAGGCCAAGAAAAGACATATGTCCATCCAGTTCAGCCTATTACCCCAAAATGTTGATCCAGAGGAAGGCAAAAAAAGACCCAATAAGGTAGAAGCCAATTTTCCCCATTTAGGGGGAAAGATCCTTCCTGACTCCAATCTGGCAATCGGAATAATCCCTGGATCAAGAACCCTTCTGAAGTTATTAATGAATTAATATTTGGTACGTAGAATAAAGCGGATAGCTCTAATAGCAGCCATGGCTTTATATGACATTTTTTATTCTTTCTGTCAACAAATGATTGTTCTAACGTTTAAAATATAGCAATATAGTAATGTAATATAAAAATATCAAAATCTGGAGATAAAATGATCTTACATTACTACATCCTATCTGTGCTTACTGTGGGTATAAGAAGTTTTCGACTTTGCCCTTCAAGAATGCACCTATTGCTTTTCTTGATCCTTGAGGCATGTTAATTTGCTGCAAATCCTACTATAAATAATGTGGATGTGTGAAAGGCACGTCTTGTCACACAGCAAATTGTCACATCATTTGTTACAGTAACTTGAGCCATTGCAGCATCAGATCTACCATTAACTTATGTTAAATCCAGGGAACTTTAGCTTCCTGTTCTTGATTCGTTAACAAAACCATTCTCTAACATAAAATATGGACAATGAGAGTAACACAATATTCTCATGTATCTAGAATTTATGGTGGAATAAAGCATAGCTACTACTCTAGTGCTCAATAATATCATTTTCCAGTATTTTCTACATAAACATTAATGTGTCTGCTTATGTTATAATGGAAAAACTATACTGACAGAGGTTCTTTGCTATATTTTTCAGAGTACACCCTGAAAACCTGTAGCCAATAAAGCAATTTTCTTATTCGGAACGGGTGTCTGCCTCCAGATTCCGCAGCAAATATCGCACATAGCAAGTGATTTTTCCTGCGCACCAGTGGGAATCTATTGGGATATTGCCTCCCAACCCGCGGCCCTTCCACTATCATCATTGCGGAAAAGTTGTGGGATCCGCGTCATCACCTAGTGACGGCACGGCAAAATCTATACTACGCATTTGCAGACGAACCATCCACAGTACAGATTAAGAAGATTCTGGACAGATACAAGGGGTTACCGGTCAGGCGCAGGGTCGGAATCCGACCTGTTTGTATGCAGCTGGCCTTACACAGCTACAAAAAAAAAAAAAGTAAGCACTTTGAATGAGTTTTCTTTTTGCTGCAGAACTCATGCAGTTACATATCAGGCAGCTATGCATATGATTAGAGTTGTGTTGTGATGAGGTGAATGGTCTTACCATTGTTGGCCTATAAAAAGGCTCTCAAAGGCAACTTGTGTGTAGCGAACCTGTTTTTCCACTGGAGTAGAGCTTGTTGACCACTAGACACCTCTGAGACACAATAAAAGTTATATCACCCAGTTAACAGAGTTTGAGGGGGAGCATTATTGGAATGTGAGAAGTTGGATGGTAGTATCGACGAATTGTCTACCACCTGGGCCATTCTGACCAGGTTGTTAAGAGCTGTTGCGACCAGTGGATGCATGAGGGCATACACACAAGGCAACCAAGCTCATGACTCCCTTGACAGACCATCAGTAGAGAGGATTGTTTGATTGTTTGACAGTTTCGTTGGCCATCATTACAGGATCCTTCAGGTGCTTGGCTGAAGGACATTTGGTCTCATGATGCCCATTACGTCTACTGCCTTAGACACCCACCCATCATCATCTCCGTTTGCAGTAGTGTCTTGAATTACAAAACTGGTTCAGGCTTAGTTTGGGCACAGATGGCCTAGGTGTGAGCCCCTCAATCCTGCCTTTGCTGTGGGGTGCTACACTGTCCTCAGTGCTGGTGTGATGGTCTTGGGGGCCATCACATATGACAATCAGTTAATCCTAAAAGTGATACAAGGAACAATGACAGCTCAGCGATATGTTCAGGACATCCTGCAGCCACATGTGTTCTTCTCATGGTAACTTCCAAGAGGCATTTACTAGCAGATTAATGCTCGGCTGCACACACAAGGGTGTCACAGGAATATCTCCACAACATTGCAACACTTCCGTGGCCTGCCTGGTTTCCAGATTTATTGCTAATGGAACATGTACGGAATCTGGGATGCCAAATGTGAACACCTACAAGATTGCAGGTGGCTCAGTTACAGCAAAAGTGGACCAATTTGCTGCAGGATACCACACAGAACCTTTATGCATCCATGCCTGCTCTTATCACATCTTGCATCCAAGTCAGAGGTTGTACAACAGGGTGCTAGAGCCACCCTTCAAGTGTTAAGTTTTCTGCAATAAATTATCCTTTTGCTCTGATATTGTAATCACTTACATTAAAGTTAAAATCACACATAGAAAGTTTAATTCAATTCTGACAACCCTTTCTAGGTGCTTGAGGTGATTTGGTGTATTACGAGGGGACCTTTGCATCAAGTCAGTACTATGAAATGGAGACCAGAACTATATGTTAAATTGGCATAGCATATGTTAGTGAAATTTTAGTCTTTTTCTTGTATGTTAAAACTGAATGAACATGACTGTATTAAGGATTCCATGTCTCAGATTTTATGAAGAGGAATCCACAATTTTTTCCTGTCCAATTTTGTATAACTCTGACAGAAAAAATATTGTGTTGTACTCCAGCGCACCCTGTATGGAGGTATTCTCTGCTAGAAGCATTGCTGGTAGGACAGAATATCTCCATACATACTGCATTCTATGGAGCCTGTACAGCTTTGCATAAGGCTGTATGGTCTTGTACTAAAAAAGGCATACTGGTTCTTGGTCAATGTATATAAGCCCATAAGTTTCTATTGAAACTGCTGCCCGCATGCAAGTTGGAGGACACATTTGGTGACACCAGCAAGGCACCCTGGCTGGTGATTGGCTGCATGTTGACCTCTGCAGCAGACATTATTGGAAATTTGATTTTTCTACTTTTTTTTTTACCAAAAATCAGTTTGACTTACCTGATTTGAGTCTATGAAGATCTGGATGATTTTATCAAGATTGTTAGAATTTCATCTTTAGAGGAAATTTCACCAAAGGCTGGAGGAAAAACACGTACTACTAGTGTTGGCCACAGGTCCGGAAAAACACACCAGGAATCTACAAAAATAGTGCAACTCTTCCAAGAATTCTATGCAGAGCTGTATAATTTGAACACAGTTGATTAGTTGAGTCATATGAGTGAAGCCAAAGGCAAAAAAATTGAGAACTTGTTCTCCTCGCTTGTCCTCCCCTCTCTGAGCCAAGATCAGGTATCTGTGCTGACAGCTCCATTTTTCCTAGAAGAACTGACCTCAGTTCTAAGTAGCTTTCCACTCCTTATAAGCCCTGATCCAGACGACTTTCCTTAAGCATACTATAAAAAATTTCAAGAGATAATTCTACCACAACTAGCACTATCATTCAATTCCCTGTTAGATGGTGCACAGCTACCCAAACAAGCACATGATGCCTTTATCACACTTATTCATAAAGAAGGAAAAGACCCCCTCCTTTGTGGTAGCTATAGAACTATTTCCCCCTTAAACCTTGACATTAAACTATGGACAAAACTCCTCTCCAGAAGAATTAATAAGTGCATCCCAAACTTCATTAATGAAGAACAGTCGGGCTTCGTGGCGGGCCGAGAGAGCAAGGATAATTCAGCTCATCTTTTGCATGTAATAACATATGCTCAAAGCAAAATGTCCCGCTAATTTTGCTAGGAATTTATGCTGAAAAGGCGTTTGACAGGGTAGATGCGAGCTGCCTTTAATTTTAAATTAAATTTCCCGCCTGCACTAATTCAAGCAATCTTCTCTCTATACTCCAACGCACAAGCTAAAATTAAAATCAATAACATTTTCTCCCGTCCCTTTTCTATTACCAATGGCATGAGACAGGGATGCCCATTGTCTTCCACCTTCTTCATCCTTTCATTGGAAATTCTACTGCGAATGGCACGGCAAAACAATGTTAAATCACCCTTCAATTAAAACAGTAGCCTTTGCAGATGACATCCTTTTTGTTTTAACTAATCCAGAACAGGGACTCTCAAAAACAAGTGACATTTTGAAATTATACGGCTTCATCTCAACTTTTAAAGTAAACATATCTAAATCAATGACCCACCTGGAATATTTAGGGATCCAAATCACAAAAAACCTTGAAAACCTATATGACAAGAACTTTGCCCCACTCTTAAAAGAAATTACATCACTCCTACAAAAATACAACCTACCATTTCTCTCTTAGTTTGGATGGAATAACTTACTGCAGATGTACATTGTTCCCAAAATTTTGTATAAGCTACAAATGATACCAATCTACCAAATTCCTTTTTCAAATACATTAAATCTATCTTCTCCAGATTTATCTGGAAGCACAAAAAGCCCTGACTGGCTTATAATCTCTAGGCTCAGAGGAGGGAGAATAATTGCATCAACTTGTTAGGCATGTCTCAATACTACAAATCAATTCAGCTAAATAGATGGCTGAAACTGATAAAGCCCTTAAAAATCGAATAGTAAGTTATTTAGCTCAAGCTTCCTTTGGTCCAATCTTATTGAGGGACATATGGCACCCTTCATTTAAAATCTATATAAGACCAGCATATGATCCTCTCCTAATAGGTGCCTCCGAGATCTGGGATTCTCTTTGGGAGGAGTTAGGGCCCCACTCATAGCTCACAGCACCCCTGAACCTCATCCCTGACTGTCTGGAAATAGAATTAGACATCCACACAAAACAGATCTGGTCTCTATTTACAGTAGCTATTAGAGATGAGCGAGCACCAAAATGCTCGGGTGCTCGTTACTCGGGACGAAAATTTCGCGATGCTCGAGGGTTCGTTTCGAATAACGAACCCCATTGAAGTCAATGGGCGACCCGAGCATTTTTGTATATCGCCGATGCTCGCTAAGGTTTCCATTTGTGAAAATCTGGGCAATTCAAGAAAGTGATGGGAACGACACAGCAATGCATAGGGCAGGCGAGGGGCTACATGTTGGGCTGCATCTCAAGTTCCCAGGTCCCACTATTAAGCCACAATAGCGGCAAGAGTGGCCCCCCTCCCCTCACAACAATTTTTACTTCTGAAAAACCCTCATTAGCAATGCATACCTTAGCTAAGCACCACACTACCTCCAACAAAGCACAATCACTGCCTGCATGACACTCCCCTGCCACTTTTCCTGGGTTACATGCTGCCCAACCCCCCGCACGACCCAGTGTCCACAGTGCACACCAAATTGTCCCTGCGCAGCCTTCAGCTGCCCTCATGCCACACCACACTCATGTCTATTTATAAGTGCGTCTGCCATGAGGAGGAACCGCAGGCACACACTGCAGAGGGTTGGCAGGGCTAGGCAGCGACCCTCTTTAAAAGGGGCGGGGCGATAGCCCACAATGCTGTACAGAAGCAATGAGAAATATAATCCTGTGCCACCGCCATCAGGAGCTGCACACGTGGGCATAGCAATGGGGAACCTATGTGCCACACACTATTCATTCTGTCAAGGTGTCTGCATGCCCCAGTCAGACCGCGTTTTTTTATAAATAGTCACAGGCAGGTACAACTCCGCAATGGGAATTCCGTGTGCACCCACAGCATGGGTGGCTCCCTGGAACCCACCGGCTGTACATAAATGTATCCCATTGCAGTGCCCATCACAGCTGAGGTAACGTCCGATTAAATGCAGGTGGGCTTCGGCCCACACTGCATGCCTCAGTCAGACTGGGGTTCTTTTGAAGTGGACACATGGAGTTACAACTCCCTGTGGACCCACAGCATGGGTGGGTGCCAGGAAGCCACCGGCGGCACATAAATATATCCCAAAGCATTGCCCATCACAGCTGAGGTAATGTCATGTTTAATGCAGGTGGGCTTCGACCCACAATGCATGCCCCAGTCAGACTGGGGTTCTTTAGAAGTGGACACATGTAGTTACAACTCCGTGTGGACCGACAGCATGGGTGGCTCCCTGGAACCCACCGGCGGTACATAAATATATCCCATTGCAGTGCCCAGCACAGCTGATGTTACGTCAGCTGTAATGCAGGTGGGCAAAAAATTAATTGGATTACCCTGTAGGCGAGGGCCCCAAAAAATTGGTGTACCAACAGTACTAATGTACCTCAGAAAAATTGCCCATGCCCAACCAAGAGGGCAGGTGAAACCCATTAATCGCTTTGGTTAATGTGGCTTAATTGGTAACTAGGCCTGGAGGCAGCCCAGTTAAAATAAAAATTGGTTCAGGCGCAAGTTCCAACGCTTTAATTAGCATTGAAACATATAAAAATTGCTTACAAAAATTATATGACTGAGCCTTGTGGGCCTAAGAAAAATTGCCCGTTCGGCGTGATTACGTCAGGTTTCAGGAGGAGGAGGAGGATGAATATTATACACAGATTGATGAAGCTAAAAGGTCCACGTTTTTGATGGTGATAGAGAACAATGCTTCCATCCGCGGGTGCAGCCTACGTATTGTTTAGGTATCGCTGCTGTCCGCTGGTGGAGAAGGGAAGTCTGGGGAAATCCAGGCTTTGTTCATCTTGATGAGTGTAAGCCTGTCGGCACTGTCGGTTGACAGGCGGGTACGCTTATCCGTGATGATTCCCCCAGCCGCACTAAACACCCTCTCTGACAAGACGCTAGCCGCAGGACAAGCAAGCACCTCCAGGGCATACAGCACGAGTTCAGGCCACGTGTCCAGCTTCGACACCCAGTAGTGTGGGGGGCAGAGGCGTCACCGAGGACGGTCGTGCGATCGGCTACGTACTCCCTCACCATCCTTTTACAGTGCTCCCGCCAACTCAGCCTTGACTGGGGAGCAGTGACACAGTCTTGCTGGGGAGCCATAAAGCTGGCAAAGGCCTTGGAGAATGTTCCCCTGCCTGCGCTGTATATGCTGCCTGATCTCTGCGCCTCCCCTGCTACCTGGCCCTCGGAACTGCGCCTTCTGCCACTAGCGCTATCGGATGGGAAGTTTACCATCAGTTTGTCCACTAGGGCCCTGTGGTATAGCATCATTCTCGAACCCCTTTCCTCTTCGGGAATGAGAGTGGAAAGGTTCTCCTTATACCGTGGGTCGAGCAGTGTGTACACCCAGTAATCCGTAGTGGCCAGAATGCGTGTAACGCGAGGGTCACGAGAAAGGCATCCTAACATGAAGTCAGCCATGTGTGCCAGGGTACCTGTACGCAACACATGGCTGTCCTCACTAGGAAGATCACTTTCAGGATCCTCCTCCTCCTCTTCCTCCGGCCATACACGCTGAAAGGATGACAGGCAAGCAGCATGGGTACCCTCAGCAGTGGGCCAAGCTGTCTCTTCCCCCTCCTCCTCATGCTCCTCCCCCTCCTCCTCCTCCTCCTCCTCAATGCGCTGAGATATAGACATGAGGGTGCTCTGACTATCCAGCGACATATTGTCTTCCCCCGCCTCCGTTTCCGAGTGCAAAGCGTCTGCCTTTATGCTTTGCAGGGAACTTCTCAAGAGGCATAGCAGAGGAATGGTGACGCTAATGATTGCAGCATCCCCGCTCACCATCTGGGTAGACTCCTCAAAGTATCAGGGTAATAAAATATTCTAAGTACAGCACCAATCAGGCCCACTCCACTTGCCCCGTTGCCGGCGGTAAGAAGAGACACCACACAGGGATCTGGTATCATTCCTCACACGGGACATGGCTCTCGGCTGTGCCAACGTGCTTTATTACAGATTACATGAGATCTTATACCCTTTGTCCCATCCCCACCAGGGGGTGATGGGCTCATAACCATATATGGGAAGTCCGGATTTCCGCCTTAGACAGTGAGGCGTCTCTGGCTTGTACAGAAAATCACGTATTTAATTAACTCCAGTGCAAAGAATCACCCACTCAATTCTAAGAAGTCCGGATTTCCGGCCTGGGACAGTGAAAATTATGTACATAGTGGAACATCTTGATATGGGCTTCTGGGAAAACGGCCAAGTACACGCGTCCTTCATGTCTGGTTCGGTATCATCTCTGAATTTCTAGAACATCTCTCTCAGCCTTCTAAAGCCTTGGAATATCTGATGTAAGGCGACATATAAGTTTTTTTCATTTGGAATTGAATAAAACTTGCATATAGGTATAAAAGTATAAAGAACATATGGCAATATATATATATATATACCCTCACAAACCCCCCTAAAAAACTTAATATGGAGATCAAGCATCAGACTTTGCACTCTTCCTCGGTCGTCTCTCGCTTGCGTCAGGGTTTCTCCACTGCCCGTAAGTCCCTACTCCTAAAAGGGAGGGATCCCTACCTCACCTCAGAAGGAGGCCATGGATTCCCTGGGCTTATTTCTGGGCATCCATACCCTCTATCTGTACGAGTTAACACCCCGCAGGGTGTGCCCTCGCCGGAATCTAAGGTCTTCTGCACTTTCCCTAGGCAAATGGGAAGTCCACTGACAGTCCATCTTATGAGACTGAGGCGGCGCAGTACTAGTCCATCTCTCCATTCTTCTGGTAACGTACCTGGTTGGCATTATCGGAACTGGCTCTTCATCTTTTTCAAACAAGGGAAACGTTGGTGTCACATTATCCAGTCCCTTACTCATACTCTTTTTGATCAAAGGGATAATACACAAACAGGAAATTACATACCCCACCTCTTTCTGCTAAAATCATATCCAGGGCCACTCTAGGGCCATGGATGCAGTGGGCCCTAACTGGTCAGCTAACCCTTGTAAAGCATCTCTGGTGTAGCTTACAAACCTCTGCTGATTGTAATAGATATAATTCATCCAATCTACATTATTATTAACAGTGACAATAGCAAATAAGGACTCAAAACCTGCTTTAACCTGATCTCTAGAATTAAATTCATCTGGCACCCCCCTTGGCACTCCTATTGTATCTATGTGTACATGTGGATCAAAGTTACCACCTAGAGCGTCAACTTCTCTCTTAGCACGATGCAGAGTTGGATTCTCACCCTCAGTGTACTCTTCATATTGCACATTTGATTGTATTAATTTGTTCTGAAACAGGGGGCTAGTGTACAGTAGTCAAAGGTGTGTGTTAGAGGAATTGTACCACATTATAGCATGTAAAGGATATACAGGATCATTAGTTTTTTTAGTGCGAAGTGTGGATCCAAGTGGGCTTTCCTTCAAGCTTGACTGCAGTTGGGGTGGTGAGCAACATCTGGTAGGGATATTCAAACCGGGTTTGTCTCTCAAACTTTTTCACATAGACCCTGTCACCTGGGTTCAGATTGTGACACTCATCTGTAGGACCTGGGAGAAAAGCAGAGACTGCAGAATACATTATTGACAATTCCTTGGAGGGACCTATGACAAAATTAACAAGAAAATCATTCCCCAAGCTCAGCTACTGTGGCATGTACCCTCCGGAGAAAAAGAAAAACTAATAGAAGACACTGAATTCAAGATTTTACCATTTTCTTCATTGCCTTTTGTATCTACTTTCCCACTACTCCGCGGATGGTAGGGTGTGTGAAAAGCCTGGAATATACCCAAAACAGACATGATGTGTTGCATTATTTCACCTGTGAAGTGTGTACCTTTGTTTGACTCAATCACTTCCGGTGCCCCGTATCTGCGGATTACCTCATTCATGAGCTTCTGTGTGGGTACCTGCTTATTTACTTTGGTAACAGGGTAGGTCTCCAACCTGAAAAGAAATCAACAACAAGCACATATTCCTGCTTCCCAACAAGTAGGAGCTGAGTGTAGCCAATTTGCAATCCCTGAAATGGGTAGAGTGGTCTAGGCAAGTGTGATGTGGCAAATTTACTTCTGCCCTGTTGCTTTACGGCAAAGATCATGCAAAATTGGACAAATGATGCAGCAGCTACAGAAAACCAAGGAGCCACCCGTCCTTGTTCAAGCGTCGACATCATTGCTGCTTTAAGAGGTGCGTCTTTTCGTGCGTCAGCTGGGCCATCATGGGGCACAGGGACTATGGTAAGCAAGTTCTGTTGACTGTTCACCATACGCCGTCCCTTTTTAGTCCATTTGTCTTTTTCTTCCTTGCTGGCTTGTAACTGTAAAGTCATTAGCATATCAAAGCTCAAAGTTTTTATCAAAGTCCAAGTTCAAATCAAAGTCCAAGTTCAAATCAAAGTCCAAGTTCAAATCAAAGTCCAAGTTCAAATCAAAGTCTTCTTTTCTTCTTTCTTCCACGGCTTGAGGGCCGCTGCTTTTGCTGTGTGGCCTGTGATGGCGTTGCCTCTTGTTTCTCCTGTGTAGGGATTGGTGTGAGCTTTCCACCTTGTCAGGTAGAAGTAGGGCCTCCATGAGACTCTGCACCATTGCACCATTTTTAATTGGCTGTCCTGCTGAGGTAAAAAACTGTCTGGCCTCCCATGTTGGGCCGTAATCATGAGCTATGCCAAATGCATACCGGGAGTCAGTGTAAATGTTTGCCGTCTTACCTTCTGTCACTCTACACGCCTCAGTGAGTGCTTTTTTTATTCCGCTTCTTGTACTGCGACATGCGGAGACATTCTGCTTTTTAGGACATCTTGTTGTGTAACCACTGCATATGCAGTGTGGAGTCGTCAATCACCCTGGGTACCATCTACAAAAAACAACTCAAAATATGCATTATTAACAAGGGCTTTCAGTAACTTTTTTAAAACTTAAATTTTCTTGTTGCATCACTGCTAGACAATCAGGCTGGTATTCTATTTGAAAAAGATCAGAATCTTGGTGCAAAAAAATTAAAAAATTTAAAAAAAATGGCTTGCAAAAAATTTAAAAAATGGCTGACTTCCAATACCTAGATCACCTATGCCTTCTCCTCCCCCCCCCCCTTTAAACCAGGGTACTCAATTGGAACAATAGTACCCGGTTTCAAGTTAGTACCACATTGTAAAAAGATTTGATGGATGCAGATAAGGCCTGTAAGATGTTAGCATCACTAACAGAGACATGAGTTACACCGGGGAAGAATAATCTACAAAACATCTACTAATATTTGAAATGTGAGATCCCTTTAAGTGAATTCATTATTAGTCTGTTCCTGCCTGCAATGTCTTATCAGGAGGAAAAAAAAACAAAACAAAAACTTTTACTAGCTGCTCACGCTCCTCACCCCCTCCCTTGGACAAGAAGGATGAAACATTACTACGTACTATTACATCATCTAGCTCCACCCCTTCGATATTGGCTCCGTGCGTCCGTCTTCCCAACTTAATTTCAGTGTAACAGTCCACACGTCCACATCTCAACCAAGCAAAGTCCCATGCATGGGGAGGACTTTTATCCCCAGTCAATTATCCACATCACACATTCCACCACAGCTTGAACACGGGTCACTAACTCTCATCCATCCATGCTCTCAAGTCTGCTCCGTCACCCCCTATTGAAGGTGTACCAGTACATACAGATGCACGGACAAAAAAAGTTTGACAAACATATATACATCAGTTGAAAAACACCGAGGTGAGTGCTATGATCTTATAAAGTACATGATTCTATTGAGATGAGATTGTGAATGAGCGCTATCTTTGACAAATTATGTGAAAAAGTTTGCTGAGTGACTGAGATATTCTATATTTCTAATTTACTGAAGCTATTATATGCTGTATTAAACGCTAAAGTATTTTAGAATCTCTGGGTATTTTTCAACCCCCCTTATCTCTCTTTCTCTGTATTTGACCCTGAACAAAAAGTGAAGTCTGAAAGCCCCCACCTTTTCAAAATAAATCTCTGAATATGCATTCACTGACTGAACAGCCCTGCATTTGAACTCATAAATACAGCACAACATGTTCTTCATTTTCAACCCCTGTATAAGTAAGAATATAACTTAGAAATTGATTGCTATATTTCCTGCCTACTAAGACAGTATAACTAATTAAATTCAAGCCTCCATCCCTTTACAGCAAGCAGAGATATTATCCAGGGTTATTATTGCATTCTTTCTCTCTGTTATCTTCCGACCTTGAAAAGCTTACACAGACTCGCAGCTACATGTCAACAATCTTTCTCATCTAAAAGCAAGCTCAGTTAACTATTTGCACTATTTGCACATACAGTATATACATATATACACATATATATCCATATCTATTATCTATCTTGTATTATACACATTTTCTTCCTTTCTTTGCCAACAAATCACATGCATTGTAACTTTCTTATCGACTTTGCCTGCTCCCCTTATTTCTCTCCCCTACCTAACTGCCAATATAACCTTCAATAGACACTCTCCTGACGCCCTCTTGATCACTTACTGTACTTTTCAACATTTCACTTACGGATACTTTCTTAATCAAATAATGTGTATATACTTTCTCTGACTGTCTCTCTCTCTCTCTCTCCTCCTCCTCCAGCACTGTCTAGAAAACCTTGATCTTCCAAGGCACCTCTCGGTCCTAAAGACCTCCTCCCAGACACCATTTTGTAATCTGCCGTGCGGGTCGGTGTCACACATTTTCATAAGTTTTCTTACATTTTACAGATTCATCCACACGGCGGCAGCCCTTGAGGGGCTCTATCTTCTTTAATAAGATCTTACGCATATTAGAACAACAACAACAACAATAAAAATAACACGCTCCATAGAATGCATCCCTCTTAATTTTCAAATTGTCAGCCCCTTATATACCGGCAAGACAACCGAGGGTCCCTTCTCCTTATGGAACCAGCCCCATAAAATGCATCTCTCTGAAATCAGATCGTTAGCCCCATATATAAGGCAAAACGACCGAGAGTCCCTTCTCTTATGAAGCCTATCTCACAAAATGCATCCCTCTCTGCTAAACCATTAACAACTAACTAAACTAAACTGAGGGTCCCTTCTCTTGTGAGATTAAATGAAAATAAAGAGAGAAAAAAAACTTCTGCAGATACAACAATCTCCACTATTATTAAAACGTTAAAACTTCAAAGTACAAATAGACTACAGACTAGTTTCTGGGTGACCGATTGGTGCGCATATCACGGTCAGTGAGTTACCGTGTAGAACTCTTAACCCAACCCGTCCGGTCACAAACCACAGATAGTCAGTCCCGCTGCAAGACTCTCAGCGTAAAACACAACATAAATATATGTTTGTCTTACCTGGAGTTCTAAGTGAGTTGATCAGGCTCGGTTTGCAGCAGGACGGCTTCTCAGTAGCGTGGATCCGGGTGAATTGCGCTGTAAGCTCCTGGTTTTACCGCCCCACAGTTGAGCGCCATTTATCAGGGTAATAAAATATTCTAAGTACAGCACCAATCAGGCCCACCCCACTTGCCCCGTTGCCGGCGGTAAGAAGAGACACCACACAAGGATCTGGTATCATTCCTCACACGGGACATGACTCTCGGCTGTGCCAACGTGCTTTATTACAGATTACATGAGATCTTATACCCTTTGTCCCATCCCCACCAGGGGGTGATGGGCTCATAACCATATATGGAAAGTCCGGATTTCCGCCTTAGACAATGAGGCGCCTCTGGCTTGTACAGAAAATCACGTATTTAATTAACTCCAGTGCAAAGAATCACCCACTCAATTCTAAGAAGTCCGGATTTCCGGCCTGGGACAGTGAAAATTATGTACATAGTGGAACATCTTGATATGGGCTTCTGGGAAAACGGCCAAGTACACGCGTCCTTTATGTCTGGTTCGGTATCATCTCTGAATTTCTAGAACATCTCTCTCAGCCTTCTAAAGCCTTGGAATATCTGATGTAAGGCGACATATAAGTTTTTTTCATTTGGAATTGAATAAAACTTGCATATAGGTATAAAAGTATAAAGAACATATGGCAATATATATATATATACCCTCACAAAAGTTTCCAAGGACCTGGCAGATGTCTGCCAACCAGGCCCACTCTTCTGTAAAGAATTGAGGAGGCTGACTCCCACTACGCCGCCCATGTTGGAGTTGGTATTCCACTATAGCTCTACGCTGCTCATAGAGTCTGGCCAACATGTGGAGCGTAGAGTTCCACCGTGTGGGCACGTCGCACAGCAGTCAGTGCACTGGCAGATTAAACCGATGTTGCAGGGTCCGCAGGGTGGCAGCGTCCGTCTTGGAGTTGCGGAAATGTGCGCAGAGCCGGCGCACCTTTCCGAGCAGGTATGACAAGTGTGGGTAGCTTTTCAGAAAGCGCTGAACCACCAAATTAAAGACATGGGCCAGGCATGGCACGTGCATGAGGCTGCCGAGCTGCAGAGCCGCCACCAGGTTACGGCCGTTGTCACACACGACCATGCCCGGTTGGAGGCTCAGCGGCTAAAGCCAGCGGTTGGTCTGCTCTGTCAGACCCTGCAGCAGTTCGTGGGCCGTGTGCCTCTTCTCTCCTAAGCTGAGTAGTTTCAGCACGGCCTTCTGACGCTTGCCCACCGCTGTGCTGCCGCGCGACAGCGACTGCTGGCGACGTGCTGCTGCTGCTGACACATCTTGATTGCAAGACAGAGGTTGCGTTGGAGGAGGAGGAGGAGGAGGAGGAGGGTGCTTTAGTGGAGGAAGCATACACCGCCGCAGATACCAGCACCGAGCTGGGGCCCGCAATTCTGGGGGTGGGTAGGACGTGAGCGGTCCCAGGCTCTGACTCGGTCCCAGCCTCCACTAAATTCACCCAATGTGCCGTCAGGGAGATATAGTGGCCCTGCCCGCCTGTGCTTGTCCACGTGTCCGTTGTTAAGTGGACCTTGGCAGTAACCGCATTGGTGAGGGCGCGTACAATGTTGCGGGAGACGTGGTCGTGCAGGGCTGGGACGGCACATCGGGAAAAGTAGTGGCAACTGGGAACCGAGTACCGCGGGGCCGCCGCCGCCATCATGCTTTTGAAAGCCTCCGTTTCCACAAGCCTATACGGCGGCATCTCCAGGCTGATCAATTTGGCAATGTGCACGTTTAACGCTTGAGCGTGCGGGTGCGTGGCGGCGTACTTGCGCTTGCGCTCAAATAGTGGCGCTAGCGACGTCTGGACGCTGCGCTGACAGACATTGCTGGATGGGGCCGAGGAGAGCAGAGGTGAGGGTGTGGGTGCAGGCCAGGAGACGGTAGTGCCTGTGTCCTCAGAGGGGGGTTGGATCTCAGTGGCAGGTTGGGGCACAGGGGGAGAGGCAGTGGTGCAAACCAGAGGCGGTGAACGGCCTTCGTCCCACCTTGTGGGGTGCTTGGCCATCATATGCCTGCGCATGCTGGTGGTGGTGGCTCCCCAGCTGATCTTGGCGTGACAAAGGTTGCACACCACTGTTCGTCGGTCGTCAGGCGTCTCTGTGAAAAACTGCCACACCGTAGAGCACCTTGACCTCTGCAGGGTGGCATGGCGCGAGGGGGTACTTTGGGAAACGGTTGATTATTCGGTCTGGCCTTGCCTCTACCCCTGGCCACCGCACTGGCTCGGCCTGTGCCCACACCCTGACTTGGGCCTCCGCGTCCTCGCCCGCATCCACGTCCTCTAGGCCTACCCCTCAGCATGCTGTATTACCAGTAGTGCAGAAACAGAACGCTGTAATTAAATGTGCCGCTTATTGGCCTGTGGTTGGAGGCTGACTTCGCTTACGGAACGCACAGCAGAGCCAGGAAATAATTTTGCGCAAGCCTGCTGTAACACTTAGCTGCCTGTGTATGAATTAGGACAACTACCCCCAGCACAGACCCAGTACACTGAGGACGGTCACAGGCAGCCCAAATAGATTTTTTTTCCCAAATGTTTTTGGAAAGGCCCACTGCCTATATTCAATAAATATGTCTTCTGTCCCTGCCTCACCACCACTACTGGCCGTGGACTATGTATAATTACTGCAGGGCGCAATTGTCTGCACGGCCGATATGCAAAAAAAAAAAAAGTGCAACACTGCAAAAAGCAGCCTCCACACTACTGCACACGGTTAGATGTGGCCCTAAGAAGGACCGTTGGGGTTCTTGAAGCCTAAAATACTCCTAACACTCTCCCTATAGCAACTCCAGCAAGACAGCACTTTCCCTGATTTCTGTCAGAACGCATCTGTGGCGAGCCGCTGGAGGGGCCGATTTATATACTCGGGTGACACCTGATCTCGCCAGGCACTCACTGCAGGGGGGTGGTATAGGACTTGAACGTCGCAGGGGGAAGTTGTAATGCCTTCCCTGTCTTTCTATTGGCCAGAAAAGCGCGCTAACGTCTCAGAGATGAAAGTGAAAGTAACTCGAACATCGCGTGGTGCTCGTTTCGAATAACGAGCATCTCGAACATGCTAATACTCGAACGAGTATCAAGCTCGGACGAGTACGTTCGCTCATCTCTAGTAGCTATCTTACAATCGCTGATCTCTGGTCCCAACATGCTTCCAAGAACACACAACTTACAGAAAGACTGCTATCCCAGACAACAAACCACCCCCTAAGCTAATTACAAATTATCCACTTATCCAAAACTCTAGATTTTACAAGTTTAAGTTTAACGAAGCCTTCCCATCCTCATGTCCATTAACTGAACAAATTATTTCAGCACAGTGTAGCCACAGCAGGAGAATCTCAATCCTCAAAAGGAAGTTCTTAACGTCTCAAGAAACTTAGGCCAGCATACATCTTATCATGGGAAAAAAAGCTCAACATAAAATTGTCAGAAAGAGAGGTGAAGGTGGTTCTAAATCTTTCACATGGCCATTGTAGATGTATTAGAATACAAGAAAATCATTATAAACTGCTGACTCGCTGGTACAAGTTGCCAGAACGGCTCTTTGCTTAAAAATTATCAGATTCAAACATGTGCTGGTGCTGCAAGGACCATGTGGGCTCCCTAACACACATTTGGTGGTTTTGCCCGCTACTGCATTCCTATTGCAACCAGATTGAAGACGCAATATGAGACATCGTGGACAGCACATTTAGGCTTCTACCTGAGCATGTGATACTGTCTAGACCCTCAGATGTTTATTAACCGTGTAAAACTAACCTAATCACACATCTTATCTCTGCAGCTAAAACTCTAATCCCCCTACTGTTGCTTCAACTAATAGCACCCACAACCACCCGATGGTTGACAAAACTGAACGAAATATATAGATTTGAGGAGTTGACAAAACGGTTGGATAGATCTCATGGGAAATTTAGAAGAATTTGGGGTTCTTGGTCAAGAAGAGTCCACACATCCTCCACCCACACACAGGTTGACAGGGGAACTTAGGCAACGCCTGTGTCAAGGTCTGTCAATTCTTCACCACTCTGTAAATGTATACCACTCTTCATACCCAATGAGTCGGGTATTGTACATTATTGTACATAATTGAGATAAATCTCAAATTGCATGACCTCTTGAATCACTTGCGATTCACTTTCACAACTTTCCTCCTCCCTTCCCTCCCCATCCCCTCCCATTTCCACCCCTTCCCAAGCTCTTGAAAAAGTTAAGATACTTTGTATTTTACAACCAAGATGCTTGTACAAGTTTCTTTACTGTGAGAAAGCAGAAATTAATCTGTATGCGTGTTATCTTAACCCCTTAACGACCAGCCCATAGTGTTTTTACGTCCTCCCGAAGTGGGCTCTATTCTCTGAGGACGTAAAAACATGCTTCCTGCAGAGAATAGTGCCCCTCGGGCTGTGGACGTGACAGCTCCATGCTGTCGGTGTCCGCAGGTAGCTGACAGCATGGAGCTGTCATCCCGGGCTGTTCGGGCACCCCCCCGGCATTGCGATCGGCGCTATGCAATGGATAGCGCCGATCGCAAAAAAAGTAAACAAAAGTACACAAAAGTTAAAGATTCAGCTGCTCTGATGGATCGGATCCATCGGAGCAGCTGAAATTACTCACCCAGGTCCAGCACGCTGCTCCCCGCTCTCCTGCCGCTCCGGGGCCCGAAGCCGGTCTTCTGCGCATGCGCGCCAGGCGGCATTACGTCAGCCGCATGCGCAGAAGGCCCGGCGGCGCGGGAGATTTAAAATCTCCTGGCTCCCGGCTCCTGTAGGTAGCCGGGAGGCAGGAGATGTCAGCGGGGACTGCGGTGAGCGGTCCCCGGTACCGCGATCGCCGTTATCCAATGGTTAGCGGCGATCGCGAAAAAGTAAAAAAAAAGTTTTAAAAAAGTCAGTTTCACCTCCCCTCATGGATCGGATCCATGAGGGGAGGTGAAAATACTCACCCCCAGTTCTCAGCGGTGTCCCGATGTCCCGGGACCCGAATCCCCGTCTGCGCATGCGCGCCCGATGATTGACATCGGGCGCGTGAACAGACGGGCTCGAGCCCCGGGAAATTCAAAATCCCTCTGCTTCTGGCTGCCATGTGTAGCTGGGAGCAGAGAGATTATACCGGGGACATGATCACTGTCATCCAATGGATGACAGTGATCATGTAGAGTGAAAAAAAAGTGTAAAAAAGTTTAAAAAAAAAAAAGTAAAAAAAAGTTTTGAAAAGTTTAAAAAGCGTACGTTTCATCTCCCCTCATGGATCATATCCGTGAGGGAGGATGAAAGTACGTACCTAAGGCCCCCAGATTTATCCGCGGACCTTACCACAGCTTTTGCACACGTGCCCGTCGCCAAAATGGCGGGCGCATGCGCAAAAGCTGTGGATTGCCAGGATAATTTAAATTCTCCCTGCTCCTGGCTACAAAACGTAGCCAAGAGCATGGAGATTTAATGGGGGTCCGCAGTGAGCGGTTCCTGGTCACGTGTTCGCCATTATCCAATAATGGCGATCACGTAAAAGTAAAAAAAAAAATTAGAAGTTTCATCTCCCCTCACTGATGCGATCGGTGAGAGGAGATGAAACTTTTTACCGGAGGCCTCCGTATTTGAATCCCGACGCGATCTTCCTCCGTGGACCTTCCCAAATTCTGCACATGCGATTGCCGGCAAAAAGCCGGACACATGCGCAGCAGTCGGGGAGCCCAGGAAATTTAAAATCTCCTTGCTCCCAGCGACCAACGGTCACAGAGAGCCTGGAGCAGTGACGGGTGGCCTCGTTGAGCGGTCCCCGATCACGTGATAAAAAGGTAGCGATCTACCTTAGGCCGGTCTCACATGACCGGATAGGAATTACGGATTCTGCATGCTTCTGATCCGCGGTAATACGCAGATCAATCGCATTGGATTACACAATTCCGCTCACATTAGCGGGTCGGAATTGCGTAATCCACTCGCAGAAAAGAGAACGCAGCATGTTCTATTTTACTGCGGATATCGGCAACATAGAGCCCATTGTGCTCCATGGTCGCGGATATACCCGCAGTCCATACGCAACTACATTGTGTACGGGCTGCCTGTACCCGCGTCATCGCTAAGCGATGGTGCGGGAAATACAAACAAAGGTGTACTGTGCATGACCGCTTGTGTGAGTAGGCAGTTATGCGCAGTACATTACGCAGCCGTACGCAGGGTCACAGCCGGGCTCACAGATGGGATCCGCTGTGGGCCTCCGCAAGCGGATTCTGCCTGCACCCGCGTGAGCCCGGCGTTATTCAGACCGCTACCTGTGATACGTATTTTACAAGAAGCCCCGGGAACGTTCGCCTTCCTGCAGTTCCAGGAGCACCTTGTTGAGCGCCTTCTGTGTGAGACCGCCGCACCTCATCAAGCTTACGGAGACTCACGGAACGCCACTTTTTACACCCCATACCCGCCACTGAGGTCATGAAATACCCCCAAAAAGCATGAGAGGAGGGGGGGGGGATACCCGGTTTTATTGCCCCATGGGCCCATTCCAACCAGCCTCCGTAATTACCCCTGTCTTCGGAAATACTACACAGTTCACATTTTTACTTTTATCTAAGGTTTGCGAACGCCAAAAAGGGCGTGGAGTGTGTGGGGGAGGGGGGGAATTTTTAGGGAGTCAATCTTTATTCTGTACAAATAAGCAATGGGGCCTGGAATTTATTCAGTTGTGCCCTAAAATCCAACAGGTGTTCCGTCCTTTATAGGCCTTGCCATGCGTTCTGTAAGTAGATTAGGGCCACAATGGGTATGTTTCTGAACTCGGGACAAACGGGGGTATCCATTTTGGGGTGAACGTCTTCATTCCTATGTGCACTGTACAAAAAAACTGTTTTTAAATTGAAAAAATTGCCAAAAAAATTGAAAATCGTAACTTTTTCCTTCTGCTTTGCTTAGATTCATTCAAATACTGTGGGGTCAAAATACGCAGTACACCCCTAGATGAATTCGTTAAGGGGTCTAGTTTTCAAAATGGGGTCATTTGAGGGGGTTCTTTATAGTTTTGGCCGCTCAATGGCTCTATAAGTGGGCAATGGGGCCTGAAATTTATTCAGTGGTACCCTGAAATCCAACGGGTATTCCTTTCATTGTAGGCCTAGCCATGGGTCCTGTAAGTCTATTAGGGCCACAATGGGTATGTTTCTGAACACGGGACAAACAGGGGTATCCATTTTGGGGTGAAAGCCTTCATTTATATGTGTGCTGTACAAAAAAAACTGTTTTTAAATTGACACAATAGCCCAAAAAATGAAAATCCTATTTTTTTCCTTTTGCTTTGCTTGAATTTATTCAAAAACTGTGGGGTCAAAATATGCAGTACATCCCTAGATAAATTCGTTAAGGGGTCTAGTTTTCAAAATGGGGTCATTTGTGGGGGTTTTCTATGGTTTTGGGCGCTCAAGAACTCTACAAGTGGGCAATGGGGCCTAAAAGGACTTCAAGCAAAATCTATGTTCTGAAAGCCACCGATTACTCCTTTTATTTTGGGCCCCGTTGTGCATGCAGACATAAGATTAGGGCTACAATGGGTATATTTCTGAAAACAGTACAAACAGGGGTATCCATTTTGGGGTGTAAGTCTTCCTTCATATGTGTGCTGTACAAAAAAAGCTGTTTTTAAAATGACAGAATTGCCAAAAAAACAAAAATCCAAATTTTTTCCTTTTGCTTTGCTTGAATTTATTCAAAAACTGTGGGGTCAAAATACGCAGTACACCCCTAGATAAATTCGTTAAGGAGTCTAGTTTTCAAAATGGGGTCATTTGTGGGGGTTCTCTATGGTTTTGGGCGCTCAAGAACTCTACAAGTGGGCAATGGGGCCTAAAAGGACTTCAAGCAAAATTTGTGTTCCGAAAGCCACTGGTCGCTCCTTTCATTTTGGGCTCCGTTGTGTATCCAGACATAATATTAGGGCCACAATGGGTATGTCTCTGAACACGGGACAAACAGGGGTATCCATTTTTGGGTGCAAGTCTTCCTTCATATGTGTGCTGTACAAAAAAAGCTGTTTTTAAAATTACAGAATTGCCGAAAAAACGAAAATCACAATTTTTTCCTTTTGCTTGGTTTGAATTCATTCAAAAACTGTGGGGTCAAAATATGCAGTACACCCCTAGATAAATTCCTTAAGGGGTCTAGTTTTCAAAATGGGGTCATTTGTGGGGGTTTTCTATGGTTTTGGGCGCTCAAGAACTCTACATGTGTGCTATGGGGCCTAAAAGGACTTCAAGCAAAATTTCTGTTTTGAAAGACACTGACTACTCCTTTCATTTTGGGCCCCGTTGTGGACTCAGATATAACAATAGGGCCACAATGGGTATATTTCTGAACACGGGAGAAATAGGGGTATCCATTTTGGGGTGTAAATCCTGATTTTCATGTAAACTATAGGAAAAAAATATGTCTTTAAAATGACAGATTTGCAAAAATATGAAATTTTACTTTTTCTCCTCTAAATTGAATTAATTCCTGAAAAAAAACTGTGGGGTCAAAATACTCATGACACCCCTCAGTGAATATATTAAGGGGTGTAGTTTTTAAAATGAGGTCATTTGGGGGGGTATCTATTATTCTGACACTCATGAGCCTTTCCAATCTCGGCTTGGTATAGGAAAACAAAGTGTTCCTCAAAATGCTAAAAAGTAATGTTAAATTTGTACGTCTCCTAAATAGTTAAAAAAAAAACAAAAGTTTTTCCAATGTGCGCCCAAAATAAAGTAAACGGGTGGAAATATAAATCTTAGCAAAAATTTCTATATTATGTTTGCACATATTTAAGATATTGCAGTTGGAAATGTGAAAAAATGACGATTTTTTCAAAATTTTCCCAATTTTGGCGCTTTTAATAAATAAACACAATTTCTATCGGTCTTTTTTTTCCGCCTAAATGAAGTACAACATGTGGCGAAAAAACAATGTCAGAATCGCTTGGATATGCAAAACCTTTCTGGTGTTTTTCCATGTTAAAGTGACACATGTCAGATTTGCAAAATTTGGCCTGGTCATTAAGGCGTAAACAGGCTTGGTCACTAAGGGGTTAATAAAAAAGAGAATTTACAAAAAAAAAAAAGAAAGAAAAGGCCACAGCACTTGCCTAGTATTAATTTACTAGTCAATTCTTCAGTCTGTTACATGGAACCTACCATAGAAACTGCTTAGTTACTGATGATGATCGGACAGGTCCTGTCATATAGTTATAATAGAGTAGGTCACCGTTCAACCTCCTGACTGTATAATTATGGTCTGTAGCTTATTTAGGTGAGTATAGAAAGTAACAATAATTAAACTGTTCATGTAGCAGACAGAATGGTATAGCTTTTAGTTAATGCTTTGCTGATGCATCAAGGGGTTGATGTGAAAGTGAAACCAAATTTTTTTCCATACAGATGGTGCCTGACAAGTATCAGATGGCGGGCCACATTGCATGTAAGTGGCTGCCATGCACAGAGGAGACCTCCAGTGTGACATGCAATCAGGTTGGGTGCAGAAATGGAAAAATGTGTTTTGGCAGGAGGGGCCCTTTAAGTCCCGGATAACCTATTTGATTGTAGATTTGGCCTCATACATATGGCTGCATTACGGTTTTATACAATCTGGAAGTTGCAGGGGTCCAAAGTCTATGAGGCCCCATTGTTCTTCTGAATGTCATTATAATTCTGCATGAACAGAGAAAAATACTTCTGATTATGTTGCCCTATGGAGCCGAAGGTACTCTGAGTCATAGGCTCTGTTTGCACAGCTCTGTCTTGTGCATGAAGCCTAAAAATATTTCTGATCTTTTAGATAATTCCTGAAATGTCCATTTGGTTTCACTTTTTTATCAAAGAATAATGTTCCACTATGTTGCTTCATCGGTTGTTTCATAATAATTATTTCAATTGTAATATTCTTTTGGTCCTTCTATACTTTCCAGAAAATAAAACCTATATGACATTTTGCATTTGTTCTCTTCAGGGTAATGTTTTGTTACTTTCTATATATATTTTTTTTCTTGTCATTTTCTTTTTTGACATTTAGAAAGATGATGGACTGTCACAGTTAGTACATGACAATGCCTACACTTCAATTCATGGGATGATTCATGATAATGCACCAATTCTCGATTTTCACTGAAACTACTAACCTTTTAGTGGTGGCGAAAAAGGTCATTTAACAGGCATTCATGAGTATTAAAAGACATCATTTCATTATGTTTCTGATTTTATTATTCTTCTTTCTTTCCCGGAGTCACATTCTAATTGCTCACTTGCTCGCAGGACTGATAAATAAAGGCTGCTGTAGGTAGTATTTTCGTATTCATCTAGTAAAGTGGGGATATCTGCCTCTAGTAAGGTTGTACAATAGCCAAAGTCAACTTCAAGTATCTGGTGCAGATGAAGCAATTTTGCCTCTCTTTCTGAATGATTATACCTGATTTGAAATGTAAAGTTCTCATGAGTAATAGCAGTTTTATGCGAGTTCGTGTGAATCAAGCACAGCTTTTTGACTTCTAATGCAATAGACTAAGGGTATTAATATTGATCTAGTGATTTTTGCTTTTATGAATTGTTAACAAATTAGTAGATGTAGAAAGTTTAAGGTTCCATTTTGATGTGTTCTTTGAATGTAAGAAAAATGGCTATTACATAGAAAATATCATCAAGTTATATAAACAAAGAATTCAGATAAGGTTTTGGTTCAACATTGGCATTTAATTGACTGGGAGCTGTGGTAAAATTATGACATCAAAGGGAGTCTGCCACGTGCCTAAAGCACTATAAGCAAACTTATGGTGCTGTTAGTAGAGGTGACAGATGTTGCATTTTTTTTATACTCACCCTCTTCCTGGTTTCCACCACTTAAGTTCACTAGACTTATATAGGCTAATGCACATGGGACTTTGAAAAGAGTCAGATTTTCATCCGATGCATGGACTTCAGCAGCAGGAGTCACTTGAACCAGTGATGCTGAATCCTATGATTACAATAAACTGTAGCAGTGATAAGGTTTATTCATTGGGCAGTATGAAGGCATCAGTTCAGTGCTGCAATGCATAGTAATTAGAGATGAGCGAGCACCAAAATGCTCGGGTGCTCGTTACTCGAGTCGAACTTCCCGCGATGCTTGAGGGTTCGTTTTGAGTAACGAACCCCATTGAAGTCAATGGGCGACCCGAGCATTTTTGTATATCGCCGATGCTCGCTAAGGTTTTCATTTGTGAAAATCTGGGAAATTCCCGAAAGTGATGGGAACGACACAGAAACGGATAGGGCAGGCGAGGGGCTACATGTTGGGCTGCATCTCAAGTTCCCAGGTCCCACTATTAGGATACAATAGTGGCAAGAGTGCCCCTCCCCCCGCACTGTCAGCATAAAGATCGTTCTCATCTGCCACAGCTGTAACAGCTGTGGCAGAGAAGAACGATGTTAGCCCATTGAATTCAATGGAGCCGGCAATACAGCCAGCTCCATTGAAAGCAATGCGCTGCGGGCGATCGAGGGATGAATTTTCGGGAAGGGCTTAAATATATAAGCCCTTCCCTGCAATTCATCCAGAAATGTGTAAAAATAAAAAATATATATATACTCACCCGGTCCCGGCAGACGGAGTTCAGCTGCGGCCGGCGGCAGTTCTCTGAACTGCTCTCTGTAGTATTCAGCAGCCGGGGATTTAAAATCCCCGCCTGCTGAATGAGCTGCCTCTGATTGGTCACAGCCTGACCAATTAGAGGCAGCTCTCACTCACACCCATTCATGAATTCATGAATGGGTGTGAGTGAGAGCTGCCTCTGATTGGTGAGGCTGTGACCAATCAGAGGCAGCTCATTCAGCAGGCGGGGATTTTAAATCCCCACCTGCTGAATACTACAGAGAGCACTTCAGGAGAACTGCCGGCCAGACGTGTCTGAACTCCGGCTGCAGCGGAAAGGTGAGTATACATTTTTTTTGTATTTTTACACATTTTAGGATGATTTTCAGGTAAGAGCTTATTTTTTTAAGCCCTTCTCGAATATTCATCCCGCGCTCGCCGGCAGCCCATTGCTTTCAATGGAGCCGGCTGTATTGCCGGCTCCATTGAATTCAATGGGCTAACATCGTTCTTCTCTGCCACAGCTGTTACAGCTGTGGCAGAGGAGAACGATCTTTATGCTGAGAGTGTGAGGGGGTCTCACTGCCGCGCTCGCCGGCAGCCCATTGCTTTCAATGGAGCCGGCTGTATTGCCAGCTCCATTGAATTCAATGGGCTAACATTGTTCTTCTCTGCCACAGCTGTTACGGCTATGGCAGAGGAGAACGATCTTTATGCTGACATTTTTTATTTTTATTTTTTTACACATTTTAGGATGATTTTCAGGTAAGGGCTTATATTTTTAAGCCCTTCCCGAAAATTCATCCTGAGATCGCCGGCAGCCCATTGCTTTCAATGGAGCAGGCTGTATTGCCGGCTCCATTGAATTCAATGGTCAGTGCTCGTTTAATCGAGACGAGTACCGCGTGGTGCTCGTCTTGAGTAACGAGCATCTCGAGCACCCTAATACTCGAACGAGCATCAAGCTCGGATGAGTATGCTCGCTCATCTCTAATAGTAATCAATAGAGGATTCAGCATCATCACTTTGGTTAATGGATCTACTATACATCCATAAGCCCCAGAGGTGACCCATAAATTTTGATGTCTGTATTACCTGATATACAGATGGACTCCCTTACTGATCTGGATAGCGAGCTATTCAGCGATGGATTTGGTCTTTTTACATGGTACGAACACTCAGCTCGATGTAATGAGCTCTGATTGGTGCTCATTTCACTTTCCCTTAGAATCTGCTTATCAAGCTGAATGAACACTATTACCCCCCTTGACCTCAATTGCTGGATATACATCTTCCTGCTCATGTGGGGGGAATGTACTGTTAATCAGTGAACATTTTTACGCTTACAAAAATGAGCTGAATAGCATCACAACGAGCATTTTTGTTAGGTCCGCCATTGTTGTGCTGGACCTACACCTGCGGATATGCACAAATAATAGCCCAATGTGCTGAAGGCAAGACAAACAACACAAAAATAAATAGGAAGTCTTTCCCTAAATACGTACCGATGAGGGAGAGAGCCCTGCCTGTCACAGCAGACTGATCGCTTCGATAGATGCGAGCATGCAGTCTTTCCTGGGACCTAAGTAACCCTACTTGGCCAACAAAATAAAGGACAAGAAAACCCACACAAGGAAAACAAAATGACACACAGCACTTAGCTGGTCATGAAGCCGCAACACACGGAGCCATCCTCTGTTAACATCACAGCAGAAACCACGCTGTCCACAGGAGCCACTTACTACCAGCTCAGACAGCTAGCAGCTGACAATACACAGCAACTAGCTCACTTTCCATCCCAGGTAACTAGCCAGCTAATCACCCACAAATGTGACCACATTACATCACACCTACTGAGCTAGAAGGTGCACCACCATATCTAAATCCCATACCATACTTTGTCAATCCGGCAGCGATCTTAGCACTACTGCAACAATTTTCTTGTTTATTGGCTTATCATTGGTCCCTTTATAGAGTCGGATTGTTGGGCACAAGAGCATTCAGAGGAACATTGAGGTATGATAACTGGCTAGTGTAAAAGGACCATAAGGCTCTGTAATAAATTTGGAGCAATATTATATTCGCACAGCACAATTTAATCAGGTGAGCAGATTATAAACAGTTTGTCCATTTGCCTTTGTCCACACATTGTACTTTGTGGAGAACCGTTATGATGGCGCTATACAAATAAAGATTATTATTATTAAGATTATTATTAACCGTGTATTTTTCTTTTTTTTTCCAGTGATTATCACTGCAGTACAATGCACCTTCACATTCTATATTATTACCAGTGATTCCTGAGCTTTCAAGAGGCCAGGAGTTGTCCAGGATAAGAAAAAGCAACATGCATCAGTCGGTTGGCTGTGTGGGGTTGGTGACTTTTTACTGTTTTTATTTATTTTATAATAGAATAGGAAACCATACAATTTTCAACTTCAAAATACATGTAATTCTTACACATACTTTTCTTATACCATTGCAGTGGCCTCTAGAATGGTGCACTCTATTGACTGGTCTGTTCATAGTAATGGATGTCATTCATGTGACCCACCAAACATTTCAACTGGTATTCAACTGACACTGATCAGACATCTAATAGGTGAATAGTAGTTTACTGTGAAGCAGAACTCACACAGTAGAACTGCCTGCAGCATCATGATGACTGTCAGTGTCTATGCAGAAGCAGCTCTTATATTCTCTTTCTCGTCTCCACTGTGGGGCGTGTTTTTCTTTCCAGTTAACATTATTATAGGGTTGTCCCTTTTTTCACAAAAAATACTGGCCAAGGTAAAAAGGATGTGGTTTAGGAGCATGTTTTGAAGTAGGACTTATATGTGATTTACCCTTGTTATTCCACCTGGCAATGTATGAATAAACTGACAAGTGACTGTTATCACTCTTATATTATAGTTTTATGCTTCAAGGTCTGCACTAAGGTTTCAGCCACCATTACCTCATGTATTGTGTCAAAAACCGGCCCCATAATGAGGTGCCAGACACTTGCCCTTCCCCACATATTGGGGGCATTAGCCACTGATGCCTTCATAAAAATGCCTGGGGTTCATAGTTACTCATGATGTACTATTGGCAGGGGCATATATAGTCATTGGGCCTCCTCCAAAGAACTTAATATATATTCTATAAAACAACTTTTATAAGACAGGGGCCTGAGATGCAACAGCTCAGTTCTAGTGTATCTCTAAATATTGCAGCTATGATATAACAGTAAGCTATCAGGTGTACACAGAGATAATGATTACAGTGCAGTTAACTCCTGTGATCACAGGTAATGGTTCTTTTGATTGGTGATGTCCATTTTTGCTCTCTTTCTTTATCTGTGCCAAGATATTCATGAAGGCTTCTTCCAGCCACAAGTCATCTCTGAACACTCTGCACTACATAGTACACTGCATCCTGCTACTATCCCAACTCACCTCTGAGTAATCCCCCCATAGTACTAGTGGCCCCCATTTAGTCACAGTACTTCTTTCTGTTGCCCTTACTTAGTAATACTGCCCCAAACCCCAGAACTCTGCACTGTGAGACCAAAAGTCTGGGAGAGGAATCAGCTTTACAGCTTATGCTTTACAGAGAGCAAAGTCTTCACAATGAGTAAAAAGTCCGAAGTAAAGAAAACAGAACTGCTTTGTGCACAGTCTAGAAAAACTTTCAACTACAGCATTCTTGGTGTAAAGTCCAAACAGGACGTGCTGGATCTGTAATCCAGAGATACTCATGCAACTGCATGCATGCTAAACACCAAAAGAAAGTTAACTAGTGAACTGCGAATAGGACTCATGAGCAGACATGATACAATAACTGACAAACACCCAAAATGCTCACGTAACATATCTGCATGCATTAACAGATGGAATTGCGAGGTATTTCCTCCAATATACTTAAGCCCAAGAGCCCATGAGAAGGTTCCTCATTGTCTTGAGTGTCCTTACTATAACAAGACAACTACCCCATGAATCTTGCCTGCAAGTGGTGCAATAGCCCCATGCTGGAACCTAAGGGCCTGGCTCATCCTAGATGGAAAATGATCCAAGCAGAACATGACACAGTTCACACCAACACACAAGGGAATGCATACCACACAGAACAGGACTGTTCATCTCAAGTCCAGCCACCTGCACAGACACACAGAACATGTTGCTGTTCACACCTACAGAACAACATGCATGGATGCAACGACAAGGGTACTGGGAGGGAAATGAGGAAACCAGCACCCTCTAGCCAGACAGGCTGGTATTTGTGTGCAGCAGACCAGTGGTGATTGACTGACTGGAGAACTCGACATCCAGCCAGCTCAAACATCCCACACCTGTGGCAGTGTGCTCCTGGAAACTCATAGAACTTTAGGTCCCAGGAGCATAACCTGACATTGCGTGCATTAAAAAATCAGCCTTATTCCTCCATTATGCAACATTTGGACTGTGTCAGTGTTTCTCAAGCATATGCCATTTAACACCAGTGACACATTCTGGATAAATGGCATACTAGAGTAACCACAAACCCTGTGATAGCATATAGAAATCTTGGGAAAGATGAAGAATGAGAAGTCAGCCTCTTCTGACACTATCCCGGCATGCCCAAAATGAAGCCAATAGCTGTTCTTGCATTCCTTGTTGCACAGCAATAACAGATCATGTGACTACTGCTAATCAACAGTGACTCTATCCACATAAAGGAGAGAAAGAGTAAAACATTTAAACTCCTTAAAAGGGTTTTCCAGGACTTAAAAAAAAAGTTAAAAAAGGGCTTAAAATTAATAAAAAATAACTTATCGTAAAGTCATACTCACCTTTCCCTACCGCCTGCAAGTCCACTGCCAGCGGCTTTAAATCTCCTCGCTGATATGTTTACAGGCTGCAGTCAGCCTGTGACATCCCGTAAACAGGCTGCTGCAGCCAATGACAGGGCTGAGTGGTAATCGCTGAGTCCTGTTAGTGGGTGCAGCAGCCAGTTTATGAGGCGCTTAAATTGATTGCAGCCTGTATTCAATATGACACTGGGGAGACCCTGGGGACTTGTGGGGAGCAGGAAGAGATGCATATGAGCTCTTAATTATATTTTTGCCATATGGGACCCATTTTCACATTAAAGTGTTAACTTGGACAACCCATTAAATGCTTCAAATATGCATACAGTATCACTGGACATTGTAAGAATTTAGTAACAGGTTGCTAATTGAAAGAAGGAGCAATTTACTAAGACAGAATAAATGCTGTATATCAAAGGATGTCTATGATGTGTGTATATAATCACTTTGTTTAATGATATGTGTAACCACTGATCTACAATGCTTTTCATGCACCCATGTACATCTCCTCCTGCTGTTTCTTTTACTCCTGTGAAAATAAGAGAGAATGGAAAATATAATTAAAATTGCCAATCTTTTCTCTGGCATTCTGAAATTTGCAAGAACAAAGGTAAAGAAAGAAAGACATACTTCACTGTACATTACTAAAGTGTATACTGTAGAGAAGGAATCTATGACAAAATCCTATCCTGGGCAGTCCATCAATTAGCTGCAACAAGACTTGGCACTCTGCTACTCCATCACTAATCCCCCATTTGCGCCTTTTTTCAGCACCTTGGAAATCAACAATATTATTGGGACTTTCTTATATAGTCTTCCCACCACCGCTCATTTGAAATCAGAGATGGCACACTATGCCACAAGCTGGTCTAGTTCTCCTCTAACAGGCAGTTTCAGAACTGAGAACTTGAACTTGGAGAAAATGCCCTTGTTTCCTGGAGCTCATAGCAATGACAATACCACACGTTATACCAGAAGTATTGTAGGAAAGTGTCAAGGCTTTTCGAATATCATGGCCGATGGACCAATGTAGAAATCATAATTCAACTTCACTATGCTTATGGATAGCTTCCCCTGCAACATACATGATTAATTTTTAGTAATGTGATTTAAAAAGTAGGCTAAGTGATTTTTTTGTAGAAGAAATCATGCAGTAAGTGGTTGTAAGCAATCATTATCATTTTTTAAAGTGCTTTTTAAAAGAGACTTATAGAACCACATGAAGACTTACAGATAAAATAGCTTTCTTACCCTACTTTGTACTATTTTCAGCAATTAATTTGTATTATCCATTACAAAGAATAAGGTAAAAAATCCCCGTAATCAACTACTAAGTGATCATTTGATTCAATATAGCACAAGGCCTCAGGTTAAAGGGGTTGTCAAACTTTTAATAAGCTATCCTTAGGTTAGGTCACCAATAGTTGATCCGCGTTAGTCCACCACTCGGGACACTACCATTAAGCTGATCGCTGGGCAGCTGTATGAGTATACATAGATGCTGTGTTGTTAGAAACACACATCTCCATTCTCTTTGCAGTGGTCTGGAATAGTACTGCAGGAGAAGTTCCCTTCACTTCAGTGGGAACTATGTCTGCAGTACCATCCCAGGCCACAACAGAGAGAATGGAGCTGTATATTTCAAACAACATAGTGGCTCCACACACTCATACAGCTGCCCGTCAATCATATGCTCATTGGGGTCCTGGGCGGTGGACTCCTACCAATCAACTATTAATAACCTATCTTACGGATAGCTCATCAGTAGTTTCAGACCCAGACAATCTTTAAATGGTGCACTATAAACATATTTTAGAATTTGATTTTACAACATTTCTTTTACATATTCCAGGTGGAGAAAACTTATAATTTTTGTTAACAGTGCGTTCAGTAACTAGTTGTTTAAAGAATATTGCAAACTACGGTGATTTGTTGTAAAGATCCATAATATAGAACAAATGCCAATCTATGGGTCCATACTGTACAAGTTCTACCCGAAACAGGGTTCTACTGGTTTGGTTCTTTAAACTCTATTCCTAAACACTGATGTATAACACTGTTGAAAAGCCATAAAAGCCCTGACAACACTTTTATACGGAGGTTTTATGGCTCTTAGACAGTGTTATACACCAGTTTTAGGGCTTTTAGTAAACTTCCGGTTTGGTTCCAACTAATTCAGACTAAACCAAACTTTTTGCAAAAGTTCGATGAACTGACTAAACCAAAGTTTTCAAAAATGTGCTCATCACTAACTATAAGGAATGATTAAAATTATAAGTGATATGAGTCTTTAGCTCAGAATAATCATTTAAATATATCACGAGCATCTGAACAATCCGGAAATGTAAAATGCTGATAATTACAATCATACTAACCTGTACAAATTTATGGACATATCAACATTTTTTACAGACTCTGGCTAGAAAATATTTTTTTTTCTTACTAGATAATTATGGACGGTTGGCAACTCTGGCGGTATTTGGCAACAGACAGAGTACCATAGTTCATATTTTCTATAGAAACTCTAACTACTCATAGATAAGAATATGGCCGTGAATAGGTGGGAGCATTTTCATATGTGAACGGAACGGCTTTTAAAGAATAATAGAGCCACGGAAACTAGCATCACCGATAATTATCTAAATAGACTTACCTTGTACACGTCGAATGCCGTAAAGTGTTGAAATGTGCTCTCCTTAATAGCTGTGAACTTTTACCACATTTCTCCTTTTGTTATTCTGACACTGAAATGGTTATCTCGAGAATGTGATTGAAAAGTATGCAAGAAAAGCACTTACAAGTGAAAGGTCTGTCTACTTTTCACCAGGTAGTGTACTGACCTCTATACGTTGTTCTGACTGATAGTTGTACGCTGCCTTCTTTAGATACAGGGATAAAATGGTGCGGAAAAACATGTTCCATCGAGGCATGAGTAAGGAGATTTCTGACAGAAACATTTAATATATAATTGTTGCCTCGGAACTCAAATGTGCACAAATAACAGCATGTTCTGGGTTTTTGGCAATTATGCTATTTTCAATTCATTAATGTTTTGTACACTTTTAAGTGCTGTGCTGCAAGTAGAAAATTAGTTTTTTTGGTATTTTTTATTTTTAATTTATTTTTTCTTTAACAAAAATAATTTTAGGGAATATGTTTTGTGCTTTAAATATACATTGTATTTTTATTAACTTATTGCATTATATATGAAACATTTGACAATTATATCACCTTTTGGCTACTGCAATAAAATAAGATTTTCTAGAAATCTCATTACAGTGACACGGAGTCAAGTGTTCTAAGGCTGAACTACAAAGAGACTTGCAATCATGGGCAATATATTCTTTTTTATTTACTGTAATACAGGTTGGGTAGATATGTTTGTGCTGTAGGTGTGTCAAATCGTAGGACGTCAGCATGTAAAACAAATGGTCACATAGTATACATTCCATAGAAATGTAGAAGATGACAGCCCTTCGCATGTAGTACCTTTTTAGGGCTTAGTCACACAGGCTGACTGAGCCCTTACTGGAGGAAGAAGACGGCCGTACTTCAGGACGGACGATTCCCCGCAGCGCCGAAGAAAGAACATGTTCTTTCCTCCGGCGCTACAGAGAGATGTCCGTCCTGAAGTGGGGCCGTCTTCTTCCTGCAGTAACACGGGCGCCAATGCGCCCGTGTGACTAAGCCCTAGTGGCTGGTTTTATACGGGCAGATAATGTGTTTGTGCTAATGAGTGTTGCCCAACAATGAGCATGTCAATCAGAGCTCGTTCCTTTTGTCTACACACGCAGATTATCTGCAGTATGGGTACAAACAATCATTACTACAAGTGTTCGTTCCCATGTTGCTATCATCGATTGACTGCTGTGTGGTCGATCATTGTGTGCTTACAAGGTACCAAAAACAATTTTATGCTCATTTAAATGAGTTGATCAGCTGACAAAGAAGTATTTGCTCCTTCGTCAACTGATTGTTGGCCATTTTACACGGGTGACCATTCATGCCTGATAAAACAGATAAACAAGAGATTTTACTACTGTGAGAAAAACATATTATTTACATGAAATCATGTGCGCTGAATCCGAATCTGATTCAAAATTCGCCTGGGACATCTAGATCTTAAGTTATACAGTTTGCGACAGCTTGGTAGATTAGCCCACATATTGATGCATAGCAACATAATAATTGCTGCCTCATTACCTGCATCCTGCCTTCCAGCGCCTCTTGTGTAATACATCCCGACAGCAGAGGGCTCCTGCAGCATCTGGACACATCTGAGCATGTCGGTAAGCTGATGTCAGCAGCTGCTCGGCCTATATAATATGAGATGGCCCAAGTGAAAGCTTCTAGTGGACAACACTGTTGCTTATACAGCTAGTATGTCTGTTTTAGCCTAAAGATGAGCAGGCAGGGCCGTGTTAGCCATCTGGACAATTGTTGCTACATTTCTGGTAAATACACCACATGTGTTCAGCGCAAAAACCTGACAAAGAGTGAAGGTTACAAGTATTATTTGGGGTGTAAAGGTGGAGATCAAAACAAAAGATGGACCCCTCACATCTGCTGCACCATGTGCTACTCACACAATAACTCAATGGCAAGAAGTAGGCAATGCCGTTTGCTGTGCCTATGACTTGGTGTGGACCGAAAGATCATCACTCGGCTGCTATTTCGGCACGACCAATGTTGCTGGATTTTTAAATAAGAACAAATAAAAAATAGTTTCTCCTGATTGTGAGCGATCCTTACAAAGTGACGCAGCGGCCGTCCAGAGCCAAGCACACTGTTGGCAGATGCAATGTGCTACATGCATCACTAGTTGATCCAAAGCAAGTGTACCTTCCACCACTAAAGATGGTGTACCACTGGTGCTATACCACTAAACATGGTGTACCACTTGGGATTGTACCACTAAACATGGTGTACCACTTGGGGGTGTACCACTAAACATGGTGTACCACTTGGGGGTGTACCACTAAACATGCTGTACCACTTGGGGTGTACAACTAAACATGCTGTACCACTAAACATGGTGTACTACTTGGGGGTGTACCACTAAACATGGTGTACCACTTGGTGGTGTACCACTAAACACGGTTCTTCATAAGGCATGGTGTACCATCTTGAGTGAGAAATATGTACATGAGGACAACATGATGCTATAGCATATTAAACAAAGGATAAAAAGCAGACACAACCCGGGAAAGTGAACATATAATTTAAACAGCAAATTCTGGAAGCTGTTTGTAGATAAGAAGTGTGAAAGTTTTATTATTGTCTGATGGAACTGTGGTCAAAACTGTTATACCCCCAATATGAAGTGTTTAAAAGTGTGGTCGCCTCCATTCATTGCAAACAGATGAATGACTGCCTGTTTGCACTTGGCGATAATTTCTTGGTATTCAGGTAAGCTAAAAGCCAAGCGATACTGACAGGTGAGTTATTTCTTGCTCAGTGCCTTGTCGGTGGTCATGTGCACACGGGATGACTATTGCCTGAATTCACTGTTTCCATGGATTATTTAACATGATAATGCCTCTTGTAAAGATTCCTTTAGGGAGCAGAATTATCTGTTTCCTCCATGTGTAGTGTATGAGAGACATTATGGCAACTAGTTTCCACCCAGCTTCTACGTCTGATACAAATAAAAATATTACATGTATCACAAAAATTGGGGAAGAGCTTAATATACATTACATTAACATATTCCCAAGACATCTAGATCTAGTTAAGCATGTAGTTTTAGTCATACATCGATCAGCCATAGCAATGAAACTACATGCTAAATATTGTGTAACTCCTCCTTTTATCTCTAAAACAGCTCTGACCCATTGAGATATTGACTGCACAATACCTCTTAAGATGTCCTGTGGTCCCAAGATGCCAATAGGAGAACCTTTAAATCCTGCAAGTTGCAAAGCGGGGCCTCCATTGAGGCTATTTGTTTTTCCAGTACATCACATGAGCAATTTGGAGGTTAGCTCCACACCTTGAATGCTTTGTCATGTTCCTCAAACTATTTCTGGCACATTGTTCTGGAGAAAAAGCTATTATTATTAGAGAATATTTACCATTACTATAAAGATGAGACGTTACATAGTAACATAGTATGTAAGGCCGAATGAAGACAATGTCCATCTAGTCTAGCCTGTTATCCTCCTGTGTTGTTGATCCAGAGGAAGGCAAAAAACCCCAAGGGCAGAAGCCAATTAGCCCTTTGGGGGGAAAAATTCCTTCCCGACTCCCTAATGGCAATCAGACTAATCCCTGGATGAACCCCTAATAGTTCCTACCTGCCTGTATACCCGGATTAACAATAAACCTAAGATTTATATCCTATAATGTCCTTCCTCTCCAGAAAGACATCAAGTCCCCTTTTAAACTCCTCTGTGGATTTTTTCATCACCACATCCTCAGGAAGAGAGTTCCACAGTCTAACTGCTCTTACAGTAAAGAACCCTTTTCTGTGTTGGTGATGAAACCTGCTTTCCTCTAGACGTAGCGGATGCCCTCTCGTTACTGTCGCAGTCCTGGGTATAAACAGATCATGGGAGAGATCCTTCTATTGTCCCCTCATGTATTTATACATAGTTATTTGGTCGCCCCTTAGCCGGCTTTTTTCTAGAGTAAATAATCCCAATTTGGATAGCCTTCTGGGTATTCCAGTCCCGTCATTCCATGTATTAGTTTAGTTGCCCTTCTTTGAACCCCCTCCAGCGCTGTAACATCTTTCCTGAGCTCCGGTGACCAGAACTGTGCGCAGTATTCCATGTGAGGCCTGACAAGTGCCTTATATAGTGGGAGGATAATGTTCTCGTCCCTCGCCCCTATACCTCTTTTAATGCACCCCAAGACTTTATTAGCTTTTGCAGCAGCTGACTGGCATTGGTTACTCCAGTTTAGTCTACAATCCACTAGTACCCCCAGGTCATTTTCCATATCACTTTTCCCTAGCAGTACCCCATTTAGTGTATATTGGTGACATCCGTTTCTCCTGCCCATGTGCATAACCTTACATTTTTCAACATTGAACTTCATTTGCCATTTTTCTGCCCAAGCCCCAAGCTTATCTAGGTCCATTTGTAGCCGTACCTTGTCCTCCGTTGCATTGATTATATTGTATAATTTTGTGTCATCTGCAAATATTGATATTTTACTGTGCAGCCCCTCTATTAGGTCGTTGATAAATTTGTTGAACAGAATGGGGCCCAATACTGAACCCTGTGGCATCCCGCTAGCGACGGTGGCCAAATCAGAGTATGAACCATTTATTACCACCCTCTGCTTTCTATCTCTGAGCCAATTCTTCACCCAGATACACGTTTTCACCCAATCCGAGCTGTCTCATTTTATATATCAGCCTTTTATGCGGCACAGTGTCAAATGCTTTAGAGAAGTCCAGATATATGAGATCAATAGACTCTCCCAGGTCCAGCCTAGAGCTTACTTCATCGTAGAAGCTGATCAGATTGGTCTGACATGATCGACCCTTCATGAACCCATGCTGGTGAGGAGTTATTCTGTTGTTCTCGTTGAGGTATTCTTCGATGGCGTCTCTCAGAAAAACCCTCGAATATTTTTCCCGTTACTGAAGTGAGACTTACCAGCCTGTAGTTACCAGGCTCACTTTTGGTCCCCTTTTTGTAAATTGGAACCACGTTGGCAATGCGCCAATCCAATGGTACAACCCTGGTCTTGATAGTATCCACAAATATTAGATATAGTGGCCTAGCTATCACATCACTTAGTTCCTTTAGTACTCTTGGGTGTATTCCATTTGGGCCTAGCGGTTTATTGATTTTAATCTTCTTTAACCAGTTCTGCACTTCCTCCTGTATTAGGTATGAGATATTTTGTGGGGGGTTCATTTTATTCCCCTGCATCTCATGTGGCATTTCCTTTTCGTTTGTGAATACGCTTGAAAAAAAACTATTTAATAGATTTGCCTTCCCTCCATCATCTTCAATGATTTCTCCTGCATTATTTGTTAAAGGGCCAGTGCTCTCGGTGCAAATCCTTTTGCTGTTAATATAGTTGAAAAATAGTTTCTGGTTGTTTTTGCTCTCTTTGGCGATCAGTCTTTCTGCCTCTTCCTTAGCAATTTTGATATTATCTTTGCATATTTAGTTTTTTTCCTTGTTAGTCTGCAGCAATGTAACATGTCAAAGTCACATCCACATGAATTCCATACCCAATGTTTCCCAGCGGAATATTGCTCAAAGCATCACAATATCTCTGCTAGCTTGCCATTTTCTTATAGTCTATCTTGGTGCCAACTTATACTCAGGTAAGTGACACAAACACACAGCTTCATACGCTAAATATAAGAGAAAACAGATCTTACTATAGGACAATCAAACCACTCTTTAGGTTTACTTTAAACTTGCATGCTCACTAAAAAAGTTTTTTAGCCTTCATGCCAGTACTCTGACATTCAAGGACCCGTTCTAGATGATCATTCCTCCTGTCTCCTCCACTCAGTTCAGTTTAGGACTGTTTAGGCCACATTGCGGGCCTGCAGGTCAACTAGTTCTTACTGCAGTAGAGACAAATACAGTCTCCCTTGAGTTTGAGCTTAATTCAGTTTTCACACCACTGGTTCCAAAATTGGTCTGACTACTATACAATTCCACAGAGCTGACCACTTGGGCTGACAATTCACTTCAGCCTTCACTGCACAGGCAGCAAACCACATGGTTTACTGGCAGGCCCATTTTCTGTGTGGCCTAACGCTATCAGAACCCAGACCACTAATGGGCACTTTGTGAGCTCATCATCGACTTTGTAACCCACATTTTATGACCAGCCTGCTAAAGCAGCAGAACTACTTCCCAATAAGGACCTGTTCACTCTCTGCAGACAAACTCCTTCTGAACTCCTTGCAGGACCATGTCGCATCACCTGAGTCACAACAGCCACTGCCACCTATTGACGAGGACATACAAGTGTATTTACTACACAGATTTTCAGAACTAAGGTCTGTAAAGTAACATTAAAAAGATATAAGGAAAAAAATTAATTATGTAAAAAGAAAATAAAAGCAGCAAAAGTGGAGACAGAGAGGCTCATTGCCAAACACAGTAAAACTAACCCTAAACTGGCCTTCAACTATATAAATAGCAAAAATATTAAATTAGAAAGTGTTGGCCTTTTAAAAAGTAATGGGAATGGTGACATTTAATGTAGAGTTTACTTTGTCACTCTGCATTTTATCTAACATTTTATTGTTGTCTTTGAATACACTGGAGAAAAAAAACTACTTAATAGATTTGTTTTTTCCTCATCATTCTCTACAATTTTATCTACATTATTTATTAAGGGGACAATACTTTTAGTATTAAAGCTTTTACTATTTAAATAATTGAATAACAGTTTAGGGTTAGTTTTCCTTTCTTGGCAGTAAGTCTCTGTCTCCACCTTTACTGCTTTTATTTGATTTTTACATAATTTAAGATGTTTTTAAACATTTTATATTTATTGTTTGTACTCTTATTTGTGAGAACACTGTCCCAGTCAATATGGTTAAGGACATCTCTGAGCTGATTAAACTTTGCCTTTTTAAACTTTATTTTTTTTTATAGCTCCCCGATAAATCTCCTTTTTGAAAGACAAGTGGAAATGTATTACATTATGATCACTGTTTCCCAGGTACCCATCAACTTGCACTCCTGTTGTTCTCTCAGGTCTATTGGTTAATATAAAGTCCAAAATGGTCATCCCCTAGTTGGGTCCTGTACAAGTTGGGTAAGGTAATCTTTAGTTATTGCCAGAAACCTGGTACCTTTATGATATCCGCAGTTGTCAGTTTCCTAGTTTATATCTGAATAGTTAAAGTCTTCAATAGTAATTACCTCATTGGAATTTGCTGCTTTATCTATTTGCCTCAGTAATAGATTTTCAGCCGCTTCTGTTATATTTTGTGGCCTATAAAACATTTCTATGAAGATTTTATTATTTTTTTCCTTCCATGTATTTCTACCCATAGGGACTCCACACGTTCATCTCTTTTTTTTACATATATCTTTCAGTTTTTTATGATCTCTTTTGAACAGACTGTAACTCTGTAACTTCACCGCCCAGTCACAGTTTACGTCCAACCAGGTCTCCGTTACTCCCAGTATGTCATTATTTTACTCAGACATTATTATTTCCAGTTCATCAACCTTATTGATCAGACTTGTAGTATTAGCCACCATACAGTTTAGAAGGTTTTAGTTATTTTTTTTATTTCAAGTGTATCCCTGTTAACTGTTCTGCCAGATGTCATGCTCCTAAGCCCTCATGGTGTGTGCCAAAATGTGAGACTTTTCAATGCTAGTTTTCAGGCTTAAGTTCTTATGTAAATCTGCCCCTAAATGTACAGCAAACATAGTGTTATTAAAAAGTACAATTTACACAGCAAAAAACAAGATTTTTAGGCTAAGTCAAACGAAAATTAAGAAACATTATGGCTTTCAAAATGTGGAGAAGAAAAACAAAAATCATTGCTGAATCATTATGTATAAAACCAGACTACACCCTAAAGAGCTTAACTAAAGTTATATCCATCTTTAAAAAGTCTGAGTGTTTGATTTTATGACATTGGTACACAAATGGAATGTTTGCATTATACATTTACATGTTTTTAAATTATTGGTCATCATGATGCATAATCTAATTGAGGCGTGATCATATGATAATAAAGCATTTTTTTAATAATTAGGTCATTGAGACCCACCATGAACAAATATTGCAATGAATGTTTAAATACTGGTGACTGTTTTCTTCACCACAAGAATTCGTGTGATATGCTTTTGATTCAAACCTTGTATTGGATATGTTGTAAATTAATCTGCTAATCTGAGCATGTAAAATACATGCATGCTAAACCCTGACGTGAATCGAAAATAAAATAACCACGCTTGACAGATATAATAGTTTAAGTGATTTCAAATTAACAACATCCCACTGACCGCAAGTGAAGAATAGGTTCATTCTCCTGCAATGAAATATGCTCTAGGGACTCATTATACAGAGTGGAGTAGTGAAACAAGAGTAAAATAATTGATGCTGAGCAAGAAAAATGACAGCGATTTAATGATTTAAAAACTCTTCCCTAAAGATTTCATAAGAAGTTAAACTATTTTCTGCTTTTCAATCAAGATGCTCTGAAGATTACAATGAAGAAAATACCCAGTTGTTATAGTAAAGCGTCACAGAAGTGAAGGACATGCATTAGGTGTGCTGTTACTTGTTTAGCTGCAGTACACAGTGACAGGAGGCAATGAAGTTTTAGACTTCATAAGAACAACGACAGAACAGAAGAACAGAAACTTCAAATTTGATTATAAATACTATTATAAGATATTCTTCAAAAAGGAACAGGAGGAATGAACTGAATGTTCCATTTGCAGCTAATGGACCGTTCATGTATTCTTTTTTAGAATAGCTTGTAACTTTCAATGGAGTATATCTTTTAAGGCTTAAACAGATGGGTGTGATTTTGTCCCGTTATACTGGTGTGATAATCACGGACGCATAATGGGATGAAACAAAACTATTGATTTCAATGGTTTCATTTTCCCTAGCAGTATTCTGTTAATAGTAGAGGCAAGAAAAGATAGGACTTGCCCTATCCTTCCCACAAGGCAGGACTTATCTTCCCACTTTGTTTTCAAACTTGGAATAGTGTAGAGTTTGAAGGGTCAAAAAAAAAAAGATTCTTGCTCGTGCGCAACTGTGCTCCATAGTGTGTGGAGAAGCCGTTACAGAGAGACCGCTCTGATTTGTTTTTCTTGCACTATGACGACGAGCCATATTGCCGTGTGAAGCTGCAACATGCGCGGTGTGACAGAAGAGGCATGGCCCAGAAAGAGCTTAGTGCTGACTGAGGATGGAGCATAGGGATGCCAAAATGCAACCCACAAAGCTTATAGGAGAGAGCAAATGACAGCCCATAAAAGTAGGTGGTTTAGTAGCATTAGCGGAGGGTAACAGTGATCTATGTAACATACATAGTAACGTAGTGTGTAAGACTGCAAAAAAAGACATGTCCATCTAGTTCAGCCTATTACCGCCTGATGTTGATCCAAAGGAAAGCAAAAAAAAACATTTAGGGGAAAAATTCCTCCTGGACTCCAATCTAGCAAGGTTTCTACACCAACCTAGAAGGGGGTTCTTTACTGTAAGAGCAGTGAGACTATGGAACGTTCTGCCTGATCACGTGGTGATGGCAAAATCGATAAAAGAGTTTAAGAGGGACCTGGGTGCCTTTCTTGAGCGATACAATATTACATATTAACTAATTACTTCAGAGGAATTGTTAATCCAGGCATTATTCTAATTGCCAGACTTGGATTCGGGAAGGATTGTTTTCCCCCTAAATAAGGAAAATTGTTTTCTACCTTATTGAGGTTTTTGCCTTCCTGTGGATCAACATTAAAATCACAGAGGTGAGGAAAAAGAAAAAAAACAAACAAAAACACATATTCACTGAAAAAGCCAAAAATACAATACCTGAAGGTCTGCAAAGCAGACACGGTCGCCATAGGCACGATCGCCATAAGGCAGGCACAATCGCCACCGGCACAATCGCCGTAGGGCAGGCGCAATGGCCTTAAGCCCTGAAGATATGTAGTCAGCCAGACAATAATGTGTGGAGGAGCAGCTTGTTCCTGGCAGGCTAATATGCAGTCACCCACTCAACCCAGCCCAGATGGGGAGGAGTGACTGCATATACTAATAGCCTGCACATGTGAACGATACCAAAGATGTCAGCCATAGATGGATGGTGACCCACCATACAGGATATCAACCCTGGCTGATATAACAGCGGGTTGCCCTGTATCTCCAAGGTGGGCCACACTGGCTGACATCTTGGGCTCCCCCACCAACTAGCAAACTACATACAAAGATACTAATGCATACTAATAAAATGCGGGTGTTGGTACTGCATTTTGGCCAAAACGCATAGGCTGACGGACCGCGTCGAGGTCACACCGCTTCCGTCAGTACCTACGCTAACTCACTATAAATTACATGAAATCACAGAGGTGAGGGAAAAGAAAAAACACATATTCACTGAAAAAGCCAAAAATACAATACCTGAAGGTCTGCAAAGCAGACACGGTCGCCATAGGCACGATCGCCATAAGGCAGGCACAATCGCCACCGGCACAATCGCCGTAGGGCAGGCGCAATGGCCTTAAGCCCTGAAGATATGTAGTCAGCCAGACAATAATGTGTGGAGAAGCAGCTTGTTCCTGGCAGGCTAATATGCAGTCACCCACTCAACCCAGCCCAGATGGGGAGCAGTGACTGCATATACTAATAGCCTGCACATGTGAACGATACCAAAGATGTCAGCCATAGATGGGTGGTGACCCACCATACAGGATATCAACCCTAGCTGATATGACAGCGGGTTGCCCTGTATCTCCAAGGTGGGCCACACTGGCTGACATCTTGGGCTCCCCCACCAACTAGCAAACTACATACTGGGCTGGGTTGAGTGGGTGACTGCATATTAGCCTGCCAGGAACAAGCTGCTCCTCCACACATTATTGTCTGGCTGACTACATATCTTCAGGGCTTAAGGCCATTGCGCCTGCCCTACGGCGATTGTGCCGGTGGCGATTGTGCCTGCCTTATGGCGATCGTGCCTATGGCGACCGTGTCTGCTTTGCAGACCTTCAGGTATTGTATTTTTGGCTTTTTCAGTGAATCTGTGGATCAACATTGGGGGAGGTAATAGGCTGAACTATATGGACATATATATTTATTCACCTAATGATTTATAGCAGAAATTAGCATAGATTACAGCTGAAATCTACACCAGATTGTGCCTCCTAAAACACTAAAAAATGCTGGTCTAAGTAAATCTGCCCCATAAAGTATTGATTAATTTTTTTCAGTAATTGCCTTTTGGGTTTTGTTTTTACAGTTTGTGGAATAAATTACATGATAACTTAGTTTTGCATATTGTTAAGATTACGGTGACACCAAATCTATATATAATTGTTGGTTCTTAATTTTTGAACAATAAACGGTTTTTAGAAAATAATTTGTGTATGTGATGCTGCATTCAATGACCTAAGACATTTGTATTTTTCTGCTGGTGCAGTTTATGAAAGAAGCTATTTTTCAGGATATGGTAACATATTTTGTAAGGGTGAATTCACACAAGCGTGTTTATATGCGTACTATTGTGCGCACAAAAACATGCGCCTATTAGAACCATTGGTTCCCTATGGTGTGTTCACATGTCTGTGTTTTACAGGCGTGCAAATGCACATACCTGCAAAACATAGGATATGCGTGCACCATAGGTCTGTGGTGCGTGTCAATATTCCCCAGCGGGGAGTCCCCTTGTCACTGAACACTGTGACAGCACTGTGTTCAGTGACAAGGGGACTCCCTGCAGGGAGTAAAGAATTCTATGAATGGCCAAGAGCTGCCCGCAGCCAAGGATACTGCATGTCTTCTACTTACCCATCCGGGTGTTCTATTTCCTTCACTGCAGATGTATTCGAAAGTGCCAGCCAGCACGCCACCACACATGCGCAGTGGAGATGTTGTTTTTTAAAACTCCCACTTTCAATTGCAGACGGGCCGCGGATTGAACAGCTTCCATTGACTTCAAGCCGTACGTGCGAGATTCACACTGAGGGCTTAGTCACATGGACGTTTTTTCGTGCGATTTTTTTTTTTTGTGCGCAAAACTGATGCGCACAAAAAATCACGTGACCGAAGCCAGCTTCACAGCTGAAAAAAACGCTTCTAGCAGTGTTTATCAACCCAAAGGGCTCAGTCACACGGGCGTTGCCCAATGTCCTCTGCCACGGTTGTGGCAGAGGAGAACGATATTCGACCATTGAATTCAATGGAACCGGCAATACATGGGCTGCCGGCAAGCGCTGTATTAATTTTCAAGGAAGGGCTTCAAATATAAGCTCTCCCCTGAAAAACCATCCAAAAAAGTGTAAAAAATAAAAAAATATATATACTCACCTTTTTGCAGCTGCCGGAGATTAGCCGCGTCCAGGCTCTTCTCCTGAACTGCTTTCTGTAGTATTCAGCAGGCGGGGATTTAAAATCCCCGCCTGCTGAATGGGCTGCCTCTGATTGGTCACAGCCCTCAGCCAATCAGAGGCAGCTCTCACTCACCCATTCATGAATTCACGAATGGATGAGTGAGTGCTGCCTCTGATTGGCTGAGCACTGTGACCAATCAGAGGCAGCTCTCAGCTATTGAATGACAGCTGAGAGCTGCCTCTGATTGGACGCAAAACGGGCAAAAACAAAAACACCCGTGTGACTGAGCCTTGAAATGGAGAGAAATCCATTGCTGGGATGAAATGTTACTATGCAATTGGGATTCAGGTTATGCTGAGCAGTAATTCTGAATGCTTGTGGAAAGGTATGAGGCATTTCATAGGTGGAAAGAGAAGGTAAGATCTATTATGTCAGCAAATGAATAGCTAGGAGACCAAGTAAATGATTTATATTTAAAAGACTGAGCATACAAGATCATTCCAGGCCATAGCACAGTATATGGAGCCATGCTAGTTTCGGAATGTAGCAGATCTAGGAAACAGACGATCGGCAGATGTGTCTGACCTCTGCCAACTTTTTATTGATGACCTATCTTGAGGCACGTTTTTGTGCCAGTGCCAAAAATCTATGAACAACTATCATCCAGTAGCCTTAACACTGTCATGAAGTGTTTTGTAAAATGCTGCTGTCTCAAATTAAAGTTAGTGTTATTAGCAGATTAATAAGACATCTTCAACACCCTGGCAGGTATTGTGCAATGTGGCCGAGATGTTCAGTAAAGGACAGACAGATCAAATGCAAGGTAATTGTGAAAACAACTAGACGTTTACTGAATATACAGCATCAGGTTACAGTCAACTCTTACCACAGCCAAGGCAAGTAATCATAGTGCTTGTAAAAGTCACAGTATTTATCTCTGCACAAGCCCAGGGAGCTTCTCTGCCTATATGCCCCCAGCGAGTACATACCCCCAATAGACTTACTGGTGGTCCCAGCTTCTTCTCTATGGATTATATCAAACTTGCCTACAAGGCACCAAATGCCAAAAATATTGTCTACACTAGCATAAAACGTACATCATTATTATAAATAGTATAAATTGAACTAACGTGTATACATGTACTTTAAAAGCCCAAGAATGCTGGGAGTTTAAGCATCCAATATGTCCCATAAAAAATGGCTAGCATCTCTAACGTATTCATACATATAGTTAATATTATACTAACGTCCCAAACTAGAAATATAAGAATATGGCTCTAGTCTTCAGCACAAGAGTCACCTAGATAGTATGTACTGCAACTCTCAGCAAGCCTTGCGGTTAAAAAATCAACCTCATATGTATGGCCGTAAGGATCCATATTGCTTCCAAATGGAAAACCTTGAATCTTTACTTCCCTGAAGCAGTCAATAGAATATCCACAATTATGGCATATGAAAGGATTCAGGACATCAGAACAGATTCCTTAACCGATTTCCTATTCACTTGGCAACCCTGGATTAATTAACGAGGAGTTCCAAGATGAGGTCACAATTTATTCTCCACCTAGTCACCCTACCAGTAACCAATCCCTGCTAACTACTATCTAAATACTAAAGAATTGATATGGATCCTTGATGACCCGACCAATAGTGTATGAACAGCGAATCCAAAGTGGAGGTCAGAACTCCATGAGATGCTCCACAAATAATAGGGATCAAACTGCTTGATGGAAGAATTCATGTACCTATCCATACACCACTACACCAAATGCCAATCCTTACCCAGCATTCGCTTCTAATGTGCAGGTCAATGTGCCAAATCACAACGCTGTGATAGTGAGCACCAGATATGGCTGGGCATTCGCTTCATAGTGCTGTCACTGTTTTATGCTAGGGTACACATTATTCTTGGCATTTGTAGCCTTGTAGGTAAGTTTGGTATAACCTATTGGAGCTGTGTCTCTCTAGGGGTCCTCTTTTCTTTTGTTGTGTGATAATACAAATACAGCCATACAGCCTTTATCTGATCCTCTTTCATCATTTGTGGAGCTTCTTTGAATACCTCTCTCATATGAATTATACTATTCTTCCACTAGTTCCCTTATGATAGTTTAGGTTTATTTTTTGTGGCAGTAATATTGATTAATTGTGGGAAGAAGCCTCAGTAGTTTTTTCAAATGTGCTGATCCCTTTGGGCTATTCCCTTGGTCCTGGTGGGTGATTGCCAGCTTTGACAAGTATTTACAGAAGAAGCTGGTATATAGGGTCCTATGTAGAGATGAGCGAACGTACTCGTCCGAGCTTGATACTCGTTCGAGTATTAGCGTGTTCGAGATGCTCGTTACTCGTAACGAGCACCACGCGATGTTCGGGTTACTTTCACTTTCATCTCTGAGACGTTAGCGCGCTTTTCTGGCCAATTGAAAGACAGGGAAGGCATTACAACTTCCCCCTGCGACGTTCAAGCCCTATACCACCCCCCTGCAGTGAGTGGCTGGCGAGATCAGGTGTCACCCGAGTATAAAAATCGGCCCCTCCCGCGGCTCGCCACAGATGCGTTCTGACAGAGATCAGGGACAGTGCTATCTTGTTGGAGCTGCTATAGGGAGAGCGTTAGGAGTATTTTAGGCTTAAAGAACCCCAACAGTCCTTCTAAGGGCCACATCTAACCGTGTGCAGTACTGTGGAGGCTGCTTTTTGCAGTGTTGCACTTTTTTTTTTTTTTTGGTATATCGGCCGTACAGAGCATTGCGCCCTGCAGTAATACTCCAGGGCCAGAAGTGCTTAGGCAGGGACAGAAGACATATTATTGATAGAATATAGGCAGTGGGCCTTTGCAAAAAAATTTGTGGGAAAAAATCTATTTGGGCTGCCTGTGAGTGTCCTCAGTGTTCTGGGTCTCTGCTGGGTGTAGTAGTTCTCCAAATTCATATGCAGCCAGCTAAGTGTTACAGCAGGCTTGCGCCAAATTATTTCCTGGCTCTGTCTGGGCTCTGAAATCACCGCTGTGTTGCAGTTCACAGTGCAACACTCTGCAGTTCTGTGACATACCCTAGGGCCAGAAGTGCTTAGGCAGGGACAGAAGACATATTATTGATTGAATATAGGCAGTGGGCCTTTGCAAAAAAATTTGTGGGAAAAAATCTATTTGGGCTGCCTGTGAGTGTCCTCAGTGTTCTGGGTCTCTGCTGGGTGTAGTAGTTCTCCAAATTCATACGCAGCCAGCTAAGTGTTACAGCAGGCTTGCGCAAAATTATTTCCTGGCTCTGTCTGGGCTGTTAAATCACCGCTGTATTGCAGTCCACAGTGCAACACTCTGCAGTTCTTTGACATACTCCAGGGACAGAAGTGCGTAGGCAGGGACAGAAGACATATTGATTGAATATAGGCAGTGGGCCTTTGCGAAAAAATTTGGGGCAAAAAATCTATTTGGCCTGCTCGTGACTGTGCTCAGTGTTCTGGGTCTGTCTGTGCTGGGTGTAGTAGTTCTACAAAATCATACGCAGCCAGCTAAGTGTTACAGCAGGCTTGCGCCAAATTATTTCCTGGCGTTCCGTAAGCGAAGTCAGCCTCCAACCACAGGCCAATAAGCGGCACATTTAATTACAGCATTCTGTTTCTGCATTACTGGTAATACAGCATGCTGAGGGGTAGGGGTAGGCCTAGAGGACGTGGACGCGGCCGAGGACGCGGGGGCCCAAGTCAGGGTGTGGGCACAGGCCGAGCTCCTGATCCAGGTGTATCGCAGCCGACTGCTGCGGGATTAGGAGAGAGGCACGTTTCTGGCGTCCCCACATTCATCGCACAATTAATGGGTCCACGCGGTAGAAAATGAGCAGTGTGAGCAGGTCCTGTCGTGGATGGCAGAAAGTGCTTCCAGCAACCTATCGTCCACCCACAGTTCTGTGCCGTCCACTGCTGCAACTCAGAATCCTCTGGCTGCTGCTCCTCCTTCCTCCCAGCCTCCTCACTCCATGAAAATGAGACATTCTGAGGAGCGGGCAGACTCCCAGGAACTGTTCTCGGGCCCCTGCTCAGATTGGGCAGCAGTGGTTCCTCTCCCACCAGAGGAGTTTATCGTGACTGATGCCCAACCATTGGAAAGTTCCCGGGGTCCCGGGGATGAGGCTGGGGACTTCCGGCAACTGTCTCAAGACCTTTCAGTGGGTGAGGAGGACGATGACGATGAGACACAGTTGTCTATCACTCAGGTAGTAGTAATTGGAGTAAGTATGAGGGAGGAGCGCACAGAGGATTCGGAGGAAGAGCAGCAGGACGATGAGGTGACTGACCCCACCTGGTTTGCTACGCCTACTGAGGACAGGTCTTGAGAGGGGGAGGCAAGGGCAGCAGCAGGGCAGGTTGCAAGAGGCAGTGCGGTGTCCAGGGGTAGAGGCAGGGCCCGACCGAATAATCCACCAACTGTTTCCCAAAGCGCCCCCTCGCGCCATGCCACCCTGCAGAGGCCGAGGTGCTCAAAGGTCTGGCAGTTTTTTACTGAGAGTGCAGACGACCGAAGAACAGTGGTGTGCAACCTTTGTCGCGCCAAGATCAGCCGGGGAGCCACCACCACCAGCCTCACCACCACCAGCATGCGCAGACATATGATGGCCAAGCACCCCACAAGGTGGGACGAAGGCCGTTCACCGCCTCCGGTTTGCACCGCTGCCTCTCCCCCTGTGCCCCAACCTGCCACTGAGATCCAACCCCGCTCTGAGGACACAGGCACTACCGTCTCCTGGCCTGCACCCACACCCTCACCTCCGCTGTCCTCGGCCCCATCCAGCAATGTCTGTCAGCGCAGCGTCCAGCCGTCGCTAGCGCAAGTGTTTGAGCGCAAGCGCAAGTACGCCGCCACGCACCCGCACGCTCAAGCGTTAAACGTGCACATAGCCAAATTTATCAGCCTGGAGATGCTGCCGTATAGGGTTGTGGAAACTGAGTCCTTCAAAAGTAAAATGGCGGCGGCGGAGAGGCGCTACTCGGTTCCCAGTCGCCATTACTTTTCCCGATGTGCCGTCCCAGCCCTGCACGACCACGTCTCCCGCAACATTGTACGCGCCCTCACCAACGCGGTTACTGCCAAGGTCCACTTAACAACGGACACATGGACAAGCACAGGCAGGCAGGGCCACTATATCTCCCTGACGGCACATTGGGTGAATTTAGTGGAGGCTGGGACAGAGTCAGAGCCTGGGACCGCTCACGTCCTACCCACCCCCAGAATTGCGGGCCCCAGCTCGGTGGTGGTATCTACGGCGGTGTATGCTTCCTCCACTAAACCACCCTCCTCCTCCTCCTCCTCCTCCTCCTCCAACGCAACCTTTGTCTCGCAATCAAGATGTGTCAGCAGCAGCAGCACGTCGCCAGCAGTCGGTGTCACGCGGCATGGCAGCACAGCGGTGGGCAAGCGGCAGCAGGCCGTGCTGAAACTACTCAGCTTAGGAGATAAGAGGCACATGGCCCACGAACTGCTGCAGGGTCTGACAGAGCAGATCGACCGCTGGCTTGCGCCACTGAGATCGGGCATGGTCGTTTGTGACAACGGCCGTAACCTGGTGGCGGCTCTGCAGCTCGGCAGCCTCACGCACATGCCATGCCTGGCCCACGTCTTTAATTTGGTGGTTCAGCGCTTTCTGAAAAGCTACCCACGCTTGTCAGACCTGCTCGAAAAGGTGCGCCGGCTCTGCGCACATTTCCGCAAGTCCAACATGGACGCTGCCACCCTGCGCACCCTGCAACATCGCTTTCATCTGCCAGTGCACCGACTGCTGTGCGACGTGCCCACACGGTGGAACTCTACGCTCCACATGTTGGCCAGGCTCTATGAGCAGCGTAGAGCTATAGTGGAATACCAGCTCCAACATGGGCGGCGCAGTGGGAGTCAGCCTCCTCAATTCTTTACAGAAGAGTGGGCCTGGTTGGCAGACATCTGCCAGGTCCTTGGAAAGTTTGAGGAGTCTACCCAGGTGGTGAGCTGCGATGCTGCAATCATTAGCGTCACCATTCCTCTGCTATGCCTCTTGAGAAGTTCCCTGCAAAGCATAAAGGCAGACGCTTTGCGCTCGGAAACAGAGCCGGGGGAAGACAGTATGTCGCTGGATAGTCAGAGCACCCTCCTGTCTATATCTCAGCGCGTTGAGGAGGAGGAGGAGGAAGATGAGGAGGAGGGGGAAGAGACAGCTTGGCCCACTGCTGAGGGTACACATGCTGCTTGCCTGTCATTCTTTCAGCGTGTATGGCCTGAGGAGGAGGAGGAGGAGGATCCTGAAAGTGATCTTCCTAGTGAGGACAGCCATGTGTTGCGTACAGGTACCCTGGCACACATGGCTGACTTCATGTTAGGATGCCTTTCTCGTGACCCTCGCGTTACACGCATTCTGGCCACTACGGATTACTGGGTGTACACACTGCTTGACCCACGGTATAAGGAGAACCTTTCCACTCTCATACCCGAAGAGGAAAGGGGTTCGAGAGTGTTGCTATACCACAGGACCCTGGCGGACAAACTGATGGTAAAATTCCCATACGACAGCGCTAGTGGCCGAAGGCGCAGTTCCGAGGGTCAGGTAGCAGGGGAGGCGCGGAGATCAGGCAGCATGTACAGCACAGGCAGGGCAACGCTCTCTAAGGCCCTTGACAGCTTTATGGCTCCCCAGCAAGACTGTGTCACCGCTCCCCAGTCACGGCTGAGTCGGCGGGAGCACTGTAAAAGGATGGTGAGGGAGTACGTAGCCGATCGCACGACCATCCTCCGTGACGCCTCTGCCCCCTACAACTACTGGGTGTCGAAGCTGGACACGTGTCCTGAACTCACGCTGTATGCCCTGGAGGTGCTTGCTTGTCCTGCGGCTAGCGTCTTGTCAGAGAGGGTGTTTAGTGCGGCTGGGGGAATCATCACGGATAAGCGTACCCGCCTGTCAACTGACAGTGCCGACAGGCTAACACTCATCAAGATGAACAAAGCCTGGATTTCCCTGGCAATACGTAGGCTGCACCCGCGGATGGAAGCATCGTTCTCTATCCCCATCAAAAACGGGGACCTTTTTGCTTCATCAATCTGTGTATAATATTCCTCCTCCTCCTCCTGCTTCTCCTCCTGAAACCTCACATAATCACGCCGAACGGGCAATTTTTCTTAGGCCCACAAGGCTCACTCATCTAATTTTTCTAAACAATATTTATACGTTTCAATGCTCATTAAAGCGTTGAAACTTGCACATGAACCAATTTTTATTTTAACTGGGCTGCCTCCAGGCCTAGTTGCCAATTAAGCCACATTAACCAAAGCGATTAATGGGTTTCACCTGCCCTCTTGGTTGGGCATGGGCAATTTTTCTGAGGTACATTAGTACTGTTGGTACACCAATTTTTGGGGGCCCTCGCCTACAGTGTAATCAAATTAATTTTTTGCCCACCTGCATTACAGCTGACATTACATCAGCTGTGTTGGGCACTGCAGTGGGATGTATTTATGTACCGCCGGTGGGTTCCAGGGAGCCACCCATGCTGTGGGTCCACAGGGAGTTGTAACTGCATGTGTCCACTTCTAAAGAACCCCAGTCTGACTGGGGCATGCAGTGTGGGCCGAAGCCCACCTGCATTAAACATGAATTTATTACCTCAGCTGTGATGGGCAATGCAATGGGATATATTTATGTACCGCCGGTGGCTTCCTGGCACCCACCCATGCTGTCGGTCCACACGGAGTTGTAACTACATGTGTCCACTTCTAAAGAACCCCAGTCTGACTGGGGCATGCAGTGTTGGCCGAAGCCCACCTGCATTAAACATGACATTATTACCTCAGCTGTGATGGGCAATGCAATGGGATATATTTATGTACCGCCGGTGGGTTCCAGGGAGCCACCCATGCTGTGGGTCCACAGGGAGTTGTAACTACATCTGTCCACTTGTAAAGAACCCCAGTCTGACAGGGGCATGCAGTGTGGGCCGAAGCCCACCTGCATTAAACATGACATTACCTCAGCTGTGCTGGGCACTGCAATGGGATATATTTATGTACCGCCGGTGGCTTCCTGGCACCCACCCATGCTGTCGGTCCACAGGGACTTCACAATAGGGAGTTGTACCTGCCTGTGTATATGAATTAAAAACCCTGGTCCGGTTGGGGCATGCAGTGTGGGCCGAAGCCCACCTGCATTTAATCTGACGTTAGCTCTGCTTTCCAGGGTACTGCAATGGGATACATTTATGTACAGCCGGTGGGTTCCAGGGAGCCACCCATGCTGTGGGTGCACACGGAATTCCCATTGCGGAGTTGTACTTGCCTGTGACTATTTATAAAAAACCTGGGGCATGCAGACACTTTGACAGAATGAATAGTGTGTGGCACATAGTTTCCCCATTGCTATGCCCACGTGTGCAGCTCCTGATGGCGGTGGCACAGGATTATATTTCTCATTGCTTCTGTACAGCATTGTGGGCTATCGCCCCGCCCCTTTTAAAGAGGGTCGCTGGGGTTTGTTACTGGAAACGAACCCTCGAGCATCGCGAAAATTTCGTCCCGAGTAACGAGTATCCGAGCATTTTGGTGCTCGCTCATCTCTAGTGTTTAGTGCAGCTGGGGGAATCATCACAGACAAGCGTACCCGCCTGTCAACTGACAGTGCCGACAGGCTTACACTCATAAAGATGAACAAAGCCTGGATTTCCCCAGACTTCTCTTCTCCACCAGCGGACAGTAGTGGTACCTAAAGATTATTTTCGCTGCAACCGTGGATGCAAGCATTGTTCTCTATCACCGTAAAAAATGTGGACCTTTACCTTTGTCAATCTGTGTATGATATTCGTCCTCCTTCTCCTGCTCCTCTTCCTGAAACCTCACGTAATCACCCCGAACGGGCAATTTTTCTTAGGCCCAAAAGGCTCATATAACTTTTCTAAACAATATTTATACGTTTCAATTCTCATTAAAGCATTGAAACTTCCACCTGAACCAATTTTTATTTTAACTGGGCTGCCTCCAGGCCTAGTTACAAATTAAGCCACAGTAAGCTAAGCGATTAATGGGTTTCACCTGCCCTCTGGGTTGGGCATGGGCAATTTTTCTGGGGTACATTAGTACTGTTGGTACACTAATTTTTGGGTCCCTCGCCTACAATGTAATCCAAGTAATTTTTATGGGCTTTGCCTGCACTCTTGGTACACCAATGTGTAAGGGGTTGGCCTACACTTTTGCTACAGAAATGTAACTCTGTTCTGCCTACCTATACTTCTGCCACAATAATGCTAGAGGGGTCTGCCTATACTTCTGCAACAGAAATGTAACTTCGGTCTGCCGATACTTCTGCTCCTGAAATGTTACCTTGGTTTGTGTATACTGTTACTACTGTAATGTTACTAATACTGGCCTCTGCCTATACTGCTGCTACGGAAATGTTACTGGGGTCTGTCTATACTGCTACTACTGAAATGTTACTAATACTGGGCTCTGCCCATACTGCTGCAACGGAAATGTTACTGGGGCCTGTCTATACTGCTACTACTGAAATGTTACTAATACTGGGCTCTGCCTATACTGCTGCTATGGAAATGTTACTGGGGTCTGTCTATAATGCTACTACTGAAATGTTACAAATACTGTACTCTCCCTATACTGCTGCAACGGAAATGTTAATGTGCTGCTCTGCCTTAACTGCTGCTACGGAAATGTTACTGGGGCCTGTCTATACTGCTAGTACTGAAATGCTACTAATACTGGGCTCTGCCTATGCTGCTGCAACTGCAATGTTATGGGCTCTGCCTATACTGCCGCTACGGAAATGTTACTGGGGTCTGTCTATACTCTTACCACTGAAATGTTACTAATTCTGGGCTCTGCCTATACTGCTGCTACTGCTATGTTACAGGCTTGTGGAAAGGAAAGGCTTCCCAAAGACATGATGGCGGCGCCCCAGTCGTGAGGATTTTTCAGCAACGCGGTTACTGGGAAGGTGCATATAACCACGGACACATGGCAGGACACGTACTGCCTCATAAACATTCCCCTCCTCCTCCTCCAACAATGAAAACATTCTTGGCAAATGCTTTCGCAGTGGTCCGACTGGCGGCGGTCCAAGAATTTCACCTAAAACGACACAAAAAGAAAGCCACCATCACCACCCCCGCCACGGCCCACTTAATCCTGGTCACATTCCGAAAACCAACTAAATAAAACCGCGCTACTAGGTCCACACTCCACAACTTAGTCGGTGTGGACCGACAGCATGGGTGGGTGCCAGGAAGCCACCGGCGGTACATAAATATATTCCATTGCATTGCCAATCACAGCTGAGGTAATGTCATGTTTAATGCAGGTGGGCTTCGGCCCACACTGCATGCCCCAGTCAGACTGGGGTTCTTTAGAAGTAGACACATGCAGTTACAACTCCCTGTGGACCCACAGCATGGGTGGCTCCCTGGAACCCACCGGCGGTACATAAATATATCCCATTGCAGTGCCCAGCACAGCTGATGTAACGTCAGCTTTAATGCAGGTGGGCAAAAAATTAATTGGATTATACTGTAGGCGAGGGCCCTAAAAAATTGGTGTACCAACAGTACTAATGTATGTCAGAAAAATTGCCCATGCCCAACCAAGAGGGCAGGTGAAACCCATTAATCGCTTTGGTTAATGTGGCTTAATTTGTAACTAGGCCTGGAGGCAACCCAGTTAAAATAAAAATTGGTTCAAGTGAAAGTTTCAACGCTTTAATGAGCATTGAAACGTATAAAAATTGTTTACAAAAATTATATGACTGAGCCTTGTGGGCCTAAGAAAAATTGCCCGTTCGGCGTGATTACGTCAGGTTTCAGGAGGAGGAGCAGGAGGAGGAGGATGTATATTATACACAGATTGATGAAGCAAAAAGGTCCCCGTTTTTGATGGTGATAGAGAACAATGCTTCCATCCGCGGGTGCAGCCTACGTATTGTTTAGGTATCGCTGCTGTCCGCTGGTGGAGAAGAGAAGTCTGGGGAAATCCAGGCTTTGTTCATCTTGATGAGTGTAAGCCTGTCGGCACTGTCGGTTGACAGGCGGGTACGCCTATCTGTGGTGATTCCCCCAGCCGCACTAAACACCCTCTCTGACAAGACGCTAGCCGCAGGACAAGCAAGCACCTCCAGGGCATACAGCGCGAGTTCAGGACACGTGTCCAGCTTCGACACCCAGTAGTTGAAGGGGGCAGAGGCGTCACGGAGGATGGTCGTGCGATCGGCTACGTACTCCCTCACCATCCTTTTACAGTGCTCCCGCAGACTCAGCCTTGACTGGGGAGCGGTGACACAGTCTTGCTGGGGAGCCAGAAAGCTGTCAAAGGCCTTAGAGAGTGTTCCCCTGCCTGTGCTGTACATGCTGCCTGATTTCCGCGCCTCCCCTGCTACCTGGCCCTCGGAACTGCGCCTTCTGCCACTAGCGCTGTCGGATGGGAATTTTACCATCAGCTTGTCCGCCAGGGTCCTGTGGTATAGCATCACTCTCGAACCCCTTTCCTCTTCGGGTATGAGAGTGGAAAGGTTCTCCTTATACCGTGGGTCAAGCAGTGTGTACACCCAGTAATCCGTAGTGGCCAGAATGCGTCTAACGCGAGGGTCACGAGAAAGGCAACCTAACATGAAGTCAGCCATGTGTGCCAGGGTACCTGTACGCAACACATGGCTGTCCTCACTAGGAAGATCACTTTCAGGATCCTCCTCCTCCTCCTCCTCCTCCTCAGGCCATACACGCTGAAAGGATGACAGGCAAGCAGCATGGGTACCCTCAGCAATGGGCCAAGCTGTCTCTTCCCCCTCCTCCTCATGCTCCTCCCCCTCCTCCTCATGCTCCTCCCCCTCCTCAACGCGCTGAGATATAGACATGAGGGTGCTCTGACTATCCAGCGACATACTGTCTTCCCCCGCCTCCGTTTCCGAGCGCAAAGCGTCTGCCTTTATGCTTTGCAGGGAACTTCTCAAGAGGCATAGCAGAGGAATGGTGACGCTAATGATTGCAGCATTGCCGCTCACCATCTGGGTAGACTCCTCAAAGTTTCCAAGGACCTGGCAGATGTCTGCCAACCAGGCCCACTCTTCTGTAAAGAATTGAGGAGGCTGACTCCCACTGCGCCGCCCATGTGGGAGTTGGTATTCCACTATAGCTCTACGCTGCTCATAGAGCCTGGCCAACATGTGGAGCGTAGAGTTCCACCGTGTGGGCACGTCGCACAGCAGTCGGTGCACTGGCAGATGAAAGCGATGTTGCAGGGTGCGCAGGGTGACAGCGTCCGTGTGGGACCTTTCCGAGCAGGTCTGACAAGCGTGGGTAGCTTTTCAGAAAGCGCTGAACCACCAAATTAAAGACGTGGGCCAGGCATGGCACGTGCGTGAGGCTGCCGAGCTGCAGAGCCGCCACCAGGCTACGGCCATTGTCACACACGACCATGCCCGGTTGGAGGCTCAGCGGCGCAAGCCAGCGGTTGGTCTGCTCTGTCAGACCCTGCAGCAGTTCGTGGGCCGTGTGCCTCTTCTCTCCTAAGCTGAGTAGTTTCAGCACGGCCTGCTGACGCTTGCCCACCGCTGTGCTGCCACGACGCGCGACACCGACTGCTGGCGACGCGCTGCTGCTGCTGACACATCTTGATTGCGAGACAGAGGTTGCGTTGGAGGAGGAGGGTGGTTGAGTGGAGGAAGCATACACCGCCGCAGATACCACCACCGAGCTGGGGCCCGCAATTCTGGGGGTGGGTAGGACGTGAGCGGTCCCAGGCTCTGACTCTGTCCCAACCTCCACTAAATTCACCCAATGTGCCGTCAGGGAGATATAGTGGCCCTGCCCGCCTGTGCTTGTCCACGTGTCCGTTGTTAAGTGGACCTTGGCAGTAACCGCGTTGGTAAGGGCGCGTACAATGTTGCGGGAGACGTGGTCGTGCAGGGCTGGGACGGCACATCAGGAAAAGTAGTGGCGACTGGGAACTGAGTAGCGCGGGGCCGCCGCCGCCATCATACCTTTGAAAGCCTCCGTTTCCACAACCCTATACGGCAGCATCTCCAGGCTGATAAATTTGGCTATGTGCACGTTTAACGCTTGAGCGTGCGGGTGCGTGGCGGCGTACTTGCGCTTGCGCTCCAACACTTGCGCTAGCGACGGCTGGACGGTGCGCTGAGAGACATTGGTGGATGGGGCCGAGCACAGCGGAGGTGAGGGTGTGGGTGCAGGCCAGGAGACGGTAGTGCCTGTGTCCTGAGAGGGGGGTTGGATCTCAGTGGCAGGGGGCGCTTTGGGAAACAGTTGGTGGATTATTCGGTCTTGCCCTGCCTCTACCCCTGGCCACCGCACTGCCTCTTCCAACCTGCCCTGCTGCTGCACTTGCCTCCCCCTCTGAAGACCTGTCCTCAGTAGGCGTAGCAACGGTGGGGTCAGTCACCTCATCGTTCTGCTGCTCTTCCTCCGAATCCTCTGTGCGCTCCTCCCTCGGACTTACTCCAATTACTACTACCTGAGTGATAGACAACTGTGTCTCATCGTCATCGTCCTCCTCACCCACTGAAAGCTCTTGAGACAGTTGCCGGAAGTCCCCAGCCTCATCCCCCGGACCCCGGGAACTTTCCAAAGGTTGGGCATCGGTCACGACAAACTCCTCTGGTGGACGGCCAAGCTGTCTTTTCCCCCTCCTCCTCATGCTCCTCCCCCTCCTCCTCCTCCTCCTCAACCCGCTGAGATATAGACATGAGGGTGCTCTGACTATCCAGCGACACACTGTCTTCCCCTGCCTCCGTTTCCGACCGGAAAGCGTCTGCCTTTATGCTTTGCAGGAAACTTCTCAAGAGGCATAGCAGAGGAATGGTGACGCTTATGATTGCAGCATCCCGCTCACCATCTGGGTAGACTCCTCAAAGTTTCCAAGGACCTGGCAGATGTCTGCCATCCAGGCTCACTCCTCTGTAATGAATTGAGGAGGCTGACTCCCACTTCGCCGCCCATGTTGGAGTTGGTATTCCACTATAGCTCTACGCTGCTCATACAGCCTGGCCAACATGTGGAGCGTAGAGTTCCACTATGTGGGCACGTCGCAAAGCAGTCGGTGAACTGGCAGATTAAACCGATGTTGCAGGGTCCGCAGGGTGGCAGCGTCCGTGTTGGACTTGCGGAAATGTGCGCACCTTGCCGAGGCGGTCTGACAAGTGTGGGTAGCCTTTCAGAAACCACTGAATCACCAAATTAAAGATGTGGGCCAGGCATGGCACTTGCGTGAGGCTGCTGAGCTGCAGAGCCGCCACCAGGTTACGGCCCTTGTCACACACGACCATGCCCGGTTGGAGGCTCAGCGTCGAAAGCCAGCAGTCGTACTGCTCTGTCAGACCCTGCAACAGTTCGTGGGCCGTGTGCCTCTTCTCTCCTAAGCTGAGTAGTTTCAGCACGGCCTGCTGACGCTTGCCCACCGCTGTGCTGCTGCGCCGCGCGACACTGGCTGCTGGCGACGTGCTGCTGCTGACACATCTGGAATGCGAGGCAGAGGTTGCGTATGAGGAGGAGGAGAAGGAGGAGGAAGGTTTAAAGGGGTTGTCCCGCGGCAGCAAGTGGGGTTATACACTTCTGTATGGCCATATTAATGCACTGTGTAATGTACATTGTGCATTAATTATGAGCCATACAGAAGTTATAAAAAGTTTTATACTTACCTGCTCCGTTGCTGGCGTCCTCGTCTCCATGGTGCCGACTAATTTTCGCCCTCCGATGGCCAAATTAGCCGCGCTTGCGCAGTCCGGGTCTTCTCCTCTTCTCTATGGGGCTCCGTGTAGCTCCGTGTAGCTCCGCCCCGTCACGTGCCGATTCCAGCCAATCAGGAGGCTGGAATCGGCAATGGACCGCACAGAAGCCCTGCGGTCCATGGAGACAGAGGATCCCGGCGGCCATCTTCAGCAGGTGAGTATGAAGACGCCGGACCGCCGGGATTCAGGTAAGCGCTGTGGGGGTTGTTTTTTTAACCCCTGCATCGGGGTTGTCTCGCGCCGAACGGGGGGGGGGGTTTAAAAAAAAAAAAACCCCGTTTCGGCGCGGGACAACCCCTTTAATGGAGGTGGCATACACCACGGCAGATACCACCACCGAGCTGGGGCCCGCAATTCTGGGGGTGGGTAGGACGTGAGCGGTCCCAGGCTCTGACTCAGTCCCAGCCTCCACTAAATTCACCCAATGTGCTGTCAGGGAGATGTAGTGGCCCTGCCCGCCTGTGCATGTTCACGTGTCCGTTGTTAAGTGGACCTTGCCAGTAACCGCGTTGGTGAGGGCGCGTACAATGTTGCGGGAGACGTGGTCGTGCCGGACTGGGACGGCACACCGTGAAAAATAGTGGCGACTGGGGACAGAGTAGCGCAGGGCCTGCGCCGCCATCATGTTTTTGAAAGCCTCCGTTTCCACAAGCCTGTACGGGAGCATCTCCAGGCTGATCAATTTGGCTATGTGGACATTTAAAGCTTGAGCGTGCGGGTGCGTGGCGGCGTATTTGCGCTTTCGCTCCAACGATTCTCTTAGCGACAGCTGAATGCTTCGCTGAGAGACATTGCTGGATGGGGCCGAGAACAGCGGAGGTGAGGGTGTGGGTCCATGTGTTGTGAGAGGTGGGTTGGATCTCAGCGGCAGGTTGGGGCCCAGGGGGAGAGGCAGTGGTGCAACCCAGAGGCGGTAAACGGCCTTCGTCCAACCTTGTGGGGTGCCTGGCCATCATATGCCTGCGCATGCTGGTGGTGGTGAGGCTGGTGGTGGTGGCTCCCCGGCTGATCTTGGCGCGACACAGGCTGCACACTACTGTTCGTCGGTCGTCCGAGGTCTTAGTGAAAAACTGCCACACCTTTGAGCACCTCGGCCTCTGCACGGTGGCTTGGAGCGAGGGGGTGCTTTGGGAAACAGCTGGTGGATTATTCGCTCTGGCCCTGCCTCTACCCCTGGCCACCTCACTGCCTCTTCCAACCTGTCCTGCGGCTGCAATTGCCTCCCCCTCTGAAGACCTGTCCTCAGTTGGCTTATCACACCAGGTGGGGTCAGTCACCTCATCGTCCAGCGGCTCTTCCTCTGAATCCTCTGTGCGCTCCTCCCTCGAACTTGCTGCCCTTACTACTGCCTCACTGATAGACAACTGTGTCTCATCGTCATCGTCCTCCTCACCCACTGAAAGCTCTTGAGACAGTTGCCGGAAGTCCCCAGCCTCAGGTGGGAGAGGAACCATTGTTGCCCAATCTGGGCAGGGGCCCGAGAACAGTTCCTGGGAGTCTGCCTGCTCCTCAGAATGTGTCATTTTCATGGAGTGAGGAGGCTGGGAGGAAGGAGGAGCAACAGCGAGAGGATTCAGAGTTGCAGCAGTGGACGGCGTAGAAGACTGGGTGGTCGATACATTGCTGGATGCACTTTCTGCCATTCACAACAGGACCTGCTCACACTGCTCATTATTTTTAATAAAGGTCTACGAAGTGGACCCAAAAATTGTGATATGAAGCTGGGGACCCCAGAAACTTTCCCCTCTTCTAATCCCGCAGCAGCCGGCTGCGATTCACCTGGATCAGGAACTGGGCCTATGCCCACACCCTCACGTGGAACTCCGCATCCTCAATCGCGTCCACGTCCTCTACCCCTACCCCTACCCCTCAGCATGGTGGATTAAGAATCAAGCAGACAATGAGCGGTGTAAAAATGTTTGTGAATTATTGCCGCGCAGTTGGTGGCTGCCAGTGGTTATATAACGCAAAATGAAGCCAGAGATAAATTATAAGAAAGGATGCAAGCAGGACTAGCTGTGCAATATGCAATTGTGATGCACCTGAAGTCCCACAGGCCACGCAGTCAAATGCACTGGGTCACAGGTAGCCGTAAAAAGGATTTCTTTTTTAATATCTGTTTTTTTCAATGCAATGCAGGCTATACAGCGTGTATTGGACTTTCCCTCTATGGGTGTCTGTCACCGTACACTGTGCAGGCAGCTGACGGGTAACACAGAGCGGTGTAAAAAATTTGTGGTTTCTTGGCGTGCACTTGAAGGCAGGCGGCGCTTACTTTACACTAACTGCACCCTGGAAAAAATTTAACGGAAGGCTGCACGCAGGCCTTGCTATGCAATACTGAGGTACTACAACTCCCAGCAACCACGGAGTTGAATGCACACGGTCACAGGTAGACCTAAGAAGGACCGTTGGGGTTGTTGTAGACAGGATTCCACACTACCACTGTCCCTGCCTCACCTCACCAAAACGCTATAGCTGTAATGGGGTGCAAACAAGTGCAAAACTGCTCCCAGCAGCCACAACAGTAGTGCACTAGGTGAGCTGTGGCCCTAAGAAGGACCGTTGGGGTTCTTGTAGACACTAACACTCTCCCTATAGCAGCAGCAGCACTCTCCCTAATCTCTACCAGCATGCGCAAATCTTTCAGGGAAGGAAATGGAATTGACTCGAACACCGCTTGGTGCTCGTCACGAGTAATGAGCATCTCGAGTACCCTAATACTCGAACGTGCATCAAGCTCGGATGAGTACGCTCGCTCATCTCTACTTTTAATAGTTGATAAAGAATGCATGCTGGAAATACCCCACAAAAACTGTAATCTTGTAGATGCTTTGACCCCAGTCATCAAGCCATTACAATATTGCCTTTTATAAAAAGGTATCCAATGTAATCAATGTTATTCAGTTCACCTGTCTGTGCCTTTAATGATATGGGGATCAGCGTTAATACTGTATCCCATTAAATGATCAGTCATCTTTTAATGCTTAATTTTGGGGTTTTTTTGCAATGCATCACAAACTGTGACTTACCTACTTATTATTGATATGCCCATGATTAAACTGGAAAAGCTTACATTACTATATAAAATTCAGTCATTTTGGTGAAGGCTCTATGATTAGTTCAAATGGATCCTATCTAGGACTGGCAGCATAATCTGAACTATTCCTCAGCAGGTATAAATCAATCATTATCCAAATCTTCAAAATGATTGAATTTTATATAGTAAGGCAGAGCTTCTTTATTAATATGTACTGATGATCTTACCGATCTTTTAGCAGGGTAGAAAATATAAATGCAAATTGTTCTATCTGAAAGTCTGTGAACTGGAAGGCTTTATTCACAGCACATTTAGGAGCTACACATCCCGGTTGTGTACCTGCAAAAAAGTCCTTTTTTCGTGCAACTTTCAGAGTTAACAGAAGTAAATGTACAACACTATCCGAAAAGCATGTAATTTTTAGCCTTCGAATGTTGAGTATCGGCCCTTCACTGAAAAAAGCCAAAAAATGCAATACCTGAAAGGCTGTAGAGCAGACGCAATCATCACAGAGCAGGCACATTCACCACAGGCGCAATTGCTGTAGGGCAGGCACAATCGCCATAGGGTAGGCACACTCGCCATAGGGCAGACACAATCGCCATATACCCCAAAAGAATGCAGTCAGTCAGACTATGATACGGAGGAGCAAGTTGTTCAGTGCAGAGTATTATGCAGTCACCCACTCTACCCAGCCCAGATTGGGGAGGAGCGACTGTAAACTACCATATCCCGCACATGTGAACGATACCAAAGAAGCCAGCCAAAGATGAGTGTGCCCCACAATACAGGATAGCAACTCTCACTGACAAGCAGGGGGCTGCCCTGTATCCCTAAAGTGAGCCACACTGGCTGACATCTTGGGCTCCCCCAAATCTTTAGCAAACTGCATACAAAAAATACTGGTACATACTAATAAATGCAGGTGTTAGTTCTGCATTTTGGCCAAAACACATAGGCTGACGGGAGGCCACGTCGAGGCCACAATGCATCCGTCAGAGCCTTAGATACCTCACTATTAACGCTCCAATCTGGGCTGGGTTGAGTGGGTGACTTCATAATAGTCTGCACTGAACTACCTGCTCCTCCATATCATAGTCTGGCTGACTGCATTCTCTTGGGGTATACGGCGATTGCGCCTGCCCTATGGTGAGTGTGCCTACCTTATGGCGATTGTGCCTGCCCCACGGCAATTGCGCCTGTGGCGAATGTGCCTGCTCTGAGGTGATTGTGCATGCTCTGCAGCCTTTCAGGTATTTTTTGGCTTTTTCAGTGAATGTCTTTGTTTTTTGTCTTTCTCTCACCTCTGTGATTTTTTTGAGTATCATCCCTGATTTAATACAACTTTATAACAAGGTTGATAAGAAACATGGGTGATAACCTCAGTCTTAGATGTAATGGTTGTTACCCAGAGGCGTAACGGGAAGCTGCTGGGTCCCAATGCAAAATCTGTAACAGGGCTGCCAATTGTAAGGCTTCATTTATAGTACTAGTCATCTCATATGGATAATAGAGGTCTTACAGGCCCACTAGAGCTCTAGGGTCCTGGTGCAGCCGCGTACTCTGCGCTCACTATACTTCTATAGTTACGCCATTGTTGAGATTTGATTTTCCAAAACACAGATATAACTAAGAAATGAGTCAGTAGAAGTTTAAAAATTATACAGAAGAGAATAATTAAATACTTATATTAATGCAATCCTTTTAATACTCCCTATTGTCATAAAGTGGCTCCGGGTATGGCAGACTCTGATCCTACTGAATCTTATATGGTTGCCCACTTGAATGGGCATCATACAATATCGCACCAGAGGAGCCAAAAAGCAGCTTTCTTCAGTGCCATCCGCTGAATATCGGGGGCTAGAGAAGCTGGACTGACAAAGAGCAGCGCATCACTGAAGTTGCTTCATTTTAATACATGGTTGTCTCATTTTAAATGGCAAAAGACATGATAAACCTATTTTCTGAGCATTATCTACTTTTTTCCGCATCAGAGAATAAAGACCTTCTGTAGTTATGAATTACTAAAAAATTGAATGAAAAGGTCGTATATCACGGAGGATGCCAGGTTAAACTTGTGATCTGAAGATATAAGTATTTGAATACCAGTTCCAAAGTATTTGATATTTCAAATAGGATGCAAATAACACCAAAGCTTTTCCACATATACAACTCGTGAATGGATAGCTGCAAATGCAGATACAAAAAACGTCTCCTTTAAGATTCTAGTTACATCTTTTGTGCAGTCTATCAAGCTGGCTATTATTTTTTAAGTAGTTGAGGAGCTCACTCTCTCCTCCACTTAAAAATTCGGCATCTCCAGGCACTTGTAGTGCAGAATTAAAGCCCTATCCTAGTCAATGACACAGATGCTTTAATGGGCAGGGAGAAACTTTGCCCACAGTATGATACAAATTCTAGAAGCGCCAGTAGACAAGCCCTGCCGCTTGAGCAGTGCAGAAGGTGAGATAACAAGCACATCACTGGCCCTGAAGACCAAACCCCACTGGGGTTTGTGCTGCATGCCTGGTAATGTGCATAGCATGGCGCAAGTGACATCTGTGTAGGAGGAGCTGTCATATAAGTGTCAGATGGGTGCCATTTTACAGAAGTGACACAGACAGTTACACAGTAAAAGAGTCAGTTGAGGCTGCTTCATTGAGAAAGAATGGTGTCAGTCCAATTACAGGCCACATTGAGAGAGATCAGAAGAAATGAACCTCTTGCGAATGCCAAGCAGTGTTACCCAAGAAGATCAACCAATCATATCTGAAGGAAGGGAGTGTGGTTGAGTTGACTAGCAGGGCCAAAGATGGATGAGTATATTAGAGCCCAGAATGAACTAAATGTCCAGAAGTGGTTGAGTGAAAAGGCCAGTGTAGTAGTGGCTGTTGTGTTGGTAATAGTGATTGGGTCCAGTAGATAAGATGAGTGTTGCTGGTAATGTTGCACCCAGGCCAGGAGAAATGCAGGCACAGAAGCACTGTGGTGCATGTCATGAAGAACCTGAACCTGTGCTCCAACAGAAGATGTGCTAAGTTGATCACACCTAAGCTGAAGACTGGTCATCTTTTTGGGAGGTGAGCTCAGGTATTAAGAGACTGTCCATATGATGGGCACTAGACCCACATCTTATTCCAAATCCAAAGTTCCCCCACTGTCTTCTATACCTGTCTTTTCCTAAATGTTACTTTTGTTACTGGTCTACTTATGCTACTTCTATTTTATTTTACTTGGGTTTATTTTAATAAAGGAACAGATTGTTGAATTTGATTTGATTTTACTCTGTAAGCAGTATTACATGGTATGTAATTATAGGCTTTGGCTCAACTTTGTAACCCCCTGACTAAATACATGAATGTAATGTTGAAAGTTATGATTAATATGCTTTGACCTTTCTAAAATCAATAACATTTTGTTAAACAAATTCAAAGTTGTGTGGAACTGTAATCTGTTTTGCAAAATTTAAGTCATGAAGTTCCCTCCTCTGGAGAAAGGGTAAATAATGTAAAGTCTTATGTTTGCTGCACAAGGACTACTTTTACCTCCGTCTGTCCATTGTCACATCATTAGGGACTTTTCACATGGTGGCAGCCTTGGAATTCCACACAACTGCAGCTATAACTATTTTCAATTATACGTCAAAATCCACGGGTTGATTCTTAACTAGAGATGAGCGAACCTACTCGGCCACGCCCCTTTTTCGCCCGAGCGTCGCGATTTTCGAGTACTTCCGTACTCGGGCGAAAAGATTCGGGCTGCGCTGTGGGTGAGTGGGGGGGTTGCAGCGGGGAGTGGGGGGGGATAGGGAGAGAGACAGGGCTCCCCCCTGTTCCGCGCTGCTACCCCCCTTCTCCGCCACGCCTACCCCCGCCCCCCGGTGCCCCCCCGAATCTTTTCACCCGAGTACGGAAGTACTCGAAAATCGCGGTGCTCAATCGAGTAATTACTCGAAATGAGTACGTTCGCTCATCTCTATTCTTAACCAATTGTTACCTTATGAGAAAGGCAGAAATTGTTCATGTATCCGGATTAGGGATGATAATTCAGTCAGCCAAATTTTTATGCATACCACTAGAGATGAGCGAACGTACTCGTCCGAGCTTGATACTCGTTCGAGTATTAGCGTGTTTGAGATGCTCGTTACTAGAGGCGAGCACCACGCGATGTTCGAGTTACTTTCACTTTCATCTCTGAGACGTTAGCGCGCTTTTCTAGCCAATAGAAAGACAGGGAAGGCATTACAACTTCCCCCTGCGACGTTCAAGCCCTATACCACCCCCCTGCAGTGAGTGGCTGGGGAGATTAGGTGTCACCCGAGTATAAAAATCGGCCCCTCCCGCAGCTCGCCACAGATTTATTCTGACATAGAGGAGGGAAAGTGCTGTTGGTGCCGAAGCTGCTATAGGGAGAGTGTTAGGAGTATTTTAGGCTTCAAGAACCCCAACAGTCCTTCTTAGGGCCACATCTAACCGTGTGCAGTAGTGTGGAGGCTGCTTTTTGCAGTGTTGCACTTTTTTTTTTTTTTTGTATATCGGCCGTGCAGAGCATTGCGCCCTGCAGTAATTATACATACTCCAGGGCCAGTAGTAGTGGTGGTGAGGCAGGGACAGAAGACATATATTTATTGAATATAGGCAGTGGGCCTTTCCAAAAACATTTGGGAAAAAAAATCTATTTGGGCTGCCTGTGACTGTCCTCAGTGTACTGGGTCTGTGCTGGGTGTAGTTGTCCTCCTAATTCATACGCAGCCAGCTAAGTGTTACAGCAGGCTTGCGCAAAATTATTTCCTGGCTCTGTGTTGGCTGTTACATCACCGCTGTATTCCTGTCCACAGTGCAACAGTCTGCAGTTATTTTACATACTCCAGGGCCAGTAGTGGTGAGGCAGGGACAGAAGAAATATATTTATTGAATATAGGCAGTGGGCCTTTCCAAAAACATTTGGGAAAAAAAATCTATTTGGGCTGCCTGTGACTGTCCTCAGTGTACTGGGTCTGAGCTGGGTGTAGTTGTCCTCCTAATTCATACGCAGCCAGCTAAGTGTTACAGCAGGCTTGCGCAAAATTATTTCCTGGCGTTCCATAAGCGAAGTCAGCCTCCAACCACAGGCCAATAAGCGGCACATTTAATTACAGCGTTCTGTTTCTGCACTACTGGTAATACACCATGCTGAGGGGTAGGGGTAGGCCTAGAGGACGTGGACGCGGGCGAGGACGCGGAGGCCCAAGTCAGGGTGTGGGCACCGGCCGACCTCCTGATCCAGGTGTATCGCAGCCGACTGCTGCGGGATTAGGAGAGAGGCACGTTTCTGGCGTCCCCACATTCATCTCACAATTAATGGGTCCACGCGGTAGACCTTTATTAGAAAATGAGCAGTGTGAGCAGGTCCTGTCGTGGATGGCAGAAAGTGCATCCAGCAATCTATCGAACACCCAGAGTTCTGCGCCGTCCACTGCTGCAACTCTGAATCCTCTGGCTGCTGCTCCTCCTTCCTCCCAGCCTCCTCACTCCATTACAATGACACATTCTGAGGAGCAGGCAGACTCCCAGGAACTGTTCCCAGGCCCCTGCCCAGAATGGGCAGCAAGGGTTCCGAATCCTCTCCCACTGGAGGAGTTTGTCGTGACCGATGCCCAACCTTTGGAAAGTTCCCGGGGTCCGGGGGATGAGGCTGGGGGCTTCCGGCAACTGTCTCAAGACCTTTCAGTGGGTGAGGAGGATGATGACGATGAGACACAGTTGTCTATCAGTGAGGTAGTAGTAAGGGCAGTAAGTCCGAGGGAGGAGCGCACAGAGGATTCGGAGGAAGAGCAGCAGGACGATGAGGTGACTGACCCCACCTGGTTTGCTACGCCTACTGAGGACAGGTCTTCAGAGGGGGAGGCAAGGGCAGCAGCAGGGCAGGTTGCAAGAGGCAGTGCGATGTCCAGGGGTAGAGGCAGGGCCCGACCGAATAATCCACCAACTGTTTCCCAAAGCGCCCCCTCGCGCCATGCCACCCTGCAGAGGCCGAGGTGCTCAAGTGCAGACGACCGACAAACAGTGGTGTGCAACCTGTGTCGCTCCAAGATCAGCCGGGGAGCCACCACCACCAGCCTCACCACCTCCAGCATGCGCAGACATATGATGGCCAAGCACCCCACAAGGTGGGACGATGCCCGTTCACCGCCTCCGGTTTGCACCGCTGCCTCTCCCCCTGTGCCCCAACCTGCCACTGAGATCCAACCCCCCTCTCAGGACACAGGCACTACCGTCTCCTGGCCTGCACCCACACCATCACCTCCGCTGTCCTCGGCCCCATCCACCAATGTCTGTCAGCACACCGTCCAGCCGTCGCTAGCGCAAGTGTTGGAGCGCAAGCGCAAGTACGCCGCCACGCACCCGCACGCTCAAGCGTTAAACGTGCACATAGCCAAATTTATCAGCCTGGAGATGCTGCTGTATAGGGTTGTGGAAACAGAGGCAGATTGGGTGAATTTAGTGGAGGCTGGGACAGAGTCAGAGCCCGGGACCGCTCACGTCCTACCCACCCCCAGAATTGCGGGCCCCAGCTCGGTGGTGGTATCTGCGGCGGTGTATGCTTCCTCCACTAAACCACCCTCCTCCTTCTCCTCCTCCTCCGCAACCTCTGTCTCGCAATCAAGATATGTCAGCAGCAGCACGTCGGCAGCAGTCGGTGTCGCGCGGCGTGGCAGCACAGCGGTGGGAAAGCGTCAGCAGGCCGTGCTGAAACTACTCAGCTTAGGAGATAAGAGGCACACGGCCCACGAACTGCTGCAGGGTCTGACAGAGCAGACCGACCGCTGGCTTGCGCCACTGAGCCTCCAACCGGGCATGGTCGTGTGTGACAACGGCCGTAACCTGGTGGCGGCTCTGCAGCTCGGCAGCCTCACGCACATGCCATGCCTGGCCCACGTCTTTAATTTGGTGGTTCAGCGCTTACTGAAAAGCTAGCCACGCTTCTCAGACCTGCTCGGAAAGGTGCGCCGGCTCTGCGCACATTTCCGCAAGTCCCACACGGACGCTGCCACCCTGCAACATCGGTTTCATCTGCCAGTGCACCGACTGCTGTGCGACGTGCCCACACGGTGGAACTCTACGCTCCACATGTTGGCTAGGCTCTATGAGCAGCGTAGAGCTATAGTGGAATACCAACTCCAACATGGGCGGCGCAGTGGGAGTCAGCCTCCTCAATTCTTTACAGAAGAGTGGGCCTGGTTGGCAGACATCTGCCAGGTCCTTGGAAACTTTAAGGAGTCTACCCAGATGGTGAGCGGCGATGCTGCAATCATTAGCGTCACCATTCCTCTGCTATGCCTCTTGAGAAGTTCCCTGCAAAGCATAAAGGCAGACGCTTTGCGCTCGAAAACAGAGGCGGGGGAAGACAGTATGTCTCTGGATAGTCAGAGCACCCTCCTGTCTATATCTCAGCGCGTTGAGGAGGAGGAGGAGGAGGAGCATGAGGAGGATGAGGAGGAGGGGGAAGAGACAGCTTGGCCCACTGCTGACGGTACACTTGCTGCTTGCCTGTCATCCTTTCAGCGTGTATGGCCTGTGGAGGAGGAGGATGCTGAAAGTGATCTTCCTAGTGAGGACAGCCATGTGTTGCGTGCAGGTACCCTGGCACACATGGCTGACTTCATGTTAGGATGCCTTTCTTGTGACCCTCGCGTTACACGCGTTCTGGCCACTACGGATTACTGGGTGTACACACTGCTCGACCCACGGTATAAGGAGAACCTTTCCACTCTCATACCCGAAGAGGAAAGGGGTTCGAGAGAGATGCTATACCACAGGACCCTGGCGGACAAACTGATAGTAAAATTCCCATCCGACAGCACTAGCGGCCGAAGGCGCAGTTCCGAGGGCCAGGTAGCAGGGTAGGCGCAGAGATCAGGCAGCATGTACAGCACAGGCAGGGGAACACTCTCTAAGGCCTTTGACAGCTTTCTGGCTCCCCAGCAAGACTGTGTCACGGCTCCCCAGTCAAGGCTGAGTCGGCGGGAGCATTGTAAAAGGATGGTGAGGTAGTACGTAGCCGATCGCACGACCATCCTCCGTGACGCCTCTGCCCCCTACAACTACTGGGTGTCGAAGCTGGACACGTGACCTGAACTCGCGCTGTATGCCCTGGAGGTGCTTGCTTGTCCTGCGGCTAGCGTCTTGTCAGAGAGGGTGTTTTGTGCGGCTGGGGGAATCATCACAGATAAGCGTACCCGCCTGTCAACCGACAGTGTCGACAGGCTTACACTCATCAAGATGAACAAAGCCTGGATTTCCCCAGACTTCTCTTCTCCACCAGCGGACAGCAGCGATACCTAAACAATACGTAGGCTGCACCCGCGGATGGAAGCATTGTTCTCTATCACCATCAAAAACGTGGACCTTTTAGCTTCATCAATCTGTGTATAATATTCATCCTCCTCCTCCTGCTCCTCCTCCTGAAACCTGACGTAATCACGCCGAACGGGCAATTTTTCTTAGGCCCACAAGGCTCAGTCATATAATTTTTGTAAACAATTTTTATACGTTTGAATGCTCATTAAAGCGTGGAAACTTGCACCTGAACCAATTTTTATTTTAACTGGGCTGCCTCCAGGCCTAGTTACAAATTAAGCTGCATTAACCAAAGCGATTAATGGGTTTCACCTGCCCTCTTGGTTGGGCATGGGCAATTTTTCTGACATACATTAGTACTGTTGGTACACCAATTTTTTGGGGCCCTCGTCTACAGTGTAATCCAATTAATTTTTTGCCCACCTGCATTAAAGCTGACGTTACATCAGCTGTGCTGGGCACTGCAATGGGATATATTTATGTACCGCCGGTGGGTTCCAGGGAGCCACCCATGCTGTGGGTCCACAGGGAGTTGTAACTGCATGTGTCTACTTCTAAAGAACCCCAGTCTGACTGGGGTATGCAGTGTGGGCCGAAGCCCACCTGCATTAAACATGACATTACCTCAGCTGTGATGGGCAATGCAATGGGATATATTTATGTACCGCCGGTGGCTTCCTGGCACCCACCCATGCTGTCGGTCCACAGGGAGTTGTAACTGCATGTGTCCACTTCTAAAGAACCCCAGTCTGACTGGGGCATGCAGTGTGGGCCAAAGCCCACCTGCATTTATTTGGACGTTACCTCAGCTGTGATGGGCACTGCAATGGGATACATTTATGTATAGCCGGTGGGTTCCAGGGAGCCACCCATGCTGTGGGTGCACACGGAATTCCCATTGCGGAGTTGTACCTGCCTGTGACTATTTATAAAAAACCGCGGTCTGACTGGGGCATGCAGACACCTTGACAGAATGAATAGTGTGTGGCACATAGGTTCCCCATTGCTATGCCCACGTGTGCAGCTCCCGATGGCGGTGGCACAGGATTATATTTCTCATTGCTTCTGTACAGCATTGTGGGCTATCGCCCCGCCCCTTTTAAAGAGGGTCGCTGCCTGGCCGTGCCTACCCTCTGCAGTGTGTGCCTGCGGTTCCTCCTCATGGCAGACGCACTTATAAATAGACATGAGTGTGGCGTGGCATGAGGGCAGCTGAAGGCTGCGCAGGGACAGTTTGGTGTGCGCTGTGGACACTGGGTCGTGCGGGGGGGGGGGGGGGTAGGGCAGCATGTAACCCAGGAGAAGTGGCAGCGGAGTGTTGGAGGTAGTGTGGTGCTTAGCTAAGGTATGCATTGCTAATGAGGGCTTTTCAGAAGTAAAAGTTGTTGGGGGGGGGGCCCACTCTTGCCGCTATTGTGGCTTAATAGTGGGACCTGGGAACTTGAGATGCAGCCCAACATGTAGCCCCTCGCCTGCCCTATGATGATTAAAACTATTGTGCAGGTAGTGGCTGGGATTAGAGCTAAATGGCTAAAAGAACATGAGCTAAAGCAGGATGGTGGAGTGACACATTTGCAGTATTCAACCCTAGTAACTGCTTCAAATCCATCAGAGGATGGATTATGGGTATAGTTTAAACATTATTGCTATGCTTATCTGTTTATGTTGCATTTAAAATCTTAATGGTTTGTATATCTTATTTGCTTAAAATCTGTTATAAAACAAACCAAATGAGTTACAAACGTTGCGTGCCCTAGGGAACGCCTATGTGAAGATGCTCAAACCCTGTCACAACTAGAATCTGCATCATCCAGCACACTGGGTTTCTCTAACCCAGAGGAGTTCTCAAATTGGGGAATACAGTGAAAACAAGTCCTCCAAAGTCTCTAGCCTGAAAATAAAATAGGTGGAAGACATGAAAGTATTAAAATTACCTATATTGCATTTGTTATTTAGGGGTTAATACTGTTTAATCCGAAGCTTGTAAAAGCAGCATCTACTAGACTGAACTGGCTTTGTTAGTGGGTTTTTGAGCATTTACTAGAGACCATATTTTTTTTAAAGAAACTTTTATTTAGCCAAAATAAAATAGACAGATAAACAAAAACAGCAGGCACAATAAGTACATGTCATACTGGTACAACACAGTACATGGAAACAGAAACAGAAGGAGCATAATTATTTGCATATGTGCATTCATTCCCCATAAATCATAACACTTGGATATCTATTTTTATTTTTACTTTATCAATTATTAATAATGAAAAGAATCACAGAAAAGGGCTCCCAAGCCTGAAGACAGAAAATAACAACAAAAAGAACTACAGTAACCCTACCTCCCAGCCCCCCCCCCCCCCAACAACAACAACAACAACAACATAGCATAACTCCTAGCAAAAACGAAAGGATAGGAGACAGAGTTTAGGTCAAGTGGATACTCTCTACTGTATTGCCTCATAGTGTTAAGGCAGACACCTCCATTACCATTGCAGGGCAGCTCATCCAAGCACCCTAGATCTTGTCAAACTTCTCCAGGCATCCCCTGGCCATATACACCAGCTTATACATAGGAATTGTAGAATTTACCAACTGGATCCATGCACTCCTAGTCGGCCTCTCTGGGTACCTCCAATGTAACAATTTGGCATAAAAAAGCAACAATTTACAGTATAAAAGATTTGCATTGCCACAGCCACTGGTAGATCTCCAACAAGCCCAAAGATGCACACCCCTGGGTACATGATCCTCGGGACCCCCAGGTGAGATTCCATGAATATGAGAGCATCCCTCCAATAGTCTTGCAGGACACCTCAGTCCCAGAGAGAGGCCCAGTGTGTCACCATTCTCTCTGCCCAGTCCAGAAGGGGGGCTCAATTAAGGTCGCAAAATGCAGAGGCCAACGCTGACGCCCTTATACCCAGATAAGTTGTCTCAGCTGTCAAGCTCAGTGGGGTAGGCAAGGGAAGCTCGGCTGCCACTGAGTCAACTGTGACAAAGTGGGTTTTGTCCCAATTAACCTTAATACCAGAATGTAGGCCAAATGCATCAAAAATGGTAAGTGTACAGTCAAGAGATGACTCTGGGTCCTGGAGAAAGAGAAGGATGCCATCGGCATACAGCGCTATGCACTCCTCATAATTGCGCAGTCTGAATCCCTTTATTATCAGTGATGTCCAGACCTGGATTGCAAGGGGCTTTATAGCAAGGGCAAACAAGGCCGAGAACAGAGGGCAGCCCTGCCACGTGCCTCTACCCAGGGGAAACTGGCAGAAACATGTACATTGGTTTTAATGTTGACCACTGGAGAGTCATACAGGATCTTTACCAATTTAATAAAAGTTGGCCCAAATTCAAAATGTTGCATCACTGCCCACAGGTACTTCCACTCCACTGAGTCGAAGGCTTTTGCCTGGACTATAAATACCAGGGTGCACTTCCCACAGTTAGAGTGTTCATACGTCAGATGGTCAAAAAGTCACCTCAGATTCATGTCTGTACTTTTACTAGGCACCGGAGACCATATTTAGTCATTGTATCTGCATTCCTTAATCTTATCAACATAGCAATTGATTGGATGACATCAAGCACCCTTTTGTCACTGAGTGATTTGCTATAACATAGTTACACCTTGTATTACGTATTTTTCTACTTGTGCATTAAAAGTCTTGTGAATGAGCTACTTCCTTCTGAAGAGCTCTGGAATAAGACCTAACTGGTCCATGTTATATCCTTCTCCAGTGCACCATACAATTTGGCATACCTGGCTGATGGGGCTCCAATACCCCATGAATATCACCTAAATTACCCCAACAATTGTCATGCTTACTGATACAGGGTCTTATAGAACTATTCCCAAAAAGATCATTACATGTGAACCATGGCTAAAGATGTAGGTCTATGTTTATAACAATTCTAAAGGTACTCAATTTTGTCAGTAAAAAAAAAAAAGAAAAATTAAGTCATGACCACTAAATTTAATTTATTAATAAAGATGTCTTTACTACCTGGAATAAGATATAGATCATTTTAAATTATTGAAAAAAATGACCATTGTTATTTTAGAGAACTTCTTTGCTCTTCACTTACAAAGCAGGTAACATGCAGATTTGAAAGTGAAGTGTGAATTTATTATGCATATTAAATACTAGATCAAAGAGGCAGAGGCAATTCATGTTGAAAATGCCAAAGTAAAATGTCTAGTCACAATGGAGTAGATACATGAAAGAAAAATTTGTCAAGTTTTCAGAAGTAACTGTTGATGTGATCATACAGTACTGCCGCTTGTTTGAGATGTACAGTTATGTTTCAAAAAACACAAAGGGTAGATAGATTAGCGAAATGATTTTCCCCAACGGAGGATAACGCTTCATCCAACTGAGAATCACTCAAAAAGTTTAATGAACAATGATAACCAAAATAAAGACCTACATTATTAAAAGTACACGAGCTAAAAAGGAAACTTTGCTGTTGTAGAGCTTCTAGACATTGATCTCCGACGAGGCTGAGATGTAGAGACACAGCCCATTGTTAAGAATGAGGCTGTTTTGGGAAAACTGTTTTTTCCTATTTCCTATAACATCTTTAAATAATCACATAATGTAGAGGTTTAACAAAGTATTCACACCGGTATAAAAAATATTGCATTTGGTCCAAACATTGTATTTATGAAGCTCCGTTAACACTTATTCTGACACATAATATGGTGTCTGAAAAAGTGAATGAGACTTCAGAGTTTCACTCTGGGACACTCAGAGTTTTACAACGGGACTTGCTGCGATTTTCGGCCACATCATGGTCACAGCGTGACCAAAAATCTCATAATCAAGAGGCAGCTGTGACAAAGTCATGGCTGCATCTCCCGTTTATGTGCCCATTCAGGCTGCCTGGGTCTGGCGAGTATATGCCGAGCCCAGGATACCATCGGGTGGAGGGACAGAGTTTAGCTCTGCTAAACTAACCACCCCCTTCCCTCCCCTCTACGCCCATTGCCGGCTGTCTGCAGTAAGAGAGGACGGGACAGGATAAGAGCTAGTTTTCTTAACTCCTGCCCCCTATCTGCCCCTTGCCGGCGGTCTGCAATGGGAGGGGACAATACAGGGTGGGAGCTAGTGTGCTAATCTCTCACCCCATCCTGCCCCCTCCCTTTGCCAACAGCCGGCAAGGGGTGGAGAGGGGGAGGGAGTTTAGCAGAGATGCTGCTAAACTCCCTACTAGCTCCCTTTTTCGGCAGCTCCCATAAGAATCTATGGGATCAGCCACTGTATTATGGCCAGAAGATAGTCCCAGAACTATATTTTCCGGCCAGCGTTAAAACAGCTGACCGGAATGCACACCATATGTACTATCTTTGCTGACCGTCGGTTTTTACGAACCGCAAAAACAGCCATTTGAACAGTGGCATTGGATACCAATGCCTCAGATAGGTAGCGTATATAGGCTGGCCGTGAAAACAGGGCAGACATAAGATCATGTGAATGAAGCCTCTGGTTAAGCTTTTAGCAGTTAACAAAAAGACGCAAAGACATCCTGCTCCCCTTCTCCCCCCCAAAAAAGAGAAAATACTGCAAAAAGTGTTGTATGTTAAACCATCCAGTCTAGCTATTTAGTTTGGGCCACTTTTTACTTTGGGAATATGCTCAGAGTTATTAAATATGTCTCCAGTGTTTATGTCTCCTCAGTGTTAAATACCATAAATTGGTATCATGCTACCATTTCAATATTACAAATTGTAGTCCCAAAACATATCTTTACTGTTGGATAATGAATATATTGGTATTAGGGCTTGTTCACATATATCAGACAATGAAATCAGCTCTTTCTGCCTGTAAAAACAGGCTACCAAATGGTTGCAACAGCCACATGCTCTTCCTTTTTATTTGGCAGGGCAATGGACTTACAACCCTTAAGGCCTTAGTCAGACGGGCGTTTTTTCGCGCGATTTGCGGACGGATGACGGATGCGCATCCGCAAATCGCGTGACCGGTGCGCGCAAGTCGCCCGCAAATCGCCTGAAAATCTGCTCCTAGCCGCGTTTCATTAGAAACGGGCCGGAGCTGTCCAGCGCATTGCATTCAATGGAGACGGCAATAGAGCCGCCTCCATTTAAAGCAATGCGCTGCGGGCGAGCCCGGGATGAATTGTCAGTAAGGGCTTAAATATATAAGCCCTTCCCTGCAATTCATCCTAAAATGTGTTAAAATAAAAAAAAATTGTATACTCACCTTCTCCCGGCAGCCGGAGCTCCGTGCAGCCGTCCTGCAGTGGGTGTGAAGGGGGTGTGAGTCAGACCTGCCCCCTGATTGGCTCAGCGCTGAGCCAATCAGAGGCATGCCTCACTCACACCCATTCATGAATTCATGAATGGATGTGAGTCAGACCTGCCCATGATTGGCTCAGCGCTGAGAGGCAGCAGTCACTCACCCATTCATGAATTCATGAATGGGTGTGTGAGTGAAACCGGCCTCTGATTGGTCAGGGCTGTGACCAATCAGAGGCAGATCATTCAGCAGGCGGGGATTTTAAAGCCCCGCCGGCTGAATAGTGCCGAGAAGCAGTTCAGGAGAACTGACAGCGGCCGCGGCTGGACTCCGGCTGCAGCGGAAAGGTGAGTATACAATTTTTTTTTATTTTAACACATTTTAGGATGAATTGCAGGGAAGGGCTTATATATTTAACCCCTTCCCGACAATTCACCCCGCGCACGCCGGCAGCCCATTGCTTTCAATGGAGCGGCTGTATTGCCGCTCCATTGAATTCAATGGGCAAACATCGTTCTTCTCTGCCAGGCAGAGAAGAATGATTTGTCTTCTATATGTTCTCAATGGGGTCGGCGCTGCTGCCGCCGGCCCCATTGAGCGCATATACAGAAGAGAACAGGAATCGCAGATAGGTGCGATCTGCGATTTTTTGTTCTATAATTTATCGGACGAGCGCATAAAAAGCGCTCATGTGTCCGATACCATTGCAAAGCAATGGTTTTATAAAATCGCCGGACGCATGCGCATGCGCAAATCGCGGCTAAAAACGCCCGTCTGACTAAGGCCTTAGTCTGAAATTGGACACAAATGTTCACCTGAATGATTGTTTGCCCTGGTGTATAAAAGGGACAATGATCAGCTGACAAACAATCGATCGATGTTCTTTGGCTGACTATTGGATTTAGCAAGTAAGCATATAAATGTATGTGAATGAGTATATGTACAATCGCTCCTATGGGAATGAACAACTGTAATAATCAATTGTCTGTATACTAGCTATTCTCAGCCTGTGTAAAAAAAATGTAAATGAGTGCTGATCACATGCTTTGACGATTTGCCCTCATTACATCAAGCCAAGTATTGATCTGTGTAAAAGGACCCTTGGGTCACGAACGTGGTTTTAGCGCAGTATAGGCATGTGAAAAGATCATGTCTAATAGAACTAATGGTTTCCTATGGAAACGTTCACATGAAGGAATTTTAGACGCGCAGAAGGCTTGCAACAAAGCTAGAACATGCGTGTGCAAAGCTCGCATCTAAGGTCAGTGCTGCAAGAAAAGATAGCATCTGACCTACTTTGGTCCGTGATGCGCAGAAGTTTTCATAGACTACTATGGGAGTTGGATAACATACAACACGCAGCTCCTGATCGTTTGAAAGGGCAATTTCACTGCTAATTAAACTCGAGATTTAATAGCTGGAAATTACTTGTTCATGTGATTTTTTCCCCGAGCTTTATGCAATTTTTTTGCAATGCGATTAGAGCGTGAAAAGCACGCTCATGTGAACTAGACCTTACAGTGCTACCTGAAGAAATATAGCAGGCAAAATTCCATCTGACAGGATTTTAAAGAAATCTGTCATTTCGTGTAAATGCTGGCATCCCATGTGTGTTCGGTTTTCCGCCAACTATTACATTAAAAGGAAGAGGGAACTAAGCCTTCCAGATATGCAAACTAGCTCTAAACATAATTAAAACTATAACAATAGGAAATTTGCTGTTGTGGTTAATCAAATCTTGTACAATTTGATCAACCATATGCCTGGCTTAACTAAATGTACTCTTTGTTCAGAAGGTCAAGTGGAAGAATTGATTTTTTTTACATCCATCTTTACGCTCAATACTTGGAGATCCACTGTTAGTCTTTAAGCACTAGATATCACATGTAGAGTTGAGCGAACGTACTCTGCTGAGCTTGATGCTCGTTCGAGTATTAGCGTACTCAATGGTGCTCGTTACTCGAACGAGCATCAAGCCGTGATCGACTCCGCCCCAGCTTTTGGCTCCTCCCAGCTGTGATGTGCCTGTTTTGGCCCCTCCCCGCCACACGAGAGAGAGACGAACCTAGGAAAAAAAAAAAAGCTCGGCACTCGGCGTCCCACATACAAAAATGCTCGAGTCTCCCATTGTAGTCAATAGGGTTCGTTACTCGAGTAGAGCTCTCAAATTTTACAAAAAGCTCGACTCGAATAACGCGGACCCGAGCATTTGGGTGCTCGCTCATCTGTAATCACATGTAATACTATGCAAAAAAAGCAACAAGAAAATCAACCTGGGTATCAGCAGACACCATCTGAATCACTGACATGAATCACTGCGATGAAAAGCAAAAGCTACTGGAAACAGGAACGATTTCCAGTGGCTAAATGCCCAATTTCAGTGCAAAGCAAGGAAATACAGATAACGGTTTTGGAATGCACTCTGCATGGAATTGGAAGAATCAAACAAAAAAGGACACACCAGAGAGCTGTTCATTCATATTATAAAGGCTTGTGCTCCATTTGGATCATGCAATGCAACTTTTCATCAGGATGGCAAGGAATTACACAATCCTGAACAAAAGAAGCATAAATGGTGGGAATGTACAGAAGAACTGTACGCAAGCACCACCGAAAACATCATCCGCAAACAGAATTACAACCTGATATCCTGCAAGATGAAGTTGAGTGGGCACTGAGTAAGCTACCAAATCGAGAAAGCTCCTGGAATAGCTTGCATACCTGCTGAGCTGTGGAGAATCAGGACCCGAAATAAGATGATGACTTGCACTAGGTCGCAGTGCAATATTCTGTATAGATAAGAAATGGAAAAACAAAGACATAAGCATTGCAACAAAATGCTGGATAGTCAAGGCAATCATCTTCCCAATCACAACTTACGGCAGCAAAAGTTGGACACTGAAGAAAACGGACCGAAGGAAGATTGATGCCTTCGAACTTCGGTGCTAGAGGAAACTCTTATAACATCTTTGGACTGCCAGGATCATGAAATAAATAGTCCTAAACCACATCAAACCAAGGTTTTAATTTGGGGGGGGGGGGCAAAATTACGAAACAGAGACTCTCATAATGCGAGTTAATTCATTAGAAACATTGATAATGCTTGGAGCGTTCAACAGCAAAAGAAGACCTGGCACCAAAGAATACTCTGGCTTGATACCATCAAAGTCGACACCAACATGCAAATGATTAAGGATGAGCGAGTATACTCGCTAAGGCACTACTTGTCTGAGTAATGTGCTTTAGACGAGTATCTCCCTGCTCGTCCATAAAGATTCGGGGACCGCCGCGGCTGATAGGTGAGTCGCGGCGGGGAGCAGGGGAGAGCGGGCGGGAGAGAGGGAGATCTCCCCTCCGTTCCTCCCTGCTCTCCCCCGCAGCTCTCCGCTCCGCAGCAGCCCCCGAATCTTTAAGGACGAGCAGGGAGATACTCGTCTAAGGCACATTACTCGGATGAGTAGTGCCTTAGCGAGTATACTCCCCCATCCTTACAAATGATCTAACTGATTCAAATAGCACAAAACAGAATTGCTTGGAAAGAACTGATCCATTAAAGTTTCTGAGAGTCAGCCGATACTAAACAGATAAAGATAGATCACATTTAATATATAATACATGGATAATTATAATCCAAAATATATTTAGATATACAAATTAGTAAAGTGTGATATCATTTTTGTCTTTGACCATTAAAGGTCATATTATCAAATAACATGATTCTTTTTGTGTCTGCATATTATAGCAAATTACTACACTTGAAAAAATGTATTCCCAATTTCTACTCTGTATTAAACAAGATAATTTTCATAATGGTGCACTTTACATGAATTAGTGTGTAATTAGGCTTAATTACACCATTAACAAATTACTCAAAAATTGACCTTTTCTAACAAAAGTCGAAAACATGCACATAGAGGGCTAAGGGAAAGCAACAAACGAACATGACATTGACTGAAACTGTGCTAGAGGAATTTTACCATATATCATATGCTTAATAATTTACAGTATAAAATATGAAAATTCAACACGGGTGAGGTTACACATTTTTCATGAAAGTATGTAGAGATAGATGTAAATTAAAGGGCTTGTCTGGGCTAGTTTCGACTAATGAACTATCCTCTAGAAAAGTCTACGCGATTTTGTAGCGTCAGCTATGTTTTTTCTTGAAGGTAATTTTGCATTGCATTGCTGTTGCCCCTCGATAAAATCACGCAATTTTTTATCACGAGCATCAATAGGAGTTTCTAATGGTAATATAATATTGCATCGCATAGCATGAAAATCGCAAGTTCTGTCAATGCAATGCAATAAACAAGCAGGCTCCATAAGGAAACATGGAAGATAAGAATAAAAATTGCGAAAAGATAGAGCATGCCACGATTTTTTTTGTCTCAACATTGCATCAGTAAAAACATCACTAATGTGAAGGAAAACATTGAAAGCACGGGTTTCACAAACATGCATTTTGTAGCGCCTTTGCCTTGCTGGAAAATTGTGCGATTTTATAGCCTTGGCTGAAAGTGGCCTATGGGGGCCTTTATACTAGTGCGAAAATGGCATTATTTTCTCACAATGCAAGAGTGAGTGACAACACATGATTATGAAACCAATGATTTTCAACGGTTTCATTCTTATTTGCGATGTTTTTACTCATGGAATAATACGTGAAAAAAAATCGCACCATGTCCTTTCTTTTTGTGATACCCCCCATTGTTTTCAATGAGGCCAGCGAAGGGATCCCCAAAAGCCTTTCTTTACCTTATTCTGGACCTGATAGGTTTTTATGTTAATTTAGAGTAAATTATGAATTTCCTTACAAAACAATTCTAGTTGCCTAGGCAGTAGAGATGAGCGAACGTACTCGGATAAGCACTACTCGTCCTGTACTCGTGCTGAAAGATTCGGGGGGCTCCGCTGCTGACAGGTGAGTCGCAGCGGGGAGCGGGGCAGAGCGGGCGGGAGAGAAGGAGAGAAAGATCTCCCCTCTGTTCCTGCCCGCTCTCCTCTGCAGCTCCCCGCTCCGCAGCGCGTCCCGAATCTTTCAGCACGAGTACAGCGGTACTCGGATAAGGCACATTACTCGGACGAGTAGTGCTTATCCGAGTACGTTCGCTCATCTCTACTAGGCAGTCATTAAATAGATAGCATCATCATTGAAAAGGCTAGCATTTTCTATAACATGGAAAAATCTGATATGAATTCAAGGCCATGAATTAATACTATAACCAATTAAAATATGCTTAATGACATTAAAGTCAAGTAGTTAGAATATGTATAGCCACATACAAGAATAGAGATGTCTAGAAGATTAATTTAGAGAATTGAATTCTATATACACTATGGGAAACTATAACAGATACATTATCTTAGATACAAAGGGTAGGTCAAGCTTAATATTTCAGAAACTGTATATTATTGGGATGATCAAGAGTATGAACGTATTACTATGAAGATTCTAGATTTAGAGAGAGGTGTGATTGACTCATGAAAGAGGTTCTGATAATCACTCTCTAGTTTCATGTGAACACTGAATGAAAATTGAAATGATGAATGAAAAGTGGAAAGATGATACAAAGAAAGTGTAGAAATGATTGGATTTGTGAATCCATTAGTACTTAGATATCACAGTTATTTCCGTGATGATGTCTTAAAGAAAAGGCGCACCAATCATCCAAAACCATCCAGGTACCGTATTATTAAGACTATTCACAATGTAGAACACCAGAAACAGGAAAGCATAGAAGCACATTAAAAAACATTTCATAAACGAAGAATATGGGAATTAGGGATCAGAAAATGAATATATTGTCAATATTAGTCTGAACTGACTTTTAGGCCTTACATACTAGGCAGAGCCATGTGCACAGAGCCTGAATGGAGGCAGAGTTCCTATAATTCCATAGTAAAGAGCCATAGGCATTGTATGTGACGCAGTATAGTGCCTCTATGCAAGACTGTATTATGGAGTTACTATCTTTTAGAAGCCATTTCTAAGTGTAATACAGCATGCGATTGGAGACAGCACCGCTGTATACCTCTATAATACACTAGGGCTCAATATTGAGCTGTGGGTGCCCTGTTATTGTTCAGAAGAGAAGGCATGTTGAGTAGGGGACGTGATTGTTATACCTACTTTCCTCCCTGTTTCCCCAATGTTTGCCCGCATGGAGAAATAGTCCTGGTCATTGATTGTGTTTTGCTGAAGGAGTCAGTTGCATGCAATGAACGTCAGCTTTGTTCCCACCATCTCTCTGTGTCATCTCTCTGGGTGAGCTGCATGGCGGTTCCTCACTCTCTCTCACACTCCTAGCACAGGAAGGGTCCATCCATATCTCCCTTGCAAGCCCAGAACAGAACAACCTCTTGCACGCACCTTGCAATCACATATGTCACACAAGATCACGTGACAAACAAACAGATACATTTTTCAGACAGTCAGTTCACATACCAGACACATAACCTTTTCAGTGCTGCAGCTAAGCAATACACATCATTCATGCAACACAGAGGATACTGACATAGACAAATGCACGCACAAAAACACACTCGTGTGAACCCACCCTTACTGATTTGTTCCAAGCATCTACTACTCTTACAGTAAAATATTATTTTCTGAAGGTGGAAAGCAATTAGAGTGCCTGATGCAAACAAGAAGAACAAAATTTCATGTAGATATTGCCCTAATAAATTAAAACCTACGCTCTTTCATGACAGAGGTGCCCGCTGTTATAAAACCATGTTGTACTATGCTGCCAGCTGCAATGGGCCACACATATAATGCCAAGAAAATACATTTTATGTATGATATATTTTACCTTGATACATGATATACATCCGTACTGCAGCAAAGCCGCTGCATTTGCAGTGCAATGCAGCACAAATGAGTTTTGGCAAAAAGCTGTTCTCACAGGACGGATTTTTTCCGCACAGCCGCAGTGCGGAAATGCAACTGCGGCGCGTTTTTTCAAGATGCAGCATGTCCATTCTTCTGTCTTTTCCGCAGCGCTTTTTTGTCCATAGACCTCTATGGATGCAGCAAAATCCGCACCAAAATACGCTGCAAAAAGTAAAAAAAGTGCTTGCGAAAAAAACCCTTGCGGATTTTTCCGCAAGAAAATCTGCAAGCCAAAATGAACCTTTGAAGCAGTTTCCGCAGAAGCAGTTCTTCTGCGGCAAAACCGCAACGGAAAAACCGTGTCAAAACCACAGCAAATCCGCCCTGTGTGAACCCAGCCTAAAGAGCTTATTTCTTCAACTGATTCATAAGCCATGAAGGGTGACTGACCTACATTGTAAGATGTTGATTTCATATTACACGCTTCAAAAAGTGTTTGTCTTATATTAAAAAAAAAAAAAAACTTTTCAAAAATGGATTTACGTATGACAGAAGAAGATCAAAGACGCCTTTTATGCTTTACCCTGAAAGTATTCATTTTGTGTACAACTGGGAAGAAGTCCAACTTACAAAATAGCTTGTCTTACATAATAGCTGGACACACAAGGCTTAGCTAACAGGAAAGCAACATGTGATGCTGGATCTGTGTGTCAGTTCATGGGTAATTCTACTTATTGTTGGATTTTGATGATCATCTGTATGCTCTAATAATGTGTTAGCAAAATGACAGAAAAAAGAAACAAAAATGCATGCAGGTCGTCCTCACCAGCGACTGATGAGTACAATGCACTAATACATCTCTTCATTTAGTTTTACAGAATCGTTAAAACTTTGTGATGGTACATTAAAGTAAATCTATTTCCGTTGTTTTCTATTCATCTGTTTCTTATTAATTTTTACATTGTTTTGAAAATAAAATCCATTGCCTTACCCCGCTTCTTCTGTAGTGCAGTCTTGGCCAGTGCAAACAGGGAAATAATACAAAATGGACAAAACTTCACTTAAAAATGTTATGAAGTGGTGAAGAGCTATTGTCAATGTTTGTTGAGATCCACTCTTCTAGGAAAAATACAAAAATTTGTTCTTGGCAGTTATAAATGCTGTAAAAAGACTCAATTTCTTAAAACTTCATTTTACGTAAGGAAGAGAAAACAGTAGAGATGAGCGAGCACCAAAATGCTCGGGTGCTCGTTACTCGGAACGAACTTTTCGCGATGCTCGAGGGTTCGTTTCGAATAACGAACCCCATTGAAGTCAATGGGCGACCCGAGCATTTTTGTATTTCGCCGATGCTCGCTAAGGTTTTCATGTGTGAAAATCTGGGCAATTCAAGAAAGTGATGGGAACGACACAGCAACGGATAGGGCAGGCGAGGGGCTACGTGTTGGGCTGCATCTCAAGTTCACAGGTCCCACTATTAAGCCACAATAGCGGCAAGAGTGGAGCCCCCCCCCTCCCAAAAACTTTTACTTCTGAAAAGCCCTCATTAGCATGGCATACCTTTGCTAAGCACCACACTAGCTACAACAAAGCACAATCACTGCCTGGATGACACTCCGCTGCCACTTCTCCTGGGTTACATGCTGACCAACCGCCCCCCCTCCCCCCCACAGCGCACACCAAAGTGTCCCTGCGCAGCCTTCAGCTGCCCTAATGCCACACCACCCTCATGTCTATTTAGAAGTGCGTCTGCCATGAGGACTAACCGCAGGCACACACTGCAGAGGGGTTGGCATGGCTAGGCAGCGACCCTCTTTAAAAGTGGTGGGGCGATAGCCCACAATGCTGTACAGAAGCAATGAGAAATAGAATCCTGTGCCACCGCCATCAGGAGCTGCACACGTGGGCATAGCAATGGGGAACCTATGTGCCACACACTATTCATTCTGTAAAGGTGTCTGCATGCCCCAGTCAGACTGGTAATATGTACCTTAACAGTAACCGCGTTGGTGGTAATGTGGTGGTGACTGCGGACCTAGTAGCGCGGTTTTATTTTGTTGGTTTTCGGAATGTGGCCCGGATTAAGTGGGCCATGGCGGGGGATGTTTTTGAGGCACTACGTGTCCTCTCCACGTGTCCGTGGTTATATGCACCTTAACAGTAACCGCGTTGGTGGTAATGTGGTGGTGACTGCGGACCTAGTAGCGCGGTTTTATTTTGTTGGTTTTCGGAATGTGGCCAGGATTAAGTGGGCCGTGGCGGGGGGATGGTGGGGGGGCTCTCTTGTAGTGTCGGTAAAGGTGAAATTCTTGGACTGGCACCAGACGAACCAATGCAAAGACATTTGCCAAGAATGTTTTCCCTGTTGGAGGAGGAGGGGGATGTTTTTGAGGCACTACGTGTCCTCTCCACGTGTCCGTGGTTATATGCAGCTTAACAGTAACCACGTTGGTGGGAAATGGCCTCGCCGCCATCATGTCTTTGGGAAGCCTCTGTTTCCACACCCCAGAGACATACCATTAGCAGCGGTATAGGCAGAGCCCAGAATTCGTAACATTTCAGCCGTAGCATTAGGACAGGCCCCACTAACATATCACTAGCAGCATTATAGCGGGAGCGCAGTCTTCGTTCCATGTCAGCAATAGTAGCACTCAAGACAGGCCCCAGTAACAATTCCGAAGCAGCAGTATAGCGGGAGCGCAGTCTTCGTTCCATGTCAGTAATAGTAGCACTCAAGACAGGCCCCAGTAACAATTCCGAAGCAGCAGTATAGCGGGAGCGCAGTCTTCGTTTCATGTCAGTAATAGTAGCACTCAAGACAGGCCCCAGTAACAATTCCGAAGCAGCAGTATAGTGGGAGCGCAGTCTTAGTTCCATTTCAGTAGCTGCAGTATAGCCAAGGCCCAAGTTACATTTATGTAGCTAAAGTGTAGGCCAACCCCACACACTTCTGTACCATGAGTGCAGGCGAAGAACATACAAATTGCTATGATTACACTGTAGGTGAGGGCCCCAAAAAATTGGTGTACCAACAGTACTAATGTACCTCAGTAAAAATTGGCCATGCCCAACCAAGATGGCAGGTGAAACCCATTAATCGCTTTGGTTAATGTGGCTTAAGTGGTAACTAGGCCTGAAGGCAGCCCAGTTTAACGAAAAATTGGTTCAAGTTAAAGTTTCAACGCTTTTAAGAGCATTGAAACATATAAAAATTGTTTCGAAAAATTAGATGAGTGAGCCCTTGTGGCCCTAAGAAAAATTGCCTGTTCAGCGTGATTACGTGAGGTTTCAGGAGGAGGAGCAGGAGGAGGAGGAGGAATATTAGACACAGATTGATGAAGCAGAAATGTCCCCGTTTTGGATGGTGAGAGAGAACGTAGCTTCCATCCGCGGGTGCAGCCTACGTATTGCTTACGTATTGCTGCTGTCCGCTGGTGGAGAAGAGAAGTCTGGGGAAATCCAGGCTTTGTTCATCTTGATGAGTGTTAGCCTGTCGGCACTGTCGGTTGACAGGCGGGTACGCTTATCTGTGATGATTCCCCCAGCCGCACTAAACACCCTCTCCGACAAGACGCTAGCCGCAGGACAAGCAAGCACCTCCAGGGCATACAGCGCGAGTTCAGGCCACGTGTCCAGCTTCGACACCCAGTAGTTGTAGGTGGCAGAGGCGTCACGGAGGACGGTCGTGCGATCCGCTACGTACTCCCTCACCATCCTTTTACAGTGCTCCCGCCGACTCAGCCTTGACTGGGGAGCGGTGACACAGTCTTGGTGGGGAGCCATAAAGCTGTCCAGGCCCTTAAAGACTGTTGCACTGCCTGGGCTGTACATGCTGCTCGATCTCCGCACCTCCCCTGCTACCTGGCCCTCGGAACTGCGCCTTCTGCCACTAGCGCTGTCGGATGGGAATTTTACCATCAGCTTGTCCGCCAGGGTCCTGTAGTATAGCAACACTCTCGAACCCCTTTCCTCTTCGGGAATGAGACTGGGAAGGTTCTCCTTATAGCGTGGGTCGAGCAGTGTGTACATCCAGTAATCCGTAGTGGCCAGAATGCGTGCAACGCGAGGGTCACGAGAAAGGCATCCTAACATGAAGTCAGCCATGTGTGCCAGGGTACCCTTACGCAACACATGGCTGTCTTCACTAGGAAGATCACTTTCAGGATCCTCCTCCTCCTCCTCATCCTCCTCAGGCCATACACGCTGAAAGAATGACAGGCAAGCAGCAGGGGCACCGTCAGCAGTGGGCCAAGCTGTCTCTTCCCCCTCCTCCTCATCCTCCTCATGCTCCTCCTCCTCCTCCTCCTCCTGAATCCGCTGAGATATAGACAGGAGGGTGCTCTGACTATCCAGCGACATACTGTCTTCCCCCGCCTCCGTTTCCGAGCGCAAAACGGCTGCCTTTATGGTTTGCAGGGAACTTCTCAAGATGCATAGCAGAGGAATGGTGACGCTAATGATTGCAGCATCGCCGCTCACCACCTGGGTAGACTGCTCAAAGTTTCCAAGGACCTGGCAGATGTCTGCCAACCAGGCCCACTCTTCTGAAAAGAATTGAGGAGGCTGACTCCCACTGCGCCACCCATGTTGGAGTTGGTATTCCACGATAGCTCTACGCTGCTCATAGAGCCTGGCCAACATGTGGAGCGTAGAGTTCCACCGTGTGGGCACGTCGCACAGCAGTCAGTGCACTGGCAGATTAAAGCGATGTTGCAGGGTGCGCAGGGACGCCAGAAACGTGCCTCTCTCCTAATCGCGCAGCAGTCGGCTGCGACACACCTGGATCAGGAGCTCGGCCTGTGCCCACACCCTCACTTGGGCCTACGCGTCCTCGGCCGCGTCCACGTCCTCTAGCCCTACCCCTACCCCTACCCCTCAGCATGCTGTATTACCAGTGATTTCACAGCCAGGAAATAAATTGGCGCAAGCCTGCAGGCCAAATAGAATTTTTTCCCTGCTTTTTACAAGGAACACCCACACTGCGTGTATACAATGAATACTAAGTTTAATAACTGTGTTGTGGCCCTGCCAATTTGTCCCAGAACTGCAGTGATGCAAAGTAATTCGCTACCTACAGCAGATCAGGGATTTCCCATGCAGGAAAAAAATTGCCGCACGCCTGCGGTAAAACGTAGCTGACTGCGTCTGATTTTTTCTGAACATTCAGCGCACAGCACACACGTACACAGAGCCCTGAGTACTGTAAGAGGCAGGCCAAATAGAATTTTTTCCCTGCTTTTTACAAGGAACACCCACACTGCGTGTATTCAATGAATACTAAGTTTAATAACTGTGTTGTGGCCCTGCCAATTTGTCCCAGAACTGCAGTGATGCAAAGTAATTCGCTACCTACAGCAGATCAGGGATTTCCCATGCAGGAAAAAAATTGCCGCACGCCTGCGGTAAAACGTAGCTGACTGCGTCTGATTTTTTCTGAACGTTCAGCGCACAGCACACACGTACACAGAGCCCTGAGTACTATAAGAGGCAGGCCAAATAGAATTTTTTCCCTGCTTTTTACAAGGAACACCCACACTGCGTGTATTCAATGAATACTAAGTTTAATAACTGTGTTGTGGCCCTGCCAATTTGTCCCAGAACTGCAGTGATGCAAAGTAATTTGCTACCTACAGCAGATCAGGGATTTCCCATGCAGGAAAAAAATTGCCGCACGCCTGCGGTAAAACGTAGCTGACTGCGTCTGATTTTTTCTGAACGTTCAGCGCACAGCACACACGTACACAGAGCCCTGAGTACTGTAAGAGGCAGGCCAAATAGAATTTTTTCCCTGCTTTTTACAAGGAACACCCACACTGCGTGTATTCAATGAATAATGTATGTCTTCTGGCCCTGCCTACACAATTCTATCCCTGTAGTATTAATGCCGGGTGCAATGCTCTGCACAGCCGGTTTTGAGAAAAAAAAAAAAAATGCAACACTGCTAACAGCAGCCTGGACAGTACTGCACACGGATAGATGTGGCCCTAGAAAGGACCGTTGGGGTTCTTGAAGCCTACACTAACTCCTAACACTCTCCCTGCCTAACCCCCACTTCTGTCCCTATTGCAGGGCGCAATGCTCTGCAGATCCAATTTTGGAAAAAAAAAATACTGTGCTAACACAGTACTGCACACTAGTAGATGTGGCCCTAAGAAGGGCCGTTGGGGTTCTTGAAGCCTACACTAACTCCTAACGCTCTCCCTACAGCAGCTCCAGCACGATAGCACTTTCCCTCAGCTAAGTCACAAGGCATGTGTGGCGAGCCGCGGGAGGGGCCGATTTTTATACTCGGGTGACATCAGATCTCCCCAGTCACTCACAGCAGGGGGGTGGTATAGGGCTTGAACGTCACAGGGGGAAGTTGTAATGCCTTCCCTGTCTTTCAATTGGCCAGAAAAGCGCGCTAACGTCTCAGAGAGGAAACTGAAAGTAACCGGAACACCGCGTGGTACTCGTTACGAGTAACGAGCATCCCGAACACCCTAATATTCGCACGAATATCAAGCTCGGACGAGTACGTTCGCTCATCTCTAGAAAACAGTTTATATGTAACTTTTACTTTATATTTATTCGAGTATTTTGAACATGTTCTTCCATCTACTCCAATCTGTTGCTCTAAGGTGTCCAAAAAGAGGATTCGGGTGTCAAAAAAGAGGATCCAGTTAATAGAAAATTCACTGATAAAGGCCTTACTGATACAAAGATGTCAGCAAGTGTATGTGGATCTGCTGGGCCACAAACTGGTTATGTGGCAGCTGATTATGCAGTTAGAGGCATAGTCAGTAGAGTCCAGAATCAAGGCAGGCAGCACATACTTGAACACACTGGACAGTCTGGAGGTGAGGGCACACAGTAAATTCAGCATAATATATACTGGTCAGGAGTCAGGGCAGGCAGCAGGCAGGAGAACAGTCAATGAAGCAAGCCAAAATCAGGAGTGGAGAATGCAGAGTTGTTAGGATATAGCCAGAGTCAAAAACCAAGAAGTCAGAACAAAGAATTAGCACCTGTGGCTGGATCCAGAAGACCAAACGCTTAGGTAAGGTGATCAGACATCCCGATTAAGGCGAGACAGTCCCGCTTTGGGATTCTGTGTCCCGCTTTCTGCCGGGACCCCAGCGTGACAACCATTTGCCCCGCTTCCTGGACATTTGTCCCGCTATCGAGACGTCAAGTCACCATTATAGTGAACCAGCTCCCGGCCGGTAATCACTCTGCAGCACTGCAGGCTGGATGCACACACTGAAGGCAGTGTGTGCATCCGGGATCTTTATCCCCTCCTCATCTCTCCTCTTTGGTTCCGCAAGAGAGGAGAGGGGTGGAGGCGCTGCTGTGGGTACACACTGACAAAAGTAGCAGTGCTGAGAGGAGCAGCAGCGCTGTGAAGACCAGTAAGAGGTAAATATATGGGTCTTAGGGGAGCGCTAATACTATGGGGCTTCTGTGGGGGGGGGGCACTATTACTGCTGGGGCTTCTGTGGGGGATCACTTTTACTGCTGGGGCTTCTGTGGGGATAACTATTACTACTGTGGCTACTGTGGGGGTCATTATTACTACTGTGGTTACTGTGGGGGGGTCACTATTATTCTGGGGCTACTGTGTGGGGGGCACTATTATTGCTGGCTGCGGCTACTGTAGAGGGTCACTATTATTGTTGGGGCTACTGTGGGGTGTCACTATTATTGCTGGCTGAGGCTACTATGGGGGGTCACTATTATTGCTGGCTGGGGCTACTGTGAGGGTCACTATTTTTGGTGGGGCTGGTATAGGGGAGCGATATTACTATTGGGGTACTGTGGAGGTCATTAGTATTGCTGGAACTGGTATAGGGGGCTCTAATTCTACTAGAGCTACTGCATCCCCTATAGTTATGCAAGTGACTATATCTGCAGCTGACAATAGAGCAGGTGATTTGCTGCTATGATTTACACTTGTTTTGAATTATTTTACAAACAGGATATTATTCGCAAGGGATTGTATCACTTGTGTTTTCAATAATAACAGTAGAGTGAAATTATGCAATTAAAATTGGGCGTATATGCTTATTTGGGATAACCAAAAGCTGGATCCAAAAAATGATTTCCTATCATAGAGCCAAGTTACCTCAGTTATACATAAAACGTGTTCTAAGAAAAAATATCCATGTTGACCCTTTTGTTTACTCTCAAAAACAGAATACAATGCATAGTTTGTTACTTTAATTAATAAATAGGACTCATTCTTTGTTCTTCTTGTTTTTTTGTTTTTTTGGCACTTAAGTCTTGCCAAAGATAGTCAAAATAACTTGTACTGCCATTGCTTCAAACATGCTTCTACATGTTTGTGGACAACACTAGTAAACCTATTTTCATGGTCATTTTTTTGCCACGCATCTGTTGGGTTAATTTTACGTAAAGGGCCTGAAGCGGCCTTTCTGTCGGCTCCCATGTTAATGTAACTACAAGTTTCTGGCTGTTCATTACAGATAACACAAATTGATTGACTCGTTTTCACATGGTAGCATTGCTAGTGAAAATTTAATATATGCCTTCTGATTTGAAAGAGAAACCAGAAACATTAGGCAACAACTTTGATGTGACTTTTTTCTATTACTACTTTGGCTATCATTTGTGGTTTGTATAGCAATATGGAAAATGTAAAAAAAAATGTCAACCTACCGATTTAATGTAATTATTGTTGACATCGCTTTGTATACTTTTTATGTCTGAGTGGAAATTATTATATTTTACTATAAATAAAAATATAATTAAATATTTAAAAAATATGTTGAGAATTACCAAAAGTAGATGTTCTAACCTTCCCTTTTTCTAAGACATTAACCAGTCCTTGTAGTTGCAGACTTAAAGTCTACACTTCTGGAAAAAAAAATTGACAAGAAATATAATAAGCAGAGTTAGTACTTGAAGGGTTTGTACCACGATAGACTTTTATCACTTATCTATAGGACTGGTGATAAAAATCTAATCGGTAGGAGTCTTACTGCTAAGGCCCTCATCCGATCCCGAGAACGGAGGTCCTATGTTCTCCTCTTCTCATCACTGCAGGGCTGTTTCTCCCACCTTCAGTGACATCATACTGAATAGAGCATTAGCCACACATGCATGGCTGCTGCTCTATTCATTTCAATGGAGAAATAGTCAAATACAAAGCGCTTGGCTATCACCATGAGCTCCATTGACTTGAATGGAGCAGCTCAGCACATGTGAGGACATAGCTCCATTCAATTTCCCTCCTCACAGCATAGGGTGCAGTGAGCCCACAGTCAGGAGGAATGGGGAAACAGGACCCCAGTTCTCCAGATCAGTGGGGGTCTTAGCAATGTTACCCCATCAATTAGACTTTTATAACCTATTCTATGGATAGGTGATAAAAGTTTATTTTGGCATAGCCACTTTAAAACAACATGCAGTAGCATGGTCGCAGAAGGTTATCTTCCCACTAAAAAGCTATTGTACTTTTATTGTAACACAATAAAACCCATTGTAACATAATTCAAAGTGTAAATTACCCATGCTGATAGCACGGCACACAGTGATATCATGTTATGTAAAAAGTCAAACTAAAGAGAAACCCATATGCAGTAGAAGATATGGCAACACGGTACTGGTGCCCTCATCTGGCTTCACCTAAACGAAGGTATCACTCATCCGTCAGGATGGCTGCAGCTATTACTGACAGGTTATCTAGCATGCCGTGCCACTGCACTACCTCTTTAAATACTAATACCCATACTTTCTAGCATTTTTCTTGTTGTCATTGCTGTTCTACACCATGGAGCACTTTTTCATCGTCCTTTCCCTTTAAAATAATGTCATTTACATCTGTTACTAGAGATGCAGATTTTCTAATGATCCTTTTACACTAAATGAGAACCTCACGATTCTCGTTTGCCTGTGCTGACTGTTTAGATGGGCAAATCATCACTGGGAATCGTGAACTTCCCCTTCAGTATTTCACGTTCCTCTGATTCACTGAGCGATCAGTGTTTAAACACAACGAGAAGTCAACGAGTCAATGATTATTTTTATGCCGGATGAAACTGAACGATGAACGAAAAGCACATGATTCGTTGGCTCATGTTTAAACTGAATGATCATTTACTTTCGTCCATTTGAATGATTTTAAAATTATAATTGTTCTGTCAAAATGCACCTTAAGGCTTCATTCACATGGGGCAGTTTGGTTGCAATAAAAACCGCACCAAGAAGTGCATTGGTGAAACTATGTGTGTTTTTACTATGTGCGTAGTAAAATGTGGCAAAAACCGCGCGCAGGAAGTTTGGTAAATGCAATTTTTGGTGCGGTTTTTATTGCAACCGAACTGCCCTGTGTCATACTCAGTTTTGGTCCCAACTGCAGACACTAAGAAAACACGCCATTCTTCACCTTTTTTGCCTCCCAAACTTTAGGGACTATTACAGTTAGAATCCCAAGTAGCTGTCCCCAAAATAGTCACCGATTGGTGACAGGTATGCTAAATGAAGTAATAGTGCACTCAGGAACAGAGTTTAGAGTCGTCACCAGGAGAAAGGTCAGAACTAGAGATGAGCGAACCTACTCGGCCACGCCCCTTTTTCGCCCGAGCGCCGCAATTTTCAAGTACTTCCGTACTCGGGAGAAAAGATTCGGGGGGCGCCGTGGGTGAGTGGAGGGGTTGCAGCGGGGAGTGGGGGGGGGGGGGAGAGGGAGAGAGAGAGGGCTCCCCCCTGTTCCCCGCTCCTAACCCCCGCTCCGCCACGCCTCCCCCCAGCGCCCCCCGAATCTTTTCACCCGAGTACGGAAGTACTCGAAAATTGCGGTGCTCGATCGAGTAATTACTCGAAACGAGTATATTCGCTCATCTCTAGTCAGAACACAACAATCTGGAGGAGAAGACAAAGATACAATCAGAGAACACAGCAGGCTTCAGATCCAGGGAAAGGATAAGGAGTAGAGATGAGCGAACGTACTCGTCCAAGCTTGATACTCGTTCGAGTATTAGCGTGTTCGAGATGCTCGTTATTCGAAACGAGCACCACGCGATGTTCGAGTTACTTTCACTTTCATCTCTGAGACGTTAGCGCGCTTTTCTGGCCAATAGAAAGACAGGGAAGGCATTACAACTTCCCCCTGCGACGTTCAAGCCCTATACCACCCCCCTGCAGTGAGTGGCTGGCGAGATCAGGTGTCACCCGAGTATATAAATCGGCCCCTCCCGTGGCTCGCCACAGATGCGTTCTGACAGAGATCAGGGAAAGTGCTGTCTTGCTGGAGTTGCTATAGGGAGAATGTTATAAGTATTTTAGGCTTCAAGAACCCCAACGGTCCTTCTTAGGGCCACATCTAACCGTGTGCAGTAGTGTGGAGGCTGCTTTTTGCAGTGTTGCCCTTTTTTTTTTTTTGTATATCGGCCGTGCAGAGCATTGCGCCCTGCAGTAATTATACATAGTCCAGGGCCAGTAGTGGTGGTGAGGCAGGGACAGAAGACATATTTATTGAATATAGGCAGTGGGCCTTTCCAAAAACATTTGGGAAAAAAAATCTATTTGGGCTGCCTGTGGCCGTCCTCAGTGTACTGGGTCTGTGCTGGGGGTAGTTGTCTTAATTCATACGCAGCCAGCTAAGTGTTACAGCAGGCTTGCGCAAAATTATTTCCCGGCTCTGTGTTGGCTGTTACATCACCGCTGTATTCCAGTCCACAGTGCAACAGTTTGCAGTTATTTTACATACTCCAGGGCCAGTAGTGGTGACGCAGAGAGAGAAGACATATACAGTGTATATAGGCAGTGGGCCTTTCCAAAAACATTTGGGAAAAAAAATCTATTTGGGCTGCCTGTGACCGCCCTCAGTGTACTGGGTCTGTGCTGGGGGTAGTTGTCCTAATTCATACGCAGCCAGCTAAGTGTTACAGCAGGCTTGCGCAAAATTATTTCCCGGCTCTGTGTTGGCTGTTACATCACCGCTGTATTCCAGTCCACAGTGCAACAGTTTGCAGTTATTTTACATACTCCAGGGCCAGTAGTGGTGACGCAGAGAGAGAAGACATATACAGTGTATATAGGCAGTGGGCCTTTCCAAAAACATTTGGGAAAAAAAATCTATTTGGGCTGCCTGTGACTGTCCTCAGTGTACTGGGTCTGTGCTGGGGGTAGTTGTCCTAATTCATACGCAGCCAGCTAAGTGTTACAGCAGGCTTGCGCAAAATTATTTCCTGGCTCTGCTGTGCGTTCCGTAAGCGAAGTCAGCCTCCAACCACAGGCCAATAAGTGGCACATTTAATTACAGCGTTCTGTTTCTGCACTACTGGTAATACAGCATGCTGAGGGGTAGGTGTAGGCCTAGAGGACGTGGATGCGGGCGAGGACGCGGAGGCCCAAATCAGGGTGTGGGCACAGGCCGAGCCAGTGCGGTGGCCAGGGGTAGAGGCAGGGCCAGACCGAATAATCCACCAACTGTTTCCCAAAGCGCCCCCTCGTGCCATGCCACCCTGCAGAGGTCAAGGTGCTCTACGGTGTGGCAGTTTTTCACAGAGACGCCTGACGACCGACGAACAGTGGTGTGCAACCTTTGTCGCGCCAAGATCAGCTGGGGAGCCACCACCACCAGCATGCGCAGGCATATGATGGCCAAGCACTCCACAAGGTGGGACGAAGGCCGTTCACCGCCTCCGGTTTGCACCACTGCCTCTCCCCCTGTGCCCCAACCTGCCACTAAGATCCAACCCCCCTCTGAGGACACAGGCACTACCGTCTCCTGGCCTGCACCCACACCCTCACCTCCGCTGTCCTCGGCCCCATCCAGCAATGTCTCTCAGTGCAGCGTCCAGACGTCGCTAGCGCCACTGTTTGAGCGCGAGCGCAAGTACGCCGCCACGCGCCCGCACGCTCAAGCGTTAAACGTGCACATTGCCAAATTGATCAGCCTGGAGATGCTACCGTATAGGCTTGTGGAAACGGAGGCTTTCAAAAGCATGATGGCGGCGGCAGCCCCGCGCTACTCGGTTCCCAGTTGCCACTACTTTTCCCGATGTGCCGTCCCAGCCCTGCACGACCACATCTCCTGCAACATTGTACGCGCCCTCACCAACGCGGTTACTGCCAAGGTCCACTTAACAATGGGCACGTGGACAAGCACAGGTGGGCAGGGCCACTATATCTCCCTGATGGCACATTGGGTGAATTTAGTGGAGGCTGGGACTGAGTCAGAGCCTGGGACCGCTCACGTCCTACCCACCCCCAGAATTGCGGGCCCCAGCTCGGTGCTGGTATCTGCGGCGGTGTATGCTTCCTCCACTAAACCACCCTCCTCCTCCTCCTCCTACGCAACCTCTGTCTCGCAATCAAGATGTGTCAGCAGCAGCACGTCGCCAGCAGTCGCTGTTGCGCGGCATGGCAGCACAGCGGTGGGCAAGCGTCAGCAGGCCGTGCTGAAACTACTCAGCTTAGGAGAGAAGAGGCACACGGCCCACGAACTGCTGCAGGGTCTGGCAGAGCAGACCGACCGCTGGCTTTCGCCGCTGAGCCTCCAACCGGGCATGGTCGTGTGTGACAACGGCCGTAACCTGGTGGCGGCTAGGCAGCTCGGCAGCCTCACGCACGTGCCATGCCTGGCCCATGTCTTTAATTTGGTGGTTCAGCGCTTTCTAAAAAGCTATTCACACTTGTCATACCTGCTTGGAAAGGTGCGCCGGGTCAGCGCACATTTCCGCAACTCCAAGACGGACGCTGCCACCCTGCGGACCCTGCAACATCGGTTTAATCTGCCAGTGCACCGCTGCTGTGCGACATGCCCACACGGTGGAACTCTACGCTCCACATGTTGGCCAGACTCTATGAGCAGCGTAGAGCTATAGTGGAATACCAACTCCAACATGGGCGGCGTAGTGGGAGTCAGCCTCCTCAATTCTTTACAGAAGAGTGGGCCTGGTTGGCAGCCATCTGCCAGGTCCTTGGAAACTTTGAGGAGTCTAGCCAGATGCTGAGCGAGGATGCTGCAATCATTAGCGTCACCATTCCTCTGCTATGCCTCTTGAGAAGTTCCCTGCAAAGCATAAAGGCAGACGCTTTGCACTCGGAAACGGAGGCGGGGGAAGACAGTATGTCGCTGGATAGTCAGAGCACCCTCATGTCTATATCTCAGCGCGTTGAGGAGGAGGAGGGGGAGGAGCATGAGGAGGAGGGGGAAGAGACAGCTTGGCCCACTGCTGAGGGTACCCATGCTGCTTGCCTGTCATCCTTTCAGCGTGTATGGCCGGAGGAGGAGGAGGATCCTGAATGTGATCTTCCTAGTGAGGACAGCCATGTGTTGCATACAGGTACCCTGGCACACATGGCTGACTTCATGTTAGGATGCCTTTCTCGTGACCCTCGTGTTACACGCATTCTGGCCACTACGGATTACTGGGTGTACACACTGCTCGACCCACGGTATAAGGAGAACCTTTCCACTCTCATACTCGAAGAGGAAAGGGGTTCGAGAGTGATGCTATACCACAGGACTCTGGCGGACAAACTGATGGTAACATTCCCATCCGACAGCGCTAGTGGCAGAAGGCGCAGTTCCGAGGGCCAGGTAGCAGGGGAGGCACAGAGATCAGGCAGCATGTACAGCACAGGCAGGGGAACATTCTCCAAGGCCTTTGCCAGCTTTATGGCTCCCCAGCAAGACTGTGTCACCGCTCCCCAGTCAAGGCTGAGTTGGCGGGAGCACTGTAAAAGGATGGTGAGGGAGTACGTAGCCGATCGCACGACCATCCTCCGTGACGCCTCTTCCCCCTACAACTACTGGGTGTCGAAGCTGGACACGTGGCCTGAACTCACGCTGTATGCCCTGGAGGTGCTTGCTTGTCCTGCGGCTAGCGTCTTGTCAGAGAGGGTGTTTAGTGCAGCTGGGGGAATCATCACGGATAAGCGTACCCGCCTGTCAACCGACAGTGCCGACAGGCTTACACTCATCAAGATGAACAAAGCCTGGATTTCCCCAGACTTCTCTTCTTCACAGCAGCGATACCTAAGCAATACGTAGGCTGCACCCGCGGATGGAAGCATCGTTCTCTATCACCATCAAAAACGGGGACATTTTTGCTTCATCAATCTGTGTATAATATTCCTCCTCCTCCTCCTCCTGCTCCTCCTCCTGAAACCTCACGTAATCACGCCAAACAGGCAATTTTTCTTAGGCCCACAAGGCTCAGTCATATAATTTTTCTAAACAATTTTTATACGTTTCAATGCTCATTAAAGCGTTGAAACTTGCACCTGAACCAATTTTTATTTCAACTGGGCCGCCTCCAGGCCTAGTTACCAATTAAGCCACATTAACCAAAGCGATTAATGGGTTTCACCTGCCCTCTTGGTTGGGCATGGGCAATTTTTCTGAGGTACATTAGTACTGTTGGTACACCAATTTTTGGGGGCCCTCGCCTACAGTGTAATCCAATTAATTTTTTGCCCACCTGCATTACAGCTGACGTTACATCAGCTGTGCTGGGCACTGCAATGGGATATATTTATGTACCACCGGTGGGTTCCAGGGAGCCACCCATGCTGTCGGTCCACACGGAGTTGTAACTACATGTGTCCACTTCTAAAGAACCCCAGTCTGACTGGGGCATGCAGTGTGGGCCGAAGCCCACCTGCATTAAACATGACATTACCTCAGCTGTGATGGGCAATGCTATGGGATATATTTATGTGCCGCCGGTGGCTTCCTGGCACCCACCCATGCTGTCGGTCCACAGGGATTTCACAATAGGGAGTTGTACCTGCCTGTGTCTATGAATTAAAAAGCCCGGTCAGGTTGGGGCATGCAGTGTGGGCCGAAGCCCACCTGCATTTAATCTGACGTTAGCTCTGCTGTCCAGGGCACTGCAATGGGATACATGTATGTACAGCCGGTGGGTTCCAGGGAGCCACCCATGCTGTGGCTGCACACGGAATTCCCATTGCGGAGTTGTACCTGGCTGTGACTATTTATAAGAAACCGCGGTCTGACTGGGGCATGCAGACACCTTGACAGAATGAATAGTGTGTGGCACATAGGTTCCCCATTGCTATGCCCACGTGTGCAGCTCCTGATGGCGGTGGCACAGGATTATATTTCTCATTGCTTCTGTACAGCATTGTGGGCTATCGCCCCGCCCTTTTTAAAGAGGGTCACTGCCTAGCCGTGCCAACCCTCTGCAGTGTGTGCCTGCGGTTCCTCCTCATGGCAGACGCACTTATAAATAGACATGAGTGTGGCGTGACATGAGGGCAGCTGAAGGCTGCGCAGGGACAATTTGGTGTGCGCTGTAGACACTAGGTCGTGCAGGGGAGGGGGGGGGGTTGGGCAGCATGTAACCCAGGAGAAGTGGCAGCGGAGTGTCATGCAGGCAGTGATTGTGCTTTGTTGGAGGTAGTGTGGTGCTTAGCTAAGGTATGCATTGCTAATGAGGGCTTTTCTGAAGTAAAAATTGTTGGGAGGGGGGGGCACTCTTGCCGCTATTGTGGCTTAATAGTGGGACCTGGGAACTTGAGATGCAGCCCAACATGTAGCCCCTCGCCTGCCCTATCCGTTGCTGTGTCGTTCCCATCACTTTCTTGAATTGCCCAGATTTTCACAAATGGAAACCTTAGCGAGCATCGGCGAAATACAAAAATGCTCGGGTCGCCCATTGACTTCAATGGGGTTCGTTATTCGAAACGAACCCTCGAGCATCACGAAATTTTCGTCCCGAGTAACGAGCACCCGAGCATTTTGGTGCTCGCTCATCTCTAATAAGGAGCAACAAGTAATAGATCCAAAGGATGAACAGAATCTGGAAAGGAAGCTCATGTCAGGTTCACAATACAAGGAGATATCTTAATACACAAATGAAAAGTGTATTCTGATTCCCCTTTAACACCTTATGACCTGGCAGCGGGGTACTTCCCGCAACAGGGCATAAACTTATGTCCTGGGGATAGCGCGAGATCAAAATAGATCTAACACTATCTGGCAGTGGGAGCCGGCTGTCACTGATAGCTGAGCTCCTGCTGCAACAGTGGGGTGCAACGAAGCAGCGACCCCGCTGTTAACACCTTCCCTGCCGCGATCTATGTAGATCGCAACATGGGAAGAGTTCACAGAGCGAGCGCGCTCCCTCCGGAATGTTATCAGGCTCTTGCGATGTAATCGCAGAGAGCCTGGTTGGTTGTCATGGTAACTGGATACCACCTACAGGCGTCCTGTATTACCACTGCACATGATCGCTGTCATAAGTGATAAGGCATTGCAGGAGAGTCATGCAATGCCTTATCATAGCGATCATCGGTGCTATGCTGTAAGTCCCCTACTGGGACACAAATGGTGTAAAAAAAGATGTTAAAAAAATCTAAACCCTTTTTTGTGCTTTTTCTCATATTAGCATAAACAAAATTTTAAAAAATGTAGAATGCCCCATATTTGGTATTGTTGTGTCCGTAACGATGCGTACAATAAGTTGCACGTGCTTTTTATCCTGCAACTGGCAAAAAGCGTTAAAAAAACGCTAAAAAACTATTTTTAGCCTTTTGCCTCCCCAAAACGCAATAAAATTGATCAAAAATTGGACCCCAAAATTGGACCAATAAAAACTACAGCTCATCTCACAAAAAATAAGCCCTCACAGAGCTACATCCATAGAAAACTTAAAAAGTTACAGGACTTTGATTGCAGCGATTAAAAAAAAAAAAATTCTAAAAAAAGGGGTTTGTTTGCAGAAAAGTGGAAAATCCTAAAAAAAGATAAAAGCTTTAGTATCGTAATCGTACCGACCCACAGAAAAAAGGTATTGTGTCATTTATGCTACATGATAAAGGGCTTATTCACACGTCTGTGAAAACCAGGCCGATATACGAATGTGTGAATAAGCCCTAACTCTGTAAAAAAAAATCTATGGCAGAATTTATGCATTTCTTCTCCCTGTTATCATAAAAAAATAATAAAGGTTTTACAATATAGTCCATGTACCCAATAAAAACTACAGTTAACCACGCAAAAAACAAGCCCTTATACGGCCGTGTCGACAGAAAAATAAAAAAGTTATGGCTTTTGATAAATGGAGATGAAAATCCACCAAAAATCGTTGTGTTCTTAAGCCCAAAAGTGACCATGTACTTAAGGGGTTAAATAGTGCACCAAAACTGATATCATCATCAAGAACCATTCTCTATAGCTAGGATTAGGGAGCCAAGGCAGCATTGAGGAAGTCACTAATAGATCCAGAATTGAGAAGTCAGACTGTCTTGTTGTCAAAGTAACCTGATGAGGCTGATGGCTGTCAGTGGAGTCATGGTCACCAGGGGATATGTGCTGTGGCAGCACGGCAAGGTGACTAGCAATGACTAAGGTTCTGCAATGCTCTAGAGTTCCTCTGAGTTCCCATTTTCAGGACCAACATCCTCTTATGATATCACCAGATTTCTCGAGAGTATCTGTAGCATAATAGGTTCTATGAGATAAATTACATATTAGCCAGAATAGTAGTTGAGCTAGGTAACACAGCTAAGGCATTATCTTGGGCATTTGCTGGGGATTTGCCTTTTAGAATTTTTCAAGCTCTGAATTTTTTATTAATTGGAGTTTCTATGATACATGAGATAACCAAACTTTATCCATTCACTGTTCAAATGTCCTATATACTGTGTTAGGGTTCATTTACATGGTAAATCTTATAAGCATTTCGAGATGCACAGAAATGACACAAGAAAAGAACCAATTGTTTTTAATGGGTGCATTCACATGTGTGTTTTTCTGTCGCAGCACTGGAAGCAGTGTGAGAGAATTGCCGCATGTCCTATTTTTGGGTGATTTTGTTCAGAAATCGTCCATTCTTCCCTATTGGAGCTGAAAAAAAAATGCATTGCACTTGCATGTACAGTACATGCAAGTGTGAAGTGATGTGTTTTTGTTCCTATAGGCAATAATGCGCACTTTTCACGCATATTTCTTAATGAAAATTAAAGTGAAAATTGCAAATGTTGTGAGGCGAGTGCAATGTGATTTTCCAGCAAAAGGCACTGCACTCAAATAAAAAATGCGGGTTTGCAAGTGTGATATTGGTTTGAGTTTCTGGGGCCGCTATTGTACTCTCCCTTGCAAATGCACCCTTAGGCCTTATTCACACGACTGTATACATGCAGCTGTGTCCAAAAATCGAGCAATAATTACGATCTGCTAAAGCATTGGATTCCAATGTATGCATTCAGATGGCCGATTTTTACCCGGGTAACCTAATTGTGCCTGGAAAAATGGCACATTGGTGACTGTTTTTAGTAGCCGATTTTATACGCTGTGTCCAAAGATAGGTCTTGCCCTATCTTTGGCCAAGATATGCTGGAAGCTCCCATAGACTCCTATGAGTGCTGGAAAAAAAAGAGAGGGGGAGGAGTTTAGCTGCGTCCAATGCTGAGAAAAGAAGACAGCTGCCACTATTCAAGCATTAGTAGTCATACGGAGTATTTTTGCCAATAGAGGGATTTCGCGTTGTAGCATACTTTTTTGCAGATACGCAGCAGCCGCCTGTGTAAACGGCAGAAAATACATGGTTAAAGATCGGGACTTGATCAAGACAACTCTTCATTCATGGGATTTTACGGCACGTATAGGCAACCATAAAAACGCATATGGTTGTGTGAAAGAGCCCTTAGGCTCATCACTGCTAATCACACCTCCACAGTGTAGGTTACACTATTTTTTATAAGAGTTTAGTTAGGGCTTCCGCACACTGGCGAGAGCGATATCGGGATGTGATTGACACCGTGATATCGCTCTCGCAATTTTTCTGAAGCCCTGAATGTGAGGCGTTTTCGCAGGGAAACAGCCTACCATCCCAGCAGGACTGTGACAGCAGTGGCAGGGTACTGCCCACGGCGAGGATTTTCAGGGGGGGGGGGGGGTTGAAATATAAGCCCTACCTCAAAAATAAACCATAACTGTAGAAAAACAAACAAACATCACCTTAGAAGCGCTGTCATCTCAGGCGCGTCTTCTAGCAGGTCCCCGACACTCTTCCTCAGCTTCTCTTCTAGCTGGAGATTGAAAAATCCCCGCCTCCTGAAAGCGCTGCCTCCGATTGGTTGAGCGATTTGACCAATCAGAGGCAGCGCTCAGCTTTCATTCAATGAATGGTCATTGGCTTTATAATTTTGTGATTTCTTGCAGCACCAGTGTGAAGGTACCCTTACAAACACTTAAAGGGGTTTTCCTGTCAGTGCCGGGAAACACTGGGGTCAGAGCGGAAACCACTACTCCGACCCCTGTGTAGTGACCAGTGCTTGCAATTGTAGGCAGCTTCAATTGATTTCAATAGCATATTTTACTCCAGCACAAACGCCAGAAAGGAATGGAAATCTGTATAAATAGAATGTTTATTGGTCTCCATTTGACTAATTAAAGCTCATGATTCCATTCAGGGTTCCATCGGGATGCTGCAACCCAAACAGACTGCAGGGATAGAAACCAGGGACAAAGGGTAAAAAGTGGTGTGAACACACTAAATATAGTGATGACAAACAATAGTTTTAATTAATTTCAACATTCGAAAAGGATGCTCACATAATAATATCCAATGTCATCACAGTACTGGCTATTTACAAGGCAACTGTTAATGCAGACGATTCACCAGTGGTTGTCAAAGGGTGCAAGTAGTATTGGGTATACGCGTTTTCACAGACAGACTGCCTGAGGTGCCCATGCACACCCTAATACACGTCTGCATTTTTCTTTATTGCTGCCAATGAGAAATAGTGCAAGTTTAGGGCACCTTTACATGAGCGTATGCACGAAAAGGCTCGAGTAAGTGCAACATATTTGCACCGTGAATTATACGCTTTTGCGTGTATTTTTGCGTATATTACTGTCCGTTTTGCATTTGTACGGCCAGTTCACATGGACGTGGAACACACCACTGCCGTGATTTTAAAGGCTATTTACCCTAATGAGATCCAAATGTCTTCTTTTTCCTATGGCATTGTGCAGAGTATTGCACATTTTCGTGGGTATAGACTTCTATGGGGACCTTGGGTGCGCAAATGCACAGAAAAACAGAGCATACTGCATTTCTTTTTGCGCATGAGAAATGCACAGGCAAAAAAAGAGTGAAAATAATAAACTCATTAAAATCAGTGGGTTCTACTTTCTGCATATTGCATGGGCAAATAAACTTGTGTGAATGGGCCCTTAGGGTTTTATTTTACTTGTATTATGTAAAAAGCTTGGTTGTACTAGCATATCTATGCTCTAGGCCAGTGGTGGCGAACCTATGGCACGCGTGCCAGAGGCAGCACGCAGAGCCCTCCCTGCTGGCAGTCGCCGCTGTCGGACACTCACCACAGTAGTAAAAACGGTCTCCCTGCTGGTATTCACTCAGCTGCGCTGATCCCAGCACAGGCTGTGACGTCAATGTGTAGCCGGGATCCTCCTCCCTCCTCACGCCTCCTCTTAGGTTCCGCAAGAGCAGGGAGAAGGCGTCCGGCAGCACACTGATGTCACAGTGTGCACCTTGGATCAGCGCTGCTAGCAACGCTGAGCAGAGGAGCAGCGGTGCTTCTACGAGTATATGGGTCTTAGGGGGGCATTATTACTGCTGGGGCTGCTGTGGGATGTCAGTATTACTATTGGGGGCTGCTGTGGGATGCCACTATTACTACTGGGACTACTGTGGGATGTCACTATCCCTACTGGGGCTGCTGTGTGATGTTATTATTACTACTGGGTGTCACTGGGGGATGTCACTATTACTACTGGGGGCCACTGTGGGATGTCACTATCCCTACTGGGGCTGCTGTGGGATGTCACTGTTACTACTGGGCCACTGTGGGATGTCATTATTATTACCACTGTGGCCTGATGTGGAATGTCATTATTACTACTGGGGGCCGCCGTGGGATGTCAGTAGTCATTAGTGGGGTGCCACAGGGTTCAGTATTAGGCCCCATTCTGTTCAATATATTTATCAACAACCTGATAGAAGGACTGCACAGTAAAATATCAATATTTGCAGACAATACAAAATTCTGCAAGATAATTAATACAACGGAGGACATGGTATGGCTGCAAATGGACCTAGATAACCTGGGGGCTTAGGCAGTAAAGTGGCAAATGAAGTTCAATGTTGATAAATGTAAGGTTATGCACATGGGCAGGATAAACGGATGTCCCCAATATACACTAAATGGGGTACCGCTAAGGAAAAGGGATTTGAAAAAAGACCTGGGGGTACTAGTAGATTATAGATTTAACTGAAGCAACTAAAGTCATCTGCTGCAAAAGCAAATAAAGTCATGCAGTGCATTAAAAGAGGTATAGGGGCGAGGGATGAGAACATTATCCTTCCATTATATAAGGCACTAGTCAGACCTCACATGGAATACTGTGTACAGCTCTGGACACTGGTGCTCAGGAAAGATGTTGCAGTGCTTGAGAGGGTTCAAAGAAGGCCAACTAAATTAATAAATGGAATGGGAGGACTGGAATACCCAGAGAGGCTAACAAAATTAGGATTATTCACCCTGGAAAAAAGACGGCTAAGGGGCGACCAAATAACTATGTATAAATACACGAGGGGACAATACAAGGATCTCTCCCAGGATCTGTTTATACCCAGGACTGCGACGGTAACGAGAGGGCATCCTCTACATCTAGAAGAAAGAAGGTTGCATCACCAACATAGAAGGGGGTTCTTTACTATAAGAGCAGTGAGACTGCGGAACTCTCTGCCTGAGGATGCAGTGATGGTGAACTCGATAAAAGAGTTCTAGAGGGGCCTGGATGCCTTTCTTGAGTGTAACAATATTGCCCGTTATAGTCAGTGATTACTAAAACTACTGGAGCTGCTGTGGGATGTCACTATTACTACAGGGACCGCTTTGATATGTCACCAATACTGCTGGGGCCACTGTGGGATGTCACTAGTACCACTGAGGCCGCTGTGGGATATCACTATTACTGCTGGGGCCGCTGTGGGGGGTCACTATTACTACTGGGGGCTGCTGTGGGATGTCACTATTACTACTGAACTGATGTGGGATGCCCCTATTACTAGAGGGGCTGCTGTGGGATGTCACTATTACCGCTGGGGATGCTGTGGGATGTCATAATTACTACTGGGGCCACTGTTGGGGGTCACTATCACTACAGGGCCCGCTGTGGGATGTCACTATTACTGCTGGGGCCGCTGTGGGGGGTCACTATCACTGCTGGGGCCACTGTGGGGGGTCACTATTACTGCTAGGGCCGCTGTGGGGAATCACTACTACTGCTGGGGATGCTGTAGAGGATCGCTATTGTCACTGGGGACACTGTGGGGGTCACTGTTACCACTGCAGCCACTGTAGGGGGTCACTATTACCCCAGGAGCTGCCGTAGGGTGGCACTATTACTGCTGGGGTATGTTTACACGTGGTGGAAATGCTGCAGAATGTCCCCAGTGGAAAATTCTGTGGCAAATTCTGAAGCATTTCTGCAGCAAAAAGCAGTCAAAATCTGCACGCTGTCTATTTTGAAGCGGCCCTGTCCTTTTTATAACGACGGAGGTAAAATCATCTGTTGTGATAAGCCCCGCCCCCTGACATGTTGGCACTTTGCGATAAATAAGTGGGTTTTGGGTTGCAGTTTGGGCACTCGGTGTCTCAAAGGTTCGCCATCACTGCTCTAGGCTAAATCTATCTATGTAGTAAATAGAGCTAAGCGAGCATACTCGCTAAGCCAAACTACTCGAGCGAGTAGTGCCTTATTTGAGTACCTGCCCGCTCGTTTCTAAAGATTCGGCTGCCGGCGGGGGGCGGGGAGCGGCAGGGGAGAGCGGGGAGGAACGGAGGGAAGATCTCTCTCTCACTCTCTCCCCCCCCGCTCCACCCTGCTCACTCCCGCAACTCACCGCTCACCCCCTCCGGCACCTGAATCTTTTGAGACAAGCAGGCAGGTGCTCGCATAAGGTACTACTCGCTCGAGTAGTTTGCCTTAGCAAGTGGGCTCGCTCATCTCTAGTAGTAAACTTATTTACTCAGAGCAATTATTGTAGTGCCATATTTACTTGAGAGTGACTCCCTAGTTTTGGGACAAGGTTCTGTCTCAGGACAGCAGGGGCAGGAGGATATTTTACCTGCAGTTTTTTCTCTTCTGCCACTATTATCCACTGGCTTCAATTCTTGTTTTTGGCGATCAAAGATGGTTGCAGTAAATTTCTTTCTACCTAAAGCACACTTCTGATAGGTAATGCTGATCACATGAGAAGCTCTACCCAATCATAGAGAAAGTGTAGTTTAAAGGGGTTCTGACATGAATAATGTTTTTATGCTTTAGCAGCCATTGTTCCCTGGTCTGCCTAATGGACCCAGGGAACCCATGGGTTAATGGCTGCTAAAGCATAAAAAGATAACACTTACCTTGTCTTCTGTTGTTGTTGACATCGGGGGGGTCAGCTCCCGGCAGGCAGTCTTCTTCCTCCAGCAGCCGCGCCGCTCCGGGATCGCGCGCATGCGCAGTGGAGAGGTGCCCTCTGACAGGAGTCAGGACGGGCTGCGTCTCCACTGCGCATGCGCAGCACTCTGGAGTTCAGCCGGACGGACGGGCCGCCCACAGCAAGCACTGCTTGTGACGTGCTTGCTGTGGTGGTCCGTCCGTTGACCTCGGAAGTGCCTGACGGACGGACCAGAGCAGGAAGCGGTCTTTTTGACCGCTCCTGCTCTGCTTTAAAGGCACAGAAGAAGATGCCGGCTGGAGGGGACATGCCTGGCGATCGGGCCAGGCCAGGCAAGGTGAGTACAATTTTTTTTTTTTTCATGTCAGAACCCCTTTAATACTATCATTGCATTCTGGAAATTAGGTAGTCTGAAGATTGTGTCAATCATCTTGGATGGCTGAAAACAGGACCTGAAAATGGTGGATCGAATAGAGGGGAGAGAAGTACAGCTGCAAGTGATATACCCCCTCCTGATGTCCAGACAGAATTTTGTACTGAAACTGGAGGGTTGCTTTAATCTATATTTCAAGGGAGAACAGCTAAGGGTCAGAAAATGTGCCCCAATGATATTAATCTTTGTTGTTATGCAGACAGAACATAGCCATTGGTTTTATTAATTTAGGTGATTGTAGGTTAAGCACAGTTTTCCGAGCCTGCCCTATTAACATACTGACTCTTTTTTGCTTACACTTACTACAAAAACAATCCATGGAGGCAATTCAGCAGGACCCCATATGTGTTTAAAAAGAGCATGTGATACTTAAGAATAAGTATTACAGGATCTTCAGGTGGTCCAGACACTGATGTGATAAAGAACGCACCCGTAAGACCCATGAAGACCAGTAGAGGACAACCCCATCTGAAGTAAACAAATGAGTAAAACACGACAAGGATGTGTTATCTGTGTACAGCAATGGTAGCTAGCATGCCTTTGAATTTCATTTGAAAGAAGGAACAAAGGATCTGACCAAATCAGTGCATTCAGCTGACTTTTGAACACTTTTTGAATTTTCGGTTTCAAAAGCGGTTTATTTATTCCCAGATCAACAACATATTTGTCAATGTACAAAGATAAAAGTGGATAACAGTTGAAACAGTTCAGAGCTGGTGTAGATCTGATGCCTTAGAACTTTCTTTAGTACTGGACACGTTTGTCATCATGTGCAACATTACAATAAATTGGTAACAGTGTAACATAGCGCCCAAACTTTTTTTTGGACAGACAAAGGAGGGCTAATGAAATAGATGAGGAAGTCAGCGAGAGAAAATGTAATATGTATTAAAACCCTTACAGATGTACTGTTAGGAATCCCTGGAAGACTTAGCATTTTAAAAAGCAATACAGCTATAAAGATAAGCAATACTCTTAATTGAAATTATATTTTGCATTATTTCTCTGCCTTGTCTAATCTTCTAATTACTCAGTCAATATCAGAAACAATAGAAGTCAAAGCATTTCATTTTTATTGACTTTATTTGTATTAAAAGATGTAAATCACATGATTATAGCTCATTTCATGATTACACTACACAGAATGGGACCTATCATTAAATGTCTAAAATGATGAGCTTGGAGCTATCCAATAGTACAGGTTGCTACTCTAATGCAGCTTGCAGGATTTCAAGGCGACATCAAAGTGAAAAATTCAGCTGAAATGACAGTAGCAGCTGCAGCATCTGCCTCCAAATTAGGCTGTGTTTCAAAGTCTGGACTCAGCTGCTAAGCAGTATAAAGACCCAGGAGGAAGGCTACACAAGAAAAGAGTTAGGTTTCTAACCTAGCACATCAAAGTAACACATGCTATGAAGAGCAATAAATGCATATGGCGTATAGTCACTTGCTGTCTAATTACATTGGAGTCATAAAACTAAGCAAACCTTTCAAATGATTTCATGTTTGGAAACAATCATGTATTCGTTTTCTGCAGAGGATATTGGCGAAATAACAGCAGATGAGAAACCATGTAATGTGAACATAGGAGGAATTATTGAAGCCTGTGATTCTGTACAGCTACTGTATGTGTCTGAACTACAATAAGGCATGACCTTCATGACAAGAAGATCACCCAACCTCTTCTGTTAGATTCCAAGCATAGCGACTACCAAGGATAAATATGCCCCCTTTATAATAGGGAACTGAGGCTAAAATAATTGATGGATACGGGATGTGTAGACATGTCAAAGCACACTAAGGGTATTATTTTTTAAAATAACACTTAGAATCAAATATCTCTCATGGAAGTAATCTCTGTATTGGTTTTTGAAGAATAGCAACACAACAATAGCAAACTTTGGTGAAATTAAAAGAAATAGGTGAATATAGATTGTGAGCCCCAATGGGAACAGAATCTACCGTGTTTCCCCAAAAATAAGACCCTGTCTTATATTAGTTTTTGTCCCAAAGGCACTAGGAGGCGCTAGGTTTTATTTTCAGGGGAAGTCTTATTATACGTACCTAGCAGGCTCGATCCAGGTCCCTCCTGCAACTCTCCAGCGCGCTTCTTGCAGTCCCCAGCTGCCTACAGAAGATCACTTCCTGGTTACGGGATTCATAAATCCCACCTCCGGAAAGCGATGGCTCTGTTTGGTTCTCGATCGATGAATCAAGGCGATGGCTGTGATTGGTTTATCCAGTGCTGTGTTGATTGGCTGAGCAGTGGTTGAAGAACCAATCACGGCCATCGGGTTATGGAGGTGGGATTTATGAATTGGTATTGGTTGGCCAATTCAGAAATCCCCCCTCCACAAGGTAATGGCTGTGATTGGATTTTCGCCCGCTGCTCAGCTAATAAATGCAGTGCTTGATGAACCAATTACAGCCATCACATTGGTTCATCGAGCACTGCATTTCTTGGCTGAGCAGCACTCAAGAACCAATCAGAGCCATCGCTTCCTGGAGGTGTGATTTATGAATGATATTCTGTGTGCAGCTGAGGACTTCAAGAAGCGCCTGGGAGCTACGGTGAGCAGCGGCAGGGACATGCATTGAGCCTGGTAGGTAATGTATCTCTTCTTTTATGTAATGCCGCTAGGGCTTATTTTTGGGGTAGGGCTTATATTCCAAGCCTCCCCGGAAGTAAAAAAAAATCTGGGTATGGCCTTTTTTAGGGCAGGTCTTCTTTTTGGTGAAAAAGAATAATATCAAGTGATATAAAGTGCTGCATAATATGAATGTGCTATATAAATACAAGTGATTAAGTAGGTTATATACATTAAATGATTGCCACATTAGAAACATCTGCTCAATAGATCTGTCCACCTTTTTTGGTGATCATGGCTTTCATATAGGGAACAGATTCCACAAGGTGGCAAACATTCTCTATACTCAACTCGATCCATGTCTGCTTAGTTACTCTCTAAGTTGGTGTAAATTTTACTGATAGGTGGAAACAGATCTCACAGCCCTATCTAGCATATCTCAACCATATTTTATGGAGTTACAGTCTGGTGAGTTTGGAAACTAAAACAGTATGGATAACTTATTGTTGTGTTCCTCCAACCACTCTCAAGTGAACCAAGCTTGATGACCCAGAGCTTTGTCTTGTTGAAAGATGGTACTGTGGTCTGGTAAGACTTCCAGAAAATATGGGTGAAGATGGTCAGTTAACAGTTCCCTGTAGTGTGCACCATTCAAGGATTATGGTATTATAAGCAATAGTCCTAGGCCATACCATGAAACTACTTCATGCTGTTTATGCCAAATGCAGACCCAGCCATTGGTATGGTCCAGCAGGAAATGGACCTTGTCCCTCCAGGTGACCTTTTGCCTTGTTTCTAAGATCCATTGACATCTTTCCTGGGCCTATGCAAGGCATTGTTGGTGATGATGCAGAGTCATTAGGGGCATCTTTGTCAGTTTTGGCTATTGAATCCCAGTCAAGGCAATTTTCTCTCAGATGTCTATCTGTGGTTCAATCAGTCTTGGTATACTCTTGATAGTGTGGTTTGGAAACAGCTCAATTTTTTAAAACTAATTATGAATTGTGAGAGGACTTTTCCATACCTGATTAAAGTCAATGGGAGTAAAAATCAAGTTCACTAACTCGCTCTCTAGAATGTGTGTGGGTGTGTTTTTTTGTACATGAATGTGGCTCAATTGTTAGCACTGTTGCCTTTCAGAATCTATACGTTCTTCTAGTTATCTTCTGAATAGCACTGTATTAATAACAGTATAATGATGAAACTTGTATACAGGGTAAGTCAAAAGTCTCCATACAGGTGTGTTTTGCTGGTTCACAATAACCGATGCCTCTGACAAAGGAGAAATTGATCGATGTGATACTGCTGGAAGGGCTTGGGTCAACACATCACGTGGCAAAGACATTCTATGTAACACTGTATTGAAATTGTATTGCAAGATGTATCCTGTAACATTTGTATAGGAATAAACATGCATGCAGACTGTATGAGGACTTTTGATTCACTTTGCAGATTGTAGCAACAGAATCCTTTTGCACAGTTGAGTGATATAAAAGACATTACAAATCTGTTAAAGCGTGACAATCAAAGACAGACTTCACCTCTGGAGTTTATGTGATATATAGTAATTGTTGGTTTAGGTGAGGCTTATTTAAATTAGTGCCAGCTTTTAAATGAGCGTGTCATTGCAGTTAGTGCACATGTGCAAATTGCAATGATGAGATTTAATTACACAAGGTGTCATTTTAGCATTGAAGTTAAACTTGTCTCTAGCAAGCAGCTAAGGCATCATTTATCACATCATTGACTTTCCATTCTTTGTATTTTGCTAGTAAAAAGAGATTAAAAAAACCCTGACATGTAAAACCAAGCAAAAACCAAAGATTTGAGGTAATCATTGTCCCGTACGGGACACCAATGTTTGCATGTCATCAAAGTGTACAGGGAGAAGTGTGTCTGTAAGCACCAGTCTGACTACTAAGCTTTACCTGTATATATGCTCGTAATTCCGATATGAGCCCCTCCAGGTAGTACAGTAGTGGTTGCCTCTGTGGGTCTAGTTATTCCACAGAACACATGGTTGTCACGTTGTGCTCCGGAGACCTGTAGTTCTGTTGGGTTTCCAGGAGCACACTGCTGCAGGTGTGGTTGATGTGGTTGGTTGATGGTGTGGAGTTCTCCAGAAAGCTAATGACCACAAGCCTCTTGCATATAATACAAGCCCTTATTTTTAGAGGGTGCTGGTCATTTATCTATTTGTTACTGCTCAGGGTGAATATAACATAGTGACCAGCCTTCATTTGTGTTTGCCTATGGTACTGTTTGGTTTCCAGGAGCACACTGCTGCACATATGGTTAATTTGCCTGTCTGTTGGTGTAGAGTTCTCCAGCCAGCCAATCACCACTGGTCTGCATCATATAATATAATATACAATACCAGCCCCTATTTCTAGAGTGTGCTGTCATTTTCCATTTATTATCGCTCAAGGTGAATGTAACATAATTACCAGCCTTCTACTTGTGTTCACCCTGGATGTGGTGCGTCTTACGTTCAGGGTGACAATGGTCAAACTTATAAATTGTAAAGCACTTAGCTGTCTACCCTCCTGTGACTGTCTGTGGGCCAGGCACTGCCACCTTGCAAGAGGTGACATCAGAGAACCTGTTGGTCAGCATGTGTTTAGAGTACACAGCCATCTAGATGGTTCAGTATGATGTGCTCTAATCATAGAATCATAGAATGGTAGAGTTGGAAAGGACCTCCAGGGTCATCGGGTCCAACCCCCTGCTCAATGCAGGATTCACAAAATCATCCCAGACTGATATTTGTCCAGCCTCTGTTTGAACACATTGAAGGACAACTTACCTCCTCCCATGGTAACCTGTTCCACTCATTGATCACCCTCACTGTCAGAAAGTTTTTTTCTAATATCTAATCTGTGTCTCCTCCCTTTCAGTTTCATCCCATTGCTTCTAGTCTTTCCTTGTGCAAATCAGAATAGGGCTGATCTCTCTGCACTGTGACAGCCCTTCAGATATTTGTAGACAGCTATTAAGTCTTCTCTCAGCCTTATTTTGCAAGCTAAACATTCCCAGATCCTTTAACCGTTCCTCACAGGACATGATTTGCAGACCGCTCACCATCCTGGTAGCTCTTCTCTGAACTTGCTCCAGTTTGTTGATCTCTTTTTTAAAGTGGGGTGCCCAGAACTGGACACAGTATTCCAGATGAGGTCTGACTAAGGAAGAGTAGAGGGGGATAATTACCTCACGTGATCTAGACTCTGTGCTTCTCTTAATACAGTGATCTCTCGCTATATCGTGGTTCAATGATTGCAGCTTCAGTGCATTGCAGATTTTAGATAGACCATATATAATTCTGTTTTTCTGCTGAGTTTTTAGCTATATCGCGGAATTTTGTGGTTCATGCAGGAAATACAATACACCACTAGCGCTTGCAAATGCGAGATTGTACATGGCATACTATTGGCTGATGGAATGTGTTCTGTATCGGGCGCTGATTGGCTCACTGATCGTAGCATTGATCTGTTTGTTCACTTTTGCGATTGTTTGACAGTTCACCCGACAGATTCATTTGAGTAAATATAACGCCACTACTTTGTGGATTTTCATGAATCGTGGGTGTCTCTGGAACATAACCCCCATAATAGATGAGGGATCACTCTTAGAGATGAGCGAACGTACTCGGTTTGGGTGTTTTTGGACTCGAGCACCGCTTTTTCCGAATAACTGACTACTCGGACGAAAAGATTCGGGGGGAGCCGGGGGTGCACGGGGGGGTTGCAGAGGGGAGTGGGAGAGGAGAGAGAGCTCTCTGTTCCCCGCTCCACCACGCCATCCCCCGGCGCCGCCCGAATCTTTTCGTCCGAGTAGTCAGTTACTCGGAAAAAGCGGTGCTCGAGTCCAAAAACACCCGAACCGAGTATGTTCGGTCATCTCTAATCACTGTACATCCCAGAATTGTGTTTCCCTTTTTGCCTGCTGCATTACATTATGCTAAATAGCCTTTTAAATCAGGATGGGGGAGTGTTGCACACACATGTGAACATGCAAAAAGTACAGTACTATCCACAGTGTTGAATACAACCGTACTTGCACATTTTTCACCAAGGGCCCCATAGAAGTCTACAGGATGTACACATCTGAACTTCATCAGGCGAAATAGCCTTTGAAACCACGGAAGGGGTATGTATCACGTGTGTGTGAATTGTCCTACGTGCACAAAAAGTTCTATACTACATGCCAATACTTAAGCAAATCTCCCTTATCAACCTGCACAGAGGCAAGCATATTTCTGCATACTCTCATATGAAGCCATCCTGAAATTCACACAGAAGAATATTCATACTCCATGGGAATCTGTATGCATGGAAGAATTCCTCTACATGCATTACTTCTAGGGAAGAATCTACTTAGAGCATGGGCGTAACTACTGTATAGGGGATGCAGGGGTTACGGTTGCATCCGGGCCCAGGAGCCTTTTGGGCTCTATTAGGGCCTCTCGTCTCCATATAGAGAGCCCAGTACTATGAATACAGCATTATAGTTGGGGGCCATGTTACAGATTTTGGATTGGGGCCCAGGAGCTTCAAGTTATGCCTCTGACTTAGAGCACTCACTAGAGTGTGCGGCTCCATACTAGGGTGCGGTCTGGTTTCTGTGCCCTGCTATGTAGGCTTCATACACACAACTTAGCCTTAGGAATATTTTTGGGCAACCTGACCCTGTGATGAGGAGTATCACAATCCGCTTTACAAGTCAGGGAAAGAGTATTAAAATATGACCTGGACTATTTCATTCACTGTAAAGCATAACATCGGTCTGTCTCACATTATATAACAATGTAATTTAGATAAGCAACATTGAAACAAAAGCAAATTATTAATTACACTATATAGTTTTCAGCTTCATTAATAATGTAGCTAATGTCAACCTATAACCTTAGAAGTTATCCTCATTGCTGTATTTGCAGGATAAATTCTGCTGATTACATTTATTGCTTTTCCAGGATGGAAAATATCTCCTTTGCTGATATTAGGATTGTAGAAGTGCAGTCAGATGCTTTCTATCCGACGGAGAAGCAGGATTTCAGTGTCCGCATGATTATGCTTCTATCTACAGGAATGTCGAGAAGATAATTTGTTAAATTACACGACAGCGATAATACATCATATCATGTTTGATTGGCATATCAGTCGTCTGCTGGAGAGACTCTTGGGATGTAACTAGCCACGGATGTTTTTCCTGTCTTGTATTTCAAGTGCTAGCCTTTATTTATTCATTTACATCTAATGTAAACTAATGTGCAATACCTTCAGGCGTTATGTAATTCTCCGCCTAAGTTCAAGTCTTTTCTGAAGTTTACCCTCGCTGTTTACTAAGATTTACTGAAAAATTGTCAAAAACATTAGCAAAAATTAGCTAAGTCTAATAATTGAAACAGAGCACACATTGAGCTCATGTATCCCATGTACAAAAACGGCATGGGAAATGTGCACTATATTTATCGATGTTTTACGCCATTCTTTGCCCAAATGTCGACCACGTTGGTTGTTTTCGTTTAATAGAAAAAAAGAGGTATCTGAAAGCATTTACAATAGTGAATTCCATTAATTTAATGTTATTTAGGGTGCAAAATAGCTGTCATAGCGCAGTGTCGGAGCCATCTTGGCTTAAGTGCTGCTGCTACTGATGCTGTGATTGACACTATTGACACTTCTTTTCTTCATGTAGCAGATGCCATGTCCTTCCCAGATCCCAGTTCCTTGCCTCTGCCCAAGGGGCACTTGTGCGCGCCGGCTTCCTGATCACTGAGAGCAAGGCAGAAAGCGTTGGCCATAGCGCAGCCGCCAGGCAACATCAGAATGGAATTTGTATGTTCCCCATGTGTTTGTTTGGATTTTCTCTTACACTCAAAAAAGATACTAGTTAGAGATAAGCGAGCATACTCGGTAAGGTAATATACTCGAGAGAGCATCGGCTTTTTCGAGTACCTGCTGGCTCGTCCCTGAAGATTCGGGGGTGCTGCGGGGGGCGGTGCGGGGCAGCGAGGGGAAGCAGGGAGGAGAGTGAGAGAGATCCCTCTCTCTCTCTCCCTCCCGATCCTCTTCGCAACCCCCCGCTCACCCCCGCAGCCCCCCGAATCTTCAGGGTCGAGCCAGCAGGTACTCGAAAAAGCCGATGCTCTCTCGAGTATATCGCCTTACCGAGTATGCTCGCTCATCTCTAATACTAGTAGATGAATATAGTGTGAGCCCAAAAGAGGCCCAAAAATGTCAAGTGATGTAAAGCACTGCATAATATGCATGTTCTACAGTATATAAATAAAGGTGATTATTATCAAAGACAGGGAGAACTCCATGCAGATAGTTAGATATTAACAAAGAACTCCAGCACTGCAAGACAACAGTGCTAACCACCGAGCCACAGGACTACCACCACATTCGGCTGGGCGGAATCACCTGAGGTTCCTGGTAATCGCAAACCCAACTTTCATCAAAATTTGACTCGTTCTATTTGCTCAACATTACTTTTTATTATTATCTCGTCTAACAAAACCTAAACATCAAGGAAGTATGGATCATGTATAATATCTAGTTAGAGTCTCTTCGAAAGTAGTAATATTTTCAGCAGTATTATGACAATACCATATTGAACTTTTAAGGGCAAAACAATTCCACAAGAGACAGCAGAATATTCTGCCACATGGAAAAATTAGCATCAAATAGTGTTATAGTTTTGGTGCAGTTTCCAAATGGCTAAGTTTCACCACAAATTCATGTCAAAATCCACATTAGGCCTGTTTATTTTGGTGCAGATTTCCTCTGCGCAATATTCTGCTGCATGTTGTGTAATATTTCAGTATGTGTGAAAGTGCCGTAAAAGGGTTTTTTGTGACTTTAGAAAAGAATCCTATGGCCGTGGAAGTGTAAAAGAAAGAAATAAGCAGTACTCACCTCCTTTACTATCTCCCCATCCAGTGCTGGATCCTCTTTCTCTGGCAGTCTAAACCTGTAAGAAGCCAGCTGTGGTTATGTGCCATTGGTTGTGCCCGGAAAACCCTTTTAAGTGAGCCTTCTACAATAGTACTGGGACCGAAAAAAACTTTTAAGTGGGCATTCTACAATAGTACTGGGACACTACAAGACTAGTGTTTAGCAGTGACGCATCAAATATACATGGGCAAGTGGAGGTATTATTTCACATTTTATGCCAATTTTCTTATCAACTCATACCAAATTAGAAGTTAGGTGCCCATTTGAACATCATCTAAAAGTTGATCAAGCCATGACAATGCTACAGAGTAGAGTCACATTAATATGACCACCAGCTAATATCCAGAGTAACCACTGTTTGCCTCATGGACAGCAGCCAGATGGGCTGGGAGTGACTCAATAAGGTGAGTAAGTTGTCTCCAGCTGATAGGTTGTCTCCAGTATCTGAAGAAATTCTGACTGCAGCGTATCCCTCAGTTGCTGAAGGGTACTTGTGAGAGGTTCCATAGAGTTAACATGATGATTGAAGTGCTCATTTGAGTTCAAATCTTTGGAATTAGGGGGCTAGGGAAGTACTCGTAGGTCTTGGTTGTGCTCTTCGAACAGCTATCAGACATTTCTAGCCATGTGAAATGTTGCATTGTCTTGCCGGAAAATCCCATCCCAGAGAAGACAAACAGCATGTATGAGTGTACGTGTTCTGGGTTCATAACCAAATCGGTTCAAAGTGCCTTCCACATGGATAATGGGCCCAGAGAATGCCTCGAAAAAAAATTCTTCAGACCATAACGCTGCTGCCACCAGCTTGTGTTCTTCCAGCAATGGTTGTAGGGTGTTTGTTCTATGAGGTTTCTCGCCTAGCACACCAATGCCCATCAGTTTAATGAAGCAGAGAACATGACTCATCGGAGAAGCCAACCTTTTGCCAAAAAGCGGTGGTCCAATTCTGATACCGCCATGCAAATTGAAGCCTTTTCTCCCGATTTACCTTTGTTAGCATAGATGCAGTGACCATCCATCTGCATCTAACTGACCATAGACCAATACTTTCTATATTAAAGCATATTCTGTTGAAATCACATATATCCGTTTCTTTTATCATCAGTTCTTGCAATTTTCTCACATTTATAGACTCCCACTCAGTATTCATTTTTTGAAGCTCATTGTACAAATTTGACAACCTTCTAAATGCTAGATTTTGCATAAAATAGTTTATTCACACTGTACATATCCACTCTTATAGATCCTCACAAACTACCTGCAATGTGCAGGACTTGAGCAATGGAGAAATCAGTCTGGAGCCAAAAGGGGAGTCATAAGAAATACTACACATTTTTTTAACAGAATATGTTCCTTATGTTATATTTTATGTCAATAAAGCACTAAGTCTAGAACTAAAAGATGACAATGTTGTTAGTGTCATTGATAAAACTATGGATGATATAGTAAGTAATTTTAAGAGTTGCTCAGCATGACTGCAGTCACAGCATGAATGCAGAAGCCACTGGTGGCTTTAGTCTCTGCTGACACAATGTCTCTTCACATGAGTGATGCCCCTTTACACAAAAATGTCTATGCTCCAGAAAATCTACAGGGGGTGGAGGGGATCAACTTTTTTTAAGAGCTTACTTAATTTAGTAGCCAAGTAATAATGTTGAGCAGATGGCAGGAACAACAGAAGTGGGCAAGCTCTGAAAGAGAAATGTCAAGAGTTGAAACTTCATGATAACAGATGCAGCCAGAAAACAGGTAAGGACTTTCATCTGGGGATGAACTATTGGTGATGGTAATGACTTTTTTTTTAGAAACCTAAATAGCTGTATTTCATTTGGATTTGAAATTGCTATGTAAAATATACAATACCGCGCAATTGGGAACTGTTATCAAAAGGCAAATTTGAAAGCTCTTCGCTAATATGCAGAAGAAAAGTGCACCTTTGTGTGGTCATGTTTATCAAAGGAAACATCTGTGTAATTTCACCAAACCTGGCTGCAAATGAACAGAACATATTCATCAAGACTATTCAAAAGATTTAGTTATATCTATGAAATATACAGTAGCAAGTCTAAAGAATGTCCTTGGTTGAAGACTCTGTGACCGTTGGGAATAATAGACAGAACATTGTGTGACTTAGTTCACCTATCTACCACATAATGGTTTTCTTATAACTCCCTTGCAAGCTTGAATATTCTATTAGGTGCTCTTTTATCAACAGGAAACTCAATCTGGGTCATACTGACTTTTCAGATAACATTTTTCAGAATAAGCAGTTGTATGTGTACATTAAGAAAAAAAACTATTTCTGGCCATTATATGACTTATATCTTGCATTTCTCCAAATTCTCCCTCTTTAGGATGCACATCTGATTCTCAGTTCTCTCAGGACTGTGCACAGAGAACTTCACAGATTCTGCTATCTAAATATCTGGGACACATACTCAGCAAGTATCTCAGCATGCATATCTGTTTGTGAGTGTCTCTCACTCTCCCTCCTCTCTGCTCTGCTCATACAGTCAGTATGCTGACTCTTCCCCCTGCTCTGCTATCTCAGCATCGCCTGTCAAACATTTGAGTATGCAGTGGACAGCAAGCTAGGAAAAAGGGAGGGAACAACTTGGAGGGATTTTTCAACAAAAAAAGTAATTTTAGTTTAAAAAAGTATATGGAAGTTTTGCTAGTTAGCACATTGGTTATCATATAAGCACACATTGTTTGAAAAGTTAGTGTCCATTTAAGTTCTAAGATATTACTTGCAATATTGATGTAGTGCTAGCTATTCAGGAAGCTCAATGTACCTTTATTAAACAGTCTAGAGCAATGTTCATACTGGCTTTCAGGAAATGCAGGAAAGGGGCATAATTATGGAGTGGAGGTCCATATGCAGCATTATTGGTCCATATGCAGCATTATTACTTATTGGGAGTCTATTTGGAGCATTATTACTGAGTGTGGACCTATATAGGGCATTATTACTGAGTGGGAGCATACACGGGGCATTACCACTGAGTAGCGAACTGTGAGGTACATTATTATTGAGTAGGAGACTGTGAGGGGGATTATTACTAGTTGCGTGCTTGTGGGTAGGATTATTACTTTTTGGGCACCTATATAGGCCATTATTTCTCATGATTAATAAGTGGCAGCCTATAAAAAGCATTATATATGGTCACTGTTTGCGTGTGGGGGGGGGGGGGGAAAGTAGTAATATTGGTCCTTGCATAGTGTTTTTTTTTAGTAACACTATGGTGGTATTATGTGGTCATGGTCTGGGGGTGTTATTTGCCCCTTATATAGTGCTATTATCGACAATATTGATCTTTGTAGTGGTCCTTATTCAGTGATAGTATGTTGGTATGGTTTGTTAGTATTTGCCCACTTGCTGTCGGTTTAGTCCTACCTACAACATGGGGCTACTTTTGTAATTTTTTTCCAGGGCCACTTTGATTTCCAAATCCGCCCTTGGGTGAAGTTCAAATGTGGACAGCATTCTGCTTTGGTAAACCACACTAGGAATGTAATCTTCTAAAGTGAAAATAAGCACCAAATTTTGTATAGTAGATGCAAATATAAATTTTTGTCAAACCGTATAGAGACTGGATTTGATGATGATTTTGGTGTGGATTCTATCCTAAAATTGACATCAAATCTTCCAGCAGTACTTCAGGTCTTTGTAATGCCAATCACGTGCATTGGAAAACAAGTGGTGTTGATTTTGGTCCAAACAGCAAAACATAATCATCTGTGAAAATAATGCGCATGTTCATTCTTCTCACAAATCCAACACAGAAAGATGCAGATTAATATCATGTGAAATAACCTAATTGAATGAGGTTAATCCATATGAGATGCAGATGACACCACCCTGCTTGCGGAAAGTGAAAGGGACCTGGAATACCTTATCCAACGAGTGCAAAAGGAAAGCGAACGCATGGGCCTGTACCTCAACAGCAAGAAAACGAATGTCATGACGGTGGTAGGCAACGATAGAGTGAACATAAAAATTAACAGCAAAAAAGTCGAGACGGTCCAAGATTTCATCTTCCTTGGATCCAAAATCGATTGCAACAGGCAATCTGGACCTGAGGTCAAAAGACGGATTACGCTTGGTAGGATTGCAATGAAAGGAATGGAAAAGATCTGGAAAAGCAAGGATATTAGCAATGCAACAAAAAACAGACTGGTCAATGCAATCGTCTTTCCCATAACGATGTATGGTTGTGAAAGTTGAACGCTCAGAAAAACAGTTGGAAAATTAATGCGTTTGAACTGTGGTGCTGGAAGAGAATGCTGTGGATACCTTGGACCGCCATGACAATGAACAAGGTAGTGTTAGATCGCATCAAACTGAAAATATCACTAGAGGGCAAAATCATCAAACAGCGGCTCTCTTTTTTTGGCCACATGATGTATGCTAACTCACTGGAAACAGTACTGATGCTCAGCAAGGTCAAAAGCAAACACCATTAAAACCCCTTTAATATTGAAGAATCATGTTGGCGTATCTCATAGGAACTGTATCCAAAGGTTCTTGATTAGAGATGAGCGAGCGTACTCGGAAAAGCACTACTCGCTCGAGTAATGTGCTTTATCCGAGTATCGCTGTGCTCGGGTCTGAAGATTCGGGTGCCGCTGCGGCTGACAGGTGAATCGCAGCGGGGAGCAGGGGAGAGCGGGCGGGAGAGAGGGAGAGAAAGATCTTACCTCCGTTCCTCCCCGCTCTCCCCTGCAGCTCCCCGCTCCGTGCCGGCACCCGAATCTTCAGACCCGAGCACAGCGATACTCGGATAAAGCAAATTACTCGAGCGAGTAGTGCTTTTCCGAGTACGCTCGCTCATCTCTATTCTTGATCCTTCACTTTCTATATAGAGAAGTCCCAATAGGGGGAAGACAATGCCTTGATAGCATAGGTATCTGTGGCTGTGTAGTAGTACAGTCAAATTCCTAGAAGCTCTCTTTTACTTCTGCATGGGATCCATGGACATAGAGAGCAGCAAACAAGGGGAAAAATACCTCAAATTAAAATAAAAATGGGTTTAAGAAATTAGATTAAAACAAGACTTTATGGGTTCATGCAGTAACAAAAAAGAGAGATCTTTGTGTCACTTACTTGAAAAGGGGGGGTCTCCTAGAGCTGAGAAATGAGGCAGACCTCCTCCCTTTGGCCTAAACAATCCATTAGTGATCTAGGAGTAGTTTTTCAGACACTCTTTATTTTCACAAAAAGGCAGTTACAAACATGGTGAAGAAAAGATGCAACGCATTTCGGTGTGAAGCACACGCCTTTATCAAGCATACAATGGTATAAAAACGCAGACATTTATAGTATGTATAAGTAGAAGAGCCCACCTGAAGTGAATTCACACAGCTGTCCTCCGTCCCCCGGGTGGATGTGACGTCACCTTTTCTACATAATCAGAAAAAATAGCATAACAATTTTTTGAATTATATCACCACATTGTATATGGTGTTGCATCAGAGTGTATTTCAAGTAGAAATTTAATATATAAGAAAATCCACACGGCCCTAAATTTATGGAAACTATCAAATTCCAGATTAGGAACATATTGTTGATACAAGAGAAACCAAGGAATCATCAGATTTTGAAACTAGAATAGCTAACTTTGAAAAATTAACTATTTGAGTCATAAGAAAAACTTCACAATGCTGACAGCACAAAGCACCTCGAAGAGATTTGTGTTGAGGGGTTTTGTTATTATTTCTCATGTACAGTAGTTTGATTTAGTAGATGTTTTATGAGGATAATTGAAAACTGAAATATGTCCTAAACCTAATAGTATTTAATCTATAAATATCATATATTTCTGCGCTGTGCCCTTATTGTCTTCATTTTGTCACATTAAGACTTATTAAAGTCTTTTACTTTTAAATGTGAAAAGCTTTGCTTTTATGGGTCTGCCAAAGCTGACATGAAATCCTTTACAGTCCAGCAACTCTAAATCACTAACAAAAGGCTTAAGGAAATAATTGGTTTGATTTCATTTCTGCTTCTTAAGGAAGCTATAATTTGCTGGGAGGACAATCTGCTGTGATAGGTAAAAAGAAAAAGATATTTCATACACATGATTTCACCAGAAAGGAAATTATTAAATGTAGAATTATTTTTGGGAATAAGAGTCTATGTTTAAAAACAAACTCATTTTCTTGTGTTGTATATATAGACAGTCGAGCGGGATAAACAAAATAAGATACATGTCTTATGATTAGAGCTTAAAATAAGTAGGACACCAACGAAGCCCCAGCACATTGTTTGTTGGTTTTATCTTTTAATAATTAACATTTAATGAGAACCATTCACCAGCAACTATAAGCACCATAAGCTAAGTAATAGTGCTTCTAGTTTGGATGAGGGGGAGTCCAAGGAGCTCCCCGCACCCCGTTTCTGAGATGCCCCCAAATGAGATATCAGTGCTAGAGATGAGCGAGTATACTCGCTAAGGACAATTGCTCGATCGAGCATTGTCCTTAGCGAGTATCTCTCCGCTCGGCAGAGAAGGTTCGGCTGCCGGCGCGGGTGACAGGTGAGTTGCGGCAGTCAGCAGGGGGGAGCGGGGGGGAGAGAGGGAGAGAGAAATCTCCCATCCGTTCCTCCCCGCTCTCCCCCGCAGCTCGCCGCCCGCCGCCGGCAGTCGAATCTTTACTCCCGAGCGGGCAGGTACTCGCTAAGGGCAATGCTTGATCGAGCAATTGCCCTAAGCGAGTATACTCGCTCATCTCTAATCAGCGCACATACAGCAGCTTGACTCTTTTTAGAAAGAGGTGTGCGTGCTCTTTTATGGAGATGAGGAGAGGTGCGTGAGCGCAGTCTTCTGAAAAGAGTCAAACTGCTGTGCCTGTGCTGACTTTGCCCAAAGCAATTGCAAGAACAGAAGACCAGATGAGTATGAGGCACAGCTCCCCAGACTCTCCATCATCTAAACTACAGGCATCATAACTTAATTTATGGTGCTTATAGTTGATGGCAGGTTCCCTTTAACCCCAAAAAATAAAATGTAATTCTTGAATAAGTGCACTTAAAGGGCGTGTCTGGGTTAAAGAACTGAAAATTGTCAGGTTTTCTTTGAGCATAAGACACACCACACCCAGGACAAACATAAAGTTGTGTTTACAAGGGGAGCCGACTGAGGAACAGAGTAAAATATCATATTATCAATATAAAAGGAGGAAGGGACAAGCTCACTCTGACTACAAGGACAAGAACCGCTCTGCCTAAAAGCGAGGTTGTCACCCAGATAAAGGCGGCCCCAAGCCTTGTGCCATGGCCACTAAAGGCCCATTTACACGAGCAGATAATTGCTCAAAGATCGCTTAAACAACAGTTTGAGCGAATATTTTGCTTAAAAAATAATTGGTATTCAAGTAGCTTCTCAGCTACTTAAATACCAATTATGTATGTTAATGAAGCCTTCACTGAGCGCATGCTAATAGCCCAAGGCTATTATCTGCGCTCAGATCCTTTGTTCTCCACAGGGGAAACAATGCTATTCACAGCAGGACACAGGCACAGAGAATCTTATCAGCGCAGGCGGCTGTGATAACAGCCGGCTCGGCTGATAACAGCTGATTGCTCAATTCAAGAAAACTTGAAGTGAGCGATCAACGACTCGTGCATGAAAACTGCACCATGTCAGTGCATTTAGATGCAACGAGAATCACTCAAAAGATGGCTTTTAGTGATTTTTGAGCGATTCTTGTTGTGTCTAAATGGGCCATTATGTGAATGAGATAGCAGAGATAGGAAGTCTCACTTTATTCGAAAACAATGGCCTAAACATGCATCTCTTATTCCTGGACAAAAAGATGTGTCAAATGTACCTTTAGTGAATCTAAATGCCTAATGGAAAAATTCTAACAACATACAGTATTTGAATCCCGGAGGTGAAATGCTACTAAAATCGCTATTAAATATTCTTGCGAAAGAAAAACAGCCAATGAGCAAGTGTCCAGTGGGCATGCTCCATTCAGTTTGGAGAGGCCATCTTGAAGCTCTATTGCGAAACCAAGTACATCCTAGGCATTGCCATACCTCAAGTTCTTTCAGGGGCAGTACTCAGAGAGTTGAAGAGGAACCACATACTGTCTCATCTTTCTGAGTGCCTTAATAAACCAGTGGGTGCCAAAGGAACATCCCATTCATTATAGTGGCAAGTACTTTTTCATATGACCTGTGGCAGACTTACAAGATTACTGTGCTGAGATGGAGATATGTGCCTCGAAAGCGTTGCGAAATAAGTTGGCGCTATACAAATAAAGATTATTATTATATATAATGGTTTAAATACAAGAAGTCATTAACAGAGGATTTAATTTGTACTAAAAGGCCCTTTTACAAGGAATGATTATTGTTCAAAAAATTGTTGGATCATGAAAATTTGACTGATGATTGTTCAGTGCAAACATGGCCAACGATTGAATGATGAACAATAATTTATTCGCTCATCTTTCGTCATTTAACTTATGCATTCATAAAAATGATTGTTTGCTCATTACGTGTACATGGAGAGTGAAGGAAAAAAGAGCATAAGGCCTTTTTGCATTGCATTGCAAAAGGAATTGGAACAAGCATATGACCAGCACTCAAGTAGCGACCATATATCGTTTTCTTGGCCGCTTCGATCATTCATTCGAACATAACCATGCCTCTAGTCAACCTCTCGGCCACTGCTTACCATTCAGCAAATCATTACATTTCTTTATACCAAAGGATTTGCAGCAGATAAGATGATTTTTGTGTCCGCATGAAAGATACAATCAGTGGTACACTAACGATATATCGCTGATCGTTTGGTCTCTACATGCGTTTACGCCTAACTATTATCGGGCAAACCACTCGATCGAATTATTCGTACGAGAACTATGCCCTGTAAAAGGGCCTTAAGGCTGTTAAAATGATTAAAGTCATCTAGCATCAATAGTTTCAAGAAAATGATTCAAGATAGACGATGAGACCTAATCATTGAAGTTTTTCCTAAAAGAAAAACTAAAAAACTTTTTGACCAGTTAGAACATATTGCTTTTTTTTCTCTGTGCGTGCCCTGAAAACTGAATCAGTCTTGATAAAAGACAATCAAGTAGTAAAAATTCTATCTGACATTAATTTATGCACAGCAGCGGTTTGATAAGTATCTAGTTCTTTTGTATGTACTTAGACAAGACAGCGTGCATAGAATTCAAAGTAAAAATGGCTGCTGTGGGACCAACAAACTGTGTAAAATGTTAGAGATGGCAGTAAAGGTGCTATGCAATGTTTTCTCAGGGCTAGACAAAAATTATCAATACGACTTTCTCAGTTTTTGAAGCTGGTATTTAAACTGTAGAGGGGCTAGGGCTACCATGCTTAGGTTTAAAGGAGCCTTCATATGAATTTTAGGAAATACCTCATTCCAAATGAATCAAAACTTGAGCTCAACTCTACCAGCATTCTGTTTGTAGATTTTTTTAAATTCTATGATTGTTCATTTCTTATAAAAATATACAAAAGAAAGCTAAGTAATGTATATTTCCAAGCATTAAATTTTTACTTTGTTGCAAATGCAATAACAAGGCAGGGTGATATTAAGATAAATATGTAGAAGAGAGGCATTATGGGCCGCTGAGGCTCCTGGGCCTGGGTGCAAACGTACCCCCTGCATCCTCTATAGTTACACCAGTGTGTGGAAGATCAGGTGATCATAAAACTGTCCCTGAATCAAGCATTACTTTTTATAGATATCAATAATTTTTCTATAATATATAGAATTGTTGTTGCCCATCTTCTGATGCTTGTAGATTTTAATGCAGCTGCAGAGGAAGTCAGGCTGTTCTATGATGAGATATCTTGGTAATAGGGATTTGTTCATATACACTTGCCGCTGTTGACATCTTGGCTTCCATGGAGCCATGACAGCTAGAGTTTGTCAGCTCTAATAGATACAGATAAATGCTGATATGTCTTATAATGCAGTCTGTTAGTTTTTGATGGAATATTCTATTCTGGAATTTCTGATGGAATGGCAAAAATACCAGTGTTATCAGATTCTTAAAGAGCCATAATACTCTACAAGGGCATCTGAATGTTTATTGTGCCTAACAGATAATGCTCTATATTGCCCAGTGGTTAATAGTGCACCATACAGTAAAATTTCCATTTTTGTAAACCAAACAGTAATAGTGCTTCGCTTAGTGCCGCACACAGCTATAATGTACATTTCATGCCCCCACATAGTAATAAATACCACTGTTGTACCCTTTACAAAGTAAAAATGCCCTCTAAACAGTTATAATGTCCCTCAGAAAGTAACAATACCCTCTGTGTGTGTCCTTAGCAGTAATAATGTCCCAAGTGCCCCCTTAAAACGTAACAATGCCCTTAGTGCCCTTTTAAAAATAGTGTCCCTTATGTGCCAATTTGAAGGTAATAACTCTCCCTTAGTGCCCCCACTCAGTATCGGTATTCCTTTGACCCCAAGATAGATATAATGCTCCCTCAGTGCTCCACCCAGTATTGGTGCTCCTTAACACCCCCATACTGAGTAATTGTGATCTTCACTCAGTATTGGTGCCTCCTTAGAGCCTCTGACTCACTAATAGTTCCCCTTTGTGCCCTTATTTATATAACCCCCTTAGTGCCTTAAATCAGTAATGGTGCTCCTAAATGCTTCTGCACTCAATAATTGCACTCTCACTTAGTATTGTAGCCTCCCAACTTGGTATTGGTGCTCCTTCATGTCTCCAGCTACCATAGTTATAGTGCCATTTTATTGCCCCCACATTAAGTAATTCAGTAATAGTGCCCCCTTATTTCCTTCAACTCAGTATTGGTACCCAAACTCACTAACTAGCTGCTTAGTGCCCCCAGTTATTTATATTGTCCCTTTAGTGCCCCATCCTAGTAATGAAGCTCCACAGAGCTCCCACAGTTAGTACTTGTCCCTGCTGTCAATACTGGTTCACTGACTAGTCCCTCTAGTTAGTTATAGTACCCTCTAAGTGCCCGCAAGTTCAGTAATAGTGCCTCATCTCTCCCACACCCATCCAACACTCTGTAATAGTGCAAAAGTAAAAAAAAAATGTCTCACCTTGCCCCATTCCCATACCAAATGCAGCTCAGCCTCTTCAGGACTGCAGTTTATGAGATTCTAGTAGGATATCCCTCTGTGTACCAACAAGATGTAATGTTGTCATCATGCTGACTCATGCAATCCTGAAATCTGCAGACTGTGAGAGAGAATGGTGAACAAGAGAACTAATAACTCCTTGTTTCACCATAGTACTCAACTGAATCTACATCCTGAGGACACAGATGCAGTTGAAAGTAACAGTTGCCCATAGACTTGGGTCACCGGGTGAATAATTTAGGGCTTAGGCCCTGGATACCCAATGCTAGGGAACACCCTGCCTCTCAGGCATTAGGACAGGGTGCCTATACTACCCTTACCTCCCTTATTACTTTGTCCAATACTGTGCTGTCAAGAAATAGTGGGCCCATAAAGAGATGGGCTTATTATAATGCAATAAGGAATCTGCAAGTTAACTGATTCATATTGCAGATATTATTATTTTTGTGCTCTGCCCACAATGTGATTTTTAACTCTAACTCTGCAATCAATGAGTTGCAAAATTCAAAAAAAGCTATCTAAAAAGTATCTACACCTTCAACTAACTTCTGAAATTTCATAGAGACATGTCAAAGTATTGTTCAGTCAGGGGCCTGCTGCTGAGATGCCTGCTGATTGCTAGAACGAAGGGGCTGCAGCGCTCACCCAAGTACCATGCCCCCTCAGCTATCTTTGCTGGTTTTTGGCTACTTCCAGTAGCTGAAGATGGCCCACATAGAGGCCTGTAGAAATTGCTATACAACTTTATGAGGCCGTCTTCAGCAGCCAGAAGCAGCCAAAAAACAGCAAAGATAGCCAGGGGGGCACAGTACTTGAGTGAGCGCTGCAACCCCCTCATTCTAGCAATCAGCAGGGGTCTCAGCAGCGGGATACCCACTGATCAATATTTTTGACATGTGTCTATTAAAGTGTAGCTACTCTTTAATAATAATCAAAGTGATAAAATCAGGTGATGTATTTTGTTATTTTCTCATGATATGGCTCAGATTGGCTATATACACATTTACACTACCAAATATCAGCATAGAGATTCATTTGGTGTACGTAGGAGTGCAGAAAGTCACAGTCTGACTTCATTTAGCCTTTTCATTTAGAGTAGTCTATATTATATCTTGAGATCCCTTTGAATCTCGTTAATATTCATGATCTTCTCTCCAGCTTGAATAACAGAGATAAAGCTTTTGATAGCAATCTCAGGAACTTGATTAACAATGTGCTAATCATGAGTACCACTGACCTGATTCAAAAACGTTTCAATTCATCCATCACTTTTAACCAAAGATGATTACATTACCTTACCATTTTTCATTTAAAGTCGCTTGAAAAAAAAATATTGTCAAATGGACATAAAATGAACATGGTGACTATTTGTGAACCACATTTCAAATTGACCGACAGCATAATTACCAATTAGTGCATAAGCACAGGAACCTGTGTCATCGTAACTTGAAATAAAAGCCATTCATTCTATCTAAATGTTATATTGTGCCATGGGATTCATTTTGCAATAACTTCAAATAGTTATTATAAAATGTAACTAAAGCATATTGCAAGAGGTAATTATCCATATATTAGATTGAATACTGTGTGTGCCCTATGATTAGAGAACAAATCGACCGTTATTTGAATGCTAATTGTAAAGATTATGGGGTACATTGAAAAGAATATCCTGCTGTGTGGATCATTTCCTATATAGCTATGTAGGTGTTGTTTGTGTGCAGTGCAAGAAGAATGTAATTCCAATTTTAAGATAGCTTCCATTTTGGACATTTTATAGACAGCAGACATTGTATTTGATGTGCTTTGTAATGGCTGTAAAAATTCACAAACAGTAAAGTTGTAGAAATATTATCATTTAAGTTGATACAAGAATTAAAGTATAACCTATATAGTTTGGAGCCTTTTTAAAACTGGTCAGCTTTTATCTTAATGTTGACTGATTACAAACTAAGGACTCTTCCTCAGGAGTGTAGCGATTTTCGTTGGCCGTGTCACGGCCACAGGGCGGCCAAAAAGCGCATGAATGGGCGCATAAATCTGCTGTTTGTGCACCCGTTTAGATGGCCCGGGTCCAGCGCATATACGCTGAGCCTGGAATGCAGTTGGGCAGGGGGAGACAGTTTAGCTCTACTAAACTGCCTCCTCTTTTCCACCCCCTCACCGGCTTTTGGCAAGGGGAGGCGGCGGGACAGGGCGGGAGCTAGTGTGCTAAGCTCCCACCCCCTCTTCGCCCCTTGTCGGCTACCAGCAATGGGAGGAGGCGGGGTGGGGCAGGAGTTTAGCAACTAGCTCCCACCCCCTCCCATTACAAACAGCCAATAAGGGGCGTAGAGGAGCAGGGAAGGGGTGAGAGTTTAGCAGACACGCTGCTAAACTCACTCCAACCTCCCTTCTCCGGCAGCTACCATAGGCTCCCATAAAAGTTTGTGGAAGCTGCCGCCATATTCCGACCAGAAGATAGTTGCTGAACTATCTTTCTTGGCTGCCGTAAATGCGCACTGTATGCACTATCTTAGCTGGCTTGGTGCTTTTACACCACAGGAATACGCCCATCTGAACTGATGCATTCTGAACCAATGCATCAGATGGGCAGCGTATATCGGCCAGTCGTGAAAGCGGGGCCGATATACGCTCGTGTGAATGAAGCCTCAAGCAGAACTGATGCGTGCATGCAAATACCTTTTTTGGCTTAGAGTAGCTGATTATTTGATATGCAGCTCATTGCACACTCCACAAGTATTACTCTGGGAGGTCTGCCAGAGATCTTCCTCCAAGCCAGCAAAATACACACATTACACACTCCTGGCTGGTGGGTGGTGGCTGGCTCTCCTCTTTCTTAGGTGGCTGGGCTTCTTCCTCCTCTTTCCTGGACTTCTCTTCACTCCTCCCCTCTCTCCTTCTTAACTCCTTCTCTCCCTGAGGTCATCTATTGTTGTGCTTCACAGTGTACTGATAAAAAGGATCCCTTCAACACTGAAGGCAGACAGAAGCCCTTCGGTTTGTTTCTCTCTGACATTGACTCTAATGCAAAAAACAAAACAGAAAGGTGTTTTCTATTATTTTTTAAATGGGAACAATAAAGCTGCAAGCTCCATTTTTTTTACATTCACAATAACTGAGCAGGAGCAACACAAGAGAAACCATGAGCATGAGATCTCATCAAACAGCAAAAGAGCGAAGAGAGATCTTTAGTTGAGGTTAAGAGATGTAAAATATACCATTGGTCAGAAAATTTAGAGATTAGCACTCAGATTGTGCACTTCTGTAACATGAAGTATTAGGGAACATAAATATTCCAGTGAAAGTCTTACAATGCAGATTTCAAAAATAATAATACTAATGTGACATCCCTGCCCCTTGTCTGCAGCCAGCAATGGGATGGGGCGGGACGGGGCTAAGCTTAGCTCCGACCCGTCCCGCCCCTCCAATTGCAAACAGCCAGAGGGGAGGAGAGAGGAGGAGAGAAGGGGGAGGGAATTCAGCAGTCATGCTGCTAAACTCCCTCCCACCTACCTTTTCCGGCCGCTGTCTTTGGCTCCCATAGGAGCCCATGCAGCGGCCAATGTATTCCGGCCTGAAAGATAGTTCCAGGACTATATTTGCGGCTCTGCGTAAAAGTGCCTAGTGATCTATTGGCACGGCCAGGCGCTTTTACGCCGCGGGAATACGGCCATGTGATCTGATGCATTGGAATCTAATACATCAGATCATAGCATATATCGGCCGGCCGTGAAAAAGCGGGCAATATATGCTTGTGGGAAAGAACCCTTACAGTCATTTGCAAGATAATTTGCAGTGTAAAAGGGCCCTTACTTCTACAGGTCTCCCCATATTTGCAAGCCAAACCGGGCAGTGAGAAGCCAGATGGAAGCTGCTCACTGGAGACTTTTCCCAATGTCTGGCTCTTTTTAAAATGTGTTTATTTTGTAGTGCAGCAAGCAAATCGAAGGGAAGTGAAACATAGTTCCTTGTAAAGTAGGAGCCTGTCAGTAGTTCATACTATCTGTAAATAGGCTAAAACAAATCTACTGGCAGGTTCTGTTTAATCCATTCTTTATTGTTTGAGTGTAGACTCTGTGTTCTGCAGGTGTTTACCTGGATCCAGCTGGGAATTCATGTTTGCTGTTGTTTGATTCCCCTCTATCTGTAAATGGGCAGATGCCTGAATTGCCTTCATTCACAGGTGTGCGGACATCTGAATCCCCTCCATCCATAGGTGTGTGGATCCTTGAATCTCCTCCCATCCGTAGGTGTGTGGACACCTGAATCCCCTGCTGTCCGTGGGTGTGTGGACGCTTGAATCCACTCCTTTCAGTTGGTGTGTGGTTGCCTGAATCCCCTCCCATCCATAGGTGTGTGGATGCCTAAATCCCCTCCCATCCATAGGTGTGTGCACACCTGAATCCCCTACCGTTCATAGCTGTGTGGATGCCTGAATTCGCCTCTCATCCATACATGTATGGAAATCTGATTCCCCTCTCATTCATTGTTGTGTGGACACCTGAATCCCCTGCCATCCGTATGTGTTTGGATTCCTGAATCCCCTCCTGTCCATAGGTGTGTGGATGCCTGAATCCCCTCCTGTCCGTAGGTGTGTGGATGTCTGAATCCCCTCCCATCCATACATATATGGAAACCTGTTTGCCCTCTCATTCATAGGTGTGTGGACACCTGGTCTGAATGTATCCCTTCTGTCTGTAGATGTGCAGAGTCCATGTCTTGTTTGATGTGGGGGGAGCATGTGATATCTATGAAGAGTACCTATGAGGTTTATCTTACTTTCATCTGGTTCTGTCCACTTTCCATCTAAGGACAGACTAGGCCCTTAGGTATGAGTTGCAGAGCCATTCTAATCAGGATGATCACCTACTTGTAAACATGGCCCGTCCACTCCCCCAAAATTTGCTATGGATAACTTTCTCTTTTATGTTTGCTGGTGTGGTTCAAGACTGTCATGTCTTGATGAGAACCTCTTTCTTAGTTCATTTTTGCAGACAAGGTGGATAATTAATGCATGAAGGTAACAGCCATCCTATCTTAATTTTATGAGAAGGTAATCACAACTAATGCCTGTAAAGCCAGTTTCACATGAGAATATTATCTATTATTTAGGTGCCAATGATGTAGACAAGCATCCCGACCTGACCATTGTTCTACTAATTTGAACTTCACAGTCGTACATATTATGATAAAGCACTTGTAATACGCTAGTGTGAAACTAGCCTAGGAGCTTACAATCTAAATGGAATAAGAGGAGTGACACAGTAAGTAGTACACAGAAGTGAATGGGACCTTACTGTACATCAGTAGGTCTTCTAAATTCATACCGAGGCTTAGAGAGGTTTTCTTTCTGTTAAATTCCATATACAAAAATCATGATATTTAATTGAATGCTATAGTGTGAATATATTCTCCCCTTAAGGGTGCGTTCCCATGTGGCAGATTTGCTGCAGATTTTCGTGCAGAACTGCAGCGGATTTCACCCTTTCAAATGAATTGTAATTTTAGGGGTGAAATCTGCTGCAGATCTGCAACAAAATCTGAAGCAAATTAGCAAGGTGTGAACACACCCTTAAGTATTGTTTGTAGGGGAAAGCACCTCCATAATATGGTGTAGTACAGAGAAACTATGCTCTAGTAGAGTGGTTCTCAACTTTTTCAACCCAGCGCCCCCTTTAGGTAATGGGATGGTGGCTAGCACACCCCGAGCTGTACTAGATTAAACCAAGTCAAAGTTTACCTTGTTTACAATGTTAACCCATTTAGGACCAGACACAGTAAATATATAGTGCCTGGTCCAGAGGGCTTTAAGCCCAGCGGTATATAAAATTAGAGAGGGGATTAAAGCCTCCTCCTTCTGTAATCAGTCAGAAGCAGGACAGGTTGTCATCTGTTAGTGACAGCTGATAATCCGGAGGAGAAGGCAGGAGGGGTTTTTAACTCGTTCTGCCTTCTCCTTCCCCAAGTACACAGCGCTAAAAAGTAAAAGTGGAAGTGTAACTTCCACTATGAGAGCCTGGGGGTCACCTGATATTTTAGCTTAAATTTACTAATTAAAGAAGAATAACTAGAAATGTTAAAAATCATTTTTTTAGCTTTTTACCCCCAACAAGACTTAAAATGGAAAAAAAATTAAGTTAAAAAGATATTTAAAAAATAGCCCTATATGTCACTGAAAAAAAAAAACACAGCAAAAATAATTATGGTATTTAAAGGAAACAAAATAGGGCAGTAAAACCACCACATGGGTAAAATCCCTAAAAAGTGTCTGATCCTTAACCCCTTCATGACATGGCCTATTTTGAGCTTAAGAACACAACAATTTTTGGCGGATTTTCTTCTCCGTTTATCAAAAGTCATAACTTTTTTATTTTTCCGTCAACGTGGCCGTATGAGGGCTTGTTTTTTGCGTGGCGAACTGTAGTTTTTATCAGTGCCACTTTTCGGTACATAGACTATATTGTAAAACTTTTTTTTTTTTTTTAATGATAGCAGGGAGAGAAAACGCATCAAGTCTGCCATAGATTTTTTTATTTTTTTTTTACAGCGTTAATCATGCAGCATAAATGAGACATTCCATTTTTTCTGCGGGTCGGTACGGTTACAACGATACCAAAATTCTTACATTTTTTAGGTTTTCCCACTTTTCAGCAATAAAAACCCTTTTTCGTGGAAATCTCTTTTTTTTCGAAATCGCTGCATTCAAAGTCCTGTAACTTTTTTATTTTTGATGTACGGCACTCTATGAGGGCTTATTTTTTGCGAGACAAGCTGTAGATTTTGTTGGTACCATTTTGGGGTACATATGGCTTTTTTGATCACTTTTATTGCGTTTTTAGTGAGGCAAAATGCTAAGAATTAGCATTTTGCCTCAGTTTTTTAGCCTTTTTTTTAGCGCTTTTTTCCGTGCACAGTCAAAAGCATGTGCAACTTATTGTACGCGTCGTTACGGACGCGACAATACCAAATATGTGGCATTTTATATTTTTTTTACCTTTTTTTATGCTAATCTGAGAAAAAGCATAAAAATATGTTTGTTTTACTCTTTTTTTACATTTTTTTAATTCATTTTTTTAATCTTTGTTTTTTTTACACTGTTTGTGTCCCTCTGAGGGACTTTAACCACTGCCCTGATGATCGCTGTTATAAGGCATGGCAGAGCTACTGCTCTCCCATGCCTTATCGCTTATACAGCGATCCTAGGCATAGGCAATACAGGACGCCAGTGTCTGTCGTCCTGTTGCCATGGTGACAGGCCGGGCTCTCGCGATGACATCGCGAGTTCCGGCCGGAGACACAGAGGGAGCCACGCTCCCTCTGTGAACTCTTTCCCTGCCCCGATCTACTTAGATCACGGCAGGGAAGGGGTTAACAGCGGGGGCGCAACTCCGATGCCCCCCCGCTGTTGCAGCGGGACGCCGGCTGTGACTGACAGCCGGCTCCCGCTGCAGGATAGCGCTGGATCATATGTGATCCCGCGCTATCTCCAGGACGTAAGTTTACGCCCTGTTGCGGGAAGTACCAGGCTGCCAGGACGTAAACTTACGCCCTGCAGCGGGAAGGGGTTAAGCTGCAAGAACAATGAAATTTGACTAATAATAATAATTAGAAGTGAGCGAGCACCCAAAGGCTCGGGTCCTCGTTATTCGAGTTGAGCTTTTCGTAAAATTCGAGAGCTCTACTCGAGTAACGAACCCTATTGACTACAATGGGAGACTCGAGCATTTTTGTATGGGGCCCGCCGGTGCTGAGCTTTTTTTTTCTTGGTTTGTGTGTTCTCTCTCTCAAGCTCGGAAGAGTACATTCGCTCAACTCTAATAATAATGTTTGCCACAATCAATCTGTGTCATTTATGGCTGCCTTGGGCCTGATGAGTGGACGCCAATTTCACAATATCTGGTTCTATCTTCATCAACTGCAGTCTCAAGTCGCCCACACATATCTGAAGTTTGTTTCTCACTTTTGTCAGGAGCTGCTGAACCGCGCTGAAGCCCCTCTCCACTAAGTATGTAGATGGAAAAGCTAACGCAAGCAACTTAGCTTTCTGCCACAGGATAAAAAACGTTCATAGCCACATTGTTGGAAAAGTGCTTGGGCTTCGCTATCGTGTTTCAAGTTGATCAACTGCTCTTGTAATTTGGGATGAAATTCTCCTGCGTCTACTGAAAATGGATTGAGTACCCACATTGGTATTTCAAGGGTACATAGATCATGAAACCTAGTTTGCATGTCTTCTTTGGCTTGTTTGAGGTGTGAGCAAAAAACATCTAAGTCTGCATCTTGAAGTTTGTCTCCATCTTCGCATGCAATTTCTTGAAGACTTGGAAACTGACAGAGCTTGCATTGGCTCAGGTTATTAGTATGACGGTTCAGTTTGGCAATGAAGGAAGAGATTATATCTTTAGCCTTAATAAAATTCATTTTGTCTCCTCATAGCTATGTGTTAACCTCGTTGAATTTGTCAAATATGTCTGCGAGATAGGCAACGGCAAGACATCGTAGTTCAATTACATCAGAAATGCTTGGGTCAATCGGCTGGAGAAACTCGGCTACTGTGTCAAAAAGTTCATAGAAGGATTGTAAGCACTATCCTCTTGACAGACATCTCACTTTGGTGTGTAGGCTTAGAGGTTCAAATTCTTCATCATGGTTTTGACAGAGCTTCGTTCAAAAAGTGCGCTTTTATCTTGTTAACGGCATTAATTACATAGAGCAGAGAATCATGTAATCTCTCACATTAATGTTTAGCAACAAAGTGCTGCAGATGGATCACACAGTGAACTGCCATTGTGCCTGATATAGCAGATTTTAAATGGGCTATAAATCGGCAATATCGACCAATCATGGATGCAGCTCCATTGGATGCACAAGCAAGTACTATTGTTAAATGGATGTTTATTTCTTCTTCCATTCTTATGTATATAGAGGAGCCTTTCGTGTCAGTGGTTAAATTTCTGGTAAACAACAGTTCCTCCACTACCTCTTCATTAGGAATAATGAAACGAAAGTAAGCTAGCAGCTATGCTTCATTGTCGCATTACAAATTCTGTGTTCCCCGTCAGCAGCAATCTCATCAATTCTTCTTGAAATGGTGTCATTACTCGATTTCACCATGGCACACGTGTCAGGCCCCAACATAATAATGACAATCTCTTTAGCTGCGGGTAACACAAGTGTTTCCCCTATAGTATGTGATTTGCCACATTGAGCTATAAATAAAGAGACTTTATAGGAAGCAAGGAGGCCTTTGTCAGCATAGAGAGCAGATTTTCCAAATAGCTTGCCTACAGTGCTGCGGTTCTCAGACTGTGACTTTAAACCTTGAAAATGAAATAGGCTTACCCACTTTGTCTGAATGCATTTTGCAAGGTGATCACTCAGTTATCGAAGGCTTCATAGCTTCATTCGAAAATGCCTTTTCACAAATGAGGCATAAGGGAAGCTGTCCATTTGTAGAAGAAGGGATGAATCCATATTTCAAGTATTCATTTGAATATTGACAGCATTTCTTCTTCTCAGCCATCTTTATAAAGTGTGCTTCAAGATTGCACTGCTTCTGTCGCTCTATCATATAATGATGTTTGACTTTTATAACTCCATGACTCTGATGACAGATCAATCACACTGGATAACCCAAAGAACAACCTAACCCGCTGTATTCCATAATGCCGCTGATTGGCTGGAACTTTCAATTGTGTGGGTCTCAGGGAGTTGTAGTTCATATCAGTGTTCTGAAAAGACACTTGGCGTGCACTAAGACTACAACTCCCAGAGACCCACACAAGTGAGAGTTTAAAGCTGTTCCAGCCAATCAGCAGCATTATGGAATACAGCGGGTTAGGTTGCGCTGTAGGTTATCCAGTGTTATGAAGTGTAATTGATCTGTAGCGGAGTCATGGAGTTATAAAAGTCATGCATTATATGATAGAGGCACGCAGCCTGCACACAACTCCAATGTTCATATTCAAATAATTGCCTCGGTTTTCGTCGGTTTCGGATTTCACCAATTGTTTTTGGACGAATTATTTTTAGAAAAATGTAGTTACTAGATGGAAAAAAAGAGCAAAGCAGAATGCTCCTCTTCCATCGATTTTATATTCCAACGCCCTCTGCCTCTCCTTTTCGTTCCACTGCCCCCTTGAGAAGTAAAAAAAATGCCCCCACAGCCACGTTGAGTACCATTGCTCTAGTACATGCAGTGCCTATAAAGCAGCAGCACAGAGCTGCAATGACTCTGTGCCTTTGTATCAAGTATGGGGGTATATTTTCACGTGGCAGTTTTGTTACAGAATAGTGTAGCAATTTTTTCTCCTTTGGGGTTCGGTCAGATGAGCGATTTTTGTAGCTCATGAAAAGCCACGCTTAAAAGGCAACTGCATTAGAACCAATGCTTTCCAATGAAAGCATTCACATGTGCGTTTTTTAGAAGCTAGGACATGTGAGTGCAAATACACCCAATCACGCAATTTTTCTACACATTATGTGTGATTTTTTTAGTGCGGCTAATCGCTTGTCTGACCCAGGCCTTACATTATAAATAACAGGAAATTATTATTTAATTTTACACAAAAACACAGTAAAATCTGTTGCAAAAACACCCTTGTCATTACTATTATCATTATTAATTCACTTTATCTACATAGTATCTAATCTATCCTTGTCTTTATCTATAGTGGAAAATAAATGACAAAATAAATCCTACTTGTATTTAGGGAAAAGTATGTGAATTATCATGTGAAAAATGTAGTGTTCTGGCAATGTTAATAACGTAGCTTAGACTTTCAAGTCGATGGCTTTATTAATCTAGAGAAAAAATCCTTCCTTTTAAGTCATGTTAAAAGTGAGGATATGAATTCTTAGCATCCCACTATTTCATCATTGAGCAGATAAAACTTTGCATCAAACCAAGCGCTCCTAAGAAGTCTTCAGTCCTTTGGCTTTGTAATTGTGGCAGTCCATGGCTCTATTTGTCTTGACACCATCAATGCAGCGACTATAGCTAGCGGCACTGGCATGAGGAAGAGTAAAAGGGCTACATCACGTCAAGCCCTCAAGAAGAATTATCCCTTTTTCCTGTCTCACTTCACAGCTGTATTATGTCACCAAATCACACCACAGTGTAATCACGGATGAATAAAATATTTTTTTTCTTTACCTTAAATGCTTTTTCTGTCAATTACAATCAAAGAGTATGATTTTAGGCCTGTCAGTTTGCAACGGCCTTTCCTACTGATGACTCTAAAACTGTAATCTGCTAAATATAACATGAATCAGTGAAGTCTTATAGGAATTCAGCCATTGAGAAGAAGCATGTTTTTCTCCCACAGGGGACAGAAAAGTAATTGGTCTTTAAAGAATGAAATCAAAGATGTTAAAATATCCCATTTATTCTGCCTTTTTCTCCATGTCAAAAATTTCAATGTGTTGAATTTTCTCGTGATACATTGTTTCCCTTGAAGGTAAGTATAGAAATATTAGTGCCATTATCAAATCAATCCAGTCCCATATGCATTTTCAAACATGAAAAAGGTTATATTTAGATTTATTTCCAAATTTCATTTCCTTGTTCTAAGAGATTATCCTCTCTCCGGTAGTGAAGCTGTAATTTCTCAGCACCTCCAACCTGTGGGCAGTTTACTATGATAGCCTGATTACATCATTAACCACAATCAAAAAACATTTCTCTAAAATGATGTGAGCTCGCTTGAATAAATTGCTTCCTTTGATCTTTCTCGATTATATTACAATGGACTGTTCTTTTTTTCCATCCCTGCAAAAGCTTATAGGAGGGAAAAATATTAGTAATATACTTAACTAAATTGCTCAAATATAGATGGGCCCATTCCTTGTAAACTATCTTCTTAGGAAAAATCGAATTTACAGGAAGATTGCTCAAACAAAAGGATGTTGAGGTAAAGTTGTAGAATAATCAGCTGAATCATTTTAAAAAATATACCTGGAAAAAAAATGCATCATTACATTCAGTGACAAATAGGAAATGGGATGTTAAAGTTGCTGGGAACATTACAGTTGCCTATGTTTCCAGAAATTTTGTCCAGTTTTAATATATATATATATATATATATATATATATATATATATATATATATATATATATATATATATATATATATATATATATATATATTCCTGTTGCTGACAGGTGAGGTGTTTTGTAATGAGCTAGTACAGGTGCAATGTACTAGCTCATTACAATGCACAATGTTAGGGAATCATAGGCTTAGGGTGTTGACAGGCTTCAAATTCCTCAAATCTTAATCAACAGGACTGCTTCTAAAGTGTTTTTTCATATATGTCACAGTACACTTTCGGAGCTCTTGTGCAGTCCATGCTTCTCCGGTCCCATGAGTTGTTTAGTGAACCTACAGAATTTTTGGCAGATGGCTTTGATTATTGATTGGCTCTAGTAGTAACAGTGCCCCAGTAATAGTGCCCTCCGTAGTAATAGAGCTCCTCAGTAGAGATGAGCGAGCACCAAAATTCTCGGGTGCTCGTTATTCAAGCTGAGCTTTTTGTAATATTCGAGAGCTCTGTTCGACTAATGAACCCCATTGAAGTGAATGGGAGACCCGAGCATTTTTGCAATGGACCTGATGGGTGCTGAGCTTTTTTTGCTCTCTCTTTCTCTCTCTCTCTCCCAGCCAGATACTGCTGTAGATGTGCGCATGCTGGCGCGTCACAGCAGGAAGTGGTGATGCGGGATGGGGCCATAAAATTTTCTCGAACGCGGCGTGGTGCTCACTCGAGTAACGAGCACCATCGAGTATGCTACTACTCGAACGAGCATCAAGCTCTGACGAGCATTTTCGCTCATCTCTAGTCCCTAGTGGTCCAAGTAGTAATAGGGACCCCCAGTGGTAATAGTGCCTCCAGTAGTAATAAAGGTCCACAGTGGTGCTAGTAGTAATAGTGGCCCCTAGTGGAAACAGTGCCCCTAGCAGTAATAGCAGCCCCCAGTGGTCCAAGCAGTAATAGTGGCCCCAGTGGTAATAGTGCACCCAGTAAAAGTGTTTCCAGCACCTCTAGTGGGGCAACAACCCCACCAGGAAGTACTTTACCCTTCCCACACAGCTACATGCCACTGATGATGACAGGTTCTGACATCTGACACTACCCACTAGCATCTGCGTTACTGCACTATCTGTACATGCAGACACTGGGAGGGCGTGTTGGAGGTCAGAGTTTGTGATCATCAGTAGTGCTGGGACTGGAGCTCTGCAAGGAAGGTAAAGTATTTCCTGGTAAAGTTGCCGGTCTTAATGATCAGTTACAGCCCTTTTGTACTTGACACCTCGCCATTTTCCATTTTTCCTGTTTTAACGTCAAGAAATGACTATTCACTTAATAGCTCCAAACCATAGACAAGGGATAGAATAGATAGATAGATAGATAGATAGATAGATAGATAGATAGATAGATAGATAGATAGATAGATAGATAGATAGATAGATAGATAGATAGATAAACAGATAACCCATGGCCTATACCATACTGAGAGGTGGAACTTCATTCTTTGGACTTTTAATAAAAGTATTTTATTTAAAAAGATCAGGGTGCCATATCATTGCATATATTATGCAGAACATACAGGTTCCAGATTTGGTAGAGCTGTTAAGCTTCCAGATTTTCACATGTACATCAGTTGCAAATATGAGTGGTGGAAAGCAAATATGGAGAATTGTCAATGTGGATGCAGGTAACCCGATGAATTGCAGTTTAGCAAGTAACTTCTTGAAACTGTGATAGGGCCCCAATGTAAACCCTAAAAAAGTTGCAATGCTCGTCCATACGCCAAAATTGCATCTTTGTTTGCCAGAGAGCTGGCATACAGAGATTGATAGTTATGCCTCATTGTCCTTTAGCAGTCAGAGACACTCCCCCTTCTCTGGGGCAATGCGCCAGCATGGGAAGATATAGAATAGACACAGTGCTGACATCATCAGTGCTGGTCAGTGCTAGTTCATCTGAGAGCAGGGGGAGTGTCTCAGACAAGTGGGACACATTGTGTATAGAGTAGTCTGAGAATCTGAAGGCCATTTTGCATACATGAAAGGACGACTGGGAACAGGATGAACCATGGCAACAACATCGAAAAGCAGTGCACAAGGTATGTTAAGGAGACTCTTTTACCATCTTTTTGCACCCCTGTCTGAGAGCAACGCGAGGTAGTGACTAGCACACTAACTACAGTGATATATCTGCTGTGTAGATCTGTGCAGTAGTTTTGGAGAAACTTGCATTTTATCGGTAGCAGCACATGCATAGAGGACTACTTAAAGTATTGATTGACTGCTGTCTGCCTATTACTGTGCATAGAGAGAAAGCTAACAATCATTGGCTGGTGGGCGGGGTGGGAGTGGCTAGGCTGTAGCTAATGAATATGCACAACTAGATCTTGGTGTCTGACTGCTACTAATAAAATGCAAATTTCACCAAAACTACTACACAAGTATGCAGCAGACATATCACTGTAATCAGTGTGATAGGAACTATCTGTGAGGGCTGCAAAAACATTGTAACTTTAACTGTACATTATGCATATATAGTGAAATTATTACTGTTAACCAGATGGTCTATTTAATACAAAGTAACTTAAATGAGCTATATGACATTAGGGTGTATTTTCTTCTCAGAAACTGAAGCGCTCAAATGTATAAAAGTGGCACTGTTTCTGGTATAAAAAGTAGACCCTATTTCTAACTCCATACAGTCCCTTTACAATGTAAGGAGGTATGTTTGCTTTATTGTTTCACTGTAATTTACTGTTTAAAGCAAATCTTTGCATGAATTGACTCTTTAAGCAGGGGAGGGCCTAAGGAGCCAGTGGTATCAGGCAGGAAATCACTGACCGGAACTTGGAAGGTGTTCAGAGTGGACAATTGTCTGTGACTAGAGGTTGAATCTTGGAGAAGCTCCTGAAATCAGAAGATTGGGAAAAAGTAGCATGTATGTAACGCAGAATCTGCTGTACTTGTCTCTGCACTGTGTGCCTGACGCCAGCTGCCTCCTCCCTCCGGCTCACAGACATTATTGCTGACATTTAACCCTGACAGCAGGTAAGGACAAAGAGAAAATTGAAGACGCTGCTTATCGACCCAGCACCCGCCCTATTGAGGGAGTGAGTGGCTGTTGGGTTTTCGTTACCTGGAAATCGGGACTTTATCATTAGACTGTACCCAGAAATTGGAAAACTGACTGCTTTCTTGTTATGTTTCAGTCCGATATAATAGGCATTTGTTACAGCTCATCAGAGATACCTGTCTAATAACTTGCATTACTTATGGAGGCTGGAGAGTATCAGATTTTTATCCAATGCCTGCAAGATACTGCTACCCGGCAGGTTTATTTAAAACCAAGCCTAGTCCTGAAGCTGATTGGCCCAAACCCGGACCACGAGGCCTTGCTGGCGCCTCTGTTCTGATCTCTTTATGGCTACAACTTATTATTTTAATAAAGTATAAGTCCAGTTTGTATAAGTCCAGTTTGTATAAGTCCAGTTTCACTAAGATTTGCCAAGTAGCATTCAAGATCCTGTCAGTTAGAGATTAGAATCTGACAGCCTGTCGCTTCCTCTAAATGTGTTGTCAATAACAAAGTGGCAGCTTGTCGCCAGGTGCTGAGCTCTAACAGACAGAAGTTTGAATGTCATGGCAGATCTCAGCAAAGTTGGACCTACACTTTAAATATAATAATAAGTATAACTTCTTCTCATTCTTTCACATGGATATCAAGTCAAGTCTTATTTGTATGACATAATGATGGGTCTACTGCAGTCAACTGACTAATTCACAGCATCATAGGGATTTATACAATTTGTTTGAAATGCATTCATGTAAAACAAGCCTAACAATGTATCCAGTGTAGGCAATCCTCTGGTAGCTAAACACATATTGTTTAGTTGACACAAGATTTTCAGCCTCTGCAAGTAAGCAAGCATGTTCCATTCACTGATAGCAAAGCTCTTGAACATGGTCAAAAATGTAAAAACAAAGAAGTGAGTCACAAGCCAGTAAGCGCTTGATTCATCAATAGTCTTCTTGTCTTATTAATGAATCCATCTTAAAACTGCCTTGTGACTGCAGCCGGTGACTCCTCCTACCTCCCCTGTCTGTCGGTTGGGGTTCCCAACCTTCCCCAGCTGTCAGAAGAAGTCCACACCACACTATCCATCAAGGTAGGGCTCCTGTAACTGCTGCTCAAAGGGTGTATGCACCTGCCCTTCTCTTATAGTGACAGTACACACAACTGGCTTTTCCATCCTTGGCCAATCCAATGAGTTTCTTTGCTATTTAAGGCACCCTCCCCACTCTTGGGTGCTGGAGAAATAGGTTCTTATGGTTCTACAAAGGTGCTTGTTATCTGAATGATTACTCTTTGTATATTGACTATGTCTTTGCCTGTCCCACCAGTACTGCGCTATAGTTCCCTTGAACAAGTTTGCATCAGCTGCCACAGAACCGAGACTACTCTTAGAGTAACAGCCCGGAGGTCCCACATGGCCTATGTGCAGCACAGTTCACTTCAAGTGACTGAGATTGAACAGATATACCAGGCACAGCTGATACAAAATGAACAGCAATGGTATGCAGTGAAAAGGCTGCATCCTCTTCCATATGGCGGACTATCAGCAAGCTGATATAGATGACTTTACCTAAGGAAAGGTAATCAATATCCTAGTCCTGGAAAAGCACTTAGAGTTGAAGAAATCATTTTACATAAAAACTTTGTATTTACTTATTACTATTTATTTGTTTATGCCTATATTTATTACCTTATTTATTCATTCACTCATTCATTCATTTACTGTACAGTTTTATGCATTATACTTATGTAGTTTGGAAACAAGGAGTGAAATAGTTATTTAAAAACACAATTTATATGACATTGCATTTGAAAATTCAATGTGTCTATGTTTGCTCCAAGAAAAATAAACTTTTTAACTTCAAAGAGCTCTTTAAATGCACTATAACCATGACTTAAAATGCATAAGAAAGGAGATAAAGGCAATAAATACTGTAATTAAAGAATATTTTAGAATAATTGTAAGCAACATTCAGGCTGGAAGGCTAATTTGTTATCACTCTAGTGTAAAGTGTGTTTTATTTTCTTCGAATTTCAGAGTCCCATATGGCCAAGATACAGCTGCATACCTGTTAACAACCCATTATCAATGGCTCTTTGTCAATGTAACAGCGTTTAGGACTAGGTCAGACATTGAATTTATTGGCGCTTCTTCAAGGGGGGCTCAGTTAAACTGCAGTTGTTTCTATACGCAAACTGTTCTTACTAATTCAACCCTGAAATGAGACAAATTCCTATGAGGAAATCCAAAAAGTTACAGTATATGGGTCAGATATTTTATTGACACCATGAATACCTGCTTTGAAGATGAAATGTCTAGAATCTTAAATGAATAATCAGATTTTACATCTCCTTTGTTTCTGCAGCTGAATTATTTTAGTGAAAGAACGTATACACAAAGCAAGATTTGGAACAAACATATGAAGACAAAATACAGTATCTGTATTACAACACATAGGGGATGATTTATTAAGACTGGCCAGACTTACACCAGTGTAAAAAGGACGATAGAACAATTAAATATTCAAAGGCAGCAAGCTTGACAAAGATCTGTTTAGATCGAAACGTCGCTGTGTCATTTCTTCTGGTTTGCCGCATATGTTTATTGCTGCTTGTGGGACTAATATGGAATAAAGTTCCTTTTATCTGAAATGGATTGCTGTGGATGCTGCCTTTGAATATTTAATTGTTCTATTATCCCTGCTACGGGTATTGGATCCAACCCGAACGGAGGCGTGACATCACAACATTGGACTGATCCAGTAGTTGCTGCTGTGCTCTTTTTATTGATGAGTGTAAAAAGGATGAATATGCACCAAATTTATTAAGAAGTGCACAACTCAATACATTTGGAGCATTTTGGGCTGTCCATCCACCACAAAATTTATGTCTGCCACTTTGAGCACCGTTTTCTGTTGGTTTTATGGTGACTAAGCACACTCGTGCTTAAACCTTGCCCCCTGTTCTCATCACTTTTCAAAAGTGGCAGAAGTGGTGAAAAGTTTAAATAAACTCAGAAATTTCACGGCAAATATGGTGTTTGCCAAATTTTTGACATTATGCTAGAAAACATGCCACAATGCTAAAGGATTAAATTTGCACTTCTGGGAAGCTAACCAGTTTTCCAACAGACAAATATAAGTGCAAGGAGCAGAAGAAGCAGACAGGAGTCAGCTGTGAATGTGCACCTTTATAATTGTTTAGTATGACTTTCAGAATTCCAGAAACAATACAAATGTAGAATGGATCACAGACAACTACAACCCATTCTTAAGTACAATGGTACTGTAGTGTTTATTATATGCAAAAAGCAATATATTGATGTTTTTATTAGAAAATATACTGACACTGATCACAAATTTAAAAAAAGTGATTGCAGAAAAACTCTTCAAAACCATATGTTGAAAATTTATAAATTACAAGTTATTAGTATTACTTATAGTACCAGTATTTCTGGTGGTGCAATGCGCCACTTATTGTATAATATAGTGAATGATATCCTCTCATGTAACTCACTGAAGGACCCGTAATGACAGTTGGAGTTGGTCAAGATATTGAAGATCCTGTGATGACAATATCCTGAAAGGGTGGAGTCTGATTGGCTGAGCGCTCAGCCATTCATTGAATGACAGCTAAGCACTGCCTGTGATTGGTCACAGCGCTCAGCCAATCAGAGGCATCGCTCGTCCTCCTGTCTATATGCTTATGGCTGTAGCTTATTTAGGTGAGTATAGAAGGTAATGATAATTGAACTATCCTCCCTGCAGGTAGAAAGGTATAACTCTAGCTAATAGTGGGCTCTTTGCATCATGGGATTGATGTGAAACTGAAAGTTAAAAATGTAACTCTCAAGAAGCTGGCTGACAGGAGGCAGCACTGCATGGAAGTACCTGGAATACATAGAATAGACCTTTAGAATATGGCAGGCAATCAAGCTAGGAGGCAGGCATGGAAAGTGTGGCCCTTTAATGTTGAAAAGAGAGAAATCACAGACTACACATGTTATGGTATACTACCCTTGATACGCCAGCCCGGGTGCCCTAGATCTCACCCACAACCATGTCCCTGCCTGCTTGCCTCCACTCCTGGCTAACCCCAGGCGGGAAACTGGGCGGCGGTCCCTACTTTCACTAGGGACCGAAAAGAGACGCTGGTGTACCTGGATGGAAAGGGTAGAATACCGACAGAAAAGGCAGATGTAATTAACAAATATGAGCAATACTAAGCAGAATTGAGGCAGATGGAAAAACCTGGCAGACAATAGAAAAGTATAGCAGACAAGATGACAGAGGCAGGAGATCAACAGTGGCAGACTGGCTAGCACACTGAGGGAAACCAATAACTGGCAGTGATTGCAAGTCTCTGCCCGACCTTTAAACAAAAGCCTCCCCCCAGGGCGGAGAGAGGGAGACAGCCAACTCCCAACAGAACATAATAAAAGGGAGCTCGTGCACAGCAGGTGCCGCACGCCACCAGCACCACGCCGCCCACGCTGGTCTGGCACCTGCGCCCCTGAAGCGGGACCCCGCACACTGCTGCCCCGAGAGGACCAGCAACCACCTCATGGTAACATTACCCCCACTCTGACGGGGGACCTCCGGGACCCCGCCACCATGTCCAGGCTTATTTGGAAACAGACCATGGAAACCCTGCACCAACACTGGGGCATGAACTTCACGTGCAGCCACCCAGGAATGATCTTCAGGACCAAAGCCTTTCCAGGCCACCAAATATTGCATGGTTCCCCGGCGCAGACGTGAATCCAGGATTTCCTGAATCTCATATTCGACTTCACCCCGGAGCAGGGTGGGTGACGGAGGTGGACCTCACCGAAGGGACAAAAGGTTTCAATAATGACTGATGAAAAACCCTATGAATGCTCCATGTAGCTGGCAAATCAAGTTCATAAGCAAGCAGATTTACTAGCCGCGTGATGACAAAGGGACCCACGTAACGCGACGCCAGTTTCAAAGACGGAACCTTCAATTTGAGATTTCTAGAAGACAAATATACCTTCTGTCCCATCCTGTAAGGTTCAGATACTGACAGACTCCTCCCACTACGCAACTGCATATGAGCCACCGTTGCTTCCAGGTTCTTCTGTACTTCTTTCCATACCCCCTGCAGCGCATCTGTGGCAACATCAGCTGCAGGACAGGCAGACGGAGCTGAAATAGCTGTAAGGAAGCGAGGATGCTGACCGTATACGCAAAGGAATGGAGATACCCCAGTGGAAGAACAAGTACAGTTGTTTAGTGTAAACTTTGCCAACGGCAGGAATTCTGCCCACTGATGAGCCTTTTTGCTAGCAAACAATAGTAAATATTGCACTAAATAGTGGTTCTTGCACTCAGTCTGACCATTAGTTTGCGGGTGGAATGCTGGCGAGAAGGAAAGTGACGTTCCCAAGTTTCTACAGAAGGCCCGCCAAAATTGTGCAACAAACTGAACACCGCGATCAGATACAATGTTCTCAGGAACCCCATGTAGATAAATGATTTCTTTTACACAAATCTTGGAAAATTCTATCGCAGAAGGTAGCTTCTTTAACGCTATGAAATATGCCATCTTTGAGAAACGTTCTACAACAACTAGGATAGTGGTGAACTTCTGAGACCCAGGTAGATCAGTGATAAAATCTACCGTTAAATGTGACCACGGACGAAAAGGCACCGGTAACGGTCTCAGAGGCTCCTCCGGATGACGGGTCGACTTTTATTGCGTGCACAGACAGAGCATCCCTTAACAAAGTCACGGATCTCCCAAGACATGCCTGGCCACCAGTAGTGTCTAGTACAAAGATCCAGAGTCCCCTGAGCTCCCAGATGGCCTGTGAGAACAGATGAGTGAGACTCTTCAATGACTCTGAGATGCAAGGTCTCTGGCACAAACTATCTGCCCTCCAGCACCCCCGAGGGAGCGCCCTGCTGACAATTTTGTAGATGTTAAATGAGATCAGATTCTACAGCTGCCACCACCACCCCAGGTGCCAAGATATTCTCAGGAGCCACTGTCTCACTTTCCGGGGGAACCGAAACTCCGTGAGAGGGCGTCTGCCTTCACGTTCTTCTCCCCTGGAATATATGTAACGACGAGGTTAAACCTGGCGAAAAACAACGCCCACCTGGCCTGACGAGCCGTGAGTCTCTTAGCATTGGCCAGATATACCAAGTTTTTATGATCAGTATACACGGTAATGGGATGCCTTACCCCCTCAAGATGATGATGCCACTCTTCTAGAGACCACTTAGTCACTAATAACTCATGATTACCCACGTCATAGTTACGTCCTGCCAAACTAAACTTCAGTTAGAAGAACGCACATGGACTATACCAAGGTCTCCCACTGACTTCCCGAGACAATACAGCCCCCGCTCCCACCTTAGACGCATCGACCTTAATGAATAACGGTCGCCGCGCGTTAGGCTGTACTAGCACCAGGGCAGCAGTAAACGCCCTTTTGAGATGACTAAAAGCCTCTAGGGCCTCAGGCGACCATCTTACTAAGTCGGCACACTTCTTGGTAAGATCGGTCAGGGGTTGAGCAATAGCAGAATAATTTTTAATGAATCTACGGTAGAAATTTGCGAAACCTAAAAACCACTGGAGAGCTTTCAGGTTATCTGGTCTGACCCATTGGGAGATTGCTGCCACTTTATCAGACTCCATTTGAATCTCTGTGGGTGAAATCACATAACTCAGGAAAGACACTTGTTTAGTACCAAAAATGCACTTCTCCAACTTGAAAAAAAGTTGGTACTCACGCAAACGGGTCAGAACCAGCCTCTGGTGCCACACACGTGAGTCCCAGTCTGAGGAGCACACCAGTATATCATCGAGATATATGACCAAAAATATCCCCAGGAAGTCATGGAAGACTGCGTTCATAAATCCCTGAAACACAGCAGGGGCATTACAAGGTCCGAAGGGCATGACTAGGCATTCAAAATGTCCGAACGAGGTGTTGAACTCGGTCTTCCACTCATCTCCCTTTTGGATACAAATTAAATTGTAAGTCCCCCTTAAGTCCAATTTGAAAAACCAAACCGGCCCCTACCACCTGATTCAATAAATCAGGAATCAGGGGCAAGGAGCACTGGTTCTTCACTGCAATTTTATTTAAAGCCCGATAATCCACACAAGGCCTCAATGTCCCTTCCTTCTTCTCTACAAAGAAGAGACCTGCCCTGGCAGGGGGACTGGACAGCCTGATATGTCGTTTGGCCAGAGACTCTGAGATATAGGACTTAAGGGCTTTGTGCTCACGCCCAGACAAATTAAAAATGGCTCCCTTAGGGATGGGACTGTTGGGGATCAAATCAATACCACAGTCCCACTCCCTATTGGGGGGCAAAGTCTCAGAAAGTTTCTTGGAAAATACATCATGAAAATCAGACAAATACTCAGAAATAAGTATGGTATCTGCTGAACACATGGACATAGTAGCTAAGTGACTATGACAGGAGAACCCCCAATGTGTCAATTCCCGAGTGGACCAATCAAATCGGGGATTGTGCAGTGCCAACCAGGGCATACCAAGCACTACATCAACAGACATCCTTTCCATTACCAGGAACGACAGATTCTCAGAATGGAGAACACCCACAGTGAACGTAACATGGGAGTCCTCCATTGTACAACCCCTGCAGACAGAGGGGTAGAATCAATACTAGTGAAGCGTTTTTAATGCCGAGAATTCAGTCATCAGAGGTCTGACAAAACTTAAACTAACCAAATTGGTGGCAGCACCCGAATTAATAAAAGCTTGACCGGACCGAGTGAAATTCCGGAAGCCAATCTGACAAGGCACCAACAACTTAGGGAGCACCTGTGATCCTAGGCGATCCTCCCAAAGATCGCCTAGGATCAGAAGTTTTCTACTGGTTCAGACTGATGTTGGAGATGCTTCTGAGGACAGGTCGCTACACAATGTCAAGCTTTCCCACAATAGAGGCAGAGGCGATGAGTCATCCAGAACCGTCACTGTTCCTTGAGACTTAGCTGATCCACTTCCATAGGCTTGGCACCAGAAGTTGGCATGGGAGAAGAGAGAGCGGGTCTGCAGGATTCCTTAGCCTTACGGGCCTGACATTCCTCTTTTCTAGATCTCAGCCTCCTGTCAGCTTTGACCGCCAATTCCATCGCATTATTGAATGTCACAGGAGCGGGATGAGAAATTAGTAGATCCTTGACAGCATCAGAAAGACCCAACAAGAACACATCTTTAAGGGCGCTATCATTCTAAATTTAGAGCAATAGTCCTCTACTCACTGCTGCCCCTGACGTAGAGACATGATATGAGATACCGCCGACCCTGCACAGTCCGGCTCATCAAACATACCTCCAAGTTTCTGAAGAAACAAATCAACTGACTGCAGGCAAGCCAAACTTTTGGGCAAGGAGTAGGCTCATGTCTGGGGGGGGACCCCGAAGTAAGGACATAATCAATCCAACTTTCTTGGATTCTGAGCCGCATCCAAAAATACAATCTACATTTCTGCTGTAAAAGAAAAAACTTGCTCCTCTCCCCTGAAAATACCTCAGGAAAAGGACACTTGGGCTCGGGAATAGAAGGGCCACCATACGACCGGACAGGTCTTGGATCACGACCACTAAATCCTGCAACTGCCTTGCGAGGGTACTCATGGCCTCCATTGGAGAGCAATTTTAAGGGCCTGTTATAAGGTTACGGTATACTACCCTTAATACGCCAGCCAGGGTGCCCTAGATCTCACCCACAACCCCTGTCCCTGCCTACTTGCCTCCACTCCTGGCTAACCCCAGGCGGGCAACTGGGCTGCGGTCCCTACTCTCACTAGGGACCGAAAAGGGACGCTGGCGTACCTGGATGGAAAGGGTAGAATACCGACACAAATGGCAGATGTAATTAACCAACACGAACAATACTAAGCAGAACTGGGGCAGATGGAAAAACCTGGCAGACAATAGCAAAGTATGGCCACCTGCAGACGGGCGGGTCGGATCCGGCGGCAAGGATTCTCGCCGCGGGACCCGAGCGCCTGCAGTGACCAGCGCGTACTCACCCGCGCCCGCGGCCCCGGCTCTTTCATGTGCGAGCCCCGCACAGAAATAGGACATGCCGTGGTTTGTTTGCCGCGCGAGATTTCGCGCAGCCAAACCGCGGCCGTCTGCATAGGATTGCGTTTGTTAACGCAATCCTATGCAGGCTTTCAGCGGCGGAAATTCCGACGGACATCCTGCTGCGAAATTTCCGCTAGTGTGCAAGCGCCCTATAGCAGACAAGATGACAGAGGCAGGAGACCAACAGTGGCAGACTAGCTAGCACACTGAGGGAAACCAATAACTGGCAGTGATTGCAAGTCTCTGCCCGACCTTTAAACAAAAGCCTTCACCCAGGGCGGAGAGAGGGAGACAGCCAACTCCAACAGAACATAATAAAAGGGAGCTCGTGCAATACATAAACATTAAAAGTAAATTTTCTTTCCATCAGAAACATAAACTATAGATAATGCCTGTGTCGGGGGTCAAAACCAGACCTTTCAGCTGATGCTGTCTGCTTCCGAATTAGTCTTAAATCATAAGAGTATACTCTTGAGGAATTCTATGGACTCCACACCGTATGTGTCAACCCAAGAAATGCCTGTTTAATGTACAATGTATTCAATCTTTATACAGTTCTTACGAAGCAAGTGGCTTTATGCCAGATACAATTAAAATTAATAAGCACATATATTGATTTAAAACATCTCGGCCTCTTATCAGTATGTCCTCCTCTGTGTAGGTGTGATCGGGAGGTACATTCCTGTGAGCTTCAGCTAAAATTACTTAGGGATGAGAACAGGACGTAAACCCAGTGTTTATCCAATTAATATTTCCAGGTGGGTCATTATAATTGGGATCTAACATCTTTCTCAAGTGAAAGTTGAAATTAATACAGATATATATGTGTATTAAAGCAGACAAGCGAAGAGACAAAATGGTCTCTGTAGTCTATTTTTAAAGCGTCAGCTCTTACACGTATAAGCTTAAACCTTTAGCAGAAGAAGACGCAAATTATAAACACATAAGTATTCTGTGAAATATACTTATCATTCTCTATTTAAAGGCATAAACCTGAATTAACCCCCCACACCTGAAAAAAAAGTCTCACTATTTACATGCAAAATCATATAAGGTTCAATTACGTGGACCAAATAAATAGTGTACACGCATAACTTTCATAAAGGAGTTCATACTCAAGATTCCATGGGGTCAACCAAGAGATTTCCTTTAAACAGAGAGCCGCATCATGATAAAAAGGCAGGGACTTAATACATGACTCTTTTTTCAAACTTATTCCCTACTGCCTAATGGTAGGGCTACCACCCTGGCAAAAGCAGCCCAGCTCTACAGTGGCTCACCCTGCACTATCCACTAATGAACCCTATGGAAAAGCTAAATCAGTCACCAGACTTATCAGAGGCTTGATGCATTTCCCCTCAGATATATGGTTTATTCAGGGGACATTATGGTATTACTTCACATCTGCTGAGGTAAATAGCACTAACATCCAATTTGAGAAGACCAAACCCCCTTTTGAATGCAAATTTGGGTGCTCAACTTTAGGAGATTTCACTTATGTCCTATGGTTGTAACTATGATGCTGTAAATGTACTACAGCTGTCATTATTATATATACACTATAGTTGTAACTATATATATAATCCAAGTTGTCACTGTGAAATTCATTATAAAATTCACTCAGCACTATTAAAGGTCCACCACGGTGAAAACACATTTTTCCATGCCTGCCCCCCTCACCTGATTGCCTGTAACACTCTGGAGATCTCCCCTGTGTATTGCTGTGAAACAGGGGTACTACACCAGAGTACTCTGCCCCAAAATTGGGATTGGCTGATGGGTGTTGTATTCTCTGGCAGGTCATGGGCTACCTAGATCTCAGGATGTGGAGTCCTCCACGGGGTACCGGGCGACAACGCCATCCACCCAGCTCACAAACAGTTTCAAATGCACAGAGAACAAATATAATGAAAAAGATTTGCACCTCTTCCATTTTCTAGACATCCTACTGGTTTTAACTTACAAAGCCCAATTTCACACGTGTATTATGATGCTCTGAGTTTTGGTCAGTAGACCTGCAGTCAGGCCGAGGACCCTCGTCTGTATTATAGATGTATAATTGAGCATCTGATACACTTGTGTAAAACTGGCCGAATAGTGATACAAAATACTGACCAAAACACTGCTGTGTGAAAGTGGGCTAAATTTGTAAGTTTTTGGAAAATGAATGTATAGTTGAATATCTTAATGATTATGACTGCTTTCCAACAGATAACATACAGCATACTGCAATAATCAGATATCCCAAACAACTGAAACAATATGGGAGAACAGTCCCAGGTCTACTACGTTATAAGCTCAATTACATAAGTTCAGTCGCAGACCAAACTTCCTTCAGAGCCACTAGGCATAAAATACATCAATTGGCCATTTACTCTTTCCATAAATGTCATGTGCGTTTTGTTTATTCACAGCAAACTAAACATATCTTTCATAGTTTTATCACAGGTCACTTGAAGGGCAGTCTTTGGACTCCTGTGATCCAAGCTGGCCTTTTTAAGAGAGCAAAGAAAAAGATCTGTGTGATCCGGCACCTGCTGAGACAAGGAGACAGTCACATACATACTGCACATTTTTTAACAGACAGTTAAAAGTTATGTTTTGTACCCAAACTGGATATGGTTCAAGTTACTAAGAAGATGAATGTGATGATAATTACCACTGAAAGTTCTAGAAGGCGTACAAGAGAAACGCATTTCAATTGATATAGAAAATAAAAATATGACTGCTAATGAAAGTTGTAGGTCAAAAATATAGTTTAGCTTCTACATATCACTCTACTTAGAGGCAATGGTAGTTTTCAGAGAAGGATCTCCACATACATATTGACAAGGAGTATTAGAATTGCTATGATGCCATATGTAAAATATCAATCCTGCCTTTCCTTATCCCTTTCATGACTAGAGGTCTACATCCGCAGAGCAAATTTTCACCTTTTGGAATGTTGGATTCTAGGGTTAACTTCACATAAGCAAGTGTGATATTGCACTCGCCTGCATTCGATTTCCCTGTGGATACGATGTGTTTTTATATCAAAACTGCCTCGCATCACTTCAAGGAAGTAGCGATCCTCCGGCACGGCTGACAGCTGTGGTGGAGGATCGCAAAGATGTTCCCACTGTTCTCAATGGGTAACCTTGCATCGCACCACATGTAACTAGTACGTGGTGTGATGGTGCTGCTTGCCCCATTGAAAACTGTGTAAGATGCGAAGCGAGGGCATGCCCAAAGATAGGATGTGCCACCATGTAATGCGGGAAAAAAATCGCTCATGTGTATGATGCCATTCAAAAGAATGGGGGATTATTCGTGGCAGCTTCCACGGGCGGAAATTCTGCGGGAACTCCCGACGCAGAATTTCTGCCTGTGTGCAGGGGGCCTAAGACAGTACATAGCATATTTGCGTACATAATATGCAGTGAAAAGAAGCCATTGATTTCAGTGAGTTCATTCACATGATGTATATTTTCACACAGCATGACCTTCTCTGTTACGTACTACGCACCCCAATAAGCCATTGAAGTGAATGGGCCACGCAAATACGTGGTGAATGCGCAGGAAACCTATGTATTCACTGCATACTTACGCACCATTCCAGTGGGCCGGTCTGCGTTCCTTTTCCCGTATGCAAATATGCAAGCATAAGTGATTTTTGATTGCGCAAATATGCAGCGTATTTGTGCGACCAGAATACAATTACACCCATGTGAGCAAGTTCTAATAGTGACCCTGATAGTGGCCCCAGTAAAAATAACGACCCCCCCAGTGGCCCAATTAGTAATATTAACCCCCTCAGTAGTAATACCCCCATAGCAACATTAACCCCCACAGTAATAAGATTAACCCCCCTTAGTAATAATAATAAGCCCCCCTCAGTAATAATAAGCCCCTCCCTTAGTAATAATAATAAGCCCCCCCTCACTAATACTAAGCCCCCCTTCAGTAATAATAATAAGCCCCCCTCAGTAATTAGCCCCCCCGCCCCTCAGTAGTAATAATAAGCACCCCTCAGGAATAATAATAAGCCCCCCTCAGTAATAATAAGCCCCCCCCCTCAGGAATAATAGTTCCCCCCCAACCCATATACTTACCTCCTCCTTGCTGTCAGCGACGTTCCCCCTCTGCTTGTGCTGATGTCAGTGTGTGCACCCTGCACGCTTCCTCCCCAAGTCCTGTCCTGCAAAACTGATGAGCAGGGGACTCGGGGGAGGAGGATCCCAGCTGCACACTGACGTCAGTGTGCGCCGTGATCAGCGGTAGCGGCACAATTACCAGCGGGGAGCTGCGGCTCCCCAGCTGGAAATCGCTGCAGTGGTAATGAGCGTCGGCACGCTGCAGGCCACATAACATGAGGCAGCGGGCCGGTTTCGGCCCGCGGGCCTTGTATTTGACACATGTACTTTAAGGTAATTATTAATTAATTGCATGCCACTAAAACATGAACTCTATTTTATCTTTCAATATATGCCTCTCTTAGCTTTAGCTGCAGCCTCTGTATGATAACCATCCAAGTACAGAACATTTTTAGTAAAGGCAGACAACTGATAGGGTTGGGGTACAACAAACTAAAATTGGTGGTTGGGGCAATTACCGTGAAACATATTCATGCATGTGGACCTAATGCTTATGCAAAATGTATCTGTGTCATGATGCAGGATGTCTAAAATTGGTTTACATGGGTTTGAAACAATGTACAGTTTTTGAGGGAGGGTAATTTTTTATTTGTTTTACTTTTTATTTTTATCTTTTTTTCTTATTTTCTTTCTTTTTCTACGTGTATTTCTATTTATTACTATTACTATTATTAGAGAAGAGAAGATCTTTCTCCCCTATCTCTATCACATACAGAAACTGCAGCATGAAGGACATTATACAGCATATTGAGCAGTGTAGCCGAGAATCCAGCACCGAGATAAAACACTTACTAGAAGCTGCAGCCACATATGTGTAAGTCTCTATTTAGCAGCTTCACCCTCCTCACCACTCTTTTTCCATAGACTACCATGAGCAGCATGGGACAGCAGCAAGCAAAGGAGCCAGCCCTCCATTTCATTGTTGCATTTTTATGAAAAATGATTTAAAACTAAACGTGGATCCAGCGGAAAGGGGAAATGTAACTCCTTCCTTTAATTTTCCAATATCTCTTGAATCTACTTTGGCTTTGTCACAAAAAACAGCTTGAAAAATTGCCACAAACGACTCTGAGTTCAGATAACTAGACCTGCAGTCAGATCAGGATGCATAAATATGTAAAACTGGCCATAAACTGGTTTTAAATTGCAATTTTGCAGTAGTACACAAAAGTAAGTGTTATTAATGACTAGAGATGAGCGAACGTACTCGCCCGAGCTTGATACTCGTTCGAGTATTAGCGTGTTCGAGATGCTCGTTACTCGTGACGAGTACCACGCGATGTTCGGGTTACTTTCACTTTCATCTCTGTGACGTTAGCGCACTTTTCTGGCCAATAGAAAGACAGGGAAGGCATTACAACTTCCCCCTGCGACGTTCAAGCCCTATACCACCCCCCTGCAGTGAGTGGCTGGCGAGATCAGGTGTCACCCGAGTATAAAAATCGGCCCCTCCCGCGGCTCGCCACAGATTTGTTCTGACATAGAGGAGGGAAAGTGCTGTCTTGGTGGAGCTGCTATAGGGAGAGCGTTAGGAGTATTTTAGGCTTCAAGAACCCCAACGGTCCTTCTTAGGGCCACATCTAACCGTGTGCAGTACTGTGGAGGCTGCCTTTTGCAGTGTTGCACTTTTTTTTTTTTTGGTATGTCGGCCGTGCAGAGCATTGCGCCCTGCAGTAATACTCCAGGGCCAGAAGTGGTGGTTAGGCAGGGACAGAAGACATATTGATTAAATATAGGCAGTGGGCCTTTGCAAAAACATTTTGGGAAAAAAATCTATTTGGGCTGCCTGTGACTGTCCTCAGTGTTCTGGGTCTCTGCTGGGTGTAGTAGAAATCCAAATTCATACGCAGCCAGCTAAGTGTTACAGCAGGCTTGCGCAAAATTATTTCCTGGCTCTGTCTGGGGTGTTAAATCACCGCTGTATTGCAGTCCACAGTGCAACACCCTGCAGTTCTTTGACATACTCCAGGGCCAGAAGTGGTGGTTAGGCAGGGACAGAAGACATATTGATTGAATATAGGCAGTGGGCCTTTGCAAAAACATTTGGGGAAAAAAATCTATTTGGGCTGCCTGTGACTGTCCTCAGTGTTCTGGGTCTCTGCTGGGTGTGGTAGTCCTCCAAATTCTTACGCAGCCAGCTAAGTGTTACAGCAGGCTTGCGCAAAATTATTTCCTGGCTCTGTCTGGGCTGTTAAATCACCGCTGTATTGCAGTCCACAGTGCAACACTCTGCAGTTCTTTGACATACTCCAGGGCCAGAAGTGGTGGTTAGGCAGGGACAGAAGACATATTGATTGAATATAGGCAGTGGGCCTTTGCAAAAACATTTGGGGAAAAAAATCTATTTGGGCTGCCTGTGACTGTCCTCAGTGTTCTGGGTCTCTGCTGGGTGTGGAAGTCCTCCAAATTCTTACGCAGCCAGCTAAGTGTTACAGCAGGCTTGCGCAAAATTATTTCCTGGCTCTGTCTGGGCTGTTAAATCACCGCTGTATTGCAGTCCACAGTGCAACACTCTGCAGTTCTTTGACATACTCCAGGGCCAGAAGTGGTGGTTAGGCATGGACAGAAGACATATTGATTGAATATAGGCAGTGGGCTTTTGCAAAAACATTTGGGGAAAAAAATCTATTTGGGCTGCCTGTGACTGTCCTCAGTGTTCTGGGTCTCTGCTGGGTGTAGTAGTCCTCCAAATTATTTCCTGGCGTTCCGTAAGCGAAGTCAGCCTCCAACCACAGGCCAATAAGCGGCACATTTAATTACAGCGTTCTGTTTCTGCACTACTGGTAATACACCATGCTGAGGGGTAGGGGTAGGCCTAGAGGACGTGGACGCGGGCGAGGACGCGGAGGCCCAAGTCAGGGTGTGGGCACAGGCCGAGCCAGTGCAGTGGCCAGAGGTAGAGGCAGGGCCAGACCGAATAATCCACCAAATGTTTCCCAAAGCGCCCCCTCGTGCCATGCCACCCTGCAGAGGTCAAGGTGCTCAACGGTGTGGCAGTTTTTCACAGAGACGCCTGACGACCGACGAACAGTGGTGTGCAACCTTTGTCGCGCCAAGATCAGCTGGGGAGCCACCACCACCAGCATGCGCAGGCATATGATGGCCAAGCACCCCACAAGGTGGGACGAAGGCCGTTCACCGCCTCCGGTTTGCACCACTGCCTCTCCCCCTGTGCCCCAACCTGCCACTGAGATCCAACCCCCCTCTGAGGACACAGACACGAGTGCCTACCGGCCTGCACCCACACCCTCACCTCCGCTGTCCTCGGCCCCATCCAGCAATGTCTCTCAGCGCAGCGTCCAGACGTCGCTAGCGCCACTGTTTGAGCGCGAGCGCAAGTACGCCGCCACGCACCCGCACGCTCAAGCGTTAAATGTGCACATTGCCAAATTGATCAGCCTGGAGATGCTGCCGTATAGGCTTGTGGAAACGGAGGCTTTCAAAAGCATGATGGCGGCGCCGCGCTACTCGGTTCCCAGTCGCCACTACTTTTCCCAATGTGCCGTCCCAGCCCTGCACGACCACGTCTCTCGCAACATTGTACGCGCCCTCACCAACGCGGTTACTGCCAAGGTCCACTTAACAACAGACACGTGGACAAGCACAGGCGGGCAGGGCCACTATATCTCCCTGACGGCACATTGGGTGAATTTAGTGGAGGCTGGGACAGAGTCAGAGCCTGGGACCGCTCACGTCCTACCCACCCCCCGAATTGCGTGCCCCAGCTTGGTGGTGGTATCTGCGGCGGTGTATGCTTCCTCCACTAAACCACCCTCCTCCTCCTCCTACGCAACCTCTGTCTCGCAATCAAGATGTGTCAGCAGCAGCACATCGCCAGCAGTCGGTGTCACGCGGCATGGCAGCACAGCGGTGGGCAAGCGTCAGCAGGCCATGCTGAAACTACTCAGCTTAGGAGAGAAGAGGCGGACGGCCCACGAACTGCTGCAGGGTCTGACAGAGCAGACCGACCGCTGGCTTGCGCCGCTGAGCCTCCAACCGGGCATGGTCGTGTGTGACAACGGCCGTAACCTGGTGGCGGCTCTGCAGCTCGGCAGCCTCACGTACGTGCCATGCCTGGCCCATGTCTTTAATTTGGTGGTTCAGCGCTTTCTGAAAAGCTACCCACACTTGTCATACCTGCTCGGAAAGGTGCGCCGGGTCAGCGCACATTTCCGCTACTCCAAGACGGACGCTGCCACCCTGCGGACCCTGCAACATCAGTTTCATCTGCCAGTGCACCGATTGCTGGGCGACGTGCCCACACAGTGGAACTCTACGCTCCACATGTTGGCCAGACTCTATGAGCAGCGTAGAGCTATTGCGGAATACCAACTCCAACATGGGCGGCGTAGTGGGAGTCAGCCTCCTCAATTATTTACAGAAGAGTGGGCCTGGTTGGCAGACATCTGCCAGGTCCTTGGAAACTTTGAGGAGTCTACCCAGATGGTGAGCGGGGATGCTGCAATCATTAGCGTCACCATTCCTCTGCTATGCCTCTTGAGAAGTTCCCTGCAAAGCATAAAGGCAGACGCTTTGCACTCAGAAACGGAGGCGGGGGAAGACAGTATGTCGCTGGATAGTCAGAGCACCCTCATGTCTATATCTCAGCGCGTTGAGGAGGAGGAGGAGGGGGAGGAGCATGAGGAGGAGGGGGAAGAGACAGCTTGGCCCACTGCTGAGGGTACACATGCTGCTTGCCTGTCATCCTTTCAGCGTGTATGGCTAGAGGAGGAGGAGGAGGAGGGGGAGGAGCATGAGGAGGAGGGGGAAGAGACAGCTTGGCCCACTGCTGAGGGTACCCATGCTGCTTGCCTGTCATCCTTTCAGCGTGTATGGCCAGAGGAGGAGGAGGAGGAGGATCCTGAAAGTGATCTTCCTAGTGAGGACAGCCATGTGTTGCGTACAGGTACCCCGGCACACATGGCTGACTTCATGTTAGGATGCCTTTCTTGTGACCCTCGCGTTACATGCATTCTGGCCACTACGGATTACTGGGTGTACACACTGCTCGACCCACGGTATAAGGAGAACCTTTCCACTCTCATTCCCGAAGAGGAAAGGGGTTCCAGAATGATGCTATACCACAGGGCGCTGGTGGACAAACTGATGGTATACTTCCCATCCAACAGCGCTAGTGGCCGAAGGCGCAGTTCCGAGGGCCAGGTAGCAGGGGAGGCGCAGAGATCAGGCAGCATGTACAGCGCAGGCAGGGGAACATTCTCCAAGGCCTTTGCCAGCTTTATGGCTCCCCAGCAAGACTGTGTCACCGCTCCCCAGTCAAGGCTGAGTCGGCGGGAGCACTGTAAAAGGATGGTGAGGGAGTACGTAGCCGATTGCACGACCGTCCTCCGTGACGCCTCTGCCACCTACAACTACTGGGTGTCGAAGCTGGACACGTGGCCTGAACTCGCGCTGTATGCCCTGGAGGTGCTTGCTTGTCCTGCGGCTAGCGTCTTGTCAGAGAGTGTGTTTAGTGTGGCTGGGGGAATCATCACGGATAAGCGTACCCACCTGTCAACCGACAGTGCCGACAGGCTTACACTCATCAAGATGAACAAAGCCTGGATTTCCCCAGACTTCTCTTCTTCACCAGCGGACAGCAGCGATACCTAAGCAATACGTAGGCTTCACCCGCGGATGGAAGCATCGTTCTCTATCCCCATCAAAAACGGGGACCTTTTTGCTTCATCAATCTGTGTATAATATTCCTCCTCCTCCTCCTGCTCCTCCTCCTGAAACCTCACATAATCACGCCGAACGGGCAATTTTTCTTAGGCCCACAAGGCTCAGTCATATAATTTTTCTAAACAATTTTTATACGTTTCAATGCTCATTAAAGCGTTGAAACTTTCACCTTAACCAATTTTTATTTTAACTGGGCTGCCTCCAGGCCTAGTTACCAATTAAGCCACATTAACCAAAGCGATTAATGGATTTCACCTGCTCTCTTGGTTGGGCATGGGCAATTTTTCTCAGGTACATTAGTACTGTTGGTACACCAATTTTTGGGGGCCCTCGCCTACAGTGTAATCAAATGAATTTTTAGCCCACCTGCATTACAGCTGACGTTACATCAGCTGTGTTGGGCACTGCAATGGGATATATTTATGTACCGCCGGTGGGTTCCAGGGAGCCACCCATGCCATGGGTCCACAGGGAGTTGTAACTGCATGTGTCCACTTCTAAAGAACCCCAGTCTGACTGGGGCATGCAGTGTGGGCCGAAGTGCACCTGCATTAAGCACGACATTACCTCAGCTGTGATGGGCAATGCAATGGGATATATTTATGTACCGCCGGTGGCTTCCTGGCACCCACCCATGATGTCGGTCCACAGGGACTTCACAATAGGGAGTTGTACCTGCCTGTGTCTATGAATTAAAAACCCCAGTCAGGTTGGGGCATGCAGTGTGGGCCGAAGTCCACCTGCATTTAATCGGACGTTACCTCAGCTGTGATGGGCACTGCAATGGGATACGTTTATGTACAGCTGGTGGGTTCCAGGGAGCCACCCATGCTGTGGGTGCACACGGTATTCCCATTGCGGAGTTGTACCTGCCTGTGACTATTTATAAAAAAACGTGATCTGACTGGGGCATGCAGACACCTTGACAGAATGAATAGTGTGTGGCACATAGGTTCCCCATTGCTATGCCCACGTGTGCAGCTCCAGATGGAGGTAGCACAGGATAGGATTTCTCATTGCTACTGTACAGCATTGTGGGCAATCGCCCCGCCCCTTTTAAAGAGGGTCGCTGCCTAGCCGTGCTAACCCTCTGCAGTGTGTGCCTGCTTTTCCTCTGGCAGACGCACTTATAGATAGACATGAGGGTGGCGTGGCATGAGGGCAGCTGAAGGCTGGGCAGGGACAGTTTGGTGTGCGCTGTGGACACTGGGTCGTGCGGAGGGGGGGGGGGGGGTTGGGCAGCATGTAACCCAGGAGAAGTGGCAGCGGAGTGTCATGCAGGCAGTGATTGTGCTTTGTTGGAGGTAGTGTGGTGCTTAGCTAAGGTATGCATTGCTAATGAGGTCTTTTCAGAAGTAAAAGTTGTTGGGAAGGGGGGGGGGGGCCACTCTTGCCGCTATTGTGGCTTAATAGTGGGACCTGGGAACTTGAGATGCAGCCCAACATGTAGCCCCTCGCCTGCCCTATCCGTTTCTGTGTCGTTCCCATCACTTTCTTGAATTTCCCAGATTTTCACAAATGAAAACCTTAGCGAGCATCGGCGATATACAAAAATGCTCGAGTCGCCCATTGACTTCAATGGGGTTCGTTACTCGAAACGAACCCTCGAACATCGTGAAAAGTTCGTCCCGAGTAACGAGCACCCGAGCATTTTGGTGCTCGCTCATCTCTATTAATGACGCATAAAACTAATAAATACATATTGTAAAAGGACAGTAATAAATTACTACCAGTATAAGAAATAAGAAAGTATCTGCATCTAAAAAAACATGTTCTTCTGTTTTGTATATAAATAAATCAATGTCTCCTTGTATGTGTTAGTGACAATAAACATACAGAATTCGAAGAGAACCTAAGAATTCTTTAAAGTGTAATACACAGTGTAGGTTTTTCATCTTTTTCTCTTAGGGGGTACATTACTTCAATTTTACACTGTGTGGGTTAGCATGTAATTTACTGGGGCATGAGAGGAGTGCATGCTCTAGATCAAATATATTGTACACCCCCTGTGTACCACTTTTTAATCCATGCTGTCCATCACCAAACCCTATCAGCACTGAGGTGGTCTGAAATCCTGGGCAGTTTTTCTCAGGCTACTAACATCTTACATATGAATGCGACAAATATTGAACCAGAACTGAGACGGTTTTTGTTTGAACAAATAATGTAGTGCAGCAAGAATCCTTTTTCATGCTGTACTCATCACGAGCCCCTATAATATTGCTTGATCAATGCTGGGAATCAATGTAACACAACAAGAAATCAGTCTATATACTGTAATAGATCTGTTAAAATGATCCTTGTCTCCAGCTGATATTGCACTGAAAAATCGTGATAGAAACTTCCATATCTTATACCTAAACAGCAGTGCAAAGAAGTATGAGAAACGAGGAACGCTGAAGAAACAGGATTTAATTTGGCATCTACGGTATTTATTTATTTTACTCATAGAACTCATACATATTCTACAGTGTTATGGTGAATGCACACAGGCGGAAATTCCGCGGTAAGATTTCCCGCAGAATTTCCGCCCGTGCACACTGCAATAGGATTGCATTGGTTTATGCAATCCTATGCTGACAGCCGCGATTTGACCACATAAGAACTCTCGCGATAAACAAATCGTGGCATGTCCTATTTCTGTGCGAGCCTCTTAGAGGCCCACACAGAAAAGTCACCACTGACGCGCCGGCTCTGCGCTACGCATGTGCGGCTGTGCACCAGCTGGCACATCACAGAGCACAGAGAAGACACCGGAAGACGTGCGTCACGGGTCTCTGCAGGGGCATAGCTTGCATCCCGCTGCGAGAATTCTCGTAGCGGGATCTGACCTGGCCATCTGCATCACCCTTATACAGAGAGTTCCATCACTTCCATCCACCCCAATCCCCACTAGGGCTCACAATCGGGATTCCAAACAAACCTATTAGGGTAGTTTCAGAAGTGGATCCAGCAGAATGAAGAAGTCCTACCTTAATATTTCCTGGTTTTTTTGTATCCACTTCCATAGATAAGTGAGTTCACACTGAAGTGGGGCATACAAATGTCACTGAAAAGGGTGAGCAGGGGGAATGGTGGTTAGGTAGCAATTATTTTCATATATCACTGTGATCAGCTAATGATCATTGATCACCATCACTCATTGGTCACCTTGTCAGAAAGTTTTTTGTAATGTTTAATCTGTGTCTCCTTCCTTTCAATTTCATCCCATTGCTTCTAGTCCTTCCTTGTGCAAATGATAATAGGGCTGACCCCTCTGCACTGTGACAGCCTCTCAGATATTTGTAGACAGCTATTTAGTCTCCTCTCGTCCTTCTTTTTTGCAAGCTAAACATTCTCAGATCCTTTAACCATTTCTCATAGGACATGATTTGCAGACCACTCACCATCTTGGTAACTCTTCTCTGAACTTGCTCCAATTTGTAAATGTCTTTTTAAAATTGGAGTGACCAGAACTGGACACAGTATTCCAGATGAGGTCTGACTAAGGAAGAGTATAGGGGGATAATTACTTCACGTGATCTAGATGCTATGTTTCTCTTAATACATGCCATGATTGTGTTTGCCTTTTTTGCCACTGCATCACATTGTTGACTCATGTTCAGTCTGTGATCTGTTATTATACCCAAGTCTTTTTCACATGTGCTGCTGCCTAATTATTTAGTCGTCATAAACTTAGATATTTATGATGACTTTTCAGTACGACACTCAGCCAGTTGTGATACACATAACAGTTGCCTTATCAATCTCATATTTGGTCATTTTTTAAATAAACATTTTATGAATGGCTTTAGCAAATGCTTAACTAAAGTCAAGATAAAATATATCTACTGCATTTCCATGGCCAACTCAGTCAATGAGTCTGTTATAGAAGAAAATAAGATTAATCTGGCATGGCTTATTTGTTACAAACTATGCTGGCTCTGGTTAATTACTCTATTCTTTCCCAGTGAAGAAGTCAGACACACAGGCCTGTAGTTTCCTGAGTTCACCTTCTTCCCTTTTTTGAAGATAGGGACAATATTTACCCTTCTCCAGTCTTCTTAGACTTCTCCTGTTCTCTAGGGATTTTTAAAAAGTATGACGTTCAGCAATTATATCTGCTGCTTCCTTCAGTATCCTAGGATGTAATCCATCTGGATGTGGAGACTTGAATTAATTTAAGCTAGCTATGTGTTCCCTCACCATCTCTCTGTTTAAAGATAGCATTCCTTTTTTATTTCCCCCAATAGCACAGGGAGGATCAGCTGATGCTACATTTACTCTCCGAGAGAAAATAGATACAAAATAGGATTTTAAAAGTTCAGCCTTCTTAACACCATTTTTAACCAATTCACCATTTCCATCCTGTAACTATCCAATAACATCTTTGACTTTTTTTTTGCTTTTGACATATCCTGAAAATCCTTCTTTATTGCTTTTGGCATCACTTGCAAGCCTCAATTCATTATTGGCTTTAGCTTTTCTGACACTTGCCCTACAGTTTCTGCAGACTGCATTATATTCTTTTTTAGATATGCTCCCCACTTTCCACTTAATAAACTTCTTAATAAATGTCTTCCTTTTTAGCATGTATTTAAGTTCTGTGTTTATCCATCCTGGTCTCTTTAAAAGCTTTTCATTCTTTCTTCTTTTAGGGATTGTTACCAATTGTGCTTTGATAAACTCATTTTGCAATATTTCCCAACCTTTTTGGCCATTTCTTTGCTTAAGAACATCCAACCATTGGATCCTTCTAACCCTCTTTCTGAGTTAATTAAAATATGCCTTTCTGAAATCCAGCCTTGACATTTGAGTCTTTTCAGGTCTTCCTTCCCTTGTTATCCAAAATACAATGCTAGTATGACTGCCGCCTCCTAAGACCACAGCCACCCTTACTTCCTCAACCACTCCCTCCCTGTAGCAGATCCCCTTGATGAATTATTTTGGGAAAAAAAATTGCCAGCAAGAACGGATAAGAATTTGTTGGACCCATTACTTTTGCCTGAGAGAGATTTCCAACAAATGTCTGGATAATTAAAATCTGCTATGATCACTATATTGTACTTTTTTAAGAACTTGGCCATCTGATGTAAAAAGAGTTCATCCATATCTTCTGCTTGTTGAGGTAACCTATAGAAAATGCCTACAATGGTGTCCTTTGTTCTTTCCTTATATTACTCGAACAGTTTCAACAGATTTACCATTCTCTGAAACTTGAATCTCTGTGGAGATGTATGTTTTCCTGACATACAATGCAATACCTCCTCCCCTTTTATTAAGTCGGTTTCTTATAGATAAGTTGTATCCTTCAAGCCTTATATTCCCATAATGTGCTGACTAACTCCTGATGCTCCTATTTTGTGCTCTGTTATTGATAAAGGTGTTCCCTTTTGTTAACTATTGATGGCTTATCCTGAGGATAAGCCATCAATAGTATTTGTGGCATGTAAAAGCCGTTTTAACATGCTGCATTGATGACTGTTTTTGTTATGACACAGGATGATTTAGCCAATTACATAGCTCATTAATATATCAATATGAGCTATGTAATTTCCTTATTCAACCTGTGCCCTCCCGTGTCCAGTTTTGGCCAGCCTGTACCTAGGTTTTCACTAGGGAGAGGCTTTTTATTATATTTTCTACATTTATTTGGATAAAAAAGACACATATCAAATAGAACTAAAAAATTTAATTTAAATCTTTAAATTAAAAAAAAACTTATTTAGGGGGGGGGGCTTAAAATAAATCATTTAAATGATTAGCGAATCATTTAGGGAATCATCAGAGAATTAGGGATTTGTATGAAAAATGGCTTATTATGTTATGCAAAAAAAATGATAAACAAAACCACAATGGTACACATAAAAGGCTACCTGTCAAATGCCAATAAGGCAATTACAGTAAAATTTGCTTTTTAAGGTAACAAATTAAAGGGATGTAAAAGTTGGACCATGGCTCTCCACAGTCCCACAATGCATTTTCCATTGGCCTGATAAATGTGTTTGTGGTAAGTATAGCCAGGGCCAGAATAATAATAATGGTCATGCTCATGTTGGCATGTGGGATCAAGTCTGTGAATTAAATGTTATGAATGTTGTTGATGTTGGTGAGGAGGTATCTGTGTTGGGGGCAGTACATACATAATTTGTTGGGGCAGAAAAAGAGATGTCTTCTGTTTATTACTGATGTATGCCCTTATAAAGATCTGAAGGATCAGTGGGAGGAGCAGACATTTCAAAAATTGTACTGATTGCGGCCTGTATAGCAAAACTGTGCTCTGCCTCAGACTGTTGGCCACTGTTTGGGGAAAATTATCAGCCCGGACCGCAGTTTTTTGGATTTGCAGGTGCTACAGGACTCGCTGGTCGACACATCTGGCCACAAGGACATCATTTCTCAGTATTCTTGCTCTGGTTTGAGCACATGTAGGTTGCATGCCCAGAGCTCTGGTAGCTTGAGAGGATGGCATTGGCTCCTCGGACATCTCAGGTGTGTTAGGCCTGGGTGATGTTGGTGGTGATATAGCTTCATATGTGCCAACATCCCAACATCATTCTCTGGTACAACCTTCTCCTCTAAGCTGTGTTGTGTTCTAAAAGTTAGTAAATTTGTTTATTTGTGGAATGTAACTTAACTTTCCAAAACCTTTTAAAATTTTTCGATTTCACTAGTTTTCTTACAGTACATAATAAAATATTTTATTAGCTACAAATTTTGACATAAACCAATTATATTTGTTCTCTTAGACAAAAAAAAGTACATTGAAAATATCAATTCTAAGCTGAGTATTGTAAAAATATGCCTGATACCCAATGTTTGATTAAAAAAAAAAGTACCCCATAAATTTTTGGTTACAAAGGTGATTAGAAATTCTGAAAATTAAAGGGGTTGTCTGAGTTATAATATCGACTGTTAAGCTCTGTTATCATCTGCAATCTCAGTGACCTCCTGTAAAGTGGGCAGGACTGCAGCTGTAAACACAGGCCACAGCAGGGGACTGAGCGCCTGAGCGGAAAATGGCGGGAACAGGGAGAGGTGAATATGACTATTTCTAAAGTTACTCCATGGGGAATAGGGTGTGAAATATATAAAAAAGGACAATACCAGTCACATTTTTTCAATAACATTGGGGACTGTGGTGTGACAAGGTTTGTACATATAAACATGCTTATTCAGCACACAAACTCGGCTCCTCCACAGCCCCCTGGCTTTAATCCTGTCCTCTGTTTATATTTTGATACAGTGGCAATGTTGTTGGATTAATTATATCAACCCTGCAAACAATAAACGTCAGACAGGGATGTCATCATTGACATTTAGAAAACATGCCACATGGTGTCAAAAATTGAAGACAATATGGGGTATCACATGGCACTCTTCCGGACACCCCTAGGGAAGGGATGGCCAATAAACATAAGAACAGGAGATAACGATGTCACGGGTGACGCCACCAATCCATTACCCACCGAAATGACCCTCAGTGGTAAATAAAGGAGTCATAGACTGCGTAATGTACCTCAGGTCCCTGGAAAAAGTCAGGGCCTGGCAAAACTTTATTGAATAACTTTGCAAAAATACACCTCTTAAAATACTGGTGCAGGTAAACAGAAGATTGGAGGTCAGGGAGGAAGCTCAGGGTGAAATCAGTCCTGCAGTCCCAGTTATCTGCTAGGCACCGCTCCTGGAAGAGGAAATCTCCAATGGAGGATAGGGGTAGGGTCACTTCACAGACACTCTCATGGTACAGTACCTCTGCACAATGAATTTGGCCTTTCTGCTTTCATGCTCTCTCTTTCTCAGTCTCTCCTCCTTTCTATTCGGTCCCTGGCATTCTGATCCACAGGGTACCTCTCTTCCTCTTCCATTCTCTTCACCACATGAGGGTTAAAGGTATTCCCATGTGGCCGGCGCTCCACTCCTCTCTACCGTTCAAGAGGATGAACCTCCATCACACCCAAAACACTTATACTTATAGACTACACAAATCATGTAACTAGACCAATATTTATACATTTGCAAGCATCTCCCAGTCTCATGCAAACATTAACCTCTCACTTGCTACAGCTGTGCAATACACATACCAAATGACAAGACAGTTTTTGCACAGTGCACCTACAAAAGACATTACATGTATGACACTTATGGAGGGGACAGCAACATAGACGTCTGGCCACTACACTAACATTTGAAAATGTTTACCCAAAAGGGGGGCTTATATCATTTTATAAGAAAAGTTTAATCTTCAAACCCATCTTGATAATATTTTATGAAAAACATTCTAAACAAAAAAATATAATGCAAGTTCAATTATTTAATTTTTGTATAAAAAAAACATATTACAACAATACTAGGGCAAAAAAAGAGAAATGGGTGGTCCATTAAAGGTGTTGTTAGGGTACGTGCCAGAGAGCTGAGTGATGTATTTTGGATAGACACCTGCTCCCGCAAACCAGGAGTGTACCCCTCAGTAATAGGCTTGCAGCATGCTAATCTGACTCCTTCCAGAGTCCATAAAGAGTCAGATTTGCTTGCAGTACCCCTACTTTCAAGGGGGACATTGCTGGTTTGTGGAATTGAGTGATTATCCAAAATACATCACTCATCTTCATGGGACGTACACTAAACCATAAATTTGTTTATGATTCTGTTGAGTTATTAGAAGTTTCCTTCTAAGGTTAAAAATGGGGAGTGTACAAGTGGAAAGTGAGAATAGCTACATATTTGGTCCTAATAATAACATTCAGATGTTGATTGCATTCCTAGTTAGGATCATATTTAAAACCTTCCAGCAACAAACTGGAATGTGTTGCCCCCCTTGATGCACTGGCTATGTCTTTCTCTTTTTTATTTCAAGCCTGATGCAGTTTCAGGGTCTCTGCAGCCCTTGATGTCATTGCTCTTTCTTAAATCGTTGGTCACGTTGTTCACATGGTTTATGTCTTTTGGAGGCATTCTGGATCCACTACACATCTACATTATTCACTACACTGAATCACAAAGCATCTTATCTTACTATAGAATATACAATAGGCCTCACTTATTGAAACTGTGAAGAAAACTCTTTGCTGCACATAGCAACCAATCATCATTCCTTAAGCATCTCTAATATTATGTAAGCTGTGCTGTGATTGGTTACTATGAGCAACAAACATTTGAATCCCCATATCTAGTATTATGAGCAACAAACATTTGAAGCCCCCTCTCTAGTATTATAAGTTGGTCATGAAGAGGACCAAATTTAGTTGAGATCCATCAAGGCATGTAAGAGCCTATGAAGACCAAACTAATTTTCACACACACACACAGACATGGACACAGAAAAAGGAACTAACAAACTTTTTGACATGGATGTCTGCAGTGCGTATGTGTAGTATTTCTTTAGATGCAAGTAAAATTTAGGCAAGGAAGCAGCGACCCAGAAAATAATTTCACTCTAGCTCACAGTCTGTACATCTCCTGCCAAAGATAAATGGTTATTACAGGGGATGCATTTATTCATGTGCCATGTACCTTTAAATTTCTGCAAATAAATAAATAGTATTTAGCTATAAAAAATTAAAGGACCCTGTAACATGCTAAATTATTTACGCCGAGGAAACGCTTCTAAATTTTACAGCGCACGTCGCTAAATTTCTCTTGGAATTCTCACCATTCATCAAGCATGTTCTACTGTCTCTTTTCTACTCAGAAGCACAGCATGCATAAAGTCCATTTCGCATTGAAACATCACTATGTGGAACAATGTGATGAAATGAGACACAGGAGGAGAGTTTATGTTGCACTCAGCTAAACAGTTGGCCTATAGGAAGGATAGCTTTTTATGCTGTGACTGATATATCAATTGTGAGTCCTCAGATATGTCTTGACTTAAAGCAGGGGTGATGATGCACTGTGTTCATGTGAGAGATTATGGGTAGCATAACTGATCGTGCTGTGAGGTTATAACCCAGACCTTATCGAAACTAAAGCAGATGGCAAAGCAGTACATTTCGGAAAAAAAATCTAAGCTATAACGCAAATTGTTCCATAATGTTCCCTTATGCAACGAGCTTTCTTAATATATGTATCAAATACATGGTTTGTTTCGCTAAAGTAGTATTGGTCTGCCTGACCCTAAAAGATAAGCAAAAAAAAAAACTATTAAGTGAGCTAATATAATGATTTCGCCAAACTTATTATTCTAAGTTTATAATATTATTATGATAAAACTGAGTTGATTTATTTTAGCATTTGTGAAAATTATAATTTATGCCTTTTTTTGAATTTAGAATTTAATTGAACTTGAACATATCATTGACATTTCACACTTGGGAAGTGTTGAAAGAGCTTTTCACATGAAATCACTGTGTTTTAAGAAATAGAACAGTTCAAATTAATGGATTTACAAAGATAAGTTAAAATGATTGTTTATTTGTATCTCTCAGTCACTAATCATTCAGTTGTTTGCTGCATGGTTTTCTTAAAAAAGGAAATAAATTATAGAAACTGACGGTAGAAAACGACTGCATAGTCCAGCTAATCCGCCCTTTAATGATTTCCTATGCATTTGTCTCTTAGGATAGATCTATGGCTTACCCCAGGCATTGAATTAATTTATTGTTGTTTTTCAGTCATGTCTGCTGGAACATTTTTTCAAGCTTCTACTACTTTTTCAGTTAAAAAAAGTTTATTTTAAACTAATCTTACATTATACTTTTCAAATCATTAAAAAAAACTAATCAAGAGTATGAAAGCTTATTTCCGGTATCCCCCACTCTTGTGACAATATCAAGATAATAATATTTTCTCATACTTTAAGTAGTTTGGATGCTTGTAGTTTATCATAAGCTTCTATTTCCATAATGAACGAGCCAAACTGCAGTGTAAAAACATGAGAGATAGATAGCAAGGCATATGCATGCTGATAAGATGGGGCATGGATTTAAGATTACCACAGGCACCCATCTGACCATAAGGCTAAGCTGAAGTCACTGATAATACCTATATGACAAGAGAGGAAAAGAATTAATATCTCTAGTAGAGTTAGGTAAAAAAAATTCTAGAAAAAAATAGATTTTTGAAAAAAAAAATCCTACTGATAAGAACATAAAAGTGAGGTTATATCAGGAGGGGATGCCAGCACATTCCTGGCACAGATGTAGCCCAATGTTATTTGGTGGTACGAATTGCATGAAAGCAAAGTTGATTTAAAATGTTATCTTTCATCATAAAATAGACAAACTTGCTAATCAATTTCTATAACATCTTTCCTCTGTGCGTTGTCTTATAGGCAATAATCACAGCAGCAAATCAGAAAAGCATGCTTATTACCGCTCAGGGCATATAATTGTCTCTCTCTAATTGAAGACCACCTATACATAGGGTTGGTCCAATAAAGTAGGGGGAGACTGCACATTTGGCAAGTAAAGAACTCTTTTATAACACCATTAGCAGCATTTCAGTTCCTGTGAACCTTTCTCAAGCCAATCCATTGTGCACATGAAGAAATCCATGCATACTCGTATATATATAACAAGTGATCATTCATATATCGTGTATCTCAATTTATATAAAAATTCATATACAATGTGAGAAAAGTGCCAAAGTGCAAAAAGTCACAAATAATAATAATAATAGAGAAGGATGAGGAGGAACAGGAATAAAGGTGGCTTAATAGTTAGCATTGGTGTTGTGGGTTTCCTACACTCCAAAAACATACTACTAGGTAATATGGATTATGAGCTCCAATTATTATTATTATGAAGCACAGGGAGACCATATGAACTCCATGCAAATGTTGTTGGATTTGAATCTAAGACCCCATCATAACAAGGCAACTGTGCTGACTGGGTTGGATTGGGTTGTCCAATTGTAAACTATCGGTGATCTAGCCTCAGGATAGATCATCAATAGTAGATTCACATGTACATATTTTTGTGTGTTTTTTCACATGCAAAACACAGAGAATAGAACCCATTGACTTCAATGGGTTTATTCACAATCCTTTTTGTGCATGCACAAAAAATAAGTCCTGCTTAGAGATGAGCGAGCATACTCGTCTGAGCTTGATGCTCGTTCGAGTATTAGGGTGCTCGAGATGCTCGTTACTCGAGACGAGCACCACGCGGTACTCGTCTCGATTAAACGAGCACTGACCATTGAATTCAATGGAGCCGCCAATACAACCGGCTCCATTGAAAGCAATGGGCTGCCGGCGAGTGCGGGATGAATTTTCGGGAAGGGCTTAAAAATATAAGTTCATCCAGAAATGTTTAAAAACAAAAAAAAATATATACTCACCCGGTCCCGGCAGACGGAGTTCAGCCGCGGCCGGCAGCAGTTCTCCTGAACTGCTGTGAGTAGTATTCAGCAGCCGGGGATTTAAAATCCCCGTCTGCTGAATGAGCTGCCTCTGATTGGTCACAGCCTGACCAATCAGAGGCAGCTCTCACTCACACCCATTCATGAATTCAGCTGAATGACAGCTGAGAGCTGCCCCTGATTGGCCCCTGCGCTGAGCCAATCAGAGGCAGCACTCATTCACCCATTCATGAAAGTTCGACTCGAGTAACGAGCACTCGAGCATTTTGGTGCTCGCTCATCTCTAGTCCTGCTCTATTTTTTGCACATTTGCGCACCAAAGGGCCCCATTGAAGACTGTAGGGTGCACTAATGCAAACGCAATATGCAACAATATGCACAAAATACAGCGCAAAACAGCGGGGAAAAGAACACATATGGACCTTGTTAAGCTAAATACCCTTTAAATCACGGCTGAGGTGTGAACCGCATCCATGTAAACCTGCCCTGCAAGCGCAAGAAATATAATTACATGCAGAGATATGCACACAAAAGCGCATCTTTCATGGCGCAAATAAGTTGTTCTGAGCTGCATTGAAAAACACAGACATCCATGTGGAGAAGCGCTAAGGGTCAGTTTAGACTTGCCAATTTGTCATTTGAATGAGCGAATGATGTCAGAGTTGACTTGTTTGCTCAGGCAGTCTGGTTATTCAGGCAGATACATAGTTGGCTCGTTCAAAGAAGAAATCGTTTAGTCATTTACATTCATTGTATAAGTGAATGAGAATGACTGAACAATTGGTATTTAAACCATGGATTAGTGAATGAGCCAATGGTGATTTTTATGCCTGCATAAAATGAACAATGAATGAAAAAGGAACGATTCATCATTTGTTGTTTGATCAATGGCTGTGTTTACACGGTACCATTATTGCTTGTTCATTTTCGCTTGTTTGAACTTAAATTGTTCCATGTAAAAGGGCCTTAAGAATGTAAGCCAAATAAGAACATTTTCCATAACAAAAGATATGCATGAAGGTATGCATATACATATAGTTGTTTTAGGGTTCTTGCCCATCATCAGTGCACACTAGGGTTCTGGTTGACTGGATGCACGGCCTGTGTTGTGAGCCAAGAGGGGTACTGTTTAGACCGCTAAGTAGGCTTAAAAAAATCTCCAAAAGTTCTAGGAATATATTTACATAATTGTTTATTAAATATCCTGTTGCAAGGGGGTAGAGCCCGACTGTGTAGAGAGATGGAAGCTTAACATTCACAAACTGGCTTCCTTGTAGAGCAACTACGTGCCATACCATGGGAAAGAGTAAGGACAAGGCTGGAGATGCACTGGGAACTCCCAGAGCTCTAAAAAGAAGCAGGTGTACTTATAGAAATTCCTCAGAAAACAGGCTGCATCATCTCCTGGAGGTCCTTCAAGATGGCGCAGGATAGCACAAACACAGCAGGAGCAGAAGATATGACAGAGGAATCCGACCTGGAAAGAATCACAAAGGAGGGACTTGACTCCACAACAATGGTTAACTCAAAAGGCTTCCTCTGTAAGATCTTCACATAAGCTCTGAAGCCAGTTATGTCTGCGCTGACAGAGATGAAATATGAAGTCCAGCAAATAGGACATCACATGGAAGAACTGGAAAATACACTTTAGGGGTGGCTTTACATGAGAGTATTTGCATGCGTATTTGTGCGTGCAATATGCAGAGAATAGAAACGTAGCATTCTCTATTTTAGTGCGCTTTTTTACACCAAAGGTCCCCATAGGACCCATGTGAACTAGAGGTCCCTGTGCAAATATGCACAGTATTTGCGCAGGCACAGGTGCAAAAAAGACTCCTTCATGGTGCAAGAAGGCTGTGCTACAGCAAGCATTTGTGCGCATGTGAGTCTGCCCTTACTAAGCATGCTGAAGCTCTCTCCACCCAAGTCACTTTACACACAGACAATATAAACAAGGTTCTCACAGTGTAAGGCCTCGGTCAGATGAGAGTGCTTTTTGCGTGCAAAATAAACCCTTCTAAAAGTACCAATTGGTTCCTATAAAAGCGTTCATATGCGCGGAATTAGGGGCGCAAAACGCTGCACACCTAAAAAAGATAGAACATGCACCGTCTTAGGTGTACATGGGGCAGGAGTTTCCATTGACTCCTATGTAAGCAGGAGTTAATGAAAACTCCTGTGCAGGGAATAGCTTCCCTGCTGCTTACAGCAGGGCATTTAAAGGTGCTTCTGGCTAGCACCATTTAAATGTCCCACTGCAAGCAACGAGATATTCCTCCTGCCCCCCTTCTGGGCAATTCCCCAGTAGCGGGGGGCAGTGGGGGACTCCCCCCACCTCTGTCCAAAAGGGATTTACCTATGGTGGGAGAGAGAGGGAGGCGGACTTACAGGGTTTCCCCCGAGAGTGTGGGAGGAGGGGTCGGGGCTAGACAGATTACAGTGAGAATCCATATAACCATGCCTACTCTTTCAAGCCCCACCCACTCATTCTCCGCTATGGGGATATCCCCCTATCTCTCCGTGCTATAAGGAAACCTCCTATAGTTCTGATCACTCTCCCTGCTTTTGAAAAATCCCAAAATCCTGCAGGGCTTCTTCATTCTCTCCTCCTGGAGAAGCTGCGCTTCTGCAAGCGCAGCAGCTCCAGTGAACAGGCAATGTTCCATGCGATGGGCATATGAAACATTGCCCTTGACGCATTTTTAGCACATGTGAACGGTGCATTTTTTTGCGCGCCTGTAGGCACGCAAAAACCCACTCACCTGACCGAGGCCTAAGAAGACTAAGAGAATCATAGCAGGTAAAGAAATGTCTGTATTAATGGCTTTCCGGAGATCTGGGCAAATGAAGCACTCCCCAAGGTGACCCTGGAGATATTCACAATGCTGTTAGGTGAAAATATAGCTGCCAAGATTGTAATTGAGTGCATTCCTCATGAACTCCGACCTAGACCCAAGCATGGTGAAGTGCTTAGGGATATGCCAAGCTGGCTTATGTTTCTATGTGGCATTGCAGTCATTCTGAAGACTGCCAGAGAGAAGAGCAACATTACTTATGAAGGCTCAGTGCTTAGTCTTTATCAAGATGACTCTACTTTAGCAAAAAGGCACCTCATGAAACCACTACTTTAAGTACTGAGAGAGAATAAGCTGCAATATTCATGTCTCTTTTCCTTTGGGTGACGATACATAAAAATGGCCGGAGAATCTCGATCAATCACACCTCAGGATCTCGAGAAGAGCTGGTCCATCTTAGAACTTGACTCAGTTGCAATCCTTTCCTGGCTGCCTATATCAGACATGCCAGATCTGTCTTTGCTCCTAGGTTAAAGCCATAATCAATTGCTTCTAAATTCAAGTCACCCAAAATCAAGAAAACACCAGCGAAAAACCCAACTGCAGTTTCCTCAACTGCTAGCCTCATTATATGGTTGAAAGCATGCTTGAGTGCATTTTGGGTGCGGACCTTTTTCATCTTTCTCACAGTTTAGTTTATAGAGTTTCATTCTTAGGGTATTTGTTGCAAGGTTTCAAGCTACCAGCAAGCAGCAATATCTGAAGACTCTTTGCTGTTGTATTAGTTTCTTACTGGCTCTTTCAACTTCCCAGCCTCATAGAAGTGGACTATATTAGGCACATTGTTTTTTACTTTGATTTGAATTTACATATAATCCTGCTGGGAATGTCTGGTTGATGTGAATTTACTAAAGATCAGGTTATGTTATCTCTCCCCCCTTATTTCTTGTTTATTGTCCTTGGCCTGGCTGCTCAGGACTGATTTGGTGCCATTGTTGTTCCCCGTCTGATTGGTATACCGGATATAATTACTCAAAAGCAGCCCTGTCAGTTGGACCAACAGCGATGATAAGTCGCAGGAAGCAGACAGCCAGCGTCCTTTATTGTGCATTATTTGTGTTGCCCATCTTAATTTTACCACCTCAAATATGAGTAATTCATCACTTTTGTACTATCCAAAGTGTACTGTTTAATGTAGTACCACAGAGTTGGTTACTACTTCACTTCTGTGGTTATACAAAGGTTTAATTGCCATTGTCATGCATTATAAAGTTAGTCTGTTCATGTTATTGTGATGTGATTTCATGCCTCACTGTATGGTATTTACTTGCAAGGTCCTCCAGTCCCTTAGTAACTACAGATCAACTAGCAACAGCTGGGGGTGTAGTTAGCCAGGCTTAGCAAGAATAGAAGGCCTGGGAGTGGCAGCTTAGATCCCCACCACAGGTTCAGCTACTGTGGAAGTATAAAAGTCAGAAGTGGGTGGAGCTAAGTTAGTCTAGTCAGCTCAGAGGAGACTGAAGGAGAAAGCCTCTGCTAAGTCATTGCTGAACCAGCCAGTGCAGTGGGAAGGAAATTACATCTCAAGTGTGAGTACTCAAGAGTCAGGACTGTTCACTGACAGCATCAGAGGAAAAAGAAAAAAAGTAAACGTTAAAAAGAGAAAAGGAAACTAAGTCAGTCAGAAATTTGCACAGCCATGGAGCAAAATTGAAAGGAACAGCAGAGGGTACAAATGCAGTTTTCTGGTATCAATTCGCTGGGAAAAATGCAGAAGAGATTAATGCCTGCAAATATAACCATTTATCACAAAGTAATCTCATGTAAACTGTGGAAAGCAAGTTAATCTGAAATCTTATCTGCTCTTGAGGAATAAAGCTGCTTTTGGTTTACTTTGCAACTAGACTTCTGGAGTCCCTTTCCACCAACTTAACACCTGCATTGTGGTGCTGCACTGCATGCTCCAGGGAAAGAGCTTCTACCCCCTATTTATTTCTCCAATTTTTGTATTTATTATTTTTGTTCGGAACAGGTCACTACCCGTATATGGACTGGCGTCATGACAAAACAACATCTTCCCCTATCCAAATCCATGGATAGCGCCCCACTGGGGCTTCACTACCTTACCCTGCCTGACCCTGTGGGCAGCACACAATAAGGACCGCCAAATTTACCACTGTGCAGTGCCAAGCCAGGCCGCGTTATCTGTGAGAGTCAAGCAGCAGCACCACCGTGACTACCATCTCATTTCCCTCTGCTCCCCCTCCTAGGTCCTGTACAGGTCTTTACATTAACTTTTTGATTGCTTACATTATACCATTTCATCCTCCTCACCCAACCGCTCATTGAAGATTATTCTTTATATGTCCACGCACTCCTTTACTCCTTAGACTTTCACCTAGTAATCCTTATTTTCTATATCCACCTTACCCTCATATCACTTCTCTAGGTATCCAAGTGGCCCACCTAGTTTTTACCTCCTTTAATGTCAAAGGTTTAAATTCCCCAAATAAAAGACAACAAATCATACGTCTCCTAAGTAAACTAAAAAGAAGTGTCTTATTTTTTACAAGAAAATCATATCTCTAAATTCCCAACCAACTATTTCAATTAATGGTTTCATAATGCCCACCCCTGCTTAGCCTTTAAAGGTGTCTCTAGCAATTCATAAATCAGTTTCTTTAAAAGTATCCCAGCAATACTCTGATTCTGAGGACAGAATATTTTTCTTAAAAGGCCACACTGCCTCTAAAATGTTTACCTTTATTAATCTTTACATCCTAACGAAAAGTGCAAACCACATGATTAATAAAAACCTTGGAGGTCTTACAATTATTCACATAGGGCCCAATTATCATTGACTCTGACTCAAATCTTACCTTAAAGCCTTTTCTAGATTCCTCCACAAGCAAATCACAAATACCACACGCTGCTCTGGCCAAGATAAAAAGCACCTCACAAGACCTGAGTTTAATTGGCATCTAGGGACATCTCCACCTTTCGGTAAAAGATTTCTCCTTTTTACTCCAACAGACACCAATCCTATCAGAGCATGGACTATGTGCTAATCTCGACCACACTTCTCCCTACCTCAAAATCTGCTAAAATCAAGAACATTACAATTTCAGGTCACGCCCCTGTACATGTGAAGCTACTGTTGAGCCCCCTACCTCAGAGAGAATGGAAGTCAAAATAAAAGCTCAATTATTAGGTGCAGAACAGCACATGCAGTTCAGCATATATTGCACTGCTGACACCAGCTACCCACTGTTTTGGGAAACCGATAAAGCAAACAAAGGGGAATTTTTATTAGCTTGTGCTCAAGGGTTATAAGGGGAGACAAAAAGAAATCAATTCCATTTTAAAACAAATTTCTGCTCTAGAATGTATTTATAAATATTTTAAGGCACAGGTAATTCAAGATGATCTTCGCAAATTTCAAGAGTATTTAAACTCTGTACTCAATACCAGAGCAGCAAAAAATATGTTTAAACACAAAATGTATGCCTATGAAAACTTATGTCAGCCCTCATAAAAAAACAAGAGCACGGACACAAATCACATCAATAAAAATGAACAGAGCGATATACTCAACTCCACTATGAAAATAGCCGAATAATTCGGGCGTAAAGATTCGGGGGGCGCCGTGGCGGCACGGGGGGTAGCAGTGGGGAGTGGGGGGGGAGAGGGAGAGAGAGAGGGCTCCCCCCTGTTCCCCGCTGCTCCCCCCCCCCCGCACCGCCACGCCTCTCCCCGCCCCCCGGCGCCCCCCGAATCTTTACGCCCGAGTACTGAAGTACTCGAAAATGGCGGTACTCGGGTGCGTAAGTACTCGTTACGAGTACGTTCGCTCATCTCTAATTCTAAACTATATAACATCAAATAAAAGCTTAATGTGTCAACTGAAAGAGATGACCTTGTTACCACCTTATATATTTCATTAAATCTTCTGTCCCTCTCTCAACAAGTTTGCTGGAATCCTGTGATTTAACCAAAGTTCAATATACTGTTAATTCTTTCTCACCTGAAAAATGCCTGAGATCCAATGGCTTACCACTTTTATACTCTAAAAAATTTCAAGATGTCTTCCTCCCATTTTTGACACTATCTTGCAATGCACTGTTGAAGGTTATAACTCTCTTGAGGGTATCTCAAGATGCTCACATCACATTGACTCCAAAGGAAGGTAAGGACTCCCAAGCATGTGGTAACTACCGCCCAATATCACTCCTGAATCTAAATTTGAAAATCTGGACAAAACTACTGGCTCTCGGGATGCCTAAATTCATCCCCATGTTAATAAAAGTGGAACAATCTGGCTTTGTAGTAGGATGCAAGAGAAAGGACAACTCCTCTCTAGTGTTTTTTGCTGTTCAGTTAGCACATAAATCTGGGCTTCCACTGGTCCTTTTCGGCATTGATGCCAAGAAGGGTTTTGATAGAACAGACTACACTTTCATGGGAGCAACACTGAAAAGACTTAACTTCCCTGACTCTTTAGGACAAGCTATTTTTCCTTTTACTCACAATCACATGCTAAACATAAGGTTAATGTCACACTCTCTGAAGATTTCGAGATCACTAATGGAACAAGACAAGGGTGTCCCCTCTTACCAACACTATTCATACTCATAATAGAAACATTGCTACAATGGGTGAGGGAAGACCAGGAAATCAGAGAGATCAAACTGGTCACTTTAGAGCTGCAAGGAACTGCATTTGCAGATGATTTATTATTTTTCATCATAAACCCAGAATAGGGCCTCCCTGCATCACTAATGGCTTATCTGCATTTGGAGTAATGTGAAACCTAAAAATAAATTTTAACAAATCTGAAGTATTAAATCTATCCATTGCTAACACTAAAGTTAGCCAATTAAAAAAAAACTCCCCACCCCCTTCCTCTGTTCCCACCACACTATTAAGTACTTAGAAATCTTGCTATCCAATAATCTGAAGGAATTATAGACTTTTCTCCTTTTGACAAAGATCAAGGGTTTGCTATAGACCTACGACATACTTCTGATCTCTTGGTTTGGTCGTAAAAATCTCTAACAAACCTATATTATGGCCAAGATTTTGTATATCATACAAATGGTTCCAACATATCTCGCATTCTATTTTGTTAAATCACTGCACTCATTATTTTCCCAATTAAGATAAGAAACCATGTTTAACACACAGCCTTCTAATCAAAAAGAAAATTTAATTGAGGAGTTGGGCTTCCAGATCCGCATCTGTATAACAAAGCTATACACCTTGGGGAGGTGGTTGGAACCGGCAAGTCCATGTAAGAATACAGAAATTGCCACTTTGGCAAAAAAACTCCATAGGAGCGACTTTTTACGAGCTCCTCTGCATGCCAAAATAACAACCCAGCTTAGGATCTACCTCTCAGATCAAGAGTCCAAATGGAGCCTTAATTCCTCACAAGGTTAGTTCAAAAAAATTATAAGAAAAAAACCCCCAAACATACAGCACTGTTGTGATTTTTTTCTTTGCCATGGTGGAATTAAATTATGGCTGTTCTTCAAAATATATCATGACATCCTTACTGAGTAGACGAGGAAAGAGTGTTTGGTTGAGTTTTATGCCTCTTTCAATTCTGATTAGTATACATATTGCACTCAAATAAGCCTCTCCTAGAAGAGAAAGAGGGAAAGTCAATCAGCTGAAGAGTTGCATTGCTCTATTAAGCACCTCTGTCCTTTCATTCTGGTAATTGGTAGGGATTTGGGTACTAAGGCATCACCAATAACTTGAAAGACGGGTTAAAAGTTCAAAGTTTTTATTTTTTATACTGCAGGAATCCCTAAATAGCCACTCTGGTGGAAACACACTTTTCCATCCCTACCCCTTCATCTGATTTGAAAAACTGATAAGAGACGGCGCTCCACCCCACTGAAATGCAATTTCTATGATGCAATCAATAGAAAACTGGGGACTTACCCGGTGTAGGTGGATGAGCCTCTGAAAAGGGACCCTCCACCTAACACCTCCACATCCTGGTAGGCGTTGTATGTATGGTACAATCTCCTCTCTCCAGTCCGGAAATGAGAAAGCGATGCAAAAGAGCAAGCAGGGATCTGTCACACCCCTGTACAGGGATGCGACTGGATGAAGTGAAATACAAAGAAAAAACAAAAAAGATCCAGCGCTCCAAAGCAAAAGAAGCCTTTTTTACTAAATCAATAGAAGGCTTCTTTAGTTTCAAAAACATATAGTTACTTTTATTGAAGAAATCACCGACGCGTTTCGTCGCATAACAGTGACTTTTTCAAGTGACATATGAAACAACTACTAACCTTATATACTCCTTACCAATGTAACAACTGTTGCATATTCCCTGCTCAGTGAAACGGGTCGCCGTTTCATGACTTACGGCGCACGGTGAGCATTGCGGAGGACTTCCGGTTCATGCATAGTGCTTCCGGGTTCACTCCACACATATAGCTCTTCATAGTATGATGTATCGCTGTGCCGATCATGTGACTATACTGGTCACATGATTCCCCAGCGTCCTACTGTCATTACGCTCACACTAGGTCCTTACAACCTTTACTTGGAGGCTGCGTTACCACGGTAATGGAACGCTATCCTCCAGTGTTGAGCGGATATGTCCTTATTAGAGATGAGCGAACGTACTCGTCCGAGCTTGATACTCGTTCGAGTATTAGCGTGTTCGAGATGCTCGTTACTAGAGGCGAGTACCACGCGATGTTCGAGTTACTTTCACTTTCATCTCTGAGACGTTAGCGCGCTTTTCTGGCCAATAGAAAGACAGGGAAGGCATTACAACTTCCCCCTGCGACGTTCAAGCCCTATACCACAGCCCTGCAGTGAGTGGCTGGCGAGATCAGGTGTCACCCGAGTATATAAATCGGCCCCTCCCGCGCAGTCTGCAATCATTGTACAGAGTATAGGGCCAGTACTGGTGAGTCAGGGAAAGAGATATTCAGGCTATATAGGCAGTGGGCTTTTTCCAAAAATACTATATTTGGGCTGCCTGTGACCGTCTTCAGTTTACTGCGTGTCTGCTGGAGGTAGTAGTCCTAATTAATACGCAGCTAAGCGTTACAGCAGGCTTGCGCAAAATTGTTTCCTGGATCTGCTGTCTCTGTTACATCAGCGCTGTCATCCCGCCAGAGGGAAAGAGTATATATAATATTATACGCTGCCTACAGTATCTATCTGCTGGGGGTAGTAGTCCTAATTAATACGCAGCTAAGCGTTACAGCAGGCTTGCGCAAAATTGTTTCCTGGATCTGCTGTCTCTGTTACATGATCGCCGTCATCCCGCCAGAGGGAAAGAGTATACATAATATTATACGCTGTCTACAGTATCTATCTGCTGGGGGTAGTAGTCCTAATTAATACGCAGCTAAGCGTTACAGCAGGCTTGCGCAAAATTGTTTCCTGGATCTGCTGTCTCTGTTACATGATCGCCGTCATCCCGCCAGAGGGAAAGAGTATACATAATATTATACGCTGCCTACAGTATCTATCTGCTGGGGGTAGTAGTAGTCATAATTAATACGCAGCTAAGCGTTACAGCAGGCTTGCGCAAAATTGTTTCCTGGATCTGCTGTCTCTGTTACATGATCGCCGTCATCCCACCAGAGGGAAACAGTATACATAATATTATACGCTGCCTACAGTATCTATCTGCTGGGGGTAGTAGCCCTAATTAATACGCAGCTAAGCGTTACAGCAGGCTTGCGCAAAATTGTTTCCTGGATCTGCTGTCTCTGTTACATCAGTGCTGTCATCCCGCCAAAGGAAACAGTATACATAATATTATACGCTGCCTACAGTATCTGTCTGCTGTATCAGCTCAGCATTTTAAAAAAATAGAAGCAAAATACTTAAGGCGTACTACTGGCCTTTGGCCACTTGACTGCTTCTGCACTGTGAATTCCACTAGCTCAGTCATACGCACCTACGTCTCACTACACGCGTGCGCAAAATTGTTTCCTGGCTCTGCTGTGCGTTCCATAAGGGAAGTCAGCCTCCAACCACAGGCCAGTAAGCGGCACATTTAATTACAGCGTTCTGTTTCTGCACTACTGGTAATACAGCATGCTGAGGGGTAGGGGTAGGCCTAGAGGACGTGGATGCGGGCGAGGACACGGAGGCCCAAGTCAGGGTGTGGGCACAGGCCGAGCTCCTGATACAGGTGTATCGCAGCCGACTGCTGCGGGATTAGGAGAGAGGCACGTTTCTGGCGTCCCCACATTCATCTCACAATTAATGGGTCCACGCGGTAGACCTTTATTAGAAAATGAGCAGTGTGAGCAGGTCCTGTCGTGGATGGCAGAAAGTGCATCCAGCAATCTATCGACCACCCAGAGTTCTAGGCCGTCCACTGCTGCAACTCTGAATCCTCTGGCTGCTGCTCCACCTTCCTCCCAGCCTCCTCACTCCATTACAATGACACATTCTGAGGAGCAGGCAGACTCCCAGGAACTGTTCTCGGGCCCCTGCCCAGAATGGGCAGCAATGGTTCCGAATCCTCTCCCACTGGAGGAGTTCGTCGCGACCGATGCCCAACCTTTGGAAAGTTCCCGTGGTCCGGGGCATGAGGCTAGGGACTTCCGGCAACTGTCTCAAGAGCTTTCAGTGGGTGAGGAGGACTATGAGGATGAGACACAGTTGTCTATCACTCAGGTAGTAGTAATTGGAGTAAGTACGAGGGAGGAGCACACAGAGGATTCGGAGGAAGAGCAGCAGGACGATGAGGTGACTGACCACACCTGGTTTGCTACGCCTACTGAGGACAGGTCTTCAGAGGGGGAGGCAAATGCAGCAGCAGGGCAGGTTGGAAGAGGCAGTGCAGTGGCCAGGGGTAGAGGCAGGGCCAGACCGAATAATCCACCAACTGTTTCCCAAAGCGCCCCATCGCGCCATGCCACCCTGCAGAGGCCGAGGTGCTGAAAGGTCTGGCAGTTTTTCACTGAGAGTGCAGACGACCGACGAACAGTGGTGTGCAACCTTTGTCGCGCCAAGATCAGCTGGGGAGCCACCACCACCAGCCTCACCACCACCAGCATGCGCAGACATATGATGGCCAAGCACCCCACAAGGTGGGACGAAGGACGTTCACCGCCTCCGGTTTGCACCACTGCCTCACCCCCTGTGCCCCAACCTGCCACTGAGATCCAACCCCCCTCTCAGGACACAGGCACTACCGTCTCCTGGCCTGCACCCACACCCTCACCTCCGCTGTGCTCGGCCCCATTCACCAATGTCTCTCAGCGCACCGTCCAGCCGTCACTAGCGCAAGTGTTGGAGCGCAAGCGCAAGTACGCTGCCACGCACCCGCACGCTCAAGCGTTAAACGTGCACATAGCCAAATTTATCAGCCTGGAGATGCTGCCGTATAGGGTTGTGGAAACGGAGGCTTTCAAAGGTATGATGGCGGCGGCGGCCCCGCGCTACTCAGTTCCCAGTCGCCACTACTTTTCCCGATGTGCCATCCCAGCCCTGCACGACCACGTCTCCCGCAACATTGTACGCGCCCTCACCAACGCGGTTACTGCCAAGCTCCACTTAACAATGGACACGTGGACAAGCACAGGCGGGCAGGGCCACTATATCTCCCTGACGGCACATTGGGTGAATTTAGTGGAGGCTGGGACAGAGTCAGAGCCTGGGACCGCTCACGTCCTACCCACCCCCAGAATTGCGGGCCCCAGCTCGGTGGTCGTATCTGCGGCGGTGTATGCTTCCTCCACTAAACTACCCTCCTCCTCCGCAACCTCTGTCTCGCAATCAAGATGTGTCAGCAGCAGCACGTCGCCAGCAGTCGGTGTCACGCGGCACGGCAGCACAGTGGTGGGCAAGCGTCAGCAGGCCGTGCTGAAACTACTCAGCTTAGGAGAGGAGAGGCACATGGCCAACGAACTGCTGCAGGGTCTGACAGAGCAGACCGACTGCTGGCTTGCGCCGCTAAGCCTCCAACCGGGCACGGTTGTGTGTGACAACGGTCGTAACCTGGTGGCGGCTCTGCAGCTCGGCAGCCTCACGCACGTGCCATGCCTGGCCCACGTCTTTAATTTGGTGGTTCAGCGGTTTCTGAAAAGCTACCCACGCTTGTTAGACCTGCTCGGAAAGGTGCGCCGGCTCTGCGCACATTTCCGCAAGTCCCACACGGACGCTGCCACCCTGCGCACCCTGCAACATCGGCAACATGGGCGGCGCAGTGGGAGTCAGCCTCCTCAATTCTTTACAGAAGAGTGGGCCTGGTTGGCAGACATCTGCCAGGTCCTTGGAAACTTTGAGGAGTCTACCCAGATGGTGAGCGGCGATGCTGCAATAATTAGCATCACCATTCCTCTGCTATGCCTCTTGAGAAGTTCCCTGCAAAGCATAAATGCAGACGCTTTGCGCTTGGAAACAGAGGCGGGGGAAGACAGTATGTCGCTGGATAGTCAGAGCATCCTCCTGTCTATATCTCAGCGCGTTGAGGAGGAGGAGCATGAGGAGGATGAGGAGGAGGGGAAAGAGACAGCTTGGCCCAATGCTGAGGGTACCCATGCTGCTTGCCTGTCATCCTTTCAGCGTGTATGGCCTGAGGAGGAGGAGGAGGATCCTGAAAGTGATCTTCCTAGTGCGGACAGCCATGTGTTGCGTACAGGTACCCTGGCACACATGGCTGACTTCATGTTAGGATGCCTTTCTCGTGACCCTCGCGTTACACGCATTCTGGCCACTTCGGATTACTGGGTGTACACGCTGCTCGACCCACGGTATAAGGAGAACCTTTCCACTCTCATACCCGAAGAGGAAAGGGGTTCGAGAGTGATGCTATACCACAGGACCCTGGTGGACAAACTGATGGTAAAATTCCCATCCGACAGCGCTAGTGGCCGAAGGCGCAGTTCCGAGGGCCAGGTAGCAATGGAGGCGCAGACATCAGGCAGCATGTACAGCACAGGCAGGGGAACACTCTCTAAGGCCTTTGACAGCTTTCTGGCTCCCCAGCAAGACTGTGTCACCGCTCCCCAGTCAAGGCTGAGTCGGCGGAAGCACTGTAAAAGGATGGTGAGGGAGTACGTAGCCGATCGCACGACCGTCCTCCGTGACGCCTCTGTCCCCTACAACTACAGGGTGTTGAAGCTGGACACGTGGCCTGAACTCGCGCTGTATGCCCTGGAGGTGCTTGCTTGTCCTGCGGCTAGCGTCTTGTCAGAGAGGGTGTTTAGTGCGGCTGGGGGAATCATCACAGATAAGCGTACCCGCCTGTCAACCGACAGTGCCGACAGGCTTACACTCATCAAGATGAACAAAGCCTGGATTTCCCCAGACTTCTCTTTTCCACCAGCGGACAGAAGCGATACCTAAACAATACGTAGGCTGCACCCGTGGATGGAAGCATTGTTCTCTATCACCATCAAAAACGTGGACCTTTTAGCTTCATCAATCTGTGTATAATATTCATCCTCCTCCTCCTGCTCCTCCTCCTGAAACCTGACATAATCACGCCGAACGGGCAATTTTTCTTAGGCCAGCAAGGCTCAGTCATATAATTTTTGTAAACAATTTTTATACGTTTCAATGCTCATTAAAGCGTTGAAACTTTCACCTGAACCAATTTTTATTTTAACTGGGCTGCCTCCAGGCCTAGGTACAAATTAAGCCACATTAACCAAAGCGATTAATGGGTTTCACCTGCCCTCTTGGTTGGGCATGGCCAATTTTTCTGAGGTACATTAGTACTGTTGGTACACCAATTTTTTGGGGCCCTCGCCTACAGTGTAATCCAATTAATTTTTTGCCCACCTGCATTAAAGCTGACGTTACATCAGCTGTGCTGGGCACTGCAATGGGATATATTTATGTACCGCCGCTGGGTTCCAGGGAGCCACCCATGCTGTGGGTCCACAGGGAGTTGTAACTGCATGTGTCCACTTCTAAAGAACCCCAGTCTGACTGGGGCATGCAGTGTGGGCCGAAGCCCACCTGCATTTAATCGGACGTTACCTCAGCTGTGATGGCCACTGCAATGGGATAGATTTATGTACAGCCGGTGGGTTCCAGGGAGCCACCCATGCTGTGGGTCCACAGGGAGTTGTAACTGCATGTGTCCACTTCTAAAGAACCCCAGTCTGACTGGGCCATGCAGTGTGGGCCGAAGCCCACCTGCATTAAACATGACATTACCTCAGCTGTGATGGGCAATGCAATGGGATATATTTATGTACCGCCGGTGGCTTCCTGGCACCCACCCATGCTGTGGGTCCACACGGACTTCACAATAGGGAGTTGTACCTGCCTGTGTCTATGAATTAAAAACCCCGGTCAGGTTGGGGCATGCAGTGTGGGCCGAAGCCCACCTGCATTTAATCGGACGTTACCTCAGCTGTGATGGGCACTGCAATGGGATACATTAATGTACAGCCGGTGGGTTCCAGGGAGCCACCCATGCTGTGGGTGCACACGGAATTCCCATTGCGGAGTTGTACCTGCCTGTGACTATTTATAAAAAACCGCGGTCTGACTGGGGCATGCAGACACCTTGACAGAATGAATAGTGTGTGGCACATAGGTTCCCTATTGCTATGCCCACGTGTGCAGCTCCTGATGGCGGTGGCACAGGATTTTATTTCTCATTGCTTCTGTACAGCATTGTGGGCTATCGCCCCGCCCCTTTTAAAGATGGTCGCTGCCTAGCCGTGCCAACCCTCTGCATTGTGTGCCTGCGGTTCCTCCTCATGGCAGATGCACTTATAAATAGACATGAGGGTGGTGTGGCATGAGTGCAGCTGAAGGCTGCGCAGGGACACTTTGGTGTGTGCTGTGGACACTGCGTCGTGTGGGGGGGGGGGGGGGTTGGGCAGCATGTAACCCAGGAGAAGTGGCAGCGGAGTGTCATGCAGGCAGTGATTGTGCTTTGTTGGAGGTAGTGTGGTGCTTAGCTAAGGTATGCATTGCTAATGAGGGCTTTTCAGAAGTAAAAGTTGTTGGGAGGGGGGGCCACTCTTTCCGCTATTGGGGCTTAATAGTGGGACCTGGAAACTTGAGATGCAGCCCAATAAGTAGCCCCTCGCCTGCCCTATCCGTTGCTGTGTCGTTCCCATCACTTTCTTGAATTGCCCAGATTTTCACAAATGGAAACCTTAGCGAGCATCGGCGATATACAAAAATGCTCGAGTCGCCCATTGACTTCAATGGGGTTCATTACTCGAAACGAACCCTCGAGCATCGCAATAATTTCGTCCCAAGTAACGAGCACCCGAGCATTTTGGTGCTCGCTCATCTCTAGTCCTTATGTGTTAAGGGCAACCAATCCTATAATCATATACATCTAAAAAAAAAATTATTTTGATCACACTATTCTCATATATAATAATTTAAACCTCATAGTTCTGCTTTCTATCTCTGTTATGTCCAATACTTCATTAAAAAAAAAATATATATATATATATACTGTATATATATATAAAATCAATAGAGATGAGCGAACACCAAAATGTTCGGGTGTTCGTTATTCGTAACGAACTTCCCGTGATGCTCGAGGGTTCGTTTCGAACAACGAACCCCATTGAAGTCAATGGGCGACCAGAACATTTTTGTATTTCGCCGATGCTCGCTAAGGTTTTCATGTGTGAAAATCTGGGCAATTCAGGAAAGTGATGGGAATGACACAGTGACGGATAGGGCAGGCGAGGGGCTACATGTTGGGCTGCATCCTAAGTTCACAGGTCCCACTATTAAGCCACAATAGCGGCAAGAATGGGCCCCCCCCCCTCCCAACAACTTTTACTTCTGAAAAGCGCTCATTAGCATGGCATACCTTTGCTAAGCACCACACTACCTCCAACAAAGCACAATCACTGCCTGCATGACACTCCACTGCCACTTCTCCTGAGTTACATGCTGCCCAACCGCACCCCCTCCCCCCCACAGCGCACACCAAACTGTCCCTGCGCAGCCTTCAGCTGCCCTCATGCCACACCACCCTCATGTCTATTTAGAAGTGCGTCTGCCACGACGAGGGACCGCAGGCACACACTGCACAGGGTTGGCACGGCTAGGTAGCGACCCTCTTTAATAGGGGCGGGGCGATAGCCCACAATGCTGTACAGAAGCAATGAGAAATACAATCCTGTGCCACCGCCATCAGGAGCTGCACACGTGGGCATAGCAATGGGGAACCTATGTGCCACACACTATTCATTCTGTCAAGGTGTCTGCATGCCCCAGTCAGACTGGTTATATGCACCTTAACAGTAACCGCGTTGGTGGTAATGTGGTGGTGACTGCGGACCTAGTACCACGGTTGTATTTTGTTGGTTTTCGGAATGTGGCCAGGATTAAGTGGGCCGTGGCGGGGGGATGGTGGGGGGGCTCTCTTGTAGTGTCGGTAAAGGTGAAATTCTTGGACTGCCACCAGACGAACCAATGCAAAGGCATTTGCCAACAATGTTTTCCCTGTTGGAGGAGGAGGGGGATGTTTTTGAGGCACTACGTGTCCTCTCCACGTGTCCGTGGTTATATGCACCTTAACAGTAACCGCGTTGGTGGTAATGTGGTGGTGACTGCGGACCTAGTACCACGGTTGTATTTTGTTGGTTTTCGGAATGTGGCCAGGATTAAGTGGGCCGTGGCGGGGGGATGGTGGGGGGGCTCTCTTGTAGTGTCGGTAAAGGTGAAATTCTTGGACTGCCACCAGACGAACCAATGCAAAGGCATTTGCCAACAATGTTTTCCCTGTTGGAGGAGGAGGGGGATGTTTTTGAGGCACTACGTGTCCTCTCCACGTGTCCGTGGTTATATGCACCTTAACAGTAACCGCGTTGGTGGTAATGTGGTGGTGACTGCGGACCTAGTACCACGGTTGTATTTTGTTGGTTTTCGGAATGTGGCCAGGATTAAGTGGGCCGTGGCGGGGGGATGGTGGGGGGGCTCTCTTGTAGTGTCGGTAAAGGTGAAATTCTTGGACTGCCACCAGACGAACCAATGCAAAGGCATTTGCCAACAATGTTTTCCCTGTTGGAGGAGGAGGGGGATGTTTTTGAGGCACTACGTGTCCTCTCCACGTGTCCGTTCCATGTAAGCAATAGTAGCACTCAAGACAGGCCCCAGTAACAATTCTGAAGCAGCAGTATAGCGGGAGCGCAGTCTTCGTTCCATGTAAGCAATAGTAGCACTCAAGACAGGCCCCAGTAACAATTCTGAAGCAGCAGTATAGCGGGAGCGCAGTCTTCGTTCCATGTAAGCAATAGTAGCACTCAAGACAGGCCCCAGTAACAATTCTGAAGCAGCAGTATAGCGGGAGCGCAGTCTTCGTTCCATGTAAGCAATAGTAGCACTCAAGACAGGCCCCAGTAACAATTCTGAAGCAGCAGTATAGCGGGAGCGCAGTCTTCGTTCCATGTAAGCAATAGTAGCACTCAAGACAGGCCCCAGTAACAATTCTGAAGCAGCAGTATAGCGGGAGCGCAGTCTTCGTTCCATGTAAGCAATAGTAGCACTCAAGACAGGCCCCAGTAACAATTCTGAAGCAGCAGTATAGCGGGAGCGCAGTCTTCGTTCCATGTAAGCAATAGTAGCACTCAAGACAGGCCCCAGTAACAATTCTGAAGCAGCAGTATAGCGGGAGCGCAGTCTTCGTTCCATTTCAGTAGCCTTAGTATAGCCAAGGCACAAGTGACATTTATGTAGCTAAACTGTAGGCCAACCCCACACACCTTTCTGTACCATGAGTGCAGGCGAAGAACATAGAAATTACTATGATTACACTGTAGGTGAGGGCCCCAAAAAATTGGTGTACCAACAGTACTAATGTACCTCAGTAAAAATTGGCCATGCCCAACCAAGATGGCAGGTGAATCGCTTTGGTTAATGTGGCTTAAGTGGTAACTAGGCCTGGAGGCAGCCCAGTGTAACGAAAAATTGGTTCAAGTTAAAGTTCCAACGCTTTTAAGCTAATTGAAACTTATAAAAATTGTTCTGAAAAATTATTTGAGTGAGCCTTGTGGCCCTAAGAAAAATTGCCCGTTCAGCGTGATTACGTGAGGTTTCAGGAGGAGGAGCAGGAGGAGGAGGAGGAGGAATATTAGACACAGATTGATGAAGCACAAATGTCCCCGTTTTGGATGGTGAGAGAGAACGTAGCTTCCATCCGCGGGTGCAGCCTACGTATTGCTTACGTATCGCTGCTGTCCGCTGGTGGAGAACAGAAGTCTGGCGAAATCCAGCCTTTGTTCATCTTGATGAGTGTTAGCCTGTCGGCACTGTCGGTTGACAAGCGGCTACGCTTATCGGTGATGATTCCCCCAGCCGCACTAAACACCCTCTCCGACAACACGCTAGCCGCAGGACAAGCAAGCACCTCAAGGGCATACAGGGCTAGTTCAGGCCACGTGTCCAGCTTCGACACCCAGTAGTTGTAGGGGGCAGAGGCGTCACCAAGGATGGTCGTGCGATCCGCTACGTACTCCCTCACCATCCTTTTGCAGTGCTCCCGCCGACTCAGCCGTGACTGGGGAGCGGTGACACAGTCTTGGTGGGGAGCCATAAAGCTGGCCAGGCCCTTAAAGACTGTTGCACTGCCTGGGATGTACATGCTGCTCGATCTACGCACATCCCCTGCAACATGGCCCTCGGAACTGCGCCTTCTGCCACTAGCGCTGTCGGCTGGGAATTTTACCATCAGCTTGTCCGCAAGGGTCCTGTGGTATAGCAACACTCTCGAACCCCTTTCCTCTTCGGGAATCAGAGTGGGCAGGTTCTCCTTATACCGTGGATCGAGCAGTGTGTACACCCAGTAATCCGTAGTGGCCAGAATGCGTGCAACGCGAGGGTCACGAGAAAGGCATCCTAACATGAAGTCAGCCATGTGTGCCAGGGTACCTGTACGCAACACATGGCTGTCTTCACTAGGAAGATCACTTTCAGGATCCTCCTCCTCCTCCTCCTCCTCAGGCCATACACGCTGAAAGGATGACAGGCAATCAGCCGGTGTACCGTCAGCAGCGGGCCAAGCTGTCTCTTCCCCCTCCTCCTCATCCTCCTCATGCTCCTCCTCCTCCTCCTGTACGCGCTGAGAAATAGACAGGAGGGTGCCCTGACTATCCAGCGGCATACTGTCTTCCCCCGCCCCCGTTTCCGAGCGCAAAGCAGCTGCCTTTATGGTTTGCAGGGAATTTCTCAAGATGCATAGCAGAGGAATGGTGACGCTAATGATTGTAGCATCGCCGCTCACCACCTGGGTAGACTCCTCAAAATTACCAAGGACATGGCAGATGTCTGCCAACCAGGCCCACTCTTCTGAAAGGAATTGAGGAGGCTGACTCCCACTGCGCCGCCCATGTTGGAGTTGGTATTCGACTATAGCTCTACGCTGTTCATAGAGCCTGGCCAACATGTGGAGCGTAGAGTTCCACCGTGTGGGCACGTCGCACAGCAGTCGGTGCACTGGCAGCTTAAAGTGATGTTGCAGGGTGCGCAGGGTGGCAGCGTCCGTGTGGGACTTGCGGAAATGTGCGCAGAGCCGGCGCGCCTTAACGAGCAGGTCTGACAAGCGTGGGTAGCTTTTCAGAAACCGCTGAACCACCAAATTAAAGACGTGGGCCAGGCATGGCACGTGCGTGAGGCTGCCGAGCTGCAGAGCCGCCACCAGGTTACGGCCGTTGTCACACACGACCATGCCCGGTTGGAGGCTCAGCGGCGCAAGCCAGCGGTCGGTCTGCTGTGTCAGACCCTGCAGCAGTTCGTGGGCCGTGTGCCTCTTATCGCCTAAGCTGAGTAGTTTCAGCACGGCCTGCTGACGCTTGCCCACCGCTGTGCTGCCACACCGCGCGACACCGACTGCTGGCGACATGCTGCTGCTAACACATCTTGATTGTGAGACAGAGGAGGAGGAGGAGGAGGAGGGTGCTTTAGTGGAGGAAGCATACACCTCCGCAGATACCACCACCGAGCTGGGGCCCGCAATTCTGGGGGTGGGTAGGACGTGAGCGGTCCCAGGCTCTGACTCTGTCCCAGCCTCCACTAAATTCACCCAATGTGCCGTCAGGGAGATGTAGTGGCCCTGCCCGCCTGTGCTTGTCCACGTGTCCGTAGTTAAGTGGACCGTGGCAGTAACCGCGTTGGTGAGGGCGCGCACAATGTTGCGGGAGACGTGGTCATGCAGGGCTGGGACGGCACATCGGGAAAAGTAGTGGCGACTGGGAACTGAGTAGCGCGGGGCCGCCGCCTCCATGATACTTTTGAAGGACTCCGTTTCCACAACCCTATACGGCAGCATCTCAAGGCTGATGAATTTTGCGATGCGGACGGTTAACGTTTGAGCGTGCGGGTGCGTGGCGGCGTACTTGCGCTTGCGCTCGAACACTTGCGCAAGCGACGGCTGAACGGTGCGCTGAACTACACTGCTGGATGGGGCCGAGGACAGCGGAGATGAGGGTGTGGGTGCAGGCCATGAGGCGGTAGTGCCTGTGTCCTGAGAGGGGGGTTGCATCTCAGTGGCAGGTTGGGGCACAGGGGGAGAGGCAGGGGTGCAAACCGGAGGCGGTGAACGGCCTTTGTCCCACCTTGCGGGGTGCTTGGCCATCATATGTCTGCGCATGGTGGTGGTGGTGAGGCTGTTGGTGTTGGCTCCCCGGCTGAGCTTTGCGCGACAAAGGTTGCACACCACTGTTCGTCGGTCGTCAGGCGTCTCTGTGAAAAACTGCCAGACCTTAGAGCACCTCGGCCTCCGCAGGGTGGCATGGCGCGAGGGGGCGCTTTGGGAAACACTTGGTGGATTATTCGGTCTGGCCCTGCCTCTACCCCTGGCCACTGCACTGCCTCTTGCAACCTGCCCTGCTGATGCCCTTGACTCCCCCTCTGAAGACCTGTCCTCCTGAGTAAGCGTTGCACACCAGGTGGGGTCAGTCACCTCATCGTCCTGCTGCTCTTCCTCCGAATCCTCTGTGCGCTGCTCCCTGGGACTTACTGCCCTTACTACTACCTCACTGCAAGACAACTGTGTCTGATCGTCATCGTCCTCCTCACCCACAGAAAGTTGTTGAGACAGTTGGCGGAAGTCCCCAGCCTCTTCCCCCGGACCCCGGGAACTTTCGAATGGTTGGGCATCAGTGACGATAAACTCCTCTGGTGGGAGAGGAACCGCTGCTGCCCAATCTAAGCAGGGGCCCGAGAACAGTTCCTGGGAGTGTTCCCGCTCCTGAGCAGGTGTCATTGTAGTGGAGTGAGGAGGCTGGGAGGAAGGAGGAGCAGCAGACAGAGGATTCGGATTGGCAGCAGTGGACGGCGCAGAACTGCGGGTAGACGATAGGTTGCTCGAAGCACTTTCTGCCATCCAGGACAGGACCTGCTCACACTGCTCATTTTCTAATAACCGTCTCCCGCGTGGACCCATTAATTGGGCGATGAATGTGGGGACGCCAGAAACGTGCCTCTCTCCTAATCGCGCAGCAGACAGCTGCGACACACCTGGATCAGGAGCTTGGCCTGTGCCCACACCCTCACTTGGCCCTCCGCGTCCTCGGCCACGTCCACGTCCACGTCCTCTAGGCTTACCCCTACCCCTCAGCATGCTGTATTACCAGTGATTAGATTTCCCAGGCAGGAAATAAATTGGCGCAAGACTGCAGGCCAAATATAATTTTTGCCCTTTTTGGAAAACGAAAGGCCCCACTGCCTCTAGTGAATGAATTATCTAAGTTTAATAACTGTGCTGTGTCCCTGCTTATGTGTCACAGAACGTGAGGGTAGCAGAGTTATTAACTGTGGCAGAGCAGGTATTTTTTTTTCCCAATTAAGGAAAGCAAATGGCGAAGCCAGCAGTAAAGCGTAGCTGGGTGCGTATGATTTAGCAATGTTTTTCACGCAGCTCACACGTCTCCACAGGCGTAAGGACGGACACAGGCTGGACAAATAGATTTCTTTTCAGTTTTTTCCCACCAACAGGCAGCACTGCGTATATTCAATGAACCTGAGAAGTTTAATAACTGTGCTGTGTCCCTGCTTATGTGTCACAGAACGTGAGGGTAGCAGAGTTATTAACTGTGGCAGAGCAGGTATTTTTTTTCCCAATTAAGGAAAGCAAATGGCGAACCCAGCAGTAAAGCGTAGCTGGCTGCGTATGATTTAGCAATGTTTTTCACGCAGCTCACACGTCTCCACAGGCGTAAGGACGGACACAGGCTGGACAAATAGATTTCTTTTCAGTTTTTTCCCACCAACAGGCAGCACTGCGTATATTCAATGAACATGAGAAGTTTAATAACTGTGCTGTGTCCCTGCTTATGTGTCACAGAACGTGAGGGTAGCAGAGTTATTAACTGTGGCAGAGCAGGTATTTTTTTTCCCAATTAAGGAAAGCAAATGGCGAACCCAGCAGTAAAGCGTAGCTGGCTGCGTATGATTTAGCAATGTTTTTCACGCAGCTCACACGTCTCCACAGGCGTAAGGACGGACACAGGCTGGACAAATAGATTTCTTTTCAGTTTTTTCCCACCAACAGGCAGCACTGCGTATATTCAATGAACCTGAGAAGTTTAATAACTGTGCTGTGTCCCTGCTTATGTGTCACAGAACGTGAGGGTAGCAGAGTTATTAACTGTGGCAGAGCAGGTATTTTTTTTCCCAATTAAGGAAAGCAAATGGCGAACCCAGCAGTAAAGCGTAGCTGGCTGCGTATGATTTAGCAATGTTTTTCACGCAGCTCACACGTCTCCACAGGCGTAAGGACGGACACAGGCTGGACAAATAGATTTCTTTTCAGTTTTTTCCCACCAACAGGCAGCACTGCGTATATTCAATGAACCTGAGAAGTTTAATAACTGTGCTGTGTCCCTGCTTATGTGTCACAGAACGTGAGGGTAGCAGAGTTATTAACTGTGGCAGAGCAGGTATTTTTTTTCCCAATTAAGGAAAGCAAATGGCGAACCCAGCAGTAAAGCGTAGCTGGCTGCGTATGATTTAGCAATGTTTTTCACGCAGCTCACACGTCTCCACAGGCGTAAGGACGGACACAGGCTGGACAAATAGATTTCTTTTCAGTTTTTTCCCACCAACAGGCAGCACTGCGTATATTCAATGAACCTGAGAAGTTTAATAACTGTGCTGTGTCCCTGCTTATGTGTCACAGAACGTGAGGGTAGCAGAGTTATTAACTGTGGCAGAGCAGGTATTTTTTTTCCCAATTAAGGAAAGCAAATGGCGAACCCAGCAGTAAAGCGTAGCTGGCTGCGTATGATTTAGCAATGTTTTTCACGCAGCTCACACGTCTCCACAGGCGTAAGGACGGACACAGGCTGGACAAATAGATTTCTTTTCAGTTTTTTCCCACCAACAGGCAGCACTGCGTATATTCAATGAACCTGAGAAGTTTAATAACTGTGCTGTGTCCCTGCTTATGTGTCACAGAACGTGAGGGTAGCAGAGTTATTAACTGTGGCAGAGCAGGTATTTTTTTTCCCAATTAAGGAAAGCAAATGGCGAACCCAGCAGTAAAGCGTAGCTGGCTGCGTATGATTTAGCAATGTTTTTCACGCAGCTCACACGTCTCCACAGGCGTAAGGACGGACACAGGCTGGACAAATAGATTTCTTTTCAGTTTTTTCCCACCAACAGGCAGCACTGCGTATATTCAATGAACCTGAGAAGTTTAATAACTGTGCTGTGTCCCTGCTTATGTGTCACAGAACGTGAGGGTAGCAGAGTTATTATAACTCTTGGAGAGCAGGTATTTTTTTTCCCAATTAAGGAAAGCAAATGGCGAACCCAGCAGTAAAGCGTAGCTGGCTGCGTATGATTTAGCAATGTTTTTCACGCAGCTCACACGTCTCCACCGCCCGTAAGGACGGACACAGGCTGGACAAATAGATTTGTTTTCAGTTTTTTCCCACCAACAGGCAGCACTGCGTATATTCTATGAATAATAACTGTGTTGTGGCCCTGCCTATACAATTCTTTCCCTGCAGTATCAATGGAGGGTGGAATGCTCTGCAGAGGCGATTTTGAGAAGCCCAAAAAAAATGCAGCACAGCCAACAGCAGCCTGGACAGTACTGCACACGGATAAATATGGCCCTAGAAAGGACCGTTGAGGTTCTTGAAGGCTACACTCACTCCTAACACTCTCCCTGCCTATGCAGCACTTCTGTCCCTAATGCCAGGTGCAACGGTCTGCAGAGGCGATTTTGAGAAAAAAAAAATCCCACTGCTAACAGCAGCCAACACACAGCTATCAGTGGCCCTAATAAGGACCTTTGGGGGGTCTTGAAGCCTACACTAACTACCAATTCTTTCCCTACAGCAGCTCCGGTATAAACAGCACTGTCCCTCATCTAACTCACACCGCATCTGAGGCGAGCCGCGGGAGGGGCCGACTTTTATATTAGGCGAACACCTGATCTCGCCAGCCACTCACAGCAGGGGGGTGGTATAGGGCTTAAACGTTGCAGGGGGAAGTTGTAATGCCTTCCCTGTCTTTCAATTGGCCAGAAAAGCGCGCTAACGTCTCAGGGAAGGAAGTGAAAGTAACCAGAACACCGCATGGTGTTCGTCACGAATAACGAACATCCCGAACACCCTAATATTCGCACGAATATCAAGCTCGGACGAACGCGTTCGCTCATCTCTAAAAATCAATAAATATTAAAAATTTATAATATCATATTATATAATCCTATAAAACTCATGTAAGATATTATCTAACCACAAAACACTAAAAAAGCACAAATAAATAAATACTCCCTAAGCTATAACCACATAAGTATCTCTATGTATGAGTATATACATACCAGAAAATGAATCCTGGTGCGTATATATATATATATATATATATATATATATATATATCTCCATACCTCATATAATGTATACGTGCATGTATCCATACAGATTATCAATACAAATTTTCAATATAAACATATTACCTAAAAAACAGAGATAAAAAGGAAAGAGAAAAATGGAAAGAGAAAAAAAATAAATAAATAAAATATATATAGAGGACTCTCATTAAAATTTCTCCAACACCTCATTAAGACCATGTGGAGTGAGTGTATTTAATTTATATATCCAATACATCTCCTTTGTACGTAGATTTCTAACGGACCGTAAGGAGATGCTTTCCAGTGGAGTGACTTTCAGGCCGGATGGATCGCTATCGTGGTACATTTTAAAATGTCTAGAGATGCTATGTTGCTTAAAACCCTTTTTTATATTACTTTTATGCCTTGAAACCCTTGCCCTTAGCATATTGAGGGTTCTTCCCATGTATTTTTTGTGACAAGGACATTCCAATAAATATATGACATTTTTAGATCTACATGTGAGATGTTGTCTTATTTGAATTTTTTCTTCTTGAGTTGTTACTTCCTTTGTTTCATGGGTGATATGTATGCAGCTCTTGCATCTCTTTTTACCACATCTATACACGCCCTTTTTCCCAATTTTTTGTTCTTGCCCCTCCGGGTCTACTCTCACTTTCTTAGAAATCACAGTGGTATTTCAAATCTATATAATCATAGGACTGCCCTTCACAGATATAGATAAAATTAAAAATGAATCTTTTATTAATGAATTATTTAAAATTAGGGCCACATAAATCATATAACAAACACTAACGGACATGGACTGACAACATGGATCACTATGTGTGACTCAGTGACCAGATGGAGTGAGGGTCTTAGTACCCCTCGAGTGTCCAGTCGGGTTAACCCCTATTGACAAAATTAGGGGACTGGGTCACTGGTTAATAGCAAAGTGTCACAGTAAGAAATAGGTCAGAGAGATCTTAGGTTTCAGGTCAAACGTATCTGTCAATACTTCATAGTTGGAAACCCCTCGACCATTATTATCGCTAAATAAGGATTATATGGTTGATCATAGGTATATGTTACACCATACTGGATAAAGCGTCACTCATGGTACGTATATTTCAACGTTCATGTTGGAGGAATAATTCCCCTCAGTGAGTAAACACTCAGATATTCATATAAGTGTTCCAACGTTAGTAACCGGGTAGTCAAGTACACACTCCAGCATTCATTAGCAGGTAGGTGGCTACTGGAGTGTTTTTCGGTGTTTCAACACTTTTTAACGTATTAGTTCAGAGTTGTGTATTGATATCACACAGTGAGTGACTCGTCACTCATGGTACGTATATTTCAACGTTCATATTGGAGGAATAATTCCCCTCAGTGAGTAAACACTCAGATATTCATGTAAGTGTTCCAACGTTAGTAACCGAGTAGTCAAGTACACACTCCAGCATTCATTAGCAGGTAGGTGGCTACTGGGGTGTTTTTCGGTGTATCAACACTTTTTAACGTATTAGCTCAGAGTTGTGTATTGATATCACACAGTGAGTGACTGCTCAAGTATTTAGTGTACATATTTCGAATAGTCACTCAGTGATCACTTAAGCGTTCATCAGCTGAACGTAGCGAGATAGTCGCTTCAGAAGTGAGTGATCACTACGGTGGCTCTTCGTTCAGATGTTAGCTCTATTGCGAAGTTAATTTCCTATAGGGATAGGGTGTTGGCTCATTATCGCTAAATAAGGATTATATGGTTGATCATAGGTATATGTTACACCATACTGGATAAAGCGTCACTCATGGTACGTATATTTCAACGTTCATGTTGGAGGAATAATTCCCCTCAGTGAGTAAACACTCAGATATTCATATAAGTGTTCCAACGTTAGTAACCGGGTAGTCAAGTACACACTCCAGCATTCATTAGCAGGTAGGTGGCTACTGGAGTGTTTTTCGGTGTTTCAACACTTTTTAACGTATTAGTTCAGAGTTGTGTATTGATATCACACAGTGAGTGACTCGTCACTCATGGTACGTATATTTCAACGTTCATATTGGAGGAATAATTCCCCTCAGTGAGTAAACACTCAGATATTCATGTAAGTGTTCCAACGTTAGTAACCGAGTAGTCAAGTACACACTCCAGCATTCATTAGCAGGTAGGTGGCTACTGGGGTGTTTTTCGGTGTATCAGCACTTTTTAACGTATTAGCTCAGAGTTGTGTATTGATATCACACAGTGAGTGACTGCTCAAGTATTTAGTGTACATATTTCGAATAGTCACTCAGTGATCACTTAAGCGTTCATCAGCTGAACGTAGCGAGATAGTCGCTTCAGAAGTGAGTGATCACTACGGTGGCTCTTCGTTCAGATGTTAGCTCTATTGCGAAGTTAATTTCCTATAGGGATAGGGTGTTGGCTCAACGCGTTTCTCCGTCCCTATTCGGGGCGGTTCTTCAGGAGCGGGGCTGAAGATAGCCCTACAATCTGTGTAATAATCCCTATGAATCCTATTATAGTAAATAAGACCCTTGTTTGTAGTCCCAGATTTTATAAAAAGGAAATAAGACAAGGTTCTCCTCCTATTGCTTCTCCCGTCTCGGTTCAGAGACTTAGCGTAAAAGGTCACTTTGCTAGGTACAATAGCAGACGGACCAATGGTAGCCTATAGATATATGGCTAGCAGTTTTACTAATTGCACTGAGACCAATTAGCATATATAGGTCTCACGGCAAGTATGAGAAAATTAGATATCTCAGCTCCCCATTCACAGAGGGAATCTCCAGGGACAATTCCTTCAAAGGCGCAATATGCGTCCAGCCCCAAGATATATAGAGCTAGACGAATAGACCCGTATGCTCAAGTCTATAGGTCCTGGATCAATACCCTATTGCGGCCTAAGCCTGTAAATTATTGTCAAATAGGGTTAGATCAATCCTCCCAGGCGCCCAAAAAATGAGTAGGTAGTGCTGCCCCAGATGCCGCACAGGGCTGCGCAGCCCTACAAGTAAGGGGAGGTAAGTTGCGGGAGAAAGAGAGGAGAAGAGGTATAGTGCCTGCGGCTCTGATGGTGAGCGGCCGGCAATACTCACTTTCTTCTCTTTTCTTGGGCGTGATGGGGCCAGCATATTTTTTAAAGTCCTATTCTTTAAAGCAGAACTATGAGGTTTAAATTATTATATATGAGAATAGTGTGATCAAAATAATGTTGTTTTTAGATGTATATGATTATAGGATTGGTTGCCCTTGTGAATAGGTTACGGTGTAATACATAAGGACATATCCGCTCAACACTGGAGGATAGCGTTCCATTACCGTGGTAACGCAGCCTCCAAGTAAAGGTTGTAAGGACCTAGTGTGAGCGTAATGACGGTAGGACGCTGGGGAATCATGTGACCAGTATAGTCACATGATCGGCACAGCGATACGTCATACTATGAAGAGCTATATGTGTGGAGTGAACCCGGAAGCACTGTGCATGAACCGGAAGTCCTCCGCAAGGCTCACCGTGCGCCGGAAGTCATGAAACGGCGACCCGTTTCACTGAGCAGGGAATATGCAACAGTTGTTACATTGGTAAGGAGTATATAAGGTTAGTAGTTGTTCCTTCATCTGATTGGCTGTCACACTCTGGGGGTTTCTTATGTGTATTGCAGCTACTTCCATGCAGTGCAGCCCCTGTCTGATGCTTATGAGCCACCAACTTGATGGCAAGATTCTTTAATTTTGCACAGTATTAGCTAAAGACTATAAAATTTCGGCCTGTTTGGGGGTTGCAGTTTAGTTATCATTACCTTCTACAATCACCTAAATAAGCTACAGGCCATAAGTATACAGTCAGGAGGATGAGTTGTGATCTCCTCTATTATAACTGTGTGACAGGAGCTGTGTGATTTTCATCAGTACCTGTGGTAGGAATGTCTGGAATTGTCCTCTAGAAGGCAGTTTCTGAGTCCATACAACAGCATCACACAGACTTAGAAACTGACTAGTTTTAGACCGCATAACCCCAAGTAAATTTGAGCTGATCAGAACTGAGATTACATGACTATCTAAGGAGAAAGAGATCAGGATTTTCAGATAGAAAGAAATAAGGAACCAAGGGAACACTAACCCACTTATATAAAGAATAGCTACATAATGAATGAAAAAAATAAATCACTTTTAACTCTTTAACACTACATGACAGAAGTTTATGTCCTGGCAAGGTGGTACTTAATGTACCAGGATGTAAACTTACATCATGTGGATGGCGCAGGATCAGAAGTGAACCCACATGATTCCGCAGGGGAAGCTGCTACTGATAGCTAGCCTCCAGCTGCAACAGCAGAGATAAATAGGAACAGTGATTCCAGCTCTTAAACCCCTACATGCAGCGATGTGAAAAAAAAGCTATTTGTAGATCACAGCATGCAAAGGGTTCACAAAGGGAGCGTGTTCCCTCTGGGACATTATTGAATCTCTGCAATGTAATTGCGTAGGACCAATGGGTTGCCATGGCAACAAGACACCAGATTCTGGTCCCCCAGCTTGACATGCGCCATGATCGCTATTGTAAGTGATAAAGCATTGCAGTACAGAAGTCCTGCAATGCATTATCATAGCTGTTATGGTTCAAGTCCTTACCAATGCAATAAAAGGAATCAAAAAAGCTGTATGTACCCCAAAATGGAACCAATAAAGACGACACTTCCGTCTAGTTAAAAATAAGCCATCACAGAGCTCTGTACATAGAAAAATTAAAAAGTTATGGGACTTTCAATGTAACAATATAGAAAAAATAATAATTTTTTTTAAAAGGGGGCTTATTGTGTAAAAGTGAAAAAAAAATTTTTTGCTGGCGCATTTAATGTTTTTTCTCTCTGCTCTCAATACATTATATGTACCCAGAAATGGTACCAATAAAAACTACAGTTTGCCACACAAAAAAAACAAGCCCTCACATGGCCATATTGGTGGGGAAAAAAATGTATGGCTTTTGAACAGTGGAGATGAAAATCCCCCCCAAAATCATTATGTCCTTATAGGGTTAATGATCTCGCATCACATTGTACTGTGTGAACTTGGCTTAAGAATTTCTTCTTCTGGCCTTAGTCAGACAGGCGTTTTTAGCCGCGATTTGCGCATGTGCATGCGTCCGGCGATTTTATAAAACCATTGCTTTGCAATGGTATCGGACACATGAGCGCTTTTTATGCGCTCGTCCGATAAATTATAGAACAAAAAATCGCAGATCGCACCTATCTGCGATCTGCGATTCCTGTTCTCTTCTGTATATGCGCTCAATGGGGCCGGCGGCAGCAGCGCCGACCCCATTGAGAACATATAGAAGACAAATCATTCTTCTCTGCCACAGCTGTAACAGCTGTGGCAGAGAAGAATGATGTTTGCCCATTGAATTCAATGGAGCGGCAATACAGCCGCTCCATTGAAAGCAATGGGCTGCCGGCGTGCGCGGGGTGAATTGTCAGGAAGGGGTTAAATATATAAGCCCTTCCCTGCAATTCATTCTAAAATGTGTTAAAATAAAAAAAATTGTATACTCACCTTTCCGCTGCAGCCGGAGTCCAGCCGCGGCCGCTGTCAGTTCTCCTGAACTGCTTCTCGGCACTATTCAGCCGGCGGGGCTTTAAAATCCCCGCCTGCTGAATGATCTGCCTCTGATTGGTCACAGCCCTGACCAATCAGAGGCCGGTTTCACTCACACACCCATTCATGAATTCATGAATGGGTGAGTGACTGCTGCCTCTCAGCGCTGAGCCAATCAGGGGCAGGTCTGCCTCACATCCATTCATGAATTCATGAATGGGTGTGAGTGAGGCATGCCTCTGATTGGCTCAGCGCTGAGCCAATCAGGGGGCAGGTCTGACTCACACCCCCTTCACACCCACTGCAGGACGGCCACGCGGAGCTCCGGCTGCCGGGAGAAGGTGAGTATACAATTTTTTTTTATTTTTACACATTTTAGGATGAATTGCAGGGAAGGGCTTATATATTTAAGCCCTTACCGACAATTCATCCCGGGCTCGCCCGCAGCGCATTGCTTTAAATGGAGGTGGCTCTATTGCCGTCTCCATTGAATGCAATGCGCTGGACAGCTCCGGCCCGTTTCTAATGAAACGCGGCTAGGAGCAGATTTTCGGGCGATTTGCGGGCGACTTGCGCGCACCGGTCACGCGATTTGCGGATGTGCATCCGTCATGCGATCCGCAAATCGCGCGAAAAAACGCCGTCTGACCAAGGCCTCACCCTCCATTATGCAGCAGCCAGTTCACACAGGACAAATCGTTACTGTTTTTGATGTGTTGTCAAAAAACAAATACTTCTACTCTTTTGTATATCCACTCCTCATTTTGGCTGAAAAATGCATTGAAACTAAACTAAGCTGTGTTTATCTAGGTTTTCGGGTGATGTTTTTATGGAGCAACCAAATCTGAAATAATATGTTTTACAGACATAGATAAAGGTCTCAGAAGATTCCAATAAAAAGGATAATGAGATGAAATAATCTTTGTATATATACATAACCTTTTCTATAAGATACAAAAAGGTAAAAACTGATCCATAAGAAGTTGAGGGAGAAAACTATATACATTACAATTTAATGTCCAGTCATGCCCCACCTCGTCTCTTCCATTATTGGCATTCACTTACTAGTTCTTCATGCACACTTCTCTGCTTCCATGCTGGGTTTTCTATTTATTGAATACATTTCTCACTTCAACATTTTTTCCACCTGAGCTGCCATTTGTCGCTTTTATAGATGTACAATGCAGGTCTCTCCAGATTATGATCTTCATATTTTTTCATTTGCTTCACGCTTCAGTTATCCAACTTAGCGGGACTTAAAATGTGCAAATTGAGTGGTACATAGAAGGCAACTATTGGAATTCTAGGCCAGTGGTTTGTGATCAATTAAATTAAAACATTGGTTTACAAAAATAATGTTTCTCTTTACTTCATAAAAAATAAAACACACTGAAAAGGGTGACCCAGCTGTGCTAAGAGGCACATTACTGTATATGAGTAAGCAAACATTTTCTGGTCAAAGTATCAATCTATTATTCAGGTCCATTTTATTATTACATCGCTTTTAAATTATTATGAACAGTAACTGGAAGTTTAAACAAAAGGCAAAAAATACAAAGAGCTCAGGTGCTTTTAGATTTCTATGTTTGTTATACTTTTTGCCCTAAATGTTTTTTTAACCCTTTGTTCAGTTTTTACATGTGCATTAATTTATATATACCATTTAAAAATCATCCACAGTGCATCTGCTGCAGAAATCCGCATCAAATATCCGAGCGGGCCATGCTATGCCTGTGGACATGAGGCCAAACAAGACACCAACAGAAGTCGAAATGGCCACACTGTACCTCCATATACCACCAATTTAAATAGATTGTGTCATGGTCTCTCAATTGCCTTATTACAGAAATATTCTTAAATGCCCCCATTATATAGTGGCACTTAGAGGTGCCATAGGCACATGCAATGCCTATGGCTCTGCATTACCAAGCTATGTTTCTAAATAAGTCCCTGAATCAATCCTAACCATAAATCAATACAGTACAGACTGGAGCAAGGCATCAAAAAACCCATTTAAATTAATTTAAAAATTTAAAACAACTTGTGATCGACAGCTTTATAGTACTGGTATTCTTAGTCCTCAGTCAAAAGTCCATATTTTATGTCTACAAAGGCTGAAAGGTATTAATTAAACAAAGAGTTAATGTTAGTCAGTGTGAGCAGTTCACATACTGTAGCTGTGCGTTTAATATCCTACATAGTTAAAATACGCGGTCTGTATTTTAAATACTTGCTCTATTTGTGTATGTAGTCGGCTTATTAAAAGGGTTGTGTAAAAACTGTGGATGTGGAACCACTGTGTCAACCTACTGGGTAGGTGAAGATCTGATGCAGCATGGCTGACAGACAACCCCAGCATGGGAGGAAAGATACCAGATGAACAGCCCCGTATATAGATGGAAACTAGGGAAGGTATCTTGCCCTGAACTGATAACCTGGAGAGGGAGATCCCTGCCTATAAGTGGAGCAGTCATCCCGATAAGGATGACCCCACGGTCTTCCTCTAGGTGCTGACTTACCCTGGCAGGCCAGAACACCTATAGGACAAAGATAGAACAACACCAGGGAGTACAGAAACAAAGCAGGAACAAGCTGACAAGGATAAACAGAGAAGCAGACAACGGGAATAACAGGGCACAGAGTACACAAACAAAGAACACAGAACACAAGCAGAATGCAAGGTAACAAGGTAACTGCTGAAGCAGCGGCTGGACATGAAGTGAAGGGAACAAACTCTCAACAACACTGCAGCAAGGTGTGAAAGGCCCAGGGCAGCTATATAGCAAGGTGATTAGAAAAGGTGCACCAGCTGAACAGGAGACCAGAAGATATTAACCCTAGAAGTGCTGAAAGAGAGTGAATATAAGCTCAGGGAACAGAAAGAATGGGTCGACACCCATATTTGCCAGAAGCAGAAGATTGTGTCTGAACAGTGCACCTAACAGGTTGTCTCACTTCTATTGATTTTGCTGTAGGAAGCAGAAAGCTACAAGCCGAGTCCTATTAAGGCCTAATGCAAACGGGCGTATTTGCTTTGCGGAATACAGAGCAGGCGTCTGCCTCCGAACTCTGTAGCAAATATTACCCAGAGACATGCTATATAAAATCGGTTTTCCTTGTCCGCGAGCAGAAAATTGCAACTGATTTTTGCTCGGAGGGAAGAATCGCAGCATGATAAAAATCGCAGCATGATCTATTTCAGTGCAGATTCCGCACAGACGGCTTCCATTGAAACCAATGGAAGCCGTCCCATCCGCGGCCAGTCACTGCAGACGGGTCGCGGCATCCACATCATCACCGAGCAACGGTGCAGCATCATCTGTGCTGTGCATGTGCGCCGGCGCAATGCCAGCGCGTCCGCAGCACAGACGAGAAAAAATCTGGACAGGTATGCAGATGTCCTCCGGCATTAATACAGCTTAGTCCAAAGCTCGTAAAGTGGTGTATACTGGACTGGAGTGTCTTTAGTAGTGGGGGGCTTGAGGGTTTCCTGCAGACCATATTTAGTCATTGGATGCTCATTCCTTAGAGCTCCCCCTCTTACCTGCTCCTGGTGTAGATATATCAGTTTCATAAAAGAACCAAAAAAACTGCTTAAAGTGGATCTGTCAGATCTCCTTTGCTTCCCTGCCTGAGAGTATAATAGGATATATGCAGACATGATGAGCTTTGGCATATATATTTCTGATTTAATTCAGCATTTTTACGTAAAAAAGCAGAATGAATGCTATCAGGACCCAGAGAGAAAGCCTGTGAGTCCTAATTTTCTAAAGGCCCATTTAGATGCAACGATCATCGCTCAAAATTCGTTAAACGTGTCAGTGACCAATAATCGTTACGTGTAAACACGCGCCCATCGTCCACTTTTCGTTAGCCGTTCATTCATCGTTGTCTTTTAGTCCGCTTAAAATCCATCGTTTGGAAGTTAGCTTTTCGTTCGGTGTAAATGCAATTCGTTTAGTCGTTTAGCGATTTGAAGGGATTGGTTCATCGTTTGGTGGGCCGTACATTTTACACACCTTATTGCAGAGAGATTGGTTGCTTGGTACAAAGCTTTGATTTCTGCATGCCCACCTACTGCTCAACCATTGGCCGGGGCGTAGTGACGCAAGCAGGAACAAAGAGTGTTCCAAGTCGCCATTTTCGCCACACGTGCAAAGTTCGTTGTTAACGGATAATTGATATTTTTCCTTGCATAGAATTCTGTATCCAGGGAACATTTTTGCGAGAGTAAACGCTTCGTTTGAGAAAGGTGAGTAGTTAGCTGGATTGTTATTGCCCATTTCGTTGCCTGCAATTGTGCCCGTATATTATGTCATAGGCGGCATTATATTGTGCATTTTAGCGATTATACATCGACATTATTTGCCGCTGGTTGTGATTGTTTTTATGAGTCACTCTGATGAACATATGTAAATGTATGTAAGCTCCATATTTAAGAAAATATTTCCAATAAACTGGAGTACATAACACTTTTTGATCGCTTTGAATTGCATTATTTTTCCGTACAATGTTCACTGTGCAGGATAAATAATGTGATATTTGGATAGATTGGTCTTTTACAGATGCTGCCATAACAACATTTTTAATGTTTCTTTTTTCTTCTATGAATTTGTTTTTTTTATACAGCTATGGCAAAAGGGGGTCATTTACATTTTTTGATTTCTTAAGTTTTTTTAACCTATATTATAATTTTATAACTCTTTTTTTTTTTAACCCACCACCACCCCACCCTTCGACACCTAAACTAGGGATGCTTTGGTCACTGCTGACGTATGATGTAATGCCATACTTATTGACAAGGCAGGTCTTTTGGCCTCTGGTGTAATTAACGGCTGACACTCGCCCTGTATGAAGAGCGGTCACCCCGTGATATCTCTTCATACATTCCCCGTAACTTGCATGATGTAAATGTACATTAAATAGCCGGAAGAGGTGAAGGATTTGTGTGATGGTTTTCCATAGTAGTTGTTTGTAGAAATTGTGGTTTACAATACCATTGTTGTTGACTTGCTATTACCAGTCTTTACAATGCCTTAATGAAAGCGTAGTGTATTGCATCATCGAAAATGTTTACTTTTCTTTTTCAGTTCTTCATGTGATTCTGTTGCTGAACCCTATAGAAATGACACACAATGCCAAACTGGCCCTAATGGGCAAAATTAGGGAGGTCTTGGCACAGAGGGAGGCAGAGTATGAAGAACAACATCCTCGTAAACGACAACATAGAATGTGGTCTAAGTAGTGGCTTCGGCAGCGACACAGACTTTCTCACATGAGTCTCGTAAATGAGATTCATCAGAATAACCCTGACAATTTTCGCAGTTTTCTTCACATGTTGGATGAACTATTTTCTGCTTTGCTAGCACGGGTAACGCCATTGATAGCAAAGAAAAATACAGCTATGCGAGAATCAATATTGGCAGAGCAGTGGTTGGTTGTGACCTTAAGGTTCCTTGTAACGGGCAGATCTGTGCAAGACCTAAAGTATTCGGCGGCCATCTTTGCTCCATCTCTGAGTTGCATTATACTGGGGACATGCGACGCAATAGTTCAAAGTCTGAAAACGGAGTACTTTAAGGTATGTAGCTGTACGCTCTATAGGTTTTGGTGTCCCTATATGGGATGGGAACGTAAAGTGAAAAAAGAGCATGCATATCATCCTCTGGCTTCACCTTATGGATTTGTTTTAGTGAGTATTGCAATAAAGGGTGTCTACAATGGTGGCTGTCTGCAAGGTTAACTATTAGTGCTAATTTCTATAGACCAGCTGTTATGAATTTAGATAAGTCCAGACAATGATTGATGTGATTAACAGTCCTATCTGTATACAAACTTTTGCAAAAAAAAGTTGTCAATCCTTCTGTGCATGGGCAAAAGAAGCGAGGTTGACAGGTTTTCTCTATGAGTCCTGGTAGTATTTATACAGATTTCTGTATTGTAATAATGAATGTTATGACTTACTGGGGTGCTTGTAAATATATTTCTTAGCATTCCATTTATTAGAATTCGTGCTTTCACTATGAGGGAAAAAAGTTATGAAACCACCAGTAGTCATCTGGGCGGAGCTACAATAGTGACTAGTCATGATACCTTGACTGGATAAGTAAGAGAGCTGGAGGAAATTAACCCATTTTCTCAGCAAGACTGTTTTAGGAACATGCAGAAAATCCTATAGACAAACACTGTGGGCAAGGTTATCTCCTGCATTCTTTCAGCATTCATTTCAAGGTTTAACGTTCCTTTCAGCTCTCAGCTTGAATGTTTCGTTGCTTTGGTCACTTTAAAAGTTCAAGGAAACTTTGTTCTCTGGTATTCAGTGCTATGCCATACTTTTATTACATTCTAATCATGGGACAGTCTGAAAGGACACTAAGTAAATGTCTTTAAGGAGTACTTTCTTGATTTTATTTATCAGGTTAGAAAAAGGAAAATGTTACTTTTGGCTTCGATAAGTCTTTATTACATATTTTTCAATAAATTGTATACTAAGAAAAGTGTAACTAGCCATCAGAAAGTACAGGCATGATCAGGGGCGTACCTAAAGGCTCAGGGGCCCGGGTGCAAAAGTTCAGCTCGGAGCCCCCCACACTTTCCCGTACCCATACCCATATTGTGCTGCATACATGATCTGCCCCTTGGCGTAATCTTTCCAAACATGACGCATTTCCTGAACATGAAAATTTGTTTGTAGCCCCGCAGGCCACTCTCACACGCACCTCTTTTTACCGCTATTAGCACAGCGCCCCAAGTGCCGTACTAACCGCGGTACAACACTCCCATAGATTTTAATGAGGTTACTCAAATTTGCGCTCGAACACGGTGTCCCTATCGCTGTGATTTTCGAGAGCTGTCTGTTCTATTTTTGCATTTTCGTGGTTTTTAACACATCTCATCACCCATCACAATGATGGGTTGCATTAAAAAGCGCTGTCAAATGCTGCAACCTGTATTCAAAAACGCTGCTCGAAATTCTGGTAAAAATGCCATGATTACAAGCTGCGTTTTCTGAACACGTGTGAGAGCGGCCTCAGGGGGGTCATGTTTATGTTGTACTTTAGAACCACAATTAAGACACATAAAAAACCTGCATGCAGTATTTAAAGACCGCGTACGGTATTAGGGTGACTGCCCACTGCGGTTTTGAGCAATCGCTATTTTAACATTACAAGTCCCATAGACCCCTGCAGAAAAAAAAAGACAGCGAATTTCGCCGTGAAAAAAAACTGTAGTGGGCGGTCACCCTAAAGGAGCTGCGGACACTATTAATAACTGCATGCGGTTTTGATGCGTTTTTTAATTGTGTGCAAGGCCTCATGTCCACGGGCAAAAGAAGAATTAAAATCTGCAGCAGATAGGGATGCATTGACCACCCGCGGGTAGATAAATACCTGCGGATGGTCAATAAAAGTGATTTTAAAAAAAAATGGAGCATGAAAAAATCTGGACCATGCTCCATTTTCGTACGAGTCTTCCGCGGAGACGGCTCCCGCGGGCTCCTATTGAAGCCTATGGAAGCCGTCTGGATCCGCGGGAGACAAAAATTGGAATTTACTCACCCACTCAAGTTCTTCCCTTCGCCGCGGCTCCATCTTCTCTCCGTCATGGCCGGATCTTTTTTCTTCGGGCCGGCACATGCCCTGTGCATCCGCCAAGCCGAAGAAAGAAGATCCGGCCGTGACGCAGAGAAGATGACGCCGCAGCGAAGGGAAGATCCGGAGCGGGCGAGAGGTGAGTTTATTCTTATTTTTATGCCTCATGTCCGCGGGGCAGGAGGAACCCGCTACGGATTCTACATGCTGAATCCGGAGCGGGTCTGATTTTCCCCGTGGACATGAGGCCTAAATAGTGTAAATAAATACAGTAAATCCAGGGAGATGTATAACTTATACTGTGACGGAAAAACTCCCTGTATGTCACCCGGCATCCAAATTGTAAAGAGTACTCATGATTGTTTAAGTTATACCGATCGGTAGGAAGAGACAGACCCGCACATGTGCATTGCTCATGTACAATTCATCTACTTCGCTTTATTGATATTACAAGAGGTCTTTTATAGACCTATCATTTAATTAAAGTGACGTTGATTCTGAGCCAAACATTACATATTTGTTTACATCATTCAATATTCTGCCACATAATGGTTCAAAGTCTATTCATAATACTCAAAACTTTCCATTCTTTAGTAATTCTGTAATTTTCCTCAATACGTGCCTAAACATCATAATGATTTAGCATATTCATTTATCAATACAGGTTTGTCTTTATGACTTTATTTTAAGGTAACTTTATTGGTTATATCAGCAATAGCCTGGTGTTAATTGGTTTCTTATCTTTTAAGGTCTGTACCTTAAACCATCGCCTGACTAATCACCAGCTAGGGTTTATTGCTGGTTAAGTTCAAGCTGACCTTCTACCAAGGCCTAACGTTTTATACAAGAAATGATTTCTCTATAACAGTAGAATCTAGAATAATATCACAAAAGCTGGGGTCCTGGGTAATTTCCCCCACATATACCAAAGAGGGAGAGGGGAGAGAGAGAGAGATAAGAGAGATAGGTAGATAGATAGATAGATAGATAGATATGAGATAGATAGATAGATAGATAGATAGATAGATAGATAGATAGATAGATAGATAGATAGATAGATATGGGATAGATAGATAGATAGATAGATAGGAGAGAGAGAGAGAGATAAGAGAGATAGATAGATAGATAGATAGATAAATGGATATGCGATAGATAGATAAATAGATAGATATGATATATATATGAGAGATAGAAAGATAGATAGATATGAGATAGATAGATAGATAGATAGATAGATAGCTAGAAGATAGATAGATAGATAGATAAATAGATAGATATGAGATAGATAGATATGGAGATAGATAGAAAGATAGATAGATAGGAGATAGATAGATATGAGATAGATAGATAGATAGATAGATAGATAGATAGATAAATGGATAGATATGAGATAGATAGATAGATATGGAGATAGATAGATATGTGATAGATAGATAGGAGATAGATAGATATGAGAGAGATAGAGAGATAGATAGATAGATAGATAGATAGATAGATAGATAGATAGATATGGAGATAGATAGATATGAGATAGATAGATAGGAGATAGATAGATATGGAGATAGATAGATAGATAGATAGATAGATATGGAGATAGATAGATAGATAGATATGGAGATAGATAGATAGATATGAGATAGATAGATAGATATGGAGATAGATAGATAGATATGAGATAGATAGATAGATAGATAGATATGGAGATAGATAGATAGATAGATAGATAGATAGATAGATAGATAGATAGATAGATAGATAGATAGATAGATAGATAGATAGATAGGAGATAGATAGAGGAGGGAGACAGACAGATACACACACATATATACACTTACCCCAGGGCTCGGTTCACTTCTCCTCCATGTGACAGCAGCAGCAGGAGAGGTAAACTCAGAGGCTTCCGTGGAACAGGAAGCAGGGGGCAGCACATGATCACATGATCATTGTGCCCTGCCGTCCCATGTGACCTCCTCCCCTGCCGGCCCATGTGAGTACCTCCCTGCTTTTCCTCTCAGGCTGGCCATTCAGGCTGCCGCATCATGCAGGGGAAAGAAAGGCCAGCCATTAATGCACTGAATGTGCATGTGGGTATGGCGGAGGGCGGCCCCGGGGCCCCCTGAGTGCAGGGGCCGGGTCACCATGGCGACCCCAGCACCCCCTGACGCTACGCCTTGGTAACATAGTCAAACAAGGTAATACAAATGTTACTAATATTGCATAACATCCTTTTGTAAACTAACTGCTTTTCTATTTTATTTACCGGCGTGATAACCTTACATAAAGGTTAATGTTTAGGTCACTTTCTTTGTTCAATAACACATTTGTTTTGAACCCAACTGGATGAAAATTTGCTGTAATCTATACCAAAAACTGCAGTCCAGGACTGTCTTTTGGCTGTAGAAGAAAGTTATAATTTATGTTATAAAGCTATAATTGATGGCTACATTGAGGATTGACCTTATCTAACTTATTGTTTGACACAAATGTTATTGGATTTTCAGTATAACAAAATAAACCAAATCTGACAAAAATGATCAAATACATGAAAAGTGTAACATCTTGAACCATAGAGAACCACTGTTGGCTTAAGCGTAGTTCACAGGTAACGAGTAAGTGTTTTGTGCATATAAATATAGAATAAAAGTCAACATCAATTGGGAAACTATTGAAATGATTAAGTAGAAATAGAATCGAGTAAGAGTAAGGCTACATTCATACTAGCATTTTTTCAACTGATCCAGTTTTATTAAAAATAGAAGTGCAATGGATTAAAAAAAGGATCCATCTGTATTCCATTTCCAAAACAAAACGAAGCGCAGCAGTCTGTGATTTGATCCAGAATAAAAATGGAAAATGCAGAAACGGATTGAAACTGAAGACCTTCCAGTTAGAGATGAGCGAGCACCAAAATGCTCGGGTGCTCGTTACTCGGGACAAAATTATCGCGATGCTCGAGCGTTCATTTCGAGTAACGAACCCCATTGAAGTCAATGGGCGACCCGAGCATTTTTGTATATCGCCAATGCTCGCTAAGGTTTTCATTTGTGAAAATCTGGGCAATTCAAGAAAGTGATGGGAACGACACAGCAACGGATAGGGCAGGCGAGGGGCTACATGTTGGGCTGCATCTCAAGTTCCCAGGTCCCACTATTAAGCCACAATAGCGGCAAGGGTGCCCCCCCCTTCCCAACAACTTTTACTTCTGAAAAGCCCTCATTAGCAATGCATACCTTAGCTAAGCACCACACTACCTCCAACAAAGCACAATCACTGCCTGCATGACACTCCGCTGCCACTTCTCCTGGGTTACATGCTGCCCAACCCCCCCCCCCTCCCCGCACGACCCAGTGTCCACAGCGCACACCAAAGTGTCCCTGCGCAGCCTTCAGCTGCACTCATGCCACACCACCCTCATGTCTATTTATAAGTGCGTCTGCCATGAGGAGGAACCGCAGGCACACACTGCAGAAGGTTGGCACGGCTAGGCAGCGACCCTCTTTAAAAGGGGCGGGGCGATAGCCCACCATGCTATACAGAAGCAATGAGAAATATAATCCTGTGCCACCGCCATCAGGAGCTGCACACGTGGGCATAGCAATGGGGAACCTATGTGCCACACACTATTCATTCTGTCAAGGTGTCTGCATGCCCCAGTCAGACCGCGGTTTTTTATAAATAGTCACAGGCAGGTACAACTCCGCAATGGGAATTCCGTGTGCACCCACAGCATGGGTGGCTCCCTGGAACCCACCGGCTGTACATAAATGTATCCCATTGCAGTGCCCATCACAGCTGAGGTAACGTCCGATTAAATGCAGGTGGGCTTCGGCCCACACTGCATGCCCCAGTCAGACTGGGGTTCTTTAAAAGTGGACACATGCAGTTACAACTCCCTGTGGACCCACAGCATGGGTGGGTGCCAGGAAGCCACCGGCGGTACATAAATATATCCCATTGCATTGCCCATCACAGCTGATGTAACGTCAGCTTTAATGCAGGTGGGCAAAAAATTAATTGGATTACACTGTAGGCGAGGGCCCCAAAAAATTGGTGTACAAACAGTACTAATGTACGTCAGAAAAATTGTCCATGCCCAACCAAGAGGGCAGGTAAAACCCATTAATCGCTTTGGTTAATGTGGCTTAATTTGTAACTAGGCCTGGAGGCAGCCAAGTTAAAATAGAAATTGGTTCAGGTGAAAGTTTCAACGCTTTAATGAGCATTGAAACGTATAAAAAATTATTTACAAAAATTATATGACTGAGCCTTGTGGGCCTAAGAAAAATTGCCCGTTCGGCGTGATTATGTGAGGTTTCAGGAGGAGGAGCAGGAGGAGGAGGATGAATATTATACACAGATTGATGAAGCTAAAAGGTCCACGTTTTTGATGGTGATAGAGAACAATGCTTCCATCCACGGGTGCAGCCTACGTATTGTTTAGGTATCGCTGCTGTCCGCTGGTGGAGAAGAGAAGTCTGGGGAAATCCAGGCTTTGTTCATCTTGATGAGTGTAAGCCTGTCGGCACTGTCGGTTGACAGGCGGGTACGCTTATCCGTGATGATTCCCCCAGCCGCACTAAACACCCTCTCTGACAAGACGCTAGCCGCAGGACAAGCAAGCACCTCCAGGGCATACAGCGCTAGTTCAGGCTACGTGTCCAGCTTCGACACCCAGTAGTTGTAGGGGGCAGAGGCGTCACGGAGGATGGTCGTGTGATCGGCTACGTACTCCCTCACCATCCTTTTACAGTGCTCCCGCCGACTCAGCCTTGACTGGGGAGCGGTGACACAGTCTTGCTGGGGAGCCAGAAAGCTGTCAAAGGCCTTAGAGAGTGTTCCCCTGCCTGTGCTGTACATGCTGCCTGATCTCTGCACCTCCCCTGCTACCTGGCCCTCGGAACTGCGCCTTCGGCCACTAGCGCTGTCGGATGGGAATTTTACCGTGGGTCGAGCAGTGTGTACACCCAGTAATCCGTAGTGGCCAAAATGCATGTAACGCGAGGGTCACGAGAAAGGCATCCTAACATGAAGTCAGCCATGTGTGCCAGGGATGGTACCTGTACGCAACACATGGCTGTCCGCACTAGGAAGATCACTTTCAGGATCATCCTCCTCCTCCTCCTCCTCCTCAGGCCATAGACGCTGAAAGGATGACAGGCAAGCAGCATGGGTACCCTCAGCATTGGGCCAAGCTGTCTCTTCCCCCTCCTCCTCATCCTCCTCATGCTCCTCCTCCTCCTCAATGCGCTGAGATATAGACAGGAGGGTGCTCTGACTATCCAGCGACATACTGTCTTCCCCCGCCTCTGTTTCCGAGCGCAAAGCGTCTGCCTTTATGCTTTGCAGGGAACTTCTCAAGAGGCATAGCAGAGGAATGGTGACACTAATGATTGCAGCATCGCCGCTCACCATCTGGGTAGACTCCTCAAAGTTTCCAAGGACCTGGCAGATGTCTGCCAACCAGGCCCACTCTTCTGTAAAGAATTGAGGAGGCTGACTCCCACTACGCCGCCCATGTTGGAGTTGGTATTCCACTATAGCTCTACGCTGCTCATAGAGCTTGGCCAACATGTGGAGCGTAGAGTTCCACCGTGTGGGCACGTCGCACAGCAGTCGGTGCACTGGCAGATGAAACCGATGTTGCAGGGTGCGCAGGGTGGCAGCGTCCGTGTGGGACTTGCAGAAATGTGCGCAGAGCCGGCGCACCTTTCCGAGCAGGTCTGACAAGCGTGGGTAGCTTTTCAGAAAGCGCTGAACCACCAAATTAAAGACGTGGGCCAGGCATGGCACGTGCGTGAGGCTGCCGAGCTGCAGAGCCGCCACCAGGTTACGGCCGTTGTCACACACGACCATGCCCGGTTGGAGGCTCAGCGGCGCAAGCCAGCAGTCGGTCTGCTCTGTCAGACCCTGCAGCAGTTCGTGGGCCGTGTGCCTCTTCTCTCCTAAGCTGAGTAGTTTCAGCACGGCCTGCTGACGCTTGCCCACCGCTGTGCTGCCACGCCGCGCGACACCGACTGCTGGCGACGTGCTGCTGACACATCTTGATTGCGAGACAGAGGTTGCATAGAAGGAGGAGGAGGAGGAGGGTGGTTTAGTGGAGGAAGCATACACCGCCGCAGATACCACCACCGAGCTGGGGCCCGCAATTCTGGGGGTGAGTAGGACGTGAGCGGTCCCAGGCTCTGACTCTGTCCCAGCCTCCACTAAATTCACCCAATGTGCCGTCAGGGAGATATAGTGGCCCTGCCCGCCTGTGCTTGTCCACGTGTCCGTTGTTAAGTGGACCTTGGCAGTAACCGCGTTGGTGAGGGCGCGTACAATGTTGCGGGAGACGTGGTCGTGCAGGGCTGGGACGGCACATCGGGAAAAGTAGTGGCGACTGGGAACTGACTAGTGCGGGGCCGCCGCCGCCATCATACCTTTGAAAGCCTCCGTTTCCACAACCCTATACGGCAGCATCTCCAGGCTGATAAATTTGGCTATGTGGACGTTTAACGCTTGAGCGTGCGGGTGCGTGGCGGCATACTTGCGCTTGCGCTCCAACACTTGCGCTAGCGACGGCTGGACGGTGCGCTGAGAGACATTGGTGGATGGGGCCGAGCACAGCGGAGGTGAGGGTGTGGGTGCAGGCCAGGAGACGGTAGTGCCTGTGTCCTGAGAGGGGGGTTGGATCTCAGTGGCAGGTTGGGGCACAGGGGGAGAGGCAGCGGTGCAAACCGGAGGCGGTGAACGGCCTTCGTTCCACCTTGTGGGGTGCTTGGCCATCATATGTCTGCGCATGCTGGTGGTGGTGAGGCTGGTGGTGGTGGCTCCCCGGCTGATCTTGGCGCGACAAAGGTTGCACACCACTGTTCGTCGGTCGTCTGCACTCTCAGTGAAAAACTGCCAGACCTTTGAGAACCTCGGCCTCTGCAAGGTGGCATGGCGCGAGGGGGCGCTTTGGGAAACAGTTGGTGGATTATTCGGTCTGGCCCTGCCTCTACCCCTGGCCACCGCACTGCCTGTTCCAACCTGCCCTGCTGCTGCACTTGCCTCCCCCTCTGAAGACCTGTCCTCAGTAGGCCTAGCAAAACAGGTGGGGTCAGTCACCTCACCGTCCTGCTGCTCTTCCTCCGAATCCTCTGTGCGCTCCTCTCTCGGACTTACTCCAATTACTACTACCTGAGTGATAGACAACTGTGTCTCATCGTCATCGTCCTCCTCACCCACTGAAAGCTCTTGAGACAGTTGCCGGAAGTCCCCAGCCTCATCCCCCGGACCCCGGGATCTTCCAAAGGTTGGGCATCGGTCACGACAAACTCCTCCGGTGGGAGAGGAACCATTGCTGGCCATTCTGGGCAGGGGCCTGAGAACAGTTCCTGGGAGTCTGCCTGCTCCTCAGAATGTGTCATTGTAATGAAGTGAGGAGGCTGGGAGGAAGGAGGAGCAGCAGCCAGAGGATTCAGAGTTGCAGCAGTGGACGGCGCAGAACTCTGGGTGGACGATAGGTTGCTGGAAGCACTTTCTGCCATCCACGACAGGACCTGCTCACACTGCTCATTTTCTAATAAGGGTCTACCGCGTGGACCCATTAAATGTGCTATGAATGTGGGGACGCCAGAAACGTGCCTCTCTCCTAATCCCGCAGCAGTCGGCTGCGATGCACCTGGATCAGGAGCTCGGCCTGTGCCCACACCCTGACTAGGGCCTCCGCGTCCTCGGCCGCGCCCACGTCCTCTAGGCCTACCCCTACCCCTCAGCATGGTGTATTACCAGTAGTGCAGAAACAGAACGCTGTAATTAAATGTGCCGCTTATTGGCCTGTGGTTGGAGGCTGACTTCGCTTACAGAACGCACAGCAGAGGCAGGAAAGAATTTTGCGCAAGCCTGCTGTAACACTTAGCTGGCTGCGTATGAATTAGGACAACTACCCCCAGCAGAGACCCAGTACACAGAGGACGGTCACAGGCAGCCCAAATAGATTTTTTTTCCCAAATGTTTTTGGAAAGGCCCACTGCCTATATACACTAAATATGTCTTCTGTCCCTGCCTCACCACTACTGGCCCTGGACAATGTAAAATTACTGCAGGGCGCAATGCTCTGCACGGCCCGATATACAAAAAAAAAAAAATGTGCAACACTGCAAAAAGCAGCCTCCACACTACTGCACACGGTTAGATGTGCCCCTAAGAAGGACTGTTGGGGTTCTTGAAGCCTAAAATAACTCCTAACGCTCTCCCTATAGTAGCTCCGGCACCAGCAGCACTTTCCCTGAACTATGTCAGAATGCATCTGTGGCGAGCCGCGGGAGGGGCCGATTTATATACTCGGGTGACACCTGATCTCGCCAGCCACTCACTGCAGGGGGGTGGTATAGGGCTTGAACGTCGCAGGGGGAAGTTGTGATGCCTTCCCTGTCTTTCTATTGGCCAGAAAAGCGCGCTAACGTCTCAGAGATGAAAGTGAAAGTAACTCGAACATCGCATGGTACTCGTCTCGAGTAACGAGCATCTCGAACACGCTAATACTCGAACGAGTATCAAGCTCGGACGAGTACGTTCGCTCATCTCTACTTCCAGTTCAATACATTTCTATGAGCTTGAAAACAGAAATGTTTGCTTTCCATTTTGCAGTTTCCATGACAATTTGGCAAAACATTAGTGTAAAAAGGCCCTAAGGGTGGACACCCACTAGCGTTTTTTTTCTTGTGCTGCAAGATCGAGTGAAAACACTCGCCAGGCAGCGCAAAAAAACACTACAATATTGCAAAAATGCTTTCAATGGGGCCAGCAGCAACAGCAGCGCCAGCCCCATTGAAAGCATAGGGAGTATATCGCGGACATCTGCCACAGCTTTGACAGCTGTGGCAGAAGTCTAGGATGCTATCCCATTGCTTTCAATAGGGTCGGCGTGCTGCTGCTGGCTCCATTGAAAGCAGTGGGTTTAAGGCAACTGCCACAGCATGATTTTCGGGAAGGGCTTGAAATATAAGCCCTTCCCTGAAAATCATCCCTAGCTGGTGAAAAAAATAAATAAATTATATACTCACCTCTCCGCCGCTCAGGTGTGTCCTCCAGCTGGCTCCCCTGCACTGCTGTCAAGCTCTTTCAGCAGGTGGTGATTTAAAAATCCGCACCTCCTGAAAGGGCTGTGCTGATTGGCTGAGCGCTCAGCCAATTACAGGCTAATCGCGGTAAAAAATATCTGTTTGTGGGAGGCCTAAGTGTTATAAATTATAGCTTGAAATTTAGCCAACCATATCTTCTATGTTTGATTAGAATACTCACTTGCAGGACTAAGAATCAGTGGGTTAAAATTTGTTATCTATGGAGAAGTTTCTTGAAAGTCCTGGGTAAGTTTTCCTTCCATTTTTATAGTAAAGAAAACAGCATTCATTATTTCTTGGAAAGTGAGAGTTTCCATTGTTTTCTATTTCCATACAACAAGCAGTTTAGCTGAAATGAAGATATGAGCTGGCATCTACCCTACCCTATTGGACCCTGTCCTATTTTATTAATAATAGGCCTAATGTTGAATCCAGTCTGGACCCTGCCAGGCCTTAGTCCTTTAATAGTTGAAATATTTTATCTCAAAATTAACATAATTTTGGGCATTCCCAGAATAAACATGCCCACGCGCAGTATAGCCACGAGAAAAGATTGCGGCTTTACTGCTCTAAAGATCGCGTGAATGGGTTAATTCCTGCTACTTGAAGTAACCCGCTCATATGATCCGAGGTGCATGGTGCATGCTTTCCAGCTCCCATAGGACTCTATGGAAAGCATGCACCAAAGATAGGTCAGGTCCTATCTTTGCACGCACCACGGAGCTTAGATGCGACCTTGAACTCGCATGTCCTATCTTTGTTAGATGTGCGAATTTAGCATGTCTAACAATCGTTCATGTGAACGCTTCTATAGAAACTCATTGGTTCCTATAGAGGCTCGTCCCGTGCACGCCTCTAATAGGCATGATCAGCGCTCGTTTGATTGAGACCTAAAAGACGGATTGGGGATTGAAAGCTCAGGACTTCCCAATGTAAAGACATATGGGGAATATCTTTACCATCTCAGAGGAGGTCTTGGTCAAAATATTCCAAGCTTTTCTGAAAGTTTGAATTGATGGCATTTGTGGGACGGAAATGGATGGAGTTATTTGGACTGCAATACGCAGGTCACAGAGATGTCTATCTACAGTTTGTAGATTATACTATATGTAACTATCTTTTGATCGTACATTTTCTCCACCAATGCCCTAGTTGCAATGAAGGTGCAGAGTAATACCTACTCTATTGTAAGTGACTGTTGCAATCTCACAAGTGGCATATAGGTAGGGAAAGTTGTGGCAATGAGTGGCCTCTTGGAGACATATAGTTGCACAGTAGGGTGAGCTAAAAGTTGACCATTTCTTAGGCACAACCCAACATGGTATGGTCTGTTGCTGAAAGTGAGGTCCCCCACTCTGGTAAGAACGGCTCATGGCAGCCATCGAAGAATACCTCAAGGAGAACAATGGAATAACTCCTCACTAGAGATGAGCGAGCACCAAAATGCTCGAGTGCTCGTTACTCTAGTCGAACTTTCAGTGATGCTCGAGAGTTCGTTTCGAGTAACGAACCCCTTTGAAGTCAATGGGTGACTCAAGCATTCTTGTATATGACTGGTGCTCCACTAAGGTTTTCATTTGTGAAAATCTTAGCAAATCACCAAAGTCATGTAAAAAACACAGAAATGGATAGGGCAGGCGAGGAGCAACATGCAGCTGTGGCAGAGAAGAACGATGTTAGCCCATTGACTTCAATGGAGCCGGCAATACAGCCGGCTCCATTGAAAGAAATGGGCTGCCGGCGAGCGCAGGATGAATTTTCGGGAAGGGTTTAAAAATAAAAGCCCTTACCTGAAAATCATCCTAAAATGTGTAAAAATAAAAAAATAAAAATTATGTCAGCATTAAGATCATTCTCCTCTGCCACAGCTGTAACAGCTGTGGCAGAGAAGAACGATGTTAGCCCATTGAATTCAATGGAGCCGGCAATACAGCCGGCTCCATTGAAAGCAATGGGCTGCCGGCGAGCGCGGGATGAATTTTCGAGAAGGGCTTAAAAATATAAGCCCTTACCTGAAAAAGAAAGATTTTAGTGTAAAAAAGAATAAAAATGCAGGCATTCTCATCAATGGAGCCGCTGCTGCTGCCGGCGACTCCATTGAAGACAATGGTCCGCTGGCACACCTGAATTCTTTTTCAGAGAAGGGCTTTACATATAAGCCATTCCCTGGAAATGAATTAAAAGTGATTTAAAGAACAAAAAAAAAACAGATACTCACCTCCCTTCAGCTGCCGGGGCACAGCCGCGTCTTCTCCTGCTGTCCCCTGCACTGTGGTGCTGAACTGCTGTCATTCAGCTGAGAGCTGCGCTGCGCCAATCAGAGGCAGCATTCACTCACCCATTCATGAATTCATGAATGGGTGTGAGTGAGATCTGCCTCTGATTGGTCAGGCTGTGACCAATCAGAGGCAGCTCATTCAGCAGGCGGGGATTTTAAATCCCCGGCTGCTGAATACTACAGAGAACAGTTCAGGAGAACTGCCAGCTGGCCGCAGCTGAACTCCGTCTGCCGGGACCAGGTGAGTATATATATATATTTTATTTTTACACATTTCTGGATGAATTGCAGGGAAGGGCTTATATATTTAAGCCCTTCCCTAAAATTCATCCCGCGATCGCTGGCAGCACATTGCTTTCAATGGAGCCGGCTGTATTGCCGGCTCCATTGAATTCAATGGGCTAACATCGTTCTGCCGGGATAAGGTGAGTATATTTTTTCTTTTTTACTTTTTACACATTTTAGGATGATTTTCAGGTAAGGGCTTATATTTTTAAGCCCTTCCCGAAAATTCATCCCGCGCTAGCCGGCAGCCCATTGCTTTCAATGGAGCCGGCTGTATTGCCGGCTCCATTGAATTCAATGGTCAGTGCTAGTTTAATCAAGACGAGCACCGCGTGGTGCTCCTCTCGAGTAACGAGCATCTCGAGCACCCTAATACTCGAACGAGCATCAAGCTCGGACGAGTATGCTCGCTCATCTCTACTCCTCACCAGCATGGGTTCATGAGGGGTCGATCATGTCAGACCAATCTGATCAGCTTTTACGGTAAAGTAAGCACATCTTCAATAAAGCAGGTTGAAATACACTCTGCCTACGTCCGTATTCCCTTTAAGTGTGTCTACTAAGTCAAGTGTAACCATCCAGACCGAATGGTGGAGGACGGGAGTATATACCTGCATGCATACGAATCAAACGAACACTGATAAGAAGCAACAAGGTGAGAGTTTTGCTTTCTTTATCTAAATATACACTCATCCCTTAGCCCATTTATTCTAATAATGTGAGCAACAGTAATAAGTAACCCTAAATTTGATGAGAAAAATGTCCAGCTAGCCATATGGAAAGATAGAGTGCAGACAGTTGTATGGGTATAGCAAGTCATGGTGGCTCCCTATGCAGTTCTGGTGGAGACACTCAGAAAACAGTGGTAATTATGCCACCAGATTAATGAGATACCCTGGATCCCATGTTTCAACAGGTTCCCTGTGGTGATTTCTCTCCTCTCACTCCCCCACCCCTCTCAATTGACATAACACAGCGGCCGTTCAGTACTGCATAAACGATGGACGATGAGATGATCGTTCATTGTTCAGTGCAAATAGCGGCCATTCTGCACTGAACGCCTGCTGTGTTATGTCAATAGAGAGGGGTGGGGGAGCGAGAGGAGAGAAATCAATTGCAGCCTCCCCGCTGACAGCTAATGATACTAGCTCCTGTACAGGTGCATGGCAGCTAGTATGTGCGGGGACGAGTGTCGGGAATTGTTTGCCCAACAGTCGTCCCATCTAAAAGACCCTTAAGGTTGCAAGCATTTATTTAATTAATTATTCAATGGCTTCCTGATTAGAAGCCCCTTCTTTGGCAATGGTATCCTCCATATTGATGGTTCTACAAGGAAGGGGTTGGTAACTGCATGTTTATAGACATTGCATGTCCTATTCTTGTCTGTAAAAATGGATGAAAATAGAACATTCCTTGAGCAGTTTTTTGAAAACTCACAGGCGTATAGTCTCATAGGCTATTTAGGGGTCATGTGTAGAGATGAGCGAACGTACTCGTCCGAGCTTGATGCTCGGGTGAATATTAGCGTGTTTGGGATGCTCGTTACTCGTAACGAGCACCACGCGGTGTTCGGGTTACTTTCACTTTCCTCTCTGAGACGTTAGCGCGCTTTTCTGGCCAATTGAAAGACAGGGAAGGCATTACAACTTCCCCCTGTGACGTTCAAGCCCTATACCACCCCCCTGCTGTGAGTGGCTGGGGCGATCAGATGTCACCCGAGTATAAAAGCTGGCCCCTCCCGCGGCTCGCCTCAGATGCCGTGTGAGTTAGCTGAGGGAAAGTGCTGTTCTATTGGAGTTGCTGTAGGGAGAGTATTTGTAGTGAGTGTAGGCTTCAAGAACCCCAACGGTCCTTCTTAGGGCCACATCTACGTGTGTGCAGGCTGCTGTTAGCAGTGGAGAAATTTTTTTTTTTTTCTCAAAATCGGCAGTGCAGAGCATTGCACCCGGCATTAGGGACAGAAGTGGTGCTTAGGCAGGGAGAGTGTTAGGAGTGAGTGTAGCCTTCAAGAACCTCAACGGTCCTTTCTAGGGCCACATTTAACTGTGTGGAGTACTGTGCAGGCTGCTGTTAGCTGTGTTGCTTTTTTTTTTTTTCTCAAAATCGGCGGTGCAGAGCATTGCACCCTGCATTGATACTACAGGCAAAGAATTGTGTAGGCAGGGCCACAACACAGTTATTAGTCATTGAATAGGCAGAGTGGGCTTTTCCTTTTAAACAAAAGGGAAAAAAGTATATTTGCCCTGCCTCTGTCAGTCCTAAGGGCTCTGGGTACGTGTGTGCTGCGTGGAGAACGTAAAAAAATAAGACGCAACCAGCTACGGTTGAGTGCAGCCTTGCGCCAATTTCTTTCCTGCCTGGGAAATACCTGCTCTGCCACAGTTAATAACTCTGCAAAAGTAAAGTTCTGTGACACTTTTGCAGGGCCGCAACACAGTGTCAGTTATTAAACTTATTATTTAGTGAATAGACGCAGTGGGCCTATCCTTTTAAACAAAAGGGAAAAAAGTATATTTGCCCTGCCTCTGTCAGTCCTAAGGGCTCTGGGTACGTGTGTGCTGCGTGGAGAACGTAAAAAAATCAGACGCAACCAGCTACGGTTGAGTGCAGCCTTGCGCCAATTTCTTTCCTGCCTGGGAAATACCTGCTCTGCCACAGTTAATAACTCTGCAACAGTAAAGTTCTGTGACACTTTTGCAGAGCCGCAACACAGTGTCAGTTATTAAACTTATTATTCAGTGAATAGACGCAGTGGCCCTATCCTTTTAAACAAAAGGGAAAAAAGTATATTTGCCCTGCCTCTGTCAGTCCTAAGGGCTCTGGGTACGTGTGTGCTGCGTGGAGAACGTAAAAAAATCAGACGCAACCAGCTACGGTTGAGTGCAGCCTTGCGCCAATTTCTTTCCTGCCTGGGAAATACCTGCTCTGCCACAGTTAATAACTCTGCAACAGTAAAGTTCTGTGACACTTTTGCAGGGCCGCAACACAGTGTCAGTTATTAAACTTATTATTTAGTGAATAGACGCAGTGGGCCTATCCTTTTAAACAAAAGGGAAAAAAGTATATTTGCCCTGCCTCTGTCAGTCCTAAGGGCTCTGGGTACGTGTGTGCTGCGTGGAGAACGTAAAAAAATCAGACGCAACCAGCTACGGTTGAGTGCAGCCTTGCGCCAATTTCTTTCCTGCCTGGGAAATACCTGCTCTGCCACAGTTAATAACTCTGCAACAGTAAAGTTCTGTGACACTTTTGCAGAGCCGCAACACAGTGTCAGTTATTAAACTTATTATTCAGTGAATAGACGCAGTGGCCCTATCCTTTTAAACAAAAGGGAAAAAAGTATATTTGCCCTGCCTCTGTCAGTCCTAAGGACTCTGGGTACGTGTGTGCTGCGTGGAGAACGTAAAAAAATCAGACGCAACCAGCTACGGTTGAGTGCAGCCTTGCGCCAATTTCTTTCCTGCCTGGGAAATACCTGCTCTGCCACAGTTAATAACTCTGCAACAGTAAAGTTCTGTGATACTTTTGCAGGGCCGCAACACAGTGTCAGTTATTAAACTTATTATTTAGTGAATAGACGCAGTGGCCCTATCCTTTTAAACAAAAGGGAAAAAAGTATATTTGCCCTGCCTCTGTCAGTCCTAAGGGCTCTGGGTACGTGTGTGCTGCGTGGAGAACGTAAAAAAATCAGACGCAACCAGCTACGGTTGAGTGCAGCCTTGCGCCAATTTCTTTCCTGCCTGGGAAATACCTGCTCTGCCACAGTTAATAACTCTGCAACAGTAAAGTTCTGTGACACTTTTGCAGGGCCGCAACACAGTGTCAGTTATTAAACTTATTATTTAGTGAATAGACGCAGTGGGCCTATCCTTTTAAACAAAAGGGAAAAAAGTATATTTGCCCTGCCTCTGTCAGTCCTAAGGGCTCTGGGTACGTGTGTGCTGCGTGGAGAACGTAAAAAAATCAGACGCAACCAGCTACGGTTGAGTGCAGCCTTGCGCCAATTTCTTTCCTGCCTGGGAAATACCTGCTCTGCCACAGTTAATAACTCTGCAACAGTAAAGTTCTGTGACACTTTTGCAGGGCCGCAACACAGTGTCAGTTATTAAACTTATTATTCAGTGAATAGACGCAGTGGGCCTATCCTTTTAAACAAAAGGGAAAAAAGTACATTTGCCCTGCCTCTGTCAGTCTTAAGGGCTCTGGGTACGTGTGTGCTGCATGGAGAACGTAAAAAAAGCAGACGCAACCAGCTACGGTTGAGTGCAGCCTTGCGCCAATTTCTTTCCTGCCTGGGAAATACCTGCTCTGCCACAGTTAATAACTCTGCAACAGTAAAGTTCTGTGACACTTTTGCAGAGCCGCAACACAGTGTCAGTTATTAAACTTATTATTCAGTGAATAGACGCAGTGGGCCTATCCTTTTAAACAAAAGGGAAAAAAGTATATTTGCCCTGCCTCTGTCAGTCCTAAGGGCTCTGGGTACGTGTGTGCTGTGTGGAGAACGTAAAAAAATCAGACGCAACCAGCTACGGTTGAGTGCAGCCTTGCGCCAATTTCTTTCCTGCCTGGGAAATCAAATCACTGGTAATACAGCATGCTGAGGGGTAGGGGTAGGCCTAGAGGACGTGGACGCGGAGGGCCAAGTGAGGGTGTGGGCACAGGCCAACCTCCTGATCCAGGTGTGTCGCAGCCGACTGCTGCGCGATTAGGAGAGAGGCACGTTTCTGGTGTCCCCACATTCATCGCCCAATTAATGGGTCCACGCGGGAGACCTTTATTAGAAAATGAGCAGTGTGAGCAGGTCCTGTCGTGGATGGCAGAAAGTGCTTCGAGCAAGCTATCATCCACCCAGAGTTCTGCGCCGTCCAGTGCTGCAAATCCGAATCCTCTGTCTGCTGCTCCTCCTTCCTCCCTGCCTCCTCACTCCACTACAATGACACATGCTCAGGAGCGGGAACACTCCCAGGAACTGTTCTCGGGCCCCTGCTCAGATTGGGCAGCAGTGGTTCCTCTCCCACCAGAGGAGTTTATCGTCACTGATGCACAACCATTGGAAAGTTCCCGGGGTCCGGGGGATGAGGCTGGGGACTTCCGCCAACTGTCTCAAGACCTTTCAGTGGGTGAGGAGGACGATGACGATGAGACACAGTTGTCTTGCAGTGAGGTAGTAGTAAGGGCAGTAAGTCCGAGGGAGGAGCGCACAGAGGATTCGGAGGAAGAGCAGCAGGACGATGAGGTGACTGACCCCACCTGGAGTGCAACGCCTACACAGGACAGGTCTTCAGAGGGGGAGGCACAGGCAGCAGCAGGGCAGGTTGCAAGAGGCAGTGCGGTGGCCAGGGGTAGAGGCAGGGCCAGACCGAATAATCCAGCAACTGTTTCCCAAAGCGCACCCTCGCGCCATGCCACCCTGCAGAGGCCGAGGTGCTCTAAGGTCTGGCAGTTTTTCACCGAGACGCCTGACGACCGACGAACAGTGGTGTGCAACCTTTGTCGCGCCAAGATCAGCCGGGGAGCCACCACCAACAGCCTCACCACCACCAGCATGCGCAGACATATGATGGCCAAGCACCCCACAAGGTGGGACAAAGGCCGTTCACCGCCTCCGGTTTGCACCGCTGCCTCTCCCCCTGTGCCCCAACCTGCCACTGAGATCCAACCCCCCTCTCAGGACACAGGCACTACCGTCTCATGACCTGCACCCACACCCTCACCTCCGCTGTCCTCGGCCCCATCCAGCAATGTCTCGCACCGCACAGTCCAGCCGTCGCTAGCGCAAGTGTTGGAGCGCAAGCGCAAGTACGCCGCCACGCACCCGCACGCTCAATCGTTAACCGTCCACATAGCCAAATTTATCAGCCTTGAGATGCTGCCGTATAGGGTTGTGGAAACGGAGGCTTTCAAAGCTATGATGGCGGCGGCAGCCCCGCGCTACTCAGTTCTCAGTCGCCACTACTTTTCCCGATGTGCCGTCCCAGCCCTGCACGACCACGTCTCCCGCAACATTGTACGCGCCCTCACCAATGCGGTTAGTGGCAAGGTCCACTTAACTACGGACACGTGGACAAGCACAGGCGGGCAGGGCCACTACATCTCCCTGACGGCACATTGGGTGAATTTAGTGGAGGCTGGGACAGAGTCAGAGCCTGGGACCGCTCACGTCCTACTCACCCCCAGAATTGCGGGCCCCAGCTCGGTGGTGGTATGTTCGGCGGTGTATGCTTCTTCCACTAAAGCACCCTCCTCCTCCTCCTCCTCAACCTCTGTCTCGCAATCTAGATGTGTCAGCAGCAGCAGGACGTCGCCAGCAGTCGGTGTCGCGCGGCGTGGCAGCACAGCGGTGGGCAAGCGTCAGCAGGCCGTGCTGAAACTACTCAGCTTAGGAGATAGGAGGCACACGGCCCACGAACTGCTGCAGGGTCTGACAGAGCAGACCGACCGTTGGCTTGCGCCGCTGAGCCTCCAACCGGGCATGGTCGTGTGTGACAACGGCCGTAACCTGGTGGCGGCTCTGCAGCTCGGCAGCCTCACGCACGTGCCATGCCTGGCCCACGTCTTTAATTTGGTGGTTCAGCGCTTTCTGAAAAGCTACCCACGCTTGTCAGACCTGCTCGGAAAGGTGCGCCGGCTCTGCGCACATTTCCGCAAGTACCACACGGACGCTGCCACCCTGCGCACCCTGCAACATCGGTTTAATCTGCCAGTGCACCGACTGCTGTGCGACGTGCCCACACGGTGGAACTCTACGCTCCACATGTTGGCTAGGCTCTATGAGCAGCGTAGAGCTATAGTGGAATACCAACTCCAACATGGGTGGCGCAGTGGGAGTCAGCCTCCTCAATTCTTTTCAGAAGAGTGGGCCTGGTTGGCAGACATCTGCCAGGTCCTTCGAAACTTTGAGGAGTCTACCCAGGTGGTGAGCGGCGATGCTGCAATCATTAGCGTCACCATTCCTCTGCTATGCATCTTGAGAAGTTCCCTGCAAACCATAAAGGCAGCCGCTTTGCGCTCGGAAACAGAGCCGGGGGAAGACAGTATGTCGCTGGATAGTCAGAGCACCCTCCTGTCTATATCTCAGCGCGTTCAGGAAGAGGAGGAGGAGCATGAGGAGGATGAGGAGGAGGGGGAAGAGACAGCTTGGCCCACTGCTGACGGTATCCATGCTGCTTGCCTGTCATCATTTCAGCGTGTATGGCCTGAGGAGGAGGAGGAGGATGATCCTGAAACTGATCTTCCTAGTGCGGACAGCCATGTGTTGCGTACAGGTACCCTGGCACACATGGCTGACTTCATGTTAGGATGCCTTTCTCGTGACCCTCGCGTTACACGCATTCTGGCCACTACGGATTACTGGGTGTACACACTGCTCGACCCACGCTATAAGGAGAACCTTCCCACTCTCATTCCCGAAGAGGAAAGGGGTTCGAGAGTGTTGCTATACCACAGGACCCTGGCGGACAAGCTGATGGTAAAATTCCTATCCGACAGCGCTAGTGGCAGAAGGCGCAGTTCCGAGGGCCAGGTAGCAGGGGAGGTGCGGAGATCGAGCAGCATGTACAGCCCAGGCAGTGCAACAGTCTTTAAGGGCCTGGACAGCTTTATGGCTCCCCAGCAAGACTGTGTCACCGCTCCCCAGTCTAGGCTGAGTCGGCGGGAGCACTGTAAAAGGATGGTGAGGGAGTACGTAGCCGATCGCACGACCGTCCTCCGTGACGCCTCTGCCACCTACAACTACTGGGTGTCGAAGCTGGACACGTGGCCTGAACGGTGGTATGCCCTGGAGGTGCTTGCTTGTCCTGCGGCTAGCGTCTTGTCGGAAAGGGTGTTTAGTGCGGCTGGGGGAATCATCACAGATAAGCGTACCCGCCTGTCAACCGACAGTGCCGACAGGCTAACACTCATCAAGATGAACAAAGCCTGGATTTCCCCAGACTTCTCTTCTCCACCAGCGGACAGCAGCGATACGTAAGCAATACGTAGGCTGCACCCGCGGATGGAAGCTATGTTCTCTCTCACCATCCAAAACGGGGACATTTCTGCTTCATCAATCTGTGTCTAATATTCCTCCTCCTCCTCCTGCTCCTCCTCCTGAAACCTCACGTAATCATGCTGAACGGGCAATTTTTCTTAGGGCCACAAGGCTCACTCATCTAATTTTTCTAAACAATTTTTATATGTTTCAATGCTCTTAAAAGCGTTGAAACTTTAACTTGAACCAATTTTTAGTTAAACTGGGCTGCCTCCAGGCCTAGTTACCACTTAAGCCACATTAACCAAAGCGATTAATGGGTTTCACCTGCCATCTTGGTTGGGCATGGCCAATTTTTACTGAGGTACATTAGTACTGTTGGTACACCAATGTTTTGGGGCCCTCACCTACAGTGTAATCATAGCAATTTGTATGTTCTTCGCCTGCACTCATGGTACAGAAGTGTGTGCGGGGTTGGCCTACACTTTAGCTACATAAATGTAACTTGGGCCTTGGCTATACTGCAGCTACTGAAATGGAACTAAGACTATGCTCCTCCTATACTGCTGCTTCGGAATTGTTCCTGGGGCCTGTGTAGGCTGCTACAATGACTTAAATGGAACTAAGACTATGCTCCTCCTATACTGCTGCTTCGGAATTGTTCCTGTGGGCCTGTGTAGGCTGCTACAATGACTTAAATGGAACTAAGACTGTGCTCCCCCTATAATGCTGCTAGTGATATGTTAGTGGGGCCTGTCGCTAATGCTACGGCTGAAATGTTACTAATTCTGGGCTCTGCCTATACCGCTGCTAATGGTATGTCTCTGGGGTGTGGAAACAGAGGCTTTCCAAAGACATGATGGCGGCGAGGCCATTTCCCACCAACGCTGTTACTGTTAAGGTGCATATAACCACGGACACGTGGATAGGACACGTAGTGCCTCCAAAACATCCCCCGCCACGGCCCACTTAATCCTGGCCACATTCCGAAAACCAACAAAATAAAACCGTGCTACTAGGTCCGCAGTCACCACCACATTACCACCAACGCGGTTACTGTTAAGGTACATATTACCAGTCTGACTGGGGCATGCAGTGTTGGCCGGAGCCCACCTGCATTAAGCATGACATTACTACCTCAGCTGTGTTGGGCAATGCAATGGGATATTTTTGTGTATCGCCGGTGGGTTCCAGGGAGCCACCCATGCTGTAGGTGCACACGGAGTTTAACCTACATGTGTCCACTTGTAAAGAACCCCAGTCTGACTGGGGCATGCAGTGTGGGTCGGAGCCCACCTGCATTAAGCACGACATTACTACCTCAGCTGTGTTGGGCAATGCAATGGGATATTTCTATGTACCGCCGGTGGCTTCCTGGCACCCACCCATGCTGTGGGTCCACAGGGAATTATAAATGCATCTGTTTCCACTTGTAAAGAACCCCAGTCAGACTGGGGCATGCAGTGTGGGCCGAAGCCCACCTGCATTAAGCACAACATTACTACCTCAGCTGTGTTGGGCAATGCAATGGGATATTTCTATGTACCGCCGGTGGCTTCCTGGCACCCACCCATGCTGTGGGTCCACAGGGAATTATAAATGCATCTGTTTCCACTTGTAAAGAACCCCAGTCAGACTGGGGCATGCAGTGTGGGCCGAAGCCCACCTGCATTAAGCACGACATTACTACCTCAGCTGTGTTGGGCAATGCAATGGGATATTTTTATGTACCGCCGGTGGGTTCCAGGGAGCCACCCATGCTGTCGGTCGACAGGGACTTCACAATAGGGAGTTGTACCTGCCTGTGTCTATGAATTAAAAAGCCTGGTCTGACTGGGGCATGCAGAGACACCTTGACAGAATGAATAGTGTGTGGCACATAGGTTCCCCATTGCTATGCCCACGTGTGCAGCTCCTGATGGCGGTGGCACAGGATTCTATTTCTCATTGCTTCTGTACAGCATTGTGGGCTATCGCCCCGCCCCTTTTAAAGAGGGTCGCTGCCTAGCCATGCCAACCTCTGCAGTGTGTGCCTGCGGTTCCTCCTCATGGCAGACGCATTTCTAAATAGATATGAGGGTGGTGTGGCATGAGGGCAGCTGAAGGCTGCGCAGGGACACTTTGGTGTGCGCTGTGGGGGGGAGGGGGGGCGGTTGGGCAGCATGTAAGCCAGGAGAAGTGGCAGTGGAGTGTCATGCAGGCAGTGATTGTGCTTTGTTGGAGGTAGTGTGGTGCTTAGCTAAGGTATGCCATGCTAATGAGGGCTTTTCAGAAGTAAAAGTTTTTGGGAGGGGGGGGGCCCACTCTTGCCGCTATTGTGGCTTAATAGTGGGACGTGGGAAATTGAGATGCAGCCCAACATGTAGCCCCTCGCCTGCCCTATCCGTTGCTGTGTCGTTCCCATCACTTTCTTGAATTGCCAAGATTTTCACACAAGGAAACCTTAGCGAGCATCGGCGAAATACAAAAATGCTCGGGTCGCCCATTGACTTCAATGGGGTTCGTTACTCGAAACGAACCCTCGAGCATCGCGAAAAGTTCGTTCCGAGTAACGAGCACCCGAGCATTTTGGTGCTTGCTCATCTCTAGTCATGTGCTGTCCATGAAATTACACAAACAGCACACAAACCGAAAATATGACCATATGCCTTTTGCTTTATGTGTATAGTTGCACATCTTGAGGTTTTGGTCAAATAATGCAAAGAGGAGAAAGAAGAGAAGATCTTTTTTAGAGGAAGAAGCAGCAAGTGACTCAGTGGTTAGCACTGTTGCCTTGCAGCACTGTTGTCCTAGGTTCAAATCTGAACATGGAGTTGGTATGTTCTCCCTATGTTTGTGTGAGTTTTCTCAGGCTCATACAAGCATTCTTGCAGATGTTGTCCTTGGTCTGATTTGAACCTAGAACCCTAGTTCTGCAGGTCAACAGAGCTAACCGCCAAACCACCATATAGCCCCACACATGTTGTATCTATATCAGGATTTGTGCTCAAAGCTCAGCCCACAGACTATTACTGCACTCCACTATGCCTCCCTTTCACTGAAACGTTTCAGTAAGATTCTTCAGCGTGTCAAACTACTAGTGAGGGTGATCAATGAGTGGAACAGGTTACCACAGGAGGTGGTGAGTTCTCCTTCAATGGAAGTCTTCAAACAAAGGCCGGACAAATATCTGTCTGTGATGATTTAGTGAATCCTGCATTGAGCAGGAGGTTGGACCCGATGACCCTGGAGGTCCCTTCCTATTTATTGGTTTTGAGTGCTTTGATTTTAATAATATTAATAAAAGTTATATTTTAGAAAAAATAATTTTTCCTTGCGTTTTGGTCCATCTCTGAGATTTAGTTGATTAATTGTTATTGGCCTTCTGTGATAGATTTCTTTAATAATAATTTAAAAATACTGCACACTATTAGCAATAGGTGAATTTTTAGTGATAGCAACTAATTCAGTTGTGCTGTTATATTATTTAAAATAGTGATTATGAGGTGTATTTCTTTTTGGTAACTGCTGAATAACATTTCCACTCATGGAAAACCCCTGCTTTCATGCCTTCTGAAAGGACCTCACTGTAAGGGAAGATAAATCATTTATCATTCTTGCCTACCATTACATTCTGGCTTAGATATGTTGATTATTTTGCCAAACATTTTTGGACAGGCTCAAATGTGTTATACATACTGTAAAAGTGACAATCTTGGTAATGCTGTGTTCTGGGGAACCCCTCACTAGGTTCCAATGAACCTGGGGGATCCTGGTTGGGAAACATTGGTTTAGACATCATCTAATTGGAATCTTTAACCCATTTTCATTGTAAAATGACAATAAAGCAACACTATCACAACATACCTTTTTAGAATGAATACTATAAAACCTGGAAAATAAAATGTGGAAAAATATTTTGTTCCGAGCTTAACCTGCCACTGAATATTTGTGATAAACTGGCAATTTAAAAGCCAAGTCACACTGAAAAATGTCAGTAGGACCCACAGAGTTGATTACATTGTGCTGATGTGTATTATTTGGTTTTAAAGTACTTCTGATGCTTCAGTTTGTTTTTTTTTATCTGTCCACAAAGAGAATATAAAAATGTCACCGTCTAAACTCTCAAATGTGATGATTGACATCATAGCTTAACATTTAATCATGTATGGATTTATTGCATAGTGATTTCCGTACCCGCAATAGCATACGCTGTTTAACTGTATTTCGCCGGCAGCCTATGTAAACAAGCTCACCTTTATTTTATTTTAATGTGACATTCACCGTTTGCGTTTTTTTTCTTCCTGGTATGCTAATTATTGCATATAAAATATTTGGGGGGGGTTATTATTATCGTAGATTTTATGGTTTTTAGAGTGAGATGGGATGATATTGAACACACAAATAATGACAAAGACAGCAATGTGTTGTAAAGAGAATCATTTACATTTTCAGAAAGCAGATGTACTTTCTCAGAGACATCTAATATAATGGAATTAAGCAGTTTAACCAGCAGGGTAGAATGGACCATTTCAGCTTTCCAACATCAATAATGACACAGTAACACTCCTGAATAAAGAAGCACGTGAATTTCACAACAATTCACATCCTGCTTTTGAAGTTTTGTAAAGCTGGCGGATGGGTAAAATATATTGAAACATTGTATGTACATCTGTTTTTGTTTTTTTTTTTGTTTTTTTTCCTCCCGTTTCTTTTTTGTTTTTTTTCTTTCCAAACAGGATGTTTAAATGCTACCGTGAAAACATGAAATGTACTTGAGATGTCTTTTGATTCTGCCATCAAATTATATTACGGAGAGCTGAATAATTTACAAAGTAGAAAGTGATCGGCCGAATGCTGTCTAACCCGATCAAACACAGGTCAATGCCAGCTAAGCAGCCTTGTGAAATTTCCTCCTCTGTAGCAGCTAAATGCTTAGTAACTGCAGAAAGCCTAGAATTGAGACACAATTACACTGCCATTGTTTAAATAATCAAACTGTGACCTCCAAGGTTAAATCCCATAATTGGAGTGATACTTCAAAGCACAGCCTACCTTTTCAGCATCGTTTGTGCATTTGGATAGGGGAAAAAAATACAGTATGAAAGCTGCAGAGGCGCAGCGAAGAGTAATCGTATAAAATAAGTACACTGTAAAGAGATTCGATAGTATTGCAGAATGCTGACAACAGAAATGTTACATAAATATACTTTTACGCAAACAATCTAGTACATTGACTAACATTTGTATGTATGGAAATGAAATTAGAAAAATTGCAACAATGTTTCAATTTTTAACGTAAGGCTGTACAATTGCAAAATAATAATCTGTGCAAGGGTGTATTCATACACATTTTAACAGTGCGAGTTCCATCCGATTTCGATATGGTCAGAACTCACATTGGAAAATAACACATCAATTTTAAAGGGTTAATTTACATGAGTGATTTTTCACTCACACCGATAGTGCAAGATACAAAAATCATAGCTTATCCTATTTTTGGGTGATTGTGTTCAAGAATTGCCCCATAGTTCCTATGAGAGAAATCACACACACATGTAAATGGGTGTTTCATGCAAGTGCAATGATTTTTTTCTATTTTTACTACTGAAATAACGAGCAATGTTCACACGTGTGAAAAACGTGCGTGAAAACCGCATCGCAATTGCAGGAAGAATTACTGCCTTACAACGATATTGCAATTTCCCATGTGAACGCACCCTCAAGCAAAGGAGTTAGGAATCTGTCCATAAGAGGTTACAATAGAGAGCTGTATTTGCATGGGCGCAATGGATGAAACTTGCACAAGTAAATAACTCATTATTTTCTATTGGTTTATACACATGTGCAATTTTTCTGTCAGATTAAGAACCCAAAATAGAAAAATCGCAGCATGTCCTATTTTTGTGCGATTCTTGTTCAACAATCACCCATTGTTTTCTAGGGGTGCATGAAAAAAATTGCATACCATGCGGTTCACAAGCAAGTGCGATGCATTTTTTCCATCTTAACTATTGGAACAATTTGAATTCTTTTCAGATGCATGAAACATACGTGTGTAAAAATCATATGTACAGCGATGAGATGCATTTTTAAGCTGAAACGCATCACAATCGCTGAAAAATTCCAGTTTTATAAGTGCGATATTGGTCTTGTTTTCTCGGACCGATATCAAACTCACCCGTTTAAATACAGCCTCAGGCCGCAATCAGATGAGCGTGGTTTACACGCTTGTAAGCAACGTGTAAAACCACGCTCCTGACATGTAGGATCGCATGACTGGGTTGTCTCTAGCTCCGTGGAGCAGCCCGATCACACGTCCGTGGTGCAGGCAGCTGGCCTCCATGGCTCCCATAGGAGCCTATGGTAAGCACCCTGGACAGCACGCACCACGGAGCTGACAAGTGAGTTGTCACTCTCTGCCCATTCTTTTTTAGAAGCGTAGATTGTGCGTTTCTAAAAATGGTCCATGTGAGTGCTTCCACAGCAACTTATTGGTTGGTATAGAAGCGTGGTTTTACACGCTGCTATAGCAGCGTGTAAAACAACCTCGACTGACTGAGCCCTTAGGCCTCGGTCAGACAAACATTTTTTTCCACGCATGAATAGGCGCGTGAAAAGAGCACTTCTAAAAGAACCAATGGGTTTCTATAGAAGCATTCACATGAACATTTTTAGATGTGCAAAATACTCGCACTTGCCAAAGATGGGATATGCGAGTGCAACTCGCATCTAAGGTCTGTGCTTCGCGCAAAAATACCTGTCGTATCTTTGGAGCGTGTTTTCCATAGACTCCTATGGGAGCTGGAAAACATGCACCACATACATCCGATCGCGTGAATGGGCCACTTTAATAGCCGAAATTCACCTGTTCACGCAATTTTTTCCACAAGCAAAGGGCGATCTTTTTGCACGCCTATTCATGCGTCGAAAAAACGCTTGTCTGACCAAGGCCTTAGGCTACATTCATATGACCGTGAAACTCCTGTGAAAATTAACTCTATTCCTTTTTATGGAGTCCTACATATGAGCGATCTTTTTCTCTCAGAGAAATGCTGCAAGGTAAGAAATTGCTGCATATCCTATTTTTCCACATTCCTCAGAAAGCATCGCCCATTGTTTACAATGGGACAGTCAAACACATTGCATGCCATATGATCTGCACGCTAGTGCAATGTGATGTTTCCCACTGAAATCAATGGGAAATACTTGCCGATCCTTCAAACATGTGTGAAACAAGCGCCGGAGGATCAGAAATTTAGAGAAGCAATGCAAGGCATTTTTGCATGAAAAAATGATACTATTCTCACTCATGTGAAGGTAGCCTAATGGAGATGATAGTAGGTGGAACACATTGAATTCATACTATGGGCAAATATAAACTAGCCACCTAGTCAAATATAGAGCAATGTAAAGAATTTAGCTAAAACACAACATCAAAGTGTGATTAGTGGAGCAGCAACAACAAAAACCATCACTAATCATAAGAATAAGAGGTTCCAATGCCCATGGCTGGGACAGAATATATGCCATCCTGAATCCATGTCTGGTTAGCATGTCATAAAAGGCAGGAGAAGATCATCAACATTATTAGGTCAGATCTAAACAGGGGTTTCAGTGGCAGCCTTGCCCTTCTGTTCTATCACAGCAACTCTTAGTGGAAATTACAGAATAGCATTTTTGTATGTCTTTACAAACAATACAACATATGAAACCGAAAAAGTACCAACTATTGTATATGGCCATTTTATGACATACAAACTGGATTTGCCACAAATGTCAGAATGATAAAGGTCCAAGCAATACAATTTGATATTAAATAGATTTTTGGCGACTTTACTTGTTTCGCTCATTTACGTTGCATATACATTTTCCACAGTGCTGTACAGACTCATCACATATATTGGGCCCAATCCACATGGGGTCTCACAATCTATATTCACCTATTAGTATGTTTTTGGATTGTGGGAGGTAAATGGAGTACCCATGAAAACACAAGGAGAACATACAAACTCCCTGCAGATGTTGCCAATGGTTGGGTTCGGTTGGGTTGAGCACTGAAATGCAACAGTGTTAACTACTGAGCCACCGTGCTTAAATATTGATGACCTATCCTTAGGATATCAGATCAATTGGGAGTACGACATCACATTCATTGGCCATATGGTCTTTCTACAACTCAATCTGATTCATGTAAAAGAGACTGAGCTTCAATACCAGGTACTGCCACTACAAAATGTACAGCGCTATGTTTGGTATAGAATGAAGAAGCCACAGTGTTCAGCTGAACACCACTTACCCTTTAAACAGCTGATTAATGAAGTCAGAATCTCACATGTCTTATATTTATTACCTATCCTAAGAATAGGTCATCAACATGTAAGTACTGGATAATCCCTCTAAACTAATATCGGGAAAACTTCTTAAGATATGATCTTAAGGGGGCCTTCACACTGGCAGTAAAATCGTGCAATGCAAGAGTGAGTAAAAACACAGAATTATGAAACCAATGATTTTTAATGATTTCCTTCACATCTGCAATGTTTTCACTCATGCGATGTTGCAAGAGAAAAAAATTGTGGCATGACCTATCTTTATGCGTTTTGTGTTTTTTGTTTATCACCCATGTTTCCCTATGGAGCCTCATTTTTATCGCATCGCAAAGCAGGAACTTGCAATTTTCTTGCAGTGATATCGCGATCGTCAGTGTGAAGGAGCCCTTAGGGCGCCCACCCACTGGCGATTTTTTTTCCCTGCGAGATTCGCAGCATTTTTTTCTCTGCAGGGGTCTATGGGACTTGTAATGTTAAAATCGCAATCGCGCAAAATCGCGATTTCGCGGTAAATTGCGATTTTGCGCGATCGCGATTTTAACATTACAAGTCCCATAGACCCCTGCAGAGAAAAAAAAGCTGCGAATTTCGCAGAGAAAAAAATCGCCAGTGGGTGGGCGCCCTAATGTTGCTTTATTTTTATTATTTTTTTAAGATGGTAAAGTGCTTTTCAGAACTAACAAATTGATGGCTGCTATGCCTTTTTCAGATCATTGTAGAATGGTTCTATGTGCGGCCCTTTATTTATCTCCAATAATGGGATCAGATTCCTATAAGGGAACGCAGAGAAGCCTTTCATACTGTTATGTTGGGAATGGGTTTGCTTCTTCAGCAAGTATGTGATCCTGTTTTGGAGCTAAATATAAAACTCTCACATCCCCTCGCACACAGTGATATTCAGTACCCGTATCCCATGAGTCCCAAAAAGAAATCTATGGCATAGATTATACCCCTGCGTACCTTCATTAAGGAAAAACAATGATTTCATAACTGAAATATACCTAAGCTGATCAGAATACCTTTTTGCCACCTTGAATCTTGCTCTGCCACATAAGAAGACACCTGCATTATAAATGGCATATAGTAGGTGCAGCGTCCGAGGAGCGGGCCACAGCCTAGGAGACAACAGGGTAGAGTTTGGACCTTGTTACTGTGGCTCTACCATCTCCCATCCGAAGGGTAACCGGTGACATGTCCAAGGGGCGAGGGCAGGTTAATAAACAGGGAACCTAATACTGGATTACCTTAGTCCTGTTTTGTGTCACGCGTGATGCCACCATTTCTTCTGTCGCAAGATTCCTGGCTCGTGGAGTAAATCCTCTCTTGCGCAGCTTCTGTGAGGGAATTCCTAATTGGTGGAGTAAATCCACACACACATGGGTACTGTTTAAGACACAGCCTCTGGAAACGGATGGGTAACTGGTCATTTAACTTGAATAGAACTTTGTACAATTAGCAGTAGTTTCACAGGAGCTTGATAAGTGGTGTGATAGGGAGAACTCATGGGTAAGCAGGTGAAACCCCAGTCTTAGTTATCTGTAGGTCCTGGGCCCGGCAACACACTTTCCTCTCTCTCTGTCTCTACTGGTACACGCGTTGAACGTAAACATGCTGCTGACTCCGGGGAGTAGTAGTCCCATGCAGCCATCAAACTCTCCTTTCAGCCTCTTCCATTCTGGGCCACATGAAGCTGAAGGTGCCTGTGTGGTCCTCTTGCAGATCTCCATAGAACACACTCTCCTCTTGCAGCCCAGAGCAGAACCCGGCACTCAACTTGCACACACCTTGCAAACACATATATCTCCCAAGGTCACATGAAAAACAAACGGATACATTTTTCAGACAGTCAGTTCACATATCAGACAGTTAAGCCTTTCAGTGCTGCAGCTATGCAATACACATCATTCATGCAACACAGAAGACACTGACATCACATAGACAAATGCATGCATACAGTTATGGAGGGGCCCCATTGTACCAAGCCACTACTTATGGTAGAAGTCCTGTTACATATGTTGCATTAGGATCCAGGAGCTTTTTAGCTATGCCTCTGCTGCAAACCATGACAGCTACTTTGTGAGAAGATTTCTTTGTAAAATACTGTTGCACTCACTTGGTATGCTACCCACAATCTTCTACATTTTTGTCAATGTGTGTTTGTTGGAGCATCACGCACAAACGGTACAATCGATTGTCATGAACTTTCGCACATAATATAACTTTGACCCAGAGAAGGTTATAGGCTAAAAAAAATTCAGAAATGTTGTTGTTCTGGCAACCTTATTTGCATTTTTTGCCTTTGCTTGAATTTTAATGCATCAACCCAAATGTGCTTTCACCAGTGGATTCTACGGACTCGATTTAGTGTTCCTGGTGATTTCCAACAAGTAATTCCCACTAGAAGAGTCCTCCTGAGCGTTCAAAATGTGTGTTTCAGGACTGCTTCTTAGCCCCAGTCTAACCCTGGTGGAGCCACCAATCATTTGCCCATTTTGTCCTTCCTAATTCCGCCTTGGAGTTTTGTATGGATAACAGTTTACAAAAATGATCTGTTCCCAGACAGGAATACAGGGAGCAAAGTTATGAACACCGGCCCTCATTTATCAACAAACAGTAAAAAACAGTTTTTGGTGACCATAGCAGCCAATCACAGAGCAGTTTTCATTTTATCTTAGCACTAAGAGGATTAAATACTGTTGCCCATAGCAACCAATCACAGCACAGCTTTTATTTTACCTTAGCAGTATAATATATAGCAACTAGAGATGAGCGAGCATACTCGCTAAGGGCAATTGCTCGAGCGAGCATTTCCCTTAGCGAGTACCTGCTCGCTCGAGAGACAAGGTTCGGGTGCCAGCGCGGGGGAGCGGTAAGTTGCGGCAGTCAGCAGGGGGAAGCGGGGGGAGAGAGGGAGAGAGAGATCTCCCCTCCGTTCCTCCCCGCTCTCCCCCGCAGCTCCCTGCTCACGGCCGGCACCCGAACCTTTTCTCTCGAGCGGGCAGGTACTCGCTAAGGGCAATGCTCACTCGAGCAATTGCCCTTAGCGAGTATGCTCGCTCATCACTAATAGCAACCAATGATGGCGCAGCATTCATTGTACCTCGGCAGAATAACAAATGAAAGCTGAGCTATGATTGGTTGCTATTGGCAAAAAAAATGCCAAATTTTACTCAAATCGGAACAGAACTGGGGATTTGTATATGACACAAGCAAACAGGCAAGCGAAGGACCTGCCTGGGCAGAAGGACAACAGCAGCACTTAAAGTAGCAGCCGCTCGTGTAGCTGCAGCGCCGGAGCAAACTAACGCCCGACTCAAGAATTAACTCACTCGACAAGCCGCTGACCAATTTGAATCATTGAATTTGTCTATTTTAAGTTAATACAGTCACATAGCATTAGTCAGCATAGGTGTACTTCCACGTATTTATGCGTATATTATGATGTCATCTTTTCTTACCTAAAATGTCCCGTTTTGTATGCACGCGCTCTGTATCGAGTTCCTAGGCTAGAACAGTATAAACAGGTGCAGTCCACTTGCATACACAAGCTGATACAATCTGACTCTCTCTGAAGAGCTATTTATAATGGAACATGTCGGAAACGTTGCACTAGAATACTATATTTTCAGGGACAAACTAGGACTTGACTTTGGGGAGCCCTTTTTCAGAATACCCCTAATGTTGGTTGCTCTGAGGATCATGAACAGGTTCTTCGAAGTAGGTTTGGGAGCACAAGACAACTGACTAATAGACGTGAGCTAGCATGCTCGTTTAAGCCTGCTACTCGAGCGAGTAGCAGTCTTTTCAAGTAACTGTGTACTCGCCGGAGCAGCATGCGGGGGGCGGCGGGGGGGGGGGGGGGAGGGAGCAGGGGTGTGAACTGGGGGGCAGCGGGGGGAAAGAGAGAGAGACATCTCTCTCACTCTCCTCTCGCTCCCTCCCGCCACCCCCTGTCGCCCCCCTGCATGCTGCTCCGGCGAGTACACAGTTACTTGAAGACTGCTACTTGTTCGAGTACCAAGCTTAAACGAGCACGCTAGCTCATCTCTACTGACTAACTGTTGTGCATGCAGATAATACAAACCCTGTCACAGTCCGTATCTCATAGAAAAAGTGTGATGTTCATATTGGATACTGTATTAATGTTTACACAAAGTTTTAAAGCACGTTTAATAAAAGTTATATTTTAATATATATTGGAATCAGTGACCAATAGGTCTTCATTTTGGCAAGTTTCTGTACACTTATATATCATTTTGTGATTAAATGCATAACATGTACACTATTATTGGCTTCTGTTTTATCAGTTTTCAAGAATGGCTGAGATAGGTTCCATCCAGGCTTCTCTGGGGGTTCTGTTTTTGGAGTTTTAAATGGGCACCGTGAAGGGACCCTTGGAAAGAGCCAGTCACAAAATATGATTGAAGCCTAAGAAAAATGCTTAATAATTATTATAGCTCTGGAACAATTTCTCACTAAAGGCCCGTGGAAAAGAGCGCATCTAAGTGAATGTAATGAGAATTCTAAATGTGAAAGGTGCTATTACGTATGCTGGCTTTATTAATGTCTGTTGATGCAGTTTATAGGATACGTTCACACATGCAGTTTTTGTTCAGTTTTTTTAATGCAGTTTTTGAAGCCAAAACTAGGAGTAGATCCAAAAGAGAGTAGAAGCTGTATCCATCCTATATTTTTCCTCTCTTTCTATGATCCTCAGTTCCTCACCTGATTTTGACGTTAAAAACCAAATCTAAATAAAAAATCAACATATAAGGGGTGAAGCAGCTTCCTGAAGGGAGGTTAATGCTTTGGAGCGTTTTGTTTTATTATTGTTATACGTTTGTTCCCTCAGGCATGGGGCTAGGGTAGTCGCATGGTGCTGTGGGCAGCAGGGCAGTGCTGGCATTACCAAGTGATGCCCACCATAGACAGATGACATAGTTTCCAGTGAAGCAAAGTAGAGAATCCAGTTCTGCCCATGAGCATGCTCATCAGAGATAAGGGAAGAAGCTGGTAGAAGACGAAATCAACTCCCACTCAGGCCGCCTGCAGACGGGTGGGTCGGATCCGGCGGCGCGAATTCTCGCCGCAGGATCCGACCCCAGCGCCTGCAGGAAGCAGCGCGTGCTCACCCCCGCCTGGCGGCCCCGGCTCTTTCATGTGCCGGCTGCCGGGCAGCCGGCGCATGCGCAGACCGGAGCCGGCGGCTGGGTGAGTGACGTTTCTGTGCGAGGCTCTGCGAGCCCCGCACAGGAATAGGACATGCCGCGGTTTGTTTGCCGCGCGACATTTCGCGCGACCAAACCACGGCCGTCTGCATAGGAGTGCGTATTGTAATGCACTCCTATGCAGGCTTTCAGTGGCGGAAATCCCGCGGATAATCCCACCGCGGGATTTCCGCCCGTGTGCAGGCGGTCTCAGTGGGACAAAAAGACTTTGGCACCTGACCACCGTTTCATTGCAGGAGAGAACCAGACTGAATATTCATCTGAAATAAAAAGTTTCTGACATTTTCGTAGTAGAATAGAGTCCTCCTTTAACCCCTTAAGGACCAAGCTGTTTTGTACCTTAAGGACCAGGCACTTTTTAGGGATTTTACCCATGTGACGGTTTTACTGCCCTATTTTGTTTTCTTTAGCTACCAAAATTATTTTTACAACTTTTTTTCCATGACATATAGGGTGATTTTTTAAATATCTTTTTTACTGACTTTTTGTCCCATTTTTTAGTTTTATTGGGGGTAAAATGCTAAAAAAAATAAAGATTTTTTTTAACATTTATAGTTTTTTTTATATTTAGTACATTTATGCTAAAATAAAGTACAGAAATGGGTTGTTCTATTTGTTTCGGACATTTTAATATATAGTATGTATAGTTTTGGTTTACAGGGCACATACGGCGACGGTTTTGGCTGGCGTCGGCTTTGTGTTATTTTCTTTCTTATGTATATATTGTTGTTTTATTCTATAATTTTGTTTTATTTGTGTACGTAATCATGTTTTTTACTATCTATGTCCCCCAACACGTCATATAAGACCTCTGGGGAACATTCTTTTTTTTTTTATTTGACGCTTTCCCACTGTAGCTGGGGCATCCATAGGAGCCCCAGTTAACGGGGAAAGCAACCCCTGTAGTGACATTAGTCACTAGCAGAGCTGGCTAGGGTCTAGTATGACCCTCCTGCTCTGCTGTAGCAGGGAACCCTGGTGGTCACATGACCCCTTGGCTCCTGTAGTGAAAGTTACACTTCTGCTTTTACTTTCTAATACACAGTGCTCAATGAGCGCTGTGTACTTAGGGAAGGAAAAGGCAGAAAGGATTAAATACCCCTCCTGCCTTCTCCTCTGGGTTATCAGCTGTCACTAACAGCTGATAACCAGTCCTGCCTCTAATTGATTGCAGAGGAAGGAGGCTTAAATCCCCGCCATAATTTTACTATTGGCGGGGTTTTAAGCCCAGGATCAGTATATTAACCGCGCCTGGTCCTTAAAGGGTTAAAACCACAGCAACAGGGGCGAGGTTGTAGAAAGCCTTATCGGCGCAACTTTGCCCTCTGGTTTCCAGTTACCATAGAGACTATTAAAGAGTCTGTCAAGTCCATTTGATAATTGAGACTGGTAAGCCCTGTAACCCCCCCTGGTCCTAGAAGTCCAAGCTTTAGGCCTGTTTTGAGAACTGCCTGCTGGTTCCATGTTACATGAACGCCAAGGCAGGAGTGGGTTCCAAAAAGCGGTGAAGCAATATCTGTCCTTTTTACTTGTTCTCCTTTTATGATCTACACCCGATTTTGACTTCAAAAACTGCAAAAAAACTTGAACAAAACATGCACTCATGACAGAACCCGAAGGGTTACATGCAAAAGGGCTTTCTAAGACATTAGATTTAGCAATTCTATTCATATTACTCAGTTTATAGGGTAAATAAATTTGCCAACCTTGGAACCAAAAATATAGGAACCCACCAAGAGCAGATATAAAGCACTGGAGATGACAAGGATTCCCTTTATGCTTGGGTAGATCAGGTGCTTTAGTCTCATTAGTATACAGCATTGTTGGATACATTTTATATGCAGCAGGTCTGAGAATACATTTTTGCTACCATATGCCAATGCTGGCACCTCATCTTCTCCTCCTTAGTTATGTATTCTAATATATCAGTTCTGCATTATTTCTATACAGTGTAATGAAGGATAGCTACACAGTGCAGCCTAGTATTTCTGCTGCTTGGTCCCACAAACTGGGGCTTGATATTTTCTGTTTCCCACGAATAAATCTCTTGTAACTCCCATCATGAGAATGTTTTTATATGCAATTATGTCTTGCAGCTGGGTTCTGTTAATTGAGCTCCTTTCTTCAGACAGATGGACCAGTGTAATACAATAGGTTCATCTTGACTTTGACAAACCACAGCAGACAAATATATATGAGGCGCTCTGCATATTTGGTGTATTTTGCCATTCAATCATTTCCAAAAAATTGCAAAATCATATCAACTACATTCGGCTCATTCATTGTCACTGCTGTGTAGTGTTGTACAGCAGAATTAATTCTTCATAAAACCCTGAAATATTTTAATAATAAAGCTACGGGAATAAGTAAATTGACAGTGAAACATTTACTTAGAAGAACTGTATAAAGAGCTCATAACACCTGACGACACAAATTCACTGCCAGAAATATGAATGGCATCTTTGATGTTACCACTGTCAGATTGGAGCTTCTTCGGACCTCCAGAAAAAAATTATTATGAGGACCCATTCTCTATGTGCTGTATAGAAAATATGTGCTCATCCACTTTTGGGGCTCATTCAGACGAGCGCTGTTTTCGCGCACTATAGCCACGAGAAAAGATTGCGGCTATAGTGCTGTAAAGATCGCGAGAACGGACTACTTCAAGTAGACGGTTCACACGATCCGAGGTGTGGGCTGCGTGCTTTCAAGGCTCCTATAGGAGCCTATGGAAAGCATGCAGTAAAGATAGGACATGTCCTATCTTTGCGTGCACCTCAGAGCCGACATGCAAGTTTGCACTCGCATGTCCTATCTTGTGTTGGGTGTGCCGATTCAGCGCTCCTAACATTCTCTCATGTGAACGCTTCTATAGGAACCTATTGGTTCCTTTTAGAAGTGCGCTCTGTACACTGCTAGCAGCGCAAAAAACACCACTCGTCTGAACAAGCCCTTAAAGGGACACGCCTATGATTTTTTAAATTTATTATGTAGCTATTCCCGCAGTAAATATAAGTGAGCTAGTGTTACCTTGATTAGGTATTCCTTTTTATCTGACCTCTTTCTCCTTAGACAGTCATGTGATCTCAATTTTGATTAGCTAAGATTTACTTGGGTTTATGTGCTCAGTTTCTCGTCAGTTTTTCAGTCTGTGTGTTGCATGATGTTACATGAATCCTTCCACAGAAACTGCATAAAGGGGGCACAGAAACTTCTATCACAGTTACTGATGATGATCAAACAGTTATAATAGAGGAGATCACAGCTCATTCTTCTGACTATATACTTATCGTCTGTAGCTTATTTAGAAGATTATAGAAGGCATAGTCTCTAGCTAATGCTGTGCTGATGCATAATGGAATTGATTTGAAAGTGTAAGCAAATTTTCACCGTCAGGGCTCAGTCACGCGGGCGCATCGGCGCCCGTGAAACTGCAGGTAGCAGACGGCCGTACCTGAAGACGGACGTCTCTCTGCAGCGCCGGAGGAAAGAACATGTGACCGGCTCCATTGCCTGTCATGTGTTCTTTTATCAGCGCTGCGGGGAGACGTCCGTCTTCAGGTATGGACGTCTTCTGTCAGTCACACGGGTGCATCAGCGCCGGTGTATGGGGGCCAATGCGCCCGTGTGACTGAGCCCTCAAGATGGTGATTGATAAGCATCACGCAGGAGACTGCACTGCATGGAAGTAACTGCAATACATATAGGAAAACGTCCAGAGTGTAACAGGCAATCAGGTAAGGGGGCAGGGATGGATAAATGTGTTTTTACAGGAGTGGCCCAGTAATAAAGTTGCAAGCTTTTTTTATTATTATTGCACATACTAGACATATCATTATGAATAAGGTCTAAAAGGCAATCTATTAATCAACCCATATGGGTAGACTGTAGTGGCAAATGAATGACTTCAAAGTTATCCCCAAACGGTGTTGGCTGAACCATTTGGAAAGGCTGACGTTAATGTCACTAATAGATATCCATTGCTTCCAGTCACTCACTGTTGGGTTGATGTCACACGGGAGTAAGCGCATTTAAGCCCACATTTTCACTGCGTATTTGTGCAACGGGTATTGTGTATTTCTGTGTTCATGGGCATGTTTTACTGTACTTTTTGCGCAACCAAAAAGTGCACATTTGCACACGCAAGAAAACAAGCAACCATGCTAATATTCAATGAAATGGGCAATTAAGTTAATTAGTTCAATATGTGCTATTTTCGTGTGCAAATGTGCTGGAAAATAGGCCATACTGCATATTATTTGTGCAAACAAATTGTGCGCACAAAATGCGCTTATGTGAACAAACCTTTTGAAATCAATGGACTCTATTCACTGCGTATTGCGCGCGCAAATACATTCTTGTGACACAAGCCTTAGCTGACCACATAGTTATTTGTGACAAAACTGAAGACCGGATTGTATTTTTTCTTTTTTGCTTAAAAATCATTTAAAAGGCAATTATTAACAACAGGTCACTTTCCATGAAGTCAAAAGTCACTTTTTAATAAATGGAATTATTATTTTTCTCCCCCACATGTACCATGCACACTTTTACACAGCTGTTGGTGAAATTAATAATTGATCTGTGTAAACAATGACAAACAAACCAAAGCTTGTTTGTGAACTGATACTGTCGCTGGCAGGTTGTATCGTGATGCAGATTCAGCATACGATGCAGCAGAGGGAGTTACAAATCAAAACAATATTCATTTGCTAACAAAGAACTGAAAATTAGTAATGTTATAATACAAGCAAGCAATTTAAAGTTTACCATAGATTCATCTTTCACTAGCTATGGCTAAATAAATCATAGGATTAATAATTTTTGTACAATAAGAATAATTTATATGTTATATTTAGAATTAAAGGAGATGTCCCGAGGCAGCAAGTGGGGTTATACACTTCTGTATGGCCATAATAATGCACTTTGTAATATACATTGTGCATTAATTATGAGCCATACAGAAGTTATAAAAAGTTTTATACTTACCTGCTCCGTTGCTAGCGTCCTCGTCTCCATGGTGCCGACTAATTTTCGGCCTCCGATGGCCAAATTAGCCGCGCTTGCGCAGTCCGGGTCTTCTGTAGTCTTCTATGGAGCCGCTCGTGCCAGAGAGCGGCTCCGTGTAGCTCCGCCCCGTCACGTGCCGATTCCAGCCAATCAGGAGGCTGGAATCGGCAGTGGACCGCACAGAAGAGCTGCGGTCCACGAAGGCAGAGGATCCCGGCGGCCATCTTCAGCAGGTGAGTATGAAGACGCCGGACCGCCGGGATTCAGGTAAGCGCTGTGCGGGTGGTTTTTTTAACCCCTGCATCGGGGTTGTCTCGCGCCGAACGGGGGGGGGGTTTAAAAAAAAAAAAACCCGTTTCGGCGCGGGACATCTCCTTTAAATAATAACAGCAAAACATATCAGCAATGTTGTAACTGGATCAGTCCTGTAGAACACAAATATAAAGCTCACAATGTAATGCACAGTTCATCCATAAAAAGGTTTACATTTCATTTTTTCTATGCAGAATCCCACCTAATCTTAAAGAAAAGCTGATTCCCGTATCCACCTAAACTGTCTCTTAAAATATCACAGTCCAGATTCGAGCACCTGGAATTTACACAGTGTCCTTATTATTAGCCCTTCCTATAACAAGCCTTCTAACATATCGTCCCTAGTGGTATGCTCATCTAATGGTTTCACTGAGGTTGGCCTCACTTACAACTCAGTGCCAGTGAACTCCTTGATGTTCTCCCTAGTTCTGATCTGTAAATCTTACAGTGCAATTCCATGCTCTCTTTGACTGAAAATAGAGAAGCTGTCATCTCTAGTAGCAGTAGCTTCATTCTCCATGATCAGTAATACTGCAAAAAGGTTTAGAGTTGCTAATGTTAATGGCAACAAACATCTTTGCTTTAGTGCAGAGGCTTGTAAGTACAGTAATACCAAAAGGAGGACAGTAAATGTTGTGCCAGAAAAAAATTACCTCTTATTATCCTTCTAAATGTACAACATTAAATTGAGAGTTTGGCATTTATCAAGAACATTTTCCATGGTGCATAAATCATAGGTTTGAAGATGTTATATTTTGTACAAAGGTCACAAAATGTTCTAGCCCAGCACATTCTGCTAATGCTCACCATCTGAATATATATATATATATATATATATATATATATATATATATATATACATTTTGTGTTCTTATTATATACACGCTGCGGAATATGTTGGCACTATATGAAGATTATATATATATATATATATATATATATATATATATATATGACAGATGGCAAAAGTGAGACATTTTTCCATTTCTTAAAAAAACAACTTGTTTAGAAATTGATGGCAGTAAGACATCTCACAAAGTTGGGACAGGATAAACAAACGGCTAAAAAAGTAAATGGTACTAATTATAACAGGTTGAGGGTCAATTTTCTACTTTGCTGCATGTATATACGAAGAGCATGCTTAGAGAGGCAGAATCTCTCGGAAGCAAAGCTAATCAGAAGTTGGCAATTTTTAGACACGCTTTTTCACAAGAACAATTTTCGAAAAATGCTCCTCAGCGTAAAATTGAACACAGTTCACAGTAAAATCCATACATGCAAGTTAAAGCTGTATCATGCCATATATCAACACAATGTAAGAATGCAGGCGTCTTCTCTGGGCCAAAGCTCATTTAAAATAGGCTGAACCAAAATGGAAAACTGTTCTGTGGTCAGATGAATTTGAAGAATGTAGATTTGAAATTGTTTTTGGAAACTGTGTCCTGCAGACTCAAGAGGAGAGGGACTATCCAGTTTGTTATCGGCGCACAGTTCAGAAGCCTACATCTCTGATGGTATGGAGTTGCATTAGTGCTACGGAATGGTCAGCTTATACATTATGAAAGAAATTATCAATGCTGAGCCGTATATAGAAGTTTTAGAACAACATATGCTCCCATCCAGACAATGTCTCTTTCAGGGAAGGCCTTACATATTTCAGCAAGACAAAACTAAACCCCATACTGCATCCAACACAACAGCATGGCTTCACAGAAGAAGAGTCTGGGCTGTCTGAAGTCCAGACTCATTCCTCTCCAAAAAAAACCCTCCAGCAATTGCTTTTCAATTCCCAGACATTTATTGACTGCTGTAAAAAGAAGAGGCGATGCTACACAAGGGTAGACATGGCCCTGGGCCAACTTTTCTGAGATGTGGTGCTGCCATTAACTTTGTAGATAAGTAAGATATTTTTAAATTAAATGGAAAAATGTCTCACTTTCACTGTCTGTGTTCTATGCTCCATTGTGAATAAAGTCTAGTTATGAGATTTCCAAACCATTGCATTCTTTCCTTCTTTACATTTAAATGTATTTACATCTTACACAGTGCTCCAACCTTTTTGGAATATATATATATATATATATATATATACATATATATATATATATATATATATATATATATATATATATATATATATATATTGAAAGAAGCATTTACTTCTTTCTTTACTGAAATTCTCATATAAGCATCAACACTCGACCCTTTTACTAGTGATGAAAAAGGGAACAAGTGACATCTTTGACTCAGATATTCCCAGGAGCAGCCAGTTTGATCTTGCCGGTCTAATGTATTGCACTTGTAACATTTTGTCCTTTCAACTTTAATGAATAAAAATGTTGCTGCTGATTAAGAGATGATAAATGCTGCGTGAACACTGGCTGCATCTGTACATATGTATATATTTATTGATTCGTAGCTAACATCCAGCTTCTAGTTACAGGTACACTAACGGAAGCCTTAAAATGATTGATGACTTAGAAGTGTGCTCTCAGAAACGTGTGGGCACTAGAAACAGTTTATGAAGTACGAAGAAAGTGAAATAGACCTTTTACTCCACAAGTCGCAGTGCCATGACAACCATTAATCTTCATAAACTACTCCTTGTTAGGATCACAGGAATGTAGAATTCAAGCATCTCGTTTAGATGTTAGACAGAAATAGGCCAGCTTCCCATTTCAATGACAAGGGATGCTACAGAAACACCTTCTTTATTTATGTGTATTGGTGATTACACTATTCCTACTGTTTTGCTATGATTCTTAGAAGCTGCTTGACTTTATAAGAATGACTGTAAATACCTTACATTAGTGGTCGGAGAAAGGGGCGAGACCTACTGTACTTTGAAACGCATTGCTCATTTGCAGTAGTATGTATTTAATATTTAATGAGTTTGAAATTCTAACACATCTATCCAATGGACTTAAAGGGGTTGTCCCGCGGCAGCAAGTGGGTCTATACACTTCTGTATGGCCATATTAATGCACTTTGTAATGTACATTGTGCATTAATTATGAGCCATACAGAAGTTATAAGAAGTTTTTCACTTACCTGCTCCGTTGCTAGCGTCCTCGTTTTCATGGAGCCGACTAATTTTCGGCGTCTAATGGCCAAATTAGCCGCGCTTGCGCAGTCCGGGTCTTCTTGTTTTCTCAATGGGGCCGCTCGTGCAGGATGCCACCTCCGTGTAGCTCCGCCCCGTCACGTGCCGATTCCAGTCAATCAGGAGGCTGGAATCGGCAATGGACCGCACAGAAGCCCTGCGGTCCACCGAGGGAGAAGATCCCGGCGGCCATCTTCAACCGGTAAGTAAGAAGTCACCGGAGCGCGGGGATTCAGGTAAGCGCTGTGCGGTTTTTTTTTTAAGTCCCTGCATCGGGGTTGTCTTGCGCCGAACGGGGGGGGGGGGGGGGGGGTTGAAAAAAAAAAACGTTTCGGCGCGGGACAACCCCTTTAAGTCAGTCTTTGACTACTCACTAATTCCTCTCCTCCGAACTCACTTGGCAGCAGCCAAAAGCTTCCTATTACCTTCCGATTTCAACTTTACAACTAGTACAGTCCTTTAGCTGTTCCAAGCAGTGTAACAGAAGCTCAAGACCATCAGAAAATGTGTCTCTAGTGCAGTGATTCCCATCTAAGGTGCTATGAAAACCTACCAGGGGTGCCGCAACAATCCTCAATGGAATCACAGTTATTGACCATATTATTGATAGATGGGTGCACTTGTTAAAGATGCAGGAAGTAGGATGAGGCAACATGCTAAATGCAGGCTAGTTTCACCCATGGCACACAGCCATACTACCTCGCTACTCTATTGGTACACCAGATGAGAGCATTCCCACAGAAAAAGCTGCACTTCCCACAACACAAATGGGTAGAAGTGCTTGAGCAAACCTTATGGAGAGGAAGATTTGAGTCTATATATATTGTTGGGGGAGAGGTTTGTGCCCAAATCCTCTGCTGCTTGTGAGGAGAAAGACATGTTTGTGCCAAAGTCTACTGCTGCACAGGTGCAAAATACTGGTGAGCAACCACTCATACATCTACCACATATTAGGCGTTGCTTCTTAGTATTATATTTGTGCATAGATGAGGCATATAAAGTGTGTCAGCCACACAGAACCATGTAATTCCCATGTAGGCTTATAGTCTATTAGTGATTCCACAATTTCATTCAGTGGGCTGCCATGCACCTTACAAGTGGACAAGAATAATGAATACCCCCTGGGCTCCACCAAACACTCCAAAGTCAGACTGTCCAGTGCAAAAATAGCAATAAATATAAAGTACTGGCGAAAATATGCAAGCTCCTGGGAAGTGGTATTCTCACCTTCTCTTGTACAGTATCAGTGTTTCTGGTGGGGCAATGCGCCACTTACTAATATAATATAGTGAAAGGGATTGGAGTTGGTCCTAAACCAACAAAGTCGGACAGCAGCCATGTGCTTTCAGAACCTGTGATGATGTCACCGTCATGTGATCAGTCACCGAGGCTCTGAGCTCTGCCTCTAATCACATGACGGTGACGTCATCACAGGTGCTAAACCAGCAGAGCCGGACAGCAGCTGTGTGTAGCCCTAGTGACTGAATTCCCATGAAATCCCTCATTCAGTGCACAGGATTGATGGACCTGTGATGACATCACCGTCATGTTAACAGGGACGGAGCTCAGAGGCCTGGTGACTGATCACATGATGGTGACATCATTACATGTAACTCATACACTCACGCAGTCTCTGATTTCTGATTTCTTGATCGTTGAAGGGCACATCTTCCTGCAAAGTTATTGACTAGTTATTGAAAGACAAATGATTGCTTGTTTACATAGGACAATAACTGATCAGTGACTATTTTTAGACAAGCTGAAACAAAGCAACTAATTAATGAATTCTTGCTTGTCTACCAGTTCATGACTGTGTGTATACGGAACAAAAGTTGCTTACATTCAATCTATTGATGAACTTTTTGTTGCCACTCTTAGAACATTCTCACACATTCACGAAACAAAGCGATCACAGCGTTTTGCTGTGATTTTACATTAGTTTTTGGCCGCAGTGGCTGACAGCGGGTTTTCACGCACCCTATCATTGTGATGGGTGATAAGGTGTGCTAAAAGCGGCACAATACAGCAGCTGAAAAGTACGATCGAGCTCATGTCTGCAAGTCCCCACTGACATCAATGGGATTGTTATACCATGATTAACACAGCACTTACAGTAATCACGGTAAAAAACGGATGTGTGAGAGTGGCCTTAGGGTGGCTTCACCCGAGCGTGTTTTTGTGCATACATAGGTGCGTACATAAGTGCGCACCCATGTACGTGCAAAAACAAGCGTGAATGCAGGTCCGTGCATTGTTTTCAATGGAGCCACGGCTGCTGCTGGCAGCTCCATTGACAACAATGGTCTGCCGACACCCCTGCATTGTTTTTCAGGGAAGGGCTTTACATATAAGCCCTTCTCTGAAAAACAAAAATTTTAGTGTAAAAAATAATAAAATAAAATATAAACTTACCTGTCCACCCCTGCCGTGTCCCCCATGCGGCAGATGTTTACTTCATTCCCGCTAGTAAAAAGAATTCCCTGCTGCTACATCTGCCACATCTGAGACAGATGTAGCAGAGGAATTCTTCAATTCTCTACCGCAGCTGTCACACATGACAGCTGCGGTAGAGGATTCTGCTGCTGGCACCTTGTCATCTGATTTCAGAGAAGGGCTTGAAATACAAGCTGAATGAATGACGGGCGAGAGCTGCCAGTGATTGGCTGAGCACCTCAGCCAATCAAATTTAGCTCTTTCAGCCGGCGGGGATTTAAATCCCCAGCTGCTGATAGATCAGCACTACAGAGCCGGGGACAGCAGGAGAAGACGCGGCTGAGCTATCTATTTTTTTGGGTTTTTTACAGCACTTTTACTGGATTTTCATGGAAGTGCTTATATTTAAAGCCCTTCCCTGAAATCAATTGACAGGGTGCCAGCAGCAGAATCCTCTACCGCAGCTGTCATGTGTGACAGCTGCGGTAGAGAATTAAAGAATTCCTCTGCTGCATCTGTCACAGATGTGCCAGATGTAGTAGCAGGGAATTATTTTTACTAGCGAGTTTGAAGGAAACATTTGCCGCATGCAGCAGATGTGTTCTTCATCATCGCAGGGTACACGGCAGCGGCGGAGAGGTAAGTTTATTTTTTATTTTTTTACACTAAAATGTACACTTTTTACACTTATATGTAAAGCCCTTCCCTGAAAAACAATGTAGGAGTGCCGGCAGACCGGCGGCTGCCTGCCGCTCCATTAAAAACAATGCGTGCATTCACTATGGTGCACGCATGTCCTATTTTTGCAGGCACACGCCTGTAAAGCACAGACATGTGCACACACCATAGGGAATGCATTGGGGGTAATAGATGCATGTTTTTGTGCATGCGTATGCACGCACAAAATACACGCTCGTCTGAAGCCACCCTTAGGCCTTAGTCAGACGGGCATTTTTTCGCGCGATTTGCAGATCGCATGACTGATGCGCATCCGCAAATCGCGTGACCAGTGCCCGAAAATCGCCCGAAAATCTGCTCCTAGCCGCGTTTCATTAGAAACGGGCTGGAGCTGTCCAGCGCATTGCATTCAATGGAGCCGGCAATACAGCCGGCTCCATTGAAAGCAATGCGCTGCGGGCGAGTGTGGGATGAATTGTCGGGAAGGGCTTAAATATATAAGCCCTTCCCTGCAATTCATCCAGAAAAGTGTTAAAATAAAAAATATATATATACTTACCTTGTCCCGGCAGCCGGAGTTCAGCGCGGCTGGCCTGCAGTGCGTGTGAAGGGGTGTGAGTCAGACCTGCCCCCTGATTGGCTAAGCCCTTCCCGACAATTCATCCAGCGCTGTCCGGTAGCCCATTGCTTTCAATGGAGCCGGCTGTATTGCCGGCTCCATTGAATTCAATGGGCAAACATCGTTCTTCTCTGCCACAGCTGTTACAGCTGTGGCAGAGAAGAATGATTTGTCTTCTATATGTTCTCGATGGGGTCGGCGCTGCTGCCGCCGGCCCCATTGAGCGCATATAGAGAAGAGAACAGGAATCGCAGATAGGTGCGATCTGCGATTTCTGTTCTATAATTTATCGGACGAGTGCATAAAAAGCGCTCATGTGTCCGATACCATTGCAAAGCAATGGTTTTAAAAAATCGCCGGACGCATGCGCATGCGCAAATCGCGCTAAAAAACGCCCGTCTGACTAAGGCCTTACTCTGGAGATCACCAATTATGTAATGTAAGTTTCTCATGGAAAGCCTGCCATTAGTAATCTTAGATACCAACTTCTTGGATATTAATCAGCTTGATTTTTAGATTATTGGCTGACACTTTGTATTAATTGAATTGCCAGGTCATTGACCTTTCAGGTTTATTTCAGGTTTTCTGAAATGATGAATGACCAGTATAAAGATGATAGATGTATACAAATAGTCCAAGTAAAAAAAAATCACAGCATGTCCTATTCTTGTCCGATTTTTGTTTAGCATATTGGATGGCACACTAACAGGATGCCTGATTGCTGTCCAATGCGAATTGTGCCTGAGGATTTCAGGTGCAACTTTTTATATGCCCATGTGCATATACCCTCAGGCCTTAGTTAGACGGGAGTTTTTTCGCGCGATTTGCGCATCGCATGTCGCATGCGCATGCGCAAATCGCGTGACCGGCGGCGAAAAATCGCGGGAAAAATCTGCACCTAGCCGCGTTAATCGTCGCAGCAAAACGCCCGTCTGACCGGAGAAAAATCGCCGTGCGCATCAAAATGCGCATGAAACTTAGACTGACCGGCGAAAAAAATGATTTTGCTGCGCACATAAAACGCAGAACGCAGATAGGCGTGATCTGCGAATCGTCGTGTCCTATAATTTTTTGCATATCCGCAAACAAGCGGACATGTGACCGATACCATAGCGAACCATTGGTTCTATATATGCGCAAATCGCATGCGCATGCGCAAATCGCGCGAAAAAACGCCCGTCTGACTAAGGCCTTAGAGTGATTTTTTATCTCAAAGGCATCATTTTAGGTAACTGATTTTCACTCTTGCTATCACAAACCACAAGTTTTTTGAAAGTTAGTAAGTATGCCTATTTGAATGACACATAAAAAATTTACTTACACCATGGAAAACAAGCAAAGCCCCACAGACACATTAGAACAAAAATATAATCCATATTAAACAGTAAAATAATGTAAGATAGATAGATAGATATGAGATAGATAGATAGATAGATAGATAGATAGATAGATAGATAGATAGATATGAGAGATAGATTAGATAGATAGATAGATAGATAGATATGAGATAGATAGTAGATAGATAGATAGATAGATAGATAGATAGATAGATAGATAGATAGATAGATAGATAGATAGAGGGAATAGATATGAGATAGATAGATAGAGAGAGAGAGAGAGAGAGAGAGATAGAGAGAGAGATAGAGGGAATAGATATGCTAGATAGCTAGATATGAGATAGATAGATAGATAGATAGATAGATAGATAGATAGATATGAGAGAGATTCAGAGAAAGATAGATAGATATGAGATAGATAGATAGATATGAGATAGATAGATAGATAGATAATTTTGCAGTCTTATTTCAAATTTAGAAAAAAAAAACATTTTTTGCCATTTTCTTAAGTTTGTCATGTGTCAGTAATGCATCATCTGACTGCTAGTGATCCAGTAGTTTAGTATCCTTCCTTGGCAACCCCGTTCTTATTCTTCTCTGCTGATCTGTTGATTTAGTGTTTTCCACAGTCACTTAGTGGTTTCTTGCTAATTCACTAGTTTCATATTCATGATGGAGTCCAATGGTTTAGTAACTTCCCTTGTGATTCTGTTGCCACTTCTGGTGATCCATTGGTTATTTACCTCTCCTGTAAGAAGCGTATTGCCAGCAAGGCAAAGCTGGTAGAGTGTGTATGAAGCTAAGGCAAAGGATACTGGTGAATACACCAGTAACTAATGACCCAGAATACCAGTTAAATACAAACAAAATTAATTCAACGTCAATCATTGAAGTAGTTTTATATATTTCTTGGGGTAATGTGATCTATAGTCTTTACATTCATGTCATGTTCTCTGTTTTTTTAATTCCTTTTTTACCTGTGAGCTGTGATCTTTACTATATTTTATTTTGTTCTAAATCCCAGTTTAATTAAATAGCTTTTCCCTCTAATAGAAAAAAAATGGGGATTAAAACTATTTGCGTCTCCAGCTCCATCTCTTGCACAAATGTTTTGTCTTTTTAATTTCATTCCTTCCACTGTGAATTTCCCCCCTAAATGCACTAAGCAGCATACACAGAATATAAAAGATGAAGACAAGCCTAGCCGATGAATTGTGAATATTCCCATACATTACAAAAGATCGCTATTCCTCATTAATTTTACTGAAGCCTCCAGATGGGAAACAAAATATTAATTTTGTTCAGCCTTAGGCATTGTCAACTGTTAAGGTACACACTAAATCTTATTCGCATTAATATCAGATTGCTGATGTAAAAAGTTAAGGCCCATGGGTATAAGGTTTAGTTTGTCATAAGTGTTATTAATTATTTCTATGCCATGATTAATTTGTCAAAATGGCAAACATAATGGAGAGTCAAACGCAAGCCAACAGTACTTCTGTGCAAGCCATCCTACCTTAAAGTGATGGTAATACCACTGAAATTATGCAAATGAATTGACTCTTTCAATGTTGCATAAACTGATAGTCATAGCAGAGGGCATGGTACATTAGTCTGTTCATCCAGCACACAAAAGTTGCATTTGAAAGGCTGAAATCTTTACGAAATAGACATTCTGGTTGAGGGTGCTTAGAAGTACAATTTATTTTTCAATAAGGCAATAGACTTTCAACCATTTCACAGCAGTCTCTTCTTTTTTTTATTGCCAGTTTTTAAAGCAACTGCGGAAAAGATACAAATGCCACTTTATTGTACTGAAAATAAGCAAGATAGGAGATTGATGATGTTGAGTGATGTTAGCAGAAAGTCCTCTTTTATCTTATTTTGTTTATTTTAATAGGAGTTTTAATGGTATAATCCAATTTAGAGGCCCAGAAAACTCACGATACACTACATTGAAATCTAAAAGATTAACTTAATTATGTAAATTAAATTTACTGTTTATCTGTTAAACATTAAAATCAATGGAACAGCAAAGAAAAAACACATTTAGAATAATTTGCGCACCCAAAAGTGAACTATAAATATGCAGTATGCAAAATTTATCTGCAAGGAAGTGACAGATAAATAGATACTAATGTGCATTTGTTAGGTCAAGTATCTGCAGAACAATTGCTTTTTAATATAACTTCTTTTACTGGATGTACATAAAACTCTTTTACTGGATGTACATAAAACCTTCCTCGGCCGCATTACAGGAGCAATCATTTTTCGTGAGATTTCTAAATTGCAATTAATCTTTTTTATTACTTTTTGGGGTAGGGAGAAAGTTTAGAATTTGTCAAGTATATTAAACAGAAGTAATAATATATATTCTTTATCAAGTCATAATCGTGATAATTGTTATTACGATTATTTATAATTACAGTATATTAAATATATTTTAAAAAATCAATGAGGCACTTTGATTACTGATCTTGTGCCAGAATTCTAGCGCTACTTGTACCCTTTTTGATGCAAATTAATTAAGACAAATTTACTATTGATTTCTAGTTTTCTACCTAAAAAAACATGTTATGCCTCTCTCTCCACGTTTCAAAAATGTGTAAAAAATAAAAGATAACATTTAAGTAGAGTGAGGTTTTTAAACACATTTATGATGTACAACTTTTTTAAAAGTCACTTAATCTTTGCACAGTTTCCCTCCAGTAGCTGAGTGGTGCACAATTGAAAAGTGACTCCAAATCTCAAGACATATATACGTGTGTGTATAGATAGATAGATAGATAGATAGATAGATAGATAGATTAGGACAGATGGATAGATAGATAGATATGAGATAGATAGATAGATATCATATAGATAGATAGATAGATAGATATGAGATAGATAGATAGATAGATAAATATTAGCTAGATGGATAGATAGATAGATATGAGATAGATATGAGATAGATAGATATCATATAGATAGATAGATAGATAGATATGAGATAGATAGATATTAGATAGATAGATAGATATGAGATGGATAGATAGATATTAGATAGATAGATATGAGATGGATAGATAGATAGATAGATATGAGATAGATAGATAGATAGATAGATAGATAGATAGATAGGAGATAGATAGATAGATAGATAGATAGATAGATAGATAGATAGATAGATAGATAGATATGAGATAGATAGATAATCTGGGTGAATACTACTATTTTCCAGAAGAAGAATGAAAAGTGTTGTTTGATTATTTATTTATGTGTTGCTATCTGGAAATATAAATTCACTAGCGCTGACATGTATCTCATATTGTTTATAACGTAGCTGGGCCATTAGACAAATGAACCAGTAGAATCAATTGTTATGGTCTGAGGAGGCAGTTTACTGCATTCATCTGCAAGAAAATTCATTTCCACTTTTAAGTTCCCTGTAACACTTTCAGCATATGAAGTATGACTATCAGATTAATGACCAAACACAAAGGAGAACCACATGCAGAAACAATGAATGCGAGATCCAAGCGAGCTCCTTTCTTTGCTTGTTAAGAACTGTTGGCGGTTACATATACTGCATAAAGTCTCCATAGAAAAGCACAGATGACTGCTGATATGATCAATGCTGCAGTGGATGGAGTGGAAGGGAAGACAGTTTTTTTCTGTGTGCAAACAATTATACATTAAAATATTTATGCAATAGAGTGGTACACAATAAACTATTGAGTGGTTAAAGAATATGAGAAAATCAATTGCTTAGTGTTTGTGCAGGTTTGATGTGAGAAGTTACAGCAAAACAATTTTTAGCACAAGCAGTTATCTACATAAACGTTAATTATCAAGCTTTGTCTGAACTTAAAGGGGTTGACCAAGAATTAGGTTGTTTATTACTTTATAATCAGTCACTGGGTAACAGTAAACAAACCTATACTCATTTTTTTCTCCCCTAGCCATAACAGTACCAATGCTGAGGTCAGCGGTTGGGTGCAGGGGCCAGATGCTTAAGGCTCAGTCAGACGAGCGGGTTTTTTTGCTCACCCATGTACGCAAAAAAAAAATGCACCGCACTGATGTGCAAAATCACCTGACCGAAGCTCCATGCCCATTGTTTTCAGTGGGACCAGCGCTGCTGCCACCCCATTGAAAGCAATGGGATGCAGGCAACCCTCGCAGTGACTTTCTGGGAAGGGCTTGAAATATAAGCCCGTTCCTGAAAATCATCCCTAGCTGCTGGAAAAATAAATATCTATACATCACCTCTCCATCGCTGTGCAGCTCCGGTGCATCTTCTCCCTGGCTCCCTGGCACTGTTCTGGAGCACTTTCTCCTGGCCAGGTATTTAAAAATCCCCACCTCCTGAAAACGCTGGGTCTGATTGGCTGAGTGCTCAGCCAATTACATGCAGTGCTCAGCCATTCATTGAATGACAGCTGAGTGCTGACTGAGATTGGTCACAGCGCTCAGCCAATTAGAGGCAGTGCTCAGTCATTCAATGAATTGAAGTATTCTGTAAGAGCAACTCTTGGCAGAACTAGGCTATCCATGGTCTGCCATGTACTTGAATGACTTAAGGCCCATTTACACAGGACGAGTATCGGGCAAACGATGGCTGACAGTCGTCCCTGTGTCTCTGTGATCCTGTGCTCCTGTACGGGAGCTAGCACAGCTGGCTCGTTCATGGATCGGCCAGCAGGGGGGCGGGGCAGTGCAGGAGATTTCTCTCCCTTTCACTGCTGATATGATCAATGCTGCAGTGGATGAAGTGGAAGGGAAGCATAAAAGATGAGCGATGAAGCTGATCGCTTATTGTTCAGTTTAAACAGCCACCGTTCCATAGCGAACGGCCGCTGTATATCTCAATAGAGTGGGGCGGGGGAGCAAGAGGAGAGAAATCTCCTGCACTGCTCCGCCCCTCTGCTGGCTGCTCCGTGAAACAGCCTGGTGTGCTAGCTCCCGTGCAGGAGCACGGAGACACAGGGACGAGTGTTGGGCATCGTGTAAATGGGCCTTTACAAACACACGTAAAGCTAGATGTGGCTTCTACCAAGCATAATAATTAATCATCGTGTGCTGGAAAGGTTGGACTGGTAGTAATTAGCTGCCTAATACATCTAATTTCTGCAATAAATGGCTAAGCAATGGATTAATGCTAGTTATGCACCTAATGTTTTTCTATTTTTAATATTTTTAATGAATGTACAGTGCCTTTGCTGTGATTTGTTTTTATTCTGATATTACGGCCTACTTTTAGTTATGTATACTTCTATACATTCTGCCAGGAGCTTTAAAGTAATGATGGGAAACACAGCTAGGTAAGCTTGCTGTCCTGTTGCTTAGGATCATTTAACATGAGCCAATGATCGTGCATAAACCTTCATTAGAATGTTTTCCAGATCATCAAGTCTTGTGAATATGCCCAAATCACCTGAAATACGAGCACATGCTCATTAGTCCGCTGTTTGGATCTTTCATAACAGACCATAGTACCGCCTAACCGCCCAGCTGAGTATGAGGTGAACCCAGAGTGATCAGCTAAACGCCAAGGCAGAGAATACTTCAAGATGAGTTGTTCTGATGGAGCAACATTTTCCATAAATACTGTGATAACTAATGAAAATAAATTATGTATATATTCACTCAGTTATCTCTATATATTGGAGGTAAAATTTGTATTGCTCATATGCTAATTTTTAAGCTAAAATAGATGCAAGTTTTGCAAAAGAACAGTAGTATAGTAACATTGGAATTTTTCTCATAACAACCAAATGCTACAATTAGGGCTTCCACCCACTGGCGATAATTTCTCCACTGCAATGTGATTCTAAAGTTAAAGTCTCGCATCGCAGTGCGAGAAGAAAATCGGCATCACGCCGGGATATCGGCATCACGCCGGCATATCGCCAGTCTTTGCAATGGGGCCAGCGGCAGCAGCGCTAGCCCCATGGAAAAGAGATTGAGAATGCCGGGGACTTCTGCCCGCGGGGATAAAGGAAACTCCTGCCACAGCTGTCACAGCTATGGCAGACGTCCGCAGCATTCTCCCTATGCTTTCAATGGGGCTAGTGCCGCTGTCGCTGGCCCCATTGAAACCACTTGCGATATGCCGGTTCTATACCGGCCTCTTTCTTACGCTGCGATGCGAGAGTTTTCTCGTGCTCTCACAGCGCAAGAAAGAAAATATCGCCAGTGGAATGGAGCCCTTAGCTATTTATGTAACTTTTTTATACAGAAATCATCATCATTTACATCAATCGCTGTCCCAAGTCTTTTTCCTTATCTCATACACACACTAGGGCCAATTTGATATACAGCCAATTAAACCACTAGTATACTTTGTGAATTCAAGAGCAAACTAGAGCTCTAGGAGAAACCCCACATGAACATGTGAAGGAAATATGACCTGTGCAAGATATTGCCATTAGTCACGTTCAAACCAGTGATAGAAGTGCAGCAAGGCATCTGTGCTCAGCATTAATTCGACATACTACTCATTATTAAATTTCTAATGAGAAGACTTTATTAATTCTAAGGTTCATTCAATAGCCCATTTAGTCAGTGGACTAGAAAAAAAAAAAGCTAAACTTTTATATTTGGCAACTCTAGTCTCCTTTTTAATATTTGATAAACTTAGAAGTTACAGTGAAGCAGTGAAGTTCTTTAAATAAATGTAATAACGTACTTGTAGCCTAATTTTCGACAAAAAATACACAATTCAGTACACCCTTGTTTCTGTGTGAATATCATTCCAAGTTTTTAAAATCCTTATGGGCTATATTTTAATTGAGATTAAGCTACTAAAATACACCGGCTTTGATGAAAAGTACACAAGAGCTTTGAATGTAAATCTCACTAATTAAAACTTAATGTCTGTAAAGCAAGCGCTGATCCCTTAGGTATTTCCCAATTCAAGTGCACAGTTTTTAAATGGATAGTAAATAAAAGGTAAATATTAACATTTCCTGGTGCTAATGTGGCCATTTAAACTGATGCATAAAATTGGTACTTTTGAAGAAACATTCACACGCACAAAAAAATAAATAAAGCCTGTAAGATTACATGTAGAGAGAGGGCTATCTCTGCGGTCCCTCTCTTGAGCGCCATCATGTATCCTTTACCACTGGAGTAAAAACCACATGACTCACATGTTTCGCTTAGACTTTTACTAAAAGTTAGTCTACTACTATTTCAGAAGGTAAGATATTACTTCACATGGATGTGACTCTTTGGGATGCTACTGTTTCTTGCACTTTCCATTATGGGTATATTAATCATCCTTTGAACATAATAATATGTTACAATTGAAGAATTCTAAAAAAACCCATCGTAAAATAAATCTGTATGATAAAATTAATGTCAATTGACTTATCTTTTATCAAAGTACCGCAATATGAAAAACATAAAAATGTCAACATGAAATCTAATACAATTTTTTCATAATACTTTTTTTTTTTAAATGTCACCACATAACATCATCCCCATAGTGCACCCTCTAAGTGCGCTACAGATGTAACTTATCGCATTAGCATGCTATGGAGATACTGTTACGTGCTACTCACATTGATGGACTCTCATCTAGCCAAGCAGAAAGCTTCTAGCACTGATGAGCGTAAGAAACATGAACAGCTGTGTGTATGTATTTGGGTACTCTGGTTTGGATTGACAGCTTCCTCTGCATGCACAGTCATTCACAGATAGCTGTCAATCACACATAGGACCATCCACTGGACTCCTAAGCTTATAATGAGCAGCAATTAAGTGAATAAAATACGAGTTTTACTCAATCTTTTTCCACAAAACTATATATTAATCTGCTCAGCTCTTTTTGCTCTATAGCATTTTACCCACAGAATGGACTGCATTTTCAATGTTGTAAATCTCAAACATGAGCATGGTATGGCCAAAAGTGGGATATGAGCAGTAGAGACAGATCATGCTAGTTTCCTAGTTTGGCTTTCTATCTGAGGCGGTGTTTTTAACTTTGCTACACTGACTGCCTTGCTGGTCCCTGGGCCTTTGGCAGTGCTGTACTGCGGTTCCTGTTGTGGGGGAGCGGACAAGTGGAGGTGCAGTGATAGTAGAGGCTGGTTTGGTATGAGGCCTGTCTGTTGTTTAACTGAGTTGCGATGACAAGGAGTAAAGAAGCCGGCGGTGTACTTGTGCTTCATGATGGTACTCGGGTGTATGCATCTACGAACACTACTATATGAGTTCATAAGTACAACATTGAACGCAATATTGAGCAGAATGAATGGAACACTTTGACCACTCTGATAGCTTTACTGAGAAATGCTGCAGTTAACAGGTTGGCAGAATTTGTTCGCTCAACGTCTCTTGCAACCATGGTAAGAAATTCTCATGTAGCATCTACAGTTGTATTTGCCTTCTCTAATGGGACTTTTAAGACATTATCTCACTCTGCTGAGAAGGGTAAGCATGGCCCTGTGTTATATTCTTCATCAGCCTCTGTGATTACTATTCTGCAGGCCATTTCAGCACAAGCTAGTAGTGTGGATAGGCAAAATGATTCACAAAATGAACTTACTCTATGTGATATTTTTCTAACTCTGACTAAAAGTAATACTATTGTGGCTTCCTTTTCTGCTCAGGTTGGTAGACAGAAAGAGAACTAAACTACTGGGTAAGATGTAGTACTTTGTTAGCTTTCTTTGCTGTAGAAGGGAGTTACAGAGTTCCTGCCACCTGGTGCCACGTCGAGAACTGTATTGATAAAATCCCTGCATTATAAAGACTGTGACATTATTTTAAAGAAGGCAAGAGAAATAAAAGAGATAATTATGGATGGTTATCGTATAGCTGTCTTTCTAAATGATTCAGTGTACATACAAAAAAAAATAGATGCAGTTTCAAGATGTTAAGGGCTCTTTCCCACTAGCGATTGGGATATTATCTCATCTTTATTCAGGTGAATTTTGAGCATCAGTTATGCTTTTTCTTGTAAAAATCGCACATCATATCGCTGCTGCCCATGATTTCATCGCGCAAAAGTCAAGAGGAGTTTCTAATGTTAAAAATGCATTGCATCGCACGAGAATCACAAGTTCATGCGTTGTGATAAAAAGGAGGCTCCATAGGGAAACATGGGCTAGAAAAAATTGCAAAACGCAGAAAGATAGGACATGCTGTGATTTTTTTCACACCACATGAGTGAAAACATCACAAATGGGAATGAAACCATTGAAAATAATTGGTTTCATAATTCTGCATTTTCATTCATTCTCGCATCATGTGAAAATCACGCGATTTTATCGCCAGTGTGAAAGCAGCCTAAGAGAAGGTTACAGGGTTTACAGTTGCCTTATGCTTTTTTGTATGTGGCAAGGCTGAGAGTTGTCTTACAGAGGGAGGCTTTTTTCTTTGATAATACTGGTAATGCCTTCAGGATTGATAAACATGAACAATATTTATGTAACAATAGTAAGCAGTAGAGATGAGCGAACGTGTTCTTCCGAGCTTGATATTCGTGCGAATATTAGGGTGTCCGGGATGTTCGTTATTCGTAACGAACACCATGCGGTGTTCTGGTTACTTTCACTTCCTTCCCTGAGACGTTAGCGCGCTTTTCTGGCCAATTGAAAGACAGGGAAGGCATTACAACTTCCCCCTGTGACATTCAAGCCCTATACCACCCCCCTGCTGTGAGTGGCTGGGAAGATCAGGTGTCACCCGAACATAAAAGTCGGCCCCTCCCGCGGTTCGCCTCAGATGCCGTGTGAGTTAGATGAGGGACAGTGCTGTTTGTACCGGAGCTGCTGTAGGGAAAGAATTGGTAGTTAGTGTAGGCTTCAAGACCCCCAAAGGTCCTTATTAGGGCCACTGATAGCTGTGTGTTGGCTGCTGTTAGCAGTGGCAATTTTTTTTTCTCAAAATCGGCTCTGCAGAGCGTTGCACCTGGCATTAGGGACAGAAGTGCTGCATAGGCAGGGAGAGTGTTAGGAGTGAGTGTAGCCTTCAAGAACCTCAACGGTCCTTTCTAGAGCCATATTTATCCGTGTGCAGTACTGTCCAGGCTGCTGTTAGCTGTGCTGCATTTTTTTTTGCTTCTCAAAATCGCCTCTGCAGACCATTGCACCCTCCATTGATACTGCAGGGAAAGAATTGTATAGGCAGGGCCACAACACAGTTATTATTCATTGAATATAAGCAGTGCTGCCTTTTGGTGCAAAAAAACGGAAAATAATTCTATTTGTCCTGCCTCTGTCCGTCCTAACGCCGGTGGACACGTGTCGGCTGCGTGTGCAACCTGTAAAACTCAGACGCACCCAGCTACGTTTTACTCCTGGCTTTGCCATTTTGCTTTCCTTAATTGGGAAAAAAAATACCTGCTCTGCCACAGTTAATAACTCTGCTACCCTCACGTTCTGTGACACATTAGCAGGAAAACAGCACAGTTATTAAACTTCTCATGTTCATAGAATATACGCAGTGCTGCCTTTTGGTGCAAAAAAACGGAAAATAATTCTATTTGTCCTGCCTCTGTCCGTCCTAACGCCGGTGGACACGTGTCGGCTGCGTCTGCAACCTGTAAAAATCAGACGCACCCAGCTACGTTTTACTCCTGGCTTCGCCATTTGCTTTCTTTAATTGGGAAAAAAAATACCTGCTCTGCCACAGTTAATAACTCTGCTACCCTCACGTTCTGTGACACATTAGCAGGAAAACAGCACAGTTATTAAACTTAGATTATTCATTCACTAGAGGCAGTGGGGCCTTTCGTTTTCAAAAAAGGGAAAAAATTATATTTGGCCTGCAGTCTTGCGCCAATTTATTAGCTGCCTGTGAAATCAAATCACTGGTAATACAGCATGCTGAGGGGTAGGGGTAGGCCTAGAGGACGTGGACGCGGCCGAGGACGCGGAGGGCCAAGTCAGGGTGTGGGCACAGGCCAAGCTCCTGATCCAGGTGTGTCGCAGCCGACTGCTGCGCGATTAGGAGAGAGGCACATTTCTGGTGTCCCCACATTCATCGCCCAATTAATGGGTCCATGTGGGAAACGGTTATTAGAAAATGAGCAGTGTGAGCAGGTCCTGTCCTGGATGGCAGAAAGTGCTTCGAGCAACCTATCGTCAACCCGCAGTTCTGCGTCGTCCACTGCTGCCAATCCGAATCCTCTGTCTGCTGCTCCTCCTTCCTCCCAGCCTCCTCACTCCACTACAATAACACCTGCTCAGGAGCGGGAACACTCCCAGGAACTGTTCTCGGGCCCCTGCTTAGATTGGGCAGCAGCGGTTCCTCTCCCACCAGAGGAGTTTATCGTCACTGATGCCCAACCATTCGAAAGTTCCCGGGGTCCGGGGGATGAGGCTGGGGACTTCCGCCAACTGTCTCAACAACTTTCTGTGGGTGAGGAGGACGATGACGATCAGACACAGTTGTCTTGCAGTGAGGTAGTAGTAAGGGCAGTAAGTCCGAGGGAGCAGCGCACAGAGGATTCGGAGGAAGAGCAGCAGGACGATGAGGTGACTGACCCCACCTGGTGTGCAACGCTTACTCAGGAGGACAGGTCTTCAGAGGGGGAGTCAAGGGCATCAGAAGGGCAGGTTGCAAGAGGCAGTGCGGTGGCCAGGGGTAGAGGCAGGGCCAGACCGAATAATCCACCAAGTGTTTCCCAAAGCGCCCCCTCGCGCCATGCCACCCTGCAGAGGCCGAGGTGCTCTAAGGTCTGGCAGTTTTTCACAGAGACGCCTGACGACCGACGAACAGTGGTGTGCAACCTTTGTCGCGCAAAGCTCAGCCGGGGAGCCAACACCAACAGCCTCACCACCACCACCATGCGCAGACATATGATGGCCAAGCACCCCGCAAGGTGGGACGAAGGCCGTTCAGCGCCTCCGGTTTGCACCCCTGCCTCTCCCCATGTGCCCCAACCTGCCACTGAGATGCAACCCCCCTCTCAGGACACAGGCACTACCGTCTCCTGGCCTGCACCCACACCCTCACCTCCGCTGTCCTCGGCCCCATCCAGCAGTGTAGTTCAGCGCGCCGTCCAGCCGTCGCTTGCGCAACTGTTGGAGCGCAAGCGCAAGTACGCCGCCACGCACCCGCACGCTCAAACGTTAACCGTCCGCATAGCAAAATTCATCAGCCTTGAGATGCTGCCGTATAGGCTTGTGGAAACGGAGTCCTTCAAAAGTATCATGGAGGCGGCGGCCCCGCGCTACTCAGTTCCCAGTCGCCACTACTTTTCCCGATGTGCCGTCCCAGCCCTGCACGACCACGTCTCCCGCAACATTGTACGCGCCCTCACCAACGCGGTTACTGCCACGGTCCACTTAACTACGGACACGTGGACAAGCACAGGCGGGCAGGGCCACTACATCTCCCTGACGGCACATTGGGTGAATTTAGTGGAGGCTGGGACAGAGTCAGAGCCTGGGACCGCTCATGTCCTACCCACCCCCAGAATTGTGGGCCCCAGCTCGGTGGTGGTATCTGCGGAGGTGTATGCTTCCTCCACTAAAGCACCCTCCTCCTCCTCCTCCTCCTCCTCCTCTGTCTCGCAATCAAGATGTGTTAGCAGCAGCATGTCGCCAGCAGTCGGTGTCGCGCGGTGTGGCAGCACAGCGGTGGGCAAGCGTCAGCAGGCCGTGCTGAAACTACTCAGCTTAGGCGATAAGAGGCACACGGCCCACGAACTGCTGCAGGGTCTGACACAGCAGACCGACCGCTGGCTTGCGCCGCTGAGCCTCCAACCGGGCATGGTCGTGTGTGACAACGGCCGTAACCTGGTGGCGGCTCTGCAGCTCGGCAGCCTCACGCACGTGCCATGCCTGGCCCATGTCTTTAATTTGGTGGTTCAGCGCTTTTTGAAAAGCTACCCACGCTTGTCAGACCTGCTCGTAAAGGCGCGCTGGCTCTGCGCACATTTCCGCAAGTCCCACACGGACGCTGCCACCCTGCGCACCCTGCAACATCACTTTAAGCTGCCAGTGCACCGACTGCTGTGCGACGTGCCCACACAGTGGAACTCTACGCTCCACATGTTGGCCAGGCTCTATGAACAACGTAGAGCTATAGTCGAATACCAACTCCAACATGGGCGGCGCAGTGGGAGTCAGCCTCCTCAATTCCTTTCAGAAGAGTGGGCCTGGTTGGCAGACATCTGCCATGTCCTTGGTAATTTTGAGGAGTCTACCCAGGTGGTGAGCGGCGATGCTACAATCATTAGCGTCACCATTCCTCTGCTATGCATCTTGAGAAATTCCGTGCAAACCATAAAGGCAGCTGCTTTGCGCTCGGAAACGGGGGCGGGGGAAGACAGTATGCCGCTGGATAGTCAGGGCACCCTCCTGTCTATTTCTCAGCGCGTACAGGAGGAGGAGGAGGAGCATGAGGAGGATGAGGAGGAGGGGGAAGAGACAGCTTGGGCCGCTGCTGACGGTACACCGGCTGATTGCCTGTCATCCTTTCAGCGTGTATGGCCTGAGGAGGAGGAGGAGGAGGAGGAGGATCCTGAAAGTGATCTTCCTAGTGAAGACAGCCATGTGTTGCGTACAGGTACCCTGGCACACATGGCTGACTTCATGTTAGGATGCCTTTCTCGTGACCCTCGCGTTGCACGCATTCTGGCCACGACGGATTACTGGGTGTACACACTGCTCGATCCACGGTATAAGGAGAACCTGCCCACTCTGATTCCCGAAGAGGAAAGGGGTTCGAGAGTGTTGCTATACCACAGGACCCTTGCGGACAAGCTGATGGTAAAATTCCCAGCCGACAGCGCTAGTGGCAGAAGGCGCAGTACCGAGGGCAAGGTAGCAGGGGATGTGCGTAGATCGAGCAGCATGTACATCCCAGGCAGTGCAACAGTCTTTAAGGGCCTGGCCAGCTTTATGGCTCCCCACCAAGACTGTGTCACCGCTCCCCAGTCACGGCTGAGTCGGCGGGAGCACTGTAAAAGGATGGTGAGGGAGTACGTAGCGGATCGCACGACCATCCTTGGTGACACCTCTGCCCCCTACAACTACTGGGTGTCGAAGCTGGACACGTGGCCTGAACTAGCGCTGTATGCCCTGGAGGTGCTTGCTTGTCCTGCGGCTAGCGTCTTGTCGGAGAGGGTGTTTAGTGCGGCTGGGGGAATCATCACAGATAAGCGTAGCCGCTTGTCAACCGACAGTGCTGACAGGCTAACACTCATCAAGATGAACAAAGGCTGGATTTCGCCAGACTTCTGTTCTCCACCAGCGGACAGCAGCGATACGTAAGCAATACGTAGGCTGCACCCGCGGATGGAAGCTACGTTCTCTCTCACCATCCAAAACGGGGACATTTCTGCTTCATCAATCTGTGTCTAATATTCCTCCTCCTCCTCCTGCTCCTCCTCCTGAAACCTCACGTAATCACGCTGAACGGGCAATTTTTCTTAGGGCCACAAGGCTCACTCAAATAATTTTTCTGAACAATCTTTATAAGTTTCAATGCGCTTAAAAGCGTTGGAACTTTAACTTGAACCAATTTTTCGTTACACTGGGCTGCCTCCAGGCCTAGTTACCACTTAAGCCACATTAACCAAAGCGATTAATGGGTTTCACCTGCCCTCTTGGCTGGCCATGGCCAATTTTTGGGATGTACATTAGTACTGTTGATACAGCAATTTTTGTGGGCCCTCGCCTACAGTGTAATCAAATTAATTTTTAGCCCACCTGCATTACAGCTGACGTTACCTCAGCTGTGTTGGGCAATGCAATGGGATATTTTTATGTACCGCCGGTGGGTTCCAGGGAGCCACCCATGCTGTAGGTGCACACGGAGTTTTTAATACATCTGTACACTTCTAAAGAACCCCAGTCTGACTGGGGCATGCAGTGTGGGCCGAAGCCCACCTGTATTACGCACGACATTACTACCTCAGCTGTGTTGGGCAATGCAATGGGATATTTCTATGTACCACCGGTGGCTTCCTGGCACCCACCCAGGCAGTGGGTCCACAGGGAGTTTAACCTACATGTGTCCACTTCTAAAGAACCCCAGTCTGACTGGGGCATGCAGTGTGGGCCGAAGCCCACCTGCATTAAGCACGACATTACTACCTCAGCTGTGTTGGGCAATGCAATGGGATATTTTTATGTACCGCCGGTGGGTTCCAGGGAGCCACCCATGCTGTAGGTGCACACGGAGTTTTTAATACATCTGTACACTTCTAAAGAACCCCAGTCTGACTGGGGCATGCAGTGTGGGCCGAAGCCCACCTGTATTACGCACGACATTACTACCTCAGCTGTGTTGGGCAATGCAATGGGATATTTCTATGTACCGCCGGTGGCTTCCTGGCACCCACCCATGCTGTAGGTGCACACAGAGTTTTTACTACATCTGTACACTTATAAAGAACCCCAGTCAGACTGGGGCATGCAGTGTGGGCCGAAGTCCACCTGCATTAAGCACGACATTACTACCTCAGCTGTGTTGGGCAATGCAATGGGATATTTTTATGTACCGCCGGTGGGTTCCAGGGAGCCACCCATGCTGTGGGTCGACAGGGACTTCACAATAGGGAGTTGTACCTGCCTGTGTCTATGAATTAAAAAGCCCGGTCTGACTGGGGCATGCAGACACCTTGACAGAATGAATAGTGTGTGGCACATAGGTTCCCCATTGCTATGCCCACGTGTGCAGCTCCTGATGGCGGTGGCACAGGATTCTATTTCTCATTGCTTCTGTACAGCATTGTGGGCTATCGCTCCGCCACTTTTAAAGAGGGTCGCTGCCTAGCCGTGCCAACCTCTGCAGTGTGTGCCTGCGGTCCCTCGTCATGGCAGACGCAATTCTAAATAGACATGAGCGTGGTGTGGCATGAGGGCAGCTGAAGGCTGCCCAGGGACACTTTGGTGTGCGCTGTGGGGGGGAGGGGGGGGGCGGTTGGGCAGCATGTAACCCAGGAGAAGTGTCAGTGGAGTGTCATGCAGGCAGTGATTGTGCTTTGTTGGAGGTAGTGTGGTGCTTAGCAAAGGTATGCCATGCTAATGAGGGCTTTTCAGAAGTAAAAGTTGTTTGGAGGGGGGGGGGCCCACTCTTGCCGGTATTGTGGCTTAATAGTGGGACCTGTGAACTTGAGATGCAGCCCAACATGTAGCCCCTCGCCTGCCCTATCCGTTGCTGTGTCGTTCCCATCACTTGAATTGCCCAGATTTTCACACATGAAAACCTTAGCGAGCATCGGCGAAATACAAAAATGCTCTGGTCGCCCATTGACTTCAATGGGGTTCGTTGTTCGAAACGAACCCTCGAACATCGCGGGAAGTTCGTTCCGAATAACGAACACCCGAACATTTTGGTGTTCGCTCATCTCTAGTAAGCAGTCCTTTTTATTAGTGGATTATTGGTAAAGTAATTGACCGTCTGAAATTAGATTATTTGTTAGATAGTTGGTAGGTTCCTGGGTACTGCTCCTTAGTATTAGTGAGCTTGCTGTGATCTTGGAATTTTTTTTACCATTATCACCATGCCTAGGTGATTAGAGCCATCAGGAATATGGGTATGAGTGTATAGGGTTGGGTGTGGCAGGGTGTTTTTTTTTTCTCCACTTCTTTCTCTTTCTTCTCTTATAAGCACTACAGCAAGTGTTTTAAATTATATGTGTAAAATATATACAATGACTATTATTTACCATGCACCAAGTGATTAATACAATTTCGTGAAATATGCGGGTTGGGAAGGGGGGGGGGGGGCAAAACTAAAAGATATGCTGTTTTTTCATCACTTCAACAATTTCAACCAGCTATTGTTTGTCTCTTAGAAATACATTTAACAGGAGATACTGTACACTTGCTTGACCATTCTGTGTGGTCTCATTATTTTCATTTTGTGTATTTGAGTTATTCGAGTGCAGTAAATGTACCGATTCATAAAAACCTATCTTTTAAGTGTGAGTCATCTTTCATAGATTCCATGAGGAGATTTGTTTGTCTGAAATGTATTATTGCGCAACCAAAATATTTTTTTGTTGCAAAATATATTCCCCCATTCATATTCCAGCAAATGTATTAAGAAGGTGATGGAATTTGTGGCGATATTTCCTGGTGTTACTTCCTTAATTGTGGGCAAGAAATTTGCAATTGTGGTTGCGAAATCTAGAAGTTCAACAATACTCTTGTTATTTTAGTTTACATAATACACTTTCTAGAATGGATTTTCTTATACGTACTCCATCTAGACTTCCTTATATCATTGATAATGAATAGTGGGGGATTTGGTTTGGACAGAGCTTGGATATTAAATCCCTTTTGGTTGAATCTACTTGAAGATAATGCTAGAATGGAAGAGGTTCTATTGTAATTTTTTCTGATTAATATTGGGTCTTCCACAGTGTCTGCAGTGTCGTTTGCCATGAAGGCATTTATATGTGGTTATTATATATACAGAAGATTAGGCTACATACCATATATACTCAAGTATTAGCAGATCCGAGTATAAGCCGAGACAATAAGTTTCCCCACAAAAAACTGGCAAAACTTATAGACTCGAGTATAAGCCAAGCTATACTCAAGTATATACTAGGTAAAAAAAAAAAAACCTCCATTCTCACCTCCCAGCCAGTGTCTGTGCGACAAGCTGCTTGAATCCTCCCTGCTGTCATCCCCTGCCGTCCTCTCTGCTTGGCTCTGTCAGTGCTGTGTAAGTAAGTGCTGTGATTGGATTGAGCACCAGCCAATCACAGCTGGCGCTCGATCCAATCACAGCGCTTACTTGCACAGCACTGATGGCAGGGGATTTGAAAGCTGAGCAGGGAGAATTCTAAAGTAGCTGGATTGGCTATGAATAATGGAGCACAGGCTGTGATTGGCCGGCGCTCGATCCAATCACAGCTCTTACTTACACAGCGCTAATGGCAGGAGATGACAGAGCCGAGCAAAGAGAACGGCAGGGGATGACAGCGGAGAGAATTCCATCAGCCTGCTGCACTGCCGCCAGAGATACAAACGCCGTCTGGGAGGTGAGTATGGAGGTTTTTTTTAAGCCTTCCCTGACTCGAGTATAAGCCGAGGGGGGCTTTTTCAGCACAAAATATGTGCTGAAAAACTAGGCTTATACTCGAGTATATACACTAAGTGTAAATCTTGGGATGTTATAAGGGCCCTTTAGTGATGAGCTTCAGATGCAGAGCAATCATATATATATTCTTGAACAAATCAGGCGGATATTAATTGGAAAGGTGCACAGTCTCAACTTGCAGATCATTTTAGAGGTATTGAAAAAAATAAGTGTTTTTTATGAAGTGGAAGATCTTTGAGGAAAGGGGAGCAGGGGTCATTTTTTGGCTTCTATAATAAGACATAGGAATATTATCTTATGTGGCAGCATTGAGAAGGCCTGATAATGTTTTAGTTATAAAAGAGGATAAAATTTTGAAGACATTTTTTCTGTATTTTAAAAACCTGTATGTTTATAAGTTAAATGTGGATTGTGAAGTTCTTTATGAATATTTAGCTCAAGCGCAGTTGTCAATTTTGTCTTATGATCACGGAGTGATGTTAGAAGCTTCTTTGACACTGAATGAAGGGATGCGGTAGCAACACTTTCTAATGAAAAGTCACTTGGGTTGGATGATCTTCCAAATGAATTTTTTAAGTGCTACCAGGATATGCACGTGCCACATAAATTGATGATGTTTAATGAATCATTGCATAAGTTACTTTTAGTAATCACTCATTAAATATATAAGGATCAGTCTGGCTTCATATCAAACAAATCAACTGCTATTAATTTAGGGAAGTTATACCTGAATCTTTAGGCGAATCATCAAGTTTGTGGTAGCAGGGCTGTTTTATCACTCAACGCTGCCAAAGCTTTAGATGGTGTCGAGTGGAATTATTTGTGGGCTGTTCTTCATGGAATGAGTTTCTGTGAGAAATTTGTGGTGTGGATTAAACTGCTCTATCCAATGCCAAGGGCAATAGCTAGGATACATGCTCGTATTTTGCGATGAATGATGTTAGGGAGGGGAACAAGGCAGGGGTGCCTTGAAAATCGAGCCCCTGGCTGGTTTTTATAAGGCAATCACCTTCTATTCTTGAATTGCAGTATGGAGAAATTGAGGAATGTATCTCACTGTATGCAGATGATCTGTTGTTGTATACGAGGGATGTGAGTAGATCAATGAATCTGTAATTCTTCCTTTAGTTACTTACTAGTGCACTATTCATTGGAACATACACAACTACAAACAGCTTTGAGGAACAGATATGTCCAGCTAGTTTCGGAACATTTTCAAAGGAATCATCAAAGCTCTGTTCATTTCTGCACCAGTACTGGTTCATCCAAATCCGGAACTACCCTTTGTTGTGGAAGTGGACGCCCCCAATTCTGCTGTTGAAGCTGTCTTTTCTCAACAAATGGGAGACCAGATGAAACTGCACGCATATCACGTCACCTGCTGAAAGAAACCATGACATTGGAAATAAAGAACTGTTAGCCATTAAAGTTGCTATCTCTGAATGGAGACATCTTTTGTAAGGTGCCAATCATCCTGAAGTAGTCCTTACTGACCACAAAAATCTAGAGATTATCCGCACAGCTAGAAGACTATAGGAAAGACAAGCACATTGGGCCTTCTTTTTCTCTAGATTTAATTTTATAATTTGTTATCAGCCTGGTTCAAAAAATAATCCAGGATTCTTACTGAAATGGGGAAGGGGTCTAATACTGACTATATAATTTTGCCCCCCCCCCCCCCCCAATTTTCTGGGAATACTTGACTTAAAAGAATTCCTAACTAAGTTCATAGATGGGTACCAAAATGACTCCTTTCTCAATCACCCTTCTAAGGACACGGATCTCTCTTTTAAGAAGAGGTTTGAGATGCAGGAAAACCGACTGTATGTTCCTGATCCTGTTCAATTTGTAGTCCTTTAACTTGTCCAAGATTCTAAACTTACAAGCCATCCTGGAGTCAGGGAAACTCTGGAATTACTGCTTCATTCATTTTGGTGGCCTAATTGTAGGAACAAAGTGAAAAAATATATCGCCTCTTGTGTAACGTGTGCGTGAAATAAGACACCACGATCTCCTCTATTAGGACTTCTTCAACCACTTCCAGTCCCATCCAGGCCTTGGCGATCAATATCAATGGATTTTATTGTGGGTCTTTCCCCTTCAAAAGAAATGACTACCATCCCTGTTATGGTGGACCGACTAACAAAAATAGCCCATTTTATTCCCACCAAGGAGATCCCTACTGTTGAACAAACTGTGGAATCAATGATTAAGGAGATATTTAGGCTGTATGGCATTCCCGATAATGTAGTTTCTGATAGAGGTGTTCAGTTCACATCAAGACTTTGGAAAAGCTTCTGTACTGCCCTAAGGATTACTGTTTTACTGTCAACCTGTCTTCCACCTTTCATCCTCAGTCCAATGGCCAGACCGAAAGCACCAACCAGATTCTTAAGCAATACCTCTACTTTTTCATTTTCTATGTCTAGGATGATTGAGTGGACTACATACCTACAGCAGAATTCATGTGTAACAACTCCAGACATAGTTCTACATTCCAAAGTCCTTTTTTCGCTAACCTTAGCTTACATCCGGTGTTTATTCCTGACCTTCTCATGAATACTACCACCCCTATGGTCACTCACAGGCTAACTATGTTATGGGAAACTGAAAAAGACTAAAATAAATGCCACTATAGGTCCAGAAACACTACAAAAAGGTATCGGATAGACACCACAAAACTCTCCCTACCTTCCATGTTAGTGATAAGGACCAAAAACTTAAAAATGCATTTCCCCCCTCTCAAATTGGGGCAAGAGTTTATCAGACCTTTCCAGATTTCTGCAAAGGTGGGCCAAGTCAGCTTCTGCCTAAAACTCTCTTCCAGGAGAACACATTTGCTGGAAGAAGTCAGCCACCTCCTCCCCCAGTAAAAGTCCAAAGGGAGGAAGAATATAGTTGACAAAATCCTGGACTCTTATCCTTGAGGTAAATTGCACTACATGGTGCAATTGAAGTGGCGTTGACTGGAGAAACATTTGGGGAATTCAGAATGTAATGTCCATGCCCCCAGGCTCAATAGGGATCTTCACAATAAGTATCTGGGAAAACTGGCTCCTGAGATGTCTAGAGGCCATTCTGGAAGGACTCGAACCCAGGAGCTGCTGTACTCTGGGCAGCAGCACATCTATTGAGCTATCCAGCCATGTGGATAGCTCATCGTGCATAAACTTGGCTTTGTGTTTCTTGTTCCTGCAATCCAGTTCCTGTTTCCCTGTTTAGTTCCACCCTGTTTTCCTGATTAGACACGCTATATAAGTCTAGCTTGGTGTCTCCCTCATTGAGTGATTATTGAGCTTCCAGCCTGTAATCAAGCTTCTCTTCTTCCTGCTCTTCCATCTACTAATAGTTGCTCAGTGTATCGACCTCTAGCTTCCCCTGACTACGCTACCTGCCTGCTCCTCTTGTGCTGTGAACTGATACTACCCATATACCGACCTCTGGCTTCCACTGACCATGCTACCTGACTGCTCCTCTTGTACTGTAACCGATATTACTCATGTACGACCACTGACTTTCCCTGACCATGCTATCAATCCACACCAGTTATGACAAAGAGACTTCAACCCAGAACCAAATCATTACATAAGGTCTGGAATTGTCTCCTATCGTCGATAATTGACAGGTAAAAGTTTATTAAAATGGTTTTGATGCCACAGCTCCCTTATATACTTCAAAACTCTCCAGTTTAATTTCCCTCACAATATTTTTTAGACTTCACGAAATATTTAGGCATTTGTTATGGAATAAGAAAAAAAAAGATAAATGATCTGAGAGTTGCCAAATCCAAATGCTTGTATATATTTTCAGGCATCTCAATTGCAACAGTTGAAGAGGTAGGGAGAAAGAAATGGGGTGGGGTTGAATAGTAGTTTCGTTTCTAAAATGACATTTGTAGTCCCCCTATAGCAGTATGTGAGAGAAGGATGAAAGAAGAAAAAAAAGGGAATATATCAGACAATTATTTTAAAGATTAAATTATGAAATAAATGTAAACAGCTATTGCAACTAGATGGATTTACTATATACAACCCCTCTTGGTAAACCTGAAATTGCCAGAGTTTTTTTTAAGTTGATGGGATTTTCACCATAGGAGAAGAGAAGGGTAACCTTTTGGAACAGGTACATTCTGGGGGTCTTTTTTATTTTTTATAGTTTTATACAATTTAAAATGCTTTATGATATTCCCCATAGTTATTTTTTTCAGTTCTTTCAATTACGACACGCATTAGCTGCTCAGTATCTGTGCTTACGGTTCAATACCCTTTTTTGAGTTTTCTTGGGTTTCCGGAAGCTACGAAGGGTGTAATTTCTTATTTTTGTACACAGCTGCTTTCTTACTATTTACAGCAATTCCCAATAAAGGTAAAAGAAAAATGGGAAGAAGATTTAGGCCATATTAGTGAAAATAATTGGGCCACAGCGTTGAATATGATTTCAATGATATGACTATCTGAAAGTCAACGAGTGTTATGTCTAGTTCCTATGTTAACAAAGAAAAATGAATGGGACTCGCAAGCAGACATAACACACTGACTGGCAAAACACCCAATACACTCGCCTAACATTCCTGCATGCATAAACAGATAGAATTGCTATAGAATGTACAAGGTATTGGTTCGTATTTTGGCCAGAATACTCAAGCCCACGTGCCCGCCGACAATAGTCCTCATTGTCTCATGAGTTCCTACTCTCACAAGACAACTTCACATGAATCCCGCCTGTAGGTGGGGCGATCGTCCCAATAGGGACAGCCCCACGACTGAACCTAAGAACCTAACTTACCCTAGATGGTAAATGATCCAAGCAGAACAGGACACATTTCACTCCAACACACAAGGGAATGCAAGCCACACAGAACAGAACTGTTCACACCACATGTCTGGCCACAGACACACAAAATACATTGCTATTCATACCAATAGACACAGAGCAAGACCGCTCACACCATGTCCAGCCACCTCCACAGACACATGAAACATGTCACTGTTAACACCAATAACAGACAGAAACCCCACTCTGAAGACTCATGCATACAAATATTAAACAATAACTAGCGCAAGTGTCCTCACAGCAAGGGAAATGAAAGTCAGACATCTAACTGACATAAAGGAAAAAGTGTCAGGCATCATCCACCTGACAACACACATGACATTGAATGTCTGGAGGCCGAACCTTCAAAAGGAAAGAAGAAGGGGCCCACATAAGATGCAGATGGGGAAAACAGGTGTCCAGACCATCCTCAGGGAAGGTGGGAGAAGCATGTCAGGCTAACATGCATACCACCCAGCTCTGAATGGGAATAAGATATGATGAATAAATAATCAGAATCCTCTAGCCAGGGGGGCTGGTATTTATGTGCAGCAGACCAGTGAGGATTGGCTGGCTGGAGAACTCCACACTCAGCCAGCTTAATTATCCCACACCTGTGGCATTGTGCTACTGCAATCTCATAGAACCACAGGTCCCAGCAGCACAACCTAACAAGTATCCCAATTGTGTTTAGTGCATAGAGTTTATTGTACTCCAACAAAGTTGATTAACATGGGTCTTAGAATAAACTCAGACTGTCTGTTATATGGATGGTTCAAAAGTAATGGATATAGTCTGAGATTGTGTAAAAGTGTGTGAATTTTGGAATGGGGTACTAGAGATTAATTTAAAAAATATATATCTTGTTGATATTAGTCTTAATCCCAAATTTGTATATTGGGTACTATTGATGGGCTTGATGGGCATATACTTTTGGGAATTTAGAGACCACTATATCAGCCGCAGAAGCTGATTACTGCCCATTTGATGCAGCCTACCCTCCACCACACCTAAACCCCGACATTAGGAGATTTTTGACGCAAAGATAATAGAGGTTATGTCTTTGGAAAGGGGGATACATCAAAAAAGAGTCTGTTTGACTGAGTTTGAAGACATTTGGGGATGACGGTCTGTTATATATAATGGATAGTTTTTATTGAGTGTTGGTTGCATTGAGGTATTGTAGAAAAGCTGATGGGATTTGGAGGGGGTGAAGGAGAGAGGTGAAAAGGGGGAGAAGAGTTAGGTTCCTTTTTTTCCTTTTTGTATGTGTCTAAATATTTTTGGGGGAGGGGATTCGGGAGATTATTATTTATTTTAAAATAGTCATGATTAATTGTATTGTTTTTGTGTGGTGACCCCATGTTATGTGTTTATTACGTTTATGCACATGTAAATGTCTAGAAATTAATAGGTAATTGAATTCAAAATATAACTTCAATAAAAATGATCTGATTAAAAAAAATTCAAAGATGAGAAGCAAAAGAAGGGAGGGAGAAAAAGGAGGAGCTATCTGGTGTAGTAGTGACAAGCATGAGCACAACTTCACCTAATCGCTTCCCAATAGATATGATGTCACCGAGCTGCAAGCCTTTACTAGTGTATCATCAGAGCTTTCCTGCACACTCAAAACTCGACTGATATTGCAAATACCATAAGGACATCCAGCTATTTGGTGCTGCTTGCTATGGGTTGACACATATGAAATACCAGGCCAGCTCCAAATAAAAGCATGTTTGTACTCCAAGGAAGACTCGGTTTTCAGGTTGAAATGTATTTACTGTTCTTACAAATAAAAAGCTGATTTTATTTGGAGCTGGCTTGGCATTTTATACAAGTCAGCCCATAGCAGATTGTCCTTATGGTACTTGCCATTTCAATATGACAGTTCCCATTCAACTTTTCTGTAATTCACTCATCTCTACCACTAAAATGGGCAAAGTAAATTCATTGCACTGTGCCAGCAGTGAATGAGATAGAAAAGTATCTGGTGTCTTGTGGCTAGGTGGCTAGCTAGGCTACATACCATTAACTTTAGAAGGTGGAAAAGTGTGGCAGGTTATGTGCAATGTTGATTATGATTTAAAATAATTGATTTTTTTCAGATGCCATAATGTCCACATAGTAATGCCAGTTGCAGTGCAATAACAGAGCTAACTAAAGTGCCCCCATGTTATATCCAATAATAAATAGGACTTGAGTCAACCACAAGTGTACGATTAAAGTGCATTAGACCCAATGTCCACGGGTGGATTTGATTTGCGGAACCCGCGTGTGGCACCCGCACTGGAGATCCGCAAATACAGCTAAACATAGGAAGCATGGGGCATCCGCAACTCAAAAAATGCATGCAGATTTGATTTGCGGGGGCTATGTGCGGATTGTAAATCGCAGCATGCTCCATTTTAACACGGATCACACGCGGACGGACTCCATTGAACTCTATGGAAGCGTACGATCTGCAAAATAGCTCCCGTGGCCATTTTGCAACCATGTTTGACATGGGAAAGTTAGTGGCATTAATGCAGGACTTCCCTGCAATCTGTAATACTGCCAATGAAAGGTTCAAGGACAGAATCCGTAAGGAGCACACCTGGGAGGAGGTAGGGGTCTTAGTGTATGGCGACCAGTGGACTGAAGGCACTGTCACAGAAAAAAAAGAGTCTCTGTAAGTACTTTCTTCCCCTTATGTAATATACATGCATGCATTTGAGCGTGAATGTAAAAGCGTGCTTGCATGTTTGCATAAATGTATCTGTGAGCGCATGTTTCCATGCATGGTTGTATTCATGCCTTCTTGCATGCATGTTTGTGTTCGGATGTTTGCATGGTTTGCATGCATGTTTGGTTTTGTGCGTATTTGCATACATGTTTGTATTCGCATATTTGCATTCATATTTCCATTCACGCATGTTTGCATGCACGCTTGAAATCATTTTTTGAAGTTTTGTGCTGTGTAGTTGTATACCTGTGGAATTCTAACTTCTCTTTATTTTTGCTTCTTCGCTCTGTTGTAGTGGATGAAACAAAGGAAAATGACGTAGTGCAAGGGACCAATTTAGGAGTACACTGCAGTCCCTAGAAGTGGAGATGGTGGTAAAGTGAAAAGGTAGTACTTGTTTACAGTTGCTTTACCTGGCACTGCCAATGGATAAGCGACTGTAAGTACAAAATAGCATAGAAGTGTGACACATGCTGAAAGGAAGGCCCTCCTCACACAGGTGCTTTTTACCGCAATTAGCACTGTGCTTTCAGCACCGCACTAATCGTGGTCCAACGCTCCCATTGTTTTCAATGGGACCCATTCAGACAGCCCATCGTTCGCAGCATTTTTCAGTGCCGCGCGTTTCAAGCGATGTATGTTCTATTTTTGACTGTGCTCTTCATCAATGATGTGGAGTACAAAATGTCTGCACTGGCCGCTTACCACAATGCCTGTGTGAGGGAGGCCTAAGAAGTCAACTGCTATAAGAAGTCAACTGCTAATGATTTATCTCTTTGACAACTTACCAGATGAGGCTACACCAGAGGTGCAGCCTGTGGGAAACAGATCCTTGCCGGTTTTAATGGACTCCCCTACTGAAAGCACATGCGTACATAGAACCCCATCAACCTCGGGTCCACAGAAAAGAAAAAGGGGCAGGCCAACTGCAGCAGAAGCTGCGGCAGCAACAGCATCGACCTGCCAGGAGGAATTGCACTAGGAGGTTCATGGGGTGCTTCGGCAGCAAAACACCCCAACAGACGCTGCCGCGAACTATTGGCGGTTTATCACTGCAGCACTGCGAAGTATTCCGGACACACTTCGCTTAAGTACACAAGGCTATATATAATTTTAAATTGAAATGGCCACCCCTCCAAATAATCCCTTCACTATTGAGCAGTTTTGTCAGCACCATACACAGCAGCTATTAGCTGCCATGCAGCTTCCACCACCACCCCCTCCCACATCCCACACTCCACCCAAACAGCTACCAGAAGGTATTCACACCTTTGGCCATTACAGCCAAGGCATGCATGGACCAGCGCCAGGCACAGCTTGGCTGTGCCCACCCCAGTCTTTCACTAGGCCCTCCAGCATGCAGTTTTCAGCACCCAGCAGCGATGCTGGGCTGCGGTTCCAAAATTTATAAGTAAGGAGTAAAAGTTTTTTAAAATCCCCGCCTGCTGAAAGAGCTGTGTCTGAAAGACAGCTGAGCGCTGCCTGTAATTGGTTGCAGCGCTCAGCTAATCACAGGCAGCGTTCGGCCATTCATTGAATTCAAGCAATGGGCATGGACCTTCATTCACGCGTGTTTTGGCACATCCGTGGACGCACCTTTTGGTGCACGCGTATGTGTGTGCGAATACATGCTCGTCTGAATGAGGTCTTATGATGTCTGTCTTGGATTACTGCTTTATGTTATGAATGAGATGGTGTTCCATACTGCTGCAACATCAATTTTTAATTCTGTGTAAACTCAATAAAGATTGGATACACTTTTAATATTGGTTGATTTGCATCCGTTTTGTAACTAGGTTGTGAGTATTATAAAAATCTAGAAAAATATTTAAGTAGTAAAACAATTTGTACAATATTGTGTAATATATGCCTTCCATATAGCTAAATAACAACAAGTCTATGTCCATATGTTTCCATGTTCAAAGACGTCAGCTTGTTAAATTTGCATCTTCAAAGTACTGACATCACTCAGGGGTTCTCCTTGAAAAGGTTCACCTCTCTGTAGGGGAGGAAATCTTTCTTGGATAACTTCTGAACACAGATTGATATTTTTTTAACAAAGATGTTAAGTTGTTCCTAATGGGGTAAGAAAGTTTTCTATTATCACTTCTGGGGAATGGATTCACACAAGAATATTACTAACATCTACTTCATAGATAAAACTAGGAAAAAGTTTTAGATAAATTATTTTTAAGGTTGTCCTTTTGCAAAGCTCTTTTTGTTAGCATTTTATGTTTTTTTATATTTTACTTTTACAAAAATATGCCTAATAATATATGCATCGAAGAAGTGTAATAATATAGTCCAGCCCTTCTGCTTAAATACACCACAGCGTTCTAACATGTTACTATGCTTAGTGGAGTCTTGGTCTTCTCCCTGGCCCCCCAGTCACAGGGGGTGAAATTTGGTTGTAAAGAGCCCCCTAGTTAAGTCCACAGAGTGACTGCTGACCAAAGAGCAAATGGGAAGAGTGTGGACTGGGGGATGCCAGAGAACAAGTTAATTGTAGTCAGAGGAAATGCTGAAGCAAAAAGACATATAAGAAGCAAAAACACATACTAAGCAGGGTCAAACCAGAGGACAAGACACAGTATAGTGGGAAGAAGTGCAAATTTAAGGTATAAAATAAGCCAGGCAGGAGCCACAGAAAAATAAGTACAGCAAATCACACCAGAACCCACAAACCAGCTGCAATATTAATTGGCACCAGAGGTCTAGAACAGTACGAATTGCATAATCAGGTAGATTAGTTAAAGGGGTATTCCACCGATGTGGCCTTTTTTTTTTCCAGTTTTCTGCCATCCATTGGATGGGACCCCCTCTGATCCCAAGAATGGGGGATCCCATTTTCTGCACTTTTGGTCACTTCTGTATCGCAGCTCCAACCGGAGTAGTGTCACTTTAAAAAGAGAGCTGGCCACACATTCATGCAGCTGCTCCATTCATTTCAATGGGACTGATGGAAATAGCCCAGCATGCTCGGCTTTTTTCATGAGCCCCACTGAAATGAACAGAGCTGCTTTCTATTCACTGCGGTAAAAGCAGTAAAACTGCTGTGAATGGGGGAGGGGCAAATGAGAGCTCTCATTTTTGGGATCAGTGGCGGTCCCAGCAGTGAGATTCTTATGGATATATCAGTTTTCATGATGGGTGAAAACTGACAAAAAATTGCCACATAGCCGGAATACCATTTTAATAATAATAATCTTTATTTACATAGCGCCAAACATATTTCACAGCGCTTACAAAAAACAGGGGATACAGAAAGACAAAAGTACAAAAATACAAAAAACACAGTTACATAGTAATCAGTTGATGGAAACAGTAGGGGTGAGGGTCCTGCTCCAACGAGCTTACATACTACAGATAATGGGGTGATAGAGAAGGTAAAAGGGCTGGAGATGTGCTTAGTGTGGCGAGGTAGAGAGTGTGGGATGCTTTACACAGACAATGGTCAGACTTAAAGGGGTTGTCCGGCCACACAGGGTAAAAATTTTTATAATGCTGCTGCTTTCCTTTCAGTAAGGATAGTAACACCCAGCATACAGGGGCTCAAACCGGCCGGCAGATCAGCTGCAATGTCAGTTTCTTACCTTAGAATCTGATCTTCACTGCAGCTTTCAAAGATGGCGCCTCTGTGCTGCCTTTTCACAATGCTCTGCGCTCTCCCTCTTCTGTGTGCGCGCTCCCGATGATAGTAAGAGACATGAAAAGGCAGAATTTCATGGCCTCCCTCAGCTCATGTCCTAGCCCCGCCCACGACACGCCCACCTCTATTGAACTGCTCTACAGTCTCTCCCCGCCCAGGCCCCGCCCCCTGCTGCATACTATAATCAGAGGGGGTGTGGCCAGGGGAGACTGCGTTATACACTCATGTCAGGATAAAATCCTGGCATGAGTGTAAACAGCAGCACAGTGTATAGTGAATGGAGAGGGGCTGGGGAGAGCCCAGAGAGAACTCTCCTGCAGCCCCCCACTGCAAGGCTACCTACTGCCCCCCCTACCCTGCTAAAGGGAAACAAAACATTTCCCCACACACATATGCCCTCATAGTGCCCCTCCCACAGCGACCCCCCCCCCCCTCACAATGACCCCCCCCCCCACAGTGCACTCTCCCACAGTGCCCCCCTAATGATCCCCCACAGTGCCACAAACAGTGCCCTCTACAGTACCCCCTACACATGCCCCCCAGTGTCACCCCTACAGTGCCCTCCAAAGTAGCCCCCCTCATTCCCCCCAACCACAGCATTCTCCACAGTCCCCCCTCAACAGTGCCCCCCCCAGTATTCCCCCCCCCCCACAGTGCCCTCCGCAGTACCCCCCCTACACATGCCACCCCCCCAGAGTCCCCCCCACTGCACTCCAAAGTAGCCCCCCTCCACATGCCCCCCATCCACAGCGTCCCTATACAGTGCCCCCCCCCGTGACCTCCCCCACAGAGTCCCCCTTTACAGTGCCCACACACAAGTACACTAACAGCACCCCCCCTCCCCCCTCCCCCCGGGACTTCTGACAGCCGGGTCTCCTGACATTGCACACACACACACATCACTGCACCCCCCCCCCCCCCCCCGGGACTTCTGACAGCCACTTGCACACATCCATCCATCCATCCTCCCCCCTCCCTCCCTCCCTCCCTCCCTCCTCCTCCTCCCCCCCCCCCCCACGAGAGCCCGCCCCTCCTCTCATTCTTACCTTGGAGTTGAAGAGCCAGCAGACACGCCTCCCCTGCAGGCAGAACTGAGCTTCCCAGGCTGAAGTTCTTCTGCACATGCGAAGAGCTGTGGTGGAGAGGCGCGTCCCCGGTTGTCCCGACAAGAAGAGGACAAGAGACTTGTCGGAACCAGGAACTATGGCAACCGAGGAGCAACACAGGGGGGGGGGGCATCCCTAAAGGTAACTGAATAACTTCTGTTTGCCTAATTTACAATGCACAATGTATATTACAAAGTGCATTGTATTGGGCAAACAGAAGTAATGAGACCTAATGTTTATGGCCGGACAACCCCTTTAAGCCATGTGGTGTCTGAATCAGTATAACTGCCAGTGGTGGTTGATGGCGGCTAGCAGGGAATGCAGTCAGTAGGACAGGGAGCACGTTATCAGGCGGTGTGCAGAGGGGTTTGGTTTAGGGTATATGGTATGCCTTCATGAGGAGGTGCGTTTTTAGAGCACGCCTGAAGTTTTGTGAATCAGGGATTGCGCAGATAGTTTAACCCCTTAGTGACCAAGCCTGTTTGCGCCTTAATGACCAGGCCAAATTTTGCAAATCTGATATGTGTCATTTTAACATGGAAAAACACCAGAAAGGTTTTGCAAATCCAAGCGATTCTGACATTGTTTTTTCGCCACATGTTGTACTTCATTTAGGCGGAAAAAATAGACCCATAAAACTTGTGTTTATTTATGAAAAGCGCCAAAATTGGGACAATTTTGTAAAAATCGTCATTTTTTCACATTTCCAACTGCAATATCTCAAATATGTTCAAACATAATATAGAAATTTTTGCTAAGATATATATTTCCATCTGTTAACTTTATTTTGGGTGCACATAGGAAACACTTTCGTTTTTTTTAACCATTTATGAGACGTACAAATTTAACATTACTTTTCAGCATTTTGAGGAACACTTTGTTTTCCTACACCAAGCTAAGATTGGAAAGGCTAATAGGAGTCAAAATGATAGATACCCCCACAAGTGACCCATATTTTAAAAACTACACCCCTTAACATATTCACTGAGGGGTGTCATGAGTATTTTAATCCCACAGTTTTTTTTCAGGAGTCAATACAATTTAGAAGAGAAAAACTAAAATTTCATATTTTTGCAAATATGTCATTTTAAAGACAGGACTTTTTTCTATAGTACACATGAAAATGAGGATTTGCACCCCAGAATGGATACCCCTGTTTATCCTGTGCTCAGAAACATACCCATTGTGGCCCTAGTATTACGTCTGTATGCCTAATGGGGCCCAAAATGAAAGGAGCAACCGGTGGCTTTCGGAACAGAAATTTTGCTTGCAGAAGATTTGGGCCCTATTGCACACTTGTAGAGCCCTTGAGTGACCAAAACGATGGAGAACCCCCACAAGTGACCCCATTTTGAAAAGTAGACCCCTTAAAGAATTTATCTAGGGGTACGATGACTTTTTTGACTTCACAGTTTTTGAATGAATCTAAGCCAAGCAGAAGGAAAAAGTTACGCTTTTCATTTTTTTGGTAATTCTGTCATTTTAAAAGCAGTTTTTTTGTACAGCACACACATGAATGAAGACTTTCACCCCAAAATGGATACCCCTGTTTGTCCAGAAAAATACCCATTGTGGCCCTAATCTACTTAAAGAAAACATGGCTAGGCCTATCATGGAAGGAGCACCCGTTGGATTTCAGGGTACAACGGAATAAATTCCAGGCCCCATTGCCCACTTGTAGAGCCATTGAGCGTCCAAAACGATAAAGAACCCCCACAAATGACCCCATTTTGAAAACTAGACCCCTTAACGAATTCATCTAGGGGTGTACTGCGTATTTTGACCCTACAGTATTTGAATGAATCTAAGCAAAGCAGAAGGAAAAAATTAAAATTTTCATTTTTTTGGCAATTTTGTCAATTTAAAAACAGGGGTTTTTTGTACAGTGTACATAGGAATGAAGACGTTCACCCCAAAATGGATACCCCCGTTTGTCCCGTGTTCAGAAACATACCCATTGTGGGCCTAATCTACTTACAGGACACATGGCCAGGTCCATAATGGAGGGAATGCCCGCTGGATTTCAGGGTACAACTGAATAAATTCCAGGCCCCATAGCCCACTTATACGGAAAAAAAATTGACTTCCTAAAAATAATCCCCCCGCCATCCCCATTTTTTAGCATTCCCTAAATATTAGATAAAGGTAATAATATAAACTGCGTTTTATGTCCGAAGACAGGGGTAATTACGGAGGCTGGTTGGGATGGGTACATGGGGCAAGAAAACCGTGTATCCCCCCTCCTCTCTCGCTTTTTTAGGGGTATTTCGGGACCTCAGCGGCGGGGATGGGGTGTAAAAAGTGGCTCTCTGAGACTTTGTAATCTTGCTGGAACTGCATGAAAGCGAGCATTCCCGGGGCTTCTTGTAAATTACGGATTACAGGTAGCCGTCTGAATAACACCGGGCTCACATGGCCGTATGGGGAGTTCGCTTGTGGAGGCCCGCAGCGGATCCCAGCTGTGAGCCCGGACATGACCCTGTGGACGGCCACGTAATGTACTGCGCATAACTGCGTACTTACACAGGCGGTCATGCGCAGTACACTGTTTTTTGTTTGCATTTCCCGCGCCATCGCTTAGAGATGACCCGGGTACCCGCAGCCCGTACACAATGTATCTGCATATGGGCTGCGAGTATATCCGCGGTCATAGAGTACATTGGGCTCTAGGTCGAGGATATCCACGGTAAAATATAGCATGCTGTGTTCTGTTTCTGCAAGTGGATTACGTAATTCTAATTGGGGGGAATTGTGTAATCCAATGCATGTGATTAATCCGTGGATTACCGCTGATCAAGCGCATGCAGAACCTGTAATTCCTCTCTGGTCATGCGTGACCGGCCTGATGTTATATCGCTACTTTATCACGTGACCGGGGACCGCTCAACGAGGCCTCCGGTCACTGCTCCAAGCACCCGTTGGTCGCTGGGAGCAAGGAGATTTAAAATTTCCTGGGCTCCCCAGCTCCTGCGAATGTGTCCGTCATTTTGCCGGCGGGCACATACCCAGTAGCCGTCAGGATCCATGGAGTATGATTGCATCTGGATTCAAATGCGGAAGCCTCCGAGAAGATGTTTCATCTCCTCTCACCGATCGCATCGGTGAGGGGAGATGAAACTTCCACTTTTTAAAGAACTTTTACGTGATCGCCATTATGCATTGGATAACGGCAATCATGTGACCAGTAACCGCATACCGCGGCTCCCCGTGACATCTCCAGGCTCTTGGCTACCTTTGGTAGCCAGGAGCAGGGAGATTTTAAATTTCTTGGGCAATCTTTCACTTTTGCGCATGCGTCCGCCATCATGCTGACGGGCGCATGTGCCGAAGCTGGGGTAAGGTCCACGGATCAACATCCCACCAGGGAACAAATCCGGGGAACTTAGGTATGTAATTTCATCCCCCCTTACGGATACGATCCGTAAGGGGAGATGAAACTTTAACTTTTTAAACTTTTTTTTACTTTTTAACTTTATATGATCACCGTTAACGGTGATCATGTGACTGGAAACCGCATACAGCGGTCCCCAGTCATATCTCCCTGCACTCGGCTATCTGTGACAGCCCGGTGCAGGGAGATTTTGAATTTGCCGGGCTCGCCGACCTTCTGCGCATGTGCCAGAGGTGGGTCCCAAGACCGACCAGAGGTCATGGAGGAAAGGGGGTAGATATTTTCACCTTCCCTCATGTATCCGATCCATAAGGGGAGGTGAAACTTTTATTTTTTTACACTTTTCTTTACATTTCCGCGATCACCATTATCCATTGGATAACGGCGATCGCGATACTGGGGACCGCTCACCGCGTTCCCCGGTGGCATCTCCTGTCTCCCGGCTACCTTCAGTAGCCAGGAGACAGGAGATTTTAAATTTCCCGCACCGCCGGAGGACCGGGACAGCGGGGAGCAGTGCAGCGGATGGGGGTGAGTATTTTCAGCTGCCCTGATGGATCTGATTCATCAGGGCAGCTGAATCTTTAACTTTTTTTCAACTTTTAATGCGATCGGCGCTATCGATTGGATAGCGCCGATTGCATTGCCGGGAGGGGGTCCCTGCAGCCCGGGATGACAGCTCCATGCACCAACAGCATGGAGCTGTCACGTCCAGAGCCCGAGGGGCTTTATTCTCTGCAGGACACATGTTTTTAAGTCCTCAGAGAATAAAGCCCACTTGGGCTGGACGTAAAAACACTATGGGCTGGTTATTAAGGGGTTAAGGGTATACAAATGAGTAAATGACAGCAAGGATAAGCAAGCAAAATTAGCCCTTATTATAATGATACCTACCATGCTAAAGATGTCCTATAGTATATGAAAGAAAGTTGTATGTTGCTAATATTCAGTATATGAATTTGATATTCCTTTTCCTGAGTTGACATTCCTATAAAGCTACTACTCCACTAGAATTGCTGCTTGAATTTTGGATATGGAATATTCATCCCCTAATTAAAGAGGACCTATTTTCAAATCCACGGCATGCTCTATTTGTTGAAGAAATGGCACAGATTTTCACTGCAGAATTCACTTGTTGCAATGCAGTGATTGATTCTCATGGTGAAATGGGCACCAACATTTGCACATGCATTTTCTCCATGATGTGTCAACATACCTTCAAGAGAAGGTTCATAAAAAGCATGTTTTTGGTGTTTTTGAGGCAAAGCCAGAAGTGTATGCAGCAAGTAAGAGGACTACTGTGTTTTCCCAATCATAGGACCTACTCCAATAATAAGCCCTACCCCAGTTTTCGGGGGAGGCTTGAAAATAAGTCTTAGCTAGCCTGCATAAAAGAAAAAAATCAATACTCAGCTGGCCTGCGCCATCCCAATGCCTCGCAATGGTCTCCTGCGGCACTCCGGCAAAGTGCAGTGTCCACCGCTCTGACATCTCAACTTCTTTGTGGTGATAGGGCTTTGAATACCCCACCTCCAGCAAAGTGAGTGCTGTGATTGGATCGAGCGTCAGCCAATCACAGCCGATGCTTGATGAGCCAATCACAGCCATTCAGTGATGTAATTAAGCCTTAAGCTTAAAAGGGCAATCTGGAGAAGAAAATGTAAATTGAATTATGCTTAAAGTTATATAAATACATTACAAGAAAAATTCATATTTCACCTGATCCCCTACATCCCATTTCGACAGTGCCCATTCCCCTGCTGCACTCTGGTTTCGGCTACAATGCTTATGTGCAATCCCTGAGTCATGTGACACTGCAGCCAATTTCTAGATCCTGACTTACATACAGCTGGTAATGGCACACGATATCATTACTGGTGCCAAAAAAGAAGTGCAACAGTGGACTGGGCACTCTCATAATTGGAGCTCTAGAGGATCAGGTGAGGTGAGTATGAATGTTTTATATTCTTACATAGGACTGTGAGGTTTCTGTTAATTTTTTTTCTTTTAGGACTACCCCTGTAAGGTGTATTTACATCATTTTATAATATATAACATTGCTGTATATTTTCAGGCTTATGCAAATAATGTGTAGTGAAATTGTAATCCTTTCACTTATGATAACTACTTAAAAAACAACATTTGTACAGATAATAATTTATCTTAATACTTACTTAGCATAGCCTAATATGGTTTGACATCTTCTAAAACCACGTACTACAACAAAGTATATGTTTCCTTAAGATAAATGACATGTGGCGTGCAATATATAACAAAGAGAGCTAATTTACTTTAAAGGGAATTCCTGCCGATTGAGTAGGTACATGGGACCTATAGTCTCCATTTGTTTTGCTTCCACAGAAAACTATGGAGAATAAAAGCAGATCTTTATTTGAGAAAGGTTTATAATTAGACTTTTGAGACATCTATGCAGTCATCGCAGACCTGGGATTTTTTTTCTGTAATGATTATCTGATTGGATTTTTTGCCTTCACATCTGTGAAAATGAAAAAAGGATTAAACAATGATATTATTGCCCAATTACAAATGCATGAGACACAGGAGGTACAATATGTTCTACATCTCCCTCATAGTATGGCAAGATGAAAGGATGCCATGGTTTCATTTGGAATTTGCTAATTATATGTGTACAGCATTTGAAAATTTACTTTCCATTAAAACATTTGGAATAGAATGCTACAAACAATGATACAAATAGAAAAAGAACTACCAGTGCAGCTTATGCAGTATATACAGTATTGTGTTGTATGGACATGGAGTATACATGAAATTATAACCTCAAAAAGCATATATGGCCTTCCAAAAAGAACCATATAGTGCTTTGCAGAGGTCAGAAATGAACAACTACATCAACATCTTCTTTGTCTTGGGAGTAGATATGATAATGGGTTAAGATGAAAAGGATAGATGGGATGAAAATGGCTAAGGGTGAAGAGAAAGCTTCAAGAGAGAAGTTAAAGCGACCCTCTGGGTCTGGACAAACAGAGATGGCCAAGCCACTACGCTGACTACTTGATGCATGCTGTGTATTAGTATGCATCAGTAGTCTAAGACACTATATGCTGATCTGAATGTCTAATGATGCCCATGTGGACAGCACTGGTCAATCACAGCAGGTGTAGTGTGCTAGACTAATGATGCATACTAATACACAGTGTGCAGCAGGTAGTCAGAGAGCTGGCCCTCTTTGTTTGTCCAGGACCAGAGGGTCACTTTAAGTGGGATATAAAATGCATTTTATGTGTTTCCCAATGTTTATATAGCTTTAACATATTCCATGGAACTGTACAGAGATTACCCTTATTCACATCAGTGCCAGTCCCTAATGGATTACACAATCTTTTTTTCCAATTTCAAAGAAGCAAACTACAGGGCCATTTACACAGGCCAATAAACTTGAATGACTGTTTAGGCCAAGTTCGGCTAACTAATGAGCAAACACTTGTTCTTTGGCTAGGTGCACCCCTGCGTTAATAAACTCATTCATGTTGCATCCACAAAAAAGATCTACATTTTTTCAGCAGTTCCATGTGTCAACCGTATGCAGTCTCTGTCAATTATTTACTTCCGTGGCCCATCCATTTTTCATGTCCACAAATTGTAATTAAATGAATGGCCAAGCGCTGCCTGTGATTGGCTGAGTGCTGTGACCAATCGCAGGCAGCACTCAGCTGTCATTCAATGAATGGCTGAGTGCTGCCTGTGATTGGCTGAGCGCTCAGCCAATCAGATACAGTCCTTTCAGCGGGTGGGATTTTAAATCCCCGCCTACTGAAATAGATTTAGAGCAGCGCAGGGAGAAGGCAGGCTGGACGTGCCTGAGCCCCGGCAGCTGAGGAGAGGTGAGTATATATTTTTTTTAATTTTTAACACATTCTAGGGATGATTTTTCAGGGAAGGGCTTATATTTAAAGCCCTTCCCCAAAAATCCCTGCTGGGCTTGCTGGCAGTCCATTGCTTTCAATGGGACTGCAGAAGCGACGGTCCCATTGAAAGCAATGGGAGAACATCGCGATCCTCTGCCATAGCAGTGGCAGGGATTCTTTACTCCCCGCGGGGATGAAGAAATTCTCTGCCACAGCTGTCACAGCTGTGACAGCTGTGGCAGGGGATTCTTCACTCCCTGTGGGGAGTCCCTTTGTCACTGAACACTGTGACATGAATATTTACATGCACCATGGACCTATAAAATCACAGAGGTGAGAGGTACGATAATTTGGAGGAGTTACTGGTTCAATGCAAACTAATAATGCAAGCCTCTCACTCAACCCAGCCCAGATTGGGGAGGAGTGACTGCAAACAAACATAGTCTGCACATGTGAATGGATACCAAAGACCCCAACCACAGATAGGTGCGCCACACTATACAGGAGTATGACCCCTACTGGCAAAGCAGTGGATCACCCTGTATCTCCACATTGGGTCACACTGGCTGATATCTTGGGCTCCCCCAAATGTATAGCAAACTGCATGCAAAAAATACTGATAAATACTAATAAATAGGGGTGTTAGTTCTGCATTTTGGCCAACACACATAAGCTGACGGGCCAAAGGCAAGGCCACCATGCATCCGTCAGAACCTACGCTATCTCACTGTTAGATACAATAAACTCACAGAGGTGAGAGGAAAAATAAGGACATTATTCACTGAAAAGGAAGCCAGTAATACAACACCTGATCGGCTGCAGGCCATGCACAATCGCTGTAGACCCTAGTCGAATGCAGTGGGCCATACGATAATTTGGAGGAGCTACTTGTTCAATGCAGACTAATTAATCTGGGCTGGGTTGAGTGAGTGGCTTGCATTATTAGTCTGCATTAGTCTACAGTAGGGGTCGCACTACTGTATAGCTTGGCGCACCTATCTGTGGTTGGTGTTTTTGGTATCCGTTCACATGTGCAGACTATGTTTGTTTGCAGTCACTCCTCCCCAATCTGGGCTGGGTTGAGTGGGTGGCTTGCATCATTAGTCTGCATTGAACGAGTAGCTCCTCCAAATTATCGTATGGCCCACTGCATTCTACTAGGGTCTACGGCGATTGTGCCTGGCCTGCAGTCTATCATGTGTTGCATTACTGGCTTCCTTTTCACCATGGACCTATGGTGCATGCATGTCCTATGTTTTGCAGGTACATGCGTTTGCACGCCTGTAAAACACGGACATATAAACACACCATAGGGAACCAATAGTTCTAATAAAAGCGTGGTTTTGTGCGCACAATTGTACGCACATAAACACGCTCGTCTGAATCCACCCTTAGGGTGGCTTCACACGAGTGTGTTTTTGTGCATGCATAGGTGCGTACATAAGTGCACACCCATGTACGTGCAAAAACACACGTGAATGCCAGTCCATGCATTGCCTTCAATGGAGCTGCGGCTGCTCCTGGCAATGAAGGCAATGGTCTGCCGGCAGCCCTGAATTGTTTTTCAGGGAAGAGCTTTACATATAAGCTCTTCCCTGAAAAATAAGAGTTTTAGTGTAAAAAAAAATAAAAATTAAAAAAATACTCACCTGTCTGCTGCTTCCATGTCCCCGTGGGGATGAAGAACACGTCTGCCGCATACTCCTCACAGCAGTGCAGGAGAAGAGCCGGTTGGACGCGGCTGAACCCTGGCAGCTGAAGAAAGGTGAGTATAGATTTTTTTTTATTTCTATCACCATTTTTTGTTGTTTTTCAGGAAAGGGCTTATATTTAAAGCCCTTTCCTGAAAAACAATTACAGGATACTGGCAGCTGGATCCCCTACCGCAGCTGTCATCTGTTATAGGGAATTCTTTACTCTCCGCAGGGATGAAGAATTCCTTTGCTGCATCTGTCTCAGATGTGGCAGGTGCCGCAGGAAATTCCTTTTCCTCGCAGAGATGAAGGAAACATCTGCCGCATGTGGCAGATGTGTTCTTCATCCCCGTGGGGAAATGGCAGTGGCGGACAGGTAATTTTATTTTTTTTTACACTAAAATTCTTGTTTTTCAGGGAAGAGCTTATATGTAAAGCTCTTTCCTGAAAAACAATTCAGGGGTGCCGGCAGACCATTGTCTTCAATGGAGCCGCCTGCAGCAGGCGCGGCTTCATTGAAGATAATGCGTACATTCCCTATTGTGCACACATGTCCTATTTTTACAGGCACGCACCTGTAAAACACGGACATGTGAACACACCATAGGGAATGCATTGTTTCTTATAGAAGCGAGTTTTTGTGCGCGCGTAAGCACACACAAAAACACGCTTCTGTGAAGCCATCCTTAGGCTGATTTGGCCATTTATGGGGCCAAAACAATAATCGCTAGTGCAGCTTCACATGAGCGTAATCGCAAAAACGCATGTGATAGTGTAGCATTTTTATAGTGTAAACCTCATGCTATCATGCGCACATCTGCGCATTTTACTGTACTTTTTGCTCTGCTGGGGACCATTCACATTGGTGTGGGATACACCAGAGCAGTGATTTAACCCCTTGAGTGGCACGCCCGGAAAATTTCCGGGACGAGCTCCACTGCTCATAGCAACATAGCCCGGAAGATTTCCGGGCTATGCATCACTATGGGAGCTGCAGAGCACAATGCCACAAGCTGTGACAGTGTGCTCTGCCTGCACAGACCCACAGAGAACAAAGCAAGGGCTTTGAAAAACCAGCAGAAGATATTGCCGACATGTCGGCAATGTCCTGCTTTGTTTACAGGTTGCCATAGAGACCATCGGCTTGTCAGAAGCAAGCCGATGGTCTCTGTGGCAGGGAGAGCTGGTTGTCAGCTGTCAGAGGACAGCTAGGTACCTGCTCTTACAGCAGAGATCAGAGAAAACCTCCGATCTCTGCTGTGTTAACCCTTTACATGCTGCAGTCTATGTGACTGCAGCATGTACAGGGCTGTCACTGCAGCATGTAAAGGGTTGTCACCATCGGACCTCCGGAATGTGATCAGGGGTCCTGATGGGTCCCTGTGGAAGTCCCCTAAAGGGACAAAAAAAAAAAAGTAAAAAAAGTAAAAAAATTATTAAAAAAATAAAAAAAAAACTTGTCTCCCTTTACTTTGTAAAAAATCAAAAATACAATCACACATGTGGTATCCGTGTGCGTCGTAATGACCCAGAGAAGGAAGTTAATACATTATTTAACCCCTTAATGACATGGCCCCTTTTTTCCCCATTTCTTTTTTTCCTCCCCCCTGTTTAAAAAAATCACAACTTGTCCCGCAAAAAACAAGCCCTTATATGGCCATGTCAATGGAAAAATGAAAAAGTTATGGCTCTTGAGACGCAACTGCAAAACTAGTTGAAATTCAATGATTAGACCATTTTAAAAAACCTGCCCTGGTGGGCACGACAGGGTGGTAGGAAACCTGCCACTCAAGGGGTTAAAAGGCTGTGCAGCCTAATTAGTACCAGATATGTTTGATTTCCTGTGAATTGGGCAATTTCACTGGAACAAGTGTGCATTTGCTCACCCCCATAGACTCCTGTTTGGTGTGCAAATGTGCACTAAAATAGAGCATGCTGCCTTTTTTTAAATACATGTAAGTCTTCATGCACATAAATAGAGCTGTCTGAGGAAAGGAGCCAGAATCTGATGGGACAAAACTAGCAGGTCTCACCTACGGTATATAGCCGTGGTAATAAAGCCTAAGGCCTCATTCACACGAGTGTTGTGTTGCCAAAAAACGCGTGAACAAAGCTGCTTGCCTATTGCCATCAAAGGGGCCGCATCTGCTGTCAGTGGCCCCATTAAAAGCAATAGGATGCCGGCACCCCTGCAGTGATTTTAAGGGAAGTACTTTAAATATAAGCTTTTCCCTGAAAATCCTTCCTAGCTGTAGTAAAAAAGAAAAACTATATACTCACCTCTCCGCCACTGCCAGGACTCAAATGTGTCTAGCCGCTTGGTCTCCGGCACTGTTATGAAGTTCCTTCAGCAGGCAGGGATTTAAAATCCCAGCCTGATGAAAGGGCTGCATCTGATTAGCTGAGTGCTCAGCCAATCACAGGCAGCGCTCAGCTATTCATTGAATGACAACTGAGCGCTGCCTGTGATTCATCACAGCGCTCAGCCAATCACAGGCAGCGCTTGTTCATTCATTATTTAGAGATGAGCAAGCATGCTCGTCTGAGCTTGATGCTCGTTCAAGCAGTAGGTTACTGGAAGGTACTCGAGCAAGCACCACATGGTGCTCGAGAAAATTTCACCCTCTCCTTCCCACATGTTTAGCGCCTTTTTTTTATACAATATTTGGCACCTCCTGCTATGATGTGCCAACCCTGTGCACGTCTATAGCAGTGACTGGCTGGCTAGATCAGGTGACCTATGAGCATAAAAACTCAGGTCACCTGATGCTCGCCTCACACGCAGGCTGGATTAGCTGAGGGACAGAGCTGCTGTCAATCAGGGAGAGTGGTAGTGTAGTTTAGAAGGAGCGTGTAGGCAGGGATCCTTTTTCCAAGAACCGACCAGTTCTTTTTAGGACTACAAGTCCGCTTTTGTGCATCAGCAGTTTGTCTGGCTGGGAGCAGTAGCGCGCACCAACCATTCCCAAGCATCCCGGCTGTATACTGCATACTGTTACCGGTTTTATGCAGTATACTGCTACTGGTGTACAGAGAGTAGATAGGAAGTAACAAAACTCCTATCATTTTTCTTTTTTTTTTTTCGAGCTTAAAGCGTACGCTATATACCCCAGTGTGCGTCCTTGTCAATTCACACTATCTAACAAGACTGAACGCAGTTTACAGTTTTATTTTTGGGGCTTAAAGTGTACGCTATATACCCCTGTGTGCGTCCTGTCAATCCACACTATCTAACAAGACTAAACACAGTTTACAGTCTATATTTTGGCCTTAAAGCATACACAATATACCCCTGTGTGCATCCTGTCAATGCATACTATCTAACTTGACTGTACGCAGTTTACAGTCTATATTTTGGCCTTAAAGCGTACGTTATATACCCCTATGTGCGTCCTGTCAATCCACACTATCTAACAAGACTGAACACAGTTTAGAGTTTTTTGGGGGGCTTAAAGCGTACTCAATATACCCCTGTGTGTGTCCTGTCGATGCATACTATCTAACTTGACTGTACGCAGTTTACAGTCTATATTTTGGCCTTAAAGCGTACGCTATATACCCCTGTGTGCATCCTGTCGATGCATACTATCTAACAAGACTGAACGCAGTTTACAGTTTTATATTTGGGGCTTAAAGTGTACGCTATATACCCCTGTGTGCGTCCTGTCAATCCACACTATCTAACAAGACTGAACGCAGTTTACAGTCTATATTTTGGCCTTAAAGCGTACGCTTTATACCCCTGTGTGCATCCTGTCGATGCATACTATCTAACAAGACTGAACGCAGTTTACAGTTTTATTTTTGGGGCTTAAAGCATATGCTGTATACCCCTGTGTGCGTCCTGTCAATCCACACTATCTAACAAGACTGAACGCAATTTACAGTTTTATTTTTGGGGCTTAAAGCGTACGATATATACCCCTGTGTGCGTCCTTTCGATGCATACTATCTAACAAGACTAAACGCAGTTTACAGTTTTATTTTTGGGGCTTAAAGCGTACGATATATACCACTGTGTGTGTCCTGTCAATCTACACTATCTAACAAGACTGAACGCAGTTTACATATTTTTAGGGGAGGCTTAAAGCATCCGCTATATACCCCTATGTGCCTCATTTCAATCCACATTATCTAACAAGACTGAACGCAGTTTACAGTTTTATTTTTTGGGCTTAAAGAGTACAATATTTACCCCTGTGTGCGTCCTGTCAATCTACACTATCTAACAAGACTGAACACAGTTTACAGTTTTATTTTTTGCGCTTAAAGCGTACACTATATACCCCTGCTGCTAAGGGAGAAGTAGTGGCCCGCATATCTACGCTTCCTAGCTCCATCTCACATTTTGCAGGTCCGCGTGGTAGACCATTATTAAAAGCACAAAAGTGTGATCAGGTTATGGCGTGGATAGCGGCTAATGCGCCCAGTAATTTATCCAACTCCCAGTCTTCCATGCAGTGCACTCACGTTAGCCAAGGCACTGGACCTCTGAATCCTCAGGCTGCTCCTCCTTCCTCCCAGCCTGGTCACTCCAGGAAAAGGAGAGATTCAGAAAGGCATATTCCCAAGAACTGTTCTCGGGTCCCATCCCTGAATCAGAAAAAATGGTTCATGATGAGCCACCTGAGGAGTTTGTCATGACTGATGCCCAAAATTTGGACCTTTCACGGTCTCAGGCTGATGAGGGTGGGGACTTCCAAGTAGTGTCTCAAGAGGTATTTGTTGATGATGATGATGAGACACAGTTGTCTGTCAGTGAGGCTGTTGTTAGGGCAGTAAGTCATAGGGAGGAGCAGACTGAGGATTCAGAGGAAGAGCTGGTGGATGATGAGGTGACTGACCCGACCTGGGTTGGTAAGCCTACTGAAGACAGTGCTTCAGAGGGGAAGACAAGTGCAGCACCAGAACAGGTTGGAAGAGGCAGTGGGGTGGCCAGAGGGAGAAGCAGGGCCAGAGCAAGTAATCCCCCAATTGTAGCTCGAGGCACTGCAGCACTGCCATGGGGAAGCATCAACAGGCCATGCTGAAACTCCTGAGCTTAACTGACAAGAGGCACACCACCCAAGAGCTGTTACAGGGTATGACGGAGCAGACAGATCTATGGTTTTCGCCACTGAACCTCCAACCAGGCATGCCACCCTCAGGACACTGCAACATCGCTTCCAGCTGCCAGTGCACCGACTGTTGTGCGACGTGCCCACACGCTGGAATTCAACTTTGCACATGTTGGACAGGGTTTACGACCAGCGAAGAGCCATTGTTGAATACCAGCTGCAACATGGCCATCGGAGTGGTAGTCAGCCTCCACAGTTCTTCACAGAGAAGTGGGCATGGATGTCTGACATCTGTCAGATCTTAGGAAACTTTGAGGAGTCAACACAAATGGTGAGTGGCAATGCGGCCATTATCAGCGTAACCATCCCGCTGCTTTGCCTTCTGAGTAGGCCAATGCTTTGGGGATAGAACGGGAGATGGGGGATGACAATACGTCGCTTGATAGCCAGACCACCCTCACGTCTGTTTCTCAGCGCATATTGGAGGAGGAGGAGGGGGGAGAGACTGCTGCCCACACTGCAGAGGGTACCCATGCTACTTACTTCACATCTGTTCAGCGTATATATGGGCTGAGGAGGAGGAGGAGACTAAGAGTCATCCTCCTAGTGAGGACAGCGATGTGTTGCATATTGAGACTCTGGCCACATGGCTGACTTCATGTTAAGGTGCCTTTCCTGTGACCCTCGCGTTAGATGCATTCTGGCCAACATGGATTACTGGGTGTTCACCCTTCTTGACCCACGGTATAAGGAAAACCTTTCCACTCTCATTCCCAAAGAGGAAAGGAGTACAGGTCTGATGCAAGACCACAAGGCTCTGGTGGAAAAGCTGATACTAAGGTTCCCATCTGACAACGCTAGCGGTAGAGGACATAGTTCAGTGGGCCAACTAGCAGGGGAGATGAGGGGAACAGGCAGCATGTCCAGTGCAGGCAGGGGAACACTGTCAAAGGCTTTTGCCAGTTGTATGGCACCCCAGCCAGACTGTGCCACCACTCCCCAGTCTAGGCTGAGTCGGAGGGAACAGTGTAAAAAGATGGTGAGGGAGTACATAGCCGACCGTACCAACGTCCTCTGTGATCCCTCTGCTCCATGCAACTATTGGGTGTCAAAGCTGGACACGTGGAACGAACTTGCACTGTGCACCTTGGAGGTGTTGGCCTGCCCTGCCGCTAGCGTGTTATCAGAGAGGGTGTTTAGTGCTAATGGGGGGATTATCACTGATTATAACTGACAGCGCTGACAGGCTTACACTTATTAAGATAAACAAAGCCTGGATTTCCCAGACTTCTCTTCTCCACCCGTGAAAAGCAGCGGAACATAAAGTATCTTTAAGCTGGGACAGGAGAACCATGCACCCTCTATCACCCCAAAAAAGGGTAGAAGTAGCTTGGTCTATCCTTCTCTGACCTTCCTCCTCCTCCTCCTAAACCAGCATGTCAGCACGCTGAACAGCCAATTCTTCAGAGGGCCAAAAGGCTCTGTAAAAATTATTTTTTTCAGAGGGCTGCCTCCAGGTTCTGTCAAAACAATTTTTCTGAGGGTCGCCTCCAGGTTCGCACTCCCAATTTTGAAGAGGTTCACCACTAGAGTTCAGCAAACGTGCTGGTTTCAGCTTTATACACCCACAGAGTACACAAATGTATCCCAGCGCAGTGTTCAGCTATCTGACACCGAGACAGAATGAATTGTCCTGGTTTGGCCACTCTAATTTCTTCATAGTACATGCTGTCTTTACGTGGGACAGTGGTTAAAAAGCCCCTCGGGAAGAGGCAGGGGCTGGGATAGGTGGTAGCTTGCCTATCGGTGGACCGCCACCTGGATCCCATTAAGCAAGTACGAGCTCTATGTTAAGAAAATATTTCAGGGGTTCACCTGCACTCTGGGTAAACAAATCTTTCAGGTGTACACCTATACTCTAGTACACAAATCTTTCAGGGGTTCACCTATAGTCTTGGGAAACAAATTTTCAGGGGTTCGCCTATACTCTTGGTCAACAAATGTTTCAGGGTTTCCCCTATACTCATGGTAATCACATGTTTGAGGGTTTCGCCTATACTTTTGGTACACAAATGTTTCAGGGCTTTGCCTATACTCTGGGTACACAAGTGTTTCAGGGCTTCGCCTATACACTTGGTACACAAATGTTTCAGGGGTTCGCCTATACTCTTGGTACACAAATGTTTCAGGGCTTTACCTATACTCTTGGTACACAAATGTTTCAGGGCTTTACCTATACTCTTGGTACACAAGTGTTTCAGGGCTTCGCCTATACTCTTGGTACACAAATGTTTCAGGGGTTTGCCTATACTCTTGGTACACAAATGTTTCAGGGGTTCACCTGTACTCTTGGTAAAAAAAAATCTTTTGTTTTAGAATGGGTTGTTGAACTGTGGAGATGTGTAGAAGTACTGGCATCTCCTAACAAAACTCCGCTCATTTAAATTTTTTTTAATTTGTTTTTGGCTGAAAGCATTTGCATAATAGGCCCAAGTGTTATATAGTGCAGATTGAAAGGACACACAAGACTACACATTTTACACTGTCTATTTTTGGCTGAAAGCATTTGCATAATAGGCCCAAGTATTTGTCCTGTTGATCCACACTATATAACAAGACTGTACACATTTTACACTGTCTTCTTTTGGAAACGTTCGGAATTAGGACAGCTGGACGCTGCGCTGGGAAAAATTTCACTACGCTGTGGACTACTGAGTAGGCGAAGGGGTGCGCCTTACCCCTTCTGGGATGGGGACAGCTGGACGCTGCACTGGGAAAATATTTCAGTACGCTGTGGACACAGGCTCGTGCCTGCATCCTGGGTGGATTAGACAGCAATGCCAGCATGTAACACAGGAGAAGAGGCAGTGGTGTCACCCGCAGGTGGTGATTGGCCTTGGTTGCACCTAGTGTGGTGCTTAGCCAAGATGTGCCACCATGTGTGCCTTGCTGATTATGGTCTGACCCAACTAAATTGTTAGGGGGGTGACCACCAGGCTCTTGCCCACAATTTGGCTTAATAGTGCGACCTGGGAGCCTCAGATGCATCCATGCTTGCTACCCCTGCTGTTCCCTATCCATTTCTGTGGTGTTTCAATCACTTTCTGATGTTTTCAGGTGAATCACGCAACCTCCCCTATGCAGAGCATGGGTCACCTTGAAAAATGCTCGAGTCTCCCATTGACTTCAGTGGGGTTCGTTACTCGAAAAGAGTTCTCGAGCATTACGAAAATCTTGACTGGAGTAACGAGCACCCGAGCATTTTGGTCCTCACTCATCTCTAATTATATTTAAAGCCCTTCCCGAAAATCACTGCAGGGGTTGCTGACAGCCCATTGCTTATAATGGGGCTGCTAGCAGCAGCGGCAGCCCCATTGAAAGCAATGGGAGAAGATCGCAATCCTCTGCCACAGATGCAGGGGATTCTTTACTTCCCGCGGGGACTGCCATCATTACTGAACACCTTCGCTTGTGGTAAATATTTTTGAGAGTTGACATATTAAAAGGCAACATCAAATCCAAAAGGGAAAGGAGAGTATGGGAACACAAATTTCTGACTTTCCTTGATACTGTGAATGCAGGACTGAACCTGTCTCAAAAACTATAAAATCTAGTCCACAGACAGTGGGGGGCATCAGATCTATGAACTAACATGTATTTAGAGACAAAACAACTCCCACGCTCTTATCTGTGGACTCATTCTGTTATTCTGTTTTTCGAATGTCAATTTATCTTGCCATGTTTCTGCTCTTTTGAATATTTGTATTTCTTGAGATTCCTTCTTATACCATGCCTGAAGAAGAGACCTAAGTAGTGTCAAAAACATGGTGTTAAGGTCATTTCTTTTAGTTAGCCATTAAAAGGTATCATATTTTCAAGATTATTTTGCTTCTACTGGCTAACACACTAGAGTTGAAGTCATCTACCCAATCCTTCTGTTATTTGCCCTTGGGGAAAAGTAAAGAGGTCCCACACACATTATGTGTATCTCCAGTCCTGTCAAAATCGGCTAGTTCATCTGACATTAATCTCACTTCAATGTTTTTATTAAAAGATTTTTGGCTGATATTAACCCTTAAATGAAGGCTAATATGCATTTTTACTAAGCGGTATTAAACCTACACATACATCATTTTAAGGCGGTGGCTTCACTGACTACTGACAGCCAGGCTCTGGCTCTATCCACCAAGAGGAGGGAAACCTGAGATCATGGTAGTTTAACCCCTTTCAAGCCACAATCAATAGTGACTACAACATGTAAGCAGATGACAGGGGGCTCTTCCTATCACCCAATGGCATCCTGCAATGTGATTGCATGGCACAAATGGGTTCCAATGGCAGAGGGAGGTTTGCTGTGTAACTCAGTCTATGAGACTATGCTTCCTCTAAAGTTGAATATACTGCCGTCATAGTTATAGTACAATGCACTATATACGTAATGCAGTGTACTGTTCTAGTGATCGAATGATTACATATTAAAGGGGTTCTGACACAAATAATGTTTTTATGCTTTAGCAGCCATTGTTCCCTGGTCTGCCTAATGGATCCAGGGAACCCACGATTAATGGCTGCTAAAGCATAAAAAGATAACACTTACCTGTTCTTCTGTTGTTGTTGACATCGGGGGGGTCATCTCCCAGCAGGCGCTGTTCCTCCTCTTCTGTCTGCACGAGCCGCGCCGCTCCGGGATTGCGTGCATGCGCAGTGGAGAGGTGCCCTCTGACAGGAGTCAGGACGGGCTGCGTCTCCACTGCGCATGCGCAGCACTCCGGAGTTCAGCAGGACGGACGGGCCACCCACAGCAAGCACTGTGCGGTCCGTCCGTTCACCTCGGAAGTGCCTGACGGACGGACCAGAGCAGGAAGCGGTCTTTTTGACCGCTCCTGCTCTGCTTTAAAGGCACAGAAGAAGATGCCGGCTGGAGGGGACATGCCTGGCGATCGGGCCAGGCCAGGCAAGGTGAGTACAAATTTTTTTTTTTGATGTCAGAACCCCTTTAAGGTCCCCTTGAGGGACTACATAATAGTGTCAAAAAAGTTCAATCAAGTTTATTTAAATTAAAAAGTCCAATTAAAAAATACACATTTTTATCACCAAAAATGTTTTAAATGCATAAAGTACCGAAACTAATTTTAAAAAACAACATATAATAGGTATTACCATATTCATAACTGCCCAGACAATGAAAATATTTTGTATTTATCTCGCAATACAAATATTTATATTTATAATTTTTTTTTTTTTTTATATTTTATCTTGCATGATGAACTTTGCAATTTTAAAAAGTAATGCCAGAATTGCTATTTTTATTTTGTTTGCCTCCTAAAAAAACATAATAAAAGGCAGTCCAAAAGTTATATGTAACTCAAAATAGGACCAATAAAAACTACAACTCTTCCTACAAAAAACAAAACTTTACCTAGCTCCATTGCCGGAAAACTAAAAATGCTATGAGTCTTAGGGCCCGTTCAGACGAGCATATCCGCGCGCACAAAACTGCGCTCCTATATAAAACTATGGATCCTATGAAGTGTTCACATGGGCGTGTTTTTAGTGCGTGCGAACGCTCGCAGCAACGAATAAAGGACATGCGTACCAGTTTGGTCCGTACTGCGCTGCTCTTAACATTGGCTCCTATGGGACACGCTGCACGCGAGTCCGCTCGTGTGAACGACCCAATAGACAGCAATGTAAATTTTTTTTTTTTTTTATGCTAAAGCTAAATGCTTTTGTGTCTTTCCCTTTGCATAAAGCACTGCATGTCATGTTCCGGATGTGTTTGGTTGTAAACACCAATAAACGATGTGCAGCCTGTTATATAAAGGAAGAAACTTAGTAATCCAAAGTCCGCTGGGGCGCCAAAGAAATCGTGTGTCTCACAACTATCCATACTTAAAATACTGGCGCCATGTATATTGGCTGGGATGCTGATACAGCTCAAGGTATGAAGCGCATCTACATGCGCTCCATGCAGTCAACATCACATTTGCTAACACGCATATGTAAAGCACGGACCTTCGTTCATGCGCATTTTTGTGCGCACGTTCAAACGTGCGCATTAGCGCATACGCTCGTCTGAACGGGCCCTTAGATTGTGACAATGCAGGCTCAATTATTTTTGTTTTATTGCGCTAAAGAAGTAAAAAATAAAAACATCAATATAAACGTGGTATTGCAGTAAACATGCGGATCCAGATAAGAAAGTTATCATTTATTGTTACTGAATGGGGAACGCTGTGAAAACAATGGTGGAATTTCTGCGTGTCTTTTACATCTCCCCCCAAAATAAATTTAATAAAAGTTATATAGCACATTATATGTACCCCAGAGTGGTGCCGTTAAAAGTACAACTCGTCCCCCAAAAATACCAGCTCTCATTCGGCTATGTAAACAAGTTATGGCTTTTGCAACGTGACAATGAAAATCGCTTTGGCAAAAAAAGATGGCTGCACCAGCTTCTCTGAAATGCACACTGTGTATTAGTATGCATCATTAGTTTAACACACTATACTTGCTTTGATTAGCCAGTACTATCCACATGAGCCATGCAGACCAGTCAGGTAGTGCCTTAGATTACTGATGCATTCTATGAACAGCGTGGAACAGGTAGTCATAGAAGCTATTCGGCCCACTTTCTTTTCCAGGCCTGGAACGTCTCTTTAAGGCACAAAATAGGCTCATGACTAAAGGGTTACTATAATGTGCATGGCCAACTATGTGCCCACAAATTTAGCAGCCAAATCATATTTGTGGTTGATTTTTAAGCATCACCTGGAGCCTTGTGTCAAAGTCACAGTGACAATCTTAGAATCCCTACTGTCTCATGCAAGAATTTTATAGCTGCTGAAGAAACTTCCCTCCATTTAGTGCATGTAAAGGCCCTTTTACACGCAAAGATAATCTTTCAAACTACTGAAAGATTGAAAAATTTTGAGATCTATTTGCATAAAGTGTTAATGGCCATTAAGGGCTATTAACACTTTATCATCTTTATTTGCATGTAAAAGGGCCTGTTTGCAGAGCACGTGTTTAAACAGCTGCCAGCACATTACATTGTTCTCTCGTGGCTGTCGGCAGATTGCATTGTTCTCCTCCTGACTAGTGTAAACATGCTGTGGGGAGAACAGCTTGCGGTCTATTGAGATATAAATGTGTTTGCTTTATCTCTCAGTGGCTGAACAATGGATTTTAAGTTAACCTGAAAAAAAAATAGTTCAAATGAAAAGTTCACGATGCCAGCGTTTACATGTAAAGATTATCGCAAATTTTCGTCCATTCAAATGAATTTTGAGCAGTAATTGTTGCGTGTAAAAGGGCTTTAAGTCACATCTATTATAGTCACATGAATGTGCAAATGGATTACATGGTACAAAACCAATTAAAACTTGGTACAAAACCAATTAAAGATGCATATCTAGCAAGCATACACCATTGCATCCGTACAACCCACCTGATTTCTTGTAGGAGACAACTCATATCTCATTTTCTGTACAAGGTTGCTCAGTTAATATATTTATTGTGTTTATTGGCGATTAAAGAAACACACCCATTTCTTTTCACAATTCATGACATCCGCTCGCAGTCACATTTACATGTAAATTATAATTTGCAGGGTTTTTTTGCAAATCACAGGCAATAAATTGTCAAAAGCAATAAAAAAGAGCACTTTGCATGCAAATTCAAGTTATACATGAGGAATATGTTGTCCAAGTGGAGGAGTCCATAAGGTGTAGCAAAAAATATGAGATTAACCCAAATTACCTAATTAATAATATAATGTCTGACTAAAGTATCCATCAGGCAGAACATTTCCTATACTGTACGAGCCTGATAATAAATGATAAGTTAAAGAAATACATTATCTGTTTCTCATTTATATTCATAATTGTGCTTGTTCTCTATCTAGAACTGTCATACTTCTCTCGTCACATCTTATCTTGTGTTCTTTTGTCTTTTTTGAGTGACTTTACACTAAAAATGAATGAAAATATAAAACACTGTATGTATATATATATGTGTGTGTGTGTGTGTGTGTTTATTAGCATGTATGCAAGGACAAGTACATTATGAAGATTAACTACTACATAGTGCATATACCATGGGCAGAAATATTACATGCAGACATGTTCTCTTTGAAATATTTATCTTTCATAGGTATCTTAGCTTTCAACAAGAATCGACACATGTCATATTGGTGTGAAACAAACCCCACAGCAAACACTAGTCAAGTGCCATCTTTGTCATTTTCAACTAATGTTGCAAATTTACTGTATTGTTCCCAGGTTAGATGGCAGTATATCCTTGATGTGACAGTAACAAGATGAAACCAGTTATATATGACCCCAACATAAACAATTTCGTTGTCATAAAGCAACGTCTATCACATGCACTTACTCTTCAGTCTTCACCTGTTTACTAGAGTTAAAAGGAAATGGAGTGTTCTGCTACAGTGTCTGCCTCACTGTAAAAATGGATGGATTGTATAACAAATTGTGATTTTCATAATATGATCTTTCTTTCTTCTCAAGCTTTATCATCTAAATAATAACACGACAATATTTATATTATAGTATCCACAATAGATATAAAGTGATGAATGGTGGGTCAAGAGGAGAAAAAAGGGGTAAATATAAGCAATGATACATGTCTATGTCAGTTGGCTCTTGTTTTATTTATTCAATTCAATGTGCTCATCTGTGTTATAGGTAAGGCTCAAGATCAGAAAGAAAATTGTCTTTCTTGCCCATAGCAACATGTTATAACACAGCTTTCATGTAATATTCTGCACTTCAAAATGAAAGCTACTCTTTCATTGGTTACTAGGGGCAAGAAAGACAGTTCTTTTTTATGACAGTTGGCATAAAGCTGATCCACTAAAGAGGCTCTACCAAAATTTCAAGTTGTGGTTAGGGAATGTCTTGAAATTATGGTACAAGCTGCGCTATGTGGAGTGCTGTCAAAGTACTGGTTATGTGATCTGGAGGTTGGAAGAAAAGTGCAGAGTACACACCAGAGGGCAACAAGCTAGAGAACTGGGGCAAAAAATATAGAGGCTAAGCAGCATCAGACAATAAAAAAAATCTCCTTTAATCGTCCAGAACAGAGGAGGGTGTACGAGCCACGTATCGACCCCAGCAGGGGTCTTTGTCAAGCTGGACTAAGACCCCTGCTGGGGTCGATACGTTGCTTGTACACGCTCCTCTGTTATAGACGATTAAAGGAGATTTTTTTATTGTCTGATGCTGCCCAGCCTCTATATTTTTTGCGCCAGTTCTCTAGCTTGTTCTCTATATTTTTTGCACATGTGATTTGGAACCTTAGGAGTCCGGTTCTTCTCTGGGCTGTTGCATATTAATCTACCTCGCACCAGTGGTGACATATGGAAGTGCTGCTGCCTCTTCTACCTTAGTGACAAGCTAGAGAACTGGATTATTCACAGCAGAGGTCAATGGATAATGGGACGGATTTCTCAAAGAAAAATAAACCTGTAGTGATTTTTTAATGTTAAAATAATAAAAACTCATGTGATATTTGAGTAGAAAGAGCCATCAAAACAGTTTAGTATGGCGTGCTATACTGTCTGATTTTCAAAAGGTTTTATTATGTATTGTGAGGGATTAGCGTTTAGGATCGGTAGCAACCTGGGCATAAGCAGTCAGAGACAGTGACACTTGCGATAAAGTCTTTAGTCCAGGCTTTGCCTGGGTTTATTTCCAAGCAAACAAAGCAAAATATAGGCCTTAACATCAGGCAAACATAAAGGAAATCCTGCTCATCTGAGCACTTACTATACATGGAGCGTCCCTGTCTACACACTGGTAACACAAATGGCTCCTGCATACAGCCAGCCAGGACTCTCAGACCTGCAGAGGTCTCAGCTCTCCCTCTAGGCCCTGTAGGCCCAGGCTTTATAAGGCCTGGTACCAGCCTCACCTGGTACATGGGAGTGACCATCCCACCCTTCACTTTGGTCACTCCAGGAAAAGCCGGCCCGGATTATGTGGCTTGGAGCCACTTACATACTACAACGTGTTAGTAGCTTAATGCTACTAACACTATACTGCCGGCTTCCTCCACCGAGCCCAGGCTGCTCGGTGGCACGTATCTGCCCAAGCGCTTCCCAAAGAAGCATAGGAGAGCATCCTAGGCGATATATACCTGCCCTCCAGCACCTTGCCGGTCACCGTCTCACAGTATTCACTTACTTCTGTTATCAGAACATTGCAAGGCCTTGTTGTAGCCATATAATTATATGTGAAGACCATATTATATGACTTGTATTATATTACTGGTATTCTTCCGTGAAGATCGGTACCAGAATCTATACCCACTGTACAATGGACTAGCACTATACTACCATTCTATACTACACTGTGCTACCACTCTATACTACATTATACTACCATTCTATACTAGACTAGCATTATATTACCACTCTATACTACACTATACTACCACTCTATACTACACTAGCATTATACTACCACTCTATACTATACTATACTACCACTTTATACTACACTAGCATTATACTACCACTCTGTACCATACTATACTACCACTCTATATTACACTATACTACCACTCTATACTACACTAGCATTATACTACCACTCTATACTACACTAGCATTATACTACCACTCTGTACCATACTATACTACCACTCTATATTACACTATACTACCACTCTATACTACACTAGCATTATACTACCACTCTATACTACACTAGCATTATACTACCACTCTATACCATACTATACAACCACTCTATATTACACTATACTACCACTTTATACTACACTAGCATTATACTACCACTCTGTACCATACTATACTACCACTCTATATTACACTATACTACCACTCTATACTACACTAGCATTATACTACCACTCTATACTACACTAGCATTATACTACCACTCTATACCATACTATACTACCACTCTATATTACACTATACTACCACTCTATACTATACTAGCATTATACTACCACTCTATACCATACTATACTACCACTCTATATTACACTATACTACCACTCTATACTACACTAGCATTATACTACCACTCTATACCATACTATACTACCACTCTATACTACACTAGCACTATACTACCACTCTATACTACACTAGCACTATACTAACACTCTATACTACACTAGCATTATACTACCACTCTATACCATACTATACTACCCCTTTATACCATACTATACTACCACTCTATACCATACTATACTACCACTCTATACAACACTATACTACTACTCTATACTAGACTAGCACTATACTACCACTCTATACTACACTAGCACTATACTACCACTCTACACTACACTAGCACTATTCTACCACTCTATACTACACTGTACTACCACTCTATACTACACTAGCACTATACTACCACTCTACACTACACTAGCACTATACTACCACTCTATACTACTCTGTACTACCACTCTATACTACACTATACTACCACTCTATACTACCACTGTATACTACACTATACTACCACTCTATATTACCACTGTATACTACACTATACTACCACTCTATACTACCACTCTATACTACACTATACTATCACTCTATACTACCACTGTATACTACACTATACTACCACTCTATACTACCACTGTATGCTACACTATATTACCACTCTATACTGCACTATACTACCACTCTATACTACACTGTACTACCACTCTATACTACACTGTACTACCACTCTATACTACACTGTACTACCACTCTATACTAGACTATACTACCACTCTATACTACACTATACTACCAATCTATACTACACTGTACTACCACTCTATACTACACTATACTACCACTCTATACTACACTATACTATCACTCTATACTACCATTGTATACTACACTATACTACCACTCTATACTACACTGCACTACCACTCTATACTACACTGTACTACCACTCTATACTACACTATACTATCACTCTATACTACCACTGTATACTACACTATACTACCACTCTATATTACACTATACTACCACTCTATACTACACTAGCACTATACTACCACTCTATACTACACTAGCACTATACTAACACTCTATACTACACTAGCATTATACTACCACTCTATACCATACTATACTACCCCTTTATACCATACTATACTACCACTCTATACCATACTATACTACCACTCTATACAACACTATACTACTACTCTATACTAGACTAGCACTATACTACCACTCTATACTACACTAGCACTATACTACCACTCTACACTACACTAGCACTATTCTACCACTCTATACTACACTGTACTACCACTCTATACTACACTAGCACTATACTACCACTCTACACTACACTAGCACTATACTACCACTCTATACTACTCTGTACTACCACTCTATACTACACTATACTACCACTCTATACTACCACTGTATACTACACTATACTACCACTCTATATTACCACTGTATACTACACTATACTACCACTCTATACTACCACTCTATACTACACTATACTATCACTCTATACTACCACTGTATACTACACTATACTACCACTCTATACTACCACTGTATGCTACACTATATTACCACTCTATACTGCACTATACTACCACTCTATACTACACTGTACTACCACTCTATACTACACTGTACTACCACTCTATACTACACTGTACTACCACTCTATACTAGACTATACTACCACTCTATACTACACTATACTACCAATCTATACTACACTGTACTACCACTCTATACTACACTATACTACCACTCTATACTACACTATACTATCACTCTATACTACCATTGTATACTACACTATACTACCACTCTATACTACACTGCACTACCACTCTATACTACACTGTACTACCACTCTATACTACACTATACTATCACTCTATACTACCACTGTATACTACACTATACTACCACTCTATATTACACTATACTACCACTCTATACTACACTAGCATTATACTACCACTCTATACCATACTATACTACCACTCTATACTACACTAGCCCTATACTAACACTCTATACTACACTAGCATTATACTACCACTCTATACCATACTATACTACCCCTTTCTACCATACTATACTACCACTCTATACAACACTATACTACTACTCTATACTAGACTAGCACTATACTACCACTCTATACTACACTAGCACTATACTACCACTCTATACTACACTATACTACCACTCTATACTACCACTGTATACTACACTATACTACCACTCTATACTACACTGTACTACCACTCTATACTACACTGTACTACCACTCTATACTACACTATACTATCACTCTATACTACCACTGTATACTACACTATACTACCACTCTATATTACATTAGCATTATACTACCACTCTATACCATACTATACTACCACTCTATACTACACTAGCACTATACTACCACTCTATACTACACTAGCACTATACTACCACTCTATACCACACTAGCACTATTCTACCACTCTATACTACACTGTACTACCACTCTATACTACACTAGCATTATACTACCACTCTGTACCATACTATACTACCACTCTATACTACACTAGCACTATTCTACCACTCTATACTACACTGTACTACCACTCTATACTACACTAGCACTATACTACCACTCTATACTACACTAGCACTATACTAACACTCTATACTACACTAGCATTATACTACCACTCTATACCATACTATACTACCCCTTTATACCATACTATACTACCACTCTATAGCATATTATACTACCACTCTATACAACACTATACTACTATTCTATACTACACTAGCACTATACTACCACTCTATACTACACTAGCACTATACTACCACTCTACACTACACTAGCACTATTCTACCACTCTATACTACACTGTACTACCACTCTATACTACCACTGTATACTACACTATACTACCACTCTATATTACCACTGTATACTACACTATACTACCACTCTATACTACCACTCTATACTACACTATACTATCACTCTATACTACCACTGTATACTACACTATACTACCACTCTATACTACCACTGTATGCTACACTATATTACCACTCTATACTGCACTATACTACCACTCTATACTACACTGTACTACCACTCTATACTACACTGTACTACCACTCTATACTACACTGTACTACCACTCTATACTAGACTATACTACCACTCTATACTACACTATACTACCAATCTATACTACACTGTACTACCACTCTATACTACACTATACTACCACTCTATACTACACTATACTATCACTCTATACTACCATTGTATACTACACTATACTACCACTCTATACTACACTGCACTACCACTCTATACTACACTGTACTACCACTCTATACTACACTATACTATCACTCTATACTACCACTGTATACTACACTATACTACCACTCTATATTACACTATACTACCACTCTATACTACACTAGCATTATACTACCACTCTATACCATACTATACTACCACTCTATACTACACTAGCACTATACTAACACTCTATACTACACTAGCATTATACTACCACTCTATACCATACTATACTACCCCTTTCTACCATACTATACTACCACTCTATACAACACTATACTACTACTCTATACTAGACTAGCACTATACTACCACTCTATACTACACTAGCACTATACTACCACTCTATACTACACTATACTACCACTCTATACTACCACTGTATACTACACTATACTACCACTCTATACTACACTGTACTACCACTCTATACTACACTGTACTACCACTCTATACTACACTATACTATCACTCTATACTACCACTGTATACTACACTATACTACCACTCTATATTACATTAGCATTATACTACCACTCTATACCATACTATACTACCACTCTATACTACACTAGCACTATACTACCACTCTATACTACACTAGCACTATACTACCACTCTATACCACACTAGCACTATTCTACCACTCTATACTACACTGTACTACCACTCTATACTACACTAGCATTATACTACCACTCTGTACCATACTATACTACCACTCTATACTACACTAGCACTATTCTACCACTCTATACTACACTGTACTACCACTCTATACTACACTAGCACTATACTACCACTCTATACTACACTAGCACTATACTAACACTCTATACTACACTAGCATTATACTACCACTCTATACCATACTATACTACCCCTTTATACCATACTATACTACCACTCTATAGCATATTATACTACCACTCTATACAACACTATACTACTATTCTATACTACACTAGCACTATACTACCACTCTATACTACACTAGCACTATACTACCACTCTACACTACACTAGCACTATTCTACCACTCTATACTACACTGTACTACCACTCTATACTACACTAGCACTATACTACCACTCTATACTACACTAGCACTATACTACCCCTCTATACTACACTGTACTACCACTGTATACTACACTATACTACCACTCTATACTACCACTGTATACTACACTATACTACCACTCTATACTACCACTGTATGCTACACTATACTACCACTCTATACTACACTGTACTACCACTCTATACTACACTGTACTACCACTCTATACTAGACTATACTACCACTCTATACTACACTAGCATTATACTACCACTCTATACTACACTGTACTACCACTCTATACTACACTATACTATCACTCTATACTACCACTGTATACTACACTATACTACCACTCTATATTACACTATACTACCACTCTATACTACACTAGCATTATACTACCACTCTATACCATACTATACTACCACTCTATACTACACTAGCACTATACTAACACTCTATACTACACTAGCATTATACTACCACTCTATACCATACTATACTACCCCTTTCTACCATACTATACTACCACTCTATACAACACTATACTACTACTCTATACTAGACTAGCACTATACTACCACTCTATACTACACTAGCACTATACTACCACTCTATACTACACTATACTACCACTCTATACTACCACTGTATACTACACTATACTACCACTCTATACTACACTGTACTACCACTCTATACTACACTGTACTACCACTCTATACTACACTATACTATCACTCTATACTACCACTGTATACTACACTATACTACCACTCTATATTACATTAGCATTATACTACCACTCTATACCATACTATACTACCACTCTATACTACACTAGCACTATACTACCACTCTATACTACACTAGCACTATACTACCACTCTATACCACACTAGCACTATTCTACCACTCTATACTACACTGTACTACCACTCTATACTACACTAGCATTATACTACCACTCTGTACCATACTATACTACCACTCTATACTACACTAGCACTATTCTACCACTCTATACTACACTGTACTACCACTCTATACTACACTAGCACTATACTACCACTCTATACTACACTAGCACTATACTAACACTCTATACTACACTAGCATTATACTACCACTCTATACCATACTATACTACCCCTTTATACCATACTATACTACCACTCTATAGCATATTATACTACCACTCTATACAACACTATACTACTATTCTATACTACACTAGCACTATACTACCACTCTATACTACACTAGCACTATACTACCACTCTACACTACACTAGCACTATTCTACCACTCTATACTACACTGTACTACCACTCTATACTACACTAGCACTATACTACCACTCTATACTACACTAGCACTATACTACCCCTCTATACTACACTGTACTACCACTGTATACTACACTATACTACCACTCTATACTACCACTGTATACTACACTATACTACCACTCTATACTACCACTGTATGCTACACTATACTACCACTCTATACTACACTGTACTACCACTCTATACTACACTGTACTACCACTCTATACTAGACTATACTACCACTCTATACTACACTAGCATTATACTACCACTCTATACTACACTGTACTACCACTGTATACTACACTATACTACCACTCTATACTACACTGTACTACCACTCTATACTAGACTATACTACCACTCTATACTACACTAGCATTATACTACCACTCTATACTACACTGTACTACCACTGTATACTACACTATACTACCACTCTATACTACCACTCTATACTACACTATACTACCACTCTATACTACCACTGTATGCTACACTATACTACCACTCTATACTACACTGTACTACCACTCTATACTACACTGTACTACCACTCTATACTAGACTATACTACCACTCCATACTACACTAGCATTATACTACCACTCTATACCATACTATACTACCACTCTATACTACACTAGCACTATACTACCACTCTATACTACACTAGCACTATACTAACACTCTATACTACACTAGCATTATACTACCATTCTATACCATACTATACTACCCCTTTATACCATACTATACTACCACTCTATAGCATACTATACTACCACTCTATACAACACTATACTACTACTCTATACTACACTAGCACTATACTACCACTCTATACTACACTAGCACTATACTACCACTCTACACTACACTAGCACTATTCTACCACTCTATACTACACTGTACTACCACTCTATACTACACTAGCACTATACTGCCACTCTATACTACACTAGCACTATACTACCCCTCTATACTACACTATACTACCACTCTATACTACACTGTACTACCACTCTATACTACACTGTACTACCACTCTATACTAGACTATACTACCACTCTATACTACACTAGCATTATACTACCACTCTATACTACACTGTACTACCACTGTATACTACACTATACTACCACTCCATACTACCACTGTATACTACACTATACTACCACTCTAAACTACCACTGTATGCTACACTATACTACCACTCTATACGACCACTGTATACTACACTATACTACCACTCTATACTACCACTGTATGCTACACTATACTACCACTCTATACTACACTGTACTACCACTCTATACTACACTGTACTACCACTCTATACTAGACTATACTACCACTCTATACTACACTGTACTACCACTCTATACTACACTGTACAACCACTCTATACTACACTATACTATCACTCTATACTACCACTCTATACTACACTATACTACCACTCTATACTACACTATACTATCACTCTATACTACCACTGTATACTACACTATACTACCACTCTATACTACACTATACTATCACTCTATACTACCACTGTATACTACACTATACTACCACTCTATACTACACTGTACAACCACTCTATACTACACTATACTACCACTCTATACTACACTATACTATCACTCTATACTACCACTGTATACTACACTATACTACCACTCTATACTACACTATACTATCACTCTATACTACCACTGTATACTACACTATACTACCACTCTATACTACACTGTACAACCACTCTATACTACACTATACTACCACTCTATACTACACTGTGCTACCACTCTATACTACACTGTACTACCACTCTATACTACACTGTACTACCACTCTATACTACACTATACTATCACTCTATACTACCACTGTATACTACACTATACTACCACTCTATACTACACTATACTATCACTCTATACTACCACTGTATACTACACTATACTACCACTCTATACTACACTGTACAACCACTCTATACTACACTATACTACCACTCTATACTACACTATACTATCACTCTATACTACCACTGTATACTACACTATACTACCACTCTATACTACACTGTACAACCACTCTATACTACACTATACTACCACTCTATACTACACTATACTATCACTCTATACTACCACTGTATACTACACTATACTACCACTCTATGCTACACTGTACTACCACTCTATACTACACTGTACTACCACTCTATACTACACTGTACTACCACTCTATACTACACTATACTACCTCTCTATACTACACTATACTATCACTCTATACTACCACTGTATACTACACTATACTACCTCTCTATACTACACTATACTATCACTCTATACTACCACTGTATACTACACTATACTATCACTCTATACTACCACTCTATACTACACTATACTATCACTCTATACTACCACTCTATACTACACTATACTATCACTCTATACTACCACTGTATATTACACTATACTACCACTCTATACTACACTATACTACCTCTCTATACTACACTATACTATCACTCTATACTACCACTGTATACTACACTATACTACCACTCTATACTACACTGTACTACCACTCTATACTACACTGTACTACCACTGTATACTACACTATACTACGACTCTATACTACACTGTACTACCACTCTATACTACACTGTACTACCACTCTATACTACACTATACTATCACTCTATACTACACTGTACTACCACTCTATACTAGACTATACTACCACTCTATACTACATAATTTAGTAGCCAACTGCATTTTGAAAATAAGGCTCTCTACTAGTTACCAGATGTGCCAGGGCAAAAAAGGTCAAAGTATTACAATGTATAACATATGATAAACAGGATTCAACTTTATAATATTTGATTTGGAATTAATATTTATAGGGCAACAAAATTGCTGATTTCGAAAAAATTAAGAAAGCTAGTTTACAGCAAGCAGTGTTTTGGGAAGCTGAACTATGCATGCTCTTATGCTTCGTGGTCATCCTTGTAGCTGGGAAGATGACTCTAATTAGCTTATTAAGTTGATGACCTTAATTATATCTTAACCTATAACCAGTGCTATGATAAATACATGATCTTACTCAATCCCTTGTGAAACATATGTTCTCAAGGCATCTTTTATCTCAACCCTAATGATATCCACAATCTTATTAGTGATTGTATTTTAATCAGAAGTTAGAAAGACATTACACACCTATGCCCTCCGCTGACAACCTGCTCAACTGTGATAAGAAATTAAAATGAAATATAACAGGAAAAGTCTAAGCACCTAAATCACCTGGGCTGACTTCTACAAATAAACCATGTTAAAAGCTAAAGCAAGGTAAGGCCTCATGCATACTGCAGAGCCATGTGCCTGAAGGTTGTATGGAGGCACATGACGTCCCTATGACTCTGTTTCACTGACCTGTAGGCACTCCATGTAGTAGCATATGGCTACTTTGTAGGGTGTTGTATTGAAGTGGAGTTTTACAATAAAGGACCAATCTAGATAATTGTAAAGAACATGAGAATTGTTAATATGTAATTCTTTATTCCATTTTTTCAAGTAGCTCAGAGTTAAAGGGCTTGTCTGATATATAAATATTTGGTGATAAATGTAGGAAATACAAGGAAATGATTTTTAAAAGGCTATATTCACAGGTTTGATCTCTTGGTGCTCCAGTCCTACTTGCCAGACTTTCTGTACATTACTGCAGCAGTGAGGTGCGCGTATAATGTTGAGACCACCTACAGTACATCTGTATATGGGCATATCATTGCTGCATCCATGTCAACATAGTCCACCATGGAGGACTGGAGTGGAAGTACTGGAGCAGTAGGGAGTCAAACTGGTTAGTATACTGCAGTTTATTTTATCATTTTCTTACATTTTCTGCATTTACTCTATTTTTTTATATCTCTGGCAACTGTTTTAAAGTTAGACATACCATATATTACTAATGAGTGATTATTGGAATAATTGAGTTGGGAGTAACTGATCTGATTTTCCAAAAATAATTGGGATGACCCTATCCAGGTTGCCAAGTAACTCAATTGGAGTAAAAAACGGATTCACTAATTTGACCTCCAGAAGAGTGGGAGGGAGTGGTTGCTATTGTCTTTCAATGAATGTGGTGATTAGAACTGTTGCCTTGCACTGTTGATTCTAGGTGTAATTCTCATCAATGATGACATCTGCATGGACTTCATACACATGTTGCCTGTGGTCAGATTTGAACCTACAACTCCAGCGTTGCTAGTAACCAAGCCACCATACTTGTTCTTCCATCTGTGGAAAAGGGGAAAAACAAAGAGAACATACAAAATCCATGCAGATGTCCTTGAACAGATTTAAACCTAGAACCTTATGACTGAGCCATCATGCTTGTTCTTCCTTCACCCTTTTCCTCTATCCTCTTCTTCCTCCTGCTTCAGAGGAGGAGAAAAAGAATAAAGTGAAGAAGGAAAAGGTAGAAGTAGGCAGAAAGGAGGACAAGGAAAAGGAGAAGGAGATGAATAAGAAGGAGAAGGATGACAAGGAGAAGAGGGAAAATAATAAGATCACTCTCTTCTTCTCCCCCTCCTCTAGAGGAGTAAGAAGCAAGAGTCTGAAAAAGAGAGAAGCTTGGTGGCTCAGTGACTATAATTGTTTAGTTGCAGCACTAGGGTTGTAGGTTAACATATGTACAACATCTGCATGGAGTTTGAATGTTCTCTTTGTATTTATTCTTTTTCTCACTCTTCTCCTGTTCCACAGAAGGTAAATGAAAGAAACAAAGAACAAAGAAGTGTGGTGGCTAGAGATGAGCGAGCACCCAAAGGCTCAAGTCCGCGTTATTCGAGTCAAGCTTTTCATAAAATTCGAGAGCTCTACTCGAGTAACGAACCTCATTGACTACAATAGAAAGAAAAGAAAAAAGTATCTCAGCGCTCAAGAAAGGGGTACCAATTGATATAATTATGAACAATGGATATAGTAATGAACTTACTTCACGGAGGCGTCCGTGCACAGAGGGCGCCCTCACGTTACTAACGCGACCACCTGTAGACACCACTCCTACATACCACATGAGAAGGACTTTGTTCTATGCCTACTGGGATCAGAGGCGTCTGTGCACGGACGCCTCCGTGAAGTAAGTTCATTACTATATCCATTGTTCATAATTATATCAATTGATACCCCTTTCTTGAGCGCTGAGATACTTTTTTCTTTTCTTTCTATATACCTTCCCCATCATTTATATGTTTGGGGGTCATCTCAAGCCGCTCTGCAGTATCTACTTCACCTGCATGAACTGGGTACACGACATCTCTACTTCAAGATCCATATCTTCATCTACTATTGCATTATCTTTTTAATGCAACACCACCTATGGTCATCTGAACAGTGAGCGCCTCCTTCCAATAACATTGTATCATTGACTACAATGGGAGACTCGGGCATTTTTGTATATGTGACACCGGGTGCCGAGCTTTTTTTTTTCCCCTAGGTTCGTCTTTCTCTCTCTCTCTCTCTTCCCTGCCTGCCAGACAAAAAATTTGCAAATGATGCACGCTGCAGCGGGGAGGGGCCAAAACAGGCACATCAGAGCAGGGAGGAGCCAAAAACTGGGGTGGGTCGAACACGGCTTGATGCTCGTTCGAGTAATGAGCACCATCGAGTACGCTAATACTCGAACGAGCATCAAGCTCGGCAGAGTATGTTTGCTCAACTCTAGTGGTGGCTCATTTATCACTGCCAACATCTGCATGGAGTTTGCATGTTCTCTTTGTGTTTATTCTTCTCCTCCTCTGTTGTGGCTTAGTTGTTAGTTCTGCTGCTTTGCAGTGCTGGAGTTCTAGGTTCAAATCTGACCAAGAGTAATATCTGCATGAGGTTTTTCAAAGTCCATGCATATGTTGTCCTTGATGAGATTTGAGCAAGGAAGCAGTGCCAACCACTGAGCCACATTCATTGAAGAGGCAACACACACCAAAAGGTGATTTGTAGAGATGAGCGAGCATACTCGCTAAGGCAAACTACTTGAGCGAGTAGTGCCTTATGCGAGTACCTGCCCGCTCATCTCAAAATATTCGGGTGCGGGTGGGGGAGAGCGGTGAGTTGCGGAGTGAGCAGGGGGAGCGGGGAAGAGTGAGAGAGGTATCTCTCCCCCGTTCCTCCCCGCCGCTCCCCACCCCCTGCCGGCACCCAAATCTTTTGAGATGAGCAGGCAGGTACTCGCATAAGGCACTACTCGCTCGAGTAGTTTGCCTTAGCGAGTACGCTCGCTCATCTCTAATGATTTGCTCTAAAAAAAAATCGCGTCAGGCAGACCTGATTTGATTCTGCAAAAATCAAGCAACACTATCAAATACATCATTTGAGGAATTTTCATTTGGGATACATGATCTAATTTGTATTTATGACTACTAACCACCAACCGTCTTTTAGTCTTTGTTTTATGACCACTGTAAATTCATGTATTTTATTACTTGCTTTGCAATCTTTTGATATATTATTTTATTATTCTGTTTATTTTTACATTTAAGTTATCAGGATATTTCTGTTGGCTAAACATCATACCAGTACTGACAAAATCATTATATGACATATTCTGATGTTGCTTAAATGTTCTATTTTGCTAAGGAACTAGGATACTAAATTTGGGATCACAAGTAAACATTCTGGTTTTGTTTAAAGCCATGAAATATGTGACTCCAAAAATCAGAAACCTCCACATTAAGGGCTCGTGCACATGAGTGCGTCACAGCTCAGTACAAGATTTGAGTTGTGCGTAGCCACATTAAGGCTACATACAACCCTGGGGCCACACTATACCTCTCTACGCTTTTGATGGCATATGAAGGCATGCAGAGTTTTTTTCTGACAAATGCGTACAGAATCAGATGTCATATTACACAGGTATTCTCCAGTAGAAGCATTGTGCTCTTGAGTACTTATATGTTTTAGACATTTTTTTCACGGATCTACTTAAATAGTTCTAAGAAGTCTCAAGAAAGGTCAAGAGAAAAGAAAGTGGCTACATAGAATTGTAAAATGAGCCAAATTTATGAAAGGTGTGTCCCTGTTTTGGTGTAAATTGGTGTACATGGGAATGTATATTCCATAGTTGAAGACTATGCAATTTCACAGGTGTCCTGTATGAAGGAGGGTCTGAAGCCACAATACAAAAAAATGCTGTTCCTACTGTCTAATGGATTAAATAAATGATGTCCATATCTCAAATTTACTAGTGGGTTGTGTTCCACTACGTGTGGGATTAGCTAGAAGGATTTAAGGAAGAAGCTCTTTGTCTAGCATCTTGACCTGATTACCATAATTAGCTGGAACAGCAATAGACCTCTTCTGCCTATTTCTAACCGCATGTCTTTTTTGAACTGTACTAAGGATTGAGCTGCACATGGGTGCACAAGGGGCCATATTATTAAGAATTCTATAAAAATTAATAACCTATAAAGTTGTTTATTGCGGGACATCATTTCTAATCTACTGATAATTAAGCATATTTCTCTGTAAAAAAAATTAAGCTATAACACAAAGCATTTCAGAATTTATGTGCTGTTAAATCAGTCATAAAATGGTAATCAGCTTTATTAATTGCATTGATGTACATAGTATTTGATGTCAAATTATTTTCCATTTAAGAATAAATTTAAGAAAAATAGGATATTTATTAGAGATGAGCGAGCACCAAAATGCTCGGGTGCTCGTTACTCGGGACGAAATTTTCACAATGCTCGAGGGTTCGTTTCGAGTAAAAAAACCCCATTGAAGTCAATGGGCGACCCGAGCATTTTTGTATATCGCCGATGCTCGCTAAGGTTTTCGTTTGTGAAAATCTGGGCAATTCAACAAAGTGATGGGAACGACACAGCAACGGATAGGGCAAGCGAGGGGCTACATGGTGGGCTGCATCTCAAGTTCCCAGGTCCCACTATTAAGCCACAATAGCGGCAAGAGTGCCCCCCCCCCCCCGCACTGTCAGCATAAAGATCGTTCTCCTCTGCCATAGCTGTAACAGCTGTGGCAGAGAAGAACGATGTTTGCCCATTGAATTCAATGGAGCCGGCAATACAGCAGGTTCCACTGAAAGCAATGGGCTGCCGGCGATCGCAGGATGAATTGTTGGGAAGGGGTTAAATATATAAGCCCTTCCCTGCAATTCATCCAGAAATGTGTTACAATAAAAATATATACCGGCGTATAAGGCGACGGGGCGTATAAGACGACCCCCAACTGTCACCTTATACGCCGGCAATACAGTGGAGCAAAGAATAAAAATCATTACTCACTTCTTCTGACGTTCTGCGCCGCTCCTGCAGGCTGTCGCTCCCTCCTGGTTCCCGGCAGAACATTGCTTTCTGGACGCAGGGCTTGAAATCCCTGCCTCCACAAACACAGCCAATCACAGCCATTCAATGACATCATTGTCATTGGCTGTGATTGGCTGAAGGCACGTGTGTTTCTGGAGGTGGGGATTTAAAGCCCTTCGTAGAGAAATCAATGTTCTGCCGGGAACCAGGAGGGAGCGACAGCCTGCAGCAGCGCCACAGAACGTCAGAAGAAGTAAGTAATGATTTTTATTCTTTGCTCCACTGTATTGCCGGCGTATAAGGTGACAGTTGGGGGGTCGTCTTATACGCCGGTATATATTTTTATTGTAACACATTTCTGGATGAATTGCAGGGAAGGGCTTATATATTTAATTCATCCCCGCGCTCGCCGGCAGCCCATTGCTTTCAGTGGAACCTGCTGTATTGCTGGTTCCATTGAATTCAATGGGCAAACATCGTTCTTCTCTGCCACAGCTGTTACAGCTGTGGCAGAGAAGAAGGATTTGTCTTCCATATGTTCTCAATGGGGTCGGCGCTGCTGCCACCGGCCCCATTGAGCGCATATAGAGAAGATTTATGGCCTTAAGAAGGACCGTTGGGGTTCTTGAAACCTAAAATACTCCTAACACTCTCCCTATAGCAGCTCCAACACGATAGCGCTTTCCCTGAACTAATGTCAGAATGCATCTGTGGCGAGCCGCGGGAGGGGCAGATTTCAATACTCTGGTGACACCTAATCTCGCCAGCCACTCACTGCAGGGGGGTGGTATAGGGCTTGAACGTTGCAGGGGGAAGTTGTAATGCCTTCCCTGTCTTTCTATTGGCCAGAAAAGCGCGCAAATTTCTCAGGGAAGAAAGTGAAAGTAACTCGAACATCACGTGGTGCTCGTTACGAGTAACGAGCATCTCGAACACCCTAATACTCGAACGAGTATCAAGCTCAGACGAGTATGCTCGCTCATCTCTAATATTTATGCTCAAAAATGTACACTTAGGCTAACTTCACACGGACAGCAAGGATATTGCCATCCATGTGTAAGTCCTGTGGATGCAAGGCGTTTTCATGTGAAAACAGCCTCAAATTACTTTGAGGGTGCAGGAACTCCGCTGCCGTGGATGTAATGGCCGGGCCAAGGAACGCAGAATTCTCCCATTGCTTTCGATGGGGTCGGGGTTGCTGTCCCCAGCTTCATTAAAAGCAATGGGACTGCGATATGAGATCACGCAGCCTCACAACGCACAAACTCACGCGATTTTCTTGTTCGTGTGAAGGAGGGATTCTTTATATAAGGGCTCCCACCCACTGGCTATTTTTTTTCCTTTGTGTTTTGCATTTTTTCTCAAGAGCAATTAGTATAGAATGTGTTCCTGTCCACTGGCGTTTTTTTTCGGTCCGTTGCCATTTTTAACATAGGAACTGTCAGTTGCATATGTGTCCTTATTTTTCTCTTAATGCACCCATGAATGTCAATGGAAATTAACGGAAAAGGCATGAAAAAGCCGCGAAAATGCCGCGAAAAAGTCACGGAAAACATGCCAAAAACGCACGGAAAACGCTGCGTTTTTCACGCACGAAAATCGCAAACGCCAGTGGGTGGGCGCCCTAAGGGTAAAAAAGAAAATGACCAAACTCATATATACAAAGAGGCTATTACAGATGAATAGAAGGAAAAACGTATATGTTATTTTTTTTATATATTTTCACATTTTTTTATATATATTCATATATATTATTACATTTCCTACTGTTCGGACACATTTAGGGATTTATTATATCACCTAATTAGAACTAATGTCTTAAGATACTGTTTTCCTTGGTTTTTACCCTTTGTTCTTTGTGATATGTTCAACTAATAAAATTGTATCTAGTTAAATCCAGTCCATAATTATAAACTGTTTTTGCATTTATTCTTATTTTTAAAACATCTATCCCCAGAGATTCCAGGCCTACTGTTAGAATAGCGTCACCTGCTGTTTCCATTGAAGAGCCTTTCTGTGTCCAGCCCAACTCAGCAAATATTCCAAAGTGGTCACATCTACTCAGTCTTGCTTCTCTGCGTCTCCTCTCTTATCACTTGCTCAACATCTCTTCTGACATGAGAAAAAGCCCAGCAACTTCAGAAACAGCCGCTCACCACATCATAGATCCCTCCACATACCCAGTGGAGCAGAGAGAGAAAAAAGACTAGCGAGATGGAATTACTGAGGTGGACACAGAATAGAGACAACAAGTGGTGCTATTCTAACATTAAAGGGATTTTCCCATTACTTAGACTTGCTTCACAAGCACTTTGTACTTCCTTGTTGCTGCTGACCAGGACATGTGACTGCTGCAGCCAATCACTGGCTATAGAGGGTCACTGCTGTGGCCAGTGATTGGCTGCAGTGGTCACGTGTCCTGGTCAGCAGCAACCAGGAAGTACAGAGTGCTTGTGAAGCAAGTTTAAGTAATAAGAAAAACCTTTAATCCTGGAATATTTGGGGACAGAAACATTTTTTTAATAACTGTCAATACAAAAAGTGTTTTTAATTATGGGTTGGATTCAACTATAAGCAATATTTCTTGCGGTAAAACTCTTTTAAGTGTTCTGCTTTGCAAAAGAAATAGGAGACTAATTCAGATCACATAGACATATTATAGTTTTGTGTTGTTTTTAAATCCATGAAATATAGTATGTGACTCCAAAAATCAGAAACCGCCACCAGGACTTCCTGCACACTGCCGCATTATGGCTCTGTATGTGATGTGAGTTGTACAGAGCCACAAGAGGCCACCTATATGCCTTGGATTTCATGCAAAGACATGCAGAGAGTTTTCTCTAACAGAACCGAGCATGCTGTACAGTAAGGAAGAAGCAGAAAAGGAGTCAAACTAGTCAGGTGAATTAGGTGACTTGGGTCAAAAACTATCAATAATGCAAAAAATAAAACTGCAAGGAACAGATGAATAAGCTCAAATTCAGCTAAGAAATTACACCTATAACTGGCAGTGAAACTAGCAACTTGCCACTCAAAATGCAGCACCTAATCTACCAATTGGCAGGCCAGTCATGCTTTCTGCAGTGGTGGAAAGATTGACAGATGCTGCTGGATGAAGGGGAGGTGAGTATACACACTGCTTCAGTTCGGTTTTTGTATTCATGTAAATCAGTATCTGAGAAATATCTCTAGATCAAAAACGTACTAACTTTATTAACCCCTTATTGTGCATGTGTGACACTGGGACAGAAGTATTTCTAATGCAGCACTGTGCAACAGATTGAGCACCAAAAGAGTTTAAGAAAAATTACAGTATAAAAAACCCCATCAACTTTTTGCTCAGTAACATGTCAAAACAGAACAATATGCCCTTACTATCAAAATGTTTACTGTTGTACCTTAGGCTGCTTTCACACGGCCGAAAAAAATTTGTGTTTTGAATGGGGTCATATATATGAGCAATTTTTTCCTGCATCGCAGTACGTGAAAAAAATCACAGCATGTGCTATCTTTGAGCGTTTCCTCCGAACGCCTCGCCCATTGTTTTCAATTGGGTCGGCGAAAACATTGTATCGCGTGCGAGATGTCAGAGGTCCAAGGATCGCTACTTCCCTGAAGTGATGCAAGGCGTTTTTGACAAAAGAAAATGGCTCACATTGAATGGGAAATTGCACGTTCCCGAGCGCAAAATTGGATGGAATCTTACCGATTGATATTGTGCTCGCCCATGTGAAATTAGCCTTAAAGAGGGGTTTCCAGGCAAAAACTACTGCTAAGCTATCCTCAAGATAGGTCATCCATAGTGTATCGCCAGAGATCCACTGCTCAGTGTGATCAGCTGATCTCGTAGATCACTATCAGTGCAGTGAGGCCAGACCTCATACTAGGAAATGACAGCAAAAGTGCCATAGCTGGCTTCACTCCCACTGAAATCAATGAAAGCTGAAGTGGCTATTAGACTTTCATATCTGACCCCGATGTCAGAGGTGGAAGTGCCAAAAGTCTAAGGGTAGCTTCAGACGAGCGTGTATTTTGTGCGTGCATACATACGCACAAAAACACGAGTCTATTAGCCCCAGTGCATTCCCTATGGTGTGTGCAGATGTCCGTGCTTTACAGGCGTCTGCCTGCAAAGACATGTGTGCACCATAGTGAATGCACGCATTGTTTTCAATGGAGCCCCTGCATTATTTTTCAGGGAAGGGATTTACATATAAGCCCTTCCCTGAAAAGCAAGAAGTTTAGTGTAAAAAAAAAAGAAACTAAAAAAAAAAGACTTACCTGTCCACTGCTGCCATGTCCCCGTGGGGATGAAAAACACATCTGTTGCATGCGGCAGATGTTTCCTTCATCCCCACGAGGAAAAAGAATTCCCTGCCGGACCTGCACATCTGTGACAGATGAAGCAAAGGAATTTTTCATCCCTGTGGGGAATAAAGAATTCCCTACCACAGCTGTCACACATGACAGCTGCAGTAGCAGATCAAGCTGCCAGCATCCTGCAATTGGTTTTCAGGAAAAGCCCTTTCCTGAAAAGCAAGAAGAAAGGGTGATTGAAATTTAAAAAAAAGAATACTCACCTTTCTTCAGCTGCTGGGGCTCAGCTGCATCCAGCCGACTCTTCTCCCTGCACTGCTCTCAGTAGTATTCAGCAGGCGGGGATTTAAAATCCCCGCCTGCTGAATGGGCTGCATCTGATTGGCTGAGCACTGTGACCAATCAGAGGCAGCTCTCTGCTAATGAATGACAGCTGAGAGCTGCCTCTGATTGATCCCTGCGCTCAGCTAATGAGAGGCAGCACTCACCCATTCATGAATTCCTGAATGGGTAAGTGCTGTTATTCAATAGCTGAATGGGTGAGTGCTGCCTCAGCTATTGAATGACAGCACTCACCCATTCATGAATTCATGAGTGGGTGAGTGCTGCCTCTGATTGGCTGAGCGCAGGGACCAATAAGACAGCTGCTTTAGAACCCAAAGTAAATGGTTCTGCAGCTCAGGTTTGTCTTTTGCCCTGCCCCATATGCAGTGTCGACTTACACAAGTCTGAACCTCTTGACATGACCCACAAGTCCGAACCTTTTGACATGACCCACAATGTTAGAAAAAAAAAATGAGGACTTTCCCCAATCATAATGATGTTCTTATCTCCTCAAAGGGAAGGAAAGTAAGAACTGTCTTTGGATCTGAAGATTTGTCAGTATGAGATGATGTAGAGCAGCCCTAAAGGTATTTATCGTCATGTGTTCTCTTCATTTCTATGTACAATCCTGACACTAGAGGTGCTGAAAAGAAGGAGCAATCCAATGTAGTGGCCCGAAACACCTATTTCTGGCCCCTCCATAATTGTCAAACATGTCATGTCTTTTGTGTAGATGCACTGTGCAAACTATCTAGTCTGTTGTTAAGTGTATTGCACAGATGCAGCATATGAGAGGTTAAAGTCTGCATGTCGCTGGGATATGTCTGTAAAAGTATCAATTTATGTCCTGTCACATGGTATGCTAGACAATATAAATGTGAGTGATTTGGGTGTGGTTTTTATGCTGTGTACTACTTAAACTACAAATAAAGTTTTGCCAGCCCTGGCTGTTCCCAGGGACTGAGGTACTACAAAGTTCATTCCGGTGAGTCAGAAGCGGTGGCGTCATGCGACAATCCTAAAATCGACCACATGTTTATAGGCCATCCCTGTTCCAGGGGTGTCCGGGGAAAGCCCAGTGGTACTCAGGCCAAGGTCACATGTGTCCCTCCGAGGAGCCTGGGCCTCGTGTCCCAAGTGGTCCTTTGGGACACCACAGCAACAATAAATTAGGGCAGTAGTGTGGAAATTAAATTCTTCATTAGTGCATCTGTAGGATACGGATCACTACTTACACCAGTCTATATTCTGTATTTTGCAGTCACAAAAATGGTGATGGGGGAGTATCGCTGGGATATCATTTCCCTGTGACTGCTTGAATTTATTTTTAATTTCATAAAACCAGAACTATATCAGATGCTAGCTGTATATGCACCTCACTATTAAAGGGCTTTGGTAGCAACCATATCAGGGTCCTAGTGCCCGCAGAAGGTCGTGGCTCTAGGGCTCTCTGCTATAAAAAGAGACTCCAGTATTATAAATGGCACATTAAGCAAAGGGCCCTATTGCAGATTCTTGCACTGCGGTCCTGGAGCTTGATTCTCTCTGATTCAGAGTTGCAGCTTCTGGCTATTAAAAATAAACCCCAACTTCAAAATATTCAGAGGAACTGTGGTTTAATGATTCATAATGATATCTTATCCATTTATGATTTGACATTATTTAGCTATTTCATATTATATTTACTATGTAATGTGCATCCAATGCAAAGTGTCTGTGCCTATACAATTTTCACTGGAATTACATGCTCTGTATGAGTATTCCGAGGATTTATCTGTCTCATAGAAGAGAATTAGAGCATTTTGCTAATAAAACCAGCAGATGTCACTCTTTATTTAGTTCACATTTACAATTACTTAAAGCTTTATCATAATATTTTATAGCTTAAAACATCTTGAAAATACAATCTAATTCTAAATTAGATTTGATTATGCAAAGTGAAGGTATGTCTAGACAGGCATAGTAGACTGCCAACCCAGAATCTCCTCCCATCCGCAGACACCCTAACATTAAGAATGAAGACTCCACCTTTGCTTTAACCTTTCTGTTTCCTCAATAAGGTATTTCATTTGTGAATCCAACTGCAAATAACTGTCAAAAACATATACTTAAGCATAATTTAAGATTCTAAGATATGTGACGGTTTCAAAGCAGCCATACCAAGTGATAAACTAATTGATGAGACTGTAATTAAATCTGACATTTCAGTCATCAAATTGCAGCAATTATGTGAAAACGAAGATCTAAATGTAAAGATCTGGCAGGTTCAAATATGAGAATATGCCGAAAGGTAAATGGGGCAATGTAAATGTTATTTGTTTAGTCAGTAGACTATTGTCTTCCTAAATAAGAAGGTTTCATACAAATTGGGGCACATTTACTAATAGCGTCTAATAGTTAGACAGTGCAAATGTAAACTAAACAATCTTAAGATCCTCCAAATTTATCGCAGTGACTCATGCTGGATGATAAATTGGGCACATTTTTAGACTGTCTGGTCTAGGCTTATACCATCTATTAGTTAAATTAGTTTATGTCAGATTTTCTGCCAGAATTTTGGCAACAATTTTGGTTCATTTAGACGATGTCCACTTTCTACAAAGCCACTCCCCTTTTTGCAACATGTTTCAAAAGTGTCCAAAAACTGCTAAAACACATCATAAATCTGGTGCAAAGCATGTAAGATAGTTTCCTGTCACAATTTGCACAAAAAGCTGGTGAATTTTCAAAGTGAATCTTCCCCATTATGTATCTTAACCACCTAAGAAATTTCAGATTTTTAACCACCCACAAATTTTTTAAAATGCCGGTCTAAATGTACATTTACACACACAGATGATTGTTTAAAATTCATCAGAAACTGTCAGCTTTGAGCGATCATTTTGCATAGATACTAATGGGCTAATCAGCCCTTTAGTATTTCATTTGCATGTATTTCGAGAACAGCGAGTGGTCTGTTCTCTAAATACATTGATATTGTTCTCCAGTGGGACAGAGGCTGTAAACAGGTGTTAAAGAATGTTATCAGCTGTTATCAGCACTGCACGTGGAGAACACAGCATGTGGTCTGTCTTATTTTATTGTCCTGAGGGAGGAGGATTTCATGAGGACCTGAAGTCAGCGATGGATGAAAAGTGCACGGTAAGATCAATGAAAAGGGTATCAACAGCACCATAAAAAAGCAGAAATAACTGTGAGAGTACTTAGCTGTGCACGGCTACCCAGGACCCGGACAACAAGGACCCTCCAAAATGTCAAACAAGATGCGACGTTTCGACTATTATGCTATGGTCTTTGTCAAGCTCATATAGGACAGACAATAAAATCACAGAGGTGAGGGAAAAAAACTAAAACATTATTCACAGAAAAAGCCAAAAATACAATACCTGAAGGTCTGCAAAGCAGACACGGTCGCCGTAGGCACGATCGCCATAAGGCAGGCACAATCGCCACCGGCACAATCGCCGTAGGGCAGGCGCAATGGCCGTAAGCCCTGGAGATATGCAGTCAGCCAGACAATAAAGTGGAGGAGCAGCTTGTTCTTGGCAGGCTAATATGCAGTCACCCACTCAACCCAGCCCAGATTGGGGAGGAGTGACTGCATATACTAATAGCCTGCACATGTGAGCGATACCAAAGATGCCAGCCATAGATGGGTGGTGACCCACCATACAGGATATCAACCCTGGCTGATATAACAGCGGGTTGCCCTGTATCTCTAAAGTGGGCATCATTGCTGCCTTGAATGTCTAGACTCCGCAAGAAGAGGCTAATCATGCGTTAATAAAGCATATGATAATATATTCATTTGGATATGACTCATTACATTATGGGGGTAAGAGAATTTTATTTGGATCATAGATATAATATGGGATGGTGTTACTTTAAAACATTTGATGGATTAGATTAACCCTTGGGTAAACAGGGTTCTGATCAGTATACAATAGGTACTTTGATAACGTTTGTTCAGTGCATGGATAGGTAAGAGGGTATATTACCCTTAACAATAGGGCGCAATAAATACAATTTTGTGGCAAGTATAGTGCGGTGGGGGGATATATATATATCTGGAAGCTCCTATTGCCCCATAGCAATTGTGTCCTGTGATGATTCTATTTATGAGGTTATAACATTAATGCTGATACATTATTAGAAATCATTATAAGGTCACATATATAGTGTGCGGATTTATTCCGCTTACACCAATGCTGATGCACTATTAGTAATCACTATAAGGTCACACACATATCATGCAGGCTTATTCCGGTGTGATACTGTGGGCGCACCTGTGATTGGTATGCATGACGCATAAAGACAAGTGTTGCCAGTTGCTTAGGCAACAGATAAAGCATCCGAGTGAGGTTCCCGTGGATTGGTAGCACGGGCGCATGCGCAGAACACACGTCCTCGGCCATTCAACCCCCGCCCTTTGGTTTGGTACTATTTTCATCAGAACGAGACGTGGATTCTGGCGCGTGCGCACAGGGAAGCATGGGAGATCACTCCACCCCTCTTTGCATCATGAAAGTAACGTCATAGGTGGACACACCCCCATACTGATGTAATCAAGAGGGGACGATGCAGCGCTGATTGAGGACTTGATGTGAAGCAGCTGACAGTTCCATCTATCCCATCTGGTCCGTCCATTCATCAGGTCTGTTTTATGTCTATGGTTGCTTTTAATTTATGCAAGTTTATGTCGGGTGTCTGTATTGGTCAAGGGGAGTGGTTTATGTACATATAAGTCTGTGTCTGTGTACTGTGTTATTTGAACTTGACAAAGACCTTTATAAGGTTGAAACGTTGTTTTATGCTGGATAATTAAAGTGTTGAGATAAAGATCCGTGGATGCTGCTTCTCTTCTATCATATTGATTTCTGCTCCTTCCGGTTCAAGTGGATCCAGGACTGGCAAAGAAGCGCGCATTTTGTTTGCCCGGTTATTTCCTCCCTCTCTATATTGAGGTTTGGCGTGTGCTGTCGTCTCCCGTTCTCTGGTGGCGTGATCTGAATATGGATCCAGGACAGCGGGCACCGCTTGAAGGTATGGGCTTAAATGAACGGTCAGTGACAGCGGATTCTGATCTACCCAGCTATTTTGCATACACACGAGACGATGCTACTCGCATCATTGCAAGATCTGAGAAGGATGAAGCCCTTTTCAATACACCTGACGTCAAGTCTTTCTTACGCAAATACGAGAGCACAAACAAGCATTTAATTTCTTTGAAGTTGCATTCAATAACTTTACGTGAATACTATATGGCTAACAGGATCCCCAGGGGGTTGCGACCCAATACACGCCCAACCTTGTTCTCTGATAATGAGGCATTCCTACAGAAGTTTACGGGTATTGCAAATAAGTTTGCTTTTGACATTATCCTGCTTAATTTAGAATTTTTACAGGAAGAAATTGCGCATACCGCAACCACTCTGACAACATTGGAAAATGACATGCAGTCCTTGTTTTCCACCATGGATCTGAAGTCTCAAATAGAAAAAATTAATACAGCTGTACAAAAATTTAAAAGTGATGTGGAATCTACAAAAAGAAGCAAATGGGCACGTGATGAGCAGGATTATCGCACCGGCCGGGTTTTCAATTGGCAACAGAATAAAGAAACCCCACAGGGTCGCCCGTCCTTTAAACGCACATCTAGACGGAAACAAAGATGGGGAAGACCAAAATTGGGGTGGTCTTCAGCGGGGTCGGACTCTGCAGACGATACAGCACAATCTAATGCAGGGAATAATGCTCCCTCTTCTAGTTCTTTTTTAGGACAGCGTCCTCCAAGAAATCCCAGCAAGTCCCACCATCGAAGGGACGACGGAGACGCGGAGGTCGAAAACACCATCGACCCGGGAAGAAGCGACCGGAGAATACAGACACGATCGAATTCAACCCTGAGGAGGTGATGGATAACTCTGTAATCAATATATCTTCAAAGGTACTATCCCCCATTCAGTTACGTGCATTGTCCAAGGGATTGTCTTTTGTTCCTACGCCCCGGACGGACTGGTTCCGCTTAGACATAGACTGTCGATTATTCTTTAGGAGGTTGCAATTAAAAACGTACTTCAGGGATCGACAAGGGGCTATGGATACTACAGCTGTAGATAATGTACAACCCCAAATGTGTGATGTGTTTACCTCTGCCAATTTGAAATTGAGGCCAAAAAGTAAGTTTCAGCCTCCGGTTGTTGATGCGTCCATTGACACCTTTTCTAAATTAGTGACACGTGATATTGCTGCATTGAGAAAGGGCCAGTTTCGTCATCATGCCAAATTAAATATCTCTTTGATGGAATTACGAGAGGTGAGGAAATTGAGCAACGACAAAGAGATAACTGTCAGGTTGGCAGATAAAGGGGGTGCAATTGTAATTATGGATACCTCCTATTACCATGAGGAGGTAATGGCACAGTTGAATGATCAGGATGTTTATGAAAGCCTCAATATAAATCCTATGTCCCGCTCCTTATCGGAATTGAGGAATACACTAGAGGAAGCCTTTACATCTAACATCATTGATCAACAACTGTTCAATTTTTTGCTTCCCACTCACCCCTTGATGCCCCACCTGTACACTTTACCAAAGATCCACAAGCACCTGGAACGTCCTCCGGGACGTCCAATTGTTTCTGGTAGAGGGTCTTTATATAACAACGTATCCCGCTTTCTCGACAAAATTCTAAACCAGTTTGTGACAGTTGCTGACTCGTACATTAAAGACACCTCGCATTTCTTGACCAAACTACAGGGTCTTTCCATAGCAGACGATGACATCCTTGGCTCGTTTGACGTGTCGTCCCTGTATACCATCATCCCCCATGAAAGGGGGTTGCAGGCAGTTCGACAGTTTCTTTGTGGATCCCACTTGGCCAATAAAAGTATTGAGTTTATATTGGCGCTCCTCTGGTTGGTCCTCTCCAATAATTTTTTCACGTATAATCAACGATTCTTCCGACAGAAACGCGGTACGGCGATGGGGTCAAATATGGCCCCATCGTACGCCAATTTATACATGCGATATGTGGAGGAAGTCTTGCTATGTACCTCCCCATCCTGGACCAAGGTCCAGGTTTGGTGGAGGTACATAGACGACATTTTTGTCATTTGGAGAGGTACCACAGAGGAATTGTCGGTTTTCCATGAGGAATTGAATAACCTGCTACCTGAGCTCAAATTTACTTTGACGTCATCTAATACTGCAGTTCAGTTTCTTGACGTCATGATTATCAAACAGGGCGATACACTAGTAACGGATTTATACAGTAAACCGACAGACAAAAATAATTTATTGAATTATTCAAGTTTTCATCCACCGGCAATGGTCAAGTCATTGCCATGGAGTCAGATGTTGCGGGTACGCCGCGTTACAGATGATGCGTTTTTCGATTCTCAATTGGAGGCTATGTGTGAGAAATTTTCACAAAGGGGGTATCCCAGTTCAGTGATCGCACAACATAAACAGCGTGCGGTGACTTTGAATCGGGCACAGACTTTAATTCCAACGCCCAAATCTGGCGAAAATGCTCGCATCCCCTTTGTGTCCACGTTTGACACATACAGCAAACGCGTTAAGCGGATCATCTGTAAACATTGGCATATGCTGTCCGCTTGTCATCCGGACATCAAGGAGTTCACTTCCCCACCATTGATGTCCTATAGACGGGGACGGAATCTGAAGGACCAACTGGTACTAACTAAAGGGCAGATAAAGAGTGAGAACCAGCAGCAAACACTGACACCGTTAAAGAATGGCAACTTTCCCTGCCTTGGCTGCGCTTCTTGCAGCAATGTAGTAAAAGGAAGCCATTTCACCCACCCACGAACAGGTAAACGTTATCCAATTAAAGGATGGTTCACCTGTTGGTCCACCTACGTGGTCTATATTATCACTTGCCCTTGTGGTTTGGTATATGTGGGAGAAACGATCAATGAAGTACGCAAACGCATAGCCAACCACAAGAGCACTATACGAACCCGGAAATTAGATCTTCCGCTCCCGAGACATTTTGATGATTTTGGGCATGCGGTGAATCAACTGCGGTATAGAGTCATTGATACAGTAAACCTAAACAACAAGGGGGGTGATCGGGAACGACAGCTGAAACTTTTGGAAGCTAGGTGGATACATGAGCTCAACTCATTAACCCCTGATGGGTTAAACATAGAATATAACCCCTTGCTATACACTTTGGGATAAAAAAAATTTTGTTAGACCATAATGCAATGCTTATTTCTATGTGCATGATTAAAAATGTGCGTTAACAGTGATAATGATTTTAATAAATGTTTTTCTTTGTGTACAATAGATGTTGGACCTAAGGACGGACCATGGGAATGGAAGATGGACTGGTTTATTACGACATGTTCAAGCTCCATTAAAAAAATTCTTTCCCTTTTTGCATAATGCGCTCACCTTTATGGTTATTTTCTGTTCAGGAGATTGATGCAAAGAGGAAGAATTGTTCCCCCCAAAAAAATTATTTCTTCATAGATTGTTTTCCAAAGAAAGTTTTTTTTCCCCTTAAAAGGATTTTTTAAAATTTTGTTTGAAAGGATTTTTTTTGAGAAAATTTTTTTTGAAAGGATTTTTTTGGAAATTTTTTTTTTTTTTTTTTCTAAATACTGCATTGGGCAATTATAACTATGTATTAGTAAACAGTTAATAAAGCATATGATAATATATTCATTTGGATATGACTCATTACATTATGGGGGTAAGAGAATTTTATTTGGATCATAGATATAATATGGGATGGTGTTACTTTAAAACATTTGATGGATTAGATTAACCCTTGGGTAAACAGGGTTCTGATCAGTATACAATAGGTACTTTGATAACGTTTGTTCAGTGCATGGATAGGTAAGAGGGTATATTACCCTTAACAATAGGGCGCAATAAATACAATTTTGTGGCAAGTATAGTGCGGTGGGGGGATATATATATATCTGGAAGCTCCTATTGCCCCATAGCAATTGTGTCCTGTGATGATTCTATTTATGAGGTTATAACATTAATGCTGATACATTATTAGAAATCATTATAAGGTCACATATATAGTGTGCGGATTTATTCCGCTTACACCAATGCTGATGCACTATTAGTAATCACTATAAGGTCACACACATATCATGCAGGCTTATTCCGGTGTGATACTGTGGGCGCACCTGTGATTGGTATGCATGACGCATAAAGACAAGTGATGCCAGTTGCTTAGGCAACAGATAAAGCATCCGAGTGAGGTTCCCGTGGATTGGTAGCACGGGCGCATGCGCAGAACACACGTCCTCGGCCATTCAACCCCCGCCCTTTGGTTTGGTACTATTTTCATCAGAACGAGACGTGGATTCTGGCGCGTGCGCACAGGGAAGCATGGGAGATCACTCCACCCCTCTTTGCATCATGAAAGTAACGTCATAGGTGGACACACCCCCATACTGATGTAATCAAGAGGGGACGATGCAGCGCTGATTGAGGACTTGATGTGAAGCAGCTGACAGTTCCATCTATCCCATCTGGTCCGTCCATTCATCAGGTCTGTTTTATGTCTATGGTTGCTTTTAATTTATGCAAGTTTATGTCGGGTGTCTGTATTGGTCAAGGGGAGTGGTTTATGTACATATAAGTCTGTGTCTGTGTACTGTGTTATTTGAACTTGACAAAGACCTTTATAAGGTTGAAACGTTGTTTTATGCTGGATAATTAAAGTGTTGAGATAAAGATCCGTGGATGCTGCTTCTCTTCTATCATATTGATTACTGTGAGTGGTGGGAGTTGCATACCAGACGCCATTCCGGAGATTCACCTGTGAGTTTGGGAGAGGGGGTGTTTACCTGTTATGTTATTGGTGTATGTTACTATTTAGTCTCTGCATTTGTTTGTCCTGTATGGGCTTGAAAGATGGCTTTTGAGTGAATTTTGATCAATCATTATGTGTAAAAGGGCCTTAAGTAAATAAACCACAATATCTATGAAACCATATACAAATAGACATCATTGTAAATAATTTTGTTATTCCTAAAATAAGAACATGGGATAAAATAGAAACATAATATCTGTCTTATTTCCCCATACTGGGAGATATGTGGATAACATGAATTGTAGCATCTCGTTGTCTACTTATATGTAATAAATATTTCAGATAGTTACCAAAATTGAGTAAAGTGATGACTGAAGCAATTTAAAATATTGTATTGGTCAACTACTGGCGTGTCTAGCAACTCATAAACACGTCATTCTGTAGGTTGTAAACAGGGCTTGATAAGCACTATTACGGTTAAAGGGCATTAACCTTCCTAAAGTTACAGAGTCTTGAGATGAAGCACATTCTTTGTATTGTGTTGATATCTATGCTGCAGTTTGCTGGCACAAATATTCTGGATACCATTTAACATATGGTTTCAAGTGCACAAGAGTTCAACTGTATCCTCCTATATTCTTTCTAGGACTCCCCGGTCTGGATCTTATAGAAGTATTCCCACCTTGGATTTTTGTAGCATACTAACAGGTTCATGTCTGACAGATGCAGGTCTTACCTCTCAGACATACAATTATGTGGAGCCACTGGCTGCCGCATCCTAGTGGAAGTTGAAAGAAGAAATGACTATGCATGTGCATGGCTTTCTCAAATCACTTCTACGGAAGCTATAGAAACAATCAAGCAGTTCTTCTTGGCTGTTTACGTAAATTCCATAGAGGTGAAGAGACGCAATGGCACATGTGAGCAGCTACATCTTAATATGCCTGGATGGTGTGGCCAGCACCCACTTTACCAGGCTGGACAGGAGTTGAGGGACTCTTGTTCTCCACAGAGGTGCAGGTCACAGAGGTTGGACCTACATCTATCGACATTTATACCATATCCTGTGGAAGTTGACATTTAATATATACTTTAATTATATCAAAGTCAGTAAAATGAGTATCTGGCTTGCTGGGTGGTAAAGGTGACTAGGAGTCAGTCACAACTCAGTGCTTTCACCAGGGGATTTTACCTATGAGGCCTCGGTCAGACAGGCGTTTTTCCGCCCGATTTGCGCATGCGCATGCGTCCGGCGATTTTATAGAACCATTGCTTTGCAATGGTATCGGACACATGAGCGCTTTTTATGCGCTCGTCCGATAAATTATAGAACAGAAAGCGCAGATCACACCTATCTGCGATCTGCGATTCCTGTTTTCTTCTCTATATGCGCTCAATGGGGCCGGCGGCAGCAGCGCCGACCCCATTGAGAACATATAGTAGACAAATCATTCTCCTCTGCCACAGCTGTAACAGCTGTGGCAGAGAAGAACGATGTTTGCCCATTGAATTCAATGGAGCCGGCAATACAGCCGGCTCCATTGAAAGCAATGGGATGCCGGCGATCGCACTATGAATTTTCAGGAAGGGCTTAAAAATATAAGCCCTTCCCTGAAATTCATCCAGAAATGTGTAAAAACAAAAAAAATATATATACTCACCTGGTCCCGGCAGACGGAGTTCAGCCACGGCCGGCCGCGGCTGAACTCCGTCTGCCGGGACCAGGTGAGTATATTTTTTTTGTTTGTTTTTACACATTTCTGGATGAATTTCAAGGAATGGCTTATATTTTTAAGCTCTTCCCGAAAATTCATCGTGAGATCACCTGCAGCCCATTGCTTTCAGTGGAGCCGGCTGTATTGCAGGCTCCATTGAATTCAATGCGCTGGACAGCGCTGAACTGCTCCGGCCCGTTTCTATTGAAACGCGGCTAGGAGCAGTTTTTTCGGGCGATTTTTCGGGCCCGGTCACGCAATTTGCGGATGCGCATCCGTCATGCGATCCACAAATCGTGGGAAAAAAACGCCCGTGTGACTAAGGCCTAATTATGCAAAACTCTTCTAGAAGAGTTTTGGATCAGTACAGTACATCATACCTATATGCATAACTCCTTACAGCTTTTGTGTTAAATTAGTATTCTAGTTTCTGTAAAAACAGTGGTTTTTTTAATAATAATAATAATAAAAACTTCTAAATTGTTTCCTAATACATTTTCTGTATCAATTGTTTATGACTTTCCATCTGCTGAAATTCAGATGAAACCTTCGTTGTTTACATTCAGAAGCTGAAATTTTGCCTTAGTCATATGATGGACACATAGGTGCATGTCTCATTACGCTTAAAGCACAGATCTGTCTTGTAATGAGCTCAGCACCCGTGTGATCACCCCATGACCAGAACTGATATTAAGCCTCTGGAACTTTTTAATATACTGTAGATTCCTATTGAATTAAAGCAAGCAGAGATCTTGAAAACAGTGAGATACTGATACATTAAATATACCGTATATACCGGCGTATAAGGCGACGGGGCGTATAAGACGACCCCCCAACTTTCACCTTATACGCCGGTAATACAGTGGAGAAAAAAAAAAATCATTACTCACCTCCCCCGGCGTTCTGTCGCGCTCCGGCAGGATGTCGCTCGCTCCTCGTCCCCGGCGCAGCATTGCTTTCTGAATGTGGGGCTTGAAATCCCCACCTCCAGAAAGCTAATACACACGCCGTCAGCCAGTTACAGCCATTCAATGACATCATTGAATGGCTGTGATTGGCTAAAACACACGTGGCTTCAGCCAATCACACTATTCAATGACATCATTGAATGGGTGTGATTGCTAACACACGTGCGCCTTCAGCCAATCACAGCCATTCAATGCTGTCATTGAATGGCTGTAACTGGCTGACGGCGTGTGTATTAGCTTTCTGGAGGCGGGGATTTCAAGCCCCGCATTCAGAAAGCAATGCTGCGCCGGGGACGAGGAGCGAGCGACATCCTGCCGCAGCGCGAAAGAACGCCGGGGGAGGTGAGTAATGATTTTTTTTTTACACTTTTTTTTTTGTATTACCGGCGTATAAGACGACCCCCGACTTCAGAGCAGATTTTTCGGGGTTCAAAAGTCGTCTTATACACCGGTATATACGGTATTAGAAAGTTTCATAACTTTTGTTAATAAAATTAATAACAAGGTATACTGATTCTCTGTAGGAGTGAGCCCTAGGGGAATGATAACTTTGTATTTGTGAGAAAGGAGGGAAAAATGGGAGGTCAAGCAAACCTAATAATGTCAAGGGCCTGAGACGTAGACAAATATCCAGGACTCAGAAGCCTCAGAAAGGGTTGCAAAAAAAAAAAAAGGGAGGAGGTAATGCCAACCAGATGTACACACCAATTGCAACTCGTTGCTGATCAGGCTCCCCTGCACCAGACTCTACCCTCTCCGATCCATCCTAAATGCGGCAGCCAGGTTCATCTTCCTGTCCAGCCGCTACTCGGACGCCTCTGCCCTGTGCCAGTCACTGCACTGGCTGCCCGTTAAATACAGAATTCAATTTAAACTCGCTACCTTCATCCACAAAGCCCTCCACAGCGTATCGCCCCCTATATCGCCTCATCTCAATTCATCAACCAGCCCGGGCTCTCTGCTCTGCTAACGAAGCCAGACTGAGCGCCCCTTTAATTCGAACTTCTCATTCCCGCCTCCAAGACTTCTCCAGAGCAGCACCAGTCCTCTGGAACGCACTACCAAAGGCTACCCGAGCAATCCAGGACTCGCAGAACTTCAGGCGTGCTCTAAAAACGCACCTCTTCAGGGAGGCATACCGCATTCCCTAAACAAACCCCTCTGTACGCCGCCTGATAACATGCTCCCTGACCTATTGACTGCAATCGCTGCTAGCCATCATAAACCGCTCCTGCAGTCATACTGCTTCTGCCGTCACACGGCTAAATGTCTGACCATTGTCTATGTGTATAACATCGCTCACTCTCCACCTTGCCATACCGTGCACATCTCCAGCCCCTTTACCTTCTGTATCACCCCACTATTCGTAGTATGTAAGCTCGTTGGAGCAGGACCCGCATCCCTATTGTTTCCTTCAATTGATTACTATGTAACCGTGGTTCTGTAATGTTTGTACTTTTGTTTTTCTGTATCCCCCTGTCTATGTAAGCGCTGCGGAATATGTTGGCGCTATACAAATAAAGATTATTATTATTACCAATGGTGGGCAGGTTAATGAGTAAAGGCTAAAAAGCTGGCATCTCGGTGCTGCTGTACAATGAAGGTCACAAGACAGTAGCATAAAATATCCAACTTCTCTTCTCTTAAATAAATTGAAAACCAGCAGAAGGTATGCATTACGGGGTGCACCACTTCATCAGTCAGGGTGAAAGATCACTCTTGGCTTGGGATGTGGACCCAAAGCTGTTGGTAATACCAAGAGCAGAGATAACCGGGACTTGGAACACCTGGTAGGTAAGGTAAAGTCCCCTGGTGCAAGCATCGAGTCAAGACTGACTCCTCGGGTGATGTCACAATGTGACTTTTTCTCAGCGGACAGGTTTTGTGGGGTGGTTTGCCATTGCCTTCCCTAGTCATCATTTACCCCCCAGCAAGCTGGGTACTAATTTTACCGACCATGAAAGGATGGAAGGCTGAGTCAATCTTTAGTTAGCTACCTGAACCATGTGGGGATTGAACCTACAATCTTCAGGTCATGAGCGAGAGCTTAGGACTGCATTTCTGCTGTCTTTACACACTGCATCACACGAGGCCCTTAGGACCACCTGGAGATTGGTGTTCTCTTTCTTTTTGAAGAAGGTCAGACATCGTGTGGTGAGTAAATCCTTACCAAAATCAATTTCTTCACAGAATATGATTTAAAAATAATCTTTATTGGCTTAGATTAAAACCAGAGCAATTTGGCAATTAGTGCCAGATGAACATTGACGAGAGGGGAGCCCAGGTATGGACTTGTCCCTCCGATATCTTCTCATAACGGGATTCTTACCACCAAAAATGATGCTAAACACCAGAAATGGTGTCGCCTCAGGGGTACCATCCCAAGCAAAAATCAATTAAGGTGAAAAGGTAGAACAAAATCTACTATGACCATAGAGATATCAAATATTGTATCTCCCAAAAGCCACTTTACTAGATTCCTCTACATTCTTGGTGGATACCTATGGTGGGTAATCCAACTTCTAGTCAGTAATGATATAGCATGACCCACCACGCAAAGTACCACCATATATTTATGGACCCTCTTATCCTCCAACTATAAACAATATTTTTGTTGGACACCCATTTAAGCTGAAATATGGTTGTGTATATGAGGCTTAAAAGTGCAAAAAAATGATGTTCATATATACATGTACTATGCATTTTCCTTCCTCCCTCTATTCCAAACTACTACCCATTGTTTTTAACACAGGTCTTGTCTTTATATGAAGATCGTGGTATTCTGACAGATGTTCTACAATGTATCCTATGTATTTAGTTCACACTGGGCATTCTGTGTACAATAGCTATGAATAACTTTGTGGAGTAAAGACAGAAATAGTTTTTGCCGCGTTCCTGTTTTTTCAGATCATTGCAGGAATGTTTACTAATGATCTTCAGGTGTGCAGAAGTTTTAGGAAATGCTTGGTTTAGCATATCTATTTCCTTCTTGGTCTACACATCTGCTGTTCCACTTATATTTGTCTGTGTGTTTTGTATAACAAGTAAACATTTTTCAGTCTGTAATATAGAAAACACATTAAAAATAATCATATGGCGTTCCACATTTCTGGAAATATTCCCTAATAATATTTCTTTAAAAAAAAATTAAAAAGGCCCGCAGAAGCTGTGCTTTTTCCAGTTTTTGGAGCAGCTCTAAACTGCATCACCAGTTTATTTAAACATGATCTTAGCCACCTGACAACTAATGACTAGTATGGCTTTCATGAGCAGCAAGCAGTAGCCATATCATGGCAAGCTCACTCATGAAGCTGATCTCGCAGGCACCACTACTATGCTCATGTGATCAGAAGCTGGGCAGTGGCTGCGATACACAGCCACAGTTCCACAGGAACTGTGCCCTTGCCATCAGCAGTGGGTATCGGCTGTAATATGCAGCAAAGATCCAACTGCAATGGCCGAGATTACACTGAATGAAGAGGCTCCCTCCGTCAGCCCATCAGTGCCACAGGAAGCAATTTTGTGGTACCAATGTGCGTCCATTGCAGTCAAGGGCCAGAGAAAAGCCTCCAGTTCTGCCAGAGGCATCTGCTTAACTGATGTAACTAGTTCCCCAGTATATATAAGTCGCTAGTATTATTTTAGTTAGTTATTCCTTTCTATTTCAAATTTCTTGGTGTCCTTCTCAGGTGGGTCATATGATTTCATTGCTTTATGTTCCTCTCAAAAGTCAATTTTTCAATCACCTTTTTAGAGGGGGACACAGAAACTCCCACCATAGTTATTGATGATGATTAGAGTCTCTTGTCACACAATTATAATGAAGAAGCTTATAGTTCAGCCTCCTGACTATACACGCATGGTCTGCAGCTTAATTAGATGAACATGCTGTAAAAAGAAATAATAATTACAGTGTCCTCTCAGTAGGTAGAGATGGTACTGGCTCTTGCTATGATGTTGTGCTGATGCATCACACAGAATAGTGAAAGAGAAAGCAGGGACAAATCGCAACATTAAGATAGTGCCTGATAAGTATCAGGCAGGAGGCTTCACTTTCTGGGAAGTGACTAAAATATACATAGGAGATGTCCAGTGTGTTACAAACAATCAGGTCGGGTGTTCAGGGAAATAAAAATGTGGTTTTTTTTCTGGAGTGGCCCTTTAAATCATGCCTGAGATCCCAAATCTCCAAAGTGGACCAGTCCTTAATGACTTAAAGTAACATCTGGCTAAAGCATTTTAGGAAACAAATGTAGGGACATACCAAACAAAATGCGGGTAAATGTTGAGTGCAAGACCAACCTTCGTGTCCAGAGGTTGTGGCCAGTTTCAACCTAAAGGTTTAGAAGAATTTTATTTTTAGCACCATTATTGATGACATGTCGTTATGATGTGTCTCCGGTTTCTTTAAACAGTTTGTACCCTGCAGCAGAAATGCAGAGCTAAGCTCTTGCTCATAACCGCGTGGTCCAGGTAGCCGACTCAAGGTTGACTCAGCCTTCCATCCTTTTGAGGTTGGTAAAATGAGTACCCAGCTTGCTGGGGGGTAAAAGATGACTGAGGAAGGCAATGGCACCCCCCCACCCCCCCGCAAAAACAGTCTGCCAAGAGAACGTCACAATGTGACATCACCCCAGGAGTCAGTCAGATTATATTATATTTGATCCGGGGGAAAAAATGAGAGAAGGACAGAAGTTGGATAGACCTCATTATAGTCAAAGAAATCCGTCCGGCACTACTTATTTCCGTCATTGGATTAATATGGCATTCCTTTTTTCTACTTCTAGGTTGAAGTAGGAAGAAGAAATACATAATGATGATGTAAGCCTAGCCCTACTGTATTGTTTATCTCAATATGAAATATTACATCCGTGTCATTTTCCATACACCCAGTAGTTTTAGAAATAGTTTTCAAATGCTTGCAAGTGCATTGTCTTCCAAGGCAACTAGGTTGTGTTGTATGGATGGCTCTAGCAGTGTTTATAGACACAGGAGGTACACTACAATTGAAAAACTCCTAACAATACCATGGTTTGTTGAATTAGAATGATTGCTTTGTTGTTTTGTGGGGTCTTTGGGCCACATAGGCTTTATCTACCAGAGACAGAGCAGCTGATGATGTCGTAAAATTCAAAGCTGTGATAAATATTGACAAGCATCACAAGGTGCAGGAGGCAGCTAAGCTGTCAAATCCTGTATTAAAACTAATATTATGCATTTCTTTGCATGGTGCCCCTCCAGATGTGCCATTCATCACTGCCTACCAGATGTTACTTTACCAAGCAAAGGCTGAAATGCATATTGTAAAAATTAATAACACTGGAAGACTTTGGGGGGTGATGTTTGGGAAAGACTGAGGGGAAAGTCCATACAGAAAAGACTCAATTAAAATGAAACCTTTGCTCTCACTACTATGTGCCTAGATTTTAGCATGGGGCAGCAGTTGATTTGATGTGAATTTAATATAAATGATATCACTGTTTATGCTGACATGTTCATTATTCTTTAATCCGAAGCTACACATTATATTATCTAAATTAAATTTTCGGGTTTTTCTTTTTTTTTCTTGTTTGTTTGTTTTGTTGTTTTTGTTTTTCATTTAAATTTTAAAATGTAGAATTGAACGTGGTGATTTTGAAGTATGTAAGTTATCTTCAGTATCCATGGGTAGGCAACTTTCACATGACCTAATAAAAGCATATTTTAGAGGCTTTGTTAGATTGTTTTCACATGCAGATTTGTTGAAATTGATGTGATTGTCATATTCACCTCAATGTGGCTCACAGAAATCCATGCTTTTGCAACAAAAACACAATTTTGATTAATGCAACTAATTCCAAGTTAGACCTCTTTCACAAGGATATGAATGGATTTTTATCAGTATTTTGCATTAGTACTTGTAAACCAAAACCAGAAGAGGGTCCAAAATACGGAATAGATACAAATCTTTCCATTATACTTTTTTTCTGTATAGTTTCTACTCCTGGTTTTGGCTTAGAAATGGTGACAAAATTTTGCTGTATGAAATTGACCTAAAAGTCATAACACTCAAACTTCCCATAGTTTAACTAAATTTAAGAGCAACTTATGGACAACTGCTCTACTATTCCTATGCAGTCATTTTCTTTGTGTTACTGCCCTAATACAAAAACTAAAATGAGCCCATATTACAGTTATGTCCAAGCAGCCTTACTTTGGTAACAAAGGGCCATCAGTGATAGCATGTAGGTATAGTGGCTGAGTTTGTTCTCTGTCATTCTTGTGCTAGGCACTAACAGGAGCACTTGTTTAGAGATGTTAGATTGATTTGGTTGGTTGAAGGCTCACTCAGCCCAGTCAGCCAGTCACTATTTGTCTATGTATATTTATTCTGGCCCCTCCTCTCAGAGGACACTAGTTATTCTCCAGTCTTATTTCATCATGCATGAGGGTCAGATCTTTATCTGTCTGTGTCTGCCTGATTCTTGTCTGACTCCTGAGTTTTGTCTGAACCCAGTCAGATTCATGTCTGACTCCTAATTCCTGTCTGAGTGCTGTGTCCAAGTCTGATTCCTGTTTCAACATACTCTGTCTGAAAGTGCTTCTAGTCTTGTCAATAACACCTAGTTCTAGCCCCATTGAAAGAAATAGGATGCCAGCACCCCCACAGTGATTTTCAAGGAAGTGCTTTAAATATAAGCCCTTCCCTGAAAATCAATCCTAGTTGTAGTAAAAAATATATATATATACTTACCTCTCCGCCACTGCAGGGGCTCAAGCGCATCTAACCACTTGGGTCCCGTCACTGTAATGAAGTTCATTCAGCAGCCGGAGATTTAAAATCCGTGCCTGCTGAAAGGGCTGCGCCTGATTGGCTGTGTACTCAGCCAATCACAGGCAGCGCTCAGTCATTCAATGAATTCAATGGTGCCGCTGGTAGCAGCAGCAGCCCCATTGAAAGCAATGCTGCATGGACCTGCATTCATGCGTGTTTGTGCACGTACATGGGTGCGCCAGTTTTGTCCGTACCTATGTACACACCAGCACACGCTCGTCTGAATGCACCCTAAGGCCTTAGTCACACGGGCGTTTTTTCCCGCGATTTGCGGATCGCATGATGGATGCGCATCCGCAAATCGCGTGACCGGGGCCGAAAAATTGCCTGAATAGAAACGGGCCGGAGCAGTTCAGCGCTGTCCAGCGCATTGAATTCAATGGAGTCGGCAATACAGCCGGCTCCATTGAAAGCAATGGGCTGCGGGCGATCTCACGATGAATTTTCGGGAAGGGCTTAAAAATATAAGCCCTTCCCGGAAATTCATCCAGAAATGTGTAAAAACAAAAAAAAAATATATACTCACCTGGTCCTGGCAGACGGAGTTCAGCCGCGGCCGGCCGGCAGTTCTCCTGAACTGCTCTGAGTAGTATTCAGCAGCCGGGGATTTAAAATCCCTGCCTGCTGAATGAGCTGCCTCTGATTGGTCACAGCCTCACCAATCAGAGGCAGCTCTCACTCACACCCATTCATGAATTCATGAATGGGTGAGTGAGTGCTGCCTCTGTTTGGCTCAGCGCAGGGAACAATCAGGGGCAGCTCTCAGATATAGTAGATATAGTAGAGGGCTCGTGAACTTCTATGGCGGTACAATTATGGGTTCTTAGAAAACAAACCCAAAATATAGCCTTCCCCATGAGTGTGCAGTTTGTAAGTCACTCAAAATAGTTGTTAAAACAAGCAATTGACTGTTGTTTGTGTGATTTTACATAAAGCGATTGTTGCTGAGTCTGACCTGTTCAGTTTTGCAATTGCTGTGGACAAGAGGCAGGGAGAGGGGCGGGTGCTTAGCACTGCCCCCGCCCACCCCACTCTCATTGGTGTATATGTGCCGGGGCCCGCGCTGTCTGAACAGGCACACAAATGTTAGATTTGTGCGCCTGTTAATGCGTTTCTATGGTGCCAGCGGGCGCGCGTAAAAACGCCTACTCTCATGGGAAAGAGCCCTTAGGGTAGGAGTTTGATGGCAGGAATTTTGGTAACTCTCCCAAAACATCATAATGGAAAAATAACCCCATTTAACTGTATGGAACTGATTTTCAGTCCCAGAAATTTCTATAACAGATCTGTTGCATATGACCAGACCCCTATACTGAGAATGTATTAGAAACATAGAAGAACAATGGTGGAAAAAAAGGCCAAATCATCCATCTCGTCTGCTCTTGTACTGCTTCCTCAGTTCATTATATCATGACCTCTTGTTGAGCAGTACATTCGCATTATCATTTACATGATAAAAGTGGGTATAGTATATGGAAATGTTACTGGAATCACACTGTGTGTCAAAAATGCACTTATAAATGCATTTATAAATAAATGATATGCTAAGATTTCGACACACACATATATGCATAAACATTACACTGTTTTTAAAAAATAATGGGTTACCTATTACCATGGTATTTTATTACTCGCCATTAATATTGGTCTGATTGAAAGTGTGGGGTTGATTAAATGCATCGTAGTGTTATATTGATTACGTTAGTGCTAATGGGTATTATAGCAATTTTATATAGTGTCAAGATAAAAAATGCAGCTACACTACACAGGGGGTCCTCAATAAAAGAAATAGGATGCTGTCCATTGCTTTATCACATTTCAAGGTAGCATGCTGTTTTGATCAATTTTTCAATTTTATTTAGTCTTAATTTTATTATTTCGGAACCAGATGGGTAGATTCTTGCAGATATAATTAGAATTTGCAGAATGTTAGATGGTCAATCATTTTAAGCAGCACTGACATGATTAGATCTCAAGATTTTGGTTTGGAAGGAAATGTTCTTTTCATCTTATGCTGTTGGTACTGACCCAAATCTCAGCTTGAGCCGAGCATTAGCCTCACATAGGACTTTTCTTCATATAAAACACCAAAGGTCCAAAGAAAAGTAGAGAATCTTATCAAGTATTTAATGACGACATCAGAACTAAACATTCAGGATTTATGGGTAGAGAAATGAATTCAAAGCCTCCCAGATCTAAGGAATTAAATACATTTCAGAATACTCAGAAATGCATAACAATCCATAATCAAAGAATTCATTTAAGTACAATGGGGGAGATTTATTGAAAATGATCTAAAAGGCAAAGCACAGCAAAGAAGCTTTTTGGGTGTTTGTCTGTATTCCTGAGCAGATATGGGAAGGCTTAAAATATCCAATGAACAAGGACTTAAATGTTGAGAGGTATGTTGCTGTTATGAGGCCCAATGTATTTTAGTGCCTATATTCATTTGTAGGTTGAGATGGTTTCCGTTTTGTGGGATTGAAGCTTTATCCTTCTTTCCTTTCTGAGATCTTTAACTGTTTTTAGTAACAAATAAAATAAAAATGGGTCACCTATTTCAAGCAAGAAAAGAGAAGAACAGGTCATCAGGAGATGTCTTTTTGCTGTACAGCTAAAATTGTAGACTATAAAAATTAGATGAACATGAGAAGGTATATTTACTAAGTAAGTATGTCATTATTTTTCTGGAATGATTTGGAATCGATTAGGGAGCACCATTCAGCTACTTAGATGTTCCAGGTTGTATCTGGCTTAGCTTACTTCCAATTTATAGACACAGGTTTAAAATATAAAATTCTGGCTACCTGAAGCTCCCACTAGGGGGAGCCCAGAAGCATTATGTACTATTATTGAGTTCAGTGTATAACAGTATGCAGTAAGCTTCTGAACTGTAGTTGTGGTTTCAGGTAGCTTGCATGTTGTCTTTAAATAGTGATTCTCATTTCAACAAATGTTGCAGTTCTTTTTTCCAATCCCCCTTCAAAACTGTTCACTAACTTTAAGTTACATGGTTATTTTCTTTTTTCTTCTTTCCCTTGTTTCCATCTTCAACATGAGCTACGCTTACACATAGGTGTCTCTCAAGCTTAATATCTAAATCCCCTCATATGTATAAGTATACAAAGGTGCTATGTAATGTCCTCACTTGTTGGAGTTTATGTGACCTAAGTTAAGCTCCATACCCTCTATGGTAGAAAGCACAACTAACCCCTTAGTGACCAAGCCTGTTTGCGCCTAAATGACCAAGCCAAATTTTGGAGATCTGACATGTATCACTTTAGTATTGAATAACTCTGTAAAGGTTTTGCATATCCCAGTGATTCTGACATTGTTTTTTCGCCACATGTTGTACTTCATTTGGGTGGTAAAAATAAGCTGATAGAATTTGTGTATTTTTATCAAAATTGACAGAATTGGGAAAACATTTTTCACATTTTCAACTACAACATGTCAAATATATGCAAACATACTGTACAAATTTTTAATAAAATATATTTCCATCTGTTTTCTTTATTCTGGAAGCACACTTGAAAACCTTTGTTTTTTTAACCATTTAGGAGATGTACAAATTTAACATTAATTATTAAAATTTTGAGGAACAGCGTACTCACACAGGCAGTCATGCACAGTACACCTTTTCTGTTTGTTTATATTTCCCGCGCCATGGCTTAGCATTGATGCGGTTTTCCAAAGCTAGTATACAATGTGATTGTGTATGGGCTGCGGGTATATCCGTTGACTATAAAGCAACATGGGCTTTATGATGCGTATATCTGCGGTAGAATAGACCATGCTACATTCTGTTTTTTGCAAATAGATTACATAAGTCTGACCTTCTAATGTAAGTGGAATTGTATAATTCAACACATTTGATTGATCTGTGTATTCGTAGTCAGGAACAGAGAGATTTATAATTTCTCGGGCAACCTGCGGCTTTTGCACATGCGTCCACCATTTTGCCAACAAGTGCCTTCACAGAAGTCTGTGAAAGGTCAGCGGATAAAGATCCCATTGGGGGACAAATCTGGGGCCCTTAGTTAAGTAATTTCATCTCCCCTCATGTATACGATCCATGAGATGAGATGAAACAGTGTTCAGTGACAAGGGGACTCCCTGCGGGGAGTAAAGAATCCCCTGCCACAGCTGTGGCAGAGGATCTCAATGTTCTCCAATTGCTTTGAATGGGGCCGATGCTGCTGCCGATGGCCCCATTGAAAGCTGTGGGCTGCTGGCATCCCCTGCAGTGATTTTCAGAGAAGGGCTTTAAATATAAGCCCTTCCCTGAAAATCATCCATAGCCTGTGTAAAAAATATATATACTCTCCTGTCTGCTGTTGTCGGGGCTCAGGCACATCTAGCCACTTGGTCCCCCTGCCTGCTGAAAGAGCTTCAGAGCAGTGCAGGGAAGTCAAGTGGCTAGATGAGCCTGAGCCCCAACAACAGTGGAGAGGTGAGTATATATATTTTTTATTTTATACACAAGCTAGGGATAATTTTCAGGGAAGGGCTTATATTTCAAGGGGGGGTGCCTGCAGCCCATTGCTTTCAATTGGGCCACCGGCAGCAGATGTGGCCCCATTGAAAGCAATTGGCACAGAGCTTCCTTCACGTGTTTTTCTGCACATGCATGCAGCACTGCGTTTTACACAGCACGGATATGTGCAAAACAGCGCTCGTGTGAATGAGGCCTCAGTCTGAAAAGTTACTTGAAATGATGCATATGCCTTAAATTTGTTGTTCTGGTTCGTTGGAGTTCAGTATTATGTCAACCATGACAAGCTATGGCAGACCCTACAAGAGCTGGGCATATTGGCACATCTCGTCCAGCTGATAAAATCACTTTCTACCAATTAAGAAGCCACTGTGAGAACACAGTATGGGGACACAGATTGGTTTGTGATCAGCAAAGGCGTCCGACAGGGCTGCATCCTCTCACCTTTCTTGCTTAACCTATATGCGGAAGTGATTATGCATAAAATGGACCTAGACAAATTGGAAATCGGGGTGAAAATAGCTGTCAGAAACATCAACAATCTCCGTTATGCATTTGACACTACTCTGTTTGCAGAAACAGAAGCAGGTCTGAAGCAGCTGAGATGTAAGATTAAAACTGAAAGTGAGAAAATGGGCCAAAAGTTATGACGACTGCAAAAAATGGCCAAATTCAATGAAAAATCTACAATGAGGCCATGGAATGCGTGCGAGACTTCATCTTCCTTGGCTCAAAAATTGACCAGCCTGGAGATTCTATGCCAGAGATAGAACGTAGGAGAGCAATGGGGGTAAGTGCAATGCTAAACATGGGCAAAATCTGGAAAAGTAGAGAGTTCAGTACAGCAACTAAACACAGGATAGTGCAAACCACTGTTTTCCCCATAGCCTTGTATGGATGTGAAAGCTGGACTGCGAAAAAAGCTGATACAAGGAGAATTAATGCGTTTGAGCTGTGGTGGCGGCGGAAGCTGCTGCGTATGCCTTGGATGGCGAGAGTAACAAACAGAGAAGTCCTGAATCTAATAAGACCTGATATATCACTTGAGGGCAAGATGACTGGGCTCAGACTCACGGATTTTGGCCATGTAATACGAGCAGAGTCACTAGAAAAAGCTATAATGCTTAGACAGATCAGTGGCAAAAGAAGACCTAGCCACCAAAGGACACGATAGCTGGATATCACACAACTGAAAGAAGCAGTGCAAAACCGAAAAACATGGAGGGAGCTCGCCTATAGGGTCACCGAGGGCCGTAAACGACTAAACAACAACGACAATTCGAAAAATAAAGCTCCACAAAAGATAAAAATCACAGAAATTCATACAGATTAATGATCTGCCTGTTAAATGTACATTCCATAGCTACTAACTGGTCTGTAATTTTAGTTTTGATGGTTGATAATGGTATGGCATGCTCTGTTAGAACATTTTTTTAAAAGTGGCAAAAAAAGAAGTTTTTTCCATATATTTTATTCTAACATGGCAATGGTAAAGTTCTGCTATAGAATATATTATCACCAGCACGGAAATTCAGTTATTGATCCAAGCATGTGGCTTGAGATACTGTACAGCATATGGTTTGTGATGAATAGAGCAACATCCAAATGATTTTCTTTTTTTTTTTCCTTCGGGGGACTTTAATACTCAGTACATGTACACTGTTTGTCCATCTATCTAGCTAGCAAGCGATCTTAAAATATAAAGATGTTGAGGTTTACATTTTGTTTTCAGCAGTTACTAAAAGAATTTATTGGCTACATTGAAAAACCTTGAGTGTTCTCGAGTGTATTCATAAAATATATGTTGATGAAATGAAGTAAAATATACAAAATTATGTGCTCTTACAAAATGAAAAGACTTGCAAATGCTTTATGTGACAATGACATTAAGTCTTGAAGATCAAAGCAGCTTTCATTTTTAAATAATATACACACTACAGATATGTGCCAGTTAACATTAATGTGCAGGGAGGGAATTTGGCTGGTGCATTATCTAACAGGCCTTGTACAGCTACGGACTGCGGGAGGTAAGGCTAACAAAATTAATATGCAAAGAAGTTTAACACTTGGGACCTATAATTTTCTTGCAAATGGTTTCACTTTAAGGATGAAACAACGCAAGATGATACCAATATCTTTCTTTTTTTCGTAAATAGATAGCACTTTAAAAATATAACATATGACAGCAGGTGGGGATAAGACAAGTGGATATGCAAAGTGGTAGGACTACAAATTTGATTTGACTAACCATTCACTAAGTGATAGAAACACATTGATATGTTTAAATCAACACTGAAAGATTCATTTAATTAAAGCTTGATTAACTACAAAGAGGATGTTTTAGAAATACTCCATTTTATATTCTTTAGAGAAAAAATATTAAATAAATAAATTTTATACTGGAATCAAGCCACTTATTATTACAATGTAGTATGCTACAAAAGTAATAACAATAGTACACACAAACAACACACATTGCTTTGGTCACTCTGCCTTGACCGTTGTCCGGCTTAGCACTTGTTATCGGTATTAACCAGGCTAAACATTTAACAGACAAAAATGATAATAATAATGTAACTTAATTACAAAAATTAGCCTAAGGCCAGATGCACATAAATGGAGTTACATCGTGAAATTCGTACCGCGGATCCGTGGCGGATACTGTCTATTACATGCTATGTAAAAGCGATTCGTCTTGCACACTCACGGAATCAAATTGTGATTTCCGCAAGGGGAGGAAAAATTGCAGCATGCTCCCTTTTCATGCAGATTCTACACAGGCGGCTTCCATTGAAGTCAATGGAAGCTGTCCAACCCGTTGCCCTACATGGATTCCGCGTCATTGCCTAGCGATGGCGCGGGAAAAAAATGTTAAAAAAATCCGTACTGCTCATGTCTGATGGCCAGATGCTGGGTCCATCCGCAGTGCAGATTATCCATCAGCAATACAGGTACGCATGGACGCCAGCTAGGCACAGAGTCGAATTCCACTGCAGGCTCTTGCATGCGGAATCCGAGCCGTTCATGTGCAGGTGGCCTTAGGCTCTGTTATACTAGCATCATGGTTTTGAGGACAAGTGAATCCTGATGGCTTTAACAGTATATTTAAGATTCCAGTAATTTTAAAGGCAAGAATAACTCTGTAGACCACCCTATTATTCTAAAAGCAAAGCCCAAATGAACCATTAACACGAGGGTCAGGGGAGCCTAAGGGGTCCTTATGGTACTTTTACACTGGCCGATATTAACCAAGTGATTGTTTCAAAGAGCAATTATAGACAACTGGTGTCCTGTGTAAACACGGGGACTTAACAGGGCAAATGAGCTAGAATCACTCACTTGTTAGAGTCATTTCGTTTTTAGCTCACCTAAAAACCAAGTGAGTAACCCAGCTGTGTAGGAGTCATCCATATAGGCCGGTCCCAAACCAGGATAAATAGGAACGGTTAGGGAAAGACCTGGTAACCTATCCTGTAAAAACTTTGCCTTGAAAACCTTGCCTAAATTCATTAAATGGCCAAGCGCTGCCTTTGATTGGCTGAGCGCTGTGACCAATCACAAGCAGCGCTCAGCTGTCATTTAATGAATGGCTGAGCACAGCCTATGATTGGCTGAGCACTCAGCCAATCAGAGACAGCCTTTACAGCAGGTGGGGATTTTAAATCCCCGTCTGCTGAAAGAGCTTCAGAGCAGTGCAAGGAGACCAAGCGGCTTGATGCGCCTGAGCCCTGACAGAGGTGAGTATATATATATTTTTTATACAAGCTAGGGATGATTTTCAGGGAAGGGCTTATATTTAAAGAGCTTCACAGCAGTGCAGGGAGACCAAGCAGCTAGACGCACCTGAGCCCCAGAGAGGTGAGTATATATATTTTTTATTTTTTACGCAAGCTAGGGTTGATTTTCAGGGAAGGGCTTATATTTAAAGCCTTCCCCCGAAAATCACTGCAGGGATTGCTGGCAGCCAATTGGTTTCAACGGGGCTGCCGATGAAAGCAATGGGCATGTGTTTGGCACATAAGCGGGCACGCGGTTTTCAGATTCCTATTTTGTATCTATTTTCTCTCAGAAAGTAGATGGAACATCAGCTGATCTTACCTGTACTATTGGATGAATAAAAGAATGCAGGCTATCTATAAGTAGAGAGATGGTGAGGGAACACTTCGCTAACCTAAATGAATTCAAGTCTTAAGGTCCAGATGAATTACATCCTAGCATACTAAAGGAAGCAGCAGAGGTAATTGCTGAACCACTCACCATAAAGTTTGAAAATTCCTGGAGAACAGGAGAAGTCCCAGAAGATTAGAAAAGGGCAAATGTCCCTATCCTCAAAAAAGGTAAGAAGGTGGATCCACGAAACTACAAGCCTGTGAGTCTGACTTCTATACCAGGAAATATCTTTGAACATGTATGCAAGTACTTGGTTAAAAATGGAGTAATTAACCAGAGCCAGCATGGCTTTGTAACAAACAAGACATGACAGATTAATCTAATTTCCTTCTATGACAGAATCACTGTCTGGGTGGAGCAGGAAAATGTAGTGGATATAGTGTATCTTGACTTTAGTAAAGCATTTGACAAAGTATCTCATACCATACTTATTGAAAAAATGACCAAATATGGGATTGACAAGGCAACTGTTAGGTGGATTCACAACTGGCTGAGTGATTGTACTCAAAGAGTGGTCATAAATGGCTGCACATCCAAGTGGAAGAATGTATCCAGTTGCGTACCACAAGTCTCTGTACTAGGCCCAGTGTTGTTCAACATTTTTATAAATAATCTGGAGGAGGGAATTGATGGGAAACTCATTAAATTTGCAGATGCACAAAGCTAGGGGGGATAGCTAACACTAGGGAAGAGAGGGCAAGTATTCAAAAAGATCTAGAAAAGCTTGAACAGTGGGCGGTGACTAACAGAATGGTATTTAACAAGGAGAAATGCAAAGTCCTACATCTGGGCAAGAAAAATGAAGAATACACATACAGAATTGGAGGAATTGAGCTAAGCAACATCACATGTGAAAAAGACTTTGGTATACTAAAAGATCATCGACTGAACATGAGTCAACAATGTGATGCAGCAGCCAAAAAGGCAAACAAAATTCTGGGATGTATTAACCCTTTCCAATCCACTGTCTGACGTCTAAAGACATTCTGATAGAAGGCTGTACAGCTCCAATGTCGGAAGACATCCAGCAGGGTATTCTTTCTGTAGATTACTGGCCACTTTGTTGTCGGGGGCGTCTCCAGCATGTCCCATACCGCAGTACTGGCTCTAGCCAACAGATGGCGCCATTGTATAATGACAGAAAGAGAAAGCCCCCTAGGAAACCCAGAATCCAAAATTGGATTGCAAAGGGTTAAGAGAAACATAGAGTCTAGATTACATGAGGTAATTATCCCTCTCTACTCTTCCTTAGTCAGACCTCATCTGGCATACTGTGTCCAGTTCTGGACAAATCACTTTAAAAAAGACATAGACAAACTAGAGCAAGTTCAAAAAAGAGTTACCAAGACGGTGAGCAGTCTGCAAATCATGTTCTATGAGGAACAGTTAAAGGATCTGGGAATGTTAGTTTGCAAAACAGAAGGCTGACAGAAGACTTAATAGCTGTCTACAAATATCTGAAAGGCTGTCACAGTGCAGAGGCATCAGCCCTATTCTCATTTACACAAGGAAAGACTAGAAGCAATGGGATGAAACTGAAAGGGAGGAGACACAAATTAGATATTAGAAAAAACTTGCTGACAGTAAGGGTGATCAATGAGTGGAACAGGTTACCACGGTTGGTGGTGAGTTCTCCTTCAATGGAAGTGTTTAAACAAAGACGGGACAAATATCTGTCTGGGATGCCTTAGTGAAGCCTGTATTGAGCAGGGTGTTGGACCAGATGACCCTGCAGGTCCCTTCCAACTCTACTATTCTATGATTCTATGATTTGGCGCTGGCCAGGCAATTGGTTTCAGTGAAATACAACTACGAGAAAAGCATCATCAAAGGGCGAAAAATTCTAACTAAATCGTTTGTATAATACCGGATTAAAATTAGTTTGGTAAGCTTGTATATTGTTTTGTATTCACTCAACCACGATATGTCTGTATAATCTCATCTATTGACCTGTTCAACAAAATTTACATATTAAACTTTCATAAAAACATTTCCCTATTTTTCATATGACAGAATAAATAATTATAATTGGCAATGTTGCTGTCAGGGCTCCTGTGCTCTATGCGGCATCTCTACCTGTTGAGCTGTCCAGCCCCTATGAAAAAAACCTCTACTAAACCTTGTCCCTGTCCCTGTCTTATTGATTGGCTTCACCCTGCTTTCTGATGAGATACCCCATATAATAGTGTAGCACCTCTCATCCTTGCGAGATTATTGTGCTCCCAGGCCTGTAGTCAAGCTCCAGCTGCCTGCTCCTTCATATTGCAAATGGGTAGACTTGTGTACCAAACTCTGGCTTCACCTTGACTATACTATTGTCTACTCCTTTGTACTGCAACCGATACTACCTGTGTACCGACCTCTGGCTTCACTCTGACTACGCTACCGGCCCATACTGGTCACTACACGAGGCTCTGAACCAGCAGCTGATCATTTCAGTTGCATCTGTAAAACTCTGAACTATTAATAAAATATCACATTATTTATCCTGTCCAGTGAACACCACAAAAAAGTACAGGATGCCAGAACTGCAGAATTTTTTGTTACCCATCTCCCAAAAAATTGAATGGAAAGTGATCAAAAAGATGTATGAACTCCAAAATGTATTACTGAAAGCTATAGCTCACCCCACAAAAAACAAACCCTCTCACAGCCAAATCCTGGCATTTTTGCTACATGAACACTGTAAAAACGAATCACAACCGCCCCCTCAAAAAAAAAATAGCGCTACTACACTTCTTTTTCCTTTTACCCAACGTAAATTGTTAAAAGTTTTTTACAGTACATTATATGGTGTACTAAATGATATGATTAAAAAACACAATTTGTCTCATAGCTCACATTCTGCTCACAGGGAAATTAATGATTGCTAGAAGCTGGAGATCACTCAACGTACCCTTACTACATCAAGTTACTGAATTAGTTAGTGAACACTGTTCCTACAAGAGAGCATTGGCAATAAGACAAAATAGGCCACCTGCCATGGGAGAGTTGGCTTAAATATGTAGATAATTAAGTTACATAATTAATAAACTAACAATAAGATCTGAAAGAACAGCAGTACGAGGAGAAGACAGTTATAAAAACTCATACAGAGGTCTGTGAAGTCAATAATTAAAAGTGTGGTCTCCTCCCTCCTCTCATATAACCTTTTACCCACCCTCCTAAAAGTAACCCCCTCCCCCCATCCAAACCCTATCATGCATTTAAATAAATAGAAAGTTACTAATAGATGTTAAAAATGAAGGTTTATTCGCAGGACAGGTAGAGCTTACAGATTAATTTGTAAAGAATTGGTAATGTCTTTAATTGTGATTACATATGTTCAACAATGATGTTCTGGGAGAAAGTGTTCTGCTTACGGTTATCCACAATAGCATTAAACTGTTTGTTTGTATGTTTATTCCTTCAATAAACAATAATGAAACAAAAAAAAAACAACTTGACCTGCAATAAGCAAGCTCTCACACAGGCATATCGACATAAGAATAAAAAAGTATTGGCAGGGCATGGCATCGGCATGGTGGAGAGAAGACACTGAGCACCAGAGCTTTGGACCCACGCAGCCTGTCAGACTGGTCTAACAGCTCGTAACATTTCCTGAACAGCCTACATTAACATCACTAGAGGAGGCAAGAAGAAAGGAATAGGAACGGTGGTGGGAGAAACCCTGCTGAGCCAATATATGCAGAGCATGAGCTCATCTATTGCATGCCATCAGCTTCCCAACATGGCGCCGGTAGACTACGTGGCCACCGGCACACGACAGGAGACAGCGGCAAGAAGCGCTGCCAGCATAGATACCTCTCCTGATGTGTAGACATCCATAGGGGGAGGAGAAAGCAGCGTTCAGAGGCTGCACATCTGGAACTGGTCCTACAGGAAGGGGTGAGTGAAAACTGCGCTGAAGCAGTAAGGCTCAGCCAAAGTAGAACTCCATCTCCCAGGTAAAAGGGAAGGAGATCACTAGGGTAGACAGGGAGGCCCCTCCTCTCCAAACATGTGAAAATTAGGAAGTGTTCCTAGGAAGAGAAGAAGGTCCCCAAAGGGACTATAACTAGAGGGAACGTCGACAGCAGGATCTGGCTTCCTCCCCCCATAGAGGGAATTGTGTCCACAGGTTGCACTGAGGGTTTCCAGCTGCCTACACAGCCCAGTCAGTACAGATGCCAGGCAGAGAGCGTCATCGGCCAGAGAATGGCGCAGCAAATACGGGTCTGTTAAAGGAGCCACACAGTCCAGAAAAGCTTTCCAGTGTGACCCCCCCCCCCCTTCTGGGCCATATACACAGAACCAGAGACTCCACAAGCAGAATGGAGAGACACCCCTCCCCCACTCAGCAGATATCTCACACACACTACAGGAACTGTGGACACATGAACAGCTGACCTATGACAATTATCAGTGGACTCCCAACAGGACCAATTGCACAACCTCACACTGTATTTGGATGATGTGGAAAACAGAGGCCGTTGCAACAACCTAAAGCTCAGGGGTCTGCCAGAAGACATTCCTTCTGATGCCCTCTATGATTGCGTAGTCACCATCTTCAACAGGGTGTTAAATAGAGCAGAGAATAGAGACATCAAACTGTATAGAGTGCATGGAACACTGGGCTTAAGAAATAGATATTCTAATTACCCACGGGATGTAATATGTAACATGCACTTCTGCAGACAAAAGGAGGACATTTTCGATGAGCATGGGAATTGGGTGCAATATCATTCAGAGACGCTCAAATCAGAGGTGTAACTTGAAGCTCCCGGGCCCCAATGCAAAACCTGTAACGGAGCCCCCAACTATAATGCTTTATTCATAGTACTGGGCTCCCTATATGGACAGGAGAGGCCTTATGGGCCGCCTAAGGCTCCTGGACCCGTGTGCAACCGCATCCCCTGCATCCTCTATGGTTGCGCCCCTGGCTCAAATCACAATCCTACCAGATTTTTCCAAATTGACATCTCCTATGCACAGGCTTGTACACCCCCTGCTGGAAGCAATGAAAACAGCATGCGCCAGTTACAGATGGGGGCATCCATTCAATATCGTCTTGAGGAATCGTGGATGCACATACATAGTCCATTCACCAGTGGATTTGGAGGGAGAATTCAATTTCTTGGAAGTAGCAGAGATCCCAGTACCAGACTGGACCGCCCCTCAGGTTTTTCCTCTTATTAAAACTAATGAGGAGGCCCATTCTCTCTGCCAAGTCAGATATCCTATCAGTGGAACTCCAGAGAGACACAATCCGGTTCATGCCTCAGCTTCCCCTCACGCATGAGCCTCCTCATAATTACCTTACTCAAAAGAAAAGAAGAAGATATAAAGAAAATAAAGGTTGAAGAAGAGACATGAAGAAGAGCGGTTGTAATTATACTTACAGTTAGGGCCAGAAATATTTGAACAGTGACACAAGTTTTGTTATTTTAGCTGTTTACAAAAACATGTTCAGAAATACAATTATATATATAATATGGGCTGAAAGTGCACACTCCCAGCTGCAATATGAGAGTTTCCACATCCAAATCGGAGAAAGGGTTTAGGAATCATAGCTCTGTAATGCATAGCCTCCTCTTTTTCAAGAGACCAAAAGTAATTGGACAATGGACTCTAAGGGCTGCAATTAACTCAGAACGCGTCTCCCTCGTTAACTTGTAATCAATTAAGTAGTTAAAAGGTCTGGGGTTGATTCCAGGTGTGTGGTTTTGGATTTGGAAGCTGTTGCTGTGACCAGACAACATGCGGTCAAAGGAACTCTCAATTGAGGTGAAGCAGAACATCCTGAGGCTGAAAAAAAAGAAAAAAATCCATCAGAGAGATAGCAGACATGCTTGGAGTAGCAAAATCAACAGTCGGGTACATTCTGAGAAAAAAGGAATTCACTGGTGAGCTTGGAAACTCAAAAAGGCCTGGGCGTCCACGGAAGACAACGGTGGTGGATGATCGCCGCATACTTTCTTTGGTGAAGAAAAACCCGTTCACAACATCAACTGAAGTCCAGAACACTCTCAGGGAAGTAGGTGTATCTGTCTCTAAGTCAACAGTAAAGAGAAGACTCCATGAAAGTAAATACAAAGGGTTCACATCTAGATGCAAACCATTCATCAATTCCAAAAATAGACAGGCCAGAGTTAAATTTGCCGAAAAACACCTCAAGAAGCCAGCCCAGTTCTGGAAAAGTATTCTATGGACAGATGAGACAAAGATCAACCTGTACCAGAATGATGGGAAGAAAAAAGTTTGGAGAAGAAAGGGAACGGCACATGATCCAAGGCACACCACATCCTCTGTAAAACATGGTGGAGGCAACGTGATGGCATGGGCATGCATGGCTTTCAATGGCACTGGGTCACTTGTGTTTATTGATGACATAACAGCAGACAAGAGTAGCCGGATGAATTCTGAAGTGTACCGGGATATACTTTCAGCCCAGATTCAGCCAAATGCTGCAAAGTTGATCGGACGACGCTTCACAGTACAGATGGACAATGACCCCAAGCATACAGCCAAAGCTACCCAGGAGTTCATGAGTGCAAAAAAGTGGAACATTCTGCAATGGCCAAGTCAATCACCAGCTCTTAACCCAATTGAGCATGCATTTCACTTGCTCAAATCCAGACTTCAGACGGAAAGACCCACAAACAAGCAAGACCTGAAGGATGCGGCTGTAAAGGCCTGGCAAAGCATTAAGAAGGAGGAAACCCAGCGTTTCGTGATGTCCATGGGTTCCAGACTTAAGGCTGTGATTGCCTCCAAAGGATTCGCAACAAAATATTGAAAAAAAAATATTTTGTTTGGGTTATGTTTATTTGTCCAATTTCTTTTGAGCTCCTAAAATGTGGAGTGTTTGTAAAGAAATGTGTACAATTCCTACATTTTCTATCAGATATTTTTGTTCAACCCTTTAAATTAAACGTTACAATCTGCACTTGAATTCTGTTGTAGAGGCTTCATTTCAAATCCAATGCGGTGGCATGCAGAGCCCAACTCGCGAAAATTGTGTTACTGTCCAAATATTTCTGGCCCTAACTGTATATTGCATATAATGCACAAGAACACTTTGCTTTGCTTCGGCCATATGGGGGCTTATGGGCCTTTTGTTTAATTGGTTCCAAACTGTTCCTGCACAGCACTATTGGGCTCATATGGTTATCTTATCACCTATTCCTCCCTAGCTAGCCACGAGGCGCTAATTGATGAGGATTAGGGCAAAGTAGCATTTTTCCTTCAGGATATGTGGGTCTGGAGAAAAGGTGTCATTAACACATGGTGTTAAGAGTAGGTTATGAGCTATAGTCTATAGGAGTAGCAGTAACTATAAGCGTTCCAGATGCTTAGCTGTTCCACAGCACCCCAAATAGGGACAGAGTTCAAGACACTAAGAAAAAAGGAATAAAAAGTTTCTGGTTTCTTTCTTTTTATTTTTTAGTTCTCGTGCCAATTTGGGAAAATGATAGACAAGAGAAGTTGTGGTTAAGGTTTTAGGGAGGACCCTCCTTTTATATACATAACTAACTTTTTTTTTTCTTTCTACTTATCCCGTCCACCCTCTCTTGTCCCCCCTCTTCCCTACTACACATCATACTGTAGTGCATGCCTTAATCTATGTAACCCATTGTTTGATTGCTATGTTATCCAGTACGCTTAAAGGGGTTGTCTCGCGGCAGCAAGTGGGGTTATACACTTCTGTATGGCCATATTAATGCACTTTGTAATGTACATAGTGCATTAAATATGAGCCATACAGAAGTTATTCACTTACCTGCTCCGTTGCTAGCGTCCCCGTCGTCTAATTCTGATGTCTTCTGGCATTTTTAGACGCGCTTGCAGTCCGTGCTTCTGGCTGGTGAATGGGGCCGCTCGTGCCGGAGAGCTGGTCACCGCGTCGTCATCGTAGCTCCGCCCCGTCACGTGTGCCGATTCCAGCCAATCAGGAGGCTGGAATCAGCAATGGAACGCACAGAGCCCATGGTGCACCATGGGAGAAGACCCGCGGTGCACCATGGGAGAAAACCGCAGTGCATCCCTGGGAAAGGACCGGCGGCCATCTTAGGGAGAAGATTTTTATAACTCCATATTTCGTCGGATCGGTGAGTAGCAAGCGGTTTAAAAACCGCTTTAAATTGCTATTTTATGCCAGGGGGGTGACAGGGGGAATGGGGTAATGTAAAATTTTGATGTTTGCCGCGAGACAACCCCTTTAAGATTGAATTTGTCTCCCTCAGTGTACAGGGCTTGAACGTTCCTGAAAAGAGGTCCCTTTCTTCTCTGTCTCATATGGCAGAAAAGGGCACATGTTGCCTTTATACAAGAAACATATTTTCGACAGGATTCCATTCCTAGACTCACAAATGCTTGTTTCACAGATGGCTACCACAGCGCTTGTCCAGACAGAAATGAAGGGCGTCTCCATCCTGATCACTAGTTCAATCGCTTGGGTGCATCTCGAGATGCAGCAGGATGGTGCGGAGAGATACCTGTTTGTAAAGGATAAGCTTGCTAATACACTGGTCACTTTGGCTTCAATTTACTTGCCCAATTTCGGTCAGATCACCTTCCTAGAGGAGGCTTTGGAGGACTTGGATGAGTTTAAGGGGAGCACCCTAATATTAGGGGGGATTGGAACATTCCTCCAGATCCAACACTAGACTCATCCAGAGGGACAAGTAGTTTACCAGGGTCCACTCACTGCAGATTCCGCAAAGCATTACACAAACACCAAATAGTGGATGCCTAGTGAGTTCTACATCCCACCAACAAAACTACACCTTTTTTTTTATACCCCCCACAATTCCTATTCCAGAATAGACTACTTCATGCTCCAACATACGAACCTGTCTATTCTCACAGCAGTGACCATTGATAGCATTTCTTTCTCAGACCATTCCCTTGTCACTGTGTTTCCCTTCAACCTCAAATAGATTGTGGCACTGGTGGATTACTGAATCCCTCATTCAAAATCCCTTTATAAAAGCAGAGATACAGTATTACTTCAATAACTATGAGCTACTTGATTCTAACTCGATGTCAGTGTGGAAAGCTCATAAATGCACCATGGGGGGGGGGGGCCTCTTCATTAAAATCGGGTCACGCATTAAAAAAAAAGAACAAGGTGCCCATCTCAAAGAGCTCCTAGCATGCATTCAGATTCTGCATACCTCCCATAAGGCCGCTTTAGATAGGAAAGTGGGGGCTGAGTTGGCCCAATTGCAGGTTATGGTTCGATCACACATCCTGTTGCAGGCCAAAGCTACACTCACAAAATGTAGAAACACTATTTTGAATATGGTAATAAGCACAGCCGCACATTAGCTAAAGCATTAAGGAAGCATTTCCACACTGCCAGGTCATTTTCACCACTTACCCCACCAGATATCAGAGGCATTCAGAGTTTATTACCAATCCCTGTACAACCTGTCATCTCCTTTGTCAAGGGAAGAAAAAGCCTCATGACGATCCTTAATACAGGCCTATCTTCGGGACTTGGGGATCGGCTCTCTATCACAAGATGTGGTACAGGCTATGGAAGCCCCTATTTCACAGTAAGAATTAGCACACATAATTAAAGAGGCAAAAACAGGGAAAGCTCCAGGGCCAGATGGATTTGCCCTCTCCTACTACAAGACTTTCTCTGACATTACCTCAAAACATTTTTGGAGGCGTACAACTCCTTACCCTCTGGTCACTCCTTACCTAAAGACACATGGAAAAGTCACATTACAGTAATTCCAAAAGAAGGATAAGACCCTACCCATTGTCAAAATTACTGGTCTATATCTCTCCTGAACATTGACCTTAAACTCTTTACAAAGGTGCTAGCTAACAGAATGTCCCCATTCTTCCAACAGATCATTCACGGAGACCAAGTGGGCTTTATCCCTCTTAGAGAAGAGCCATTAACCTCATTCCTTCCAATGTGCCTACTTTCAACAGATGCTGATAAGGCTTTTGACAGGGTAAACTGGGAATTCATGCAGGAAACCCTCTGGTACATAGGTCTAGGGCCCCATATGATGCTTCTCAGATGGTTCTCAAGCACCTCTTCCTCTCCCTCAGCCACAGTGAAAGTCAATTGTCACATATCCTCGACATTTGACATCTCAAATGGTACGATACAAGGACGCCTGCTCTCACCCCTTTTATTTATTCCATGGCTGGAGCTTTTTCTCAGACATGTTTGATTTAATCCAGACATCTCGTTGATAGGGTTGGGAGGAACTATGTACAAAGTTGCTCATACTTTCAATGCCTTGTATCTCCTTCCCAATTTAATAGCAGAGCTTCGTCGATACACAACCTATTCAACTTCAAAATTAACTATCAGAAGCCTGCAGCTCTTAATATCTCCTTACCACCACCACAAATAGCAGACTTAGAAGAATCTTTCTTCTTCCACTGGAGTACAGATCACTTTAAATACCTGGGCATTTACTTAACTAAGGATATAAAGGACCTTTACACAGCCAATTATCCAAGCCTTCTAAACAATATAAGATAAGACCAGAGCACCTGGACAAAGGGCTTTTTCTCATGGTTAGGGAGATGTGCGATCCTTAAAATGAATATCTTTCCAAGACTCCTTTATTTCTTTCAAGCCCTCCCAGTTGCCATAACATCTCAATTCTTCAGACAACTTAATTCCCTAATGGAAAAATTTATTTGGGTGGACAAACCGACCCGTATAGCACATTCCACATTGATGAGACCTAAAGCAGAAGAGAATTAGGTTTACCTGATCTTAGACTATATCACCAAGCATCTAATTTACTAAGAGTGGTTGACTGGCACAGACATAGGGACTCCAAGCAATGGTATCCATAGAAAGTGAGGCTTTGTCTATGCCCTTAACAGCTTTACCCTGGAAACAAAGTAATTTTCCTCTTGAGGCCACAGAACACCCAACAATTGGACAATAGAGATGATTCTTAAGTCAGAATGGATATTTCCCTCATCCCCTCTCCGTTATTCCCAATTCTAGGAAACCCCACCTCCCTCCAGGACTAGAAAACAAAGTCTTTAGTAGATGGTTAGCCAGCAAAAAATTTAGAGCAGGCCATTTTATACAGGACTTGTCCTGGCTAACAGCAGAGGAACTAAGTGTGGCCACTGACCCATCTCCCCTATCAACGTGGCACATTATTCCGCTTCAGCATTTCTTCGCATCTCTACCTCCTTCCCTACACTTTACCCATCCAAAATCGCCATTTAAACATCTGCATGTGGAAGAGGGACCAGCTGGACACACTCTGTCTCGCATCTATAACCAACTAAATTGCCAACCAGATGCACCAGCCCCCCATACATATGCAAATGTAAGGAGGTCTATTGATGTCGCTCACAACAGAACAGAGATGCAAGAGTTGGAGATGTGGAGGAGAGTAGGATACAATATGCCATATATTCTGGGAATGTCCAATGTTGACTGGCTTTTAGTCTGAGGTTTGGCAAATCACTTCTAAATTTATGACCTTTGCACTACCCCAATCACTCGTGCTGTTCCTCCTGCACCTTAGTGATGTGCCTATGGCAACATACAAGTGTTCGGTGGTGAGACATTTGGGGAATGCAGCGAGAGCATGTATCCTCAGGTTATGGCGACAGAATGTTTGCCCCATGATCTCGATGAGGTTTAACATAATAGAGGAGACGAAGGAGATGGAGGATCTGACTGCATCAATAAAAGGTACACACAACAGGTTCATGAAAACTTGGTTTTACTGGATTGAGTTCCAAGTTTCTGTGGAATTCTGTAATGCCTATAACGCCTAAGTACAAAAGGGGTTGTTGTGGGGGTTTCTTCCCCCCCTCCCCTTTTTTATATCTCCTCCTTTCCCTCTTCCCTCCATCACCTTTCTTAGCGCCTCCCTCTCCCTTCATTGCTGTTCTTCCCTCCCCTCCCTAATTAGCAGTCCACTTAGAAAGAAGAAGTTTTCCCTAGAAAGAATTTGGTGAAGACTATAGATGGGTTGAAGTTAGGTACAAGCATGAAATAATGGTGCAGTAAAATGTTGATTTACTTATTTGGGATCCACTTTTTTACCGCTTCAGGGGACAGAATTGCTGGGTCATGCCTGGAGCTTATATTTTTCTTATGGTTCACTATAACCCAAATTCTAGCTCTCCAGCTTAGGGTTAGGCAGACCAAACTGGCTTGCCATGTTACGTAATACAGTGGAAATGGGAAATGTTCAGTGCCATTATTGTTTTGGTTTATGGTTACTCGCTAATGACTTTACCATGACAAAGACTCCAGATAGGAGTCAAAACGTTGTGTTTTGTATGCTTTTGAAGGAATAAAGCTGCACCGTTGTGGGTGCTTTTTACTTGCACCTTCATTTGCTGCCCTTCATTTATTCAAATTCTGCCACTTTGGATCTGGATACTATTCGTTGTGGGGCGTGCACTGTTGACCGCATCTCCAAACCTTGGATCTCTGGTGAGTGCCGCTGACCAACAATATTATTCTAAACATAATTATTATTGGAAAAAAGAGAAAACATTTATAAATAAAGAATTTATTAAAAAAAAGTACTGGTGGGGACATAAAACCTAAAAACAAAAATAAAAGTGGGTTTGCTGGATGTTTTTTTTTTTTCATGACTGATGTGCCTGTATTTTTTTTTTCTGTTTATACATTGTTTTTACTAATGTATTCAATTATCTATTGTATTTTTAAGAATATATCTACTTTGGATTTGAGGAAAATATGCAGCATGTTACAGTACAAGCTAATTGGATGAGGCTTCAAGAAATCTTATATTAAGGGCTTATTCACATGACCATATATTGGCTGGGTATTCACGCCGGCCGATATACGGCGTCTCTCTATGCAGGGGCAGGAGGCTGGAAGAGTGGGGAGCAGTGCTCTGAGCTCCCGCCCTCTCTCCACCCCCTCTGCACTATTTGCAATGAGAGGAGGCAGGACAGAGGTGGGGCTAAGTTCTGGGAATTTGCTCCACCCACGTCCCGCCTCCCCTTATTGCAAATGGTGCAGAGGGGCGGAGAGGGGGTGGAGAGTTGGCGGAGAGGGTGCGGGAGCTCAGAGCACTGCTCCCAGCTCTTCCAGCCTCCTCCCCCTGCAGAGAGGGGCGCAGTATATCGGCCAGCATGAATACACAGCCGATATACGGTCATCTGAATAAGCCCAAGCACTGCAAAAAAGACTGTGTGAACTGAACTGCAATGCTGGAATCTAAATCCATAGTAGGTCATTTTATGTTGATTAGTTGCAGATTGGATCCAGATTTCCCCTTTAATTGGGGGATGTCAAAATCTGCAGCAGACCAGCAACAAATCCACTGGTATGGACACTTTTCCAATGACAGGCTACAGCATTCACATGAATTTAGACATGAGGGTGGTGAAAACAGAAGATTGTGCATTGCTTCCCTCCAAAATGGCAATTAAGAGGATATTGAAGAAAGTTTAACATAGTGCAGCCGAATAATTAGCCCCACAGAAGCCAGACACATATCGCAATGTAGCATTCAAGTCAATAGTACACAGCATTCAGGTATAGGGCAGTGACGGTTATTGTCTGCATCTCTGGCAGTCTAGAGCAGTGAAGGAGTTAATGTCTAAATGCTGGATTATCTAGGGCAGTAAAAGGGTTGATGTGTCTTTCCCCAATGGTGTGAGTTAGTGAAAATATTAATGCCAGCATCTCTGATCACAAAAATTAGTGGTCCACCAGGAAAAAAGCAACATTTAGAAAACAACTGACATATAATCGAAGTACACAAGATCCAGCAATAGACTGACATGTAATAACTTATTTTAGAGAAGCCTGCCCATAATAATAATTTTAAAAAACCTAAAAAAAGAAAGTGATGTACAAACCAAATAATGGCTCACATACAAGAGACAAAACAGTGCTGAGTAGTACGTTCTAAATATTAATTTAAATTAGGTAGAAGGATATCCTTCTTTACTATCTTACGAGTATTTGCAAATTTATTCTTAGAATTGCACACAAAACCTTAATTAGACAAGACACAAATGTAGGAAATGGCTTCTCAGAGCTTCTGTTATACTAACAAGCAGTTTATATAAACAGTATTATAGATTGGCTCAGACAACCAAAGCACAAATTTAGGATATATCTAGAAAACTCAATTCATGAATGGGTGAGTGCGTGCTGCCTCTGATTGGCTCAGCGCAGGGACCAATCAGGGGCAGCTCTCAGCTGAATGACATGAATGGGTGAGTGAGAGCTGCCTCTGATTGGTGAGGCTGTGACCAATCAGAAGCAGCTCATTCAGCAGGCAGGGATTTTAAATCCCCACCTGCTGAATACTACAGAAAGCAGTTCAGGAGAACTGCCGGCCAGACACGGCTGAACTCCGGCTGCAGCGGAAAGGTGAGTATACTTTTTTTTTTTTTTTTTTACACATTTTAGGATGATTTTCAGGTAAGGGCTTATATTTTTAAGCCCTTCCCGAAAATTCATCCCGCGCTCGCCGGCAGCCCATTGCTTTCAATGGAGCCGGCTGTATTGCCGGCTCCATTGAATTCAATGGGCTAACATCGTTCTTCTCTGCCACAGCTGCTACAGCTGTAGCAGAGGAGAACGATCTTTATGCTCACAGTGTGGGGGGGGGTCTCACTCTTGCCACTATTGTGGCTTAATAGTGAGACCTCGGAGCCCAAAATGCAGCCCTGCATGTTGCTCCTCGCCTGCCCTATCCATTTCTGTGTTTTTTACATGACTTTGGTGATTTGCTAAGATTTTCACAAATGAAAACCTTAGCGGAGCACCAGTCATATACAAAAATGCTCGAGTCGCCCATTGACTTCAATGGGGTTTGTTACTCGAAACGAACTCTCGAGCATCACTGAAAGTTCGATTCGAGTAACGAGCACTCGAGCATTTTGGTGCTCGCTCATCTCTACTGCTTATGTATCATGAACACATGCTTTGAGCAGCCGAAACCAAATCGACTACTTCCTATATCAACTGCATTGGAAAAGCTCAATTCTGGCCGTGAGAACACTTCCGGTTGCAGACTGCGGCTCTGATCATCAGTTCCTAGTTGCAAAAATCAAGGTCATATTCAGCAACATCAAAAGGTCACCAGCAATACACTGTTTCGATGTAGACAAAATCCCTTCACGATACGCAGTCAAAGTAAGAAAAGACTCTGATGAAATATGGGAAAAAATCAAATCCATCACACTGAATACAGCTGAACAAATCATCTCCTTTAAAAATTAGCAAAATGACTGCAATGGCTATCGGATGAATCCATCAGAATCGCCAACAAGTGCCGAGCAGCTAAAGCAGTGGGCACCATCATTGAATTCTGACAGCTAAATGCGGAATTTCAAAAAAAAGTCAGACGAGACCAGGAGTGCTACTGGGATGACCAATGTGCAAAACTGGAAGAAGCAAACCAGGAAGGCTACACCTGAGCTTTCTTCGCCCAGGCGAAGCAGACCCAGGCACAACACAAGGCAGCAACCATCAAAGACTGGGATGGCAAATTATTACAAGAAGAAAATCAAATCAAGCGTAGGTTGCGAGAATATACAGCAGAGCTGTATGCAGGAGATCAAACAGACAACCTGTTGGATCATATACATCAAGTAGAACAAGAACATGGCAATCTGGAGGAAGAAGTCACATGGGCCCTGAAACAAGTACCAAACAGGACAGCTCCAGGCATTGATCACATACCAGTCGAACTGCTCAAACCAGTGTCAGTCAAGATCCTAACCGACCTATGTAAAAAGATCTGGCACTCCAAATTGTTGCCCAAAGACTAGACAAGCTCTGTCTTCCTCACACTTCCAAAAATAGGTGATGTTCAAGAATGTTCCAATTTCCGCACCATCGCCCTGATACCTCACACAAGCAACATTCTTTTAAAGATAATACAAAATCCCATTGCGACAACTGTTGAACGGGAACTGCGGTTATGTTTAAGCTGGCTTCTGCAAAGGACGTGGCACCAGAGACCAAACCTGCGCTAGATCATGGAGAAGACCCAGGAGTATCAAAAGGATGTGTATATGTGTTTCATCAACTACAGCAAAGCATTTGACTGTGCCGAATATGACAAGCTTTGGAAGTGTCTGAAGCAAATGGGCGTCCCAGAACATATTGAACAGCTTATAAGGTCGCTTTACAACAACCAAGAAGAAACAGTCAGGACAGCTTATGGAAACATGGATTGGTTTGGCACCGAGAAAGGTGTACAGTAAGGCTACATTCTATCAGCAGTTCTTTTCAATCTGTATACAGAAATGATTATGAGGCGATGCAATTTGGACAAATTACAAACTGGAGTCAAAATCAGTGGCAGAAATGACAACAACGTCCGATATGCAGATGACACCACCCTGCTTGTGGAAAGTGAAAGGGACCTGGAATACCTTATCCAACGGGTGCAAAAGGAAAGCAAATGCATGGAACTGTATCTCAACAGCAAGAAAACAAAAGTCCTGACCACAGTAGGCAACGGTACAGTGAACATAAAAAATAACGAAGAAGTCGAGACGGTCCAAGATTTCATATTCCTTGGATTCAAAATGGGCAATCTGGACCTGAGATCAAGAGACAGATTACACTTGCTAGGAATGCAATGCAAGGAATGGAAAAGATCTGGAAAAGCAAGCATATTAGCATTACAACACAAACCAGACTGGTCAATGCAATCGTCTGTCCCATAACAACATATGGTTGCAAAAGTTGGATGCTCAGAAAAGCAGACAGAAGGAAAATTGATTCGATTGAAATGTGGTGCTGGAGGAGAATGCTACGGATACCTTGGACTGCCATGACAATGAAAAAGATAATGTTAGATCACGTCAAACCGAGGGTATCGCTAGAGGGCAAAATCATCAAACAGTGGCTCTCTTTTTTGGACAGGTGATGCGCGCTAACTCACTGGAAACAGTACTGATGCTCATTGCTCAGCAAGGTCAGTGGAAAGAGAAGATCAGGACGACAAAGAACAAGATGGCTAGATACAACCAAGGCCACAACAAGCATGTCAATTATGGAATTGAAAGAAGCCATGAAGGACAGAAATGCGTGGAGAACATTAATCCATGGAGTTACCGAGGGTCGGATGTGACTGAACTGATAATCATCATCATCATCATTCCAAATTAACTCAATAAAATGAACTATGAGATCTGGCATTCAATTAATATGCAAAAAAAGCATTAAATTACTTCTATAAGTAAGGAACCTACTACTATCTTCAACCCATACTATTAATGAAACTATAACCAAGACTCTTAGATTGAACAGAACCCCATTTCATCTTTTATTAGAAAATGGTCTCATTCCTACTTTAAATGAGGGCAAATACATTTTCTACACTAGTACCCTTAAATTAATCAACTACAATCAATTAGTACTTGCTCTTAAAGTTTTCTTGAAAGAACACATTACCAACCCACCAACTTGGTTTGAAAAGTTAAAATTTCAGCAAAAGAATCTTAACTTAAAAATGTTGTTTTCTGAATCTCCTTCGAACAGTAACAAATCACCTTCAATTGGGAAAGGGATTTGAAGACCAAATTTAACAAGGCAACCATATCCTCTATCTTGATGGCACCTAAACTGATGCCTACATGTATACATATCTAAGAAAATAGTTACAAGGTCCTGACTAGATGGTATCTGACTAGAGATGAGCGAACGCGTTCGTCCGAGCTTGATATTCGTGCGAATATTAGGGTGTTCGGGATGTTCGTTATTCGTAACGAACACCATGCGGTGTTCTGGTTACTTTCACTTCCTTCCCTGAGACGTTAGCGCGCTTTTCTGGCCAATTGAAAGACAGGGAAGGCATTACAACTTCCCCCTGTGACGTTCAAGCCCTATACCACCCCCCTGCTGTGAGTGGCTGGGGAGATCAGGTGTCACCCGAACATAAAAGTCGGCCCCTCCCGCGGTTCGCCTCAGATGCGGTGTGAGTTAGATGAGGGACAGTGCTGTTTGTACCGGAGCTGCTGTAGGGAAAGAATTGGTAGTTAGTGTAGGCTTCAAGACCCCCCAAAGGTCCTTATTAGGGCCACTGATAGCTGTGTGTTGGCTGCTGTTAGCAGTGGCAAATTTTTTTTTCTCAAAATCGCCTCTGCAGACCGTTGCACCTGGCATTAGGGACAGAAGTGCTGCATAGGCAGGGAGAGTGTTAGGAGTGAGTGTAGCCTTCAAGAACCTCAACGGTCCTTTCTAGGGCCATATTTATCCGTGTGCAGTACTGTCCAGGCTGCTGTTAGCTGTGCTGCATTTTTTTTTGCTTCTCAAAATCGCCTCTGCAGACCATTGCACCCTCCATTGATACTGCAGGGAAAGAATTGTATAGGCAGGGCCACAACACAGTTATTATTCATAGAATATACGCAGTGCTGCCTTTTGGTGGAAAAAAACTGAAAACAAATCTATTTGTCCAGCCTCTGTCCGTCCTAAGGGCGGTGGACACGTGTGAGCTGCTTGAACAACATTGCTAAATCAGACGCACCCAGCTACGCTTTACTGCTGGCTTCGCCATTTGCTTTCCTTAATTGGGAAAAAAATACCTGCTCTCCAAGAGTTATAATAACTCTGCTACCCTCACGTTCTGTGACACATAAGCAGGGACACAGCACAGTTATTAAACTTCTCATGTTCATTGAATATACGCAGTGCTGCCTTTTGGTGGAAAAAAACTGAAAACAAATCTATTTGTCCAGCCTCTGTCCGTCCTAAGGGCGGTGGACACGTGTGAGCTGCTTGAACAACATTGCTAAATCAGACGCACCCAGCTACGCTTTACTGCTGGCTTCGCCATTTGCTTTCCTTAATTGGGAAAAAAATACCTGCTCTCCAAGAGTTATAATAACTCTGCTACCCTCACGTTCTGTGACACATAAGCAGGGACACAGCACAGTTATTAAACTTAGATAATTCATTCACTAGAGGCAGTGGGGCCTTTCGTTTTCCAAAAAGGGCAAAAATTATATTTGGCCTGCAGTCTTGCGCCAATTTATTTCCTGCCTGTGAAATCAAATCACTGGTAATACAGCATGCTGAGGGGTAGGGGTAGGCCTAGAGGACGTGGACGCGGCCGAGGACGCGGAGGGCCAAGTCAGGGTGTGGGCACAGGCCGAGCTCCTGATCCCGGTGTGTCGCAGCCGACTGCTGCGCGATTAGGAGAGAGGCACGTTTCTGGCGTCCCCACATTCATCGCCCAATTAATGGGTCCACGCGGGAGACGGTTATTAGAAAATGAGCAGTGTGAGCAGGTCCTGTCCTGGATGGCAGAAAGTGCTTCGAGCAACCTATCGTCTACCCGCAGTTCTGCGCCGTCCACTGCTGCCAATCCGAATCCTCTGTCTGCTGCTCCTCCTTCCTCCCAGCCTCCTCACTCCACTACAATAACACCTGCTCAGGAGCGGGAACACTCCCAGGAACTGTTCTCGGGCCCCTGCTTAGATTGGGCAGCAGCGGTTCCTCTCCCACCAGAGGAGTTTATCGTCACTGATGCCCAACCATTCGAAAGTTCCCGGGGTCCGGGGGAAGAGGCTGGGGACTTCCGCCAACTGTCTCAACAACTTTCTGTGGGTGAGGAGGACGATGACGATCAGACACAGTTGTCTTGCAGTGAGGTAGTAGTAAGGGCAGTAAGTCCCAGGGAGCAGCGCACAGAGGATTCGGAGGAAGAGCAGCAGGACGATGAGGTGACTGACCCCACCTGGTGTGCAACGCTTACTCAGGAGGACAGGTCTTCAGAGGGGGAGTCAAGGGCATCAGCAGGGCAGGTTGCAAGAGGCAGTGCAGTGGCCAGGGGTAGAGGCAGGGCCAGACCGAATAATCCACCAAGTGTTTCCCAAAGCGCCCCCTCGCGCCATGCCACCCTGCGGAGGCCGAGGTGCTCTAAGGTCTGGCAGTTTTTCACAGAGACGCCTGACGACCGACGAACAGTGGTGTGCAACCTTTGTCGCGCAAAGCTCAGCCGGGGAGCCAACACCAACAGCCTCACCACCACCACCATGCGCAGACATATGATGGCCAAGCACCCCGCAAGGTGGGACGAAGGCCGTTCACCGCCTCCGGTTTGCACCCCTGCCTCTCCCCCTGTGCCCCAACCTGCCACTGAGATGCAACCCCCCTCTCAGGACACAGGCACTACCGCCTCATGGCCTGCACCCACACCCTCATCTCCGCTGTCCTCGGCCCCATCCAGCAGTGTAGTTCAGCGCACCGTTCAGCCGTCGCTTGCGCAAGTGTTCGAGCGCAAGCGCAAGTACGCCGCCACGCACCCGCACGCTCAAACGTTAACCGTCCGCATAGCAAAATTCATCAGCCTTGAGATGCTGCCGTATAGGGTTGTGGAAACTGAGTCCTTAAAAAGTATCATGGAGGCGGCGGCCCCACGCTACTCAGTTCCCAGTCGCCACTACTTTTCCCGATGTGCCGTCCCAGCCCTGCACGACCACGTCTCCCGCAACATTGTGCACGCCCTCACCAACGCGGTTACTGCCACGGTCCACTTAACTACGGACACGTGGACAAGCACAGGCGGGCAGGGCCACTACATCTCCCTGACGGCACATTGGGTGAATTTAGTGGAGGCTGGGACAGAGTCAGAGCCTGGGACCGCTCACGTCCTACCCACCCCCAGAATTGCGGGCCCCAGCTCGGTGCTGGTATCTGCGGAGGTGTATGCTTCCTCCACTAAAGCACCCTCCTCCTCCTCCTCTGTCTCGCAATCAAGATGTGTTAGCAGCAGCATGTCGCCAGCAGTCGGTGTCGCGCGGTGTGGCAGCACAGCGGTGGGCAAGCGTCAGCAGGCCGTGCTGAAACTACTCAGCTTAGGAGATAAGAGGCACACGGCCCACGAACTGCTGCAGGGTCTGACACAGCAGACCGACCGCTGGCTTGCGCCGCTGAGCCTCCAACCGGGCATGGTCGTGTGTGACAACGGCCGTAACCTGGTGGCGGCTCTGCAGCTCGGCAGCCTCACGCACGTGCCATGCCTGGCCCATGTCTTTAATTTGGTGGTTCAGCGCTTTCTGAAAAGCTACCCACGCTTGTCAGACCTGCTCGTAAAGGCGCGCCGGCTCTGCGCACATTTCCGCAAGTCCCACACGGACGCTGCCACCCTGCGCACCCTGCAACATCACTTTAAGCTGCCAGTGCACCGACTGCTGTGCGACGTGCCCACACGGTGGAACTCTACGCTCCACATGTTGGCCAGGCTCTATGAACAACGTAGAGCTATAGTCGAATACCAACTCCAACATGGGCGGCGCAGTGGGAGTCAGCCTCCTCAATTCCTTTCAGAAGAGTGGGCCTGGTTGGCAGACATCTGCCATGTCCTTGGTAATTTTGAGGAGTCTACCCAGGTGGTGAGCGGCGATGCTACAATCATTAGCGTCACCATTCCTCTGCTATGCATCTTGAGAAATTCCCTGCAAACCATAAAGGCAGCTGCTTTGCTCTCGGAAACGGGGGCGGGGGAAGACAGTATGCCGCTGGATAGTCAGGGCACCCTCCTGTCTATTTCTCAGCGCATACAGGAGGAGGAGGAGGAGCATGAGGAGGATGAGGAGGAGGGGGAAGAGACAGCTTGGGCCGCTGCTGACGGTACACCGGCTGATTGCCTGTCATCCTTTCAGCGTGTATGGCCTGAGGAGGAGGAGGAGGATCCTGATAGTGATCTTCCTAGTGAAGACAGCCATGTGTTGCGTACAGGTACCCTGGCACACATGGCTGACTTCATGTTAGGATGCCTTTCTCGTGACCCTCGCGTTGCACGCATTCTGGCCACGACGGATTACTGGGTGTACACACTGCTCGATCCACGGTATAAGGAGAACCTGCCCACTCTGATTCCCGAAGAGGAAAGGGGTTCGAGAGTGTTGCTATACCACAGGACCCTTGCGGACAAGCTGATGGTAAAATTCCCAGCCGACAGCGCTAGTGGCAGAAGGCGCAGTACCGAGGGCAAGGTAGCAGGGGATGTGCGTAGATCGAGCAGCATGTACATCCCAGGTAGTGCAACAGTCTTTAAGGGCCTGGCCAGCTTTATGTCTCCCCACCAAGACTGTGTCACCGCTCCCCAGTCACGGCTGAGTCGGCGGGAGCACTGTAAAAGGATGGTGAGGGAGTACGTAGCGGATCGCACGACCATCCTTGGTGACGCCTCTGCCCCCTACAACTACTGGGTGTCGAAGCTGGACATGTGGCCTGAACTAGCGCTGTATGCCCTGGAGGTGCTTGCTTGTCCTGCGGCTAGCGTCTTGTCGGAGAGGGTGTTTAGTGCGGCTGGGGGAATCATCACAGATAAGCGTAGCCGCTTGTCAACCGACAGTGCCGACAGGCTAACACTCATCAAGATGAACAAAGGCTGGATTTCCCCAGACTTCTGTTCTCCACCAGCGGACAGCAGCGATACGTAAGCAATACGTAGGCTGCACCCGCGGATGGAAGCTACGTTCTCTCTCACCATCCAAAACGGGGACATTTCTGCTTCATCAATCTGTGTCTAATATTCCTCCTCCTCCTCCTCCTGCTCCTCCTCCTGAAACCTCACGTAATCACGCTGAACGGGCAATTTTTCTTAGGGCCACAAGGCTCACTCAAATAATTTTTCAGAACAATTTTTATAAGTTTCAATGCGCTTAAAAGCATTGGAACTTTAACTTGAACCAATTTTTCGTTACACTGGGCTGCCTCCAGGCCTAGTTACCACTTAAGCCACATTAACCAAAGCGATTAATGGGTTTCACCTGCCCTCTTGGCTGGCCATGGCCAATTTTTGGGATGTACATTAGTACTGTTGATACAGCAATGTTTGTGGGCCCTCGCCTACAGTGTAATCAAATTAATTTTTAGCCCACCTGCATTACAGCTGACGTTACCTCAGCTGTGTTGGGCAATGCAATGGGATATTTTTATGTACCGCCGGTGGGTTCCAGGGAGCCACCCATGCTGTAGGTGCACACTGAGTTTTTAATACATCTGTACACTTCTAAAGAACCCGTCTGACTGGGGCATGCAGTGTGGGCCGAAGCCCACCTGTATTACGCACGACATTACTACCTCAGCTGTGTTGGGCAATGCAATGGGATATTTCTATGTACCGCCGGTGGCTTCCTGGCACCCACCCAGGCAGTGGGTCCACAGGGAGTTTAACCTACATGTGTCCACTTGTAAAGAACCCCAGTCAGACTGGGGCATGCAGTGTGGGCCGAAACCCACCTGCATTAACCCTTTCCAGTCCACTGTGTGACCTGTGAAGACATTAGGGTTTAAGGCTGTACAGCTCCGTTGTTGGTAGACGTCCGTCGGGGTTCTCTTACTGTATATTGCCAGCCTCTCTGCTGTCGGAGCCTATCCTACGTGTCAGCTCATGCAGTACTGGCTTTAGCCAGCATATAGCGCCGTTGTATAACAGCAGAAAAAGAGTAAGCCCCCTAGGAAAACCATATACAAATTGGATTGGAAAGGGTTAAGCACAACATTACTACCTCAGCTGTGTTGGGCAATGCAATGGGATATTTCTATGTACCGCCGGTGGCTTCCTGGCACCCACCCATGCTGTAGGTGCACACGGACTTTTTACTACATCTGTACACTTATAAAGAACCCCAGTCAGACTGGGGCATGCAGTGTGGGCCGAAGCCCACCTGCATTAAGCACGACATTACTACCTCAGCTGTGTTGGGCAATGCAATGGGATATTTCTGTGTACCGCCGGTGGGTTCCAGGGAGCCACCCAAGCTGTGGGTCGACAGGGACTTCACAATAGGGAGTTGTACCTGCCTGTGTCTATGAATTAAAAAGCCCGGTCTGACTGGGGCATGCAGACACCTTGACAGAATGAATAGTGTGTGGCACATAGGTTCCCCATTGCTATGCCCACGTGTGCAGCTCCTGATGGCGGTGGCACAGGATTCTATTTCTCATTGCTTCTGTACAGCATTGTGGGCTATCGCTCCGCCACTTTTAAAGAGGGTCGCTGCCTAGCCGTGCCAACCTCTGCAGTGTGTGCCTGCGGTCCCTCGTCATGGCAGACGCAATTCTAAATAGACATGAGCGTGGTGTGGCATGAGGGCAGCTGAAGGCTGCCCAGGGACACTTTGGTGTGCGCTGTGGGGGGGGAGGGGGGGAGGTTGGGCAGCATGTAACCCAGGAGAAGTGTCAGTGGAGTGTCATGCAGGCAGTGATTGTGCTTTGTTGGAGGTAGTGTGGTGCTTAGCAAAGGTATGCCATGCTAATGAGGGCTTTTCAGAAGTAAAAGTTGTTGGGAGGGGGGGGGGCCCACTCTTGCCGGTATTGTGGCTTAATAGTGGGACCTGTGAACTTGAGATGCAGCCCAACACGTAGCCCCTCGCCTGCCCTATCCGTTTCTGTGTCATTCCCATCACTTTCTTGAATTGCCCAGATTTTCACACATGAAAACCTTAGCGAGCATCGGCGAAATACAAAAATGTTCTGGTCGCCCATTGACTTCAATGGGGTTCGTTGTTCGAAACGAACCCTCGAGCATCACGGGAAGTTCGTTCCGAATAACGAACACCCGAACATTTTGGTGTTCGCTCATCTCTATATCTGACTCCTTTATCATTGCATAATAGGAACTACTCATACTCAAAACAATGCTGGAAGTGTCAAAGAGAGATAACTTCATTTTCCCATAAAAGCCCTTCTAGAAAACACTTTCAAATTTAACCTACCGCTCTATTTTTCCAGATAAATTCTCACGGGTCACTAAGCTCAAGTTAGACACCTCCTACCAGCAGCTGAAATGTTACTCACTTCACCCTGGAGGCTTCCTGATTATCTTTCCACAAAGCAAAGGTTAGAGAAGATTGATCAAATTCTTAGACTAGAGGAGCTAGCATTCTGGGAAAATATAAACCATTCCAAATTCCTAGAAATTTTTGTCATATTGACAAAATTTAGAAATTTGGGCAAATGTATTGATTTTTTTCTTCCCCGCTAACTATCTATAGTCTTTAAGTGGAATATTACAAACTGTTAAAATAAACTTATAGATTAATCTCATAAATATATACTAAATATATACTAAACCTCTCTTTTTTTCTTAGGATTCAGATACAAGGTAGTCTTGGTGATTGTACTCCCCAATGCCATCCCACTTTTTCCCCTGGTTGAGACCTTACTAGAGATGAGCGAGCACCAAAATGCATGGGTGCTTGTTACTCGAGCCAAGCTTTTTGTAATGCTCGAGAGCTCGGCTCGAGTAAGGAACCCCATTGAAGTCAATGCTGCCAGTGGCTCCATTGAAAACAATGGACAGCCGACACCCCTGAATTGTTTTTCATGGAAAGACTTTACATATAAGCCCTTCCCTGAAAAACAATAATTTTAGTGTAAAAAAATAAAAAAATGTAAAAGAAAACATACCGTCCGCTGCTGCCGTGTCCCCCGCGGGGATGTAGACCCCATCTGCCGCATGCGGCAGATGTTTCCTTCATCCCCGCTAGTAAAAAGAATTCCCTGCTGCTACATCTGCCACCTCTGCAGCAGAGGAACTCTTTAATTCCCTACCGCAGCTGTCACACATGACAGCTGGGGTAGAGGATCCTGCTGCCGGCCCCCCCAGTAATTGGATTTCTGGGAAGGGCTTTAAATATAATCCGTTCCCTGAAAAACCAGGAAAAATAGTGTAAAAAAAAAATAGATACCTCCCTTCAGCTGCTGGGGCTCAGTCTCGTCTACTCCGCGCTGTCCCCGTCTCCGTAGTTCTGATCTATCAGTAGGTGGGGATTTAAAATCCCCGCCTGCTGAAAGAGCTGATTGTGATTGGCTGAGACGCTCAGCCAATCACAGGCAGCTCTCGCCGAATAAATGACATTGAAGAATTCCTCTGCTGCATCTGTCACAGATGTGGCAGATGTAGCAGCAGGGAATTCTTTTTACTAGCGGGGATGAAGGAAACATCTGCCGCATGCAGCAGATTTGTTCTTCATCCCCGCGGGAGACACGGCAGCGGCGGAGGGTAACTTTTTCTTACACAAGTTTTTGGTTGTTTCTTACACAAAAGCTTCAATTAAAAAAAGATAAAAAAGGAGGTGTAAAATGTTTAAACCTCTAAAATGGTGTAAAAAAGCTAGGCACAATACTTGTGTAAAAGAAGGATGGGTAACACTGCAAGGTGTTCCTATCTCAGGGTAAAAGGTGCAGCTTTGCCCCCAAAGTAAAACCATATGTATTAATCTCATTACGCAATCACATCCAAGGCGCAGCCCCCTGTTAATAGTGTATATATACATTTATTTAGCTAGTTAGCTAGGAAATAATTAGCATTTTATTCTGCAAAAGTGTCCACTCAACATGTCCCAAGGGCTTCCGTATTCTAACAATGAAATACGAGTAGGGAAAAAGTGACACTGACTTTACAAATCACTTTAATGATAGCTTCTATAATGTAACACTATTTGCAACTAGTACTCTTAATTTCTATCTAATAAAGTCTTTTCGCTGAACCCCAAGGGTCTAGCTATAAAAGTTAGATTTAATTTTGTATACAATGTGGCTTAAATTGACTTGGAAGCAATAGAAGTAACATGCAGTTTTAGCAGATAAGACTGACATTATGACTTAATGAAACACACTACAGTAAAAATTAATCATTACTTCTCATTATCATAATTGGAAAATGTTAGGCGCATGCAGATGTAATCTCTAAAGTTTTTGCATATATTGTGTAAACAAAAACATATATTTCTCCATACATGTGAGTAATAAACTTCTACTAAGCAGTCTTATCAACAGTTTTGATTAAAGTCAAACTGCCTGAAAATTTGATTGAAAAACTAAAACAATAAAAACTTTATTACGGTGGCCATTGTTTACTATGAATATTTGTTATAATTAGGTTTAAAGGAAAAATTTAAGAAGTAGAAGTAGAATAGGCAAAACAATTGATTCAATGTTATAATGCTCTAATTACAAGCACCATTGGCAGGCTCTATTGCTAAGCCTCTCATCCTGTTAAGCTGGAAATGCACATTAGATAGTTTTAGTCTAAAAGCTATCTCCTGAGACTTACCCATAAACATGCACGGTCAGCTGAGTTTGGATGTTTACTTAGTAGGGGAGAGGAAGACAAGTTATCAAATAGCAGCTTATCTCTCTCCAAAGGATTGGACATGTTAAAATATCCAACATGCCCAATCCTTGTTTCCCCAACATCATCAAGTGAATGTCAGACTGCCTGCAAAAGCATTAAATTGTTGTCTGATCCTGCTAAAATAATCTGCTTTGGCTAACCTTGATGTAAAGTGTATGGATAAGGCCAGGATCACACGACCGTATTGGAATTGTGTATTACGTGGGCTCTGTACACATGTGGAATAAACTGTAGCTTGCAGGCAATCAATTACATTGCGTATGGGATGCGGGTATATGCATTATTGCTAAGTGATGGCACAGGAAATCTAAACAAAAAAATAGGTGTACTGCGCATGACCGCCTGCATACACGGTTATGCGCAGTACCATTTCACCTTCATACGTAGCCATACGCAGGATCGCGGCTGGGTTGACAGCTGTAAAATGCTGCAGAAGCCCGTGATGTTTTATGCTTATGGCCGTGTGAGCTTGTCCTAAAGTATCTGGTCAGCTTTACCAATGAAATTTACAGATCAGTCAATTAACTAAGAAGCAAATGCTTTAGGTCCTTTTACACAACCCAGTGATCAAGCAATAATGCTTCAAACATTTGTTTGATTGAATATTGGGCCATGTGAAAGTGCTGCCAATCACCTAACAAACAATCATTCATCAGGTAATCACATCTTTTATGCAGCAGAAAATCGTCATTGTTGGCAGCTAGAGATGAGCGAACGTACTCGGATAGGCACTACTCGTCCGAGTAATGTGCCTTATCCGAGTACCTCCCCGCTCGTGCTGAAAGGTTTGGGAGCTGCCGCTGCTGACAGGTGAGTCGCAGCGGGGAGCGGGGCAGAGCGGGCGGGAGAGAAGGAGAGAAAGATCTCCCCTCCGTTCCTCCCCGCTCTCCCCTGCAGCTCCCTGCCCCGCGGCGGCACCCGAACCTTTCAGCACGAGCGGGGAGGTACTCGGATAAGGCACATTACTCGGACGAGTAGTGCCTATCCGAGTACGTTCGCTCATCTCTATTGGCAGCGCATCTCCCCATGTGAATGGGGGATGTGCTGCCAACAATGATGAAACGCTATGAGGACAACCGATCCTATAAACGATTGTTCATGACATAAGAGTCTGAATCAACCTCTGTAAAGGCCTGGCAGATGAGTGCCAATCTCTTTGATCGGAGCTCATCTGCTGGAGCAAATATCTCAGTGTAAAAGGACCCTTATATGATCTTCACAGTATGTCAGAGATCTCCTTTTGCTCAGGCAAAATAGTATAGCAACTATGGTATATCTAATGAGCTATTCTCCCAGGGACTAGTTATGAAAAATGTCCATGTATCCAAGGTGCCATGGATACTGTGTCTGTGCTACAAGAACAGAGGGGTAGGAGGAAGGTAACCATTGGAAGAGAATGCATAAGCCAGGCCATTGAAGTAGTTGCCTAGACAATGTTAGACATGTAGACATAAACAAACTATATATGTAAATACTGTGCTTTATTGGGAGAAGAGCATACTCATATGTAATTAGAGCATAAGGAAAGCTTAGGATAGCTTAATATACTTTCTGAGCCAAAACAGGACAATTAAAAAAAAACAAGGAACAGTGTAGTGCAAATTTGTAATGACAGGTTGTACATCTAATAACACTAAAGTAATTACTATTAACAAGGTAAAGGCTAATTTAGAGTCCAAAGAAAAAGGGAAGACACATAGCTATTGAAATGAAATACCAATGTATAAAACCAAAGATCAACAGATAAAAAGTCCAATAAATAAGATACAGTAAACAACATAACATCATTAGGAACAGAAGTTGTAGTATCTTAAAGGGGTTGCCACCACTAAACTATTGACCTATCCTCAGGAAAGGCCATTGATAGTTGACCGACTAGAGTCCACCACTCGGGATCTTGGCCAATCAGTTGTTGTCCCATCTGCTGACAAGGTGTAAGCATGTATAGAGCAGAAAGCATATAACTCCATACCCATTGTAGCAGCCAGTGCTGATAATGTAGGCAAAGCTTCCATAGAATCCATTGTGTCCTACCAGGGGGGCAGAAATATTCGGGGTCTACTTGTACATATATTGAGCCTGGCAAAACACTAATTCAAACCACTATCAGTGGAAGTTAGAACACTGGAACCTTCCTGTGTTTAAATTGTTCCCAATGTAATAATATTCAGAAAGGAAATTACTTTACCCACTCAAGAACTGGTCATAAATTCCATATCAGGGATGACTTCACTTGTTATACAGATTATGTTGTATATTTGATTAAACGTACCTGTAGTTTAGGCTACGTGGTGGAAAAAACTAAAAGAATTAGGATCATATTTCAAAACACAAATCTACCATTCAAAGTAGGCTGAGGGAACTACCCATACCTCAACACTTTATGCAGCAAGGACATTTTATGAACCGATTAAGATTTTAGGTTATAGACCATTAAGGAGAGGAGGTGATGGATAGACAGGCTGTACTGAAGGATAAGGAAATAAGATGGCTCAAATTACTAGAGTGTGATTGTTCTTAGTAAGAGAAACCAGGTAATCTTGTAGATATGATGCCTTTTAATGGCTAACAAAAATACATGATGTTAGAGCAAGCTTTTGAGGTTCTTTCTTATCAGGCTTAAAGGAGATGTCCCGCGCCGAAACGGGTTTTTTTTTTTTTAAACCCCCCCCCCGTTCGGCGCGAGACAACCCCGATGCAGGGGTTAAAAAAACCACCCGCACAGCGCTTACCTGAATCCCGGCGGTCCGGTGACTTCAATACTTACCGCTGAAGATGGCCGCCGGGATCCTCTATCTTCGTGGACCGCAGCTCTTCTGTGCGGTCCACTGCCGATTCCAGCCTCCTGATTGGCTGGAATCGGCACGTGACGGGGCGGAGCTACACGGAGCTACACGGAGCCCCATAGAGAACAGCAGAAGACCCGGACTGCGCAAGCGCGGCTAATTTGGCCATCGGAGGCCAAAAATTAGTCGGCACCATGGAGACCAGGACGCTAGCAACGGAGCAGGTAAGTAAAAAACTTTTTATAACTTCTGTATGGCTCATAATTAATGCACAATGTATATTACAAAGTGCATTATTATGGCCATACAGAAGTGTATAACCCCACTTGCTGCCTCGGGACATCTCCTTTAAATGAAACTGGTTTGAATAGCACACAATTATAACATACAAATGCAGAGAGGAGTGGGGACACCCGTCTAGATCTAAATAAATGTTCACATAAATTTGAGATTTAAAATAACACCAATCTGAGCAAAGCTGATACAAGCTTAATCAGTCCACTGAGCTGAGGAATGTGACAGTTTTATACTGTCTGTTATCTCTACTTGAACTGTACATCAAAGGAGATGGAAACACTACCTCTGCAGCGCCACCTATTGGATGGCAACATTCTTACAATCAATTTCTGAATTTGTATGAGAAAAACAAACAATGATTCAGAAAAGGAAACCCTTCTTGACCTCCTTCAGACCTTTCATATTCTCCACTTATGCAAGAATCCAGGGCTAAGGTTCATTCCATTCTTGAGGGTATCAAACAAGGCAATAAAATTATACTTCCATATTCTTCTGCGACGTTGTGATTTGAAGTTACCCTTCAGTATGATAACTCTCATCTGCTCTATGCTACGAAAATGTTTTGCCATAGGTAATTCCATCTTTTCCTCTCCAATTGAATGGCGATGCGATCTCATCCTGGCTGTCAGTTTTTGTCCTGTTTTCTCAATATAAAGTCCCCCAACAGGACATTTACTGTACCGGATCAGGTACACAACATTGGACGTGGAACATGTGAATGTCCCAGGGATCTTATAGTCCTGCTGTGTGTTGGGGATCTGTATCCTGTCCTCAGTCAGTACATGTGAGCAGGTCTTGCAGCTCCTTACATTACAGGGATAAGTTCCTTTTTGTCTGTCCAAGGGCAATGCACTCCTGATTATAAAGTTCCTCAAATTAGGAGGTTGCCTGTAACAAAGGAGGAGAGGGTCCGGGAATATGGTTCTTAAATGGTTGTCCTTGTGTAGGGTATGATGGAGCTTCTTAACAGTCATCCTTAGTACCTCTAGTTGTGAATTGTAGGTCACTATTAGAGGTACACGTCTGTTTTTTTTCTTTCTCCTTGTATTGGCGTAGTTGATTTCTGAGTATCCTGATGGCTCTGATGATTTGGTCATCAATTGAGGTGGGATGGTAGCACTGATTTAAAAATGTCTTTGTGAGATTGTGTAAATGTTCCTCCCTGTCTGTTGGGTTGGAACAGATCTGATTTTATTTGATTGCTTGGCTGTAGACAATGGACTTTTTGATGTGCCTAGGATGGTAACTGTCCCATCTGAGGTATGTGGGCCAACCAATTGGTTTGCAGTACAGGGATGCCTGTATTGAGTTGTTTGAAATTTTTAAGGTGGTGTACAGAAAGTTAATTTCTGTATACGAGTAGTTTAATGTCAGGTTTATGGTAGAGTGAAATGCATTGAATATCTCATGGAATTTTATTAGGTCTTGTTCAGCAAACATAAGTGAGTGCACTTATGGGGTCGCTCAAGGGTAACATCTGCATGGAGTTTGTATGCTCCCCCAGTGCTTGCGGAGGTTTTCTCTTTGTATCCCAGTTTTCTCCCACACTCTAAAAACATTTTAATAGGTGAATATAGATTGTGACAGGGCCCAATGCAGGCAGTGACAATCTGTATAGGGTGCTGTGGAACATGTATGCACTGTATAAATGAGTAAAATGCTGCTTCATAAAATAAGTGATTCCTGTGTTTGCATGGGTTTCTTCATCATAATAATCACCTTTATTTAATAGTGCAGACATTTATTGAGGAGGAGGAGGAAGGAAGACACATTGTGCACAGTGGTTAGCACTGTTGCTTTGCAGTGCTGGGGTTCTAGTTTCAAATCTTTGCAAGGACAACATTTGCATGGGGTTTGTATGCTTTCCCTGTGTTTGTGTGGGTCTCTTCTTCATAGTTAGCACTTTTGCCTTACAGCACTGGGGTCTTATGTTCAAATCTAACAAAGGGCAGCATCATCATGGAGTTTGTATGCTCTCCCTGTGTTTGTGGGTTCTTCCCACACTCCAAACATCCAAATAGGTGTAAACAGACTGTGAGCTCTAATGGGGACAGAGAATATCAACTAATGTAAAGTGCTATGTAATATGCCTGTGCTATATAAATAAAGGTGATTATTATGAAGCACATGGAGTATATACAACACTCCTTGCAGATGTCTTCAGATTTGAAACTAGGACCACCACCTGTTGTTTGGCCAGAATCATTATTTATGGAGTACTGGTGAAGTTCCAGTTTGGGTTGAAACTGAAATTTAGCAAACCGAATTAATCGAACTTTTCAAAATTACACTTATCTCTAGTGTTTAGTAATGACGTGAAAAACTAACTACATACATACTCTACCTGCAAAGTACCTACCATACATTGCACAAATTAACATGAGTTCCAGTTAGGTGTTTTGCTTGAAAGGGTTAACATGTAGAATACTTTTACTGAACAAGACTGTTTATTGTTTAGACTTGTAATCATTTGATATGAAAACACTTCACAAAGCATCAGCAGCTTGAAATAGAAGCTAGAATTAAGGTATTTCTCATTCGTCTTTCCAATTGGTCCCCTAAATGTCCAAACGGGAGTTCTTCTTCTCCTTCTCCTTCTTCTTCTTCTTCTTCTTCTTTTTCTTCTTCTTCTTCTTCTTCTTCTTCTTCTTCTTCCACAATGAGATCTGTTAACCATGGGAACAGGGCTTTGAGTTACCAGATATAAGTAATATTGGTTATCTTGTTAAACTCATCTAGAAACTTATAATTAAGTTAAGCATGAAGTAAATCTAGAAGACGCCATTGTATAATAAACCTTCAGGCTGGTACATTGCCAGTAATGATTAGCTCACCAGATTTAAATGGTATGATGCTGCAACCAATAATCCCACTAGTTAATGCATATTGCAAAGCCCGTCCCCTGTTTCACATCAGTGAATGCTGCTCTAGGTTATTACAGACAGCTTTGCCACATTATTAATATGGGTTCTGTTTAGTAATGTGAGAACAGTTGTTGTGTGTATTTGTTCTAATCATTCAGATTATTCCACTTTTTGGAATTCCGCTAATTTTATTGTATTTAGTCAACAGTACAAGCAAAAAATTAATCACAAATGAAAAAAAGTGATTTGTAAATATAAAATGTGCAGTTTTTAAACCGTTTCCAATATTTCAATAAATGTAACCCAAAATACTACATGTCATCATAACTCATTTCATGTTCCAATAGCAAAGCCAAAAATAATTAATTGTTAGCAAAACTTTGCAATATTCTTAATCATCAAGAATGTATTAGTGAATGTTTAAAACCCTACTACTAGGAATAGAACATAAAAGTATCCCTCAATTACATTTCCAGAGGAGAGGCAGCAGTATTTTTATGCTAACTCTACACAATAACCCTATTGTACTGTGTACAGCTCATGCCGATATAATAATAATAAAAATACAAACACGGCAGTGCCTTAATCACTAGTAGAGTACTGTAAAAGGCAAGCACCAATATATCACCAGTATGGAGTGTAATTGTTTTATTGGGTGTTCGTTGCCGTGGGTCAGAAGAAAATGTGCGTGCCATTGAGTCTACTTTATTTAAGGGATCAATTGCTGACTTTCTGCGACAATAAAGTACTAAAAATGTTAGCAATTTATTGAAGAAGAATATTCACACCATGAGCTACATAAACACATTGCCTAAATGAGAATACTTTAAAAGGCATTTACTGCAGATGTTCCAAAACAGGATTTAAGGGCTCACTAGGTGCCCCCAACTGGTGATTGCTTTATTACAGGCTTAACTCTTTCGAGCGAATGTTCAAATTCCAATATTCCCCTTCCAACTTGTTTCGCAGCAGGCAGACATAGTATATTTTTTGACACCTCTTTGCGCCCGGCACCTAATGGCAAATACTAACAGCTGCATTTCCACTGCCCAACCCTTTGCTATACCCTTAAAACATTTGTTCTGTTAATGTAGGTTAATTCTGCAAATAACACTTCTGTAAATTGTTCTAGCAAACTGCTACATCATTTATGTAAGGACTTGTGTGAACTTTGAAAAATTAATGCGTTTAATTTTGGTTGATGGTAACATCAGCAGAGCTCTGTAAATTGCACTTTAATGAGATTTTGCTACAGGGGATAATCTGCTACTGACAGAGTAACATCTTGAAAACATCTGTAGACCTATCATTTCTCTATAGCGATTAGATACTACCACAAGTCTCTGCGAACGACTTAAAATATGGAAAGTTCCTGAATGATTATACAACCTGTTCTTTAAATGTAATCTAGCCTACGAGAAGGGGAAAAAAAGTTTCATGTTCTGGAAATAAATCACATTTTCTGACTAATTAACATTTAACTTTATTTAATTAAGGAAGACTATTACTGCCTGCACTGCTGTGCATCTGTATATAATGAAGCAAGCAGCAGTAGGTATAAAGATACCACCGAAGAGATATACCTAAGAAACCATGTACTCTTGGTACAAAAGAATGTCTATTATTGTAAGAAACTGACATTGGACACTTTCCTTAATGCGGTCATAAATAAGGGGGAGGCTTCCACAGATGCTTTCACATATGGTTTACTATTTGGCTCTGATGGAGGATGAAGGTAGATGAGCTGTCAAAATACAATGATTTAAGCAGATAGCCAGATGATGGAAGATCATTAACACGTTCATACAGTTTCCGAGGCGAAATGACAAAGGACGAATTACAGTTCTACACTGGCAAAAACCACCGGTCTCTATTAGTTAACTTGATCCAATCTCAACAGATGCGGCTATTAACACAGACACACAAAAATAGTCCTAGGTAGGTATTTGCTAATATAGGACATATATATATATATATATATATATATATATATATATATATATATATATATATATATATATAATATATATGGAATACTCATCTAAAAAAAAAAGAAAAGTGAAGAAGAAAACTATTGAAAATCACGAAAGACTAGCAGTGTATGCTCAACATATGTACCATATAATAGATAGATAGATGAGAGATAGATAGATAGATAGATAGATAGATAGATAGATAGATAGATAGATATGAGATAGATATGAGATAGATGGATGGATAGATAGATAGATAGATAGACATGTGAGAGCTAGATAGATAGATGAAAATCTCTACTTAGTTTCTCAATATAATGGAAAAACACCAAACAATATATACAAACAATTAAAAACAAAAAATGACAACCCAGAATCATTATTTAGAAACCTGAGATGAGTTTTGCTCCTGTCTGGATCACAATCTAAAGAAATATTACATCCACGTTTTAATGGCTCTCTGCAGACTTTCATTCCTGCCAACTTCCTCTCCTGATAGTAGAAATCTTCAGTCAGACATTTTACGTTATATTTTCTAGTTAATAGTTTGAATGTTTTTATTCCCTGTGCAGGGGTTATTTATGTGCTTGTCTGTAATATGCATATTGTAATGAAAATGTGCTTCTGATATACATTTGTAGTGCTCCTTCCTTTCTTTTTTCTTAACAAATAGTATTATGGAACACAAGTGCTAACCATGCATAAACACACAGCGTGACTACAGGAAGCTCTTACATTCTATAGTATGGAATATATCTTGTGTGAAATATACTCATCTTGAATACAGGTATTTTTCAAAGAAATGCAATCAGCCCTACATACTGCAAAAGTGTGATGGCCACAGTACTTACATCTTGCAAAATAGTAATGCTATGGTGCTAGGATTTTGTGTAACTACTGATTTACTTTGCTGGAATATATACATGTATATATAAACAGTACTGTGCAAAAGTTTTAAGCAAGTGTGGAAAAAATGATGCAAAGTAAGAATGCTTTCAAAAATAGGAGTGTTAGTACCGTATATTCCGGCGTATAAGGCGACAGGGCATATAAGACGACCCCCCAACTGTTGCCTTATACGCCTGAGATACGGTGTAAAAAAAAAATCAGTACTCACCTCCTGTGGCATTCTGCGGCGCTGCTGCAGGCTGTCGCTCCCTCCTTGTCCCCTCCTCCAGAAAGCTAATGCTGTGATTGGCTAACACATGTAGCATCAGCCAATCACAGGCATTCAATGACATCATTGAATGGCTATGATTGGCTAACTCACGCGGCATCAGCCAATCACAGCCATTTAACATTGAACGCCGGAGGAGGTGAGTTCTTAATTTTTTTTTTTGACACTTTTTCTTTTTGTATAGCCGGCATATAAGATGACCCTTGACCGCAGAGCAGATTTTTTGGGGTTAAAAGGTCGTCTTATATGCTGGAATATATGGTATATTTTTAACAATTAAAATGCAATGTGAATGAAAAGAAAGAGAAATCTAATTCACATTAATATTTAGTGTGATGATCACCCTTTGCCTTCAAAACAGCATCAATACTTCTACACACGCTTGTACAAAGTCAGAGATTTTGAAGGACTATAATCAGGTGCATGATTAACTAAACAGGTGATAATGATCATCATTTTCATATGTAGGGTGAAACGACGTCATTAACTGAAACAGAAACAGCTGTGTAGGAGGCTTAAACCTTGGTGAGGAACAGCCAAACTCTGCTACAATGGTGAGATTGAGGAAGACAGTTTAATGTCACAGGTCATACACCATGGCAAGACTGAGTACAGCAACAAGTTAGTTACACTGCATCAGCTAGGTTTCTCCCAGGCAAGGATTTCAAAGCAGACTGGGATTTCAAGATGGGCTGTTTAAGATCTTTTAAAGAAGCACAAAGAAATAGGCAATGTTGAGGACCATAGACACAGTGGTCAGATAAGGAAAGTGCAGCAAATGAAAGACACATTATGCTTACTTTCCTTTGAAATCGGAAGTTGTCCAGCAGTGCCATCAGCTCATAACTGGCAGATACCAGTGTGACCTAAGTACACCCATCTACTGTTTGAAGAAGTCTGGCAGGAAGTGGTCTTCATGGAAGAATTGTGTCCAAAAAGCCAAATCTGCAATGTAGAAACAAGGCCAAGCAATTCAACTATTCACAAAAACATAGGAACTGGGGTGCAGAAAAAATGGCAGCAGGTGGTCTGGACTGAGGATTCAAAATTTGAAATATTCAGTTGTAACACAAGGCAGTTTGTTTGCTGAAGAGCTGAAGAGTAGATGCCCATTTACATTGGACGAGTGCCGGGCAAACGATGCCAGACACTCTTCCCTGTATCCCCGTGCTTCTGCAAGGGAGCTAGCACAGCTGGCTCGCACATGGAGTGGCCAGCAAGAAGGGGGGGCAGTGCAGGAGATTTTTCTTCTCTCGCTCCCCCGCCCCTCTTCATTCACATAACACAGGCGCCGTTCGCTATGGAACGGTGGCTGTTTAAACTGCACTATGAGCGATGATCGTCATCGCTCATCTTTTGGGCTGCTAAAAGATGAGCAATGATGATCATCGCTCACAGTGCAGTTTAAACAGCCACTGTTCCATAGCGAATGGCCCCTGTGTTATGCAAATGGACAGGAGCGGGGGAGCGAGAGGAGAGAAATCTCTTGAACTGCCCCGCCTTCCTGCTGGGCGCTTTGTGTGCAGGCCAGCTGTGCTAGCTCCCATGCAGGAGCACGGGAGCACAGGGATACAGGGACGAGTGTCGGGCATCGTTTGCCCGACACTCGTCCAATGTAAATGGGCCTTAGTACAATAATGAGTGTCTGTAGGTAACAGTGAAGCCTGGGGCTGCATTTCAGCAAACAGAGTTGTGGATTTGCTCATGATTAATAGTGTCCTCGATGCTGTAAGTACACACAATTTCATTCTGTGAAAATGCTGGATATTTCACAGACCAAAACTGCATACTCCTGCGTGAATGAGCCTTAAGTGTAACTACTTCTTAACATGGCTATGGAGCTCTATGCACTCTAATGGGATTTCTCCTCTTCAGCTCTGAGCTTCCTAACTTGGAGGGTGGCTGGAGTGCCTGGGTAGGACTGTCAGAGCTGTGCCACCACCTGTGAGTTGTTGAACAGAGTGGTGTTGAGGTTCACGGCAGAGCTCAGACTCCTAGATGACACCCGCTCCCTGTGCTGGCACTGCCCCCTCTGCCGAGCACTGGCTACATCTTCCGGGGAAAGCGGAGAGCCAATCCTTCTGCACCCAGACCTCACTGACGGTTAAAAATAATCATGTGGTGGGCCTTGAATTTGAGACATGTGCATTAAATGGATGGTATGTGTCATCCATATGAATACTAGAACAAAATGTTTCCCTTAAGATTGTTGGCTCCATCAGCTTGCCTTATTTTCATAGTGCATCCTGTTATCATCACTTCCCCAAGTAAGCAACGCACCCTGGGCCATCCACATGATGTTAAAGTAAATGTGATTCATCAGACCAGGTCATCTTCTTCCATTGCTCCATGGCCCATTTCATATGCTCACCTTCCCATTGTAGATGTTTTCAGCAGTCGGCAAATACAGCAGAAATAAATTGGCTGCAGAATGCCTGTAGCATTTTATAGTAAATCTCATCCACACACTGGGGAAAAATCTGCAATGTTAATTGACCCGCAGTGCAGATTTTAAATCTACAGCATGTCAATTTATACTGTGGATTTTCAGTGTAGATTTCATTTCTTCAGATGGGTAAAAATCGGCACCAAAGAAGCACCATAGCAGATTCTGTCAACTTATTAAGTGTGGATCCACATCTAAATCCTATCAAAATCCTGAATGCCCTGTTGTATCAGAGCCCAATGATTCCTAACTTGAGTTTTGTGGAACCTTGAAGTTTGATGGAACCTAATAAAGGGTTTCATATCTATACCGGAGCACCTTCAAATTTGTACCTTTTAAGTGACCTTCTAGTTTCGGGACAAAGCTGTGTCCCAGGACAAGAAGGGTAGTGGGGTTTATATTATCTGCACTTTTTTTCTCTGATGCCCCTCTGATCTTCTGGTTCTAGTCCCCATTTTTTTTGTCACTATCATGCACTGTGGGGATAAGCTAGTCTGAAGATTATGTCGGCCATCTTGGATGACCAAAAACAGAACCTGGAACTAGAGGATAAGATAGATGGCAGAGAACAACAACTGCAGGTAGTACACTGTATGGACAAAAGTTATTAGACACTGCATGTTTTTCAGAAAAAGTGCTTTATTTTTCTGTTTAGTAAGGTGTCGGCCCTCCTTTTGCTTGTATTACAGTGGCAACACGTCGAGGCATACTTTCCATAAGTTCTCTGTAAGTATGAGCAGGAGTAGCTCACCATTGCTCATGCCAGGCTGTGAGAAGAGATTGTTGTGAAGATGGGCGTGGGTGGCGGTGTCGTACCCGTCGCTCCAGTTCCTCCCACAAGTCCCCGATCGGATGATTGAATAGTTATTACAAAATGAGCAGCTTTTTATTTTACCCATGCCCTTCCCAGCATAGCATTTGGCACACTCAGTATTTGCATATTGGCTGATTTTCTGCAGTGCCCAAATACTTTTGTCTATATAGTGTATATTCATATATTTATATACCTTATATAGTATCATCGTTTTGACAGCATTCTACACAAACTTTATTCCCTCATGAATTACTGTCCTCATCGGGGCCTACATAACACACACATTAATACACGATGACTAATTTCATGGGAAGTTGTCAAACTTAGAATATTCAGGTAACTCAAATTTTTATAATACCTTTCATGTTTTTGCTAAATACTTGCCCAAAAAGAGCAAAGCAACCTTTTCACGTCCATAAGTGCCAACAAGCATTTTTCTGTTTAAGAAAGGTATGAGTAGTTATACATTCTCTTCTTACTAGCCTCATAAGTATTCCTACCATGTTAGCATGGACTGTACAGCTCTATTTAAAAAGGCTGGCCTTTAATCAGTATTAGTTATGAGCCTCTAGTGTCATGTAACTGTAATTGACAGTGTTATTGGCTGCACAAGCATATGTTCCCTACCACAATATATTCATTTCCATGATACCCATGCTTAGGGTACTTGATTACAGTGACCAATCAATTACTTTAATACTCTTAATGCTGCTTAAAACTGCACAACATTTTTTTTGCTCTGATAAGTATTTAGCCATGTTATTGTCTCTATGTCATTATCATTGCCTACAGAATACATACAACATGCATATTAAATCTAATTGCATTTGTTTGTCAAAACAATTCCGGCTTAATTCTACAATATTTTAGATTTTTTTTTAAATATGTCAGATTAAATCAAAAGGCCTTTGAAACCCATAAAACGTGATTTTTCTTTGTTTTGTAGACATGCTGGTTGACCAAGCTGTGCAGGGTATGGATGCGATCAGCAGTACAGTGGTTTGGCAAGAAGCCTGTCTGTTTTTTTTGCTCGGTGCGTTCTGTTCTGCTATAGAGGTGAGAATTCTGCTGTTTAAGATGCTTTCAAGCAATTTCCTCAAGGGTACTACTGACAGAGATCCTTCTTTAATTAGATGGATCTAAAAGGTCTCCACTGTTGTGGTTGGGGGTTAGAAGTCCATGGCTCCATTGTTTAGCAACATAGCTGACAGTGAATTCAAGGTTGAACATTCTTGGCTTTGCTGTTTAGCTGATAGTACATCTGTGTCTCAGCATTTTTGAAGAACTATCATCTATCTCATTGGCCTTCTTGAATATATTTGTATAATTTTCTTTTATTTCCTCAGTTGTAATTCATATGTCCAGGGGGTTTTGGATAGTTTTAATTGTGTCTTTTAATACTCTTAGTTTTGAATGGATTCTCTTACTGCCCCACTCTCCATGATTTAGTCTAGTTGAATTAGTTTTACGAAATAAAAAGCAGCGTGCTAAACTGAGCAATTCATTGAAATATATTTGAATCGATTCTCTCATCTCCTGAAGGATTATAGCAAGAAATTAATGCTGAGATATGAAGAAGATTAGATGAGTTTATAGCCTGCAAGACAGTAGAAGAATTATTTAAGTAATAATAACTTGAAAAAGCCAAGGCAGGGAATTGAACAGACTATGAAGATTTCTTATGAAGAGAATGGCAAGATAAAGGAAATTCAGGCATGATTTGGAACGCAGCATTCCCAACCAGGTTAAGGGCTATTTCCTACTAACATACTCCAAATAAAAACTACATTTTATCATTGTCTATTGACCAGAATACCAGCACACGTTAATCTTTTCTCACAAGGTATTTTTGCAAATACATTTTATGTGTAGGAAATGAACCCAGATTTAACTTCCATTGCATTTGTAAAGTATCTATAGCCCCCTCCCTGCAGAAGATCGTTGTGGGTTCCCCCAAGACAAAACGTGGGAGAAAAATATAGGAGAGGTCATAGATTTCAGGTAATTTTTATTTGTTATCCCCCACTAAGCTGGGTACTCATTTTACCAACCTTGGAAGGATGGAAGGCCAAGTCAACCTTGAGATGGCTACCTGAACCAATGCGGGATCAAACTTGCAGCCTTCAGATCAAGAGCGAGAGCTTAGGACTTCATTTATGCTGCCTAAATACTCTTCGACACATAAGGCTCTTGCCTTGTGATATTACTTAGTTGCCACCATAACTAGTCATTTATCAAGTCTAGACAACAATCATATGGTATACTTACTTGAGGAAGAGTCAGGTTCTGACTTGAAGCACATTGCAATCTGTATACCTATATAAATTTCATATCCAACGGTGAATGGTGGTTTTATGCCGATTTGAACCCCTGTTTACTGCAGCATCTCTTTTTATCTCTTTTCTGTGCCCATGCAAAGTAGCTGTTGGAACCAACAAAAGCCCAATATCTTTTACTATACGAGTGCATACAATGTTGTGTGGTATACAACACCAAAAGGTGGACGCATCAATTGTCCTATTATTCAAACAAGTATAAAGGAGACTGCACATAAAGTACCTCTCTAATTTTAATTGCATGACCATCATAACTAGTCATTTATAAAGATTGGACAACAAGCATGCCTAAAAATGTCTGACTATGTCGGATGTCTCTCATTGATCTTGGTTGACCTGAAATAACTCGGCACTAGAGCTGTCCATATGTTTCCCCTCTCCAGCTCAGTAGACATAAACATGCATGGTCAGATGATTCTAACTTGCATTTGAATATTTCTTACACATCCAAGTACTATTTCATATCTATGTCCACCTGTGTGAAATTAGGCACCCTGTCCATGGCTGTGATTTCGCCGGCTGTAAATCGCCAGCAAATCACGCTGTCTGAAGCTTTCCATAGCATCGCCATGGAAAGCGCCGGCGCTGTGTCCACGAGCAGAGAATCATTGTGATTCTCCACTCGCGGACAGAAATTCGCAGCATGCTGCGAATTGCCGCGATTATCCGCGATCAGCCTATCTGTCAGATTAGGCAGACAGTGGAGATCCGTCTGAGGGTCCTGCTCCCGGGAGGTCCGCCGTGGGATACCGCAACGCCCGTGGACAGGGTGCCTGCTTTGAGTGTATCACCAAAGCTGTTGATAAATGTGACTGTAGTAGTTGAAAGCACCAGTTTATTTATTTATTAATGGTCTGATAGTAAGAGTTCAAGAATAAACTGAATGTATCATGCATGCATAGACATTGGTTTTAGTTAATTTTAAGTATTTATATATTTTTACCAAACATTACTATATTTTTAGCATGTGATATATATATTTGCTCTGGGGAAGGCAATGGCAAACCATCCCGCTTAAACAATCTACCTAGAAAATGTCACGATCTGACGTCACCCTAGGAGTCAGTCATGACTCGGTGCTTCCATGGTGCTTCCACCAGGGGACTTTACCTTTTATATATTTACTATTTGTTTTTTGTAGTATAGTTAAGAGTATAGCATTTTACTTGCTTATTTCCCTTTAGGTATTGGGTAGAAAGGATAGAAATATATGATCTTTAAATGAATAAATGCAGAAAAACAAAAAAACTGTATTTGAGCCCAATGCCTTAGATTTCATTTATATTAAAATGTAGATACCTTCTCTGAAGGTCATTTAAAAGTCACAACTGCACATTTGAATCAAGAATGTAAAATAGCTGCATTTACTCAATGACACACATTAAAAACAACTGCTTGAAGACGATTAGACATGGATGTCATTTAGTTTGAAACTGCCATCAAATATACTCCAACAGATTATTTTTATTGTTCTACATAGTAATCAACAAAATTAGTACATTTTACAGCATTGCATTTACTGAAATGAGAAATTTGTTTTGAGTATCTGTGAGCTCATTCTAATAGTGAAATTCATTCTAATAGTGTTCATCTTTCTAAACATAACTAATTAAAGAATATACCAAAAATTAAGGACCCTTAAAATGTAGTGAAAAAGGGGAAGGGGTGTTCTGTGGTGAGCTTATGAAATATCTGCTCTTATTCCTTTTCTTGGAAATACAATTTTTACACCCAATCCTTAAAGAAAATTCAGTATGATAATACTGGCTTGGCAGAGGTAGGCCTCAGTCACACGGGCGCATCGGCACCCGTACACCGGCGCCGATGCGCCAGTGTGACTGCAGGAAGGAGACGGACGTACCTGCAGACGGCCGTCTCTCTGCAGCGCTGGAGGAAAGAACACATGACCGGCAATGAAGCCGGTCACATGTTCTTTCCTCCAGCGTTACAGTGAGACAGCCGTCTGCAGGTACGTCCGTCTGCTGGTGTCAGTCACACGGGCGCATCGGCGCCGGTGTACGGGTGCCGATGCACCCGTGTGACTGAGGCCTTAGCATTATGCTTTGGCGCTGTTTTTCTGTTGCTGCTAGTGGAAATTCTGAACAGTTCCAAATATTAGTCCATTTTGGCACAAAACCCTCAGACCTCTGCTAAAAAGCTAAGGATGAAGAGGAATTTTACCTTTCAGCATGAAAACGACCCAAAGCATACCTCCAAATCAATAAAATAATGGCTTTGCCAGAGGAAGATCACAGTTTTGGGATGGCCCAACCAGAGCCCAGATCTGAATCCCATTAAAAATATGTGGGTTGAACTAAAGAGGGCGGTACATATGAGACGCTCTTGCAGTCTGACAGATTTGGAGGGGTTTTGAATGGAAGAGTGGGAAAAGATTGCCAAGTAAAGCTGTGCCATGTTGGGAGATCCATCCTTCTCAATGAAACGTCGGACTTCATTCTTCTTCATTATTATTATTGTTGTTCCTTCTACCGGATGCATATCTAAATACTAGAGGTTAAAGGGTTCCCGTTTTGAAAGTTTTAGGGATGAGCTATCAGCAAGAGCCAGAACGTCAATGCAGTTACTTGTTTTTTTTTTATGCAATACTGTTGCTACGTAGAGGAAGTACGGCATGACACCCAGCTAAATCAACCAAATCTAATTAACTCTTTGGTTTCATGAACCTCTGTACATTCCTCCAATGTTGGAGACATTTATGTAGCTATAGGATTTAGAAAATAAAGTTTGGAATTCTAATTAGAGATGAGCGAACGTACGCGGTAAGGCCGATTTCGCAATCGAGCACCGCGATTTTCAAGTACTTCACTACTCGGGTGAAAAGTACTCGGGTGCGCTGTGGGGCGGGGGGTTGCAGAGGGGAGTGGGGGGTAGCAGCGGGGAACAGGGGGGAGCCCTCTCTTTTCCCCTACCCCCACTCCCCGCTGCAACCCCACGCTCACCCACAGGGCACCCGAGTACTTTTCACCCGAGTAGTGAAGTACTCGAAAATCGCGGTGCTCGATTGTGAAATCGCCCTTACCGAGTACGTTCGCTCATCTCTAATTCTAATCCATTTGTTAAAATGCCCTAATAAGGTATCTATCATGTCTTTTACATGTAAGAACCCCCAGTACTTTTCATGCCTTATATTTGATCAACCACTTTGTTATCATTCCAGAAAGGCTTTCTAGTCTTCATCCTTTATTTCAGAGTTGGTTGCTAAAGCTTATGACATATTAACTTACACAGACAGAGTTTTACGATGAAACTTAAATTACTGCATAAACCAAAAAATGCCCAGCACTCCAGTGAGAAAACTCCCAAAGGTTAGAGAAATGAAGAACTTACTTCACAGGGGTGCCTCTGAAGAGTGCACCCCTAATCCTAGACAGCGTTGTATAGACAGGTATATTTGAGGTAAATGGACGGAGATCTAGTCCCGATGTATCCTCAGATAGTTTTATTCTTTAAAATCATGCAACACGTTTCGGTTATTGTACAAAAGATAAAAATTAGGCATAGTCTTTTTTATAGTCTTTTATTGATTTTATATATGATCAGGAAGATAATCTTAAATGCTTATAATATGTTATTTATTTTTCTTTATTTATATATTTAATATAAATAATTACTATTGTTATTTTATCATGCCTTATTAGCCATATATCCATACGTAAAAACTTAATTAATCATCTATCATTGATATATATATATATATATATATATATATATATATATATATACACACACACACACAAAATGTTTTTCATAAATTTTAATGAATCATTTATTTATATACATTATTCATTATACCTTATAGTTAAAGGATATAAAGGATCTCCATGTACAATCCTTGGAATGTTTCTATATAGGCCAGTAGGTCTTTCCTATTTCTTATGCCATTATAGCTGATCCACTAATTAGCAACAGGGCAATGTTTGATATTATGGGAATATGATACGAGCGGATAAGACAGTGTAAATAGAAGGAACATATGTCAGCGGTTCCAGGAAACTTCCCCAATCACGTGAGCTTTAGAACAATGTCAAGAGATGACATCTGGAACACGTGAGTCTGTGCGCAGGTTTGACATCAATACGTCATTATTAGAGATGAGCGAGCGTACTCGGATAAGCACTACTCGCTCGAGTAATTGGCTTTATCCGAGTATCGCTGTGCTCGGGGCTAAAGATTCGGGTGCCGCTGCGGCTAACAGGTGAGTCGCAGCGGGGAGCAGGGGAGAGCGGGCGGGAGAGAAGGAGAGAAAGATCTCCCCTCCGTTCCTCCCCACTCTCCCCTGCAGCTCCCCGCTCCGTGCCGGCACCCGAATCTTTAGCCCCGAGCACAGCGATACTCGGATAAAGCCAATTACTCGAGCGAGTAGTGCTTATCCGAGTACGCTCGCTCATCTCTAGTCATTATGCCCCCTTACTTGGAACACCCCTCTGCGTTCTAACTACGAATTCTCAGTCACATGCACACGACAAACAGCCACATCATCACATGACGCAGCTGCATCGGCAGCACGGACCATGCAAAGGGATAGGTAAGATATTGTATGTGTAGTTTGATTTGTATGTATATATGTGTGTGTGTGCAATTGTATAGACTTTTAATATTCTTGAAAAAGGCTAGTAAAATGGCTGAAACGCATCGCATGCTTTTAAAGAATAAAACTATCTGAGGATACATCGGGACTAGATCTCCATCCATTTACCTCAAATATACCTGTCTATACAATGCTGTCTAGGATTAGGGGTGCACTCTTCAGAGGCACCCCTGTGAAGTAAGTTCTTAACTTCTCTAAGCTTTGGGAGTTTTCTCAATGTAGTGCTGGGCATTTTTTGGTTTATGCAGTTGTTTTCTTCATCCGATATATATATATATATATACTCAGAATCCCCATTTGACGCTCTCCATGATTGGATGTCGTAAGGACCAATGGATACCAGACTCCCTACCATAAACAGCACCATTTGGATGCACCTGAGCTCATTGCCCCCAAGGGTGCCCCTGGTACACCAGGAACCGGGATTTCCAACTTATCTGCATATCACCTACCTGGATCTTTGACATACCGGTGTTCTCCAAGGAAACCCAGGTACATCAAGGTGAGTCAAAAACATCCTTTTATTTTATCACCAATATCTGGTATTTAATAAGAATACTCCTTTCCCACTCTGGAGTGCTGCCTTCTGATTTTTGATTTAAGTTTTAATTGGAATTATTTTTTAAAAATGCTCCTGTGTCTAGATATTGCTGTCTCATATATGTTACAGATTTTTCATATGTAAGGAATATTTTTACAAGACACACATAAAGATGCAGAAAACTCTACACCAAACTCTGCATGTATACATGTAGTTTATGGAGCAGAGATGTGTCTTTAGGTGCATTTTGCAGAAATATTCCACAAGTGTAAAAGCTTCCTTATAGTGCCCCTGGGTGTTAATTTGGTCCCCCTCTCAGTAAGTGGATCCACTGCTGGTGAAGAGAAGCCATTTCCAGTGTTCCTTCACAATAGAATAAATTGCTTTGTTGCATGTGTAGAAGAGGATTTAGATGTTCGAACCTGAGCAAGTGACCTACTGTCACTGGACACATTAGGTTGGTCATATTGAAAGAGAATCACCAGGGGCACCTTTACAAGCATATAGCATCACAAGACATGGAAGCATATTTATTTAAATGATTTTTAAAAAATGAAACTTTATGTTTTGCATGACCTAACAGAAAAAACATAATATTTAATTGTAGGGCTATACCTTTAAGAAAGAATAAACAAATACATTGCCTCCTTCCATATCACAGTAAAGTATGAAAACTATATGTAACCCTTATTTCCTCCTAAATTGTAAACTCTTGCAAACAGGACCCTCACTCCTACTGTTCAAATTGTCTATTAGTTTAATATAGTATGTAATGTCTGATTTTGTCTGTATTTGTTCCCTCGGATTTGTAAAGTGCTACAGGATATGTTGGCGCCAGTGGCGTAACTTGAAGCTCCTGGGCCCGATGCAAAACTTGTAACGGGGCCCCCAACTATAATGCTTTATTCATAGTACGGGGCTCTCTATATGGAGAAGAGAGGCCTTATGGGCCCCCTAAGGCTCCTGGGCCCGGGTGCAACCGCATCCCCTGCATCCTCTATAGTTACGCCCCTGGTTGGCGCCATATAAAGTAAGATGATGATGATTATTACTACTATTATTCTCATTATTGAAATCCTTTAGGTTTTACGCTCCAATGGGAATGACTCCATCCAATTCTTTTATGAGTAATGTTGTTTTGGTTACTTACCGTAATTCTAATGATCATTTTTGTGTTCTCATCTCTATATTGTACCACAGTGTACAACACCTCAGAAGAAGGTGGCACTTTATCAATATCTGACCAATAAAATATTAATAATACACAGTATGGAATTTCATGTTATACATGTAATTCTACTTCATCCTATAGATTCTTATTGCTCAGAAAGATGTCGAGTCTCGGATAATAAATTATGGAAGCAGTCTATTTTTTCAACATGATATTGTCATTTTCTTAATATCAATGGATAAGAAGAAGCAGCATTGACAAAATCAAACAGAGGCACATGCATTCCAGTAATCTAAAGCCTTCGCAGATGATTCAATTTACTTGTCACATGCAATGTTTACAATATTGTAGAAATATTCTTAGGCCTATCTAAGAGTAAATACAAAGGAGTTCATTATGGAAATCTTACCAAAATGGACCGGTATAATTATCCCTCCTACAGCTTGAGTTCAATAAGCTAGTTTCACCACATGGCAAGAAATGTTGTTTTTGCAATTACAGCTCATAAAAATGTAAGGTAAAAATTAGATTAGTTGTTATTGGCGCAGATGTTGAATTAAAGAGGTAGGTCTATTTGTTTTTCACTACATGGGTCCTATATTTAAATAGCTATTGGACAGAAAGAAGCTTTATGTTTTCCTTCTTTTTTTTCCCCGTGCAATCATGTGGTTGGATCAAGAACATCACAAACTCACTGAATGCTTTAATCCATTGCATTGTGGGAACAAGTATATCAGGCGCTTTCAAATTTGGGTAAATGTACAACAACAAGAAATGCCTACGATTGCTTATGCAGTTTTATATACAAAACACTAAGGGATTTATTACACTATATGCATTGCTTCTTTATGGCATACACAGAGAATAAATTTGGATATTTTCTATTTTCTATGTATCAGTTCACCCACCTTAGGGCTTAGTCACACGGGCGCATCGGCACCCGTACACAGGCGCCAATGCGCCCGTGTGACTGAGCCCTTACTGCAGGGAGAAGACGGCCGTACTTCAAGACGGACGACTCCCCGTAGCACTGAAGAAAGAACACATGACCGGAAATGAAGCCGGTCACATGTTCTTTCTCCTGGCGCTGCAGAGAGACTTCCGTCTTGAAGTACGGCCTTTTTCTTCCTGCAGTAACACGGGCGCCGATGCGCCCTGTGACTAAGCCCTTAGACTGTGCACTTCACATCCAGGGCATGTGTTTGGCATACACATCTGAAAAATGCCCTAGACATATGTACATGCACGCTTATAAAGTTTCATAAATCTACCAAAAATGTGCATACCTGTTTTTGAATGATCCTCTTATATTGGAAAATGTAGTTATTAGCACTTTAAATCCAGTTGAAGCCGGTTTCAGCTCCGTATTTAGTCCGTGCTTTGGGAACCGTAATACGGAGCTAATGTAAATCTGTGTATCTATTCGCATGACCATATTTTTCATGGCTGTTTATTAAAAACACAGCGTGACCTATTTTTTATGTTTTTGTCTCCATATTGCTATTATTATCTATTGGCCAAATACAGATCAGTATTTGCTAGAGATGAGCGAACGTACTCGGATAGGCACTACTCGTCCGAGTAATGTGCCTTATCCGAGTACCGCTCTACTCGTGCTGAAAGATTCGGGGCGCTCCGCTGCTGACAGGTGAGTTGCGGCGGGGAGCGGGGCAGAGCGGGCGGGAGAGAAGGAGAGAAAGATCTCCCCTCCGTTCCTCCCCGCTCTCCCCTGCAGCTCCCCGCTCCGCAGCGCGTCCCGAATCTTTCAGCACGAGCGGGGAGGTACTCGGATAAGGCACATTACTCGGACGAGTAGTGCTTATCCGAGTACGTTCGCTCATCTCTAGTATTTGCCCAATAGAAAATAAAAACAATGACAGTGAATATGGAGGCAAATCCTGATGAAATACTGATGACATATGGTAAACATTGTTACATATAAAAACAAATACGTATAGTCTGCTTATGGGTTTCAGTCTCCATTGCTTTGCACAGGTGAGTAATTAGGGGCAGGGTTACCAAATCAGGGTGTAATAAATTGCGTCTGTGCAACTTTCTGTCTCCTTTCCAAACAGAGGAACAGAAGTACTACAGATAAATGCTATATGAATGAAAACATAAGTGAGTGTGCGGACTGTATTCTAAGTGTACTGTGTTTTAAGTGTCAGCTTGGGCTTGGTGACTTTGGATTCAGGGACTTTGGAAGACGAACTTTTATATAATTACTCCTTTTTTATTAGAATTTTTTGCATATATTACTTTTTATCTAATCTATCTGTACATTCCCCATTTAGAATGGGCTCCATGATCGACAGTGCCATCCAGTATACATCTTGTGCCATGGAAGAGTGCAATAAACAAAAACCTGGGGGCTCAGCACAGCGCTCCAAAAATTATTTGAATAATTAAAAGACAACTAGATGGAAATTTCTACTTCAATTAATATAGCAGACAACCAGCATAAGAAAACATGTTTCGGGGCAAAACCCCTTAATCAGTTCAGCTGGATTAAATACCAAAACAGTTGGAGACCTGAGCAGGGAGAGGTCCCAATTATGGAGGATGACGCCGCAATTTCCATCTAGTTGTCTTTTAATTATTCAAATAATTTTTGGAGTGCTGGGCAGAGCCACCAGGTTTTTGTTTCTTGCACTCCTCCATACACTCACACCCTCTTAGGTGGTGCGTTCTATGGTCGGAAGCACCTCCAGATTTTTGGTATACTTCACACCATTACGGCTCTTGTCTCCATTTCAGGCCAATTATCTTCTACCGTTTTTTCTCCACCCCTTTCTTTCCATTTCACATCTAACTTGTGCCATGTATGCAGTGCTTAAATATCCAATAGAGGGTTCATACTGCTGTACAAAATGTGAGCATGTTGCACATTTGGAAGCCCAGAGCCTGAAGCTAAATTAACAGCTTGCAATACTGAGATCCATTTGCATCATGGATAGGAGTTTTCTGCTCACTGAGCAGACAGTTACGGGGGTAGATGTGGGGTAGTAGTAACGGAGTGCAGGATGATCAGGCAACTAGCTGGGTGAGAGAAGGTGGCGTAGCGGAAAGAGTGAAAGTGAGGCTTGACCTGAACTGGCACACCCCACCAAATTTGCAAAGTTGGCAGATGAGGGTGATGATTACAGGATTAGACCTACTGAAGCATGACGTGGCCTCTAGCTGCCAGGGGAGTATCTGCTCCAGGAAGAAGGGGAATAGTATTACCAAGAAGGATTACTAAGAGATGCTATCCTAGAGTATCTCAATGAAAATAACTGCATAATTCCATATCACCATGGGTTTATAAGAGATCACTCCTGTCAAACCAACCTGATCAGTTTCTACGAGGAGGTAAGTTCTAGACTGGACCGGGCAGAGTTATTGGATCTTGTGTATCTGGGTTTTTTCAAAGCGTTTGATACTGTGTCACATAAAAAGTTTTTATATAAAATGAGAATGCTTGGTCTGGGTGAGAATGTAAGTGGGTAAGTAACTGGTGCAGTGATGGAAAGCAGAGGGTGGTTATTAATGATACATACTCTGAGTTGGTCACCGTTACCAGTGGATCATCACAGAAATCAGTTTTGGGCCCTATTCTTTTTAATATATTTATCAATGACCTGGTAGAAGGATTGCACAGTAAAATATCCATATTTGCAGATGATACAAAACTATGTAAAGTAATTAATACAAGACAAATCAGAGTGTGGTTGCAAATGGATCTGAATAACTTTGGGGCTTTAGTGGCAAATGAGACTTAACATTGATAACTGTAAGGTTATGTAGATGGGCAGAGGAAATACATGTCACCATTACACACTAAATGGGAATCCACTGGGCAAAACTGACATGAAAAAGGAATAGGGGATTTTAGTTAACTGTAAGCTTTAATGGAGCCAGGGCAAATAGGACCACGGGGTGTATCAAAAGAGGTCTAGGGGCACATAGAAGAAACATTGTTCTTCCTCTTTACAAGTCACTGGTTAGACCGCACAAGGAATATTGTGTGCAATTTTGGGCACCGCTACTCAAGGACATGTCAGAGCTTGAGCAGGTTCAAAGGCAGGCAACTAAAGTAATAAACAGAATGGATGGACTACAATACCCAGAGAGGTTATCAAAATTGGTATTTAGTTTAGAAAAAAGACGTATGGGGGGGACCTAATAACCACGGTACAATACAGACATCTCTCTCATCCTCTATTTATAAAAAGGCCGTGACTGTAGCAAGAGGCATCCACTACATCTAGAGGAAAGAAGGTTTCTACACCAACATTGAAGGGGATTCCTTACTGTAACAGCAGTGAGACTATGGAACTCTATGCCTTAGATTGTAGTGATGGCGAACTCAATAAAAGCGTTTAAGAAGGGCCTGAATGCCTTTATTGAACATTATAAAATTATATGTTATAGTCACTAATTACTTCAGAATAGTTGTTGATTCAGGGATTATTCAAAATGCCAGATTGGGTCGGAAAGGAATTTTCTCTCAAATGGGGAAAATTGGCTTCTGCCTAATTGGGTTTTGTTTGCCTTCCTCTGGATCAACATGGAGGGGAGGGGGGATAGGCTGAACTGGATGGACACAGTCTTTATTCGGACTAACATATTATGCTACTATGGTTATAATGTCATTTGTGACACATCTCTACTACAGGTCCGTATTACAGATGTATTACAAAACAGTCATTTAAATCTGGCCTTAAAGAAGCTATATAAATGTATTTCAGCCAACTGAATACCAGAAGGATAAGGATAATCTATAGGCATGTCAAAATATACATTGGGAAGTGCTCTCAACAAATATGCCAAACAGCCTTATTGTAATTCTAGGATGTGATTCCATGTTTTTTTTTCTCAGAAGGAACATGGCCCTTCTCCCAAAATGCCAATCTCTCCCTCTTATTACCACTGCAGTCATTAATCTCCTTGATAATATAGATTCTTTATAGTTTTAGCGAACCTGCAGGAATACAATCTAGAGAATTGTCTACACAGCAGTAGAGATGAGCGAACGTACTCGTCCGAGCTTGATACTCGTTCGAGTATTAGCGCGTTCGAGATGCTCGTTACTAGAGGCGAGCACCACGCGATGTTCGAGTTACTTTCACTTTCATCTCTGAGACGTTAGCGCGCTTTTCTGGCCAATAGAAAGACAGGGAAGGCATTACAACTTCCCCCTGCGACGTTCAAGTCCTATACCACCCCCCTGCAGTGAGTGGCTGGCGAGATCAGGTGTCACCCGAGTATATAAATCGGCCCCTCCCGCGGCTCGCCACAGATGCATTCTGACAGAGATCAGGGACAGTGCTGCTGATGCTGGAGCTGCTATAGGGAGAGTGTTAGGATTGATTTTAGGCTTCAAGAACCCCAACGGTCCTTCTTAGGGCCACATCTGACCGTGTGCAGTACTGTTGAGGCTGCTTTTTGCAGTATTGCACTTTTTTTTTTTTTTTTTTGTATATCGGCCGTGCAGAGCATTGCATCCAGAGCATTGCGTCCTGCAGTAATTTTACATAGTCCACGGCCAGTAGTGGTGGTGAGGCAGGGACAGTGAAAGACATATCCAGTCTATATAGGCAGTGGGCTTTTCCAAAAAAATTTGGGGAAAAGAATCTATTTGGGCTGCCTGTGACCGTCCTGACTGTACTGCGTCTCTGCTGGGCGTAGTTGTCCTAATTCATACGCAGCCAGCTAAGTGTTACAGCAGGCTTGCGCAAAATTCTTTCCTGGCTCTGCGTTGCCTCTTACATCACCGCTGTCATCCTGTCCAGAGTGAAACAGTCTGCAGTAATTTTACATAGTCCACGGCCAGTAGTGGTGGTGAGGCAGGGACAGTGAAAGACATATGCAGTCTATATAGGCAGTGGGCTTTTCCCAAAAAATTTGGGGAAAAAAATCTATTTGGGCTGCCTGTGACCGTCCTGACTGTACTGTGTCTCTGCTGGGCGTAGTTGTCCTAATTCATACGCAGCCAGCTAAGTGTTACAGCAGGCTTGCGCAAAATTCTTTCCTGGCTCTGCGTTGCCTCTTACATCACTGCTGTCATCCTGTCCAGAGTGAAACAGTCTGCAGTAATTTTACATAGTCCACGGCCAGTAGTGGTGGTGAGGCAAGGACAGTGAAAGACATATCCAGTCTATATAGGCAGTGGGCTTTTCCCAAAGAATTTGGGAAAAAATATCTATTTGGGCTGCCTGTGACCGTCCTGACTGTACTGCGTCTCTGCTGGGGGTAGTTGTCCTAATTCATACGCAGCCAGCTAAGTGTTACAGCAGGCTTGCGCAAAATTCTTTCCTGCCTCTGCTGTGCGTTCCGTAAGCAAAGTCAGCCTCCAACCACAGGCCAATAAGCGGCACATTTAATTACAGCGTTCTGTTTCTGCACTACTGGTAATACAGCATGCTGAGGGGTAGGGGTAGGCCTAGAGGACGTGGACGCAGGCGAGGACGCGGAGGCCCAAGTCAGGGTGTGGGCACAGGCCGAGCTCCTGATCCAGGTGTATCGCAGCCAACTGCTGCAGGATTAGGAGAGAGGCACGTTTCTGGCGTCCCCACATTCATCTTACAATTAATGGGTCCACGCGGTAGACCTTTATTAGAAAATAAGCAGTGTGAGCAGGTCCTGTCATGGATGGCAGAAAGTGCATCCAGCAATCTATCGACCACACAGAATTCTGCGCCATCCACTGCTGCAACTCTGAATCCTCTGGCTGCTGCTCCTCCTTCCTCCCAGCCTCCTCACTCCATTACAATGACACATTCTGAGGAGCAGGCAGACTCCCAGGAACTGTTCTCGGGCCCCTGCCCAGAATGGGCAGCAATGGTTCCGAATCCTCTCCCACTGGAGGATTTTGTCGTGACCGATGCCCAACCTTTGGAAAGTTCCCGGGGCCCGGGGGATGAGGCTGGGGACTTCCGGCCACAGTCTCAAGAGCTTTCAGTGGGTGAGGAGGACGATGACGATGAGACACAGTTGTCTATCACTCAGGTAGTAGTAATTGGAGTAAGTCCGAGGGAGGAGCGCACAGAGGATTCGGAGGAAGAGCAGCAGGACGATGAGGTGACTGACCCCACCTGGTTTGCTACGCCTACTGAGGACAGGTCTTCAGAGGGGGAGGAAAGTGCAGCAGCAGGGCAGGTTGGAAGAGGCAGTGCGGTGGCCAGGGGTAGAGGCAGGGCCAGACCGAATAATCCACCAACTGTTTCCCAAAGCGCCCCCTCGCGCCATGCCACCCTGCAGAGGCCGAGGTGCTCAAAGGTCTGGCAGTTTTTCACTGAGAGTGCAGACGACCGACGAACAGTGGTGTGCAACCTTTGTCGCGCCGAGATCAGCCGGGGAGCCACCACCACCAGCATGCGCAGACATATGATGGCCAAGCACCCCACAAGGTGGGACGAAGGCCGTTCACCGCCTCCGGTTTGCACCGCTGCCTCTCCCCCTGTGCCCCAACCTGCCACTGAGATCCAACCCCCCTCTCAGGACACAGGCACTATCGTCTCCTGGCCTGCACCCACACCCTCAACTCCGCTGACCTCGGCCCCATCCACCAATGTCTCTCAGCGCACCATCCAGCCATCGCTATCGCAAGTGTTGAAGCGCAAGCGCAAGTACGCCGACACACACCCGCACGCTCAAGCGTTAAATGTGCACATAGCCAAATTTATCAGCCTGGAGATGCTGCCGTATAGGGTTGTGGAAACAGAGGCTTTCAAAGGTATGATGGCGGCGGCAGCCCCGCGCTACTCAGTTCCCAGTCGCCACTACTTTTCCCGATGTGCCGTCCCAGCCCTGCACGACCACGTCTCCCCCAACATTGTACGCGCCCTCACCAACGCGGTTACTGCCAAGGTCCACTTAACAACGGACACGTGGACAAGCACAGGCGGGCAGGGCCACTATATCTCCCTGACGGCACATTGGGTGAATTTAGTGGAGGCTGGGACAGAGTCAGAGCCTGGGACCGCTCACGTCCTACCCACCCCCAGAATTGCGGGCCCCAGCTCGGTGGTGGTATCTGCGGCGGTGTATGCTTCCTCCACTAAACCACCCTCCTCCTCCTCCTCAACCTCTGTCTCGCAATCAAGATGTCTCAGCAGCACGTCGCCAGCAGTCGGTGTCGTGCGACACGGCAGCACAGCGGTGGGCAAGCGTCAGCAGGCCGTGCTGAAACTACTCAGCTTAGGAGAGAAGAGGCACACGGCCCACGAACTGCTGCAGGGTCTGACAGAGCAGAACGACCACTGGCTTGCGCCGCTGAGCCTCCAACCGGGCATGGTCGTGTGTGACAATGGCCGTAACCTGGTGGCGGCTCTGCAGCTCGGCAGCCTCACGCACGTGCCATGCCTGGCCCACGTCTTTAATTTGGTGGTTCAGCGCTTTCTGAAAAGCTACCTACGCTTGTCAGACCTGCTCGGAAAGGTGCGCCGACTCTGCGCACATTTCCGCAAGTCCCACACGGACGCTGCCACCCTGCGCACCCTGCAACATCAGTTTCATCTGCCAGTGCACCGACCGCTGTGCGACGTGCCCACACGGTGGAACTCTACGCTCCACATGTTGGCCAGGCTCTATGAGCAGCGTAGAGCTATAGTGGAATACCAACTCCAACATGGGCGGCGCAGTGGGAGTCAGCCTCCTAAATTCTTTACAGAAGAGTGGGCCTGGTTGGCAGACATCTGCCAGGTCCTTGGAAACTTTGAGGAGTCTACCCAGATGGTGAGCGGCGATGCTGCAATCATTAGCATCACCCTTCCTCTGCTATGCCTCTTGAGAAGTTCCCTGCAAAGCATAAAGGCAGACGCTTTGCGCTCGGAAACAGAGGCGGGGGAAGACAGTATGTCGCTGGATAGTCAGAGCACCCTCATGTCTATATCTCAGCGCGTTGAGGAGGAGGAGGAGGAGCATGAGGAGGATGAGGAGGAGGGGGAAGAGACAGCTTGGCCCACTGCTGAGGGTACCCATGCTGCTTGCCTGTCATCCTTTCAGCGTGTATGGCCGGAGGAGGAGGAGGAGGATCCTGAAAGTGATCTTCCTAGTGAGGACAGCCATGTGTTGCGTACAGGTACCCTGGCACACATGGCTGACTTCATGTTAGGATGCCTTTCTCGTGACCCTCGCGTTACACGCATTCTGGCCACTACGGATTACTGGGTGTACACACTGCTCGACCCACGGTAAAAGGAGAATCTTTCCACTATCATACCCGAAGAGGAAAGGGGTTCGAGAGTGATGCTATACCACAGGACCCTGGCGGACAAACTGATGGTAAAATTCCCATCCGACAGCGCTAGTGGCCAAAGGCGCAGTTCCGAGGGCCAGGTAGCAGGGGAGGCGCGGAGATCAGGCAGCATGTACAGCACAGGCAGGGGAACACTCTCTAAGGCCTTTGACAGCTTTCTGGCTCCCCAGCAAGACTGTGTCACCGCTCCCCAGTCAAGGCTGAGTCGGCGGGAGCACTGTAAAAGGATGGTGAGGGAGTACGTAGCTGATCGCACGACCGTCCTCCGTGACGCCTCTGCCCCCTACAACTACTGGGTGTCGAAGCTGGACACGTGGCCTGAACTCACACTGTATGCCCTGGAGGTGCTTGCTTGTCCTGCGGCTAGCGTCTTGTCGGAGAGGGTGTTTAGTGCGGCTGGGGGAATCATCACAGATAAGCGTACCCGCCTGTCAACCGACAGTGCCGACAGGCTTACACTCATCAAGATGAACAAAGCCTGGATTTCCCCAGACTTCTCTTCTCCACCAGCGGACAGCAGCGATACCTAAACAATACGTAGGCTGCACCCGCGGATGGAAGCATTGTTCTCTATCACCATCAAAAACGTGGACCTTTTAGCTTCATCAATCTGTGTATAATATTCATCCTCCTCCTCCTGCTCCTCCTCCTGAAACCTCACGTAATCACGCCGAACGGGCAATTTTTCTTAGGCCCACAAGGCTCAGTCATATAATTTTTGTAAACAATTTTTATACGTTTCAATGCTCATTAAAGCGTTGAAACTTGCACCTGAACCAATTTTTATTTTAACTGGGCTGCCTCCAGGCCTAGTTACAAATTAAGCCACATTAACCAAAGCGATTAATGGGTTTCACCTGCCCTCTTGGTTGGGCATGGGCAATTTTTCTGCGGTACATTAGTACTGTTGGTACACCAATTTTTTTTACACTCGCCTACAGTGTAATCCAATTAATTTTTTGCCCACCTGCATTAAAGCTGACGTTACATCAGCTGTGCTGGGCACTGCAATGGGATATATTTATGTACCGCCGGTGGCTTCCTGGCACCCACCCATGCTGTCGGTCCACACATAGTTGTAACTGCATGTGTCCACTTCTAAAGAACCCTAGTCTGACTGGGGCATGCAGTGTGGGCCGAAGCCCACCTGCATTAAACATGACATTACCTCAGCTGTGATGGGCAATGCAATGGGATATATTTATGTACCGCCGGTGGGTTCCAGGGAGCCACCCATGCTGTCGGTCCACACGGAGTTGTAACTGCATGTGTCCACTTCTAAAGAACCCCAGTCTGACTGGGGCATGCAGTGTGGGCCGAAGCCCACCTGCATTAAACATGACATTACCTCAGCTGTGCTGGGCAATGCAATGGGATTTATTTATGTACCGCCTGTGGCTTCCTGGGACCCTCCCATGCTGTCGGTCCACACGGACTTCACAATAGGGAGTTGTACCTGCCTGTGTCTACTCATAAAGAACCCCAGTCTGACTGGGGCATGCAGTGTGGGCTGAAGCCTACCTGCATTAAACATGACATTACCTCAGCTGTGATGGGCAATGCAATGGGATATATTTATGTACCGCCTGTGGCTTCCTGGCACCCACCCATGCTGTCGGTCCACAGGGACTTCACAATAGGGAGTTGTACCTGCCTGTGTCTATGAATTAAAAACCCCGGTCAGGTTGGGGCATGCAGTGTGGGCCGAAGACCACCTGCATTTAATCTGACGTTAGCTCTGCTGTCCAGGGCACTGCAATGGGATACATTTATGTACAGCCGGTGGGTTCCAGGGAGCCACCCATGCTGTGGGTGCACACGGAATTCCCATTGCGGAGTTGTACCTGCCTGTGACTATTTATTAAAAAAAACGGTCTGACTGGGGCATGCAGACACCTTGACAGAATGAATAGTGTGTGGCACATAGGTTCCCCATTGCTATGCCCACGTGTGCAGCTCCTGATGGCGGTGGCACAGGATTCTATTTCTCATTGCTTCTGTACAGCATTGTGGGCTATCGCCCCGCCCCTTTTAAAGAGGGTCGCTGCCTAGCCATGCCAACCCTCTGTAGTGTGTGCCTGCAGTTCCTCCTCATGGCAGACGCACTTATAAATAGACATGAGGGTGGTGTGGCATGAGGGCAGCTGAAGGCTGTGCAGGGACACTTTGGTGTGCGCTGTGGACACTGGGTCGTGCGGGGGGGGGGGGTTGGGCAGCATGTAACCCAGGAGAAGTGGCAGCGGAGTGTCATGCAGGCAGTGATTGTGCTTTGTTGGAGGTAGTGTGGTGCTTAGCTAGGGTATGCATTGCTAATGAGGGCTTTTCAGAAGTAAAAATTGTTGGGAGGGGGGCCCACTCTTGCCGCTATTGTGGCTTAATAGTGGGACCTGGGAACTTGAGATGCAGCCCAACATGTAGCCCCTCGCCTGCCCTATCCGTTGCTGTGTCGTTCCCATCACTTTCTTGTATTGCCCAGATTTTCACAAATGGAAACCTTAGCGAGCATCGGCGAAATACAAAAATGCTCGGGTCGCCCATTGACTTCAATGGGGTTCGCTACTCGAAACGAACCCTCGAGCATCGTGAAAATTTCGTCCCGAGTAACGAGCACCCGAGCATTTTGGTGCTCGCTCATCTCTACACAGCAGTTATCTAATATTGTGATATTATTGGAGTTGCAGATTGAATCCCAGCAGAATGTAAGATTTGTCTCTTTCCCTCTGTCAAGTTCTGTTTTGTCAAATTATACATGTACTGCAGATAATGTCGACCACAGATATAAATGTCAAGAATATCATGCTTAGCTCCTTGAGGACAAGGCTATTTTTTGCTTTTTAATTTTTGTTTTCTACTTCCCACTTTCAAAAAAATTATAACTTTTTTTATTTTTCCATGTAGCTGCCTTAAGGCTTAGTCAGACGGGTGCATCCGGGCACCGATGCGCCCGTCTTCCTGCACAAAGAAGACGGCCGCACCAGCAGTGTGGACGACTCTCCGCAGCGCCTGAAGAATGAACACATGACCGGCAATGGAGCTGGTCATGTGTTTTTCTGCCGGCAGTGCGGAGAATCGTCCGTACCTGCAGTGCAGCCGTCTTATCCTGCAGGAAGACGGGCGCATCAGCGCCCAGATGCGCCCATGTGACTGTGCCCTTAGGGCTTGTAAATTGTATTTTGGGCCGGTAGTTATATTTTTCAGTGGTACTATTTATTATTCCATATAATGTAAAGAAAAGCTTGTTAAAATTTCTATGTAAAGTAAAATAGAAAAAAATGCAATTGCATCATTTTTGGGTGTCTTGTCTTACACAATGCGAAAAAAATGACACGACAACTTTATTCTGTAAGTACCATTATGAGGAAACCAAAGGTATGTACTTTTTTGTTATACTACTTATAAAAAATAAAATATCTTTTAAAAATGTATATTTTCTGTCGCTATCTGATCACCATAACTTTCTTATTTTTCCATTGATGCAGCTGTGTGCAGGCCTGCTTTTGCAGAGCGTCTTGTGGTTTATCTTGGTACCATTTTGGGGTATCTTGGCCTTTTTGATCATTTTTATTAAATGTTTCTGAGCTTCTAAGTCCACTCCATACAAACCCACACACATCTGACTTACATATACTTCGGTTGTCACCAAGGGGTTAAATACACATGCATAAATATAAACGCACACAATTAAATATACAGAATGTCCCCTACCTACGAACCAATTTCGTTCCAGGAAGCTGTGTGTAAGTGCATTTGTTCGTATGTCCAAACAAATGCTTGTATGGAGGGGGATCGTGGGTAGATCTCGCTCCATACAACGTTGGGTGCCGGTTGTTTCTTACAGCCTGCACTCGCCTGCAACAGCTCTGATAAGCCACGCTGCTCATTGAACCTGTTAACTCTTTAAATACTGCTGCTGACAGCAGTATTTAAAGTGTTAACAGTTCCGATAAGCAAACGGCTTATCAGGGCCGTTGCAGGTGGTGCAGGCTGTAAGAAAAGCGTGCACCCAACATTTGGGGGTCCCCTACAGCCTCTCGCGATAAGATCACGGGATGTCATGCGGTTGCCATGACAGCCGTAGGGCTTCTGAAAGGTCCCAGGGCTGCCTATGCATAGAGGCTATCGAGCTGTGCCTATGGAATGGCTTGATCGAATGCCTCTCCGTTCCCTGTACAGTATGATGTAATGCTATGGCATTACATCATACTGCAGGACAGGCTTGTTCATATCTAGCGAAGTTCGTAACTCGAGCGTTCACAAGTAGGGGCCTTACTGTATGCACACATAGTCAAATTTTTATACATGTCGTTATCAAATACTTATATGTATTATGCAAATTATGCAAAAATGCCTCACCTGAACCAGTCACAGTGTCTCAATAACATATCCTGCAATAGGGCCCCATAACAATGATAGCAGTGGCGCCTTGTAACAGTCACAGCTGTGTTGCTTTCATTAGAGGTAGTCACAGTAAACCTATAAGATCCCATAGAAACAAAGTTTGATGGCAGAGGAAGCCCACATGGTTCATTTATTCTACCCTTATACAGAAAAGTAGCACAAGAGTCTTATGAAAGCTGTCTAAAAGGAAATTTGTCTTTCATTTAACCTTAGCGGTATAAGCAATGAAGGCTGTGCTGTGATTGGTTGCTGTGGGTTACAGAGACAGATTTTCTTTTAGATAGCTTTCATAAGAGTGTGGTGCTGGCCTTCTTTTCCATGGGCCACCCTTTATTATCTCTCTTTCATTTTTGCTTCAGGATAGATGTATGTTGATCCCAGGCATGCTTAAATTCATTATTAGGCCTTAGTCAGACGGGCGTTTTTTTGCGCGATTTGCGCATGCGCATGCGTCCGGCGATTTTTTAAAACCATTGCTTTGCAATGGTATCGGACACATGAGCGCTTTTTATGCGCTCGTCCGATAAATTATAGAACAGAAATCGCAGATCGCACCTATCTGCGATCTGCGATTCCTGTTCTCTTCTCTATATGCGCTCAATGGGGCCGGCGGCAGCAGCGCCGACCCCATTGAGAACATATAGAAGACAAATCATTGTTCTCTGCCACAGCTGTAACAGCTGTGGCAGAGAAGAACGATGTTTGCCCATTGAATTCAATGGAGCCGGCAATACAGCGGCTCCATTGAAAGCAATGGGCTGCCGGCGTGCGCAGGATGAATTGTCGGGAAGGGCTTAAATATATAAGCCCTTCCCTGCAATTCATCCAGAAAAGTGTTAAAATAAAAAAATATACATACTCACCTGCTCATGGCAGCCGGAGTTGCGCGCGGCCGGCCTGCAGTGGGTGTGAAGGGGGTGTGAGTCAGACCTGCCCCCTGATTGCCTCAGCGCTGTATTGCCGGCTCCATTGAATGCAATGCGCTGGACAGCTCCGGCCCGTTTCTAATGAAACGCGGCTAGGAGCAGATTTTCAGGCGATTTTCGGGCACCGGTCACGAGATTTGCGGATGCGCATCCGTCATGCGATCCGCAAATCGCGCGAAAAAACGCCCGTCTGACTAAGGCCTTAGTCAATGTGAATAGGAGAGCTCCTTGCAGTTGTCACAAAGTAGATTGTTACTGATATGCTCTGAACCACTAATAGGAAGGGTTCATCGGTTCATGCTGCTTACATCAAATTCCTGACTCTCCTATTAGCTTCTTACAACAGAAATTTGTACTCATCTGACCAGGTGATATTCTTCCACTGCTTAGTGATCCTCTTTGGACCACTAGAAGCTTGTCTTTCTGTTTATCTTAGAAAGCTATAAAACTCAAACTAATCATCTGCTGTTATAGCCAATCTGTACTAAGGAATGATAACTTGTGCATTCAGACACATTTTTGGAGCACCAGCATTGCATTGAGTTACAATTTGCTTAACTGTCAACCACCTGTTCTTGAGATCATAGTCTGAATTCTTATGTCATCAAGTTATTTACATCCACAGGATCCCCTTTCTCTGGATGTATATTCTTGGTATACTCTTGCTACTGTTGCATAAGAAAATACCACACAGTTGACATTTTTTGAAATACTGATCTCAGCTATTCTAGTATTGGTGAACAGGCCTCATTTGAAGTTTCCCCAGATTTTCCCATTTTAATATGGATTCATACTGATCTGCAGAAAGCTTGCTCACTTCATTCTATGCTGCACTCCAAAGTCATGTATCTAATTTCAATATAGGGAAGTTCAAATCATGAAAGACAGGTATCTTTAAAGACAGTGACCATTCAGGGTATGGTCTCTGTCCAAGCTATACTTTCTGCCCCAAGCAGAAGTTATTTTTTCGATGCTTTACACAAAAAGGAAGGTGCTAAGTCCTTAGTCAGACGGGCGTTTTTAGCCGCGATTTGCGCATGCGCATGCGTCCGGCGATTTTATAAAACCATTGCTTTGCAATGGTATCGGACACATGAGCGCTTTTTATGCGCTCGTCCGATAAATTATAGAACAAAAAATCGCAGATCGCACCTATGTGCGATCTGCGATTCCTGTTCTCTTCTCTATATGCGCTCAATGGGGCCGGCGGCAGCAGCGCCGACCCCATTGAGAACATATAGAAGACAAATCATTCTTCTCTGCCACAGCTGTAACAGCTGTGGCAGAGAAGAACGATGTTTGCCCATTGAATTCAATGGAGCGGCAATACAGCCGCTCCATTGAAAGCAATGGGCTGCCGGCGTGCGCGGGGTGAATTGTCGGGAAGGGGTTAAATATATAAACCCTTCCCTGCAATTCATCCTAAAATGTGTTAAAATAAAAAAAAATTGTATACTCACCTTTCCGCTGCAGCCGGAATCCAGCCGCGGCCGCTGTCAGTTCTCCTGAACTGCTTCTTGGCACTATTCAGCCGGCGGGGCTTTAAAATCCCCGCCTGCTGAATGATCTGCCTCTGATTGGTCACAGCCCTGACCAATCAGAGGCAGGTTTCACTCACACACCCATTCATGAATTCATGAATGGGTGAGTGACTGCTGCCTCTCAGTGCTGAGCCAATCAGGGGCAGGTCTGACTCACATCCATTCATGAATTCATGAATGGGTGTGAGTGAGGCATGCCTCTGATTGGCTCAGCACTGAGCCAATCAGGGGGCAGGTCTGACTCACACCCCCTTCACACCCACTGCAGGACGGCCGCGCGGAGCTCCGGCTGCCGGCAGAAGGTGAGTATACAATTTTTTTTTATTTTAACACATTTTAGGATGAATTGCAGGGAAGGGCTTATATATTTAAGCCCTTACCGACAATTCATCCCGGGCTCGCCCGCAGCGCATTACTTTAAATGGAGTCGGCTCTATTGCTGTCTCCATTGAATGCAATGCGCTGGACAGCTCCGGCCCATTTCTAATGAAACGCAGCTAGGAGCAGATTTTCGGGCGATTTGCGGGCAACTTGCGCGCAACGGTCACGCGATTTGCGGATGCACATCCGTCATGCGATCCGCAAATCGCGCGAAAATGCCCGTCTGACTAAGGCCTTATACTGTATAAATAAATAAAGGTGGAAAACCAGAAGTAGAACTACATGAAGACATTAACCCTTTGCAATCCAATTTTGGATTCAGGGTTTCCTAGGGGGCTTTCTCTTTCTGCCATTATACAATGGCGCCATCTGCTGGCTAGAGCCAATACTGTGGTGTGGGACATGCTGGAGAGGCCCCCAACAGCAGAGCGGCCAGTAATCTTCAGTAAGAATACCCTGCCGGACGTCTTTTGACATCAGAGCTGCAAAGGCTTCAATCAGAATGTCTTTAGACGTCAGACATTGGATTAGAAAGGGTTAAAATATGATAAAATAAGATATACACATAAAAACATTCCAAGCATAATAACATTTACATGATTCAATTTGTAATTTTCCTATTTAGTGACCAACACTTTATATGCACACTGCTGAAGTTCTTACATAAAATCAATTAAAGCAACTCTCTGGTCCCAGGGCAAAATTTGTCCCAGGACCAGATGGGGGTAGGAATATTACTTGGCATTGTTTCTTCGTCCTCCCTGATCTCTCAGTTCCCATGACCACACTTTCGTTTTCCAAGATGGTCACCCTGTACATCAGTAGTCTCAGGCACTTCACATTGCTTTGATTGGCCAGAGCTGCTCATTCTTCTAATATTACAAGTATGGCATGAAAGAGGAAACAGAAAGTAAGAAAGAGGCATTATACGAAAGGTAAACAGGGACTGAAGTCAGAAAGAAATACAGAACACATGAACAATACTAGTATTGCCTATATTCCTTGTGATGTAAGGTTTGTACTAGGAAGAAGAGAGCTGAGTATAAAATCCTGACTAAGTAGTCTTTACTCATAACAAGCTCATGTACAAGCTAAGACCTCATCCATATGCCAATATTTGAGATTTGCATGACATTAATTATGGAAACAGTGCCCAAAACTTATCATGAGGCCATACTGTACCATTTGAATGCTTCCAGTTTATATGAAAGCATGCAGACATGCTTTATGAATGGATTCCATACCTTTCTTAGGTTTTCACCCTTAGAAGCATTGTTTTGAAGTTATAATACTGTACCTTATAGAGGAACTATATGAAAATAATGTCAAGGGGATAGGGCCTAAGGGTAGGGCTGCAAGATTTATTTACACAGTGTACTTAAACTTGTATGCAAATCAGCTCTCCTCCAAAAGTCATTGTCTGACCCATTATGGAACTTTGAAAGCCCTAGTCATGTTTAAGGGTCTAAAATGGTTAAATATTAAGTTAAAGGGTAGCTATCTATTGATGGGACTGGAAAGACACTTTCTTCCTACTGGAAGAAAGCTGATTTTGATATTTTTTCTAAGATAGCATGGCTTGTAATCTTTTCTACATTGGGTGGAGATTCATAAGTACTAGTACTTTCCAAGTGTTTTTACTTCAGTGATTTTTAAGATATTTACAAGCAACTTGATACATGCTGGATAAGCAATTTTTGATCAAGTTTTAAAAGTCTGATTACAATCAGTGGGGCTAACCACACTGCTGTATTTTGCCTGTTTTCTTACAGAATATGGAAGTGTGCCCTGTCCTGACCGCGGGTCTCCTGACCCTAACTCCAAGCATCATACATTCCTATGATGCTCAGAGTTTGGGTTAAGAGACCTGCAGTCAGGCCGAGACACACTTCCGTATTCCCTATGTATAACAAAGTCAAAGCAAACACAAGATTTATGAGACAGCTGCAGTAAAATGGACTAGTCTGTATCTGAAATTCTTTTGTAAACTACAGAAATGAGTCAATATATGTGAAATAGAGCAGTTTTATATTTTAGACCTAATATATATGAAGCTTAGTAAATGTCCCCGCTGAGGGAATTTAAGCTGACATTTATTTCTGTGAAGTTATTTATGTCATTTGTATTTGCTAATTACATTAAAAACTATCAGTAAACATTAATATGCTTAGAGAAGTACAAAGCTTGTGAAATGTCTTTCATTTGGAATAAACGGGAGAAGCTGATTTCATTTTTCACATTCACTGCATGGAACTACTGTGTGAACTTCACTCATAGACCCCCAGTTGGTTGGCTGGATTGGATTTCCCTCAAAGTATTTGATATACCTTGAAAATGTTTGATAAATGATGCAGAAGAAATGTCAACCGAAGACACTATTTGCTATGATTTATGCAAAAACATGAAAAGATAAATATACTATAGAGCTGATATTCAGCACTAGCAATGGCTGGAGAAGTAGAGGAACAATTATTCAATTACTGGGATTTGTGGTTGATGGCTATTGTTAAATAAATACTTTTATTATTTTTTGTTTAGTTTTGTTTTTTTAAATCTCATGACATTCTGAGTCTTAATTCAGCCATAGCCAGCATGTTTGTTACTGAGAGCATTTATCATTCCTAGAAAATAAGAACCCATCATTACTTAAAGTGGTTGTCGCACATCTAGCTACTGATGACCAATCCTCAGTTATCCCAAATTCACCACCTGGCACTCCCAGGGAGTAGCTATTTACCCAAGCTGGAATCTTTGAGTTCTCAGCTGCTTTGCTACAGGAAGCAGACAGCTCCATACATTGCATAGTGGCCCAAGTTGGTTCTGCTGGAAGAATGCTATTGGAGTGCATTGGGAATCAGCCTGAAATACTAATCCAGACCACTCTGCAATATATGAAGCTATCTGCTTTCTGTAGCAAAACAGCTTAGCAGCGCATAAACAGAGCAGCAACAAGAGGAGAAAATCCGTCTCCTTAAAAAAACGCTTTTTTTATTTTTCTTCACAATCACAAAAAAAACCATAAAATTATAAATGATAGGTGCCATGTGATACCATGTCAACGTAGACATGTTTCAAAAGACACTGCATTCTTGATCACAGCTAACGGAAGGATACGGTACGTCCCTTTATGTTGTGTGTTTTAGTACATAAAGACACCAGCCTAGGGAAATAGCTTATCGCCAGGAGGTCCCAGGCAGCGGACCCCTGCCAATCTGTTATTGACGAGCTATTCAATAAATAGGTCATCAATGGCTAGAAGTTTGACAACCCCTTTAACAAGATCTTGGCAAGACCATAAAGCAGCAATTTCCAATTCTCTGCTGAGATGACCCTTCGAGCATTTCCACCTTTATTGAAAGCTAATCATACCACTCAATTTTTAAAAAATTCTTTTGAGCTATGTCTTATCAGGTATCATTGATTTTTTCATGTGCACTTCACCCCGAAAAGCATTGATTCTACTTGTAATGATACAGCTAGTAGGGGGTCTTCAGAGCAATACGTCTTTGGAAAAAGTGTGCAAAAGCAAACTGTCTCACTAGAATTACCTATGACTAGTTTGGGAAAATTTAAAGGAACTATTCGAGATTCAAAAGACATGCTGACTTCCTATCTTTAGTGCCACTCTTGTATTTTGGTGCTATCTAGTACTGCATGACAGCTCCAATTATTTGAAGCCAGTTGCAATACAAGACACAACCCATAGACCAGAGTGGTGCTGTTTTTGAAATACTATGTGATCCTAATCTTAACACTAATAACATAATGAATACTAATATCTCTAAAACTAACATTACGGTAATGAATTTATGCATAATGCTATTAAAACATAAAAGTCTGCTCTATACTTTGTTGACGACCATCTGTTCTGAAATGACAGAAGACATCTTGCAATTCGAGGTAAATTTTAAAAAAAAGTAATAACTTTTTGAAAGAAATGTGAACTTTTCTTACAATCTCGTCTTTGTAAGTAGAAAACAAGCTAACTCCAATTTTGGATACAAAATGGTCTTGGCATGTAACACTCATGTTCCACAGGCAGTTGAAACAATTCATTTGATACATTCTTGGACTAAGATTATTACAAAAAATATTTACATGTATTCTAAATGAAACCAGTTGTGGGCACAGCAGGGTAGCCCAGAAGATTTAGCACAAAGAATTCCTGTAAATCACAGTGGGGTGTGGGGTAATATCTCTTCCTAGTTTCTTAAAAATGTAACAATATCTTTTTTAATTACTTAAAAAAGCCAAAAAGAAAAAATGCAAAGTAATTTTGCCCTAGTCTCTAATTTATTTTGATGGCGTCCCAAGTTATTAAAAGCAAAGTGTGTTGTGTCATACATTGTGATACCATAATACACATATCATAGGGCACTGAGCTCCTGTAAGCTGCTGAAGCTAAGATTTTAGATGTTAAATTATTCATCTTTTCCATATTTCAGATGACTCACAGAAAGTTCGCCAGAATTTCAGAAAAAAAAAATCTGCATCGCTGGTGTAACACGTATTGTTTATTTTACAAAAAATACATCACCGAAGATGTAACAAGGCTCTTGAGACAATGTAAATGCTCCGTGCATCAATGTAATAAAATCAGCAACCGCTCAAGGCTGGTGGGCGACGTAATAAAATTTTTGTGATTCAAGGGAATGGGATGAGTTTCTCCCACAATGCACAGGTTTCCTAGACAAATGTCTCAGCGGAAGGTATTTCTGGACAAACCATGAGCAAGCACAATTAAATAATGTAGAAATCACCTGGATTTAGCATATCTCCACAACAAAGGGATAATTTAGTCTTATTTTCTAGGGTTCTCGGGGTTTGGCTTACTTTCCTTACTTTCTACTTCCCATTTCCAATAAATATCAGACAAAATACGTTGTGTGATCAAAAACAGAGATATCTTTTCTAGTCTTACTCTAGCCACACCAATGATTTACAAACAGTTTAATTATTCACATGTTTATTATGCTCTACATAATGAATTTTGGACCCTCATATTTTCTTTCTACGCACTCGATGCAAGCTGCAATTATAACCACACATATCTGTTTATTTGATGAATTTTGTTCCTTCTGCATAGTTTGATAAATAAGGAGATAAGTCAAAACCTACTTTATATACAGTAATTAAAGTGAAAAATCTAGTCATGATGCAAATCCTTAATTGGACTCCAGGAGAGATATGCAGAATTTCTCTTTAATAATATGAGATGACTGGGGACAGAAAAACAAAGCACACTAAAATATGGTTTAGAAGTACAATTAATCACATAACTGAAAACAACCAATTTAGCATAGCTCATTCAGTGGTTCTCGAGGCACAGGTAATGTTCTTTTAATCATGAGCAGCTGAAATAAAGCACGATATATATGCTGATCTTCCATGAGAATCATGCTTCTCAGTCCCATTTGTAAACACAGCCATTTCCGAATAAAATGCTGGTGCTATTTAATGATGAGCATGTGCACCATGAAAATATTCACTAATTAATTAGCAGTATTACAGTCACAATTAATTCATTAACACACATCTGCTATTATTTTGCATCAATTTGTATAGTGGTACACAGCATATACCAGAACAGCAGTATAGGCAGGAAGCTGTATATTTTCACTATGGTACTTTTGATGGGCATCAGTACCACATTGTATACTTAATGTATCAATGGTTCATTTACAAAGTCGTTTCCATGGTTTTTAGGGGTTACAATTCCTAGAGCACCAATTGTTTTATTGGCAGTAAATAGTTTTAATTGTATGCCCCAATTTCTAATATTTATTATTTTACAATAGTAATAATCACTATTATTGCTATTATTAGTAGTAATAATGATAATGTCAAGGAGTGCGGAGAAACCTCCTTTGTTCTCATGCCTTTCGTTATACGTGATATTTTCATTAAAATACAGTTGTATACATAAAGTCTGTGTGGGAGGTGATGGTATTTTAAGCTCTGGTGGAGTAGAGTCAAGATGCCATGGGAATGCCAATGTGGTAGGGTAATGTGGGAATGCAGGTGATGCTGAATGTTGCACTGCCCACATATCACAGAGCAGAGGCATAGCTAAAGGCTCATGGGCCTGGGCGCAAAAGTTTATCTTGGGCCCCCAAATTTCTCTTAACCACTTAACGCAGAGGCGTAACTTGAAGCTCCTGGGCCCCAATGCAAAACCTGTAACAGGGCCCCCAACTATAATGCTTTATTCATAGTACTGGGCTTCCTATATGGAGAAGAGAGGCCTTATGGGCCCCCTAAGGCTCCTGGGCATCCTCTGCATCCCCTATAGTTACGCTAGTATCACAGAGAACTATATATATATATATGTCCCTTTCCCGTGTTGCCAAAGTGATGTTGTGTATAGTGAGAAGTGGTATAATTATACAGTTTACTGGCGCATTGTGGCAGGAATCCCTGAAGAGTGCTGAGTCCAATGAACAGAGAAATAGAGATATCCAAAAACTTGCTACTGTTATGCTTGGAGACTGAAGGAAGCAGACAGTGAGACAAGCAAGGTAACTAGTGTAGTTAGGTCAAAATATGGCACAAGTGTTTCAGTGCCAGTACCACCACCACATCCATTTGTAGACCTTGTTAGATGGTTTTTCTCACAAGTTTCTCATGTACTCTATAATAACAGAGTGAAATGTTCTAACTGGAGTAATGTAAGTAAAGAATCATTGTGGTTTTGGTACAATAAGAAAAATAATTTATTCTGTAGTCCAAAATTTAAACCATGGTCATCTTCTGTGTAGTATCCTGACCATATCATTGCTAGCAATACACAAGCAGTAGATGTCATTTTAACAGCACCCATTAAGCTATTACTTTTTGCTGCATGTTATTTTAATAGAGAAGTAGAATAACCAAATATCATACCCATTATCTCTGGTTGAAGCACTAGATTATGAAATGTAAAAATGTAATCCATCCTATACTTTCCCTAGTAAACATGGGTAGACTGTCTAGTAGCCTGTCTAGATGGTTGGCAGTTCCATCCTGAATTGCTGCGATCTGCTAATAGGAATGAAATGCTTATAGTAAGGACAAAGGAATATTAAAAACAATATAGTATGTAAGACTGAAAAAACACATACACCCATCCAGTTCATCTTATTATCCTGCAATATTGATCCAGAGGAAGGCAAAAAGAACCCATGAGGTAGAAACCAATTTTTCTCATTTGCAAATTAGTATTAATCTTTGGATCAACGATCCTTTTGACGTAAGCTAGTGTGCATAACTTGTAATACTGTTGCTCTCAAAAAAGGCATCTATGCCCCTCTTAAGGTCTTTTAGCGAGATCGCCATCACCGTGTCCTCAGACAGAGTTCCGTAGTTCCGTAGGCTCTTAATAACCTGAAACTAGCATGGATATGAAACAACTTAAAGAAGCAGTGCAAAACTGAAAAACACGGAGGAGCTTGCCTTTAGGGTCGCCGAGGGTCTTGAACGACTAAACGGCTAACAACAACAACCTGAGTTTTTCTGAAACCAGGGCACTCTCTAAATCCACCACTGTGACCAGCACACCTTGTATTTCCATCCGGTGAAGATCTTAATGAGTGTGCCAAGGCCCTTCTATCTTAGTGTCTATATTTTAATTAGTACTAAGAGTAAGGGGATTCTCGACATTGACTTTGCTCCGAGGTTCGTTCCTGATTAAACAGGAGCAGTGGATTTTGGAAATTGAGCACCCAACTATAGCTGAACTCATACAGTACAGATTTGGTGCAGTTGATGTATTTGCTTGTGTATGTTTCAAGCCTGTTAGCAGAATCACATATAGAATTATTATAACTAGAGATAAGCGAGCATACTCGCTAAGGACAATTGCTCGATCGAGCATTGTCCTTATCGAGTATCTCCGCGCTCGGCAGAGCGCAAGTGACAGGTGAGTTGCGGCAGTCAGCAGGCGGGGGGGAGAGAGGGAGAGAGAGATCTCCCCTCCGTTCCTACCCGCTCTCCCCTGCAGCTCCCTGCCCACCGCCAGCAGCCGAATCTTTGCTTCCGAGCGGGCAGGTACTCGCTAAGGGCAATGCTCGATCGAGCAATTGCCCTTAGCGAGTATGCTCGCTCATCACTAATTATAACTCTTCTCCCATTCACACAAACTATTACTCTACTATGCAATGCATATTCCAATCATTGAGCAATATTGTGAAGTATAAATCTAAATCATTTTAATGTATTAATACAATTCCAATATACCGTAAATCCTAAAACCTTCACATATTTTCAAATCTCTGAATAATGAGTGTTAAAAATTAAAATACATGATGAATATAAGTCATTCTGAAAATTCACATGCCACCTGCAAGCTACAGAAAACTAGCTGTTGGCCAACTTTTGTTTGGACATTCTTTTAAAAGACTTGCAAGACTACAATAGTGATTAGAGTTCTGTTTCACAGATGTGTCTGCTGGTAAAGGACATGACCGCAAAGCTTCCATGCTGAGGATACATGAAATCAGAGAAGCTTGATGTCTGTTCTCAATATTACCATTTATATGCTTATTTAACATTCTTATCAGGTGAGGAAGAAATAGTGTATCTTAATTCAATGACAGTTTTCTCCCTTACTACTAACAACCACAAGGCAAATGCTAAAAAGGAATTCTATCACATATGTGTTTATAAATATTAAAATTAGGAATTGTCTTCATTTCAGAGTACTTTTTCAGTACAAATTAAAATTTGACTTTTGCAATTTAGTCGAAAGGTTAAATTCTAAGTAATTTGAATTAATCAAAGCCACATATTAAAGATCTGCCAATAGTTATGAATTAAACATGTGTAGTGCATACAGTACATGCAAACTGTGTTACTATTATTTTAAAATATCGAGAAAGGCTACAATCTGAAGAGGAAATGTTCAAATTGGCACATGTGCAGGCAAAAAAAGGTTTAGCATTGTGGAATATGTAACCCAAATATAAAAATAAGTAGTAAGATAATGATTACTGAAGGAAGGAGAAAAACAGAAGTTTGTGTTATCAGTCTACTATAAAATAATGGTTAGGGTAAAAATGGAATCTGAATATTGATCCCTCAGTCTATATGGGGCGAAACCCAAAGCATATGTGGGCTGAGTAACAACTTCCTGGCAACTTCTTTCCCCTAGTATCTTTCCTGACAAATGAGCTGCACATAACGGGATTATTGTGTACAAAGTCGGCACTGCTATGGTTCATGCTTTATCACTTGCAATTCAAAACTTGTTGAGTAACTCGTTAGTGATGTTTTATCTGTGTTGATATGTTGCTTGTTGCATTATGGACTTTTAACTGTTGGTCTTCTGGGTTGATGAATAGAATGACTTTGGCTCCATTGTTTGCAGCATTAGGCATCAATTGTAAATGGAGGTCAGTTTTATCCATACACATTTCAATATCAGATTAGATCCCCAATATTGTCTGCAATATTGCAGCTTATGTGATCTTATGTAATTATGATTACATATTGCCTACCAAGTGCCTACCAATACAGTATATATTGATGTACAGTATATACCAAGTGCATCCATAGGATATATTAAAGGGTTTCTGTCGTTAGAAAAAAATCAGGCAGTTTCCTACCACAGCACCTCCTCGCCAATATTCTGCTGGCTCCTGCAGTCCTCCGGGTCACCTCACCTTCAGCTGGCTGATTCTTCTATTTCCTGTGATGTAGCATACATTTTGAGCATTCTACTTCCTGCATGTCAGTGTACAGTAACTGCCTAGCAGGAAATGCCAAATCCTCAGCAACTTATTTTAGCATGGGTGTAAGCTATTCCCATGACTGCGCATGCTCGGTGTCTTGCCACGAGTATTTGTATACTATATGATCATTAGCGGCGAGACCCCGACCCAGCGTGCTGAAGCAGTCTGTTGAGGATTCAGCATTTCCTGCTAGGCAGTGAACACTATGTCACTAGTGATGTAGCATACATTGCCCTGCAGGAAGTGAACCGTAGCAAATGGACACTATATAACAGGAAGACGAATTGGCCAGCTTGAGGTGATGTGACCCAGGGGACTGGAGGAGCCAGGGGAAGATCAGTGAGGAGAAGATATGGTAAGAAGACTGCCTGGGGAGCAATAGGTAAGTGTAGATTTTTTATTTTGTAAACTGTATGGCATGAAGTTGCATGTGTCTGGCTATATATTTGAAAACTATAGTGAAAAAAAACCCCATGTGAGCAAAGCCTAAGCATATTGGCTGTGACCTCCAGGGTTGACAGTAGCAAAATCTTAACTGCAACAAAAAACAAAGTCAGAACTTCTAAAACAAATAAATTTAACGTGAAGCTGCAGTTAAGCCATGGCTGTAACAAATATAGTAACTTGTGCTTCATGTAGGCCTTTCTCACACAGGCGCTTTTTACCATGATAAACGCAGCATTTTGAATTCCACGTTCATCATGGAATAACACTCCCATTGAAATCAATGGGGCCTCGCAGACATGTTTTTGATCGCGCCACTGGATGGCGCTTTCCAGCGCTGCGATTTTTGCGCACTGTCTGCTCTATCTTTGGCTGTTTAGTGCACCTCATCATCCATCACAATGATGGGGTGCGCTAAAACACCCTGTCAGCCGCAGGGAGCTGTGGCCAAAAGCGAGAGTAAAATCGCGGCTAAGTACCAGAATTGAAATTGCGGTGCTTTGCTGCATTCTTGTGTGAGAGGCCCATTAATATTGGAATAAAATTGCACAATTGCTGTTTATGCTAACCACATAAAAATGAAAGGTGCATATTTTGATCAAAAGATGTGGGCTCATCCACCACATCCAGGCTAACCTTATTGGATGGGTTCTGAACTGTAAAGACACCTTTCTTTGGGCAAAATGACTCCCAATGAATGGGAAAGCTGTATACCTGGCTATATACTCTTACTGAAGCGCCCAGGTGAATGAAGTGCACAACAAATGTGAAGGCAGCCATTGCTTCACCAATGTATATGCAATGCTAAGGCAGATGTTTCTGTTACTGTATTTGTCTAAGCTATGGCTCATATTCACTTTGACATTTAATTTATTTGTTGGAAGTACTGACTTTGATTTTTGTTGTATATGCATTGACGGAGGTGTGGCTGCCTTCACTTTTGTCATGCATTCCATTCACCCCTTTGTCCCAAGCAGTTCAATTAGACTATATAGCCAGATATCCAGCTTTTCCATTCCTTTTAAGGATTTTTGCCCAAAGAAATGTGTTTTTGAAGTTAGGAACCCATCAAATAAGGTTCACCTGGGCATGGTGAATGGGCCCACATGTTTTGATCAAAATGTGTGCTAAGAACCTTGCATTTTTATGTGATTAGTATAAACAACAGATGTGCAATTTTATTCAGATAGTAAATCTATATGAGTCCTGAAACACATGTTTCCATTACATAATCTTTTACAGCTGACCATTCGATGGGTGCTTTTACATGGCTGTATCTGAGCCACGTAACAAGCACTGATCAATAAGATTGGCACTCGTTGGTGTGGCCTCCATACAGGCCAATTCAGATGTATAAGGAAAGAACGATTGTTCATGTGATTGTTTGTCCACTCAATTTCATCACAATTGGCAGCACATCTCCCATTCATATGAAGAGATGTCCTGCCAACAATAATGGCCTTTGGTGCCACATGATAGATGAGATTAGGTGATTGGTGAGAGCTTCATGTTCTTGCCTGATCATCGGGCCGTGCAAAAGGCCCTTAACACAGATGCTTTGGATATTTTTATTTTCCCATAATAGTGATCATTGTTATTTCTCTGTGTTTGACTCTTACACATATACTCTGTATTTGCCCTTTATTCTCTGACTGTTCAGCCTACTCAGTAAATGATCTATCACTAAACCTGTTAAATTGTGCATGCAGTAAAAGTAACCTTATACACAGCAACAAATCAACAGCTCCAATTTTCCAGACAGTATATCTCTTGTTGCTAAGGCCACTTTTTCTCTGAGTTTCATATTCCCTCTCTGCCTGAATCTGGACTTTATGAGAAAACTTTTTCTATGTATAATTTATCTATCTGTATTTTTATAGTCAGCTGCAAACCTGACAGACATTTCTAAAAAGTGAACGGCAGCCAAATATTTTCTCTTAAAAATGCCTTGACTACTTTCCAAAACTTGTCTTCCCTCTGTGAAATCTAATAAACAATTTTACATACATTATGTTCCAGAGCTCCATCATCTCTTCTTCTGATGCCAGTGTGTCTAGTCTATTAATGACTGTTCGTCAACAACAAAGTTGACCTTTAAATAACGTAACTTTAATGGATGAAGTCCAGATAACTTTCACTTTAAAATAATGACATACGAAAGACTTTCATTAAACCTTTCTCATTTAATTTTTAAGTCAACGGCTTTTTACATGATTTATGACTTCAAGTGGAACTTGTACTCGCAATGTTAAATACACTACTTGGCAAAAAAATATATCGACACCTGAACATTACATCCATATGAACTGAAGAGCTTGGTGTAAAATTAGGGTTTTCATAGGCATTTTGCTTTTTCCCTTTATTTTTATAATCACATTAACTTTTCTAGTAAAAGTTTCTGCTAGATTTTTTTGCGTAGTTTTGGGGATTCAAGGCTAGAAGAGTGAAGTCAGACACTGATGTTGGACTATAGTCTGGTTCACATTTGTGGTTGTAAGATGTTGTATATAGGTACAGTAAGGCCTATTCTGAAGCCAGTAAAGTTTATCACACCAACATTTTTTTTAGAGGCATAAGGTATTGTCATGGTGAAAAAGGAATGGGTTCCCAAAATGTTGTAACAAAGTTGCAATCAAGTATTTTGCTGACCAACCCATTATTGTACTTTCATTAAACTTTACATTTGACACAATGCAATCGGGCACAGATATAGCAAATTTTAACTTGATACTGAACACAATAAGAAAATATTATATGCCACAGTTTATTTACCCTTTCAATTGCTTTGTGTTGCTGCTATTGTGTTCAGATAATAAAATTTTAGATAGCTTAAGATAAGGTAACATGTTGCAGGAAGTTAAACTTTTTCTACATCTGTAGAAAGCCATTTTCCGTAATCCATTAGATCCAGATCTGCTGAATGATGACTTCATAGCTCACTAGCCAATATTTGGCAATGCACATTGTCATCTCAGATATGCATGCAGGCCATGAAAAGCCAATCCCAATAAGCCCCCGATAAACAGTTGATACTTACAGAGGGAATCTGTTAGTGAATATTGTAACTGAGGATAGATAATAGTACTTCCCTTTAACTATTCCACCAGCAAGTCGCCAGGGACCCCCAGACATCAGAAGAACAGTAGACCCCGAGTCACTTGTGTGAATGCAGTAGTAGTGTGCATGCATGACAACCACTCCCTTCACTTTCTATGGAGATAGCTGGGAACAGCACTTGGCTATCTTCATCAGCTGTATACAAATAAAAGAAGTAATGGTCATACAGTAAGATAGTCAGATTTAATTGTTTATTAATTCTAGTTCAAATCATTTTACTGTGTTATATTTATAACTATGGACATTTTTTAAAGTGAACAATTGATGTGGGCAACAGCTAGTGGTATGGGGGGCAACCAGGTCCAATGGCTCAAGTAGAGTGTGCCCAGGGGTAGTGGTGGCAAACATGCAGGCATCCAATAAGTATCGCATAGGTCACATGACGGAACATGACCTGGAAAAGGAAGAGAAAAGTGTGGCGCAGTTAGTCTTGGGATGACTAGAAGCAAGAGAGCTAGCATAAGGAGATTGTAAGGAAACAGAGAAATGAAAGAGACAGACAGTATGTAAAGTGCACTGTTGTCATACCACAGAGTCCAGCAGTATTCTAAACACCACTCTCTTTAGTCTGAAAGAGAAGAGAGCTTTCACACCCATTCAGACTTATACCACCTGCCAATAACCTGGTTTCATCTATGAGAATGGTAATTGTTTCAATTCTATTTCTTAAGTAAAGTCATCCGGTTCTGAACATGAAGTAGTTGTCAGTGTGTTTCCATATTTAATTACTAAATGGCTCGCTGGCTTTTGAAACCCTTCCCAGAGCCTCTGATGTATTCAGGCATACAGCGGAAGAGTCACTCTACCTGCATATACACTACAGCTTAATTGACACAGGAAACCCAAGGACTGCCATGGGGTCCCAATGGTCAAATCCCTAGCACTCATGCATTAATCCTGTGAATAGGTGATAGGTTTCCTTTAAACCTATCAATATGTATTTGAAGTATGAGAGAAAACTAGATTACCCAGAGGAAACCCATGCAAACGCAGAGAGCATGCAAACTCTATGCAGATGTTGTCCCTAGTCATATTCTAACTCAGGGCCCCAACACTGCAAGGCTATGGAGTTAGATGCTGTTCATTTGTGGAAGGGGCTGTATTGTAATGCAATTAATGTACATTTGTGGTCTTTATTTATATAACATACATTTAATATACCTGGTATTTACACCATAAGACTGATTAGAAACAAATTTAAAAAGAAAATGAATATTATAGAGAAAGTCCAACCATACTTCTGAATGATATGGCAGATATTGGGTTAATATATTTCATGCTTATATATTTATAAGACTCAGATATCCAGATTACTTCAACTTTAACAGGATAATGCTTGTATTCCTTGGAGAAATGTATGTGAGAGTTTAATATCTAATATGTACTTTAAATAAAGCCAGCGAGTACGCAGTGTATGATCAGAATGTCATGCATTAGCACATTTATGAGCCATGAGACAATCTGTTGTACCATCAGCCACCTAGCAGAAAATGTCTTGATATTATTCTGCTTTACATTTCCTATACATATATTGTTTTCTTTTAGAAGAAAAACTCATTGCCAAAACTGTTGGTTTAGAGATTTTGTAAAAGTCGGAAGAGAAAGAAGAAACGAATGGGGAACTGAAAAGGAGGATTACTAAAAATGGGAGGGAGGCAATTGTGAAAATGACCATGTGTCATCACACAGACAAGAATAGAAATATTAATAAGACAAGACCAGAATGCGATAGTGGGGATAGGAAAACACTATTTAAGAGGCATAGTAGAACCAGGTTCTAATTATACAGGAGGCATAGGCTTTGGGAACTCCTTCACCTTGACCATCTTGGGGGCCCCACCACTTACCCTCGTTGAGTGCTGCATGGTGATCCTGTCCAGTAAATAAAAAGCAGTTGCAGGGAAATATAACATTACTTAAAACAGCTGCATACTTAGAAGATTAGGGAGCCCCACAGCCAAGATAAAAATTAGGCCCCTTTCAGGTACTACTTGACTCTATTACACTCCTAACCTACAGTACCTCAAATAGTCCTAGTGCCCCCTCCTATTTTCATGGCTTAAGTCCATTTTCCACTTCTTTGTTTGCTAGAATTAGAGCACATGTGGAAACTACATAACAGTGTAGGTTCTTACCACTTATTAAAATTGGAAAAAGACCAACTTGAAATGTCCCCTTCTCTGGGAAACCCATATTTTAGTGAAATCAACCATTCATCAAATATGTTTATGTACTGTTCAAAAATAAGATTCCTTTCAATGCACTTAAATAACAGTACAGATCTTGAGTGTGTTGAAAGGAATCTTATTTTTGCAGAGTATCACAAGTTAACAAAATGCTTATGGAAAGTACAAGTAATAATGCTATTATATATCTATGCAGTATAATTTACTTTATTATTTCACTTCCTTTACATAGCTTGTCATAAATAATCATCCGAAAATGTACTTGTAAGGCCTTAGTCACACGGGCGTAAATACGCGCGTATATACGCGCGTATATACTCGCGTATATACGCGCGTAAAAAAAACGCGTGTCCATGTCCATTGCCACCAATATGTTCTATCTTTTGTAGGTGCGTTTTTACGCGCGTATATACGTGCGTATTTACGCCCGTGTGACTAAGGCCTAAATGTGATGAGAGGTACCTAACAAATTTCATTCTCATTTTTACTATTTAATAGGGCAGAAATATTATAAAACATTGGTCCTTAGTGGTGATTGTGAATAGGTAATATATTCATATGTTAATAAATTATTTGAATACATTTGCATTAGCTATTTAATTACAGAAGTATGCCACTCTTGTCCACGTTGTTTATATCTGTAGAGTACTTAACATTTGGCAGCTTTTTCGTGTCCCATAAACTAAAGCTGGGGTTCTAGAAGAAGGGACGTTGAAGTGATTTTTATACTGAAAAATACCTATCGATTTGGCCCTGTGCACCCGAAAAGCCGCCATTCGTTGCATACAGCGGACTGTTTGAGCACTCAGCACCCCTTCTCTTATGAGCCCATATCTTTAGTTTATAGAGCTCATTTGAGCTGACAGATTTACTTTAAATGTTTCATTTTAAAAGCCCTCCTACTTGTGTAAATGTTAATAATCCTGTATTATCTCACAGATTATATCCTAATTGGGACCCCATGAATGTCCTGCAGATACAGTCCATCCTCTATTCATGCAGGTAGATGACTATGCAAATAATAGGGTTAGAAGAAGTAAGTCTAAAAGATTGTGGGAAGAAAGGAAAAAAGAAAAAAAAAGGGAAAAGTAGTCATAACAAAATAGAAGATAGCTTTATGATTGTGGAGTCTGTTGACTGGTAGGACTTCCACCAATTCCAAGAACAGAGATCTGAATGGTTTCCATATGAATAAAACAACGATCACACGTGTGCCATTACTCCTTTCATTTCAATGACTGCACTGGAAATTGCTAAGTACGGGAGCTTGACCATCTCGAGCTCTGTCATAGAAATGAATGGAACAGTGACTCATATGTGCAACTGCCGCTTCATTCATGTACAGAGCATCATGACTCCTGTTTTCAAAATTGGTCAGGGACATCAGACCCATTTAGACACAATGACTATTGTTCAAAATTCGCTCAAAAGCCATCTTTTGTGCGATAATCGTGCACTATTCGCTCATCACTAACTTTTAGCAAGCTAAAAATCAGTGATAAGCCTTATCAGCACCGCTCGCTGAGTTTTCAGCGGGTTACCGCTGATAGTACTGTTTCAGCTAGTATCCTGCTCAGAGCTCTCAGCTGAACACCAACTGACAGCTCAGAGAACAAAGCAGCTTTATGCAGAAGAAGGTGCTCAAGCTGTCTTCTGCATACAGCGGGAGCCTTCATTTACACACACATAAGCTCTTAGGTAGCTAATTAGCTATTTAAGAGTGCAAAGTGATGTTCAAAACTGTCACTCAAACTGCTGTTTGAGCGAATTGTAAGCGATCAATATGTCGTGTAAATGCACCTTTAGTGGTCAGACCCCCACCAATCATAAAGTTATCCCCTATCTTGTGGATAAGGAATAATTTTTATATTTTGGTATAACCTCTTTCATTCTACTTAGTCTGCTTCCAATACTACAGTCAAACAAGACTACGGAACAACATTTAACTGCAGTATTTTTCTATCACTTTTTCGATGTATTTTGAAATATGTTCATCTTCTCGGATTAGTTTTTGTTGGCAACATCTTTAGAATAAGCACAAAGAAATAATAAAAGTTTTAAATGAAATATTTAGGATAACAGTACAGAGTGTGCTCATACACATTAGGTCCATACTTCCAGTTGCCAATCATCTAAACAATAAACTAGTCTTAAAACACATGGAAAAGTAGCAGGGTATTAGAAGCAGTTAATGATAAGAATTATCCATGAATGGGTTATGTACAACCAAGTGAACTTCTCAGACTCTTACTGACACCCCCTAGGGGAGAATCTTAATAGTTTTAACTGGACCAATATCAATTAAAGTGTTGCAAAAGCTGGAGATAGATTCAGCTTATTAACAGTTTAACCATACTGGGGCCCCTTTGAAGTGCTGGGTGTCCTAACAATCGTTAGCATGCTGGACCCCTGCCAAGCAGAGCTAGTCTGGAGCTCTAAAGCCCTCCTGAAAAACTCATCTGAACAGCAGTTGTCAAGCTGGGAACTCTAGTATGCATGTGGTCTTAAAGCAACGTCATCACCTTTTAATAACTTCAAATAAGTTTAAAAGTGTCTCACAGAGCTAGTTTGGACATAAAAACAGAATAAACCTTGTTATGTTATGGAGCTTCTTTATATAGACCTTACAAAAGCAGCTGGACATGCCGTCACCAGACTCCTTATTATAGCAGAGACAGGATTGATGATATACAATTATATAGGAAGCCTTGCAATTAGAATCATTAGCTGTTGTTTGCTAACAATTCTAACCAAGAGGAAAACTAAGCAAATATATGATACATGTATTATTTTTCTCCTGTACTTCTGATATATGTTGATGGTTTAGAAAATAAGACCATGAGAGAAAAAAGAAACATCAATTTTCAAATGCTATCTTCGTATGTACTACCTTGGGTTTTTCGTGCTCTTCTACTAGGCCAACGTCTGACATGGTTTATATGGTACATGTAAATAAAGGCACCAAAAGACAATACAAAACTGCATTATAGAAGCTATCATGTTGTACATTTCAAGCTATTATCAAGCTGCACATTTTTGGTGCAGTTTGTGTTGCAATCAATGTCAATGGTTGGGCAAATGTTTTCAAGAATGACCCAAAAAATCAGAGCATGCTGTATTTTGTAAAAAAAAAAAAAGACACAAGTCACTGGAAATAAAAAAAAACGCCCAAAAGATAATCCATAAATGAAAATCTATTCTAAAAGAAGCTGCAATTTGTCACTAAAATTTCCCCAAACCAGCTCAAAACACTGTGTGAATTCAGTCTCAATTGACTGATCTCAGAAGAATTTTTAGTACTGCCCTATTTAAACTACACATATGATACATGTACAGCGCAATTCTTACATTATTGTGTTTTTCTATAGCATCTCTTCCCCATTAATTTTTCTACAAGTGTATCCTTTATCAAAATTTCCATATGTTTGCTGTTAAACTCCGAAAATAAATCAATATCTTTACACACCTTGCATTTCATTTGAATTTTTTGTTTTTTTTTACAAGAAAATCGTAGTTGGGAAATTTTTTCACAAATGGTCATTTTAAGGCCTATAAACTTCAGTAGACTTATTTCATCTACCCATAATCAAAAACACATGTGCAAAATACACATTAGTTAAAAAACGTCACATAAAATACATATAAAAACTGCAGTTTTTACAGTTTTAAACACACCAAGAAAGTCCTATTTGAACCTGATTGGAGATGTCTCATTAAAAAGACTACCTTCTTAGGTGAAAAACAGTACTTACAAAAACATAAAAAGCCCTTTGTGAACCGGGCCTTATAGCTGTATTATTGAAATAAATTCCTAATTAATCAGGGTAGAAACCTTAAAATCAAAGAAGTCTAATGAGCTCTGCTGCCTCAGGGCTCCTGCTATAAGTTATAGCAATCTGTAGGAGAAAACGAATCAGTGAAATTACCGTAGCACGACACGCGAATGTCTAGATTCAAATCCTTTTGTTGTCATAAAAATATGTTTCCCGGCAGTAATGATCTTTCCCAGTGCAAAGGTAAAAGGATCCTTCACTATTATCTGCTGTCCTCCTTCTTCATCTACCTTTTACATCTACAGCACAAATAACATGGTTAATCTACAGTTGTATAATATTGTCTGTACATAGGAGACATTACTCCTTATTATGTCCTTCATAGACAGCCTAACACCGTGTTATACTCTTACGCTACCGGTTAGGTTTATTAAAAAAAAGAGATGTATGTTCCATTAGGCATTCTACATGGATGTCCTTGATGATAGATCCTATTTGTTCCATTCTCCAGGATCATTATCCTTTAGGACGGTTAATCACTTTAAGTGCCCAGTTCATCAAATGTATGTGAACATCCTATATGTGAAGAAAAAGAACAAAAATCATGTAATACATTTTTACAAACAAGGAAGATGAGAAATTTTGCTGGATTTTGTAGAGACGTTATTGTAATGCAAATCTATACATTGTGACTGCGTGATAGGTGAATTAATAGAGTTGCTTTTTTTGCTGTATAATGAATGTACAAGTCATCTGTTGGTGATATAAATGAAAATTTTCCCCGTTTATCATTATCGGGACACATTTTTAAAGGCGTGACGTGACATGGTGTTCACAAGATGTGAAAGATTTTACAAGGAAAAGATAATTCCCATCAATATCATTCCATTGCATTGCCCCATGTGCATATTCTTACGTTATCTACACAATAATGGTGTTTACAACTACTTATCAAGACAATATTATTGGATGGAGCTCATTATTTTGGTACCATTGACATAAGCAGAATTACTAATGACTAGAGATGAGCGAGTATACTCGCTAAAGGCAATTGCTTGAGCGAGCATTGCCTTTAGCGAGTATCTCCCCGCTCGAGACGGAAGGTTCGGGTGCCTGCGCGGAGGAGCGGTGAGTAGCGGCAGTCAGCAGGAGGGAGCGGGAGGGGGGGAGAGGGAGAGAAAGATCTCCCCTCCGTTCTGCCCCGCTCTCCCCCGCAGCTCCCTGCCCACTGCCGGCACCCGAACCTTCCGTCTCGAGCGGGAAGATACTCGCTAAAGGCAATGCTCGCTCGAGCAATTGCCTTTAGCGGGTATACTCGCTCATCTCTACTACTGACCATTGATCTTCTTGGTCGTATCAGTAAAAGGTTGTTATGGCTATGCATTGGTAAAAATGACTCTACACATTGTTTTCAGTGGAAGAATGCTTACTATATATTTGCAGTTATCGCATAAAGGGGATGTGTCTTTCATGTTGGTCTTTGTGTGGTTTACTAAAAAGAATTCTGTTGCTTCTCTAGCAGTAAGTGAGACATGAATAACATGGCAGGTTACATCAAATCGGCCTGCGCATTATTGAGAAATACAACACACATTACGCTGTAATACCTGATGGGATGCACATAGAGTATGCCAAAGTAAGTACATATCCTAATGAGGGAAGAAGGAACATTTGCTTTGCAGATTATTCAGGTAAATCAAACTTTGGAATAAGATTCCAATATAGAAAAGCATTTTCTACAGAACTGAAACTCTGTTCATCTATCTATTCACTCATATCTAATCCTAATTTCTTCCATAAGTAAAGATAATAATATTTTAATATTGCTTTATTGCAAATCTCATCACATGATGTGATATTAAGTCTGCACAATGAACAGATCGAATGCTAAGTTTGTGTTAAAAGAGAAGTAAAAAACAGCAGGAGATAAAGAGAAGAAATACACGACATAAGTAAAGTTTGCCTTGAATAAAACATAGAACTGTTGAGGATATTTTGAGTCAATCTTATTTTTCATCTCCCCTGCCTTATTTTCTATCCCTTCTGGCACTTTTCTAAGGTAGCAGTAACTTATGTACAGCTAAATATAACTAGTGCTAAAACCAGGTGCAGCACAGTGCAGGAGACTGACCACAAAGACACTAAAAACTTCTCTAAACAAAATGGTCAGCTGGAGACTGGATGGAGTTGCTAACAAGGGATGATCAAAGCTGTCTTTGTGACTACTCTAAAGGTCAGAGTATACTCTTTTGAAGAAGTCCGTTTTTGTCCAGTATACAGTACTGATGTCCATGGCACCTGGCTTCATACAGTTAAGAATTTGTTTCCTTGCTTTTATCTTTAGAACACTACAGAAGACATTTGTGAACTTGCCTTCATCGCAGTTTCTTGGAGTACATAGCAATTCTTCAGAATGTTCTTCAATTGTAACGTTAAGTCCAAAAATTTCTTTGGTTACCTTTTAAAAGAAACAAGCGGCCCTCCACATATAAGGAAAAACCATACTGTGCAATCTAAAGTATAAGATTTTAACTGCAAATTGGCTCCCTGGTGAAAGTCATGGAAAAAAACACTATAGGACTGAGTAGCAGAGACGTTGACAATCTTTTGTTCTGGCTATAGGAAGGTTTAATGCTGACTAAATATATAAGGTATGTTTAGAGAGAATAAGTGCAAGAATTTCATAAAAGGAGACTTTGCCAACTGTTAAAAGGACTCTGCCAGCAGTTTTGCTCATGCAAAATTGCTGATAGCAGTATGAGTCATGGAAAGGGAATTAAACATACCTTTGGGCTTGATTTTTTTATTACCAGCACTCGGAAAATTAACGTTTCTTTCCAGTGACCCACTGCTATAAGTGTCCCAATGTTGGTCGGGAAGGGTATCATCTCTCCTTAAGGAGAGGACCTAGGAGGTCAGTGAGGAGACTTATAAGGCCATGTTGTTCCTCTGGGAAATATGCAAATAAGGAAGATGGAACAATACCTCTGCCGTGCCACCTATTTGATGGCAGCATTCCTGCAAATCAATTTCAGATCCTTTTTTACAAGTCTTTATAACAATGATTGGGAATCGACCAGAAGCCTGAAAACCATACATATACAGCTATTTCGGGGTTTTGCCCCTCATCAGTGTGCAGTAGGTTTCTGGCTTGGCTAGTGAGAGGCTTATACTGTGGGTCAGGTATGTAAGGAGACACTTAGGAGGTGAGTGAGGAGATTTATAAAGCCATGTTGCTCCTCTGGGAAATATATGCAAATAAAGAAAATGGAACAATAGATCTGCAGTGCCACCTATTAGATAATACCATTTCTGACCCACATCACAGGCATCTCACTAGCCAAGCCATAAAACGTACTCTACACTGATGAAGGGCAAAACCCCCAAAACAGCTGCATGTGTATGGTTTTCTGGTTTTTGGTCAATTTTCAATCATTTTTAAAAAGACTTGTATAAAGAGTCTGACATTGATTTGCAGGAATGCTGCCATCCAAGAGGTGGTGCTGCAGAGGTATTGTTCCATCTTTCTTATTTACCCCAATGTTGAAATATCTCCCTGAAGTGCACACCACTGTTTCTATTGAGCTGCTCCACAACCGTGTAGCATCCAACCATGAGACTGCTATAGCTGTCAATTAGAGCAGAGCAGCTGTGGACAAATATTGATAATAATTTGGGTTGTACTGAAGAACACAGTGGCTTCAAGTATGGCACTGTCATAGAATGTCACCTTTGTCACACGTAGGTTTATTATAGTGTAGTTGACGCATCTAGGCATGACAACACATTATGCTAAAAGCTGTAGAATGTACAAACGCACGCACTGGGACTGCCAAGTACTGCAGCATGTAGCAAACAAAGATCGACTGACCTTTGCTCTATTACTCACTATAGCCTCTGAAGGTAGCATCAGCTCAAGAACTGCACATCGGGAACTACTTGAAATAGGCTTCCATAGCCAAGCTGCAGCATGTAAACTTAAAAGCACCATGCGCAATGCCCAACATTACCTGGAATGGCGTAAAGCATGCCACCTCTGAACTAGTAGTGGAAATGTTTTATCTCGAATGATGAATCTGAAGTTTGATAGATATATCTGGTTTTGGTGGATTCCTGGAGAATTTGACCTACCAGAAATATCAGTACCTACTGAAAAATTTGGTCAGGGGAAAATTACGTGGGTCTCTTTTCAGGGTTTGAGCTAGATCCATTATTTCCAAGAAAGGGTTATCTGAATGCTCCAGCATATAAAACCATTTTAAAGTAATTGTATGTTTCCACGTTTGTTGCAATGGTTTCGGAAAGGCCCTTTCCTGTTCCACTGTGCACAAAGCAAGATTTATAAAGACATGATTTTATAAGGTTAGAGCATTTTTAAGATGAATGATTATGGTTCTGATTCTCACTGGATTGTGAGAATCTGAACAATAATTGTTCAGTGTAAATGCTTGCACGATCTGCATGACAAACAATAATGTGTACATAACTTGGTTTTCGTGCAGGCATAAAAATCAAATGATGATTGGCCTGTAAATGGGAGTGAGTGGGACATAACAATCCCTGTCCTGCTCCACCTCCATTCACTGAGCAATAATCACTCTTGTGTAAATGCACAGGTGTGATTATCACTGGGACGCTGTCACACTTTTTGCACCCAACACCTATGCAAAAGGGCCCTTAGGCCGCCTACACACGGTCGGAAATCCCGCGGCGGTATTTCCCACGGGATTTCCGCCGCTGAAAGTCTGCATAGGAGTGCATTACAATACGCACTCCTATGCAGACGGCCGCGGTTTGGCCACGCGAAATCTCGTGCGGCAAACAAACCGCGGCATGTCCTATTTTTGTGCGGGGCTCGCACTCACCCGGCCGCCGGCTACGGTCTGCGCATGCGTCGGCTGCGCGGCAGCCGGCACATGAAAGAGCCGGGGCCGCCAGGCGCGGGTGAGTACGCGCTTGTCACTGCAGGCTCTCGGGTCGGGTCCCGCGGCGAGATCCGCCGCCGGATCCGACCCGCTCGTCTGCAGGCGGCCTTAAGGGCTCAGTCAAACGGGCGCATCGGCGCCCGTGTTACTGCAGGAAGAAGACGGACGTCTCTCTGCAGCGCCATAGGAAAGAACATGTGACCGGCTTCATTGCCGGTCATGTGTTCTTTCTTCAGCCCTGCAAAGAGACGTCCGTCTTGAGGTACGGCCATCTTTTTCCTGCAGTGAAGGCTCAGTCACACGGGTGCATCTGCGTCTGTGTACGGGTGCCGATGAGCCCGTGTGACTGAGCCCTTACTGTAGTGGGAACTGTAGTGGCCGGCACAGAGCTCTATCTTCAACCCCATTGAACACTTTTAAGATGAATTAGATTGCCAACTGCAAGCCAGACATTCTCATCCAACATCAATGCCTATTGGCTCAATGTGTACAAATTCCCACAAATATACTGCACAATCTTGTAGAAAGCCTTCTTTGAAGACTGTTAGGGTCAATTTAGATCTGACGATTTCTCATTTGAAAGAGCGAATAATGTCAGAGTTCGCTCGCGAACCTTGTTTATACAGGTAGATACATTGCTGGCTTGTTCAAATAAGAAATCGTTCAGTCGTTCATATTCACTGTATAAGTGAACGAGAATGACTGGATGATTGGTATTTAGACCGAACACTTAGTGAATGAGACAGCAATTATTTTTATGCCTGCATAAAATAAATGATGAATGAAAAGTGAATGCTTTATCGTACGTTGTTCAATTGTTGGCTGAGTTTACACAGAACAATTTTTTTGCTTATTTGATCAATTTTTTGAAACAATAATCTTTCCGTTTAACCCCTTAGTGATGGCCCCATTGCCTTTTTACATCCTAGCTAAGTGGGCTTTAATTCTAGAGGAAGTAAAAACATGCATCCTCTTTGGATTAAAGCCCTCTTGGCTGTGGACATGACAGCTCCATGCTGTTGGTGCCCACAGGTAGTCAACAGCATGGAGCTGTCATCCCGGGCTGCGGGGACCCCCCCCCCCTCCCACCTCCCTGGCAATGCGATCGCAATAAAGTCAGGAAAAAGTTTTAAAAAGTTAAATATTCAGCTGCCCTGGTGGATCGAATCCATCAGGGCAGCTGAAGTTACTCACCCGCCTTGTCCGTCGTGTTCCGCGGTGAAGGGGTTCTCCGGGACCCATCGCCAGGACCCATCGCCGCTCTTCTGCGCAGACTAATGACGTCACGCGCATGCGCAGAAGTCCGTGAGCCCCGGCAAATTTAAAATCTCCTGGCTCCCGGCTCCTGAACATAACCGAAAACCAGGAGAAGTCACCGGGGACTGCGGTGAGTGGTCCCCGGGCCGTGATCGCTGCTTTCCAAAGGTTTTGAGAAGTAAAAAAACAGCACCAGTTTCACCTCCCCTCATGGATCGGATCCATGGGGGAGGTGAAAATACTCACCCCAGGTCCTCCGCGATGTCCTGGTCTTCCAGGACCCGAAGTCCCCTTCTGCGCATGCGCGCCCGATGTCAATCATCAGGCGCGTGCACAGAGGGGCTCGAGCCCCGGGAAATTCAAAATCCCTCTGCTCCTGGCTACCATGTATAGCCAGGAGCAGAGAGAGGTCATCAGGGACATGATCACTGTTATCCAATGGATAACAGTGATCATTTAAAGTGTAAAAAAGTGTAAAAAAACAAGTTTTGAAAAGTTAAAAGAACGTTTAAAAAGCTAACGTTTCATCTTCCCTCACGGATAATATCCATGAGGGAGGATGAAATGACGTACCGAAAGCCCCCTGATTTTTCCGCGGACCTTACCCCAGCTTCTGCGCACACGCCTGATGCCAAAATGGAAGAGACATGTGCAAAAAACGTGGATTGGCAGAGTAATTTAATATCTCCCTGTTCCTGGCTACAAAACTTAGCGATCGGTAAGAGGAGATGAAACTTTTACCGGGGGCCTCCATATTTGAACCCCAACGTGATCCTCCTCCGTGAACTTTCCAGGATTCTGCACATGTGACCACCACATGCACAGGAGGCGGGGTGCCCAGGAAATTTAAAATCTCCTTGCTCCCGGCGATCAACGGTCGCCGAGAGCCTGAAGAAGTGATCTTGTTCTGCGGTCCCGGGTCACGTGATAAAAAGGCAGCGATCTACCTTAGGCTGGTCTCACATGACCCAATAGGAATTACAGATTCCGCATGCGTCTGATCCACGGTAATATGCGGATCAATTGCATTGGATTACAGAATTCCGCTCACATTAGTGGGTTGGAATTGTGTAATTCACTCACAGAAAACAGAATGCAGCATGTTCTATTTTACCACGGATATCCATCATATAGAGCCCATTGTTATCGCTAAGCAACGGTGTGGGAAATACAAACGAAAAAAAAAGGCGTACTGCGCATGACCGCCCATGTAAGTACACAGCTATGTGCAGTACATTAGATGGCCATACACAGCACCACGGCCGGACTCACTGCTGGGATCCACTGCGGGCCTCTGCAAGTGGATTCCACAAAAGGCTGTGTGATCCCAGTATTATTCAGACCACGACCTGTAATACGTAATTTACAAGAAGCTCTGGGAACGCTCGCCTTCCTGCAGTTCCAGGAGCCGCTTGTTGAGCACCTTATGTGTGAGACCGCCGCATCTTAGCAAGCTTACGGAGACTCAAGGAGCGCCACTTTTTACACCCCATCCCTGCCGATCAAGAAATGCCCCACAAAAAGCATGAGAGGAGGAGGGATACCCGGTTTTATTGCCCCATGTGCCCATCCCAACCAGCCTCTGTAATTACCCCTGTCTTCAGAAATACCACACAGTTCACATTATTACTTTTATCTAAGATTTAGGGAACGACAAAAAAGGTCCGGAAGGGAAGGGGGTGGGGATTATTTTTAAAATGTCAATTTTTATTCCGTACAAGTCAGCAATGGGGCCTGGAATTTATTCAGTTGTGCCCTGCAATCCAACGGGTGTTCCCTCCATTATAGTCCTTGCCATGTGTCCTATAAGTAGATTAGGGCCACAATTAGGGAATATTTCTGAACATGGGATAAACGGGGGTATCCATTTTGGGGTGAACTTCTTTATTCCTATACTGTACAAAAAAAAGGTTTTTAAATTGATACAATTGCCAAAAAAATGAAAATCGTAATTTTTCCTTCTGCTTTGCTTAGATTCATTTAAATACTGTGGGGCCAAAATATATAGTACACCCCTAAATGAATTGGTTAAGGGGTCTAGTTTTTCGAAATGAGGTCATTTGTGGGGGTTCTTTATCATTTTGGCTGCTCAATGGCTCTACAAGTGGGCAGTGGGGCCTGGAATTTATTCAGTTGTACCCTGAAATCAACGGGTGTTCTTTCCATTATAGGCCTAGCCATGGGTCCTGTAAATAGATTAGGGCCACAATGTGTATGTTTCTGAACATGGGCCAACAGAGGTATCCATTTTGGGGTGAAAGTCTTCATTCATGTGTGTGCTGTACAAAAAAAGCTGTTTTTAAATTGATACAACTGCCAAAAAAATGAAAATCGTAATTTTTTCTTACTGCTTTGCTTAGATTTATTCAAAAATTGTAGGGTAAAAATACACAGTATACCTCTAGATGAATTTGTTAAGAGGTCTAGTTTTCAAAATGGGATTATTTGTTGGGATTCTCTGTCATTATGGCCGCTCAAGAGCTCTACAATTGATGAATGGGGCCTAAATCACCTGCATGCTACATTTCTGTTCTGAAAGCTACCAACTACTCCTTACATTTTGGGCCCAGTTGTCCATCCAGGCATAAGATTAGGGCCACAATGGGTATGTCACTGAATACGGAAGAAACAGGGGTATCCATTTTGGGGTGCAAGTCTTCATTCATATGTGTGCTGTGCAAAAAAAATAAACTGTTTTTAAAATGAGAGAATTGCCAAAAAAACTAAAATCACAATTTTTTCCTTTTGCTTTGCTTGAATTTATTCAAAAACTGTGGGGTCAAAGTAGGCAGTGCACCCCTAGATAAATTCATTAAGGGGTCTAGTTTTCAAAATGGGGTAATTTGTGGGGGTTCTCAATGGTGTTGACCGCTCAACAGCTCTTCAAGTGTGCTATGGGGCCTAAAACGCCTTCAGGCCTTAGTCACACGGGCGTTTTTTCCCGCAATTTGTGGATCGCATGACTGATGCGCATCCGCAAATCGCGTGACCGGGGCCGAAAAATCACCCGAAAAAACTGCTCCTAGCCGCGTTTCAATAGAAACGGGCCGGAGCTGTCCAGCGCATTGAATTCAATGGAGCCGGCAATACAGCCGGCTCCATTGAAAGCAATGCACTGCAGGTGATCTTACGATGAATTTTCGGGAAGGGCTTAAATATATAAGCCCTTCCCTGCAATTCATCCAGAAATGTGTAAAAAAAATATATATATACTCACCCATTCATGAATTCATGAATGACAGCTGAGAGCTGCCGCTGATTGGTCCCTGCGCTGAGCCAATCAGAGGCAGCACTCACTCACCAATTCATGAATTCATGAATGGGTGTGAGTGAGAGCTGCCTCTGATTGGTCAGGCTGTGACCAATCAGAGGCAGCTCATTCAGCAGGCGGGGATTTTAAATCCCCGGCTGCTGAATACTACAGAGAGCAGTTCAGGAGAACTGCCGCCGGCCGCAGCTGAACTCCGTCTGCCGGGACAAGGTGAGTATATATATATATTTTTTTTTTACACATTTCTGGATGAATTTCAGGGAAGGGCTTATATATTTAAGCCCTTCCTGAAAATTCATCCCGCGCTCGATTACAAGATTACAGCTGTGGCAGAGAAGAATGATTTGTCTAGTATATGTTTTCAATGGGGTCGGCGCTGCTGCCGCCGACCCCATTGAGCGCATATAGAGAAGAGAACAGGAATCGCAGATCGCAGATAGGTGCGATCTGCGATTTCTGTTCTATAATTTATCGGACGAGCGCATAAAAAGCGCTCATGTGTCCGATACCATTGCAAAGCAATGGTTTTATAAAATCGCCGGACGCATGCGTAAATCGTGCGAAAAAATGCCCGTCTGACTAGGCCCTCAAGCAAAATTTCTGTTCTAAAAGACACCGACTACTCCTTTCATTTTGGATCCCGTTGTGCATCCAAACATAAGATTAGGGCCACAATGGGTATGTCTCTGAACACGGGAGAAACAGGGGTATCCATTTTGGGGTGTCAATCCTCATTTTCATGTGCACAATAGGAAAAAATATGTCTTTACAATGATATAGTTGCAAAAATATGAAATTTTATCTTTTCTTCTCTAAATTGAATTAATTCCTGAAAAAAACTGTGGGGTCAAAATACTCCTGACACCCCTAAGTGAATACATTAGGGGTGTAGTTTTTAAAATAGGGTCATTTGTGGGGGTATCTATCATTCTAACACCTATGAGCCTTTGCAAACTTGGCTTGCTGTAAGAAAACAAAGTGTTCCTCAAAATGCTGAAAAGTAATGTTAAATTTGTACCTCTCCTAAATGGTTAAAAAAAAACACGAAAGTTTTTCAAATGTGTATTCAAAATAAAGTTAACAGATGGAAATATATATCCTATCAAAAATGTGTACAGTATGTTTGCACATATTTAAGATATTACAGTTGAAAATGTGAAAAAATGACAATTTTTTCAAAATGTCCCCAATATTGGTACTTTTAATAAATATACACAAATTCTATCGGTCTATTTTTACCACTTAAATGAAGTACAATATATGGCAAAAAAACAATGTCAGAATCACTAGGATATGCAAAACCTTTACAGATTTATGCTATGTTGAGTGACACATGTCAGATTTCCAAAATTTGGCTTCGTCACTAAGGGGTTAAAAGGGCCTTAGTCAGTGTTCATTTCCACAGGCAAGTTATCAACCCATCTAAAACCACCCTATGGGCTCCTTCACATGAGCGTACTTGAGCTCTCAATTTGCAAAGAATAGAACCTATTGATATCAACGGGTTCGTACAGATGCTTCATTTTTGCATGCGCAAATGTACAATACGCTGCGTAATTCCACTGGAAAAAGCTATTTAAATCAGGTCATGTTCATCTGCTGTATGCAAATGAGCATGTCCTGCATGAGCAAAAAGTACATCAAGATGAGCTGAATATGCTTGCAAATCAACCTCGTTCATAGAGCAAATGCATGGGGATCCACACCTAGATGTCAGTCCTGGAGACTCAACGACAACCTCCTAAAAGACCCCTTATGCGTATCAATACTCAGAAAAGAAATTGAAACTTTTAAGGAGACCCACCAAGCAGACCAGACCCCGGCACCAATAAAATGGGAAGCCCTCAAGTGTTTACTAAGGGGCGTGCTGATTTCCCAGGGAACGAGGATTAAAAAAGAGAGAGCAGCCACTTTGACAGGGCTACTGGCTACCCTGAGGGCCAAAGAGAACACTAACAAAAGACAGCAAAACGAAACACTGCGGGCGGAAATCTCGCTGGTCCGCCAACAGATCTTAGAGATACTGGACCAGCGCTCCCTGGCCCTCAGGGACAAAATTAGAAAAGGGTCCTTTGAATACGGGGACAAATGTGGTGCGCACCTGGCTAGGACCCTTCATCCCAGGTCCCCCCAAACATATATCCCTAAAATTCAATCCGCCAGAGGCCAAGTAGTACACAACACCAAGGATATACTGGAGGAATTTAAATCCTTCTTCGATAAACTCTACAACATCCCGATAGAGACACATACTCCACATCAGACCCTCAAAAACGAGATTGATACCTACCTCTCTGAATATGCACCTAAGAGCCTGGCACCAACAGAGGCCGAGGCCCTGGAGCAGGACTTCACACCCCCAGAACTGACTGATATAATCCAAAATCTGAAAGTAAATAAGAGCCCGGGCCCAGATGGATATACAGCCAGATTCTATAAATTATTTGCGGAAGAACTTGTCCCAATAGTTTTAGACGCATTTAACGCGGTAAACAAAGGCCACCCGTTCCCCAAGCAGGCTCTGCAGGCCCACATCACAGTTATACTTAAACCGGGTAAGGACCCCTCGGCCTGCGGGAGTTACAGGCCAATCTCGCTGATAAACGTCGATCTCAAGATGTTTGCTAAATTAATAGCAATCAGACTACAAAACCAAATCCCTAAGCTGATTCACTTGGAGCAGGTTGGATTTGTCCCTGGCAGAGAGGCAAGGGACAACACTATCAAAACAATGTCCCTAATAGCTAGGGCCAAATCGACTAACACCCCACTATGCCTCCTGTCGATTGATGCAGAGAAGGCTTTTGACAGGGTGAGTTGGACCTTCCTCTCTGCCACACTAGAGAAAATCGGACTGGGCCCACGGATGCTCCAGTGGATCATGGCACTTTATCAGGACCCGACCGCGAGAATCAGGGTGAACGGGACGTTGTCCGGCACG